>NC_084667.1:20711666-22200833 GCF_028389875.1 Rhea pennata
CAGGAGTAACCTGCAAGATTACAAGATTATCCCTGTATGGTAATCAAGGATTGCCAATGGAGCTTAAATAGTAAAAGAGCTGTAAGAATGAAATCTTTTCCATCACGTCCCCTGTGCCCAAGTGGTTTTGTTCTACTAAATACCAGCTAACACAATAAATTCATCCACACTTCTAATTCTCTTCTCAAACTTCCTAGTGCCACACTGACAATATTAGGAAGTCTTGTTCTCCTCACTCTCTACTAGAACGTTTTAAAGTCAAAGACTTGAAGGGCTGCATGTTGAACAGACAAATCACAGTAACCTGATATGCTAGGACATGCTACCCAGACTGAATGAGCTACAACTGCCACTCAGTTACTACAAAAAATAATGCAAACAGCTGAGGGCTAAGCCAATAAATAAAAAGACAGAAAGAAAATAAAAGCTTTTCCCCTGGATTCACATAGCTAATGGGCAGGCTCTACTCCCCTGCCTGGCACTGAAACCACAATTAGCTCGGAAAGGATTTGTCTTGGCTTCCCTTTGGAGGAGTTCCTAAGGAAACTCCCATCTATTTTTTTTCCCTTGCAGGTCCTCCAGTTGCAAGAGGAACCCTGCTTATGCTAAAATGTGTCCAATTGTTTGTTTCTCAGGTTATAATGTCTTTGACATATTTTAGCTGGGAATGGTTCATAAGAAAAGCACTCACAGTTGCTAAAAACATAGAATATCCTATTCATGAAAGAGGACACGGGGATTTTTGTCAGGATGCCGGCACCAGTGCTATGCTTCTCTGATCTGCCCCTGAGGAAATGCACTCCTTCCAGCCTCAGCTGGTGAAACTGGAGAGGACTTTGGTCAGGTTGTAACTGCCCCATCTGGTAAGAACTTTCAATGATTTATTCAATGATTCTATTAAGAATGATCATCATACGAGGAGGGGGATCACTACACAGATTTAAAGGAAGGCTCATGTAGACTTACGTGGGACTAGGCAGACAACCCTTGCAGAGCTCCTGCAGCTTGATGCTGACTGAACTGCTCCAAATAATTAAAATTTCCCTAGAAATCCCAAGCAGGGATTAATTAATTATGGTTTGAAAACTCTTTCAACTCACTTCTATCTGTTTATTGAAAAAAACTGTACGGCACTCACAACAATCACCAGGTAATGTACAGATTACCGAGGTTGTAGTTCCCAATTTTGTTATGGCATTCCAACAGTTAATCGAACGAGGTCAGTGGACAGGCATATGTGATAATTTTATACCTCATGGTTACAATTAATCGTAGGTTTGTTTTTCGTAGTAGTATCTCAATGTATTCATGTGTTGAGATGCAAAGATATTGGTGTGGTAGGACAGGAAATAGAGCCTAGTATGAAGTCCTTCAAAGAGCATGAATTGTGATCCCACTGCACTTATATGTGTGATCAGGAACCAGCTGGCCTAGCTACATAGCCTGATAAACTAGGGGAAATCTCATGCAATTTTTGTTGTGTCAATATGTGTATCCCTATACAGTTAGATACTCTCATACCATTATGCTATCAACTTGCATAGGAAACTTTCCCTCAGATGACCCAACACACAAGCACATCCCTGTGTCACACGACTAGATACAGCCCTTCCCACATCCGCAGGGCCCCAAGAAAGGGGCTGAAAGTGAGTAAACCAGAAGATGCATCCTGTGTGTGGGCTGTTGATTGGCCATGCCCATGTTAACACCTCAGTTACCTGAGTCATTTCTCAATCTTTATTTTCTAGCAGTCCATGGCAATCCAGGTGAACAAACAGGAAGAAGAAAAAGAAAAAAAGCAAGCAGATTGCAAATGCTGTAAAGTTTAATTATAAAAAGTTAGCTTTTTATCAACTGTTTGGTACTCTCAAACAAGAGTCACTAGGCTAAAAGCTAAAACAAGTCTAGTCAGGCCTCAGCTTAGTCAACAACGTAGGTCTTACATAAGCACATAACGGAAAAGGTGAAGAGGGAACAACTGTTCAAGGTCTCTTCTAATGCAAGAACTAGGGGGCATCACATGGAACTGGCAGGTTAAAAAAAGAAAAAAAAAGAGATATCCCTTCACTTTACATGGAATTAAACTCTGGAACCCCTTGTCATTGATCGTTACAGACACCAAAATGCTGATGAGTTAATAAATGGACTGAAAAATTCATGGGAGACAAATCTGTAGCATTACCCAACTGCATTTGAACAGAGATGCCAATACACCAATGCACTGGTGTGGTAGGATACAATCGCCTTTAGACATGTTGCCTCCAGCTCAGAGGTTTCCTCAGCACTGGAAGGCAGAGGGTGCTCTGGGGAGCTATTGTCCAGTGCTTATGCTCTTCCCTAGACATCTGCTACTGAGCAGACTAGGGATGGCATTTCGTGACTTCCCAAGACTGTGATGGCTCCTCCCAACAGGCAAACGACTACCTGCCAAGCCAATGACCAGTTCCTCATCTTTCTGCAACATCCTTGCAGCATCAGCTCACAGCTTCTCAGATGTCCTTCTCCTTCACCTCTGACTTCTCCAGACAACTCACTGGAAGAGACCATCTATTCTATCCATCTTTATCTTGTTTCAGTCCTTTTCACCTTGTTTCCGACTGCAGGAACAAACAATCCCTCTGGCTACAAAAGCAAGCCCCTTGGGTTCCTCACTTCTATGTGAAGTTTTCTTTCCCTGCTTTGTGACTGTCACCACTAAAACTCAATTACCCTTTCCCATTCCTGGAGAGCACAGTTTCATACCTCATCTCCCAGTGTGGTAGCTGGATAAAATGAACTTCTTCTGGACTTTTGCCATCCATTTATTTTGTCTGGAATGTATCTGTCCACAAGTCAGTGTCTCTTAACAACTTTTAATTATCACTCCTTTGCTCTTTAGCACATGGATCACAAGGCAATGTACAGTAAAAGGCACTCATAAGATATAATGATAGTTCATACTATCATACTGCAATTTGTAACTCTAGCAGCTCTGAGAAATAATAAAAAAAGACCAACAGTAGAATTCGATAATTATAGCATGCAAAGTTGAATTTAGATCAAAAAGAACGGTCAAAAAGGTAGGTTGAAAGTTTTCCATTATTGCATTAGAATGATTGCTTGATTTGGCAGAGTAGTCTTCTATTCAGATAAATGTGCATTGCTTGAATTTTAAAAATAGCAGAGATAATAGTGTGAAAGGACCACCACCAGAACATTTGAATAGACAATAAACTCCACAGACAGAAGTCTGTAACCATTCAAAGTTTACCACAGTCTGATGTCTGTAACTGTACACTCTTCAGAACAGAGACCATCTTTTCCGTGAAACATCTGGCATGCTATGGGCACAAATAAATACAAATAACAAAACTCTATTAGACTGCTAATAACCTGACTCTGAAGGCCTGGACATGGAAGGAACATTCTGAAACTAAATAATAACAATAAAAAAATCAAAATATCAGTCTTAAAACAATCTCCCTAGATGAGAAAATACCATAAAGGTAATTCATGATCATGTTATTTGAATCTGCTCCTTTTGTATCACTATTATTGTGGCTCCTATGACGTTATGGAACTCAGTTACTATTATTTTGTCTCTAGAAACCAGAAGCAGATAATTAGGATAAAAGGTTAAAAGTCAAAAGTTTATAAAAGTTCTCTGAGCCAGCCCATCAAGCAGTCACAGTTAAGAAAATGCAGATTCTAATCAGCCCTGATACCCTCAACACATAAAAATGAGAAAAGCTTTAAGCATGAGGAACCTCTCATTTAACTCAGCAAGACTTCTCACTATCTTAACATTACATACATGAAGTATAGATTATATCAATCTTGATCATATTTCCTACAAAAATATGGCACCTAAACTCACTGTCCTCTCCCGTTAGGCATTTGCAGGGATGACCACCAGAAACTTCAGCCAGAAAACCTTAAATTGAAAGGAAGGTTTCATAAGTTCCAGTGTTCATCAAATAATTTTCTGTGTCTGAATCATAACTAGGACATCTGAGTATGTTCAGAAAATGAAGAGAGAAAAATCATAAGCAACCTCTCAAGTGAGAAACCTTAACTCTTTTGGACAACTCTCAAGACTTTCATTGACCAAAGCAAAGCATGGCCAGGTGATCTTCCAAGAAATCAAGGTAACCTGCAACACTCCAAAAGGACATCTCTCACAATGCTTGAGCTGGAGGATCATCTTGAACCTTCCACACTGCACCCAGTAGTTTTGAAGAAGAAAAAGAGCTTGCATTTTTCTGCATACTGAGGGAAGTTCTTTTAAAGCATTTTCACTCTGAATGCTGATAGAGGGACTATAAAAACTCTTCCTATTCCCTGCTTCATAGGTCTCCACACAGTTGTTTTTAATTTGTGCTGTTACTGTTTGTATTTTCTGGCACTACAACTGTTTCTCATACAAAGACATAAACATCAATGAATCCGGCTCCAAAAACCCCATATGTTCTAAAAAGACATCAGACAATGCGTAGGAGGAAAAGAGGTACAGATAGAAGGGGAAATGCCTTTCCTAAAGTCATACAGAAAGGATAGCAACAGGGCTAGGAACATTACTATTCATTAAATAGGTCTAAAACCGAAAGGCCCTAACTAGGTAACTTCTACAATTACATTGTAAAATCTATCATTTGAATCTGATGTTATGGTCACAACGGGTGCCAATGTGTCATGTCAGGGTTTTCTTTTCAGTATAGTTTCAGTGCAGTCCTGATCCACACAACTTTTTGATCAATGGTGAATCAAAACCACCATCCCTTAGACACAAGTATTTGATCCTCTTTCTGTAAGTTTTGCCTTCAGACAAAAGCCCTTTGGCATGAGGACCACAATGCTACCCAAAAACAAATGGAGACACTTTCCACTTGTACTTCATTTAGGTAGCAGTATTTCTGGGTACATTTTGAGATTTAGCTCATCGTTTGGTGGCAAGGCAGAGAAAGGTAGTAGACTATTTGTAGCGGGAGCTATAGCTTACATTTCTCTGTAAGGACAATACGCCGATGCATCTTGAAAGTCTAACTGTCAAATACTGTATCTCTTTGACAGTTCGCACCTTCCTTTCTTGGGGAAGACAGGATTTTGTTACTGTTGCTTTTTTTTCCCATCCTCAGATTAGACCACTTCAGTGATTAATATGAAATGAGTTACTAAGTCTAATTATTAGAAATCACATTTGCGTTTGTTGGTCTAAGGTATTTCAGTAGTTAATGGACAGGAACAAGCAGTTCCAGCAAACAATTTGTCACATTCCCCAATAGGGAGGGTGGATCACCCTCTGGAGATATCCTCTTTTCCATTTACTAAAGACAGAGCCAGATATCTAGCTCAGAAAAAATGCTTATTTTAAAGTAGCTTAAATGAAATGAATTTCTTCCTCATTTAGCTAGCACATCCCAGAGTATCACACCTTTGCCCCATAAAATACACTGACCTTCCATTTGACATGCTACCTAACTTGTCTTCTGCTCTTAAGATCAGTATAATTTCTTGTTTTCCATCCTAACATTAAAATACAGTCAAACCTTTCAAAACCATTGTTCTCTACATTTATGCAAGATGTTTCAAGATACAGAACACAAGTATCTATTTGCCTTCTCCAGAACTGGAGCCAATGTTTCCCAGTGGATTTATCAACAGATGAAATCTTTAGGACACAGGCTCTATTGCTGGCTTTAGGGCAGGTCTTCTTGCTAACTTGCTTTGATTTCATGCACCACTCTACTGTACTAGCAGACGGCAATCACAACACTTAGAGGAAGTACCTATGATTTATGAAAAGGCAGCTGAGAAGGAAAGATGGACTATTTCAAAATTAGTTATGTGGCAGATACAGCATACTGTATCTGAATAAACCACCAACTGTACATACAAACTTGATGGGAGTACGACAGAACAGGTTTCATGCAAGTACTGAATGAGGATTCAGAAAAGACTACAAGAAGCCAGACTACTGCAGAACTGTTTGGAGGGACCATTTACGAGTTCTCTGAAAATACAGACTGAGAAGAGCTATAGCTCTGCTATCTGGTTGATGGTAATAGCAACTTAGTGTGTGCGCAGAAACTTACTTTTCCAGCCTTTTTTAAGATGTCTCTACACTGTGCAGTTTGCTGCATTTCTTAAAATTAGTCATTAATACTCACGTCACTTTACATCTCTCCTATTGCTTCTTTTTTTCTTTTTTAAGTGCCAATCAATGCTGTCTATGAGCATAATATTTGCTGAACCAGAAAAGGTCTATTTTAATTCTATCTTTCATCAAAGTCAAGGATGACCATCTGTGCTGCACATATTACTGCTTTAGTTTCTTACGGACCAGTTTTACTTTTCACTTAAACCCCAACATCCCTCTCATTAACCGAGAGAGAGAGGCAGTAGAAAGAAGCCAACATGTGACAATCACTTCATTTGACCATATGATACACTGGGAAGCTAAGAAATAAGCTGGATCTTCTATCCCAAGTAAAAGAGGTTTTTGCATATTACATTTTAAAACTACTACACGGAACAAAAACAGAAGATTCAACTATGTATTTAAGCAACTCAAGTATTTGCCATACACTATAAAGGTAAAGCAGATCAGTAACAGAACTGACTAAAAGCATGTTGCTTTAGTTCAAAAGACCTTTGCTATGTTTTTCGCCAGCACAAATGGAACCTCTTTCCATGTACTTGCACTTGCCTTACTGTTTTCCCTACCCAATCTAGACCCTATGTGAGAAGTTCCTGGAATTCATTATCCCAGTCCTTGATATCAGGGCAGTTGTACTGGACCTTCTAAAAAGTCATCTTTTTCTCAGCTTACAGAATACTGTTTTATATAGAGCTACGCCTGTCTTCAAGCAACAACTACCAGCTTTCAAGGAGCCTTGGGAAGGGAATAAAATTTGACATGCTGCTGTTTGACAAGCAAAAATTTAACACATTCACTTTTTTTTTTTTTTTTTTTTTTTTTTTTTTTTTATCATCTACCCAAGACTAGCACTTGTTCATACTTCTTCAGGCTTTCTAGATGAATAAAAATTACTTGCATTAAAACAGAGGTAGGCATTTGCATTAAAACTGCTCATCTTCAGTTCTATGCAAAAGTATTCAGGGATCCTTTTATGAAGTAAAAAGTTATAGCATTAAAAAAAATGTTAATGTCATAGTTTCCATCACTGCCATCCTTGCTCTTAATCTGTGTCACTGAAAGAGGGAAAAGATTAAAAGGAAAGGGATAGGTTGATAAACATTGTTAGTTCTTTAAAAAGAATTGCTAAGCAGTATGTTTGACATTGAATGCTGCAGGGTAGGTTATGTGACAGTCAACTGATTTAGTTAACTTCCCCTTATTTCCCTCTGCCACAGAAATGGAGTTGGGCACAGAGGTGCAGGGAATTTTCCATGGGCATGCAGAAAATCATTATCTGATCAGGAGTACTAAAAGCTTTCCCAGTTCCCAGCTCTGCTCCTAAGGAGCGGCTGTAGCTTCCCAAGTCCAGTTTCTTTCGAGCAGCGCATGACAAAGATGAGATGAGAGGTTGTGTTTTGTTCATAAACAATTTATTGTTTCCAATATGTGCCTTTGTTGATTCAACAATGATGTCTGGAGAATCACGTCCTCCACCAGCCAAAGAGAACTGATTTGGAAATATTCCACTTAACTCATTTGCTGATGATACCTTGATACCACCTTCCTCCTCCTCCTCAGCAGCTGAAAGTTTTTATGGCTCAGAGTGAGCATAAACTTGCACCTTATTCTGAAATGGCTAGAAATACAGTGAAGAAAGAATTAGTAAAATGACTCAGGGAGGCAGAGGGCTATGAATATACAGACAAATATAAAATAGCTTATTGGGATTTTTGCTTTGACTTTAGTGTCCTGCTATTCTCCCCTTCCTCTTTTCCTCATCCTCAAACAATTTCAAAAATGTGTGATGTTCCTAAAATACATTTTTATAAACATCTGAAATCCTGTCTCCCTCCTTCCAAAAAGCTAACCTGGAGCAGGTAATATGATATGGACTGAACAATACTGGACAAAGCATGAGTTTCTCATGGAGGAATTGCTGATTATATCTTCTTGCTATCTGGTACGGTTGTGTGCTTTGCATTTCCATTGACTTAGGTTATAAAACATGAAGCAAGTTACTTTGGATGCTGATGCCAATCTGAGCATTACAGAAAACCTAGAGGTGCCTGGGACATGATACAGGTAGTCATGGACTCATGGAAGATTTTCTTGGTTTAATATTTACAGAGATGTTTTAAAAATTATGGTCTGTGAAATGCGTTTCCCAAGATGCTCCTATATCTGAGAAAAATAAAAACCCCCTTGATCCAAATCCCATGTCTTTTTTAAGAGTCTTGTTAAAAAACGATTCATCAATTTCTCTTAGCACACTTAAAAGCAGAATAGTGAATAATGACTTTTTTAAAAAAAAGAGAAAGATGCTGATCTCTAAGGAGACCGTCGCTCTTTTTTCATAAGTAGATGACACTGAATGGTGCGGATTCGATTCTTTGCTGGGGCAAACTCCGGCTGAAGTTTTAATGTCGACTCATACCATTTCATGGCCTTTTCAAACTCCTCCTATAAAGAAAGAATTAAGATCACATGAAGTCAGTTTCTAAACCCACTGAACACTAACATTTTCTATTCCCTTCCTAGCCTAAACAGTCGAGTAGTATGGTATGTACAAAAGTAACTGAACCAACCCTTACGCTTTTTTTTTTTCTTTTTTCCTTTTTCCTCCCCCAAATAACTGACATTTTCTTGGGATTATGACCCAAGACTGCAGAATACATGAAAGGAATCAAATCACTGCTGAGCATCATTGACCAATTCCCTTGCTTCTTTTTCCTTCTAATTAGTGTATCTTAGCATTCTTAATTTTAAAATAACTTTTAAAAAATGCTTTCAGTTTGCCTAAATCAAAATCTTAAAATCTTGGATAATGCAAAGCTTCAACCTTGCTGAACAGCCAACACTCTTACAAACTTGAAATTAATTTTAAAAGATTACTCAAAGTTAAAGGAAGTCAGCAGTAATTCTTTCAGAGCATAACAGCAACTAGACAGTTTTGACTGACAAGCTGGACTCCAGAATGGCATTAAGCAGCATTCACACCGAAATAACATCTATTTTTATACTACTGAAATCTAAGTACCTAAACAACTCCACTTTTTATTAACTAGAATGCTCATTGACATGCTTAGGACAAAACGTGTGTATTTTTGTGACTTTCTATGCTGCTTTATCATCTTTTCCCTTGGTAAGAACTGTGATATTTTTAAAATACATTTTGGAATTTTGAAGGTACACCACATTTATTTTCCAAGTATGCTACAGGGAACCACTAAAAGGTCTTGAAAAATCTAAGGATAGATTTAGGCATCATTTGTCTGAAGCAGCAGCATATTCAGTGATTCCTAGGGCATGACTGTTGATGAATTATTGTTAACAAGCTAACATATTTACATGAAAGCAGAAAGCATGTTACTGTACTTCATTTCTAGACTCTCAATGTTATTTTTGAGCGAGTAAAGGAAGGCAGGACTTTGGACAGACTGATTCATTGTATTTCAAACTCCCAGGATCTCACTCAAACACTAGCTCAACTTAAAGTCCTTTTCTCAGCATCTTTATTTGTACAATATAGACGATATCCACTCCTAGTCACACTGTAGAGACTAGCTAGATCGTCTTCAAGTCTTGAGTTTTAAAAATTATATTTGAATATTGTTCTAAGAGAAATTACACAGATAATCCCACATTAGTTTGTGAGAGCAGTGACAAAAAACACTGAAAACAAGAATGATGTTGTTTTTAGATATAATCATTTACATTTATATTTGTAGTGATCTGATTTTACCTTGATGTTTCATTTAGTTTCCTCCCCACAGCACTAATTTTCAGTCTTATTAAAATGACCAACTGCTTCCACTTTGTTAAGGCAACTGGCTGCTAAGCCTTACAAACAAATGAATGTTGGCCTCCATAATGCTGCATCATTAATTAGAATGACATCTTTTAAGACTTATTTCATATTTCATCTACTATATTTTAGAGCTAAATCTGACCAATTAACTAGCTTTTTAATATTAGTATAATTTGATCCAGAAGATAAACTTTGTCTTATTGCAACAGTCATTTCATATAATGAATACATGGCTTCCTTGAGAAATCTCTTAAATCCAGGGAGAATGAAGTTATCCATAGACAATGTGCTAACGTAAAAAACAAATGAACAAAACACACATGCTGGCAACTCAACCACCAAGCTTCTACTTCACTTTTTTCAAACTATTGTCACAAGAAATACCGTAACAGAACAAAGTCATGTCTTCCTTCAGCTTCCATTGTGCATTTGACAGCACTGTGCATTTCACTCTTTTCAGTCCTATCCTGATAGCCATAATACACAGTTACCTGCTCAACTTGTCCTGTTATCATTGTGATCCCCTCTATAAGAGGAGCAAAACATTAGCACAAATCTGTGACAAGTACTGAAAAACTGGCATAGAAACAGGTGCAACTGAAAATACTTTCGACACACAAATATATCAACTATGTCTCAGCCTAATGGTGCCTCTTTTATTCTCCCAATATATTGAGCTTGGCCCTGTTAATGTTAAGAATAAAACACACAGGGATCAGTCCAGCACTAGTCAGACAGAAGGAACGAACATCTTTGGCTCAAAGTAATTGAAAACTAAACTGTTTAAGATTAAAATACATAGACAGTATGAAGAAATTTGAATCCAACCCATAAATTATTTTGGGTGTCAATAAACCAGATATTGAAATTAAAACTTCCATTGCGCTCGTCCATGGTAATTGTAAACTGTTTACCAATTATGCTAAACTAAGCTCTTCAGGCCAGACACTCAGTTTATCATCAGTTTTCCAGTATTATAAAAATATCCTGTATTTAGACAGGCAGCCAACCAAAATTATCAATTGTCTGCTACTGTCTTAACAAAGCTTTGCAGACAGCATTGTGAAACCAGCTTATAAAAAATATTGGCCTGCAAGTATTAAATGAGTTATAAGAGTTTTGGCACTCTCTGAAAAGTGCATTCAAAAGGAAATTCTTTCTTACTGACCTTACCTCTATTTCTTGAATGCTGCTCCTCGAAATTAATTTATGAGATTTGTATATACATTTGCTGTATCTAAAGACAGGGCATAACTGGGTGACAGTATACTCACCATCGCTACATAGACATTTGCCAGTGTGAAATGATTAACCACAAAGTGTGGGGCTATTTCCACTGCCATGGTAGCCACAATGATGGCATCATTCCAAAGTTTTGCATTGTGGAAGATGTTTGCAAGGCTGATTAGTGGTACATCCTGGAAGAGAAGAGCAAGTGGTGAACAGTGTAGCTTCTTTCCTTTGGAACTGTTTCATGATCAGGAAAACTGCCAGAAGACTCCACCATCTGGTCACTGTCACTTGATTACTGGTTATTCCACTCACTCTGGTCACTTTGAAAGCGATGAGTCAGAGGATTTATTTTTTATTTTTTTAATAAAAAGGGGCATTTGGACCCAAGTCATAAATAAAAAATCTCCTATACATGCATATGCCCACAAGTGACATCTGTCACTCTTGCAGAGACGATCAGCTAAAAACTAACTTGCTTGTACATACATACATTTATTTTCAGGCATTATTACATTAGTTTACCCCCCTCCCCAAAGATGAGATCATCCTAAGAAGAGACAAGACAACCTGTTTGTGTAACCCATCCTCCCTCAGCTACTGCAAAAAAGTGGAAGGAATATCAATGAAAAAAAGGACAGCAGGGAAGTGAAAAAAAGAGGGTCTAACCATTAGTGGAATTGAAGCATTGTTTTTTATCCTGCCTCTGCCACAGAATTCCTATATGATGTTGGACAACAGTTCTAAATCAAATTTTCACAAGTGGTCGCTGATCATATGTTCTTTATTTTCTGGATTTACAGACTGTGACCTTGCCAAGCTGACAAAACAGTTGAGCTCTGACAGTCACAACAATCTCTGGGAGCTGGACTTCACATCTACAGATAACAAAATACTGCTCAGTATCAAGTCTTAGATGCCTAGAATGGGACAATCAAGAATTTTTGATGTATTTGACCCCTGCCTCCTTGAGGTTTACAAGGCAAAGAGTACCTTTGAAATATAAGACATTCATGTTTGCAAAGCAGATACTATGAAAGTCAGAATCACAAAAGCAGCCCACAAGAAAATAAATTACCTTCTATCCAGATGAGAAAAGGCAAGAGAAAGTAGAGAGAGTGCATAAGCCATACAGGAGGATAAAACATAATATTAAATAGCTGTTCATTCAGTGCTAACTCTTACTAAGTTGCAGCTGTATCTTTACAAACAAGATCCACAGGTTTCTTTGGTGGCAGCTGCAACATGGAGGACAAAAACAAGGCACAAATTTGGAGCACAAGCCAGTCCCAAGCAACAGTACACTAAATTACCAAATAATAGTCAATACCACTACACCATCATCTTAATAAACTGTAGTTTCCAATCCATACTGTGGTGCCTACAAGTCGCAGAGCCAAGGCCCCATTTCTGAGGAGCCATACTTCAGTTACACGGGAAGACAGCAAAATAAGACAGAGTTATTTGTACTAAACCTGCATGCCTATCCTGGTTCCAGTCTTACTTTAAAGAACAATGCAAAGAGACAGGATTATAGGACACAGATGCAGAGAATGTGGAGTAGGAATAGATACACATATCTTAGTTGAGGCACTTCTAGAGTTAATGGCTAAATCTTCCTAATAATATCCTGACAGTTTAAACTACTTTGTCTTCCATTTTTCAGATAAGGAATTAACACAGATTTGAAAAATGGTTTACACTTTGCAGTGCTGTACTGCATTTTGATGCTTAGGTCTCAAAGTGAAATTCACACTGTTGAGTTAGGAGCCTATATCTCATTTACCATAAGCTGCATGGGAAAGCTTTGTGTCTAAGAACAGCTATTATAATATTCAGCATACCACATGGCAAAGTGTAGGGCAAAAGGCATTTCAGTTAACTGAAACACAGAACAGAAGATTAGGTTCAAAGTATTGTCTCTTCCACCAAACTGCTACACAAAGTAAGGCACTAGTATCCAAATGAGATTCACAGCTCAAGAACAGTTATAAGCATTTAAGGATTAATACCCTTTAGATATTACCTGCTCTCTTCTTTGAGGGCACACCCAGAAGATATACTCCCCACATATTAGACAGAAGACCTGTCCAGGCAGAGGCTTACAAGATTCAAAGCCCTACATAACGAAGAGGAATTCAAGCCTGCATTATGCAGAGAGGTGTCAAACCCACAGAACTTCAAGAAATACTACTGAAACTCTTGCAGATTTTTTAAGAAATAGCCTGTACTGAACAGGTAGTGAAGATCTTCAAGTTTCACCACAACCAGCTAATATCCAGTGCATTACAGACACTTGATACACAAGATGGTTTGCTTTAATGATAATCTGTGCACACTGTGTACAGCTGTGTCAAAAGTGAAAACACTATTTCATCTGAGCAGTAGGCAGATGCACACACACCTTCATGTGATGGGGTGCGTAGTGCAATGCTTGTCGTAAGCAGTCAATTGCCTTCTTGCCTTGGCCCTTCACCCTCCAGTAAAGGGCTGCCATGCTGGAGAGGACCCATGAAGTCTGATTCTGGCAAAAGAAGGAGAACAAGAAAATCAGTCATGCAAACCTGTAGTGAACAGTCTTCCTGTCTTTCACTCTCTTTCAGCTTACTCCACAGATCAGGGTAGAGGATGTTATATGTAAAAATAGCATTAGACTTTTCCAAAGTAGAAAAAATAGTTTCTTATCTAACAGCATACATGCAATAGCCAGCTCAATGGGATTGCCAAATGAAATACTTGCAAATTCCAAATGCATCATCATCTTTTGAAGAAGGAAATATCAGCTAAAAAGCTTTAAACAGCAACGACACTTCCAGTAGCCCCAACCGCTTCTAACCAGCTGCCAGATGCTGAGCATCTGGATGTGTAGACACATTAACCAACATAAGGCACCAAATTTATCTAGCTAAGTTAGAAGACTGGACTCTCTAGGCTCTCCATAGCCACTGGAAAGAGAAAAGATTCTCTAGGAGGAAGCTCGGAGCAGAAGCCTGGAAGGTCTAGCTGATTCAGCTTGGTGTCTAGTTGGCTGACTCCCATGCCATGTGTTATGCAAGGTGGACAGCTGGAACACATTCAAAAGGGAAATACTACACACTTGAATTCTGTGGACTCAGATAAAGTAAATGAATATTTATGCTCACATATGTAATTAGATAAGTAGCCATCTTGATTTGTTTGATTAGATCTTGTGACTAATGAATAAAATTGGTATATCAAAGAACTGTATTTTATCTCCAACACATTCTCCTTACTGAGAATTCTGTTTCTGGTTTCCTTAGTACCACATATTCAGCTCATCTGAATAAAGCTTGCTGTCTGTCTCCAGTGGAAACTAGCATTCAAGAGGGAAAAGTCAGTGTATCATCTGAAGTCAAAAGAAACTAAGTCTTACAATGTGAGCTTAACAGTAACAGCATTACTTTATAGAAGTGACAAAGCTATATTGTCTTAAGTTTCAAAGTTCATTAAGTTCCTCAGAAGGCTTTCAGGATAGACCCATGGTACCAAACTAGTGGTTGAGTCTTCTTTTCCCTAATAGTATGGAATATTCTTCCCACTCTCTGTAAGCAGATAACACACAATCCCTGCATCCTTATCTACTTAGATCTATCCTGGGGAAGTTGTGTCCCTACCTCTTCTCTTCAGCTCAAGTTCTTATCAGCCTAGGATCTAACTAGGGAGCTCAATTTTCTCTGGGCAGAACAGGAAGTACAGCCTTGCACATGGTGTCATACACCTGCCCAAATGCATCTGCCCATTCAGCTTCACAGTACATAACGTAAAAGGAGATAGGTAGAAAACAGAGGCAGCCCTTGCCAATCAGCCATCCAACTGCTGCATACCAGAAACAGATCTGAGCCGTAGATTCGAGCCACAGCTCAACTCTGACTATCCATAAGCTCAAAATCAGTGTTATAGTCTGTGTGCTGCTTTAAGATGTAGCACAACAATGAAGAGGAGGGCAGAAAGGTAAAATAGAAGTTAGTTTTCAAGCTTTTTGGAGAACTGTTACAAATGTTAAATATGTATCAACAACTAGCAATACTGCTCGCTATAGGGATGATGTCATAAGGCTGGAAATATCAGAAAATTTGACAAGCTTTGGTTTTTGTAAAGAGGTATGTAAGAGATTTGACAGATGAGACTCCCATCTGTAAGCACAGAATATAGCTCTATAAATGGCCTGCAAGTGCACTGCAGATGCTGAATAGACACAAATCTCTAATCCAAATACTAACACAATCCTAGACTGGAATTTCAGACAGAAAGTTTGAGACTGGATTGACCAAGTCAGTTTCGAGCAGTAAATCCAGACACTATTCTCTTCCTCGTTCAAACATACCTTTTCCAAAGCTTTGGCTATTCGAGTACCAACTTGTTCTAATGACTGTGGCGAGTACTGGTCTTTGCCAAGGTTCTGTAGCACCTGTTGAAGAAGAAAAAACAAGATCTTAGATGATGGAAACTGGTAAGAAACATCATTCGCTTACTTACTGCATTTTCCCCCCAGCCTTTTACAAATAATCCAAGCCAATCCAACCTAAGCATCACTGTGTTTCTTGAGTCATTACCACCTGTATCTTCATACAAAATTATACCTCCATGCCATGGGATACTATGAATATTAAAAGTCTGTGTATGCTCAATTGGATTTTTTTTCAGTTGGATTTCTCACCCATCAACAGTTGTATCTACAAAGGTACTAACAGTATCTTAGGATTTCCTTCAGTCAAGATCACAGAAGGCTAGGAAAACATTCTGGAAACTAGCACTTACAGCTTGCATTGTTCTTGGTTTTCTCTAGGCGCTCACTCATTGAAAGTTACTTTTAGAGACAGGGCATAGAGCTAAATGCACTTTTAATCTGCTATGGTATGACCATTTGTGTGTGATAGCCTTTAACTATGGCATACCTCTTTCAGTTGACTTTCTCCAGTGTAATGTAAGCTAGCCCGACTAGAGACACCTTGCAGGTGATCCAAAGTGTGCATGCTGGCTGGTAGATTGGGGTTACAAAGGGGCTCCATAGCTGGTTCTTGCAGCTGAGTGGCAAAATCAATGTGTTTTGTGATGCTAGAAAGGTAACAAAAAGAACTGAATCAGTCAGAAAAAGGGAAGGGAAAATACATTACAAAACTGTCTAGTGAGTATATCTGTCCAGAACTTGGCACAATCTCATTTAAGTAGCTTGAGAAACAGGAGAAACTGGATCTTCAGTCTGTAGTTGCACTTTTCTTTGCAAAGTTTCGAAATTCTTTAAAATCCTGGTAGAGTGCCTACTAACTCTAATAGAGTACCAAAAATTTCAGGTCACACACACCCAAAGCCATACAATTGCCTTGCTCTTTGTGAGTGACTTAGTTAAGGTTCACATATATGATACTTACTCAATATTTTTAGCAGAAACTGCAAGCCACGTGCTGGCTACAGTTGTAAGCTCTACCCTACGGAGCTTCAGACATTCATCAGGACTAGGCCAGCCAAGGCTACGATAATCATGCCTTTTTCCTGAAGTCAAAAATAAAACACAAGAAATTGTCTAGAAGCAAAAGACATTCTACTTTAGTATGACAAATCAACAAAATACTTTATACCAGTAGATACATCTCCTAGATTATAAAAGGTTCACCGTCCCGCAGTTTCTTTAAGAAAAATTCTAACCTAACTGGAATGAATGGAACTTGTGGGATCTAAGGACAGAATCAAATTCTATATCACACAGATTAGAAACCAGAGTTTTAAAATCTGTTTCATTATACTTTTTCAAGCTGCACTCCTGTTGACAGAGTATGCCTCTATTTAAATATCCTTAGAGAAAGTTCCTAAGTGAGTCATCACTTGTGTTCTACATTGCTGAAAAAACTAATAAAAGTTGATTGCCGCATCTTCTGACAATGCAAGGTGAAAAAAAATAATATTCAGCGAGGAGAAATGAAGTGTTTAAGACAGCTAGTAGCTTCCACTACATTCTTACATTCAAGACAGCAGTACTTCTGAAACTACTGACCAACTTCAACCCTCACAGTTTGTGGAGGAGTTAACTGAGGCAAGGAAAAGTTATTTAACTTCCTTTTTGTTAAGATATAGGTCACTGGGAGAAACAGGGATCTGATCTTTGGATTTGATCCAAAGCCTACTGAAATCTTTCCCTTACATTTGCTGGATACTGTGTCAAGTTCTGGGAATCCAAGTTGTTTTAACTGCTAGGAAACACTTCCTTATCAGAAAGATTTGAAGTGTTTTGAATGTAATAAAGATTTGTTGTAGCACAGTGGGAGGCCAAATTTAACAAAGTGCAAGACTGTTGCACCAGCTATGGAGGTAGCATTCCAGTACCTATTTCTAACTACCTGAACTTTTTGTCCATTTGGATGTAAATCCTGTTTTGCATCGTAATTTTGCAAAATAACAACAAAGTCAGTAATACTATGTCCTTTGTAAATTAGTTCCTCTGAGTAAAGGAAAATTAACTTTGAGAGCCACTGAGAAATCTCAAAGGGGATTTATCCGGTAAGGTTGGAAGGGACCTCTGGAGATCATCTAGTCCAACCTCCCTGCTCAGCAGGGTCACCTAGAGCATGGTAGGCAGGGTTGTATTGAGGCAGGCCTTGAAGATCTCCAGAGAAGGAGACTCCACAACGCCTCTGGGCAACCTATGCCAGTGCTCCATCACTCTCACAGTGAAGACATTCCCCCTCACGTTCAGGTGGAACTTCCTGTGCTTCAATTTCTGCCCATTGCCTCTTGTCCTGTCACACGGGACAACTGAAAAGAGTTTGTCCCCCCTTCAGGTACTTGTACACATGGATAAGATCCCCCCTCAGTCTTCTCTTTCCCAGGCTGAAGAGGCCCAGCTCTCGCAGCCGTTCCTCATAGGGCAGGTGCTCCAGCCCTCTGATCATCTTCGTAGCCCTACGTTGGACTCTCTCCAGTAGCTCCATGTCTCTCTCAATCACCTCTCTCTTATTTCTTGTCATCACTAGCATGCAGTATTTGATCATGTGTTCTTACCTGCCTTTATGGCAAAAGATAGAGATACACGAACAGTGTTAAAGAAGGACAATTCAGTAAGTCAGAGAGCTAGCTGGACACAGGACAGCTCTTCTACTAGCAACCCCCTGGATGATCTCTGATAAGTTACTTAAACTTCTGATGATTTAGTTCTTTAAAGATTTCAATAAACTCCACCTCACAGGAATGTCACAAAGATAACTAAGATGCTGCGTAATACGGTCACAAAAGTAGCTCAGAGAGAGAGTGTATATTGAGTAAAGAGGTGCACTCACAAATGACTGATTGCTTTCATACAAACCTCCTTATTTCAATATTTAATTTAACAACTAACATTCCTCAGTTGCTTAAAAAAAAGGAACTTGTTAAAGATCTCATATAAAAGCCTTCAAAAGGTGAAATCATTTTCCAGGTAATCAAATTGTCAGCTACCAAAACACACATCTTTGCCTATAGGTATACCACCAGCCCTAAAGGATTAGATCACCTAGATTTCACATCTGTTGAAATCGAGATGAGACAAAATGAAAGGTATGGGGGCCAACTACTTTAGTTCTCTCCCTCTGGCATCGTCATATTCCACAAGCTCCAAATTTCAGCCTAGGCAATCACAGGCTCGTGATTTCTGTCCACTTGAGAATGCACCAGTAGAACTGGACTGCACTAGTTTAATATACTATCTTCTCTCTTCACATTCCTGCTGCTCAAATAGCAGAATCTTCACCTCTCTCTCCAAACCTCATCTGTGTTGGTGCAAAACTCTACACTTCTGTAGCTCCAGTCTTCTGGAAGACAGTCTCTAAATTTTCTATTATAATGTCACCAAATCAATTATAGCAGGACACCTGCATCACTTTCTTTTACTAGATCAAATTTGCTGCCTTTTATTTTTGAATTTTGTCTTTTACATTTGTTCAGTAATCAGTTCAAACTCTCACTCTGTATTTGTCTCAAATTATCTCATCTGATAAACAAATTTCTCTGCCTATCCAGTTTTAAAGAAATATCATTTAAGAAAAACTCTTCTGCTATTTCTCTGTACAATGTCCATCTCTCTCTTTCTCTACTCTTATCACTTTCATCCCCAGAAGTTCTGGGAATTAGTTATGAATTCTTTATTCAGCACATAAAGTTATGCTTTTCTTCATCAAGAAGGTGCTAATAGAAGAGAATCCTATTTTTTCCATGTACATATCTAGAGGGCATATTTCATTATGTAGCCTTTGTGAGATCATGCATGTATGCATGCATGTATGTGTTATAAAACAGTGTAATGCAAAAGCTGCAAAGAACCTGCTTTCTCTAGCAGCAGCAGTTTACCTATTGGTCCAGGAGAAGGTATCTTTGGTCCACTGATCTCCAGGGCAGTTTGGTAAAAGTTTTCGTTTTCTTCATTAGTCCCTTCTCCATTTCTGCTAACTGGATCCTGGAGATCCAAGCTTTCAGCTTTTGGTTTCTTTAAACGTTTGACCTGGAAAGTGATCTAGACAAGAACAGTACTAGCAAGATTAACAGTAAAACACCACAAATATTATCAGTTTCAATATACTACTTGTTCTAGCCCAAAGAATCAGTCTCAGAGCTGTTACAGATCAGATCACATCTCTCTTCTCTTTTTTCCTCCCACTCCCATCTCAAGCCATTCTCTAAGCCTGTTCACTCTCCCATCTCACCATACAAATTACACTACTTAATCCTCTAACATATGAGAAAACCAATTTAACTGCTGGAGAGTTGAAGTGCATTTTTCACTATATGTTTTGTTTGTAACATGATGACGATAGGTATTTGCTGTTTTCTGGCTTATCACAGCTTTTAGTTAAAAGCTTTTTTCTTCTCTTCTAACTGCATGCTACTGGGAGAAGAAAAATTCAAGGTCAGTTAAAGAAGAGTAACAATTGTTTTAACTTTTTTAAAATAAAACAGACTGTCAGATGTGGAGGTCCTAAAGAACAATGCTGTACTTACATAACATACAAAGATTTGGAAAGCACAGTGAAATTCTATTTTGTTTCCTAGCAGTGAAACTCAACCTACTCACGGTCAGCAGGAAGTTTTGAGACATCCAGTATCATTCAGCCCGTAAGCTCTTGCTACTAATCAATGCTTGAGATGCAGTCTCAGTGATGAGGAAGCCTTTTTATGAGGGGACGGACTGAAACTATGCAAGCCAGGACCTAGTTCTTTAGGTCCAGAGAGGACGCCCCTATATTTCTACACAAAACCCATCAACTGTCTTCGTCTTTCCCTCCACAACAGTAACTTGATACAAGACCTAGGTAAACTGAGCCAAACTCACCCATTCAGCTTCATCATCATCATCACCACAGTCTCCAAAACAGGAGCTAGCCAGTCCATCTGGAGATCCCTTTTTTAGGACCCGGATTCCTTGCAAGTCCATCCGACGGCCTTTTACCTCCAGTGCCCCCTCAAAAGCTTCCTGAGGCCAAGAATTTTCAAATTCATCTACCAAAGCCAACATTTCTTCAGACATCTGATCATCTTCTGAACCCTCCACTCCTTCTGAGCCATTGCTTTCTGCAATAACTGCATCTAAAATGAAATATCATAAAAATCTCACCAAAAATTCACTTCTTCCTTCATCCACAAACTGTACAAAAATATGTATTTTTTTCTGAGTCCCAGCCTTTCCTCTTGCACAAACCAAATACCACCAACCACTCACTGCACACTGCAAATGGAGAGAGGGACTGGAGAGTCTTTATGAGAACGCAGACTTTCCCACTGCAAAGCAGCATCAACTGTTGGTTCAAAAATGAACACCTCTAGCTCATTTTTAAGAGTTTCCTTTCCAGAAAAGACTTGTGTCTGTTCGAGAAAGTAAACAGGTGGTGTCTTTTCTTTACATATGAGTGTTAAACATGGAATAAAGCTCCTGCACCTTAATCACAGAGGCTGCTTTTCCTCACTGAGGAAACATCACTTGATGTTAGGTTTGGAGAAGAACAGTGAACAGAATATAACCAGTTTTAAGAGTTACTCATTGCTTTACAGACAGATGGGAAAAATGTAGGTTCTTCAAGGGTAATAATACTAGCATTTCAACCTGCAAAATAATCACAAGATCCCTTTTGGTACTCACCTACTTAATATAATATTTCATTATCATAATAAAAGAAGAAAAACTCCTCAGTTTTGCTATATGAAGGGTTCAAAACCAGAGGAGCATTAAAAGTTAACAGATATGGCTCTAATACTTGCATCACTTGCACAATAAAGCAAGTTACAGCCCATTTAGATTATATTCCTAGCACAACTACCTAAGGAGTAGCAAAGCTTTTCAAAGTTTTTTTTACTTTGGAGATCAAAAGTGTTAGGAAACAAAATATTCTGTTGAGCCACATAACGGTAAGTGAATAGACAAAGGACAACCTCCCTTTCTGTCCACACAGATTATGAAAGGTACCCAATTTACTCAAGAGTACTTTTTTTGCTATTAAGCCATATTAGGGCACCTTTCATTTGTCAGATATCTGAAATAAGTAGAAAAATAAAATCAAGTGTCATCCAAAGAATTAAGCTTTTCTTTCTGCTTTGTTAGAGCATTTTGTCCCCACAGCAAAACTAAGTAGTACTCAGCAAGGAGGAAGATAGCTCTTCCGCAAAATCTAGAAACCAACTCATCTGCCAGCTCTGGCATTACAGGGTTGACTTACTTTCCAGCCTTGAGAAGGAAGGATCCCTCACTGAACTCTGATTAAGGGCCTCCAGATCTTCCGCATCTCCCTCAGGGTGTTCTCCTGCCACTGCTGTGACTGATTCACGGGGGTCACCAAAGTACTTCTCCTTGTCATGACTGCCATCTGGATTTTTGTCATGACAGTGGCCTGAAAGACAGAGATTGACTGAAACATATCATGTAAGACTGTTCCTTCTGGACACAAAACCGTCTCTTAATTTTTCTAAATACAGACTAACAAAACAATTCTGCAAGGTATCAAACACACTGTTCAATGATAAAAAAAAAAAAAAAAACTGCTCAGAGCCTCTTGACCAGGCAGATCACCGAAACGGTTACAGGACACAGTATTACTAGGTATATACTCTGAACTACTAATGAAATAAAAATCAAAACATCTTTTGTGGGAAGGTTACACGGTACCTAGGAAATAACCCTGTGCTAGTAACAACTCCAGTGAGGATTCCCAAAGCATGTTTTTAATGACACTGCACTATACCTCTGGGTTGCTTGCCAGATGAACCTCACTCGAGCACTGTGAGCATTATGGCACCTATGTTGAAGAGATTAAGGACCAAGCCATATTGATAAAAGAGAGTGCCAGACTCTGACCTTATGTGCTAGTGATAAATGCTAAGTAGGTAAGACAGACTCATTAAACAGAGACAAAAGCTACTGGGAGTAATCTATGCTGAAAATCGTAAGTTTACTCAGCTGAAAATTCAACCCAATGTTTAGAATGTTTTGGTCCCAGCGGCCAGGTTTTAAGGTCAAATTCGACTGAACATAAAGACCTAGGAATAACGTTGCAAAAATTCAAATTTAGAGCCAGCAATGAGCAGATACAAAAATATAATCAGTCTTACTCTGAGACTCTTAAGTGACACTCTCAGTCAAGCTTTCAGATAACAGCCAGCCACCTAAATCAGCTGCAAACTTGTAACAATGTATTTTTTTTAATCTCAAATACATTTTAACTTAAGCTCTCAGATTTTACTAACTGTCAGCCTCCCACAGCAAGACTCGGAAGATATTTAAATAGATGTTCCCTGTCCTCTAACCCTAAACTCTGCTGGTAAAGAAACATTCTCCATAAAGCCCATGTGAGGCTGGGACGTGCTGTTAAGTTCACTGCACAGCTACAGAACTGAGATACAGACTGAGAACACGCCTCTAGTCACAGAGAAAGTCTACTGTGAAAGAGAAAAATAGATACTCAGAGTACCAAGCTGCTTCTCTAAATCCCTTCCTTTTTAATCACTCATGAGTGAAAACAGCTTACATACACAAATGAATTAAGATGCACATAGCAAATCAAAGAAAGCTGAAATTAAACACATGATGCTGAAGTATGCTCCTCATTCTACCCTCATCAATGCTAATTCCATTGCTCAATGCATACGGAAAACATTTTTTCAACTGGCAGCATGAAATACGAAGAATGTAAATAAAGCAGATCAATGACTCTTTCACCACACAATGATCCCATGTTACAAAAAAAAAAAAAAAAAAAAAAAATCAAGTCTTGCTTTCTATTAAGCTGGTAGGAAGGGAGGGCAGCTGTAATTCTCAAACAAGTGTAACCCATTTTATCGCTTCCCACTGAAGTGAAACTATAGCTTTTTATTGTTTATTCTCTAAATTTTGTATATGGAACACTAGTTGAATTTTCAACAGTGCTGAATATCTCAAGGTCCCCCACTTATGTCAATTCTCAAAATGACATCTTGGCAGGACAAACAGACCTGAGGAGTCACCAAAACCAAATTAAAAAGCCCCTGTAGTCATAAACCCTCTATGACAACCATGTTCTGCAAGTTCATGTGTGTAAAACAAACTCCCCAAAATCTAAGTTAAAAAAAAAAAAAGTAGTAAACTTCATAAACTGCTCTAACATCTGCTATACTATTATATTTAGCTTTTCCTACTTCTTTCACCAGTCACTTTCTTTAATCTTCTCCTCATCCCATCCACTGTGGCCCATAAAAAATTAGTTTCACTAACTCCCTCCCCCTCAAGAAAATGCCTCTACAATATACGGAGATCCTTATTTTTAATTTATAAGAAATGGTATACACAGAACATCGAAGTTGAAACTAGTCCCCCTGCCTGACATCAAAACCAGTCTGATTTTGATGCAAGTCTGGTACATCTTAAAAATGTGATGACTTTCAACACGGGGTATTGTGGGCAACTCATCAGTAGTATAAAGGGAAAAAAAACAAAATAAAACTGCAATATGTATGACTTTTTAAATTAAGTTTGAGATAAAACACCAAAAAGAGAAAAACAAATGGAAATAATGAGCAGAAAGACATTTAAAATATTACTTAAGACTAACCTTGTTAATATTCATTTACAAACACTGACAACTAAAAACAGACTAGATGAGTACTGGCTTTCTTAGGAGCTGAGCACTGCTATATATAGAAACCTGAGTGGCCTAATTTTTTCAAATTACTCCTTCCAGTTGCCCGATGTTGCATGAGGGGGAAAAAAAAAAAAGCTGTCTGAAAAAACACTGAAATTTTAAGATCTTTGACAAGATGATCATGAAGTTGGTACTACTGAAACACTGCAAGTCAGAATTTACAGCTTCTGTGTGCTGGATGCCTGAAGAACAAGTGAGAAGAATATAAGGTAGGAGTGTAAGACGGAAATAGCATAGCCCCAAACTCCAGGAACCACAGTATTCCCAAACTCTGATCTCTATCCGTTCTGTTCCACCATGCTGAGTTAAAGAAAAATCTTGGCTCTTAACTTCATAAAATGAGACACACTCATTTCCTTAATTTTTAGAGTTATACATTTAGAAGTTACAGTGGCAGAAAAATGCTTCAAAATAAAAGTTATTTAAAATTGTAAGCTCTTATTTTTTCTCATCACTTAGAATAAGCAGAGCTGGATTATCTCTTATCAATTACTAGGAGTTTTGCTCTAGTCAATGACTCTAAATTGCATATGTAAAATGCAAATTATATGGAAACAAGTGTCACTTAAATGGTGTGTCCTGATGCTTACACAGTGTGCACAGAGCTCTATCTACTGGAATTGGAAGTCAGTCTAATACCTGAATTGTCAGAGTACAGAACAAGCTGAAACCAAGCAGCTAAGTGTTAATATATTTTTTTCTTTTTTGGGGGTACATTCTCAAAATCAATATTCCTCACAATAAAATTTAGTAAAGGCAGTTCTTTTATAGCAAGAATGACATATCACAGAGCTCAACTGAAATAGTTTTACTGCCTGTATGCACGTGGCTAGTCTCATCTGTGGAAATTTCAGGAGCAGCATACCAATAAACGGTCATCTTTTCATCTTCACTAGCCACCGCTTACATAGAGACAGACATGCACAAGGCTCTGAAGACTAAAGGAGGTGGAATATTACCACTTTGCACATGAACATAAGTAATGACTCAAACTTCTTGGATCATAGGAAAGCTTTGGGGACATTTACCACTTGGGTGACAGGCACCCCAAAACAGGCAAAGTTACAGGCAAAAGTATATCCATTATAGAAATTAAACCGAAATGCAACATACTGTCACCTACCACTTTTATAAGACAAGTTCTGTTCAGCGCTTCACATCACAAACAGTGTAATTTCAAAGAACTTAAAAAAATAATTAGGAATTAATGAACTTACCAGTACTTTTAGTCACATAAAATGGTTCTGGCAGAAATCCCAGAAACTAGATTTTGGGCCAAAGTAACACCAGAAGAACTGTCTTGCTTTCTGCACCATGGTGACTTCACTTTAGTATCAGATCACCAGGCCAGGCTAGTGTTACAGGGAATTGCTATCTGAAGGACTGCCCCTCAAACAACATATAAAACATGAGCTTTGATACCTTTCATGGCAACATTAACTCTGGTGATTACACACTGCATGTCCAAATTGCCTTGATGTTTGAAGGCAGGTATGATGATTTATTTTCTTAAGATCTTGATCTTGTGAACTATCCACAGCAACCATGTTATTCCAATCACATATGAACAAATATTTAGTGGCAAAAAAAAAAAAAATAACATTCTTTAGAATGAGACACACACTTGGTAGGGAAAATAAAAATCAAGTTAGTTATTTTAATATGAGTTTAAAAGCAATAGGATTAGCAGCAACTAGAAGAGAAACTTATCTTTAGCAGCTATTGTTGCTCTGTTCACCTACATTATAAATTACTGTGGTTCTATTAAGATTTTACTCTCAAATTCATGCAGTCCTTTTATTACTATTTTCCTTTGTTTTCAATCACAGAAAAATACATATTTACACTTCAAAAAGCCCCCCCCCCCCAAATACGAGTGAGCTTTCACAGCAAAAACTGCAAACCAGTTAAGACTAAACAGTTATCATAAGATACGTTCTGGAAATGCCATAAGCTACACCTGCTGGAACTGCATGACAGCACTATACTCCAGAAACAGTATCTAAGTTTATTTTACACTTTGCACACTCAAAAGCATGAAAATATAGCTCTACAAAAAACATACTGTTCTTAGTGAAAAGCAATAAGGTGAAATACATGCTATGAATATCTTATGGCTAATACTGGGTTCCCCGACTTTATGCAGTACACTTTTGAAATCTGTTTCTGATTAAACCATGGAATTTCTTAATTTAATGATCACTACCATAAATGAAGACAGCGCCCAGCATTTGTTCTGCTCTCCTTCTAACCTTCCTTCATCACGAGCCTCATACCTCTTCTTAAGCTAAGCAGTAAATATCTTGCAATCCTGCCTGTTGAATTCTATGATGCCTACACACTAAAGTTTAAAAGCAATTAAGTACAAGCATAACCCTTCCATGAGAAAGGGTATCACGTAATTGAGCCTTAAAATAATTAACTAATCCCATGATTAGTTGCTGGTAGCCTTTTACTTCTCTCAACATACAGTATGGCACTGTGATGCCAAGTAATGTCTGTACATGTGCATCTTTGAATATCACCCTGCCTGTAAGGTTTGTATATACAATGGAATTGAAGCAGTATTAAGTGACCTGATTTCATACATTTTTTATTTTAAGAACATGTTTTTGACAGCCTGTATTTATACTTACCTGTCTATAGCACTTCTCTTTGCTAGGTTACACTGCTCAATTAGAACAGATTTATAGTCATATCTGATCCATAATACTTTACAGTTTTGTTTGGGATAGATATCTGTATAGTCTTCTTCCTAACTGAAGATCAAAGCAGATCAGACACTGACATATTCAAGCAGCAAAACAATGTTTTAACTAGTCAGGCAGGAATGTCCCATATTAGACTATGACAGCTTTTATATGCTTAGCATTTTATCTGACACAAACACAAGTCCATGAAGAAGCAGAGTCACCGCTGTTAGAGAAAAATTGAGAAAAGTAATCTTGGTTTTGAGGGAGTGATGAGCAATAAGCAGAAATTGGATTATTCTTCTCTAGAGTCTAAGAAAGGAACTATTGCAGAAATCAAAAATTGACAAGAATAATGCCAATCACCCTACTTTAGATTCAAAAGGAAAACATTTTCCTCCTATTGCTATAATACTGCATAGCTATAAAATTGTACCTGCAGAAAGACTAGGAATTTTGGGAAGAAGCTTCTGTTTCCCCAAAACTGCTAGGTTCAAGGAGCATTCTATGGAAACTTCAAATTGTCCTAGATCAGCAGCTAGTAGCCAGAAAGTATGATAGATTTAAAGCTTTGAGGACACTCAGAACAGAACACAACAGAATCTCACATGAACCAGGCAGCCAACCTTAAAAGGGAAAACAAATCAAAGCAGACAGATCAGGGGTAGTTAAGTGTCTGGCGGTCCATGGTTCAGCATGCAGTGCTCATTTCAATCTGAGCACATGGCACTGCATGCTGATTTGAAACAATCTCAGCATGACTCACTATAGGATGAGGATATACATCATCACTTTACAAGTTCTCAAATTTAAGCTAGGTGAATATAGCTTTCGAGATCTTGGCAAGTTGTTAATGACATTAACTATGCATCACCTGTTCTCCCATTCATGGGAGCCACATGTTCCTTCTCTTCCAGATACACTTTCATTAAGTCACCAATTTTGTCTGTGCAAATTTACTATGTTGTTGTTCATGCAATTCCATCTTCCTGGGGATGCAGTTGAGAAATTATCATTTCCTGGAAAAAGGCTATTGAACTTATGCAGTATTTGAGCCTTTTCGAAAAGTTTCAGCTCTAAGCAGCACACACTATTTGGATTCAGGATGAAATTCTAGCAACTTCACGCCCAAAATCACCACTGGTGAAAACAGCCTCCTAAAAAGAGATGAAGACAGTAAGTGTCTCATCTTTTCTACCTTCCTATCACAAAAAGCACCAAAAATATTTCAGAAGAATGTTAATGCATCTAATAACTGGAGGGATCAGCTTTTGAAAGTTTGATTCTGAAAGAAAACCTTTTCTCTCCCACTGTAACCCTCATGATCCTCCTGTTACACAAGCATGTGTATCCTTGAAGTAACTGAATGCTCCAGCTAATATACTATGAAGAATCATTTGCAGCAGTTTCTGGCAGAAACAATGCTTTCCTGTAAGGCAAAGCAAAGAGAAAACTAAAATGAATTGTCACAATCTAATCCCTTTCATGAACACACTCACAGATAAATAACAGTGCTAACATTCCTGATAATCTAAGCAAGCCTCATGAGTGCTCTAGAATTCTGTCTTTAAACTTTTTCCTCCCTTTATTTGCTTTTCAAGTCATTTTAAAGGTAGTGCTATTCAGTTCAGAATCACATGCAACTGATACAGATTCTGGCTTTTTGCACCAACTAAAACAAGATTAAACTCTGAGTTAGCTCAACAGCCTCCATTCAAGAGTAAACATCCCTCCTTCCACCTATTAACACTGTAAATGATGAGCATTCCTTGGAGGAACAAGATACAGCACCTTGAGAAGGAGGAAACTAAAATGTTAGTATGATAAAAGTGCCTGGAAGGATCCCATGCTATAGCAAATGGAAAGAACACTTAGCAGCCTCTTACCAGAGACTGTGCAATCAGTCAGAGCCTGCAGGGATCACTGAGTAAGTGAAACAAGACCAAGTATTTCCAATCTCTATGTTTTAACACACATTGTAAAGAAAACATGTTTGTTTTGGTGTATGTAGTGCTTTTGGTTAGCTTTATGCAACCAGGAGAAATTACAGCTATTAAGTTAAGCATTAGAAGTTTAACTGTGATGTTGATTTAAGCAATTCATTTAATCTGTCCTTAAGCTTACTATCAGAGTTTCAAGCATAGATTCTCCTTTCAGGTCAATCTCTCCTTTTCAGGTCAATTTTCTTAAAAGTCTAAGCTTACTGACTTTACAGAAAGTTAAGTGATGGAGGATGTCAAAAGAAACTGTAGTCACCTCAGAGATCATACACCTTTCACCCATGTTTTATTTTAAGAGGAAGTAGAGGAAATAAACTAAGACTTGATTTCATATGGTATATGGTATTTGTACCACAAGAGGGCACTAAAAGCATTCTTAAAGTCAATTATTAAACTATCGCTGTATATATACGTATCACAGAACAAAGCCACAATGTAAGGAAATACACACTGCTTTTGCAAACATGCATACTCACCACATAAAAGTGTTCAGAGATTGGTGTTATAAACATACATTCATAATGTACTCACACTACTTCTACTTGCAACAGAGCAGCACAAATTTTTCTGTAAAAGCACTACTCTGCCAAGTAACAAAAGACAGCGAGACAAAAAACGCTCAAAGCTTAAAACACTGTATGCTTCATGTTTTGAATATCATCAATTAATTGAAGCTTGTCATTTTGGATTTTGATCTTGTTCACAAGAATACAAAGGGCATGAATTCCAAAAGAATTGGAACTACTACTTAGAGGAAGATGCTTACAGCTGGAGAAAAATATTCTGGGCACAGTGAGTTTCGCATGCCCAAGCAGCAATTTTGTTTACACAGAGATAAGGAAAGGTCCTATGCAACAGCAGTTAACAAACTGGCACATTCCAGCAGTCAGCTGATCAGCAATCACTGAAAACGTGTCTACTATACTGCAATTTTTTCTTTAAATGGCAAAGAATGCTTCACAACATTCGAATGTTCAGGTCAGCCAAAAAAAGTGCCAGAACTACATGATAAACGCCACTGATGATTATGTCATAAAAATGTACTGTATAAAACCTGGTACGGTATCATTTCAATATTAGATGAAAATTCTGCTGGCTTTCTCTGCTGGCTTGATGTGCAGCATAAAGCCAAAGTATTTCATTTCCGCATCTCAGAGGTGATAATAATTTTAACCCTCTTATATAAGGTCTCTTTGCTCCTATTACTTGTGCATCAGATATGGCTTCTCCGATATCTGTCAGGCAACACACACTTTCTGCTACTTAACATGCTTCAGAAACTCATTACAGCCAAATGATCAATAGTAACGTATTTATCCCTATTGTCAACTCACCTCTGGAAGGATCAACACAGGCTTTTCCCACAAAAGCAAAGTCTTCTGATTGTTTTCCCAGTGTTTTGGAAATAAGGGACTTACTGTCTGTTGGTGCAAGGCACAGATGCATACCTAGTACTACAGCATGATTGCTGTTGTAGCCATATAAACTACAATTGATTGAATTCCTGCAGTTGCCTAAAATGCATTTCATGTATTGTAGTCTTATTTAATAGTTTTTTCACCTTCCAGGTAAAACAAGTAAATCTTCTACCTCCCAGGTAAAAACAAATACACCCCCCCCTACACACACACCCCAAGCAACACCAAAACTTTTTGCAGGTTTAGAAATTCTTTTACAAGGAAAAAATGAAAACTTTTCTGTACACCTTAAAGCAGGAGCCGACTATTCATCAATAGAAGTTAAATAATAAAGCACAAGCCTGAGATTTCTAATTACTCTTTTAATGTGTGTGAATATTTGATATGTATTTCAAATTTGGGTTTAAAATATAAATCTTTATCTGAAACAGAGGCACCTAGAAAAGAAGGACCAGGCAGCAGCATAGGAGCTATAAGCAAGCATCCAGCAAGTTAGCATTAGTGTAGTGTGCTTCAAAAATCCTGTACTAACAGTGAATATCTCGATGATCTTCAGAAAATTCATGTTTCACCTACTTGAAATGTGCATGATATGCACATTGTAATAAAGAGTCAGATTATAAATTCAAATATTTGATCCCACATCCCATTCAGTACACCATGCTAGTGTAGGAACAGCGCTGCCCATTTGCTCCATCCTGCTAATGAATCCTGGTACCAAAACAAGGATGTTCAACCACCCTGCGAGTTAGGTCAGTTCACAAGACAGGAAGTGACAGGCAGAGCAGAGAGACAAACACCACACGCACACACAAGCCAAAGCACAGGCAGCCCCACTACTGCTGCTTTCGGAAAGCCATTAAATGAGAGACCAGATCTGAATTTCCAACTTCTAGGTCGATTTCTCAGCACATCAGGTACTACTAGATCGCTATTTCTTAGTTCTGACAAATCTGCAGTAATTATGATGTGCTATCAGGGTGCATAACAGCAAGAGAACTAAGTAAGCTTGGTATCAAACGTCACAGGCAGCAACACACATTTTGAAAGGCTGTGAAAGGACCTCCTGAAGAAATAATCCTGTGATACTGGAATGGTCAAGCACACATTTGATCCACGTATTTCCAAATGTGTTGCATTAGCTCTAAACTCTGATTCAGAACGGTGTATGGAAGTATTGTTCCGTTTGGATGCTGTCATAAAAATGTGTATTTCAGTTTGACATGGAGCTAATGAGCAGCGATTACGTTTTTTTTAAACAAATTTTGTAAGTCTACATGATATTATAATATTGTGACAAATGCTATACGGTCAACAGGCAATGGCAAATATTAGCATCTAAATAAAGTCTACGTTTCTTTTGTTCTACATAGCAGTTAAATAATTATATATACCAATAATATCCTTGGCAAAGGCTTTGAAGTAAGTGTGTAAGGTCCAAATTTAAATTTATAATCACTTTTCAATTGTTTATTTTGAACTGAAAGATGCACAACAGAATACTTTTAAGAGCAAACTGAGTTTCAGGTACACATTCTTAAAACAGTTTATTCTTGGAGATTCAACCTTGCTTTCAGATAGCTTATGCAGTTTCCTCCTGAGCTAGCCAAAGTTTACAGTGGAGAAATTATTTCCTCCAAACTTATGAAAATAAGATAAGTAAGTCTGCTTTTCCATTTTTGGGCTCTGAACTTTGATTTAAAGCACAAATCATCAGAGTTGAATCAACCAGAATGTTTATTTTGCACTCTGAAGAAGAAAGTACAAATAACATTTACACCAGGCTCACACTTTCAGGTTTCTTGCACTCAAACAAAGGACAACCTAAAGGGTTTTATAGATAGAAATGGAAAAGAGAAGAATATCAAGACAGAGTCTTAGAAAAAAGCAACATATATATGGTAAAATACCTAAATATATTGGAGTTCCGATATTTAATGAGCAAAATAACACACTATGACTCAGCTCTTCAGATTATAGGCTTTACAGATTCCTAAAAAAACAAAAACCCCCCAAACCCCAGCTGAATATATTCATGCTCACTTTAACCTGCAACAAGCTAGCAAAAAGGGAAAGATCACACTTTCCATATGCACTTTTGACAGGGATTACTCCTCACACTGAATAATCACAAACTTCCAAAATAGCACATGTAATAACAGTAACAGTCCTTAAAATTAAAATTCAAGATCAAGAATCAGTGCAAACTGCAGCCTAGAATCAGCCACCAAACTACAGCAATATGATTTTAAATATTATGATGAATTTGAGGAGAGAAAAAACAATTAAAAAAACCCCAAAAAACAGCGCGCGCACACACACACACACACACACACACACACACACACAAAAGAAGAATGCAAGAGATTGCTTCATGGTTGAAATACAGACATTATTAACATCTCAGTCTGTGAATATACTTTTAAATTATTCTTTCTGCCTCATTTCAAAATACAGTTGCTATCACTAATGTTTGACTGGAAAAATTTTAACCTTGTGATTTTAAAAGATGATCTTAGTAAAAACTAAGCACTGAAATTTTTCTCCAGTACAGCAAAAAAAATCCCTTGCAATGAAATGTTGAAGCACCACTCCTTCTTGGGGTATCTGTTGGGATGTTTAAGAAAAGGGCAGTCTTGTATTAAAAGTTTCAATGAAACGTACCAGTGTGCCTTTCATTCCTCTGCACAACTGACGTGCTGTTAACAAGAGCAAAAATGCATAAGGACTTGGCAAATCTTATTATTCTAATGGCACAATCATGAAATGTTGCCTACACTAGTGTGACACCTGCAATATATCAAGAGACAGTGGCCTCTGGTCTACACTTAAGATGCGTAATTCGAGACAGAAGATTAAAGAGGTGGTTTTTCCACTGGAAATAGAATTCAAAAAATCCTTCCGAGAAAGTCCTTGTAATACTAAAAATTAAAAGCACTTCTCATGTGAGGTTTTCATTTAAAAATAAAACAAAAATTAAATAGAAATACCCCTTGGTGACAGTTTGATACAAAAAGGACTACCAAATATATTCATAAAAGTTCTTCAAGATTGCTCAGGTGCAGCATATTAGCGATACAGAAGTACAGACAGGATAGCTGAAGTATTCAGTAGGGTCCAGGGGAACAGAAAAAAATTGTCTCAAAAACCTGATTGTTTTTTTATTCAAGTAGCCACCAACTGCTACAAAACATTATATCCTAAATAGTTTTAAATATTTGAGCTGGGAAAGGATGAGAGCAAAGTAATTTTCCTTATAGAATTTTAGAGAGCTAGGAGTAATGACCACAGACACCCCAAATAAACAATATTGACACAATATAGTCTATTCCATAAAGACTGAGCACACACACACACATCCAAAAAAAAAAAAAAGGGGACCTCCACAGTACTGAAAATATAAGAATGAAAACTACAGCCAATCTTCACCGAATTCTTCAGCTTTCAGAAAGCAAATGTGTCAGTTTCTGAAATCTGAAGGTGAGTATACAGGGGCTGTTTGTTGAGTAGCCTAGCAATAGCAGCCATGCACTTCCATAAATACCAAATCCATCACTCCTCATTTACCAGTAAAAGATATGGTTGAGGCCGTTAAGGTATTACGGACACATTCAGAAAGCAAGCTGCACTCTGTGGCAGCCCTCCAATCATTTAAGATGTTGTTCTCAAGCACTTTTTAATGGACCAAAACTTCCCCCTTAGAAGGAAAATTGCCTCAACCTTGGTCTTTATGAGGAGAAAGCACTATAAAGCAAAAGGTAGGATTCTTAGAAAAAGAGCACAGTAATCACAAATTTCAAGTGCAATATCGAAGGCCAAGGGACATTATTTCACTTGAGGTCCATCTTTCAGCTGTTGCTTACCACTGCATACAGAAGAGGTGATGTTGTACAGAAAAGGGTAAAACTGCAAACAACGGATCAACTTCAGGCTGCTTTCGCACTCCGAACACTTTGTAGTCAAATCCAGTGCACGTCTGAAGGCCTGCAGGGCTCCACTAATGTTGTTCAGAGCCAGATATGCATTTCCTAGGCTCAAAAAAGTCAGAGGCTACGAAGAGAAAAAGCAACACTTCTCAGCACAAGTACGTTCACAGGCTGAAACTGAAATGGAAAAAAATCTGCCAACTCACATACTCGCAGAACTGACTGGAAGGAATTTAGAAAGCTTTTTTAATATGGCCTACCTGTTCCTTGAATGGAGGACTAACAGCTTGATGCTCTGATGCTAAAGGAGAGCTGTATTTACATAAGGGTTGTGTTTAGGAATCCAACTAAGATGAAAAACACTGCTTATATAAATATGCACTGAAATGGGTTATAAATATGTATTTAATCTTCATCATGAACATAATGTTTACAGCACAGCAGCGAAGAACAATATAATTAACAATATAATGCTAGAACAGTGACGATTGATAAATGTAACTCAGCAGCTGTTTTTCCACTGAAAAAAAATTTATGTTCATCATCTCAAAGTCTGGAGATGAATGAATAGCTTAAGACTTTTCAGACTGATCTTAGCCTGTATTAAACATCATTGAGGAAAAGGTGCAAGTAGAGCAACTGGATTATGCCAAAAAATTTACCAATTGGTGATTTCTTGTTTGTAAGGCTGCTGAATTCAGTCTGATATTACATTTCACTTTGATCAGCAAGTTTTATTTCCTTCTTCTGATCCTACATTTAGTATTATTTCTTTTCTTTTTTCTTTTTTCAGTTTTTGCTATTATAGCACATAATTCATTATCTGTAGTTGTAATTCTGCCTGATTTGTATTTACTTTCCATTATATCGCATTACAGGAAATCTGGTTTAAGCACAAATTCTCCTGCTGGACTTTCTGATACAACAGGTATTGTGGGATTGGGAATGCCTGGACAAAATGGGAGCAGCCATTATTGTAACAAGTATTTGTCAATACTTTTAAAGAAAAATCCCACTCATGCAGTTTGGTCCTAAGAATCCCAAGGAAGCCTCCAAACCATGTACTTTCAAGTTTTCTTCTTAAGGCACATCATATAAGAACAGTTCTTCTTATAGGTCCTTTCTGTATCTGCAACCCAAACTGGCTAGATTCCTTTCCAACAATCACAAAATTGTTCCTGAATGTTAAATTTCAAGAAGCTAATTCTGTGTTTTTTTTTTTTTTTCTTGTTTTACTACTAGATCATTGGTGGTCTCGCTGTTTTAAGCCCTCTGTTTATTTAACCACAGAGGTACAAGCACAGACAAAAAGTCACTTCAATTAAACTTTCTGAAGTCTCTCTCATGAAAGACCAAAATTACTTGCCAAAGAAAGGGCGCTGTGGTATGGCTGTCTGTGGTATCTGTACTCCCAGCCAACTTCAGGTTCCCTCTTATTTTATTCTGCCCTTCCTCTCCTCTTCACAACTGTTTTGCCCAGTCCCATAATTTCTATAGCTTATAGAATTACTTTCTATATGAGATATAAACATTCTGCAGATGGCAGCCTATTTTTGTCATTCAAGTAAAAAAAGAGTTTTGAACCCACGGTTGGAAATAAATTCACCAATACATCTAGAAGACAGTTCTTTTGGATACGTAGATGAAATCTAGGGACAAAGAAAACAGTACAGAAACAATCCAAGCGGCTAAAATGATGCCTATGAAGCCAGAGACTTCAGTGACATGTGCAGCTCAAAAAAAAGTTTTAAAAAGCCAGACAACGCTGACAGCACCATGGATCTACACTACTACCACAGTATCAGATTTGGAGTCCTTGAAGCCACTTGTTGATATACTAGGTTTGCGAGGCAGAACTCTATCTATTTTGGAAGCCCTTATGTTCCAGAAGTTTTCCTCAATATTCAGCATTGCTCAATTAGCTCCAGAATTTAAGTGAAAATTACCATCCATTCCAAATCACAAACTGTAAGCTGAACTGCACACACAACCATGTAACATGCAATAGCAACTAACGAATTAAAGGAAAGGACATTCACTACTGAACAAAGACAAAACCAGCTTCTTACCTCAGAGGTATTGATAGCCAAAGCCTTTAGCAGGAGTCTGCTGGCATCCAAATGAAGACCATAATGAATCAAGAGGTTAGCAAGATTGACTAGAGGGATATCCTGATATTCATGTGGGGCCAAATTAAATGCTTTTTTCAAACAAGCGATAGCAAAGGAGCTATTTCCAACTGCACGCCAGTACAGTCCAGCTTCATTAAGCACAAGCCATAGTGGATCTTCTGGCTATAGGAGAGTTGGGGAAAAGGATGAACACACAGAAAGAGGTGTCTCAGGAAGACATGAACACTGTGCATCTGCATACTAGACATAAATTATCTTTGACCACTAGTAGCTCGCTTCATTTATCCTACCTGGGTGAAATTCAAATTAATGCAACTTACTATCTGATCTGTAATTTAGTAGGAGTTGCTGCTCACTCCGTTACTCATGACTGCCTTTTATCATGACCACAAATCCCTTAAAATACACAAGTGATAATTGTTGGCTGGCTTTGGGAAGCAACATCTGCTAGTCACTTCAAGCTTAAAAGCATATCAATATAGATCTGTGTAAAAAAAATGTTGCCAATTTGAAGGTAAGCCAGTTTTTAAGTAGTAGTTAGATATGCTTCTAGGTCCTATAGCCAACATCAAGATTCCCTGTCAACTTAAGGTTTCAGAATTACTTTTTTCTTAAATTTAGTTATCTAGTTATTTATCTTATGTATAGATGACACTATGTAATATGTGCTGGATGCTGTTTAAAGAACATAAAACAACAAGCAACAAATGAGGGCACAAGGGAAAAAAAATGCAAGAAACAGGAATATACACTTTGAATATTCCTAACTTCAATGCTGTTGAAAAAGCTAATAGGTACAATGACTTTCTTCAGTATTTTAAAGTCAACCTTACATGCAATAGTTTTACCTGTACTTCAAGATGCACTGGAAGATATCATTAAGCTATACTAGCTTTTTGTTTTGAGTACCTTACGTAACAATCTATAATTGTAAGAATACTTAACACCTCAGATTTGCAATGCACATATGTAATATTACTCGCATGTTATCCATACTAAATTCCTCACCGAATTGCTCTCCACACACAGGTCTCAAAGTATTCTTAAACTAAATCCTTGGCAAACTATTAATACTTTATCTTTTCCAAGACAAAAATGCTAACTGTGGCACTCTTGCTCTAGAAAATTCATAATTTGCACAACAGGCATAACAGAGTGGTATTCTTACCCCAGCATCTAAGTGACCAAAAAGTCAAAACTTTTAGCGTGAAGGCAAAAGAATACTACAGTTAAAATACCTGTGCACTGCAACAGTACATTAGATATCTATAGGATTGTTCTGAACAGCATAATAACAGGAATTAACTCCTACTATTAATTTTTCTTCTTCTGGGTAAGACAGATGCACATAGTAAATGGTACTGTTTTTAGACTAAAACAATACATACATACACTGCCTTGACACAAGTTGTACAAGAGAGTTAATTTGAGAAATATCAGCTTGACACATCAAAACCAGTCAACCTCTATCTCAACGGTTCCTGTCATTTGTCTTGTGCTGATGCTGCGAGGCCCCACGCAAGATGGAGGTGGCATTTTGCAGGGTGTTATAGAGATGTATGCTCTTTGCCCCAAGAGTACTAATTATCCTGACAGAGAAGACTGGCAGAGGGTTGAGTTTCTTTTTTCCTTTTTTCCCCTCCCTTTTTTGGGAGAGTGGAGGAGGGTTTAGGTAGAGCAAAAAAAAAAGACATACAGGGCAAGATAAAAGATGGAAGAAAATTAATACACACAACACTGAAGTAGTTCCAAGCTATTTTAGTCAGTTAAGCAAACATCTGCCAGGATTAGCTAATACATTGCTGCTCGCAATGTCCTGCAGTCACAGGAGTAACAAATAACTACAGGGCTGTTTGGTTTATCCTGTGCTAACTGAAAAGGAGTTTGCTCTAAGTTTGAGCTTTTTGGTTAACCTAGATTATCAAGTTAGTTTCACCTCAGTCACAACTGCCAAGTAAGCTTATGTCTTATACACCACTGACTGATTTCTTCAGAAGTGTAGAAACCAGTTTCAAATCAAATTCTTCATTTAACCTCATGCTACAATTTCTGACATACCTTTCTGATGGCATGACTGAGAAATGCTCCTATCTCCTCTTGTGTAATAGTTTGATTGTTGATACGAGAATGCAAGATCTGGAAAACAAAGAAAAAAAAAAATTTTACAGCATATGCCTGTATGAGTCAATGAAGTCTCATTTCACCAAGTCTTCCCTTTGGCAGAAAAACCTAAAAAGCTTGTTCTAAACAAATGAAGCAAACGGGTAACTATTAAAGTAGCCAATTTACAGAAAGCAACATGAAGAACTAATTTCAGCCTAAAGTTACCAGCCTTATAGAATACCATAGTTACTGGAAACCCCAAGATGTATTGTGTCAAATGATTGTTAGATGTTGAAGAAGAAATTCTCATAGTAACTTAAATCTCTGTGTGCTTTTCATCAGCATTTAAGAGAGATCAGATACTAGTTTTATTCTGGGTGATAAGCTCTCCCTTTCTTCAGTGGTGTTATAAAGCATTTGCTTCTCTTCTTTCAAAGCACTGATTGGCCTGTGATACCAATTCATCTTTTAGATATCAGTATTTTTCAAGTCCAGAGCAAGACTTACATGGCAGTAAAAAAGGAGAATTTAAAACAGAAGAGAACCAAGGAGAAAGTGTCACTTACTTGTCTTGCTTGATCATCTGGCATCTTAAATTTGAAATCTAGATTACTGTCAAGTTCTTTGACCAGTAGGTATAGAGATTCATTGTTACGAGCATCAGTAATGGAGGAACAGTCTGGTGGCTGGGTTTCTCCAGGCACAACAGCTTCTCCTGGGATACTCAGGACTGAGTGGACTCTAGCAGTAAGGAGAACCAAGAGAAACCAGTATCACATGTTGCATATCACTAATATTTAAACATAAGAATCAGCTACATAGCAATTGATAAGTCTCACACTGTGGACTACCATGAGACATAAGCTAGAAACCAAGGAAGTTCAAAGACCACTCTTCCCTCAAAACACATTTACTTCCCATTCTTAAGCACACAACCTCTATAAATAAAGGTCAATTCAACAGAGACAAGACACAGCAGGTTCTTATATTATGCTAATAACATTTAGGATTAAATGGATAAGTGAAAAAACTGCAAAAAGAGCAAGTGCTCTAAACTAAAATTTTATTTTAGGAACATAAGTAGCCAAATTATTTGGGAAGAAAATCCTATTCAAGTTGAAAGCTGTTTTTTCAAAGGAAGTTTCAGGACATGCACCGATGAGAACTTTTGCTTTAGCACATGTTCATTACTAGAGTTATATTGGCCAGAAGTAGTGGGTTTTTTTATTATTATTATTATCACTATTACAGTGTTAAGTGAATAAAATTATTATGAAATAAAATTATCTTAATATATTATGAAATTACCTTGACCTATGTAAGGTGGCTACCGCAGCAAACATTTATCTCATCCTATGTAATAACAAATACTGTTGACTATTCTACAACTAAGCTGGTTTTCTACTTCAGTCCAGAAGTACTGAGCCAATGCTTTCCAGTTCTAACCCTTCTTCAGTATTTTCTGCTCATCACAATTTTCTGTTAACATAACTAGACTTAAGAGGAATATACACAGCCTGTAACAGTTACTTATTTTTATTAAACTGATTCTTACCTTATTTTTCTATCTATAGGTCAACTCATCTTTTTTTTTTAAAGATGTTCTAGAACATGTTCAAGCTTACCCGTAATTTTTTTAATTTTATGTTTTAGTAATACTGTAGATGTTTCATGTATTCACCTTGTACTATAAACAGGGAACAATTGTCATGGAACTGGGACTCCTGGTTGTCCCAGCTGTAGCAAACACAACACTAAAGAAAACCATTTCTTCCATTAAACTGCCAGAGAAACTGAACATATCTATGCTGTTGACTACTAATGGCATCTATCCTCTCCAGAAAGAAAATGCTCATCTTGCATAATTAAGAGACTAGTTTGACAGTAGCTACACTACTGGTGTCAAAATGTACAAATATCAGATTTTTAAAAATCACCACTTGCCTGAATCCCCTATTTTCTGGGGGCAGGAAATATGTTGGCAGTTCTTCTGGATCAGGAATTTTGGGGAAAGAATTCATACACTCTGATCGTTTAGGCCAAAGAATATCCTGTTTATCCTACAGGGAAAAGGAATTATTTTTGATTACTTTCATCATTTTTAATCTTCTAATTATGAAGCTAACAAGAATATTAGGAATAATCTGAAGAAAAGAGGAGCAGGATCTTTAAAACAATTATTTTCCATCTTTTCTGGAACAACAGCAGTTCAATTTTCTACCTTTACTCTGCTATACTTCTTTATTTGCAGACATTTCCAAGAGTAGTTGAAGAAGAACAACCCCATCTGCACTGTAGTAGAGTTCAAAATAATGGGAAATTGGTAGGGAGAAACTGCACAGGAACTTGCATGTTGAAGAAATTTAGAACACTAGATTCTTCAGTGCTGTCAACAGATCAACACTGGACTACCAAATGCTAAGAAGTTTTACACAAACAAGCACAACAAGCACACTTTTATAATTCTTCTTTGAAAGAGGAAAGCTTATCCCGTCCACTCACTCTATCGGACTCTACACTCCAAACTGAAAAAACAGAACGAGCGACAGGGGAAGACTGCAAGGATTGGCTGTGGTCACTTTGGTTTGCGTGAAGATCCAAATTCACAGATGTCATTCTAGAAGTTGAAGAATCTTCACCAAACTGGAAATAAAGGATAATCATAATAAGAATATTTCATAAGGAAAAGAGATCATACACTGAATTTCTGTGTGTTATTTTTCCCCCACCATTTATGTAGTTAAGTTTCACTGAGGAGCTGAAATACAGGTAGCAGGAAAAAAAAGGAAATTTAAGTCTCTTGCTCTTGGTCCACTCACAGCAGGTAAAGGTAACAACTGTGTTGTAAATAAGTCAATGAAAATGTAAGTGTAAATTAGCAAAAAAAAGCTAAAAGGTATCATACAAACATTTCCAATAGATCCAAAGAAAATACATGTTTCTAGACAACATACCTCTAGATCAAGTTAAATTTACCAACACTTATGGTTTGTAAAATTATCTTGATAATCTGAATTTTGGTTAATACAACAAGAAGAACATACAAGGAAAAAGAACTCAAAAAACCAAAGCATACTTAAAAATAGTTACTCCCGCTTTCTTGAACTAGTTAATAAAAACTCCAGAACATTTTCTATACTACAAAATAAATCAAACCGTATTCTTTACCAACAGTTCTAACACAGCAGTGATGTTGTTCAGCTGGCGTTAACTTTGGATTTTCAACGTTAGCATACAGATTATTTTCTGAGATTTTTTAGTATCATTGTATCAGATTTTCTTGATGCACTTATTTTAAGGTTGCTAAAGCACTCAATTTGTCAGCAATAAGCTCTGCAAATTGCTTTTTGCAGTTTTGTGCTCCTGATAGGAAAAAAGAGATTAAGTGTACTACTGCAAATAAGATTTTAAATTGGGAGTAGTGTGCAGATGTTGTAGAGCTTGAGTCATGTGACAGTATGATAAACAAAAGAAATTACAATCCATTTTAAGGCTGTAGAAATGGGAAGTGATTAATACTACATTAATTTAAATATTCTTTGCACTATTATATTGGAATGTTCTTTCACTGCAGATATCACATATTAAAAAAGAAAGCGACTTCTTAGAAATCCTTTGCTTCTTCAAGAACATTAGCCACCTAATGCTTTTTCGTTGCCATCTTTGAAGTAAACTAAATTTGAAAGTTGAACATGTTATGCTCCTAGAGCATTTCATGCCTGAAATTTAGTTTACTCATGTTAGAGAAGGCAGTATTCCTCAAGTCACTTGATTCTTATATTTCATAGAAAGAGGCATTGGGCTGTTCTACACAGATTGAAAAGCCAGAGGACACAATATGGAAGTAGTTGGTATCCCATAGTAACCTAAGAACTGGAAAGAATAAAGTTTCTCGGTTCAAACAAACAAAACTTAAAAAAACACCCCAAAAACCACACCACCACCCACAGCACACACACAGAAAACATACAAGCAAAAAACCCAAACCCACCAAAGCCTTACACAGTAACACTCAAATTTCCATCCTCCACAGTGGATCTCAGCTTGTATTGCAACCAAAAAGTGACAAACTAGTATTAGGTACCTTAAACTCTGATAAAAGAACTATACCATTTCTCATTGTCATTACCACATCCCAAATACACCTCCTTTTTCAAGCTTCAAAAAGGATGAAGTGTTTTGCTAAATGAGACAGACAGAATGTGACTTAAAGCAATGACATTAATTCACAGACAAACCTGAACATATTCCACATTTTCAAAAATGTCCCCACGGTGATATCGAACAGGCTGGTCCCACTGGCAGTGCAAACTATGTTGCTGGTTGCCTAGTCTACAAATCTGATGATTCCCTGCAGAGCACAAAACATTTCTTTCTATGATATAAGTGAGGTTTCAGAGGAAACAAGAGTAGCACACAGGAAAGAAAAAAAAAAAGCCAAAATTTGATTTTTTTTTTATATGAGCATAGAGTAAAATCCATTTTTGAAGGAATCAAAAATATTTGTTCAAGAACATATTACAATCGTGTTTTAACAAGCAAAATGAAAATGTCATTCAGGGTCATTGTATTACATCAAGTTGTTACTTCCTTACATTAATTCAAATATGTGCAATTCTTCAATCCATAATTGAGCATGAACTCAAAAAAGTTGTACCTAATTGAGCTTCTTTTGCCATTTGTGTCTCATGAATGATGTTCCTCAAGATTTGCTCCTCCTGGATGAGCTTATACTTGTCTAAGACATCTTGTTGTCTAAGATAATGATCATGCTGCTTCTGATATTCCTTCAATTCATTTAATGTTCGTTGCAGTGATCTTGAAAGTGGGATAGTAGAAAAAGTTAACTGAGTATTTTTAAAAATAATACTTTTTCCTATAATTTTTACTATCACTATTACAATTTAATTTTAATTTTTTCTAGATTGCTTACAGTATGCTTATGAATAATTTTATTGTACAAAGAAATATAAAGTTACACTTCATTATTTTATTAGAAATGTAAGCAGTTACTGAAAAAAAAAAGAGATCATATATATTTTCACTGGGGTACTTCTTCACTTACCTATGCTGAGCCTCCAGTTTTTGCTCAAGCTTTTGCTGACATAGTACAGCATGCTTCCTTTTTATAGCTTGCTCAAACCCTGGTTTGGCCTGTAAAGCATGATCGTAACACAGGACTGAGTGGTTGTATTCCCCAAGCATCTGAAGAATGATTAAAAAAAGGAAACAGAAAATTAGCTGCAAAATTTATAATTTTCTTCTTTAAATTACTAACTAAAATTTTAATTTGTTACGAGAAGCACCCTGTCTTTTCTAAAATTCAGGCCACTATATCTGCTAAGGGAGAGGCTGTGGAAGAACTTCTCTGGGATTTATTTCAAAGTGTTTCTGCTTGCTAAAAGACCAACTTTTTGGATGAAAACATCATGACAGAATCTTAAACATTAAGCATAAAATGTATGTAGAACACAAGATCCACTATAAAAGAGAAAAGCATTACAAGTTTAGCCAGAACAATTAAAAATTATTCATTTTTATACAAGTTGTGGAAAATAAAAGTATTTACCGCATATATATTCCCCAAAGTGTAATAGCTGGTAAAGAAGTCGCTGTATTCCAGAGCTGCATGGACCACAATTGCAGCATCTGCAGAGAAGTGTGCACGGTGTAGAATATTTGCCAAATTTACCAATGCAATATCTTTATTCTGCCTAAAAGAAAAACAAAAGGATAGGAAAAAAAAAAAGAAAAAGACATTAAAAGAAGGTCTGACTGTGCAAGCATCACACATAAGGACACACTCTATATTCATATACCAAATATGTAATTTGAAATTAAAAAAAAATACGTCTAAATTATATTGACTTCACACATTATAGCACATTCTAGCCAGACAGCAAATGCTGAGAGTAGCAGCCAAGTAGTTTGTCAAACCTCACCCTCTCAAAACTGAGGGTCAAAGGGAAACTAATATTTTTAAGCATTGATTCTCCTGACACTTTGCTCTCCCAAAAAATGAAAAGGCATTTTCCCTACTTTGAATATACATATCTATCTTCCGCACTACTGTACAGGTGTTTTTCACTTTTATTCACTGAACTAAGGCTATTTCAAGCTACACAACAACAGAAACTACCTAGATGCCTTACAGAATCCGCTACATAGTTGTCATGCAAATGTTACTTTCCTCATAACAGTGACTGGATAATAAAATAACAAAGTAAGTTTTATTCCTATTTTATTCATGGATAAGCAAAAGAATAAATGCTTTCAAATCACAGAATCCATCTTTATGAATTGGAAGACAAAGCTACATCTCTTATACTAGATCTCAACTACAAGGCCATTTTTCTGGGATGACTTGGTTTGAAAGCTAAATCATTAGCCATAACAAGTAGTGTTTAGATTCTTGCAGTAGTCAGGCGAATTGTATTTACGTACAGTTGTGAAAAGAGCCCTTGTACTTCAGCCGCATACAGCTAATTTCCATTTGTGCTTGAGAAGGTAAAAATTAAACTGAATTTATAGCTTTTAAAGAAAACCATCATGATGCAATTACTCCACCGTGGCACAGATGATGTTTCTTTGGTGCTGACTGTACTGGACCAAATGCAATAGGAACATTATGATTAATTACACATAGCACTAAATGCATATTATTTACAGCTGAAAACAGCTAAATTAACATTTCAACTCTTATAAATCGATCTACTTTCTCATACTGCTGACAGCTTAATTCTAAGTTACATTCTTCTGAAACGCAAGTGTCTTTTCAAAACTGATTTTCACAGCAACTTTGAGTCTATCTTTTTCCCTTTAGTACCAGCATGTTAAAAGTAGCAGGATCTACATTTCTGACCACCGGTCTTAGGGAGTCTCTCCACAACTTTTCCAACAGAATAGAACTGTACTAGTTTATATTAAGCTAAGAGCTTTAGCTTAGATAGCTGAACTCCCATCAACAACAGCAGTCAATGACTCCCAAAAGCTGCAATGAACCTGCTACTGCCATTGTCACTCTTAAGGCTGTTACAAAACCTACATAGCTCATCTGTTTGATATTTGTAGCTAAAGGTACCAACATTTTCCAGCATATTCTGCAGGAAAGTAACACAGTAAGTGGAGCCCCTTTACAAAGGTCCCTAATAAGGAATAGGATTAGGCCATTATTCTCTTGTTACTTTCAGGTTCATGGGCCATTCCCCAAAAAGTTTTAATGTAATTAATGAAATTCTTAAAAATACTCAAGTAATTCCTGAAAGTGCTACTGCCTGGTACAGCACATAAAGAGGAAGAACAAATAACAGGAATTATTTCTTAACTTAGTTTTAAAAAACAAAACCTCAGCAATTCTCACCTGGAAGAGAAGTGAAGGGCACGCATGGCACATTCTACTACTTGATATGGTTCATTCTTTATTCGCCAGTAAAAAGAAGCCATATTATAGAGTACCCAGGAAGAAGAGTTCTGCAGCAAACAAACACAAACTATAGTAACAACTAAGACACGAACTAAAGGGCTGATCAGGGCTTTAATTACAATCGGAGGTAAACCGAGCACTGAATTTGCTCCAAGCTACCCTCCTCTTCCAGAGAGCTGCCATTTGGCAGTAGCTGTGAATGTTCAGAAAGAACAGATCAACATATAAATGCATCAAGGAGAAAACAAACTTTATTTCTGCCTTTCATATGGGTGCAAATTCAAAATGAGATGAAATGAGAAATGACAGAAGTTTAAGTATCTGCAGCTTAGTTTGGAAGTTAAATGTGAGTTTACAGATTTTGCATAAAGGCACTTAAAAATATACATTTTGGTACTACTGTTTCTTCTTTGCTCTTTAAATACTTGCACTTCTGTTTAAAACCTTTTATTACCTTGAAAGAGCAATGAATGTAGCTTGCCAAATCACATAAATACATGAGCTATTGAAGATGACATTAAATAACCATCTACTAGTTTTGCTGATGGCTTCTCATACGTCTGCCTGCCTAATAGAAAACATTATTTGAAACTCTGCCTTTTGTAATCAGAATTTAAAACAAAATATACATGCAGAACTAGTACTGGATCTGACTGCATGTACCAGGAACATCTAATGTTGTGAGATCTTTCTAGCATTCTTCTTCAGTGTACAGTAAGTTTACAGCTTCATACCTTCATTAGCCCGTCATAGATACGGTGACCTATTTCCTCTATACTTCTTCCCAGCCTCCGGGATAAGTATGTGAAGATTGGATCTTCTTTAGGTAACAAGGGTGCTGAAAGATTAATTCTTTCTTGAACTCCCTAAAATAAAAATCAAACAGATTTGCTGATACTTTTACTAAAACTACAGAAGTAATGCGCAAAAGAAAATGACTTCCAAGAAAATCTGCAGTATGATTATTTTACATTCCTATCATCCTTTCCTATCAAGATCTTAGGACTTGACAAGATAATGTCATCTTTGACAAATGAAAAATAAGTATTTACAAGTTCTGTCTAGGCAAACACTATAAGCATTCATTAATGTCAATACCTCCAAAAACATCCTGTGTTTATGAGTGCTATAGATTAAGTACTGATTACTGGTAGCACTGAATGTTTGGCAGCTATCGATTTCAATGAAAAGGACTGAAGCATTGGACTCCTATTAGCCAGGCTGGACACTATGAAAGTACCCCTGCATCTTTTATTCCCTCTCTTCCTTCTCCCTCCCCCCCAAAAAAAAAGGAATTATTTTTAAAGCCAAATTCAGACCCAGGAACACAGCCAAAAGGCTTTGCTCTATTTTTTGCTCATTAAAATGTTTTTTTCCATCTAAAAGTAAGGATTGTTAAAGGCTTGTAATAAAATAAATACTAAGAGATAAGTATTAATGCCAGGCTTACATTGGAAAATTTGCCCATATAATATTCTTGAGGAAGACAATTTTCGCACCAAACTTTTGATGTATCTGTGCTAGAGTAGGTGAAGTTTGTATTGGTAAAGAACACCTACTTTATCTTACAGGTTAGAACCTGGTATTTAGATACCAAAGAGAGTGTCAAATGTGCTATGAGCTACTGACCAGCCTGTAAACAATTTTTTGATCATGAATTTTCATGCAGCTTAACGACCTTGTACAGCATTCTCCAAATTTGAACTGAAACAAGTTACAAAATATGAGCATTTCCCATGAAAGCTGCCATTTATGCTGATGAAACCTGTGTTATGAAAATAAATATTCAGTTTTTCTAAAACGCCCTCTAAAATAAGGCAAACAATAAGAAAGGACAAATAGGATCTGTGCATCTGATGGAACTGTCCTCCCACAAGCAGGTACTTTAGTCAGGGCACAACCATATTTTTAAACAAGTCCGAAACAATCTTGAAAGATTACAATACCTTTCAACCTTGACTGAGAACTGCCAGCAAGAGGTTTTCTTTTCCTCTTCCTGATAGGGAAAGAAGAAACATCTTGCCTTTGCTTGCTTACCCGTAAATGCTGAAAAGCATGAATGCTGTATGGAAGATCTAGAACTTTTGTACAGTCTGGCTGCTGCAGATCCGGAGGCACAGGAGACTTTGTGTCTATATAGTCTTCAGGGCTGAGAACATAACAAGGCAGAATTCAGATTAAAATACTGCTGATGTTCATAAGACACTATTGCAGTAGACAGGCACACAGCATTCTGGTTTGACTGACAGTTACAAAAGAAAATCTTTTTGAGGACATTAGATCATTTCTGATGTCTCCCCAGATTTGAGCTGTAGCCATATGTCATCACTAAAAGTAAATGATAAATAAATAAATAGCAATCTGCCTTAGAGAAGACATCAACATTTTGGATAGCCAGGAAAATGTATCATCATCAACTTAGTGTACTACCAGTAGGTTCAATCGTCTATCTAGAAGGTGAATGACAATGCATGCAGATTAAAAGACTTCTCAGTTGAAAAACCCAAATATTAGTGAGAAGTCCAAATGAAGATAGTTGAAAACTATCTACTACCAAAATTAGTCTTTTTTGACCTCAAGTATTGATTTGATTATGTGAAGAAAGGAGAAAATAGTCAGCCCTAAAGATTAATTACCAGTGAAACAATGCTCAAAGGACTGTTCGTACATCATTTACTTGCTAAGCACAAGAGGTAAAATTGACCAGAAGGAGCGACATCTTCACAAAAAACCTGAACTTTACATTAGACTTTAAATCAAGACAGCTCCGACTACAAGAGGTGCATCTCAAAAAAAATCCCAAAACACACCAGAGTGACCAACTCAAAATTCAAGCAAATCCAACCCCCTTCCACACGATGAACTTCAGTTTAATTCACAAGTCTGCTCATATCCTTGAAAGCTACATGGGAAGAACTGTTTGGAAGTCTGGGAATAGACCAGGGGTGTTTCATGGTAGAGCTAACAGCCAGCAATATTTCCATACCGTATTTTTCCTTAATTAGTGGTAAATACATTGTTTCAATTTCATTCAACATCGACCCACAATAAAACAGCTGTTATCTAAAGAATAATCACCTGACAGTATTAGCTTAATTGCTTGAGCAGACTTTTTTCATTCAGTAAAAATCTTAAATTATAAAGAGTCTCATTACCGGATATCTTTGCTCTCTAAGGTGATGTATGTACCATCATATAGATCCAGGTCCCCCAAGGGCACCTTTGCTTTAATGCAGTCCGGATCCTCTTTATTATGCCTTTGTTCCAGCCCTGTGTCTCTGTCCTCATTTTCCTCTATATGAATCTTTTGAGCAACTAACTGTTTCTGTAGGAATAAAACCAAAAAAACAGAAGAATGTATAGCGACAAAAGTAAGCTGTACAGTTGCTAGGAGTTGAACAATTCAACTTTTTCCTTTATAAAATACACTCAATTTGACGAAAATCTGAAAAGGCTTGTTAAAACTTTGGGAGTATTTCTCTGTATTTTCTAACATTTGTAGGAGATTTTTTGATTTAGATGGAAGATAAGTACTTTCAGTAGAGAAAATACTACTTATATAGGCCCTTATTTCTCCTCATATTCCTAAAAAGAGGGCAAATACCAGTTCAAATTCATTGTAGGTAGTTTAAAGAATAGCCATTTAGTACACTAAGTATAACCAAGGTTGCAGGCCAGTGCAAGAATCAAGACTGAAAATAATTCCCATAAATCAGCTTATGACATACACTATGGGCTACCCCTCACCTCACAAAGCACATGGATATTGATTACTACTAGCAGTCAACGGACAAGTGATCTGCTCCAGTAGAGTAAGTCATATTTAATTCTGCAGATGGAAAACCCATTAAATATCAGAAGTATTTGTATGTGTGAAATAGGAAGAGAATATGTCCCTTTAACTTTTTTTTTTCTTTTTTTTTTAATAAAAAAGTTAAGTCATATACATTCTACAGCATGCTACTACACAAGACTAGGGATACATGCAGTAATAGCATCTTATACAAGATCTTATAGTAGATACAATTTGTAGTATAAAATGATTTGGAGCAAAAGTATGTTAGTCATTTACAAACGCACAGTCCATGCTCTGAAGAGCTTGCAATTAATTTTCTATCCATAGCTAAGATGTCTATTATCACAGAAATATGGATATAGTTCAATGAGAAAGACCTAAATCTCCCTATCCCATCTCCCATTCTAAAGCTAACCCTGGTCCTCATCTAACTTCTCAATTAGCTAATTCAGCTAATCTGACAATACCAAAGCTGGCACAAGAGTGCACGGCCAGAAGCAAGTCTGTGAGCCGTTAGCTTGCCCAGCCCAAACCACAGTTAAACTGCAGTTTAAATTACAGCTACAGTTTAAAGTTCATTAAAGCTCTTTTCAGAAGTGTGTTTTTAGACCTTAATTCAAAAATAAAGATGCTTGATAAAAAAAAAAAAAAAAAAAAAAAAAAAACCCATTCGATCCCTCATATGCCCAAGATGGAGTGATCGAAAAAAACAACCTGACAAACCCAGAGAAGCAAGCACAGGGAAATTCATCAACTACAGGAAACACTGAAGTAACAGCAAGACCACTATGTAACAAATCTAAAACAAGATTACTATGAGTAATTACAAAATGTAGTAGCCAACACCAAAATTAAATATCTCGGTGATTTTTCTTTGCTTAAAAATGTTCAGTTTTATGGATAGCAACAGGCAACAACACAACTGAGGATAATGACAGTCAGTTAAGCAAACCTGAGGCACAAAAATCTGGAGATGTGTGAAGAATTCTTTATCTTTTCACTGAAGCAGAATTATTCCTGTGATGATTTCTGCTTCCTTTCTAAAGTTTGTCAATAAAGAGTTTGGGGGTGGCGGTAGGATACTGGATATTCAGAAATGAATTAATACTTAATGTTAACTTTACCTCCAGTTCTTTGAGGTAGTTAACTGTTGTTTCTTGTCTCATTAGTATTACCAAATCATGTGGGTTCCTCAAGTTCATTGGTGAATCCACCTGCAAGACAATTCAACAGTCCATCAGATTAGACAATCTCCAAATTAGATGAATTTTCAAAGAATTTAAACAAAATTCAGCTACAGTTTGTCTGTTCAGAAGTTTTATGTCCATTCAGCATTCATAATATGCACACATTTTTAATCAGTATTTCTAATAATATCGTGATTGAAAAATTCAATTCAACTCACACTGTAGTCTCAAACCTGTTCTAGTTTATTGAGACACACAGATTTTAAGTACAACAGACAAGTAAATTCATCATTCAAAAACATTAGGGGTACGTATTAAAGTACGGAAGTACTAGATACCCTAAATTAAAATTGTAAAAATCTGTTTCCTTCTATAGCTTTAAAAATCCTCCATCAAGTCCCTCACGAGGCATAAAGTACTTCAGCTTCAAATCAGCTTCCCCATGCCACCAACTTAATGCACCAGCCTAGTGTTGAGACTTTCAAAGATCTGTTGCCTTCAGGATTAAGAAGAAAGTAAATGAACAAAATCAAGAAGTAAGCAAACAAAGATTAAAAGCTCTATTACCGAACACTGTGCTACAGCCTCAATAGCTCATACACAGGAGCTGGCAGCTCAATAAACAGCAATGTTATGGGTAAGTCACAGACAAGAGTGCTTATATGCCATACCTTTACTGGTCTGTAAATGGATTCAGTAAGCTACGGCACTGCATTCTTAAGCTGAAAAATCCCAACCTTGCCCTAATGCCAAATTAATTCTGGCCGGACTGGATGGGAGAAAGTCACTACAGGCAAGAAGGCGCTCCATGAGCAGCTGAGCTGATCCAAAGCCTCTCAACTAAAATGGTCTGACTCCCAGTCTTCTGGGCTAGGCAAGCAATACCAACTAGCCCCTCACGTCTGCTGTGCTGCCCACTGAGCTCTTTCGCAAGCTAATTCAAACACTCTACCTCTACAGGATGCAATTCCCTCTCAGCTATTACAACTGAGCTAGTAAATTAAATTAGCTTATGGAGGACCCAGTCAGTACCAGAACAGAAGCCAGGAAATAGAAGAAGGTGATAACAGGGAAAGGACATGGGGAAGGAGAGCAGGTTCTCCCATTCTGAAGTACTGTAGATCAGCTCACCGCATTTTATGGAAGTGTACCTCAGACTATTACAACAAATGACTAACACACCAAGACGCTCCTGGATCTGTGCTCAGTTTCCATTCAAAATGTCAGCAAACAGAACTAGCTACTGTTTAAAGACATCAATACAATCTATGCATTAGTAGTAATATCTCTAACAAGGCCTGTCCACCACTTTCTACCATAATCTCATTCTTACTCTTTAATTTATAAGGCTTACTGGAGCGTTCTATGCCAAAAGAGATTGCCTTGGTGTCTTTAGGAAATCTATCCAAATTAGGTCACATTATCTTTTATTGAAAAAGTCTGCTATACGTATATGTTCAATAGAACCCACCGAACTCTTGCTCTTATTTCCAACTTTCCAAGTAACTCAGCTGCGTTTCTGAAACTTTTTTCCTGTAGAGAATTACAAATTGCCATAGTCCTACAGGAGACGCGTGTGCTGCTCATTTTAACGTGACCTGTCAACAGTTTTGGTTTTGGGAAAGGTTCTCTTGATTGCAAGTCAAACAAGAAGCTCAAATTGACTTTCTTTTGACTACTGAAAATTAAGTCCACGCTACTCACAAGCCTCCCTACTAAGCAAGTACTCCATCCTCAATGATGAAAGCAAGTATCTGCCTCTTCTTGTTATTCCTCCCCCTCCCCCAAATCAATGTCACTTTTGGTTAAATAAGTGTATCCGTGTTCACATCAAAAGCTGAATTGCTTCTTTTAGGCTGGAGACATTTTGAAGAGTGGTTACATATAGAGTCTAGATACACATGCAAAACTCATTTTCTTGTCTAATCAATACCCTTGTTTCACCAAGCGAACAGAATACACTAGGGGCTATTGATACCAGTTTATTTTTTTCATTATGAATTTGGAGATTATGGATTTAACTGTTGCCAGGAAAAGGCGGCATCCTTGATAGTCTAGAAAAGCACAGAAAATATATCAGCAAAACTAATGATATTGTTAGTTGCAGTATCAAAGTCTACAGCATCTTACAGGCATATTTCGTATTTCCTCCTATGGGGCTTACCTCATTTAGAACAGGTTGTACATAAAGCAGAGTTATGTAATTAATGTAGTACTTGTACATGCCACAGTAGCTTCTCTAGCAAATGAAGTACGAACAAGTGAATGAGATACGAATTTACAAGAAAAAATACACATAGGAAATTTGACTGTGTTTAAAGCACTTAATTACACACTCCAAAAGAGCACCCTTGCTCTGACTGTTAAAGGCGTCTTGCATGATATTATAAAGTCGCTGAGACCAAAATTTAAGAGTTGACTATCAGGTCCACTTTCAGTGACAAACTGCATCTGGGGAGTGATTTTTTGCAGGATGCTGTTCAGGCAATACCATTTACAAAATCTTACTCTGCAAATTGAAGGGTCTCAGCCTGCAATTCACTCAGAAACAAAATGATATTCCCAGATAGACTCTGTTTATAGTTTGAACTAAAATAATCTCATAAGAGGAAGTTCTGAATTTAACATTTGGGTATATGGGGTGGTATTTTACCAGTCCAAAATGCTTGGGTTGACAGGAAAGCAATGTGACATGTAATAAGTGGTTCCAGATTCCTATCAACTACAGTTGATAGCATGGTAGCATGAAAAGAAATCAAAGGGATGGTGGCAATCAAACAGCAATGCCCACAAGTTTATTCATAAGGTTATTTCAATCCACTAGGAAATTATATCCAGTTTAGTCATGAGCACCATATTTTTCCTCAGTCTTCAGCTTTTCCACTTACAGATCTGACCTCAGTTTATCCCCAGCAAATGAGCACCTTCTAATGATTACAAGAATCCTCAATCTATTAGACAGCTGATATTATTAAATAACCTTAGTAACCATTATCTCTTTTTAAGGCCAAAGCTCCAAAACTAAAACTTTAATAGTAAATCTGACCTCAGATTTACATTTAGATTTGATCATTTCTGATACTGGAAATTCAAAACTTCAATTTTAAGAAACTATCAAAGCAAAGACTTTATTATTAGCTGTTAGAAATAAAAATCCATCTAGGTCTAATGATTTCTGAAAGAGTTTGATTGGAAAAAAAAAGCATCTTTGCTGGACAAATATATGACGTTTGCCACGGAAACTCGATCCAGCACATCCAAAACATTCTTTCTGGCAGCTCATAAAAGCAAGCTGCATATAACATATACATCTTCACACTTTTTAATTTATACATTTACAGCATGAAGGCATTACAAACTTATGATTGAGGAAATAACAATTTGCTCTAAAGCTGAATGCTTTTGCATGACACAAAGGAAAACTGATTCTTAACTGAAAAACCACAGGAGATCTTAGGGTATCACGCATACAGAATGAGAAAAAGTCATGTGAACCTGGTCTTCACCATACATCAGTTTGGAGGATGATGGTACTCATGGTTTCATAGTTTGAAGCGTAATTTCCTTTTCTGCTTAGGCTGATCAAAAAGTCACCCTATTGCCTTTTCTTTCTTACTACCTGCAATCTTACAGCTCCACTGAGAATCAGACAAACCAACCTAGCTCCAAAATGATCAGAGAAAAGATTAAACAATGAATTTTCAACTAGATCAGCAAGCCAGTCTGAACTGACCTCTGGTAAGCATTTTATCATCTCTCGTCTCAACACCCACAATCACATGGCTCAGGAACTGCTGCTAGAAACACAACCTTTCCCTCTCAAATCTAGCCAAAAATATTATCAAGACTTCTGGTTTGTTATCCACCTTTTCACACCATCCCTCCCCAGAACAAACATTTTCCTTCACAGTGCCAACTGTTTCTACAGCTAGGAAAACAGAATGCTAATCACCTGTACAGAACACCAACACTACCCTTGACATCAAGAGCCACAACTCATGATGCATTTAATGCACTGAGCAGGTAGTACATAAAGGTATAATTTCAGCATAATCTGCAAAGCAGGGGGAACAGTAGCAACAGAGGTACAGGTAAGTGGGTAAATAGCACTTGCTAAAAATGAGAATGCACACTGAAGAGTCCTGCAGCACTCGTGATCTGTCTTTTAAAGCCTTACTACATCCTTGCCGATGGTGCTTCCTGTGCTAGTGTCAGTCATTACCTTCTCACTTTTCAGTGCAGTTATTCTCATGAAGTACAAAATTGTACAGCAAATACAAATATAACAGAGGCCAGGGGTTTTCTGTAGGCTACTTCTTTGGCGGGGAACACCACCACCACCCAAAGACATGACGATGCAAACCAAAGATACAAAAGAACCCTCAAAAATTCGCTGACCTGTCTCTTCGCTGATCTGACTCTTTAATCACAAAACATATAGCCTATATATATATATATATACACACACACACACACACACATATATATATATGTATGTATGTGTGTGTATATATATATATATATATGTGGAGGATTGTTCTGGATTATACACCTCTTTCCTCACAAAAAAAATACTGTAAATACTACTAAAATACTGCAGAGTTTAGAAGATACCAGTTTAATTCAGTCCCATGTCATGTTTGCTCTTAATGACACACAGGCTTCCTGTATTTAATAGTCACCCAGCAGACTTATCTCTGTTTGCATTGCAGAAATAGCTCCAACTAAAAACAAAACAAAAACAAAAAAACACCCACACAACCAAAAACAAGCGGAATGGGACTGGTTCCACCAGACACATTTTGTGTGAAATATCAGTTGATTTCTCTTTTATGTCTGCAGCCTTTGCATACTTGATCTAAATTTCATGGCATCCACTAGACAAAAAACACTTATTTAGACAGAAAATATTAAGCAACATGAATAGAACTGGAACATTTTGAGGAAAGAGCACATTATATCTACATAGGTGCAGAATCTACAATTGCATATCATCTCATAGCACAAATGGTGTATATTTACTAGCTTGTATCCAGCCCCTCTCCTTCACCACAGTGCAACATTTGCAAGTAATTGTCTACTGTCACAGCTCCTGCTGTGAATTAAAGAGCTTAGGTGGGTTCTGTCACTGTAACTTCACAAGACTTGTGGAAAAGGTTCTAGCACTATTGGATGGAAGACAAGTTTGTATTTGTTCTGAGCATTGTGAAAGATGTGTAGGGTAGCTCGTATTTATGTCAAGTTTTAAACAATTGACTAATAAGAAAAAAGCCCACAACTTTGCACTGGAAACTAGCATAGCTCTGCCATCAACAGTCCACAAATATTACTATGGAGCAGGTGTTATTTCAGAGGCTGTCAAGTTTTATTTAAACACCGTAACCGTTGCAACCAAATACTCATGTGCTCTAAGGGGCTTTGTACCACAGGAGTCAATCTACTGCCAGGCAGGATGCACAGTCTTGCTTGAGCATGCCACACTGCCCAAAGTTGCATGCATACACACGTTTCAAAATCACATCGCTTTTGATGTTTCCTGTGATGTGTAAAGCAAGAGCTGAGGATTTTATTATAAATCCAAATTATGTCAGAAACAGTAGCTTTGCTTTCATGCAGTATGGTGAGTGGCATGCCAATACCTCACCGTTTCATGCAAAGTCTGTTATCTTTTACCACCTGATTATGGGCGTTAGAACAGCAAAAAAAACAAAGGGGCATTGGAATGTAGCTTGTCTTCCAGAAAGATAATGTTCTTCTGAGATGAAACAAAAAGTAAGTCAGCTTATAGATCTAGAGCTTCATGTTTAACAGACTCATAAGCCAGAAAAAGATGCTTGTTCTAATTTATTTATTTTTAACTCTAAGTATTTGGCCTATGGCAGAACACCTTTCTCATTTAGTTTTCCTCCAAAGTGCTGGAACAGTGACACTCAAGATGAAATATCTGAAAGGCAAGAATCTGACTTCAATTCAGACATAGTAAACTGAAAAAAAAAAAGTGCTGAAAAGCCTTCATTGAAATTCAAATGGCTACTATAGTTACACTGCAGAAAGTCTGCCAGTAAACCACTTTTAGAATAAGTGTTCTCTGTTCAACTTTGCTCGAAGGTGAAAGTTTCTTTTTATAAAGCACAGCTCAAATTTATTCACGGTCACAAAGTACACTAAAAAACTGAGTCAGCAGGAAACACACTGAATTTGTGCAACAACAAAAAAAAAAAAAAAAAGCCACAGTAGATGACTCAAACCTCTAAGCCTTACTCTCATATGTTACCTGCATACCTCAAGGTCTCCAAATAATTAAACTTGGTAGATTTGTGAAACCTTCTGGTAAATAGTTTTTCCTCACAACTTAGTTACATTGTACTAGGAAGTAACTTTTAAAAATGAGGGTAAATGAATGTTTCGGTCAACTATTTTTATGTAGGGCCTTTTTTGAAAATCTCACTGTTAACTAAGAAACAGGAACACCAAAACCAGAACAGCTGTCAGTGCTGGTGCATGCCCTAAAAATTGTGTTATATGCAGAAGTAGATTATGACAGAAAGAAACTGGGAATGACACCACATTAATTTATGCTGTATGCACAATGAGTTGCTGGTACTTGTTTAAAGAGGGGATTTTTGCCACTTTACCTCTGACAATTCCCAACCAGACTAGAACTCTTTGCAATCTTAAGTAGGAGAAGGATTTAAAAAACTATGTTTGCCTATTGGTAAATTCTGGCCATCTTGAGATAGTCTACACTCCAAATAAGTGGGATAGTATCATGGCATTTCTGAAAACGTTGCAGAAAATTATGTAAATGTCTCAGTGCAAGACAAGGTATAAAACTGAAACGGTGCACAGGCACTTTGGCTTAGGCAGATAATGAACAGGAAGTGTCGGAAGACTCTTATTCCAAGGGGTGTCACAGAAAGATTAATCTAGAAAGACAGTGTTGAATTGATTTTTTATAATAGTCATTTGAAACCCTACATAGTCTGTTAAAAAACGGCATTAGTTGTTTTGTTAAGAGCTGAGCTACAGGGAAAATAGCAATTTTAAATGCTTGTAGTGCTTCAAATTTATCACCCAAACATAACTTCAGCATTTACACAATAGGCTCGCTCAACAGAGATCACTTCAAGAGGGTATCAGCTATGAATCTCATAGATCTAAATTCACTGAAGGAAAACACTCAGATTGCAATGTACTGGTAGTCAGGCTTATGGATTCAAATCAAGTTTCTAATGCATACTTTCTAGCTAAGGTTTATTTTCTACAGTAGCCAAAGAGATGCCAGCCAGGCATATTCAGCTGAATCAGAACAAGAGACAGTGAGATCACTCATATACACCGATAATACAAGTAATTGTTTTTAGAAGAAAAGCAGTCTGGTTCCTGCTGCCTGCTCATTGCCAAAGCCTAAAAATATTAAGTGTTCTCCTACTCAAATCCCAGAAAAGGATAAAAATTAATTGCTATAAGATACTTAAAGAATTCAAATACTTTTTTTCCAGCAAATGATGACAAAAACAGAAAGAAGAGCAGATAAACCAATGGGTTTCTTGGTTAACTTTTAAAGGAAAGACTTCATGCTGTGACGCATTGTTTGAGCAGGCATTTTATAGTATGGTTCCCATTTCTCAATTTTTCTTTTTTTAAGCCAACAGGAATTCAGCTTTAAACTCAAAAAGAAAAAAAAAAGTTCAGCTACTTGAAAGAACATTGGATTTTACAGGCTTGCTGACTTTGCCCTTTTTGGCATTGATGGGCCCTTCATGCAAACATATGCTTGGGCTACTTCCAGGCTATCCTTTTGCTATGGAGCTCACAATATGGGGAAAACATGCCAGGCTCCAAGCACAGACTTCACCATAGAAAAATCAGTTTTGAAAAGTGGATTCTTATCCATCTTGTTAGTTTCTCCTACACTTAGTTTAAAACTAACACAGAACAGGATGAGAGGCCAGGAAAAAGAAGGATAAAGATACTAAAACACACAGGATCTGGAAACCACACTGTGGCCCAGAGGACAAAGCCACACAGACCCCCACCAGAAGTCAGAGTTAAGGTAAGTCTGTGCCTAATCCTGTGCCTACAAATAGCCAGGAGCGCAGCTGGCACCTTCTGGATTTATAAAGGGAACCATCTCAGTGAATATTGTTTGGATTTGGCCCAAACAATACCTGATTGTATTAAAGATTTGTTGTCAGCAGTCAGAATTTGGCATAAGCTTACCTAGTAGACAGTGACATGGGTGGGGTGGAGGTAGGGAAAAAATGAGTTATAACCACACTTCAATGGCTCTTCAGACCTGCTCCCTACCTTCTCTGCCTCAGACACAAATCTTTCCACAGCTGAGCTGAAAACAGCAAAAGCTGCTTATGCTACACCATTGCCTTAGCACAGAAGAATAATTCTGCACGTCTGACTGCACTTCACTTATGGACTAACACAAAGGCTATTTCTACCAAATTTTTCATCTAGCCATGACCTTCATAGAGGTACATAAAAATCCATGCCTTGCTCCCCAACAAGCACACTGTGCTGGTAAAACATAGTTCTCTGTCAGAAGCATCTGATCTGGGACAATGATGCAAGTTTCTCCACCATTCAGTATTTAAAAAGGATCAGGTTCAAGCTTTTCGGATACACTTAGGAAAAGACAGAGAACAAAGTGAAGAGTTTTCTAGGTTTTGCCCTAAAGAAAGGTCAAAACCTCACAGTCTTCCAGTGACCAAGAAAGACATTTTAAAATAAAGCAAGCTGCTCTCTTCCAGAGAATAAGCTAGGACCCTGAGCTACAATTCAAAAACTTCATGCTTCAACTTTTCATCCTGGGGTTGGATGACTTCTAGTAAACAGTGGTAGATTAATACCAACCTCCAGCCTCTTTGCACATACTCAATTAGAAGCACTTTTGCAGAAGATTGTTTCAGGGAACACATGCTATGCTATCCATTTCAGTAAGAATTTTCTTTGTTTTTGACATACAACACATTTTTCATTTGGCTGCACTAGATTTTCTATATTCACTTCATCTTGGATTGCAGCTTTTTCTCTGAGTACATGGACCATGTTTTCATTTCAACCTGTTAATGGCTGCATGCAGTCAAATGCTAGGCAGGCATCAGTAATGCATTATCTAGCTCTAAAGCCATCCATGAATCATTCTGCCTTGTAGGATGCAAGGAGGGCCACACTCGCATTCAAATTCTTAATCAAATGAACAACTGCCATGCAATGTTTCTTTTCTTTACTTGTACCAAACAAGGATTAAACACAATGCTCCCCTGCATGAAATTCACATGCCACTATTACTGAGCAGCTAGTCCCCTCAGCTCAGAATAGGGTAAAAACCTTGCTCTCTCACTCTCTTTTCCAGATCCCCCCCCCATCAAATTTCAAAACAACCAACAACACATTATAAACAAATCAACTTTTTGCCAGCTCAGATTCCTGGCCAGAGCCTCTCTGCTCCTGGCAACACTTCCTCAGTCCTTCTTTAGTCGTCTGTCTGGGAGGTTTCTTCTTTTAGTCTAGGTCCTCAGAACTAGCTTTTTCAGCATTTCTAGTGCTCCAGAATGCACACAGCAATCCTTTGACTCCTCCCAGCTTGCTTGGCTTCAGATGTCTCCATCATGTCCCAATATGTGATGTTTAGAAGGATTCAGCCCCAGCTCTAGTAAGTCAGATTCCTCCGCTACATTACAGCAGCTGGCCCTCCCCAGTAAAGCCACAAGTGACCACTGAAATTGTTCACTGTATTGTATGTTATCCATGTCACTTGTTTGTCATCCTCTTAGCCCAACCTTTCTCTTCTCTTGAAGTGCACTGGCACTTTAGTGAAGTAATTAGTTCCCCTATTACCACGCAAGGACAGTCTAAAATCAGCAATAGTCCGATTTATACCAGGAGTTGTGAAATAAAAAGGTTTATAAATGTGCACTGAGCAAATATAGTCTCCTTAGAGAGACACAATTACTCTGACCCTAGCATTGCAGGAAGTCGTATTTCAATGTAGACTGAAACCCAAAAGAAGATAAATTAACTGATTCAAAGAGTGATGATTTTGACCTGGAAACAGCTACCAAAATAGACAAGTTTGGTGGCTTCCTCAGTAATGAGACATGAAAAGCTACATGCACAGCTGGGAATTAATTTGTTTCATCATTCACAAATACTTACTAGGAATGGGAACAGCAGGGCCTACTTAGCAAGCACTCCCTTTTATTAGATGAGACCTTGGTGATATACTTAAAATTGTTAGGTTTGCCTCAATTTTGCCACCTCTTTCAGGGTGTTATAACAGTGGGAACTCCAGTTGAAACCTTAGTCACGGAACTGCTGTCTTATGCCTCAGGAAAATCAATCTCACGTGAGTGTAGTCTCGTGTTAGAGGCTTACACCTTGTTGCACTCTAAGGACAAAACAGCTAGTGGACATTTTGGTGTAAGAATATAAACTCCTCTCTTTCCCTCAAACAGATTCAGGCTGTTGCATTTTGTATAGAGGTCAGGGTCTATCACTTCAGCTTTCAGCTCCTGATCCATGGTGCACTTTGGAAACAAGGAAAACAGTTCCCAGTAATAAACTTCAATCTGAAGAAAGCCACTTGTCACTGATGCTTATCTGGACATCCATGTTAGTGACTAATTTAGCGCAGGGAATGTCTGGCTCTTACTATCACTTAAGCTTTGCTTGCATCTTAATAATCTGGGCTTCTTTCAAACAAACTAAGGTAACCCAAATGAAGAATAAACCTTTTTTTTCTATAAAATAGGGGCAATCTTTTATTTTTTTAATACATTTCAGACTGAGAAAGCTAATATTTCTAAAGTTAAGTGCTAATTAATATACCACTCTTAGTCACCAGGTAGTATTAGCCACTTCTAATTCGAGACTGCTGGGCTGGAACGGTTGTGATCAGCACTACAAAGTCCAAACCGTGGCTGGTTATCAGCAGCATCCCTCAGGGATGAACACTGGGGCCAACACTGTTTAATGTATGTATTAATGATCTAGGCAACAGTGAAAAAAGGCCACAGCAAGCTTAGTGTCCTCTGCAGACTCGGGGAAGGGATGCATAAGCTGGAAGCTAGAGCTGCTGTTTGAGACACCACTGAAGAAATGCACTGATGGGAATCTCATTCATTAAGTTCAACAAAGGCAACTGCAGAATCCAGCACCTGGGACAGAATATGCCCGTGAACTAGCAAAGTTGGGGCTGACTGAACAGAAAACAGCTTTGCAGAAAAGAGCCCGGGGCTTCTGGCAGCGAAGCAACTAACGATGAGTCGGCAGCGTGCCCTTGCAGCAAAGATGCCAACTGCATAGCGGGCTGTAGCACTAAAATTCAAACATGGGCTGCCATTGAAGCAGCAGTAACTAGTACAATGGATTGTTATTTTTAAGTTTGAAGGAGGAGTCTAAAGCACTACAGAAAAAAAAAGATACAACAACAGTGCTCCACAAAACAGCAGTAGATTAATTATAACTGGTAAAGAAACTGCTAAGGTGACGGGCAGGGCTCTGAGAATGTTGAGAAGCTGAAATACTGGACACTGCAGGCAAGCACAAAAAGCTGCAGAGTCAAAAGATTTGCAAGATGAACGTAGAGGAAAGCTCCACTGAAAATGCACAGAGCAAATCAGCTGGAAAGAATGACTGAATGGTTAAACCAGTAAAAAGACAAGCCCTCATGATAAATACCAACTTCATGAAGAATATTCTAAAAAATTAAGGCAAAAAGATGCTCTGCATGAAAATTTCAGGTTTATTTTCTGTTAACAAGTAGTTATGTCTTGGTGTTAAGAGAAGGATAGCTCAAATACTTTGTAACATTAGTTTGTTATCAGTTCACTAGTTCACAATTATCAGTCATCTCATTCTCAATGAACAGATGACAATTCTTTCTGTTGCGGGACATTGGAAGTTATCTGCTGTGATTCTAAGAGTTAACAGCAAAACAACCATACTTTGGCATTTAAAACAATATTAAAGTTCATCCTGGAAAAGGCCCACTCTTCTCACTCCCAAGATTTTCAGTAAGTAAAAAAATGAAATTGAGAGGCGCTCTACAGGGCTGATAACAGCCAACAGCCACAAATCTAAACTTCTATTTCTCAAGAGCCACAGAAAGAAGAAGAAAAAGGGCTGAAATAGATATTATTATGAAAAGCTCACTGGACAATTAGGACAATTAACACATGTTATGAAAAAGCATTAGATTGCAGTTTCTGAAGAATCTAGCTCCTCATACACCAAGTATACCAAGTTCAGAACCTGAGCCAGTCTCCTAGCTAGAATGAGCTCATTTGACTACGTGGGTAAAGGAAGTTAACTTATTCCACAGACATCATTTTATCATCTTAGCTACAGTTTAACTACTTGAACACAGGAACGCCCTTACGTAGAAAGGGTATTTAGCCGTAATTGTGTAGCTTGCTACACAGCAGTGGTACAGTGGAAGCATCTACACATACCATCAGCTAACTGACATCATGAAAAGCCATTTCTTAAGATGAGTGCTGGAATTTAGCTAATCAGATTTCAAGTCATTTTAGCTAACTAGTTTTTTTTTTTTCAAGTCACAGCTGTTTTTCGTGCAATAATCAACACTTCATCAAGATCTGATAATATATAATTAATACACTCACACAGATGCTTCCAGACCCTTATCATATGCTCTCACCACATCCCTACCACATAAAGTGGGAAAAGGAAGAGAGAACAGCCTGGAAATGTTATCCTCCATTAATCTGTCATTAACTGGGGTGAGAGAATGCTTGGATCCCTGAAGACAGCTTAAGAGACATGAGATGGTGCTTGAGACTCATAAGGCAGCAGGGATCGACAAGGCAGTGCTGGAAATCTGTCAGACAGTACGATTCACTTCCCAGAAAGTCAGTTTGCTCTGACTGAAGGCTACAATGCTTTCTGGTTGGAGATACCCCCACAAATTCTCTCTCTCTCTCTCTCTCAAAAAAAAAAAAAAAAAAAAAAAAAGAGAGAGAGAGAGAGAGAGAGAGAAAGCAGAAAGACATCCTTCCCTCCACATTCTTCCGGTTTTGATCAAAATTAAGGGGGGGAGAGCACAGCTTTCTGCAGGGATTGTCTCTTCCGCTCCTCTTGGAAGCGGACTGAGTAGCGCTGCCCAAGACTTGAGCGCACCTGACACAGGCGCAGATTTCTGATCCCATTCCCCTTACAACAAAGCGGGAGCAAAACAAGCCGTAACAAAGCCCGAACACCACATACGCGCTGTAACTCCTCGAGGCCCCGCGCGGCAGCGGGACCGGGCACCGCGGCTGCCCCGCGGCGGCACTGCGGAGCCCCCGCGGCGAGCGGGCGCAAGGCCGCCGCTGCTCCCAGGAGGGGCGGAAGGGAGCCGGGCCGGGGGCAGCGGTCGCGCAAGCCGCCGCTCGCTCGCTCGCAAGGCCGAAGACGGCCCCGCCACGGCAACCGCCGCCGCGGGGGCGCCCAGGCCCGGCCGCGCCCGCCAGGCCCGCGGCCACCCGGTCGCCCTCACCTGCTGCTGGATCTTCCCGTCCTCCGTGACCACCCAGTGGGTGGTGGCGGCGACGGGCCGCGGCCCCAGGGCCAGCAGCGAGCACAGGCCCAGAGCCCAGCGCCAGGGCACCCACGCCCGTCCCGCTCCGCCCCGCCCGGACGCTGCTGCCGGCGCCATCTTCCCGATCCCGGCCTCCCCGCACCACCCGGAACCGGAAGGCCGCGACCCGCCATTTTGGGAGGGGGGAGGACGGGGCGGTGCGTCCCGCGCCCCGGGAGGCCGCGGGGGCGGCAGCGCGGCCGGGAGCCGGCGGAGCCGGCGCGGCGCAGGTGAGCGCGGGCGGCGGCGGGAAGCGGCCCCAGGCGCTTCCTCAGCGGAGCGCCGAGCCAGGAGCGGAGCCCGGCGCCGCGGGCCGCCCCGCAGGAGCCCTTTTCGCTCCGCGAGCCGGGGCCGGGCTGCAGAGCCGCCTTGCGCCCCCCGAGGCGCCGCGATCCCTGACCTCAGCCTCGCTCCGGGCCCATTTCAGGTGGCAGCACGCAGCCTTTGCTGGCGCACGGCCCTGGAAGCTCTCCGCTAAAAACTGTTTTGTCTGGCGTACGCTGAAAAGTTTGTCAGCACAGCTTGAAAAACGAACTGCGGTTTAAATCAAATTACCTACAGCTAACCGCAGTTAATGCTGGTTTGATAACCAGCCAGTTGAAGATAGTATGTCTTTTTCTGAAGCTATTTGTTTTTCCTTCAGATGCTTCTGAATTACATAGAAAAAAAAATCTACTGGTTCTCTCTCGTGTTCCAGCTGATTGGATCCACACCTGTTACCATATATTTAACACCAGCTCAGCATGCTTCACCAGTCTTGACTAATCGTTGCTAAATTCAGCCTTCTGTCTTCTCTACCTTTTTTCTGTTTGCAAGAGCAAACACTCTTTTGCACTTTCACCTTTTACAGACTTACAGATTTTCTCATGACCTTTTAAACAATAAAACTTACCTATAAACTCAAACTCAGTAAACAGAAACAAGAAAAAAAATTTACAGTGGTTAACTAATGCAAGGGATTCATTCTCTATAAAGCTATAGAGAATATACTTCCTGAAGTTCAACAGGTTCTTACTGTTATGCTTTGCACATAAAGCACTGTGGTTTGGCCTAAGAGCTTGTTCTATTTTGGGAAATTTGTAATACGCTTTATCTCAAACAGATCTTTAAAATCAGAAGATGCTAACAAATGTTAGTGCTCTATGGGGTACATGTAGGAGGTAGGATAACATGGCAACTACTACTTTTCATGTGTTCTGTTCTCTATTAAAATATAACATCTATTTCACACATTTTCTGTTGGATATTTACATTTCTACTCAAAATTTTGTATTTAAAAGTTGAATTGTTGAAACAGATAATCCAATCTGTATAACAGCTGTTTCTTAGGAGGTGGCAAACAACTCATAATACATCTAAAGCAATCTAAGGAGCAAGTCACTAAAACAAAAGGTACTGTAATACCCTTTTACTGACATAACAAAATGTAGAGTAACTGTGAAACAATGAGCCAAACAAAATTACAAAATGAATTTATTCCAAAAGCGTAAGGGAACATTTACAATTCAACAAGATGGTAAACAGCTGTCTCCACAAGAACTCACTGCATTAAAATTAAGTTTGAAAGAAGTGGGGAAAAACCCTAACTACTTCTGAGGCCACAAGTACTTTGCACATCACTTCTGAAAAACAGGAGTCTCATAAAGCAAACTTACTCAAAATATAGTGAGAAAAGCTGCTAGTACCTAGTCACTAATCTAAATATAGCTACATTTGAGCTTTGAGATTTAATTTTAAAATTCCCCTCAAAACACAAATTATAGCCACAAGTGCAAAATGCCAGTTTTTTCCAATGGAAGTTTATTACCCATCTAGTGCCTATTTTCAGAGTGACATCTTGATCACGTCAATTTGTACTTGAAAGCTCTTTTTCAAGTTTGTTGGTTTCAGTGACAAATCTGAATATAGCAGCTGGCCTGTAATCAGAAATACAAAGTCAGCTCAAATGCCCTGGAATGTCCTAAGTTTGCTGCTGCCAATTGCTCTAGAGTTCAGCAAAAACCAAGTTCAAAATCAGAGTCAACAACTTCTCTAACTTTGACATAGTTTTGGTGTTCTGTCCTTCTGATGGTAGATATCAGAATGTTTATGAAGACACCCAAGTCAGAGTCACAAACTATTCTTCACAAATACAACAAAACTAGTTGGGAAAACATCACTTTCAGGCATTTGTCTGTGTGTGTGGATATCAAATGGCTGAAGAAAAAAGAAGGATAAGAAAAATCTTCAATCCTCTAAAGCCTAAGCTATTTTACATCAACGTGCCCTGGAACACTTACTAGAATTCTTTTCCTCTGCCCCACTTCTTCTATCGGCTAACTCTTTACAATGTTCAATGACCTGAGAAGTAAAAATTTTAAGTGGTGAGAATACATATTAAAAAAAAAAGGCAAAGCATTGTGCTCTTACATTGTATTTTCTGGGTGTACACCAGTAAATAAGAATCCCAAGTTGCTATGAAAAAAAATAGCATGGAATCTTTAATTTTTCACCTGAATTAAACTACATAGCTGGATTTTTTTCAAATGTTACCCAAAATACAATTTTATTTATATTTTTTGTAAATGCAAGTGTATTGGTTAAAAAGAAAAAAAAAAGCCTCTAGTGCCAACAAACCCAGAAATCTGCAATACACAGGAAAGAGCCAGGTACTGCTATGGTCCAACTCCGGCTTATGAAGCTTAATCACTGCATCAGTCTTTTCCCATTCCTGGAATAATTCTAGTCATTTATTGTTTTGCTTTTTCCTGTTCATATACTGAAATTTCACGGCATAAGTATATGCACATATTCATATTAAACATTAAAAATTCATTTGCAAAACGTCACTTTTGCATTACAATGCACGGAGAAGAGTAAGATGTGCAAAACAAAAAACACCACATTCTCCACATCTCTAAGTAAAAGGACTGCTTCATGCTACAAGCAAAAAAATTTCCACCCATGTTGCAAACTTTAGAAATCCAGCATTTGTCTCAGTGAATTCCATTATAAAAAGTAAATAAAAGCTAATTTAACAATGATACTCTTCTCCACATATTGCAAAATATGGTTACAGATGAGGAAAGGATTACTTCAGCTGCTAAGCTTATCTGACATGTATCTCTGTAATCATGCCTTTCCTGTCCATTATTTAATACATAAACTCAATTACATAGTTTCAGTTATGCAGTAGCTGATTTTTAGGTTAATATACAAACTGCCAAGATGCAGCTATTGATAAAACATCTATGCTGTTTTCCAATTTTGAATAAATCCTGAAGACACTTCAAAAATAAGAACCTTAAACTGCTGACTGTAAGCATCCAAAAATACAGTTGTAGTTTCACTATGGACAAGTTGTAGTCCGTTAGAAAAGTAGATCATACATACAAAGGTATAAAGAACATTTAAGTCAGTCTTAGTGGAAGGCAGTCCTCGAAGGAAACAATACTCCAGGCAATCTTTTGTTGAGTAGTACTTTCACTTTAGCCTATCAGGGCTGCAGAAGATGTAATGGTCTACTCAGTAGATTCTTCCTCTGCTACGATTGCCACGTCCTCCCCAGCCTCTTCCTCGTCCACCTCGGAAACTACCTCTTTGCTCTGAAAATAAAAGCAAAAACATTTATTTCACATAGACTTTATGTTGCATACAGATTAAAACTAAGTTACAGTAACTGGAAGTATTGAAGGCTGACTTCAGTCTCTGAGGCTGATACTGCTTGCTTACCATGACAGATCTCTGACTTACGCTTTAATGAATAAGAGATCCCACTGACTGCAGGTCAGGAAAGTTAGCGTCTTTAAACTAAACTTAGTCTTCCTGAGTACTAATGCTATCATACATGACAGTCCCATTATTTTAAAACTGCTTCTGGGCTAGCGTATTATGACAGAATTGAAAGTTGTAAGATGACTTTGTTAGGCTATCTAGTTCATTTTTTTTGTCTGATAGCACAATAGACCATATCTACCTCAATCTTGACATGCTTGTCTAAATTACTCCTAACGATTTTTAAAGCGTTGGCAAACCATAACTTCATCAGTCTATCTGTCCTTTACTATCCTTACCATTAAGTTATCTGCAACATACTTAAGATTTTTCTTCTGGACTAGTATTTTACTGTATCCAAATTAAGAATCCTATATGTAGCTGTATCAATACTACACAAAGTATTTGTATACTGTAGAAAGTTTCTCATTTCCTTCCATTAAGGACAAATCCAAACACAGTGGAAAAAATTAGAACTATTTTGTTAAAAGTTTCTTTAGATTTGTTTGAAAAATACATCAAACTGCCTCATTCCTCTTCCATGCTTTCTCTTCATGTATACTTTAAAAAATTAATCTACAAAGAAAGCCTGGTACATATTTTAAAAAGTATAGAAGTCAAGAGTTGATCAGCGGACAACACTCCTTGCTAACAAGGAACACTAACAAGCAGTAAGACTTTTCTAGTTTAAAATGTTCTAATTTTTAGAATTAAAGAGCTACAAACTTATCTTAAACAACACAGCTGTATCATCTGATGTCTTCAATAAGAAATTCACAGAAGATTTTCTCTTTTCCTTTTATTTATATGTAAGACAGTGCTTTATATCAGAGGCTTTCTACCTATAAGCATGGGCAATGATTTATTGGAGCAGGCCATTTACTTGACAGAGATAGGACTAATGAACCTACAGAGAAGATAACAAGAATGGGTTGCTGCCATTGTTGGGTCTATTTATCTGACCTGCAACTGCTTTCACATTTTGCTCATAAATAAGTTCTTGCTGAGGGGCAGAATCAGTCTGACTGGGAGCATGAAAGGATGCAACTGTGTGCGTGAACAGTAAATCTGGCAGTTCCCAGAAGTTTTGGAACAGATCTGAACATGAGCACTAACTGCAACAGGAATTCAAAACAGGACCAGTCATATGGCAGGAGGTGGCCTACCTCTGCCACTTGAAGAAACTGATCTGTCCAAGGAGAAATTTGAGCAGTCAGTTCTTTCAAACATAGTACGGGGACGCTATTGTGTTCTCTACTCCCTACTGTGAGGGCAGTATCCCAAGATACTGACAAAACTAACTTGCAAATGACATACAGTTTGTAGGTTAGCACACTTACTCAAACATGACAATGTATCAGTAACTATAGAGGCCATTACATGCAAAAATTATGGCAGTACAGTTTGATTTTTGGCGAATCTGACAATAGGATTGCTTAATTTGCTTTTGTCCAAAGGCTCATTTGTCATGGACAAAACTTTACCAAGCAGCCTTACTTACCATAAGAAAAACTACCCAGGTTGCTACTGTATTTTCCACTGGGAGGGTTGTATATTTGCCTGGCATCCCTTTTTGGTCCTGCTGGAGCTTTCTTCGGGGGTGAACTTGAGGTTGTATCTTCACTTGTTCTTTTTTGACTGACAGAAGAAAAAGAGAGATTGTTTTATCCCTACAGTGACAAGTGCAAGAATAGCAGTTCAGCCTCAAGGATTAACAGTTACAAGATAGCAGTAGCTGATAAAGATGCCCTGAATGATACTCCAAAAGAGAAATTAAGCTAGTCTTCAGCTGATTCAATCTACTGTATCCCCAAAGCAATACTGAGATCATGACTCCACAGCCTTAACTCCTTTCAGGATACGTTACCTTTGCTTGTGAAACTCATGTGCTGTGTATATTGTATACACACAGTTTGGGATCTTAGTTTTGTAAAGAGCAATTATTATTATTATTATTTAAATGCAAAACTCTTACCCTGCATCTGCCTTCTGTACTGGTTTCCAGGACAGCGTAACTGTACTTTTATAGGAAGGAGGAATATGGAAGAGATCCTACAGAAACAAAATTGGACAGTTCATTCTACAATTAAATCCATTTCAAGTACACTTCAAAATTTTAGCTACCTGCTGAGTCTCCAGAAAAAGTTACCCTCCAACAGTTTTAAACACCATACTTTTTAAGCCACATGGCAGAGGGAGAAGAGGGCAGCACATATCTTAGTCCATATACTTGGAAATTAAAATGAGATTAATATTAACTGAATAGTGTCTCATGCAAAAATAATACACTTTCTCTCACATCTATGCACATAGAACTTCTTTTAATGAACTAGAGTGGCTCCTGCATAGATTAGATATGTCTGCTACTATGGAAGAAGATAGCCTTCTCAGAAGTGTAGGCAAAATTTAGTTTATGGTGGTGGATTGAGGGTGGGAGAGATGGGAAATGAGGGAAGAGAGCCCAGCTAGGGAAGTCAGCAGAATCTTAGAAAGGCTGTTAAAAGCAATCAGAGTGGTTTCAAGGGCTCTGGATGGAAGTCTTTCTTCCCCCATGGAAAAAAAAAAAAAAAGGTCCTGCATAGCAAGCAGCTTGCTTTGCCTCCTCCTGCTTTTACCTTTCCTTGCACCTCTTCAGACTCTTCCTTACCTCTCCTACCCCGCAGGAAAGGGCAATGAGAAGGGGACAAGGCTTATCCAGAATCCACAGACCTTAAATAACAAGGATTTCCTGCTAGTGTTGGAAATAGAAGGCTGGGCAACTACTGCTGCTGGGAGGGGCCTCAACACCCCACCTAAACAGCAGCAGCTAAAGCAGCACTCAACAACTTGCATTAAACAGCAGTTTCTTATCTCTTCAGAAACAGTAAAGCATGCAGCAACCCTGAATTGACTGACAAGGACTAACTTAGTAATACATCTTGATTCACTTCTACACATTACTGTTTTCTCCACAGATTACCCTGTTGTGTGGATTTACACTCCTTCACAATGTTATAACTTACCTTGATTAAAACATTTATGTTATTGGTTATTTTCAAGGCAACCACTTTAATCTTGTTCTGTAAAAGAGAAGAAACATCACTGAATGCCAGCCATTCTAGTAGCATAAAATTCATCAAATGCAGTTGATGAAGTCACAGTATTAAACTGACTGTTCTTCCTAGTAAATTGCTGAAGCAACAGTGAAAAGTGTGCAGCACTGCTGAGATTTCATTACAATTTTTAGGCTTTTAGCAATTTTACACATACTGAAATGACCAGCTGATTGCAACACTTCCATGTACTTCCCACTTTCTTTTTACAACATAATGCAGAGCACAGTTAAGCCAAATAAATGGGCACACATAGAGCAGCTTAAGAAAATTACCACAAACTAAGAGGCCTTTTTAGATTGCAAGACCCAGCATCAGGTACAATGTGGTTACACATTAAGAATTTTTCCCGTTCCCTCCTCCTGAAGTGGCACATGGAGAATGACATTACAAGTGATGTGTCTACAGCATGCACAGCTTGACACCTACTCAGGTTGGTAAAACAACTGACAGCCAATAGATACAACAAGCAGAAACACAGTATTAGAAGCCCAAAGAACATCTTCGGTAGGTGAATTCATTATTTTGTAGTTTGAACACAACACTGCACTGTCTTGAGCAGGAGGCTAACACGTTGAGTCTGTTTCACTTTCAGTTCAACACTGGTTCAGAAATATGCAGCTGATAACTGCCACTTTCCTGCTTAGAGATCTCAAAAACTGTCACATGAAATCAGGAATAAAAAGTGCATTCTTGTGTTGTCAGACTTTAACTACGTCTATGCATTATTTTAAAACAACGCAGGAGTAATGGTCTGGAATGTACTGACCACAGAGGATAAGCAATAATCCAGTCAGTTACTCAGTCAGCTGTTCAACTGCAGCTATAATACAGCTTCTGTATTATTTATAGCATTCTTGATGATCTTGAACCTGGCCACTCTGCTGTACCCCCATTAAGCCTATCAATGAAGTATTGATTTTTTAATCACAGTCTCCCAAACCTACAAACTTTTTCCAGCTTCTTTGAATAATAACTGGTAGTGTTATCTTTTATTTCAGATCTGATAGCAGCCAACAACACAAAGTTTAGTAGTTTTGTATTAATGATAATCAAATAGTAATACTTAACCACAAACCCATTTGCAGAGCAATACAATCAAGTCTTTATGAAGTAAGATTGGTGCACAAGCATAAAATGCCAACTAAGACTACTGTTATTTTCCACATCTGCCTAACAGTAACTTTTCTATCCTCTGAAGTACTAGCTGTCAGCTGAGTTCATACCAATCATCTAAAATATACACACAATTTAAACATGTTTAAAGGGAAAATGGCAATAGCTGTTAAGATTAAGATTCTCCCTTGATCTATTTGTACTCTTAAAATAGATGGCACACCATTAATAACATGTTTTGATTGTTGGCAAACCATTAATGTGTGTTGATGGTTACTTCAGTAGGTTCAATTAGAAGATAAGAATTCCTAAAAAATACTTACCTCCTCCGTTTTCAAGGCTTCTCCAGTTTTTCCTTGAAGTGCTAGACGAAGCTGTCGAATGTATACCTGCAATCCTCGAGCAAAATACTGTAGCCTAAAAAGTTTTAAAGCAAGTTCTTAATTCATTTTACACATTTCTATAAAAATAAAGGCATTAGCAAAAGGAATTTGTATTCTGATTTTTTTTCCTTTAAGAACAATGCTCAGAATAATTCCCCCACAAATCTGTTTTGCATTTGTTCACCATCCTAATAGTCATTCTTTCACACTGGCCTTTCCAACGGAACTCCACAACCAGCACCTAAATGATTACCTGATCTTAAAATCTTTCAATTTCTCTGCATTCAGCTTGGCTGTGAGGAAGTCTGGAAGTTTACGCCCCAGCTGATGGAAGCTATACAACAAACACTCCACATAACTGAATTGCAACTTGGGTTCTTCATTGCCAGCATTCTCTCCATTCTCTGCTTCCTCTGGAGGAAGTGGCATGTACTCCTAATGAAAAAAAAGCAAAAGAAAAGATATATGAGACACTTTTACATAGCCTAGCAGTTCTCTTCCAGCCTTTATGCTGGAGCCTTTATATATGCTGCTGACTTAAAAGGTATGCCCCATTTCTAGCTGCTGCACAGAGTCCTGGTGCAGGTCATTTGTCTACACTTAAGTTACTTGACACCTTTGGATCAGAGGAGATAGTGTGGTAGCACAACTACCACTGAGGAAACAATGCACTGCACCAGTGTTGCTGTGAATCAGTGATGAATTTGCTTAAAGCTATCAACATAGATGCAGTCTTGGATGCTATTCAACAGTTACTCATGAATACAAAACTTAACAAAGCTATTTGAGTTTACTGGATTAAAATATTATGCAGCTAACCTCTCTTTATATCAAGAAAGGCTTTGAATTGCAAAAAAATCACTTATTTTCATGAAAGGCTTTTTTTTAAGTGTTTTAGATGAGTAAAAATTGAATTAGTCTTACCAGTAATTTATCAAACAGTTTCTTCAAGTTCGATTCAAGCTTTTCCATATCACCACAAAATGAACTCATTTCAGCAAGAAGCTTCAAAACCTACGCATAAGGATAGCTGGGTTTTTGTATGTTAACCGAGAAGTACAAAGTCTTAACTTTTAAATCAAAAGAGTTATCACATCACCATGGTTTGTTGAGTAGAGGTCAACTTTTGTTGAGTAGAGGTCAACTATTGCAATTAAAAAACTCCAGAACATAAGGAAGAAATACAAGGAGCATGCGTGGTCTGTTCTTTAGGTTCTCAAACAGAAACACGGATTTCTTTGTTTTGAAACAGGCATCCTTAGTCAACAACTAAACAAAAACCTCTTCTTTTATTCTTGCAGTACAGCTCATCTTCAAAGGGAGATTCACAAAGATCTAACTGAAGGTGCAGCACTGATTAATAAATAATCAATTAAAATAGCTATCTCTAAGATGCATATTTTTAGGATTTATAAGAATTAGAACTTTGACTTACCTCTAACTGGATATCAAGACCTTCTACTGGTGTAGTCAAAGAACTGAGGTTTGGCAGCACATGCTCACAGAAGTAAGTAACAAATTTTGTGGAATGAACATTTTTCTGCAAAACACCCACACATTATTCAGGCTACTCCAAGTTTGAATGAGTTAGATGTTTTTCCTACCCTACTCTGCCTCCTTTACAAGTGCGTATCACACAGCTATACCTTACTGCTTCATTTAATTTTAACTTCTACAATGCAGAGGCCTTTCCAGTTAGCTTAAACTCAAAGGCAGTCTGTAACACTGGCCGAGATTGCCTATAAGCTGAAAACAAGCCTTTAAGTGCTGCAACTGCCTGGCACAGGACTTGAATTAATCAAGCCACATACCTATGTGAATCTAATTTGAGAATCTTGTCATTACTCTTACATTTGAAATAAAATGTCAAAGAACAGAGAATATACAAAAGCTCTTTGTATTTAGAGGCTACACAGATATTCTCCAATGTTCTAATACATCAAAAACTAAATGTGGAGAAGCACTGCTGTGCAGTCATGCTAATACAATTACTTGGAACACCAAACAGAAGCTGCAGCTATTCACTTTCTGTGATATTCCTCATACAAAGCAAATAAATACATACCGAGAAGAGCGGCACTGCCTGCCGAGTACACTGCAGCAGTCTGTCCACACAGTCTGGATCAGATGGATTGAACGTTTGCTCCAGGTCAGCTTGTTCAGCTACCAGTTCCACTAGCTGTTGCCTGCCACTTACTGTCTGTAAGCTTTTTAATCCAGACAGTATTTTCATGAATAGAACAAATTCCTCGCCTGTTACATCTTCCAGGACCTTAATAAAACACCAGAAACTGCATTTCAGTTATGTTAATTTGCAAACCTCCAAGTCAAACCTGCTTCACAGGAAGGAAAAGATAAGCTGTTGAACTATCTAAACATTCAAATTTAGCTTCTAGTATTAAAAACACAAGTTTAAAGGCACAAATGAAAAAATGCAGATTTACTTGCATTATCTGCAAAAAAATCAAGTTAAAATAACTGCCATCAAGCTAAGCAAAGAAAACATTATTTTTCTTGAACACTATCTTAAATTCCTTCTCTAACAAAATTTTATATTTCAGGCAGAATAAGTGTTCTATGAGTATCTATTATCAATTGTTTTATATTTTTTGTATCTGCCTCACCTTGGAGGATGCACAGAAATCACACGAAACTCTACCAGGATAAATACAAAATAGTGCACCTGGGATAAAATAACTCCCACCTGCATCAGCGCATGCTGGGGACTGACTGGCTGGGGAGCTGCTCTGCTGAAAAGGTCCTGTAAGTCCTGGGGAACAGTAGGCTAAACATGAGTTAGCAGCATGCCTTGGGCGATGAACGCTAACAGCACCCTGGGCTGTGTCAACAGGCGCACAACCAGTAGATTGAGGGCAGGAACTGTTCCCTTTACTAGGCCACGTCTGGAATATTACATCTCATTTTGGGCACTACCTCACATATAAGGAAGTTGCTGGTAAGCTTCAGTGAGTCCAGCCACTAAGATTAAGGTCTGCAGCACATGACCTATGAGAAGAGGCTATAATAACTGAGTTTTTGCAGCCTAAAGTATAAAATTTTTAATGGGGGAAGGGGGAACCTAAACACAATCTCCCAATACCTAAGGGCAGGTCACTAAGGATACAGAACTAGGCTCTTTACTGAGGTGCACTGGGTGAGAATGCCAGACGATGGTACAAAACTGAAATGAGGAGATTCCTACTGGATAAAAGAAAAAAATTTCACTTTGAAGCTAAGTAAACATTGGAACAGGTTTGCCAGAAAAGCTGGGAAATCTCCATCCTCAGATGTTTTCAAAACCCAACTCAACAAAGCCCTTAGCATTCTAATCTGAATTAAACTGAGCAGAAAGATGGACCTCCCAAATTCCCTTTCCAAATGGAATGATTCTGATTCTAGTAAAAGTATTTCTTAGAAATGAGAAAAAGCTAGTGTTATTTTAACATGCTCACAAACAGTGCTGCAAACTTTAGATTGTAGCACAGTAGGGTAACTAGAAGATTGTAATTTGTACAATGTTTAATTTTGTATGAGGTTTTTAAACAAACAGACCTCCAAAACAATACCAGTAAAAAAAGGATGGTTTAATAATACTTATGTTTGGAGTGAAATATTACACTCACCTTCTTTGATTCAGTTAAGATGAATTCTTCTACCTCCTTTGTCATCACCTCCTCAGGCAAGGTTTTGAGTTTTGTAGAAAGGAACTTGATGGCTCTTTCTCTCACAATATCCTCTCCTTGAAGAATTTGACTGAACAGGCCTCCTAAAGTCCCTGAACGGAGAATATATCAGGTAACACAAATTATTCTAAAATTTATGAGCTGAGCCTTCTATGTAAAAGAGAAACATTTCATACTGTAAGACTCTGACATATTTTAAAAGTGCTTTATTAGCTTGTTTAAGAAGAACATGATCTTCACGTAGCTTTGTGTACAAAACAGCATTCTTTTATTGGTCAGTAAAAATTCAGATCCAATATAGTTTGCAACACAACTGTAAAGAATCTCTTATTTCTGCATCTTACTAAGAGGATATTAATTCAGGTCCTGTTCTCATCCTACTAGGGACTGGGAAATTAGAAGACATTTATAGAAAAAAGTATGTCCTTTACCTTTAGCATCCATCTTGAATATACTGAGCAAAGCATTGTTCACCAAATTGAATTCTGCAGAATCATCTGTGGAGACAAAAGCCCCCCTACTTGTATGCATATATCCTTGAAATGCAAGCATAACCACAGAAAAACAAATAAAGAAGTCCAATAACATAAAAGGAGGATTCTACTCTTGGCATTTAATTATAAACAACAGCACAACTTTTATTTTTATCAATTATTAGACCAAGGAAGTAGAAAGCCATAGTTTTGATAGCTGGAGGTACCACGTAAAGCCCCTTCCTTCCTCCTATAAAAGCTTTAACATTACAAACTTGATACAAGGGAAGTTGTAACTCAGTAGCTGTATCATTTTAAGGAGCAGTTAAATAGACAAGCTGACCTTTGCTAAAGGAAGGTAAAATAAATAGTTAATTTCTTTTAAAACCTAAGTGATTTACGATATTTCTAGAATGGGAGAAACCAGTTACTTTCCTCTGAACTAAATGGAGAAATATATATGTACCTGAAAATTATGTTTCTTCTGAGAAGCAAGCCTGGCAGGACTGAAGCATGCGTTTATAATATAACTTTGAACATCTAATATTTAGCACTCTATAAACCTTTTGAGATTTAAAAAAAAAAATACTATTGTGTATTAAATTCTGAATTATATTAAATCCTTCGAACAAAGAATGCATTGTATCAAAGGCTTTCAGATGATTTTTAAAGCTCCACAGCACCAAGATTATAAATCTGATAGCTTTTGTTCAGAAAGCAGTCGGCTACAGGCTGTAACTGGAGAGCTTTTTTATTTTGTTTTTCTACAAACACTTTCAGAGAAGTTGAAATGAAAAATTCTGTGATATGTAAAAGAGATTTTCAGTTTAGATTAGGTTAATTAGCAACTGTCCAAGGCAAGTATCGGCATATCTGTACAGCAAACATGAAAGGGGAAAAAGAAGAGTTTAAAACAAGACATGAATGATACTGTGAGACAGCTCTGTAACAAACTAATGAAAACATTTTACAGAACAGTCTCTCTCATCTAATAGACCTGCCATCACAATACATTTTCAGGTGTGCCACAAGGCAATCAGCAAAGAAACTACCAACACCACCTACCTGACTGTAGAAGCTGAGTCAGTATGTCTGCTACCCGAGGAAGATTATCTCCAGTGGCAAACTGAGGCAATTCTTTGATTGCTTGGCGACGGATCTGTCAAAATTGTCATTATTGTGAAAAGATAATAAAAAAAAAAATTACAAAAAACTCAGGCATTTCAGCTACTGGACAAAGCTTGGCAGAAAAATCACCCAAATCTGAGGAAAAATGACCTTTTTTTTTTCTTTCTTTTTTTTTTTTTTTTTTTTTTTAACATGGACATCACAGTTAGAAAGCTATGTTGAACTATCAGACATTAATGGCAGCTCAAACATATTTGCTATGGAACTACTGTGATGTATTCACATAGAAAAAAGTAGTTTTGTCTCAGATCTAAGCAGCATCGGAGGAAAGCCAATTCAAACAGCATCTCCATTCACAAAATAATTCACTTAATCAGTATTCTAAATAACAAACAAAAAATGCTGGAATTTATTATATGGAGTCTTATTTGCTAACAGGAAGAATAATTTTACAGGAGTGCATATGGCAGAAATAAATTCTAGGGTTTGTTTTCAGCCTTACCAAAACTCTTTAAATAACCTCTGCCAATCATTAAGATCTGACCACCAGCGGTAGAGTTTCTCTCAAAGCAAAAGAAGCTGCGTGAAGCATCTCAAGACTTCTACAGGAACAATACATTCAGAATCAAATCCTCATGGTTCTCAAGCGAGAATGAAATTTTCTTGCCTTCCATCAGGATTTATTAGAATCAATTCCCATGAAGTGCTTTGAAAGGAAAAATGTAATAGATATTCAAAGAAATTGTATTTAAGCTTCTTGCTAGAGAGCTACTCCTTTGATCAATGAGAGGAGCGAAAAGACAAATGAAAACTGATTTATCTTCTTGTATCATCTCACAGTAGAATTTTCTACTGCAGGAATAGTGTTATGCACTCTTTAGTCTAAGTCTTCCAAAAAGCAACCCTCCTTTCCCCTCCCCAAAGATACAGCTTACAACAAGGCGAAAAACATACAAATCAACATATCAACTCGCTACTATAAGGTTTGAATCTCATCCTTACAGAAACATCTTCATCCTCACAGAGGTCCAGCTGGGCATTGATAGCTGAGTCAGCCAACTCAGGAAAATGCTTGAAGAATTTAGGAATAAACTGGGCTGCAAGTCTCTTCTCCTTGGCACCTCCCTTCACACCATCCAAAATCGCCTGGTAAGCATCCTTATGCTAAAAGAGGAAAGATAAACACCATGAACAGAGAAATCTTGGGGTATTCCCAACACAAAGAAGGATTTTTTCTCTTCTATACATTACTGTTTACAAGCAGAATGAAATACCTGTAAAAATGTTATGTGAGGATGACATAGTCAGTAAGCAGTCTCTCCACTCTCTAATTTTACATTTAGTGAACAGTTCAAAAATGACACACTATGCTCTTACTTAAGCATGGCATTACCATATATTTAAGTGAACTATATTATATAAGTTTTCTACTAAGAAAATTATCTCTTTCCTACATAACCTCAGTGATTTAACAATATTTGCCTCTATTGGCTGTCTGTACTGTTATTTTGTTTCCTCTGTTTGTTCAAGTGCTTACAGTTCAAATAGTCAGCCATAAGGCTAACAGCCCTTATGCGCTCCTTGCAATTAGATTTAGCCCAGGCTCAGAGAATACATGATCACCTTCACTGAAACGAGGCAGTTTTTTCAAGGAGTTTCTGCCTTTCTGCCTTCCAGCTGTCTCACAAGTAGAGGTTACCTATCCCCAAAACTGTGCCACTGCAATGGATCATATGCGCTTTTTAACCTACATCGCTGTAAAGCACCTTTGGCAGCTATTCAAGCAGTTGACTTGATACTGAGGTAAATGAGCATTCTTATGTAATTTGTTAACAGAGATTGGATGAAAAGAAATTCATCTCCAGATGAAATATAGAAACAAACACTTAAGGGACAGAGTATGAACTTCTCTGCCTGCTCCAGCTAGAATCACACAGGCATTTCTGATTTTGCGCCGGGAAGACTGCAACTTTAGAATAAACACAAATCTTTGCTGTGGTTAGATATGTTTTTGGGAAATAAAAGGTAACATTCTAAAGATGCTAGCAAAAGTCAGAATCATTTGTTTTCCTCCATATCCTGTCTACTTTGGACAGTAATATCAAAAGCACAGAACACTTGGCTTTACATTTTGCACTAAATTTCCCAGAGCCATGAGTATCATCACCCCCACTCCACAAAAAAGTACCTCTATAGTGTTAAGAGATACGAATTTACAAAGTAGTATTCTGTATTAATTCCCTTTAAAGTAAGGTTATGTGTAAACATTCACCACCAGTGTTGCTTACACAACCCCTAAACCATGTTAGTAATCGTTTACGTGGCCATATTCTGAAATGAATTGGGAAACTGATCTGGGAGAAAAATAACCAAAAAAGCAAAATGAATGCTTTTCAGTTGATCAGCACCCCCGTCCAGTTTGTTCTACAGCTGCACCAACACACCGCATTCAAAAGCACATGCAGGAATGAGCTAGCACAAACTAACACAGAAATACATATATAGTTTTGATTCTCAGACTGCACACTAAGAATGACTTTTTGTGGAACAAGTTATTAAACCTAATATATATTTTAAAAGTGTTCAAACAGGAACTAGAGTAACTTGTGTTCCATGCATTTATACGTTACTGCATTCTAACTACCCATTACCATTTAAGCTAGAAGTCTGATGCACTTCAACCAAAAGTTTGTTTTACCCTGTATCTGACAGCAATAAATGCTAAAGGAAAAAAAGCAGAAAATTGCATATAAAGGATAATGCTGCCTTTTTGCACATCTCCTCATAATCTGTAACACGAGTGTTCTAAGTCAGAGACAACGTCCCAAATACCATTTTTGATAACTATCAATTGACTAATCATCCTTTGTGACTTCTTGAACTGATTTTTATGCTATAACATCCTGTGACAAGTTTCACAATGTTTTATGCAGAAAAGTGCTTCTTCCTCCTATTTATTTGAAACTTGCTTCCTGCAGGTTTCTTTAAACTCTCACCTGCATTCCACAAATGAGGTAGACTTACCATACCCTACTTCCTTTCTTCAACTGACACATTCTTTTTTTGCGAGTTGAATACTTCTGGTCTTTTTAATTATTTTTTTAATATCATACTTTCGATTGTCCCAATTACTTTTCCCCTCATGTTCAAAGTCTACTTTCTGAGACAGGGTGACTATAACTTTTTTTAGTGAGAGACCCTTTTTGTAAGGATGTTATACAGATAATAAAATTGTAAATAGCACAAAAGTGACAAATAGGGAACAATTACTCCTGGTTTCTCAGAATGCAAAAATTAGGGAAATTAAACAAGATTATAAAGTGCCAAGTTCAAAGGAGACACTTCTTCACAAATGTTAATGAAGTTATGGAACATTTTGTCACAGAATATTTGGAAGCCAAAAATATAATCAGTTAAAAAAAGGACCAGAGAAGTTCACTGAAGCGCAATCCAGCAAGATATACTAGTTACAAGGACACTAAACCTGTCTCAGGAAACTCCTAAACTGTACAGAGGCAAAGCCGGGAGAGTGCACCTGGAACCACCATTCTGTCTTTGCTCTGTTCATACACTCTTTCCTAGGTGTCTGTTATTGCTCACTGTTACAGACAGCATGCCCAACTACGCAGGCATTTTTCTACTACAATCATTCCCTCAATTTGGAGCTACCTGTAATTGTCAAAATGATGACAAACTACATGTTTGCATAATGGCACACCGACACCATCTATTTGAGTCTACGCTTCTAACAGAAGTTCTTAAAATTTTAGTTGCCTTTTTGGCTACCATTGAGCTGATGTTTTCACTGGAGTATTTCCAATAGTGCCTTCTTTCATGAAGACATACTTATACAAGCACCGTGAAAAGATCTGAAATAAAAATAAAACAAGCTTTTAAAAATCATTATCTGTTGTCTTAAAAAAACTGTCCAAATAACCTTGTAGAGAATATGGAGTTGAAAATCCATTGCTAGGTAGATATGTGTAGCAATTTTCCTACATATGCACACTATGACACACAGGCACACAAAAGTCTTTGTGCCTTTTTTCAGATAGCCATGATAGCATGAAAGCCTCATACCATTCTGAAACAACTTTAGCTTTAATTATTACTGATTACTAATACAAAATATTATGCCTAAGTCCTTCTTTTTTTCCCCCACAAATTAAGTAATGATACAAAGAATGCAGACTTTACCAGGATTTTACTGGTAAAAACTCCTTTTGTTCTGAAAATTTATCTTTCATTTGTATCTTAAAACCTTTTTTTTTTTTTTTTTTTTAAATATAGCCAGTTATCAAGCCACAATAGGGTTTACCTTCCCCGATACTATAGTCTCTTTGAGAGCCCTTAGACTTTGCCAAAAGCCCTCTGGCAATGCAAGGGCGCCGCATCAGACCTCTCCACAGCTCCTGTGAGGCCTGAACCCGCCAGGCCACCCCCCGCCCCCGCGAACACCACGCCGGCTCCTGCTGGTAACCTCCGGTTAGCGGCCGCGACGCCCGCCTGCAGGAGCGCGGCACGCCGGCCGGCCGGCGGGGGAGGCCGCACGGGCGGCGAGCGCTCCTGCCGCCCCGCAGGCGCCGCGCTCGCCCGACAACCCGGCCCGGAGCAGCCGGCCTGGCCGCGGCGACAAGGCGCCGCTGGCTGCCCAGCGCCCCCCGGGGCCCCGGCGCGGCCCGCGGCGCCGCCGCGCTACTCGAGCCCGAGGCCTGGCGAGGCCTCGCAGGCCGCAGCCACGCCGCACCTGGCCCGCCGTCTCGGTGGCGTCCGCCAGGATCCCGTAGTTGCGGTAGAGCTCCTCGACGGTGGGCATGATGCGGCAGGGCCGAGGCGCGAAGCCGCCGCTACAACCGGGGCCGCCGCTGCCGTCCTCGGGGGCCGCCGCCGCTACAACCGGGGCCGCCGCTGCCGTCAGCACCAACGAGACGGGAGTTCCTAGAGCGGCCGCGAGCCGGCGCTGCCGGCTGGGCGCAGCGCCCCCGCCCGGGCGGGCGGGCGGGCTGGCAGCGGCGGGGCGGGGCGGAGCGGGGCCGGCGGCGCCCCTGCCCCCGGGGGCGGGGAGCCCCGCGGCTGCCCCCGCCGGCCGCAGCCGGCCGCAGCCGGTGCGCGGCGGCCCCTCCAGAGGGGGGCGAGGAGCGCAGCGCGGGCGGCGAAGGTGGGCGGAGGCCGTGGTCCCCCCAGCGCCAGGGACGGGCCCGGCGGGCACCTCTGTGCATGGCTTGGCACTGCAAAACCAGTTGGCGTTCATAAATTGTTTAAAAATAAAATTCGCTTTCAGTGGAACTTGAGTGATGTTAAATGGCAGTTGGATTCGAACTGAAATGTCCCAGCTTGTGTACAGCGTCTCGTTTCTTGATCTTCATGAGAACCTGTTTCATCCTCTCAGAGTGCCTGTTCTACGCCGCTGCTATTCATTACTTCTTTTCATTGCACCTTGCTGTTTGCTCTCTGCATTTATCCTTTTTATTAGCTTGCTCCTTTCTTCCTTTGTACTCATTTTTTTTGCAGTTTCTCAGAATCACAGGACAAAACATAACTCACCTTCTGGACTGTGTAATATTAAAATGCTTGAAAATTATGTGGTTCTCTCCCAAAGAGCCACCTACCGGCGCGTTTGCTGTTCCAGGAGTCAGGGGATTACCTGTTTGCTTACAAATATGTAATGTCATGTACCTTTCGATACCTTTCTTTTTTTTCTGTGCTCTGCCACTTCCTACTTCTTGTTTTCCTGATTTCTCTCTTCCCTCCATTACTCTTTTCTCACTACCTCTTGTTTCTACATCTCCTGCTCTCTCTGAGCTCTGGTGTGTCCAATACCACGAATGAGCTTTAGGAAGTGTCTGTGTTAACCCTGAGTTACTGGTGCAAGGAGGTGACGGATTTCCCCCGGTCTGGTAAGCTGCATCTTCTTCAGAGAAAAATTGCTCCCTGATTTTCCAACACGCAGAAACACAAGCAGCTGCGGCTAATGCCTGTGTGGGCTGTGGAGGGAGCGTGCACACGGTGGGCTCAGATGCCTGATAAATGGTAGCAAAAGGTGAAAGACTGTAGCAGCAACTTCCCCTGATCTCAGGATGTTTTTGGCATCCCGATGATTTCCCAGGCACTTACAATGAAATAGGGTTCCCCTGACAGTGCCAGCCTGAGGCTGAGCTAGGCGAAGCCCTGGACGTTTCCTTCACGTCCTTTCCAGTCAGATGAAGCCTGCTTTCTGAGGAGTTCGAAGTGCTGGTGTCTTTCCAGAGCTTATGAAGGTTGGATGCACACAGCAGGAATGTGCAACAGCGTAAATCATTTAACTTCATTTTGCTGTTCATGAGCTCTTGCAATGTTTTAGTAAGTAGCAGCAACGACCATACCACCTGCCTTTCTCTAGGTTTTCCATTCCCTAATTCTCTTTGAACCGAGGACTAGTGCCTGTACATGTCCACAGAGGGAATGATGTGGGGCAGAACCTTGTGGGTGCTGTCAGCCCCAGGAGTGCACCAGCTATGGCGTGACCTTAGTGCGTTTGTGACCATCCTATTTATCCAAAGTAGTCTTCTTAAAAGAATTTGTTAATCTTAGCAGTGGGAGCAAAATGAAGCACAAGAGAAAAATACTTTTAAAACATCAGAAGAGCTACATGTGTGACTAGCTTACCTGAGCCTTTCATTTTCTTGAGAAGGGGTAGCTTCTTCAGGCAGCCTGGCGGATATTAGGAGATGTCAATCTCTTGCCCTCAAACATCTTCCAGACAGGATGTCCTTTGGATGTAGATTCTTATCAGCACATCTTTATCAGCCCTGCCACAACAAGCTTTACAGCTTGGTTGGAAGTGAGGAAAGAGACGCCTCACATTTGTTTGCGTCTTAACCCCTCTGAACTGCTTACCTGGATGGAGGTGCCTTATTTGAAGGCATTATCTCCTCCTCTTGCTCATTTCCTCAACAGCACGCTATTAAACTGTGATTATGTTCTGTAGAAAACATATTGATAGCCAGATCAATGTGTAGCATTTATACATTATTCCATGAGAGCCATACAGAAAAAAAAATGGAGAGAAAAGAGAACAAGTTGGCATAAATGAAAGTGGATGTGAAAGCTGTTGTGTGCATTCCGGGAAAGAGTGACATGCTGTAGCAAAACATTAAGAAAATGTTTTCTCTGGGGCGCATACTATTTCTGTCCTTTGTCCTTTCTGTCCTCCATGCTGCTTATATTTTTTTCCAACCTAGTTCCTTGTTGCTTTGCATCTTTTCTTCTTTTCTTCTGTTTTTCTCACTGTATAACAATTTCCATTTTCCAGTTTCCAGTTTTAACCTCACTCATATTTAAAATATTTTTAAAAATGAAACAATGTTTAAAATTAATGCTCACTAGCCTATAGTTAGTATGGATTCTTCAAAGGAAAAATAATTAACTTGTGAAAACACTGAATTTTGCTTTTGCTGCAGAGGAAGAAATCGGTATTCTTATCCACCAGTTTCCAGGTCATTGTTGGAGGACAAACTTCAGACAAAGCTGTACGTAATGCTAGTTAGACACTTATATTATGACCATGTGGGGAAAGGAAAAGAAGGCATCCTAACTAAAATTTCACATGGGAGTAGTGGCTAGATCATTGGCATCCTGAGCTATCAAACCTGAAACTCAGCATTCATATGGAAGAGCTGTTTTTCATTGTTTTAGGTTGTGACTAGACTGCAATATGGGTGCATAGTACATCTCACTTGCAATTTCTGATTCCCTAGTCTTTGCTATCAGAGAGCATCTGAGCACCTTGAGAGCATACCATAGCTCCTTCCCAGCAATCTTGCCTTGCTTTGCTTGCGTGAGGCTCAGGAAATGGCACTTGTGGGTGTGCAGGTGTTCCTGTGTGAAGGGCTTGGCACACAGTGGGGCACTGAATGCACTCGTATCTGAAAGGTTTGAAATTCTCCTGAATCCCTCAGTTTGGACATAGTTGTGGAGATTTCTGGAGAGCGGATCCCCAGTGGATATAAAGTAACTAAAATTGAGTCCATTTATCAGCTTGTGTCAGACCAGCAACTGGTCTTGAATTATTTGGATTTTCTGTTCCCTCCTCACTCTGTAGCTCTGGGCTCAGGTCACTAAGAGAGCTTCATTTAACAAAAGAAGGGATATACCAATTATCCCCAGTTGGTCCTTTAAAAATGCTTAGACTTCTCAGAAAAAGGTCCCCAGCTCTCAGGGCATATAGGAATGCACAAAAATGTTCAGAGAGGTAAGCCTTGTGTTGGCACATGTTAAAGGTATCTTGCATGATTATAGCCATCTGTTACCTTGAACTGCTGTCTTCTGCCATACACACAGCTCATATCTGGTTCTTTATTATTTATATTGTCTTTCTCAATATAATGTGGCCAACAGTGCATGCATTATTCAGGATGAAGTTGTATCATGTAAAGGCATTTTTGTCTTCTGTTTGCTTTTCCCAGATTCCTTCTAATATAACCTAAGTTGTCTTGCATGAGGAGCAAAATTCCTCCCTGACAAGGATGCACAATTCTTTTTCTTTTCTTTTTTTTTCCCTAGATGTATGACAGCCTCTCAGGTAGGTCTGTATTTGGTGTATGCAAGTGCACGGCAGACCATCAACCGCAGCTTTCCAATCCGGCAGGTGGCACTCTGAAACCACTGTTTGAGCTGGGACTGGCCCCTCTCATCCTGCTGGGAATAAATCAGCTACAGAAACTCAACATGCTAGTTCGGAAGGAAAAGTTATTTAATCAAGTTATATGTGCTTTCATAAATAAAACAACACTATCTTTATTAAATGATTTCTCTGCATTATTGAGAGTGGCTTATTACTGTCTGAAAAAACATTACACCCAGGCTGTTTTGAGTGACATCTCCAAATTCACCAGTTTAAAGAGATTAAAGAAAGAAAAGCTTTATTTCTGTTTTCTCAGGTTGCTGCCTTTGTACATATAGTAGTCTGATTTTATCAGTCTGAGTGTTTACCCTGTAGTCTTGTGTGGGAATTGTGGAGTATCCTTTTAAATGATTTGTGAGCCTGTTAGTAATCCTCACCATTTTTGTATTTCAGAAGCTACGAGAGTCCTGACAAAGCATCCGTGCTTTGAATGTTAACTATAGTTAATTGGCACTATTACTTGGAGCCCATAATGTTGTGTGCCTTCCCATACAAGGAAAACTCAACCCTTGTCAGAGTCAATTAGAGTCTCTTGTTTGTGTGGAACTTTAACACGGCACTGAGAGAGAGGAAACATTTCAAAGAGTAGAAAAATGTGACTGTAAAATACAGTATTTGGCAAGAATATTTAAGGAAGCAGGTAGCATTCAATAAATTGTTCCGCTGAAGGGGCATCTATGGAAGGGAGACAGATGATTTATACTGAGTTTGTTTTATCTTTGTTGAAAAGATCCAGATGTATACAGCACTGTGGTTAGGGCAAATTAATGGGCCAGATAATGAGTACTCCATCCTTGTTTTGAAAGGATATAAAATTACTACTATGTTAATTTTCTGCAGGCTAAAGTCTGTTTGTATGCAGGGCTCCTCTCAGTTGGTGTGGTCGTTACCCACTTGCCATATCGTGAGCCTTTCTGCCTCCTGGGCCTGGCTGGTGCACTTAAACATGTGCCCTTCACTCCTCTGGGCTCATTCAGGGCAGGTGTCATGTCGTTTGAATTCTGCCCCTGAGCATTTGCCTTTTCACACCGATGGTTCAGGGGCAGTGCGCTGGGGCAGGCCAGCAGGAGCCCAGCCCCTCACTCTGTTGCCTTGCCGGAGTCCCAGCCCTTGGGGGCGAGGAGGAGCTTCAGCAGGCCCTGGAGAAGACAGCCTGGAGGGGATGTTTAGGAAGTACTAAATGAGTGATCAGACTAACATTTTATTCCTGTAAAAAAATCCTTTCACTTTTAAACAATCATTAAAGAACAAAGTTACTGCTTTTGAAAATATTTTACATTAAACGTTAGCACAGTTCAAAAGTGATAGTCAGATTTTTTGGAAAGTTTGAAAGGAAAGTTCCATAAAAACATATTTTCCAAACATTATAGTGTGGCTAGACATGAAACTTTTCATGCAATTTCATATGAATATTTATAAAATATTTCATGGAATATTCCCTGCCATTCTAAGAAAATATTTCCACAACCTGAATAAAATAGGACTCTGGAACCACAAGCATCAGACCATATAAAATGCTCATAATGAAACTTCATAAATTTGTGCTAACCTCCATGAAGTATTCTCTCCCCATACCTTGTTAAATTCTTGAAATTTTGTAGCAATATTCATGAATTGTTACACAAAGCAAAAAGAAAGCGTCACAGCTACAAGTTTAATTAGATGTAAGTATAAAATCATTAAAATCAACCTGTGTCTGCAAAGCAGGAACATAACACGAGTTTGAGTGTATGTCCCAAGCAACTGTCACTTTGGAGAAGGAACGTCTTTGTGTTGCTCCCTCCCAGCACTGAGGCTTTCTGCCTTGTTCTCACAAGAGTTGGGCAAAACTCAGCGCTTATAGCAGCAGCAGGTTGTGATGGGAAGAAATCCCCTCTTTTTGTTGAATATGACCTTGTGAGTGCCCAGCAATATGAGAATCATAATGCAGTAGAGCATCTGCTTTCATATTGGTAAGTCTGTCATTGTGCCCAACCAGGTATTGCAGCCCAATGCAATGATACTCATTTGACTCTGACACCTTGACTCTAAAACCACTAACTTTACTAAAACTGACACTTTCTGCAGAGGACAGAGAATGGAAGTCCAACATTGCTCTTTTCTGACTCTGAACCTTTTGTGTACAAAGCCGCGAATAAGCTCTGAACTTTGGCAAGCCTTATGAAATCTGCCAGCACTACTTCTCTCATGTTACTCTCCCCTCTGGCATGGAAGCCCAATATATAACTGGTCTGCACCAAAGAAGCTCAATGCCGAGCCAGGGCCATCGAGGATGGTACATTTCCACACAGGAACACTGGTGCTGGGGGAAAGAACAGCGACTTTGAGGGAATTCTGCACAGACGTCCAGAAATTTGGCCTGTCTCACCCAGAAATTCAGTTCATCCTCGGACTTTTCCCACTGCTTGACTCTTGTTTCATGACTTCAGAAGCAGCTCTGCAGCCAGGGAAGCTGACCCCAGCAAAGCGCTCCCATGATGAGCTGCCTGATGTCCTCTGCCTTCTCCTCCTCCTGAGGCTGCTGACAGTGGGGCAGCTGTTGCTGCTGCTTCCAAAACCGTTGTGATAGCTGCTCCACAGTGTGGTGACAGATTGGCAGTGCTAAGGCCACATGGTAGCAAGCTGTGAAAACATCTCTGCAGCTTCTATGTATTTGCAGTGGCATTTGCAATGGCATGGAGCACTGTTTTCATCTCTGCTGGCTGATAGAGTGTGAAAATGGTACTGACTACACAAAAGGAGATAGATGGTGATAAAAGAGAGAGGAGGCTCATAAAGATTTGAGACTTGCTTCTAGCTGGCTTAGGCAATGTTTCCCAGAGGAGCTTCAGAAATATCCCAATAGTGGGGATGGAATACCTGGAATGCATAGAATATCTGTTCAAAATTATTCTTAAAACTTATTATTAAGATCCCTGCCACCTGGATGAAATACTTTTTGCTGACAGGAGGTTGTGTAGACATGGCTATGGAAATCATAGTCTGCAGCAGTTATTGTGCCCCAAATCATAGTTTGAAATAGGGTCTCTGGGTAGCTAAAGCCTTTTCTGGTTTAATCTTGACTAGATTTGAATTGAATATTATCTCTTTAACACTCTGAGCCGCTCTAATCAGAAGAATCTTCCAAAATAAATTCAGGCCCTTATTACATTGGAGAAAGTTTGATGGCATAGCTGTTTGATTATATGTACACTGGCAGACACTGGAGATACAAATTACCCTAAAAAAAGAGGGAAAATACTCTTTTCCTTTTTTCTCATTTCTTGAACTAGAGAAATTAATCTGCCAAAGAGATTTTTTTTTTCTGGCGTAGCTCTCAGACTTTTGTTGTCTTGGGGATGTCAATTAATGGAGTAGTTTGTTCTGTTCTTAACTTAGCTAAACTTTTGCATAACAGTGAAACTTTTGCATGCAGACTATGTCTTACACTAATTTGAAAACTCATAAAAATAGGAACTGAACGTTCTTGTTTAATAAGTTATCTTTTGAAGACTTACTCCTCTTTATAATGTTTTTTTTTTTCCTCAGTACCATACTATGTTACGTAAATGATTGTACATGCAAGTATTGCACAGGTACAGATTGGAAGATACCGTAAAACACACAGGTCTTTTTAACGCATATGGGTCTAAGCGATTTGAGCTTCATTGGTGTGGCTGGCTGTGTGCAGACCCCGCAGTGCATGTTGTAAGGTACGTGCTGTTCATGAACCTTGCGTGCTCTGTGCAGTCACTCGTGTAATGCAGTGCACACGTGTGCATACACAAAATGTCTGGCATGCAAATGACAAATATATAGACGTGTGTGTAATACACGGCTGAGTGCATGATTTCTTACTCTGTTGGATAAATAAAAAGTGCTTTATACTTTGTATGCTTTTTTGTCAGACTCTGCAGAAGTGTGTATAATTCTGTGCAAAGATTTTGGTGTATGAAACATGATGCATACATGTGACAAAGTCCAGCAAGCGTTTGTGTGAGCATAACTAACTATATTGCATTGGCAAGCCTATCTTTCCTATTAAAAACATTTTTAATATTCTCAGTAGAGTTCTCCAGTGCCTACCGGGGAAGTTAGGATTTCTCAGGGAGTGGAAAACACCTTGGAGAGGAACAGATTTTACAGCATTTTTCTAGATGTTTTGTGCTGGAGCTCTCAGCACTTTGCTCTGTCCCCAAGAATCTGTGCTCCTTAGAGCACATGAATATTCTGTGCTGAGCAAAAACCCTTGTCTGCCAGCAAAATGTTGACAGTGCCCTTTGTTGGCTTCCCCAAAGAGTTCATGCAAAGCACTTCAGCAATATAACAAACCATAGGATCCCTAAATGCTTCTAAACAAGACCAAATGAGAAAAAGGCTTCACATTGAAAACATAATTTTCAATTAGCGTCTATTCAGTGGGAATGGGAATGGGGCGGGGGAGAGCTGGCGTGTGAGATAAGCTGGATTTGTTAACATGCTTTGAAAATGCTTGCTGGCTAGCATGCCTTTTTTCCCTTGTAAATGCTCACCTTGCTGTAATTTGGTGACATTTCCACAGTCGCAATATGCTCTGCTCTTGTACTTCAGCTACAAAGGCACTCTGCCCAGCAGGAGGTAGGCCTGAGACAGTCACCTGCAGGCTGCATGTGTGTGTCACACACACAGGTGAACATTGCTGCAAAGGATGAAAGCTGGGAAAGAAACGACTCATTTCTCTCCTCCGTCCATCCCCATTAGTATCAACGAGTGCATTTATGAGAACACTGAACAGGGAGGCTGATGACTGAATGGGCAGAGACCAAAGTGACAGCTCATTCCCTTCAGAAACAGCACAGCGTGTCGTCGCTATGACTGATGTGGGATGTGGTTTTTTTGAGGATAGAGGATGCCAGTCTGCAGGAAAGGCACTGGGGACCCTTCACTACCTCAGTGCTTTCTGTCAGGATTCCTCTCTCCTGACGGAGGAAGAGGAAAGTTAGTTGCTGCTCCAACCATAACTGTTGGAAGGGGAGGCATGAAGTATATCCATTTATGATTAGCTACTCTTTCCTTTACCTCTTACTCTTTTACTCTCCCTGCTCCCCAAATGTGGCAGCATTGAGCATTTGCCCTGATTTTATGAATAGGTGTGAATGCATTTGATGCTTTTCTCCCTGCTTTGATTTGCTTATTTATATTTTTCCAGCTTGAACCTTCTTTCAAGCACCTCCTTTCCTTATCATTTATTGTCTCTTTTGTTCCTTACTTTTCTTTTCTTTTGTTTCATGTTGCTGTTAGAAATTCTCTTACCCTAGCTTTAAATCTCAAAAAGTACCAACCTTGGCTTCAAGAAACAGCAGCCTTGGCGGGGCTGTGATCAAGCCATGATCCTTGCCTAGTGGATGGAGTGGCCCATCCTTGTGTCCCCTCCTAATGCTGTGTAGGTTATCTGCCCTGTTTCTTATATTTCAAGGTATCATGCCTGAGATGTACCTTCACAGCTCTCTGTGTGTCCCTGAGACCTTGGGACTCCTCAGGGCAATGCCTCACAGCTCATCACCTGGCCAGCGTGCTCAGTCCCTGCTCGCCTCACTGTGTGTGTCCCTGAGATGATGAGTCCTCTGTCACAGCCCTTATCATCCATTTCCTTGCTTTCACCTTTTATTCTGACATCAGGCAGTGAGACATCAAAGGCATTTGTAATAACCAGGAGAATCAGCACTGCGTTACTGGAATAAATCTAAAAAAATCCTGTGTTAAAGGTAAGGCCGATTAGCATCTGGACAGGTATTTCCAGGGTGTTTCTATAAAGACGCAACGTTTACAGGACACCCACTTATTAGTTATACCCACTGTGGTATACGTGAAGATTTTGTGATAGTGTTATGAACACTGTATGTACTTGAATTTTCCTGCTTTTTAAAAGGGAAGGAAATAATTCAAATACTTATTTAATGAAATGATAGAGAAGTATAGGGGATATACATATAATGCTTATCTGGGAGTGAAAGGACTTTTATGGGCTATCTGATGATACATCTTGGTGCAGATAAGGGGATGCCTTAACTTTTAATAGCAAACCTTTAGAAGTGAGAACAAAAATCTTTATACTGAAAACATTTGAAGAGGAAACTTCTCCCAGGTATCTTAAAGAAATGTGACTGTTTAATAGGTTTACCTGCTGACAAAGCCTTTCCTACGTTTTCCCTGTGCATTTGCACTCAAGGATTTTCTTTCAGCAATCACTTTGACAAAACCATGCTATTTTGTTCTAGAAACACTTGCCAGAGTGTATTTCACCTCTGCATTTCTTGAGCTGCCTTGAAAGAGCATGTCTGTGTATGTATGATTTGGGTCTGTTGGGTGGGCCATGGAAGCGTGCAAGGGAACTGTTACCTGTCAGTCCAGTTCACCCCCATGAGAAAATACACTAAAAGGTGTCCTTTAGAAGTAGTCAGGGGTGTTGCAGAATGGTTAGTCTACTGAGTATAAATACCAGCAAATGACTCTGACACTCATACACAGAGATACCAGCATCCTAGAAAGATATATCAGCATTCTGTAAATTGATCCAGATGAATATGAAGGCTTTCCCGGGCAGGTCATGCCATTACTGGAGCACTCCAGATAAGTTAAGCTGTAAACTTCACTTTCCTTACTTTTATTCCCTTAGATTTCCAGTTCCATCATTTTGCTTGGCATATCTGCCTTGTAAAAGCTGCTAAAACCAGGCTTGAAGTGATTCAGTTACTATTCCCTGCCAAAGCTTTAAATGTTAATTTACTCCTCACATTCCTGCTTTGTTTCCCACACTTCTTTTCTGTAGCTTGGAGGCTCGAGGAGCTCATTTTATAAATCCTTTTATTATCTTTAGCATCCCTGACAGAATGATACCTAAACACCATAAACTGACAATTTTCTCCCTCTCCCCCGACATCTCATCTGTAACATACTACAAACCAGCACCAGCTCCTTGATGTAATGCCTCTTTTCCTCTGCATCCTTTAGGGAATCCCAAGCAACTGGTTGTGTAGTTTAATTATATCCTTTCGTAACAGAAATCTGCACTCATGATATAATCTTACATACAGTATAGAAAACTGAATATAATATACAGTAGCAGTACAGTATTTACTTTAGACCAGCATTACAGGCATCCTGCTATCTCACAGCAGTTGGGAACCGGCTTGGTGGATTAGCCTCCATCCATGTGCTTTAAAGACAGTTCTAACCAGGCACAAGTGTACAGAAATCTGAGAGGGAGCACTTCACTGGCAAGGTTTGTGGACTGACTAAACTTTTCTCCTTACCTACTCACTTGTTTTTCCACACTGACTGTGACAAGGTGAGACCACCAAAACACCTCCTCAGTCTTTACCCGGTGCTGACCACAACAGCCATTTCTCAGTCCAGGCTGAACAGGCTTGATGAGAAGATCCTCTGTGACTGTGGGTTTCCTTTTCTCCGCTTGGTCGTTCAATACGGTGCCAAGAATCGCCTCCCTGTGGGAGCGAGCAGGGAGCAGTTCTCCTTAGCTCAGGGAAGCACATGAGCTTCTGCTTCTGGCATGGGTTCAAGTGTCTTGATTATTTACTGCTTATATTTCAGCTAATAATACATCCTGAAGCACAAAGAGCTCTGAAAGAGAGACCTCTGCTTCCCCTATTAAGATACAGACACAAATACCAGCTACTGGCAAGGAAATAGCAAAAGGTTAAACTGCTTAACATGCACGCTATGGATGGGAGCAATACAGGCTGTTTCCTTGTTAGTCTTACCGGTCCCAGTGAGCCATTCCAGCTAATTCCTTTCTCTTACCCTTGAATCTGCCCCCTCCAGCACTGAATTATTTATATGTAACTTGCAAATAAGCAAGAGAAAAGTAAACGTTGGAATCATGACTACAATAGAAGCTTCCAAGTTTCTGGAAAGGACCTGTGGTTTTCTCAGGACTCCACATGCCATAGATGAATGCCTTTGATAGCCTACGCAAACAGGAATTAAAGACTTGGCCTGTTCTCCCTTCAGGATTTGTTTAACCTTTCCCAAAGCCAACAGGCAACCTAATCAAATGTCCTGTTGAATATGCCTCGAGTGATGTATAAAGTGGAATTTTCAACCAGTCCTGAGCATTCAAGATCCAGTGGCACTTTTTGACAATCCTGGTGCTCAAATTAATCTCAGTTCTCATATTGCCTCTTTAACTGTGAAAGAGGGAATCTCTTGTATCAGAAATTCAAATGTAATCCTTTCCCATCTGGAGAGCCAGAAAAGTTTGGAGTCAGAGATAAATGCAAACCAAACTTTTTAGTTCATCCCAATTAAACCACTGTATAACATTAGTTGAGTATTTTATTGTAAACAGGCTGCGGATTTTTTTGTGCTCTTCTGAACAGCTGCAGTGGTCTCCCCAGTGTTTGCTGCATTTCATTGGCAAATCAAAGGATTTATGAGAGGGATTATATGACATGGCTGCCTGCGATAGCAGGGGACTGCACTCAACGACCTAGGCAGTTCCTGCCAATCCTATGTCCCTATTTTTCTATGATTCCTGTAGAGTATGTAAATTATGTTAGGATTGCTGGCATGAAAAACACACGGCTAATCTCTTTTATTATTGCTTTATCCACTTTGTGCTGGCATTTCCGTACCATAGTGCCTGATTCTCTGTTGTCTTGCTGCTTATGCTGTGGTTTAGACTAACCCCAAAAGGGTGTCAAATGCAATTGGATCAGAGTGGAAGAGCTTGAAGTTTGTTTTGCACAGATTTAAAATGGTTACCCATGCAGGGGGCAATCAGTCCCAAATGGGTATTTTGATATACCAAAGCTGCAAAGTGATTTTGGGGCTGGTAGACTGTAGTGTGTCCCCTTTCAAAGGTTTCCTGCTTCAAAGCATAGACATCCCTTTGACAAACAGAGGATTAGTATGTTCCGAGCAGAGGATCATGAATGCAGGAGAACTTTCATGCAATGAAGAGCTTCTTTGCAAGAGAATTACCATAGTAAATAAACAAGTAGCTCTGAGAGCAAAGGAACTAATGAAGTCTGATTTCCTATGGATTTGTGCATTGTGTTTGGATTTTCTGGTATCTAGTGAGGTACAAGTTTCAGGTGAGGCTTCTCTGACAGCTTTTTTCCCTGTGGCTTATCTAATGTTGAGTGAGGATGATTGTATCTCAGAAATTCTCATTTTCTCAGAAGGGCAAAATACCATTTTAGAGCAAAATTTACTTCCCAGCATTGCCCCCAGGTCAAACTTAACAGCAGAAATAAACTGTAATCTTCCCACCTACCTGTCCATTAGTATTGCACGGTGCACTGCATATCATACAATCTGGGAACAAGCGTGGTGCTGTGCACTGTATGTATCCTTCTCACAGCCTCAATCAGTTTTGCAGCTGTTTAGCTGGAATGGGAATTTAGAGACAGGACTGCATATACTTTCTATGAGGTGTTATCTGCTTTTCTAGCTGCTTTATAAAGTGTGCTGTGGTTGCTTTCTGTAACCCTGAAACTCATCTGGCCTTACTGAATAAGTATTTTTTGCAAGGATGAGAGTGCAATAAAGCACCCATGACCCACTCAAACACGTGAATCCTCAGCATAAATAACTCTTCAGCTCTTTCATTATATCAAGGCCCCAAAGTGGGCATTCTGTTGGCCTCTGTGGGGTAGAGAAAATTAGATTGCTTCAGACTGCTTGGCTCTTTTATTATAAAAATGAATTGGAGATTGAGCTCTTTAATTAATATCTGGAACAGAAAGAGAAGGATCTACTACTGAAGCCCTTGGGCCATTTCAAGGAGAGGGTGAGAGTTAGAATAAGCTGGAGAAAAAGAAATAAAGCAGCTTCTTGAAAGATTTCCTCTGTAATACGCATCTTACATCTAAGCACTGTGGGGAGCAGAATGTTTTTTTCGGTGGAGGACACACCCCAGGACCATCTGAGATAGAAATGATGGTGCTTTTGCAGTCATCATCATCTTTTGTCTTTCCTGAGCCCCTTTCTCTGAAGGTTCCCAAAGCACCTGACAAAGGTCAGCTTAGCCTTCCTGCTCTCTGCAAGGCTAGGTAAATGTCTATGTGGCAAAGTGAAGCACTGCAAGGTGACAGAGCCAAGTGGCAGTGAGGAGGTCAACAGCCTCTGAAAACTGTGTTCTGGTGCCTTCGCTGCTTCCTTCTCTGGGACAAAAGCATCTTGCCAGTTATTTGTATTTGTGGGTTTAGAATAAAACCTAGCCTGTTTTTGCTGGAGGATGAGAAAGGTGAACTGGCAGCTTTCACAGATCCAAACTGAAAAGTTGGGAGGTGTTACATTCCTGAAACATATAGCCTTTCTCCCAAACAGGGTAGTCAATACTGGTCTAGGTCTCTTACAGTTATAGCAGAAAATTGGCTCAAACACACGGAAAACTACTGCTACTAGTGCTACTGTGGTCTTAATGGATTTAGATATTACCGATTCACTGGACTGGAAGAACCCACCTCCACATCACTGTCTCTGTAAATGTCCCCACATCAGCTGAAGAGATGCTTCAGCTACCCTAATTCTTAGTGGTTTCAGCTCCACTGATTGCTGGATGGTACTGTGAAAAACAGTGGTGGGGACGAGAATCCTACAGACTTTTCATATAGCTTGTATGTGCTTGATTTTTAGCGCATGCCAATCAGACAGAATAGCTATAGTGCTTCTGGTTTTACTGTCAGCTAAGCTGGAGTAAGTGGGGCTCAGTGCACAAAACTGCACTGGGCAGCGCAGAGGGATTTCAGTCATTCTTATTCCTAATGTCTGTGGGCTCTGAAGGAGCTGTTTCTGGCCACATTTAAGATAGAATCAATCAAAAATGTTCACCCTTGGGAGCATCGGCTTGCACCTCTACCATGGATACTGCAGTAAGATGGCACAACTGCTGCTACTTGTCTTTTTCCCAGACGTGCTCCAGAGAGGCTTGAGAAGGCTCAGGATCCTCTGGCTGACTAGAAGTAGCATCCTTTGGTAATTAAGATCTGACTGGTTGAATGACTCTGAGGGATTTCTGAAGTGTTGAACTGAAAGACCAGCAGCAGCTTCCCTTTCGGCATGCTAAGGCTGTGCTGTGAGTGGCTCCAAAGAACCATGTAAATACAAATGAAGCCAGAAGATGAGTTTATGGAACAAATACCAAGTCTGTCTCTCATTCTCTTCACATTGATCTCTGCTACCAATTAAAAGATAAAAAAACTTTTACAACACATATAAGTCCAGTTAGATCCTGTAATGAAATCTTCAAGTGCTACTGAAGTGGAACTTGCAATAATTAGTTTTGATACATAAATAAAATTTCCAGATTCAATTTGTTCTTTTCAGCCCATGTTCCTCTCTCAGTTCATAGTGTTTTATTATTTCACTGAGGTGTGAGAAGTGGCTTCCAATGTTTCCGTTCCCTTGGTTCTCACAGACTCTGCTAATGAATTAAAAAGAACTAGAATTAATGACAAATGTAGTAAGTAATTATTCTAGTGGTAATATTATGGACTGTATTTCTAACTGCAGGAACAGGTGAAAAATATATATGTAGCCTCTTAGTTCCACATCTTCATCTATTCAGGGGAGGACAAAGAAACTACTGATCACTGAGGCACTGAAGGCATGACATAAATTACAAGTGAACAGTCAGAAGCCAAGGCCAGCTAAAACGCTCTGCTTGTTGTGGGAATGTTACAAGCAGCTAGTAATTTCATGGGCCACAATAGAAACCCTCTGCTTTGTGAGGTTATTCCTATAAAAACACAAATGTCAGTCTCGCAACACCTTTTTGGGAAAAAATGTAATGATATTATGCAGGTAGAGCTTAAGCCAGACTAGTTAAGTGGAACTTTTTCACTTGCTGCTTGTGAAGCTCCTTTAAGGCTTATTTCCATTTAAACAAAATAAGATACTATTTCTTAGTTTGCGCTGGAACCATAACAGAGAAAGGGTGGTCTTTTGGCTAAAATCTGGTGCAAGAAGGTAAGGTTGTGCAAGCCCCCCTTTCCATACTGCATATTTCTGAGTTAACTTTGACCATAATTTAGGCCAAGAGTTTTGGACACTGATGTCTCTTTTCACAGGGGTAATACTCTGTGCTTGCAGTTCAGGTCATTCAAGTGCTTACATCCCTGTTTTGAAGAAGTAATAAGGGATTTAGACATCTATGTAATTTAAGTTGCAGACAAAAATTTGCATCTCCTGAAAGGATCTGTATTCATAGCATGGTAATAATAATACTTATGTACCTTATAACTGTGCTGTGAAAGTAAATACATGAATATTTATAGGGAACTTATGGAAATCCAAATAGGAGCTGATATAGTCATTATTAAATAGTAATGTTTTATTGCAACAGTAATGTTATATGCACCATGGTATTGGGAACTGCATACAAAAACGAGAGAGGTGCTAAGTACCACTTAGAGATGCTTATCACCAGCATTCACAGACATTCAAAGAGCAGTCTTGCAGGATTCAATGCACAGTATAGCAGATGCTACCTGGCCTTCCTCTTCCAAAAAGCTCTCTGCCCAGACTGCTGCCTTTCCACCTCAAAAGATGCTTCTCTGGACTCCAACCTTGGCTGTCTTATCAGTGTACTTCTCATGCTGTCTTCTTGCCTGCTCCTGACTGATACTCTGGGCAAGTAATCTTAGCTCTGTCAAAATAATTTAATGCAATGTCTTTGCTACATGTCTCAGGTTTTATCTTTGCTACTGGAAAGGGTAGCTCAGGTTAGGTTTGGGCATGTACATTTCAGACCTACGTCAGTGCAGACAACAGGAGAGGGAAAGGCCAGGCTTATCAGCCCACAGCACAGCCTTTGGCCACTGAAACCATTTCGAGAAGCAATCCGTCACCTGCAAGGGGTTGGGAGTTGATGGAGATGATGAGGCAATGTTTCACGGCATATATTTCACGATAACCTCCATTGATTAAAACACCTTCCTGTCCCAGATAGCACAAGTTAATACAAAGGACTGCTCACTGGATTTGTTCTTTATATTTAAAGATAATATGGGAGAGTCAAGCCATTTCTGACCCAGCAGCAATGTTTGTTCCAACGGGAACATTTTCAGCTTCCTGAATTGTGGATCCAGCATGATATATGCTGCCTGCTTTAGGAATCATACTAAAAAAATGGCATAGTCTTAATCTCTTTGATTGCCTCAGGGTACCAGCAACTTCTACGGCTCTCGGTGGTAAATGGAGATGCACACAACTGGCTTCATTCCATCCAGTCCAAGATGTTTAAGTCAGGGTCTTCCATAAGGGATCAAGATATATTAAGACATCTATAATCAATGGAAAAAAAGTGAGGTACCTCCAGAGGACAACTCAGATTTTAGCTAGTGAGAGGAGATTTTGTAGGAACATACCTTAGATAATGGAACACAGCAGGTAACTGAGCTAATATCTGAGGTGCAGAAGCCGTATAGCTCTATTACCATGGCCGTATATCCCAGATTTCCAGCAAAAGCACATCCCTGAAATTTGATGTGTTTGAATGCGTTGCACTGTTGATGCAGTCCTTCCAAAGCAGAGCCAAAACCAAACCAATTTTCAGTGCTGTTTCAGTACCTTGCAAATAACTGGCAGTGAATTCCCAGCTCAGAATACAGTCAATAGCAGCATGGCCACAAAAGACTGCCTTTCCTCACAGCCGGCAGACAACAAGTACTTTTCATCACAGAGCAGTTTAGGCATTGAAAATATTGGCTTTTCAATGAGATGCTCCTTAATGTAACTTGCAATCAATTAGTGAAAACAAAACAAAAAAAATCTTTCTTTCAATCACTCTCAGCATTCATGACCATAATAAAAGGTTATTTATAAAAGGAATCAATTGAAATCTCATTTCTTAAAGGGCAAAAGAAATATCCAAGTACAAAAGCTACTGAATCACATAAAAACCATGCGTTAAGTACATGTTACAGGTTACCATTTATAGCATAAGCAGATTCAGTTATCTTAAAAATTCCAGGATATCTGAATATTCATTGTACATCATTTTCAAAGAATCATTTTCATTTAGCAAAAACAGCTGAAATGTCTTTTTCAAAACCCCCTTCAGGTACAAGGCTGTCTTTATCAACACAGCCCTAGCTGCTCAAGGTGTCCAACTCTGTGCTTATTAAAATACCTGCAAAAAGGAATCAGCATATGCATGGAGCTGCAGTGCTCGAAAGCAACGGAGGAGTAAAAGCTCAGTCTGTGCAGAGAGCTGCAGCAGCTGGCAGGGACACTGTGGCAGTGAATTTCTGAACCAGGGGCTTCCTGAACCTGCAATAGGAGATGAGCTAGCAGTCCCTGGAGTGAATTGCGCATTTCCAGTGTTTTTCAAGGAGAAAAAGGGAATTGGATGACAGTGTGCCACAGTAGAAAGAATCTTTTTCTTTTCTTTTTTCTTTTTTCACTTTTAAAAAATGGTTTAGACCTTTAGTGACATACAGCTTCCCTGATTTTGCATTTCTCTTACCAGGCCTTCAGAAAACAAGACGACCGGTGTGTTGCTGAAACGGAAGGCATCGACAGCAACAGCACGTTCAGTGCTTGCGTGACGACAGCACCCAGTCTCACTCCTGTCGCAGGCAGTGGCAAAGCTCCCAGCTCACGCTAGATTTCCTGATGTCCTTGGCAGAGTGGTGCAAACACTGGGCTGGAAAGGAGCCGTGTATCACAGTTCCAGGCAGTGACAGTCCGCGGCAGTGCTTTACCCCTTTGGTCAAATAATGACAGAATTAGAACGAGACAGGAGGCTTTAATACACACACAACGTAAGACTTTCTACTTTACACGCAGGGAGCTCTTCCTTCTGCTCCCTCATCACAGAGATTTGCTCAGACATGCAAACATGCTTTTAATTGAAGAGTCTAAACCATCAATCATTAAAAAGAGAGCTTGCCACATTCTGTGCTGCCTACCACCTGCTTGTGAGGAAAAAATAGAAAGTACCAAAGGAGAATATGAATTGAATTGTATTGAAAATTTACTCAGTCAATCTTTCGGGACCAATTCTTGTCTCTCAGAACTGATTTCAGTGCAGTATTTGTCTTGGTAATATAACCAGAAGTGCTTTCTTCCTTCTGGGATTTCAAATGTCTGTTGCTTTAACCTCTCCTGAGCAGCAACTGAAAACACAGGAGCTGTATTACCTACTAGGCATTGAAACCTTCTCCTTCCCCTTCGTAGCCCCCTTTAATGCTCTATTCTTAAGAGAAAAGACATCTGTCCAGCCCATTAAACCTTTCCTTCAGAAATGCTATATCTAGTATATACTAGAACTAATGTGCACTGCTGTAGATCAGTGGAAAGGCAGAAGATTCTGATGGGCCGTATCATAATATCCTTTGCACGGAGTTTGAGCACCACAGCCAATTAAATGTTGCTGATGTTTTCCTTTGTTCCTAAAGAAAATCTAATTTATTTCTTGTCAAAGCCTCTAGTAGAAATGTAGTCCTGAAACTCCAGAGTATTGATTCCTGTTCACAACAAACCAGCAGCATGGTGGAAACTTCTGACTTGCTGTCAGATTCTAGTGTGATGCCTCAGCCAGGTTGAACCCAAATCTACGGACTCAAATAGCAGTAATCTGAAGATTACATTTCTATATCAAAGCTGTAAAGGCCCAAAGTCACCTGTGCACCTCTTGGATCTTGGGGCCACTCTCCTGGGCTGCTGTAAATTATATTTGTACCAACTGCTTTGTGGTTTAAGAGTGCAAAAGGAAGGCTGACTCAGCATATATATAGGACTCAGGGATATTTCTGTACAAGAAAAATCACCTTTTACTTACTAACACAGGCTTGGTATGGCAAGGAGAGTGGAGAGAGGAGAAAGGGGCAAGAATGAGGTGGTTGGAACAAAGAAACAATTTTGACAAATGTGCCCCATGTGGACTAGAGGGTGCTGGTGTTTGAGATGCTAGTGAGAATGAGCCATTAAGACGAGGAAGGCCTGGTGGAGAGTTTTAGCTATGCAGTCATGTGGCACTCCACTTAGCTCTCAGCTACCAATCATTTTGCCAAGAGATATCTTCTAAAGTATTTGTATTGATTTTTACAGTGCAAGAAAACCCTTATGACAAGAATCAGGGTGCCTTCCTGTCATAAATATCACCCCCAAAAGATCTGCTTCCAAACATCCTTGGTATCATCTCTTGCTTTTTCCTGATACTTCTTTCGAGCTGTATTCTACAAGATTGATTGATTTGTCTGTAGTGTGCATGGGAAATCCTCATATGTCCACTCTACACCAGCCTCTAGTCCAAGCAATTTCTCACCTGCTGCTGCTGTGATCTATGGGAACAATATATATTGATTAGTGGCTGGACATGAAACTGTGCAAGGCTGAAGGACGCTTCTTTTATTGAGAACCAATTCCCTGCTTGCTTCATTTTCCTGTTATGAGCTCCAGAAGCAAAGATTAATGACAGCCGTTCCACTTGTTTAAACAGCTGATGTCTCAGCCCTAGATCCCACCTGGGGCTCCCTCCTGGACAATAATAACCGACCATTACTGAGCTAAACAAAAAAAAAACCCATAACAAAATAGAAAAGTCTTGGCTTCCAAGAAGGCAAAGAAAACAATTTCTCCAGGAGGAGAAACACCACTGAAGGACAGAAAGTAAAGCGCACTACAGATAGCAATGCACTTTTTACTATTGTCCATTACTATTGTTATTTCATAGATGCAGATTGCAGAAATTGAGCCATTGCTGGGGGAAGACACAGCTGCAAATGAAGAGGCACCATTGCCGTAACTGTATATTGGATGTGTTCATAGTGAATGAAATGTAGAAAATAATGGGATCAATGATAATAGATACAGAGGCAGAAGCTGCCAGATTGTAACTACCAAAAAGTGTAGGAAAAAAGGCATATGGAGCTATTTCAGCCACCTATAGCAAGTGCTTTTGGCATGGAGAATCAAGAGGAGGTAGACAACAGGCCAGCAGAGATTAGCCCAACCAGTGATTAAAAACACTGCGTTAAAGAGAGGCAATCTGAAGAAAGGTGCAAGCCTGACATTACTCACTCCACACTCAAAAGACCTATCTGAGGATATGTGTGACCCAGACAAAGGACTCGAGTTGCTTTGCTGCTTCTCTGGCATCAAAAGAAAGCAGATGCCAATAATAATGCAAGGTGGAGGGGTTGTGTTGCTGCTGCGTGTTCTGTAACGGTTCTCTGATTTGTGAACTTCAGATTCCAAGATTCTCACTTCATTTTTTTTTACCAGTACAAAATTGCTAATTACAGAAGGACTTGTAGTACTCTTACAAGTGAGTACTGGGAGCTCATTGTTTTCTGCATCTTTAAAAGCTCCATGGTCAGGTTTACTGGGCTGTTACTATAACATAACATAAGAATTGTAATGCAAAATTGCACACTTAATTCTCAGGTACAATCAAAGAAATGAGAAATAGGGCTCATGCAGCCACCAAGCCTTCCTATTATATTTTCTTGCCTCATTCCACAGGAAAAATACCAGCCGAGCCTTGAGCTACACTGCAAGTCATTGAATTATGAATGTTACATCTTGTAGCTGCCACAAGCTTGCAGAGATAGAGGAGTTTGGAGGGTGCGATTAGGCTGTCATTTGTTTGACTGAGGAACAAAAAAGGAAAGGAAACACTGCATCTTCACCCCTGCCATCACCGCTCTGTCTGTCTCCATCTGTCAGCCATGTAGGCTCTGCGTGATGAAGTTTCCAAGCACTTCCAGGCACCCTGAGTCAACAGTCCTGAATCAGGAGAGTCACAGTCTGATCTCAGCAATGAGTTAATCTTTTAAGCCTCATGTAGTTAAAAGGGCTTTTACCAGCCCTTGGTATGAACCCAGTAAGCTGTTACTTTTGGAGAACTCGCAGCAGAGGACCTGGATGTGAGGTCCCAGTTCCTGCACTCTAGGCCTCTGGGCAGCGGGGTGGGGGTGGGGGAGCAAATGGGATTCCTCAGTAGGGACCTTGTCCTCTTCCTCGTCCTTATCTGGGGCTAAGGCAAAGCTGTTGAACCTCGCTGATGAGATGAGGAGGCCAGGCCGACGTTGCGCAGCCACTCCGAGGCACTGCAAATGACCGGGCATCACATCGCTTCAGACAGAAGCTGGAGGTGCGAGGTGCTGGGCCCCAGCAGGCTGCAGAGCCGCCTCGCAGAGCTGCCTCTGCTGTAACTGAACCAGGCACTTCTGTCTGCTGACCTGGTGGTGCTACTCTCCAGCAGTGGCCCAAACTGGCAGTGTTATCCCTCGTACTGTGAAACGCCACGGTGATTTCATAAGGGCTGTCAGTGCTCAGGCTGTTTGGCAGCCAAATAAAGATGGTAATGTCTCTCTGGAGATTGTATAGCTTTTATTTATATGCCAAAGAAAATCCTGGGTTGTGTGCTTATTTAATCCCACTGCTTTGAAGCCTTTTGCAACCACCAGGCTTCTGTGTGCATCCCAAGGCATTAAAGAGGGGGTCTTGAAAAAGTCGAATAACATATCCTCAAAGGCTGAAATTTTGAGACATCAGCTAAAGGGTTTCAAGGAGAGAAGATGGTGGCAAGTTACATAAAATCCACATGTATTCTGCTGAGAAACAGCTTGAGAGAAATTTGAGGTAAAGCAATCCTGCTCTTGAAATTGGGACTAGATGAAATAAAGCTCCATTGATCCCTCCTGAACCATCTTGCTAAATCTAGTCTGACTCTTCAAATAGCACTCTTCAAATAGCTCCTGATAAAATGGAGACTTAGCCTCCAATGTGAGTCTCTTACCCACCCCTTTCCTTCTGCAAACAACACATAAATGTCAGAGTGGTTTTACTGACCTTAATAAATGCTTGTGGGCAGGCAAGGATGATCCCAGATACTGCCGATAGGAGGCCATTAAGATTCAGGTTATGTTTCCACAGCCTCTTTCAACTGGGAGGGAGAGCCTCAAAGATTTTGTAGTCTATAGGCAAGGTACAGTCTGGTGGTGGTCAGGCAAGTGACAGGGCTGGGAGAAGCAGGGGGAGAGAATAAGGAGATTTCCGTCCCGTTTTCTGTGTCCACGAAGGGCTGAGCAGCATTCAGCAGGCAGCTCCCGTACCATCAGGAGGGATGGTGACTAGAAAAAAAGCAAGGTGAAAGGGAGACGAGGCACAGATATTGTTCTGCTTCCTCCTCTGTAGCAGCTAGCAGAACTTGCTGATTGTGTGGGTGAGAAGAATATGCTCTGCCCTAGGAAGGAGTCGAGGAGTAGGCGCGTTTCCTTGCTTGCCAGAATGCTCTGACTGCTTACTTTTGAGTCTTGAAGGGCAAATTTATTTCTAGCATGAGTCAATGGATTTCCACCAGAGCTGAATAAGCTTCACTCTAATTTATAAGAGGAATATGAATATTTTCAGCAATTAAGCCAAAAACAAAACAAAGAAAAGAAAAGAAAAAGAAGGGCTTATGTTAGCTCTGAAATCAAGCAAGCACCTGGTAGGCTGTTTAAGAATGGCAGAGGTAACAAGCCTCCTTCCCCTGCTCTTTCCAGCAGTTTCTTGCCCCAAGGATGCACTGGCTATGCAGCTCCCACAGGTCAGAGAAATCTTGCCACACCAGATGATGGGTTGCATAGCAGTGCACCCGCTGGGGGGATTTGGGAGATCCTGTTGTGACAGATGGCAGGTAGCAGGATGGCACAGCCACCGCGGGGGCAAGCTTCTGCTCCAGGGTGTCTGCCTGGGAAGCAGAGTGGCCACTGGCACAATTGCAAGTTCTCTCGGGCATTTTGGAGTGAGTTGGGATCCTTTATCCCCCTGAAAACTTGAACTTGAATCCAGGTGGATGAAATACTGCTATTACGGCCCATCTGCAAAAGTTACCTAATGAGCTCTTGCCATTTACTGTGTGCTATTTTGTGGAGCTGGGTACCAAGAGCCTCCTAGTCATGTTGCTCACTTGCTGGAGGGAGACTCTTGCAGCATTAGCCACTTGCCCAGTTTCCCAGGGCTTACTTTCATGCCCTCCCCAAGAACACTTCACTCTGTTAGTCTGTTTAGTGTTGCTCACTTGTTTGGGATTTCCTACTCCACACAGACAATCAGAAGGACAGATGAGAAGAAGGTGAGAAAATAGGTTGCAGGCTCACATTGATTTGTGAAAGAAAATCTGACAGCTAGAGCACAGTGACTCCTGTTGAGGGACAGTGTATGAACGCATGCTTGAAGGACCTCTCGTGGGGATTATTTCTTAACTGGCTGTCCCTAGAGCAGGCATCCTACAGTGCAAGTGGAGACTCTCTGCAGCGATGCTGGATGCATCCACAAGTGACACACACATTTACAATGGAACAAATTTTGACTAGCACTGAATGAAGCAACATTTTGCTGTCAGTTACAGGAGATCATATACAGGAGCATATTCCATGAACTGGAATGGCATAATTTTGGATTTGTTCCTGGGAACGGAGCCAGTATCTGGCCCTCAGTCCTCCTTGCTTTATGTTCATAGGAACTTAGTTTGCATTAGTTTGTATCTCTCTTGCTATCATCTTCCTTTCAGCATCTAAAATACTAACCCAGAAGTAACAACCTGCCTTCAGATTCAGTAGTCAAGAAACAGATGGATCCAAAGGAAGTACAGAACCTGCAGGTGGATTTTGTCTATACAGATCTCAGCATACAAATACTACCAAACTTGTTGAGTGTTTTTTTCCAAGTTTATTTCCAGGGCTTCCAGTATTGTGAGGATCTTGCAGAGGCTTTGGGCATCCCTCCCTTCTCATATTGTCTGCCCCTGCTATCCTTTGAAATCCTAGACTGTTTCGCTGGAGCTTTTTTCTGTCTAAGCCATTGTCTTTGCATTTTTGAACAGCATGGACAAAATAGAAGTGACTCTCAGCTCTTTTTTTAGTGTCAGAGTGAAAGTTACTTTATAAGCAGCACCTGTACTTGGTGGCCAGGCACTGTATTTGACAGTCCTGGGGAGTGGACTTTCCTGGAGAGTGCAGTTCTACTCTAAGAAGCAGCAAAGCTTCCTTAGAGAATTTTTATCTCGCTATATGCCATCTTTCGGGAAATCCCAGGTTTTTATGTTTTCTCCTGTCTCAATCCTTTTTTCCTTTGAGATTCTGGAGAATGACTCCTTTGGAAGAAGCACCCACTTCTTTATGTTTACACCTAACCTAAATCAATCTGTGGATCCCAACACACGAATGCTACCATGTTTGCTGTACTCTCGTTTTGCAGCTTATGTTGTAGCCATATCTTCTTTCCTATCTTTTTCCTTAATACTTTTTTTCCTTTCTTTTCTTTACCATTCCAAAGTGCCATGACTGAATCTCCTTTGGATTGCCCCGATCTGTAACATTGCCTTGGAGACCGCATATTGTCAAGTCCCATATTCATCCTGGTTTTATTCTGCACCTTCCTTCAGCCACTCTGGCCCTATTTAAATGCCTTTGATAAAGTAGTTGTATACAGAAATCTACTAACATATTTATCTCAGTAGTATTATGCAACTGCAGCAGTTCCTTCCTTCTCCTTCCCCAGCCAACAACCCCAAGAGGGCTGCAGACAGCCAAATAAATAAAGCCAGATCCTGGGGGAATGTGAGCGGATGGAATTTTATGAGCACCTGCCTCATGGGGAATGCTGTTGAGAGTTTGGGATCTGTTTATATTTTAATTAATATGGCTGTCCTACATTCTCTTTGGGGAAGAAGGGCAGAAGAAAGGAATTATAATGAGACCCCATAGGTTTTTGCCAGATAAGTGATAACATCCAAAGACAGAATTAAATGAATTAAGGCAAGGGAATCATAAGAAAATTGCTAGTTAATGGACCTGGTCTAGCAGAGAGTACAGTCACAGCTGATATGTTTTGGAGATACTGGCCTGGAGATACTGTTTTGGAGTACAGCCTTAAAGCTAAATCACTGCTTTTTGTCTGTATTGAAAGGCAGTCTGACTATATTGGGAAACAAGAAAGAGGCATCAATATGAGAGTAGGAGATGAGACGTGAACAGAAAGGTAAGAGAGTTTTCAATGGTGAGGCCAAGGAGAAGGGAAATCATGAGTAGAGGATGGTGATACATCTTGAATGACCTTGCAGAGAGCTCTGAAAATGAAGAACACAAGAGTGAAACTGATGTAAAGAAAGAGAAGTGAGGCTGATGAAAAGCACCATCTGTTTTTTTGTATTTTGCTTCATTTGAGCATATTTTTCCTGGGTTTTTGGTTTATGTTTTGCTCTGATTTTCTAAGGTAAAATATTTTTCAACAGAAAGTGGAACAGGATTATATTCTTTAAAGAATATATTATTTCTTAACTGAAAAAGAACTTTTATGTAAACATTTTAACTGAAAATAATATGGACGTAATTTTACAATCTGACTGAGTCAAAAGAAAGGAGAAAAATGTATTTTAAATGCAGAAATAATTAAGCTTTCTGAAGGAGTGAAGAAGCCATGCAAGGAAACAGAGGAATTGGAGCCGTGGAGTGGGGATTTGGACTGGGTAATGTGCATATGTACGGCCTCTGCTGTCTGAAATCATGCATTCAAAAGTCTTTGTTCGTGGCATGAGGACAGAAGTGAATTTGTTGCAGCATTAATAAATGGAGAGTTTTTCTGTAGTTCACTTGGGAGAAACTTGTTATTTGGAACCAAATGTCTGCCTGTGCAAGCTTTAACTACCAAAGGGGTTAACCTGCCTGCCAAGCAGTTGATACACCTAAGCACAAACCACAACACTTGCCTTTCACAGTGTCAATCCTGCATCAGGTATTAGCAACCAGCTGTTGCTGACGTGGCTGATTGTTTCACCTGTCGGCTTCTAGTAGGTTTTACAGCAAAGCCCTTGGAGTTAACCCTGCTCTCCTTCTTAGAGTTATTTTATTCCATGTTTCTTATTTTTTGATAGACTGATGTAAAAATACCTGTTAGCAGTCTTCAAAAAGAAAGGTTGCTTTCATCCAGATGTATCAGGCGATAATTTACTGCAGGATCCGAGAAGGAGAAGTTGTTTGCATTACGAACGAGGAATGCATGGCAACCCAAGTTCCCTCCTGGCTTTTGACAGCAATCTGAAGTGTTAAAGAGCACAAAATGATTAGCATCCTGCTATAGAAGTAGCTTCAGATGGTTTCTCTAACAATTTAAATAAGCAGAAAGTAAAAGAAGCTGAGATCTGTGTGTCATTAATCTAATCAGAAGTAAGAGCTGGGAGGATCTCTGTGGCAAAGTAATAATCTATTCAAATCAGTCAGTTGGAGCTAGGCGAAGGAACAAGATCATAGTTCATATATTAATTTATTTGGTCTTTTTCAAGAATTGTCCTATTTTAACATGTATGGTTCTGTATAAAATGTGTGACAAATTCTGAAGTCAGCTCTGCTTTAATCTTCATTGCTGTTTATTAGATCTGAACATAGCCAGAAATTTCCATGAAAATCTCAGGATTATTATTCCAAACAAAGAAACCTAGTTTGAGGCCAGGAACAAGACTGGAGAAAGCTGTGGCTGGAAAGCAAGGCTGAATAGCACTTTCCCTTCGTCCTCTCTGCTTTGGATAACCTTTCTTGAGTGTCTCTGGTTACCTAAAAAAGAGAAGGGCAATGGCTGTGAAATGCAAAGTGTTCAGAGCCCTGGAAGTGAAGGCTAGGGACTGTTGTTCCAGAGAGCAAGTAAGCAACATGGAGATCTCCATCAGCATCTTCTTTCCCTCTCCTTTCTCTCTCCTTTTATTTATTTATTTTTATTAAAATCTAGGGCACAGTATTTCTGAAGCAAACTGTGGTGAAGAATTCACGACGCTATCAGTTAAGCCCAGAGTATATGATTTTGTTTCCGATTTTTTTTCTACAAATGATATAAAGTATTTCAAAGGTCAAAAGCTTCAGAACTTAACTGCTGTTGCCCATTCCTTGCTCCACTTCTGAATAGACTGATATTTTATTCCCCTTTCTGACCTTCTTTCCTCCATCTGCTTCTATAATTCCTGCAGCTGTTGTGATTTGTTTTATAAACTGCCTCCGTCTGGGCTGCTTCTGTCCTGAGTGCATTTTGTTTGGGGCTGATGCGTCGCTTAAACTCTTCCCTGTTCTTTGATGATATTAACAAATCGAGTTGCCTCACTGGATTGACTTTTCCCCTCATTCATTTTAGAGCCTTTTGGATGGAAATCTCCAAACCCGTCACAACTGCCATTGTAAATCAAGCTGACAGTCAATTACAAAACGGACAATGTGTTCAAATGAGCGTGGCTTTGAAAGCCCCGCCGTCCCTAATATACTTACGGACCTGCAAAGGCTCTTTTGTTGCGGGGCACAGGGGTGCCCACTGCATATGAACCACTGGCGCTGGGATGTGGGGCCAAAAATCAGCGGAACCGTAAAAGAACTCAGTGGAGTTAAGGTAAAATGATAAGAAAAGCCAGTTATCTGCCTCCCAAGGAATAAGCCTTAGTTGGTGGGGGGTGCCATTTTTCCTGAAGCTCTACTGAACCTGATGTGTTAACACTTCCACTGCTGATAGATGTCATCTGGATTCTGCCATACCAACATGCTTTTCACGGGGAAAGCAGCAGGGCACCTGCTATCAGTACAGGGGCATCTGAATACATAGGAAGCCTGTGGCTGATGAAGAAGTGCACAATAATACATCTAGCACCATTTTTAGTTTTAGTGGGAAAAATACTGCAGGGAGACGGTTAGTTATACGGGCGTATGTGTCTGTGAGTAAACTCCAGATAGCACTTGGCGCAGTTTCATTCCTCTCCATTTGGCAAATCATCTGGTGTTCTCCCTTCTGTTGCATGCCCCAGAATAAAATAGGAGAAGCTGTCTTCAAGTGTACAAAAGAAGTGAGCTTAGGCAGCAAAACTCCCATGTTTCTAACGCATCAGAAAATAAGGTAGGGCTGTTTGATTTTCCATCTTGTTAGCGGCACCAAAACTGTGCAGATATGTGGAAACAGAACTGGTAATTGCTACAGGCATGCTATGGTATGCAATATGGGCTTTCCTCATGAGGATGATTCCAGCAGGGTGATACACCCTGTGTAACCTTGCACTGAAGCAGGTCTGAAAAAATCAAGAAATCCAGCTTTTATTCCTGGGAGGCTGCAGGCAGTCCAGTGCAGGCACTGCCAGAATATCGGAAATGCATAGTCTGCATGAGTCTGTCTGTCGATCTTCCATTTTATGATGCTGGTAAGTCTGATGCCTTGATTTGAACAATAATAAGAACATTTGAAAAACTAAAAGCAGACTGAAGTCGTGAGTTGATGGAAGAAATAAAAGATTTATTTTTAAAAAGTGCAACCGTTGAAGCAGTGGAGGAATATCTTCTTGTTTTGGAATTAACACGTTCTGTGCTTCAGTGACCTGGGCTAGAAATAAAGATAAAAGTTGCAGCTCACACACCGTGCTTCTGTCGGAAGCAATGCTCTCTCCCTTGCCTGCGGGTCTGTTAACGGCAAAGGGCAGGAGATGATTTCGTGCAGGGGACCGCGGGAGTAGCGATGAACAGCCCCGTCCCCATCTGCTGCTTTGCTCCCTACTGGTTTGCAGGAACATCCCGTCTCCGCATTGACTTGAGTCTGTGCAGAAAAAGAGGGAAGAAAGCCACAGTGCTGGCGCCGGATTTACGGTGGCAGCCGCGGCGAGTGGAAGGCCCCGGTGCCGCGGCTGTCTGTTCTTTAGCGTCACGACTTTGTGTTCAATCGATCAGGCGCCGTAACGGGACATTACGCAGTGGCGGCCTGAGAGCGCTCAGGACTTGTACTTGCTTGTTCTAATTAATTTCTTGCTTTTCCCTTCATGCTCTGTCTTGCTCCTAACCCATTGCTTTCCCTCTGCTCTTTCATTAAGTTAATAAGTGGCCTCCTTCACAGCCCAGAATAATGTGACATTTAGCAGGCAAGTAGTTCCTCTCCTACACGAACCTTGTTTCTTGTGGCAGCCAAGCCCACTCTGTCTTCAGTCACATCTTTAAAAGAGACTTAAGAATACCTTCCATTAGCTGGCTGTTTTAAGGGCAGCTAATCCTTTAACTGCTCCAGTGGTAGCCAAAGACAGCAAAGGACTGGGCAGCGAATTGCACCGGGCTGCACATGGACATTTGTTCCCGCGTGGTTCGACATGCCCGGAGAGCATGAGGCTGGAAAACAGACTGGTTCTCCTACCTCCGCCTTTCTGGCAGTGGGCTGCTAGTCTGCTGATTAGATTGGACTGAGCTGAGAAAGACCCGTTTGCTATTACTAAACTAGCGTCGTAGAAGTCATGAAAACGCCTTGCGCCTGCCCGCTGGTCTGCGTGACCCACCAGTCATGTGCTTTTCCCTTTTGACCCCTGCTGTAACTTGGATTTAGGACAGTTGCCCTGCCATGTGAACCAAAGGAAGACTCACTCTTCTTGGACCAACAGTGATCATTCTAAACTTGTCACAGCCAGAAGCTGCACGTTGGGCGCTTTACTCTGACCCGGTTAAGCTGGGCCTCATCGCCCACCGCGCAGTTCGTGAGAGGGGGCTACTCTGTGCTTCGGTCTGATCCACAGCTCACCTGAAGCCTCACAGTGAGCTGTGGCAGGGCCAGGGAGAGCCCCCGTACATCCTCCCATAGTAAGAGCCAGAGTCTTTTGCTACTGTTTGGAGAGCGTTAATACTGTATAAAAAGCAATAGTGGTCCTATGTGTCTCTCTGGTGTTAAAATACGAGATGCAAGTTTCATATGTAGCACAAAAGTGCTTATCACTCTCAAGGCTATGCAAGGACCTATTGACTCTTCTTTTACAGCACAATTTTTCTTTTTTCTTTCTTCCTTTTTTTTTAAGAAATATTACACCTGCAAACAAAGCTCCTCTGCCCTGTTTGCTGGAAACCACATGGTTTGTTATATGGCTCATACAACGAACTTAGCACCTATCCCCATAGATCAGAAGGCACAACTTTTGAAGGGAGTGTAGGACTGTGCAAGAACCCTGCAAATATTTCTTTCATTGTTTGACATCCTGGGAAGAGATGATGCCAGATAAATCCGACTGAGACCAGACAATAAAGGGATGGAGAAAATGATTTATTTATGTAGAAGGAAGTAAATATATACAGACTCATTCTGCAACATTTTTGTAGCAGTAGATTATTGCAGTTAAAAATGAAGAATGTAAGAAATATATGTGCCTTTTATATGGAGTGCATGCTGTTTGGACATTTTGCCTCACATTTTGCCTTCCCCTCTTATAACTTTCAGGCAAAACTCATGAATTTCATCTTTCTTTTGTTTTACTTATCTGAGTATTTTATGGCTTCAGGCCTGTTCTCCATCTTCACCTTATGTTTAGGTCAATTTTTTCTTCCTTTCTTTGTTCATTTGCATAAAATCACACATACGATGTTCTGCAGCAGTTAACATATACTATTCCTTTGACCCTTGTCCTGCTGTTTTTTCTGGTGCTTTCATATACCCATATTTCCATTCATAGTGTGTTCATACCAATATTATTATTTCCAGTATTTCTGTTACAAATCTCTCAGATTAATGGTAAAATCAACCACTGTGAACTATACAGGAGCAAAGACTGAAACTCATTCTTTTTCAGAGAGCCACTACAAGCTTTATATACCACTCAAGTCCCACTCGACACAGCTGAAGAATTAGCTGAGACTTAAGCAGATGGAGAAGTGAAATTCACCCAAAAGCCCTTTCTGGGCTGGCAGATCTCAGCTTGCAGAAGTGAAAGCTACACAGTAGCCATAAACAAGATGAAGAATTCAGAAAGAAAAGATCCTCCACATTTAGCTTGTACCATTCCTGATGCCATGGTGAGGCTGGGACATGCTTGCCACCTGCTGTGCTGTCAGATGGGACACAGAGATGGTCCAGACCTCTATGCCAGCTTCCGAGCTATGGGAATCCTCCTTTTGCGCTGCCTTTGTATCACTCTCTCTATTTAAACTACATTGCTGGTTTTAATGGATATCTCTTACTATCATGCTGGAGAAAGGTATTCTGTGAAAACAGTGATATGCTTGCAAATTTGATTTAAGGTTTCAGTCAGTCTGTAATTGAACCATCTGAGATATGTGCTAGGGAATTATCTCATGCAGTGTTTTCCACATGAGTAATAATAATCAAGACAACACCGATATCCTTTCATAAATCATGACATTTTAAAGCAACCATCATGGAATAATGACCTCAGTTCATATTTGATTCTATTTTCTCCTTTCCATTCATATGCATTAGGTTGTTTCACAGGAGAAGTGTGTCTGGTGGTTAAAGCATGGGCACAGCCCATGATGCTGGGATGGGGAAACTGGTGAGAAATCCGGTGTTTAGAGGAAGGCACGTTCAGAAATCTGTGTCCTTCACTCATCCTCACTCATGAGGGAATGTATCCGTGGATAGAGGATAGGAACTAGGTGTTCTCCCATAATCTTTGCATCTTTATCAATTCTTGAAGAGAGATCCTGGTAGCACTGCCACTGATTTGCAGTAGGCATTTTCCTTTCCGTGCTTGGCAAGTAGAAATGGATTATGACTCCTGATTTTTAACCCCTTCAACTTTACAGATCTCAGCTAATTTTGCCCTTAGCCCAGTGGATTATTTGCTTTTAGAAAATGGTCACTACTTAAAATGAATGGCTGTATACTTGGCCAGATCATGGCCTCTACACCATTGTAAAACTCATTGGAGGACTTAAGCAATACAAAGATGTTGAGCTCAGTTTCTGAATAAGATGAATCCTACTCTAAATAATGTCACTCTGGCTCTAGTGGATTCCAAGTTGTGAAGTATGTGTCCTGCAATCTATTTCACTCATTTTTCACCTAGGGAAGCCTGTATCCATTAATTTTAGGAGCTGTTCTGGCTATTGGGTGTATTTTCATCTCTATTAACTTTATCTGAAACACCAGCAGGAGTGTAGAGAGAATGAGAGGAAAAAAGAGAAAATGAAAAATCATAGAAACTGATACTCCAAACATTTTGAAAGCAGAGCTTGTGAAAAATGATGAACAACAACTTGATGAAGCTCCTCTCTTCCTCTAATTATTCCATTTCAGAGGTATGAAAGGATCAAAAATTTCTGTTGTAGTCTTCAGCTTTCATGCTTAATGGAAGTTAGGCCTGTTTTTCTTTTATACTATGTACAGAGCCATTTCAGCTGAAAGAAGTGAGATATGCTATGCTTTGATAGTAAGTATCCCTTGAAGGACTTGGCTACTCTAAAGATCAGGAAGTTAATCATTTCTTGTCTCACAGCAGGGTGACTTTTTAAATGTACACTTTCGATAATATAGCAGTTCAGTGATAATATGGGAGATTACTGCATTTCCTTCCAGAGGGTTTATATTAAATGGCTAAACATTTCTGGCCAAGCAAAGCCTTCATTTTCAATTTTTTTTCTCCTTCTCCTTTATGGCAATATATTTCTGTTCAAAGGGCTTTTATGATTGTGGTTTTTTTCTCATCACTTTAGTTGCCGGGAATTCTTCCCTGTGGAGATAGCTAGCATAAAACCTCTGGGCCCCACCTTGAAAAATGAAGTAAGACATAGGCCTTGAGCCTCTGCAGTGGAGCCATGAAAGCATGAACTTAAGTCTCCCATTCCCCAGAACAGCAAAATCTCAACTTTATCGACTGTTAAACAACTGCTTTGCAAGTCTGAACCCAGTAGTTGCTTGTGCAACGTAGTTACACCAGTGTGTATCCATTATTTAATGTGCAGCTTCTTCCCTATGGACTTGTGCCAGAGAAAGGACACAACAGTATATAGTGGAATTCCTGTTTTGAACCCGATTCAGCTTTTCTGTAACACCTCTTTTAAGATGTAGCAGTTTACAGTGATAAGCAGCCAGAGCAGTAGCTGTAGTATAACCTTGTAAAGTTTGAATATGAAGTAGTTTCATCTAAAGGGGCAAAAGAGATATGCACTAAAAGCAGTCTTTGTTGCTGGAGTTCACTTTGTAAAAAAATCTGACTCGCTGTGCGTATAAATGCTTTTCACTGACAACATACGCAGCACAAGGCTTATCTATGCTGCACTGGAGCATGGGGCAAAAAACTTTGCATTACCCCTGCGTAAGCTGGTATGTGTACATAGGACAGTACAGCTCTGTGTGCAGATGCTGGCTTTTGTCCTAAAAGCAGCATAATCAGCTTAGCAAGAAGCTCAGAATGACTTGTAGCTAATTTTCTCTGGAGCTATGCTGGACTGTCCTGCCTGGGGGAGCTCTTTGCATTTGTTTGCTCTAATGTATGGTGAAATACAGTCATAGTGACAAGCTGCTGAATAAATGAATAAAACCTTCTACCCTGTGCTCAGAGATAATTTGATCTATTATAGAGATAGTCTGTTTGTGAAATTCCTGATCATTCTTGCCAAATTTCTGAAGTGTTGTATTGGATGCTAATTGACGGACATGGCAGAGTAGCTAGGTGCCACCTGGTATGCAGAGACTGAAGTCCTTGATGAGCAGGAGACCTGAGAGATGGGGGTCTTGCAGTGTCGTCCTGGGTCCTGCACCTGGCATACTACCAGCCTTAGTGCATATAAGGATCTGGGAGAAGCGAGAGCACTCTCACTGTATTATGTACCTGGCACACTCCCTCATAAAAGACCACAGAAATTATCCTCTGCTTTGGAAGGATTCATGCTGACAGTCTGCATTAAAGAAAATGATTTACCTCTCTGAGCAGATAACAGTAAATGCCTGGCACAGAGCCTTACAGCTCCATGTCTAAAAATACAGCAGCTGTAATAGAAGGATGCAAATGCACACGATATGTTAATTAAGCAATAACTGAAATGTATGATTAAATGAAGAGGTAACCTTTCTAAGGTAGTCCCTCTTAATACGTGTTACTTTGCATGATGCCTTTGCATTTTTCTAGGTTAGAAAAAAGAGCAGAATTAAGGTCATGTTGTATTCAGTTAACTCTGACCTAAAGATAACTGCTTCGCTTGTATAGTTGAGTTGCAGTGAGCTTTTTACCCCAATTGAGCAGGTCAAGAGGTAGCCTAGGTTCCCTACAGACTCAGAGTGTTCTTACCAGCAGTGTTTTCTGCTGCCTGTGCTCCTGCCTTACCCCTGCCTCCACATACCACCATAGCGTGTTAGATCAGGATGGGTGTCAGGCACCTGGGGAAAGGCTGACAGGCACTTGATTGTGAGCAAGAACAGCGTTATTCACACTAGATTCCTCCCATGGGAATTGGGGCATGGCTTGGATATCTGTAAGGAAATCCCTGCCCTCTTTCACACCATTGAAGACCAGAAAAAGTTTATGAATATTGACAACTCTAAAGCTATACACATCCAGAGTATTTGCTACTGAGGAGCAGGAGGTTGGCTAAGCACATTGTTTCCATTCTTGAAGATGATCTGATGTTATAGATATCATAAAGGTGTATTTTTGCCAGACTGCTGTCCAATGAATTCCTGTGGCCACCTCATGCTCTTACCTGGCTCTGAAGTTTTTTTTTTTTTTTTTTTTTTTTTTTTTTTTTTTTTTGCCATTTGTTGTTCAGGCTTAATTAGAACAATGCAATGCTCATACCTAGACCACAGGTACCACATGCAGGTCTCTCTACTTCACAAGGGACTTGTCTTTTTGCTGGCGAGCTCCTCTCAAGCTCTTTGGACCATATGTGCTTCCTATGCTTAAATAATGGGTTAACTGATAAGATTACTTGATTATTGCTGCTATAAATTCAGACTATCCTGCTCTTCTCTGATTAGCTATCTAAGACCACCTATTCCTCCTGAAGTTCTGCCATTGGCCTTAGAGTGACTCAGTGGCTGTCAGCTGATGCTTTACCCACTGCAGGCTACAGGAACACATTTTATCTCTGGCATAACTGGTTCTTTGTAAGTATTTCTGTTGATATGTTATAGAGATGCTCTGTGGCAAGACTAAGGAGGATTAATGTAATTCAACCTGCAGATCCAGCCGTGATGCTGAGGAGTTGAGCTCTACAAGCACGCAGCACTGCAGTGTCTCCACTGCTTTGTGATCTGAGACATGCATCCTTTGTGTGTTTTAAAATACATTGCTTGTGCTAAGATGTTGGGGCCACCACTTCTTCCAGATAAACTCTCAAGTCTTGCCGCTGAATGAGGATTTGTACACAATGTCTGTGCTTCATGAATCACAGTGACATTCATCCTTGCCTTGCCTTTGCTGCTACATACCCAGGCACCTTCTTTTGCCTTTCCTGGTGCAGATCCACTTGATAGCTGTGCACAGGGGAGCTCAGAGCTCCACGAAGATGATGAATTCTGGTTTGCCTGGGTGTGTGGACCTCACTGACTTCTATTGACTGCTGCGCCTCATTTATGCTGCACCAACGTCAGTCACGATAGCTCAGCTGTATGGTGACGGATATGAGACTGAAGGCAGTAAAATCATTTGAGAGTTGCCCTTTGCCTATATATAAGGACTTTAATTTACAGCCAGTAAGTGGAGCTAAAGCTCCATGAGAGGTTATTTCTGTAGAAAACATATGGTTAAAAATTGCTGATGGGACTTTTTTCTTCCCATTTCCTTGTATTTATTTAGTCCTTTTGTTGCACATAAACAGTCACGCTGCTAGGAGCTCATAGCATGAGCTCTTAACTTTTCCATTTCATTCCTTGAGTCATAGACAGAACATAGGATCTTTGCTGCATTGACTGTGCAGTTAGCACTTTCCCATGCTATTTGTTTATTTTGCAATAGTTCTTCTCCTTGCTAATTTCAAACACATATTTCTCCTGTCAGTTAAACACAAAATAATTGCATTTGTGTGTATATGAGCAGTAATGTTTGCAAAGGGGACTTTCATATTCTTGTTAATCTAATTGAATTAATTTCCTCAGTGGCAGCATCATGGACAAGTATTGGGGAAAGCTGTCCTTCTGCTGCTCAGATATTACTCAGTATTACAGTTCATGTACAATATCTGATGTATGTGTCTAGAGCTACGTCATGCATCACTTAAATCTATACCTGTTTCCTTCTTTACCTGGAAACACTTTGGAATTGCATTTACTGGTCTTCATTTTTGTCTGCCCTGGATCACTTTCTGCTTTTATTCAGGCTTGTCTCCTGTTTATACATGTTAGCTCTTCATTTGGAAGACTTTGGCAGGAAAATAATTAGACATGTCTCTGCCTTTAAGTACTTGAGCTGTGCAATTAACTCCAATGGGACTAGTTATAGTATCAAAGATAGTGATATGATTCAGTGCTTCCTTTAACTAAGATCATTAATATTTCACCTCAACTTGTATGGCTAAGAACCTAGCTCAATAGTGGGAAATCAGAGAGACTTAGAAAATTTTCAGGCAATGTTTATTTTTTGGAATCCTGCTAGCCATAATACAATTACAAGTCCTTTGTTGAGTAAATGCAAATATCTTTTTTTTTTTTTTTCTAAATTGGATTATCTATGGAATCATAAAATGATATTATTGACCTTGGCTCACAAATGTTGCATCTTCTGTATTGATTTTTACAAATTCTTATTTCACTGTTGCCATGGCTGGTTATTTAACTTGAGATCTTCGCCTAGAGTTTCAGAAAAAGGTCATAGAACAGCCCCACTCTAGTATGTGTTTTTGGAGCAATTCATGTCTGGCACTAACAGACTTATATTCCGTTGAATCTGGCCTTTAATTTCTTAAATGTGTAAAATGAGCAGCTGCTATTCTGCAAAGGTTCAGTATGATCCATTAAACACATTTTGCTGACATGGGAGGGGAAGGAGAAGGCTGTGGAGTATAAACGAATAGAATTTCTGGCAGATACGTTTCTTCTTTAAAGATGATTAAATTACCAGTTCTTGCAGACATTCTGGATCCTTCCCTTTCTGGTGCCTTTCCATTGAGAGTAGAGGAAATAATCCAACACACACACACACACACACACACACACACACACACACACACACACACACAAACACACACTCTCGGGAGAGCACCACAGCTGTTTCAGATTGTGGGTGATGGAAAGGGAAATTATCATTGCAGAGTGAGGTTCTGCCAGAGACATTTTTTTTCACTGAGATATTTTTCTGCCCAGTAAATATTAAATCAAGTCAGAGCATCCTCATCCACAGCTGTGCCTGTAGCAACATAGCTCTTCCCTCAAACAGAGAGAGGATCTGTGAGGACATCTTTTCCTTTGCCATGAACTGCAGAGGGCACCACAGTGACAACTGGAGGAGTTCGGAGGAGATGGCAACAATTCAAGGAACACCTTGTCAGATTCAACAGAAGCGCTGAAATAGTGGTACAAGGCCTTGATTTGACAAGACTTGCTCAAGAAGTGGCCTTTCTGGATAACCAGGCCAAATGATGAGTTGTTCTAGAACAGTAAATAAATAATAACAACAGTATTGGAACGTTCTGCTCCGCAAACTCCAGAGGTTGATTAGAAATTTTAAGAGTAAAAATTATTTCTCTCATCCATTTCTGGAGTCTGAGATAACCAATGTGGAATGAAAGGGTGGAATTATATTTTGTATGTAAATCTTTAAACGTTTGTTTTATTCCTACAACAGAGATTTTATACTCATGTCTGTGCTTTTAATGCCTTCCTGATGTGCTTCATTTTTCCATAGAAATTTTTAATAAAAGCACTGGTTATGAATAATTTCTTTAAAGCGAGTTTTGACTTGTCTAGTACTCCCTCAAGCCCTAGGACAGAACTTTTTTTTTTTTTTTATTTTTACCATAGGGTAGTTTTGTTTCCTAGAGAATAACTGTGCATTTAAGCTTTTCCCAATAAGAAATTATAATCTGGGCATCATCTGACTGTCACTTCTATCATGTCGCTGTGTGCACTCAAAGCACTATGCCAGCTCTGGATTGGCATTTCTTTCGCTTCTAATGGCTATTTGGGCAGATATCAAAAGCACTTCTTAAGCTGCTGCTCCCACACCATGAACCTTTGTTCCTTTCAGACCATTTCACTGAAATCCAAGCAAAAGGCTGATTACCACAAAGCATGAAACAAGTGCAACATGCACTTGTAACAAGTGAGCATCTGTACCTAGTGGCAGGCAAATGTCACTACCCTCCAATGACTGGCGTTTTCTCTGCCAAGACATGCTACATACAGCCAAAGTTATCTGCTGTATTACAATCAAGGGTTATGTTTTTGCAAATGCTGGGCGTATGCTGGAGCATTTCATCTCAGACTAACAATGGATGTTAGTAGTGTAGGACCGGGGAATTACAGCACCTTTGCACTTACCCGATGAGAAAATGCCATGAAATAGTAGAGTTAAGAAGGTGCTAGGATCTGGCAGTGTTTGGGCAGAACAGATGGTCAAAACCTAAAGCTTCTGAGAGTGGGGCTTTGTACGTGAGCATTGCTATATTTTACCAATAGCAAGCTGAATGAGAGGTCAACACGTGAGCCCAGTGACTGGCAAAATGATGCTCCCTCTGTCCTCTGATTTGGTACAGTCTCTTCCCTAAATGTTTCTAAGGTGCTATCACTGTATTACAAAGCTCTTTACAGGGTGGAACCAATCACTTTCTTTTTATCTCTGTGAATGGATCTGCCTGGACTCAGTTGCCCAGTGAGTACAGAGGTGTAAAAATACCTGCTATTTCTGTGATAAGAACCTGGAGATACCTCAGCCATTTTGTGCTCTCTGCTCTATGACCACACTGACACACTCTAGAGAAGGTACAAAGGAAAACAAGTGACAGACAGTATAGGAGGAACAAGAACCTCTGAGTCTGTCCGTGAGCAGCAAGCCGAGTTTGTATGTTTCAAGATATTTTTAAAAAATTCAAGCAAACAAGTTTTTATTCAGCTTTCTATACTGTGTAAAATGATGCTTGAAGCAGCATTTGCAGGAGAACAGAGTAATGACTGAATGGATTAGGTCAAGGTGCATGCTGCATATCTTAGAAGCAGGTTAGCAGGCTTGATGGGTCATCAGTCTCATCTAGAATATGGCATTTCTCCAGGAATCAGTGAGAAATTGGTTTTCAGCTGACACACTTTTTGACTTAGTCAAAAAACTAACAGTTTTTCAAGAAAAGCCTGAGATTTTACGCAAAACAGGGAAGAACATCAAGACTGTGGATTCAACTAGCCAAAGAACAATAAATGGTGTATTAAGAAAGGTTGTGTTTCCAGTTAGATCAGGGATTTAGATGATGCTCCATCCCAAACTAGTTGATTTCCATGTTGCGTTGTGTTCACTGACTCCTTTATTCAAATTCATTAAACCGCTTGACAATGTAAGTAGGACACCTTGAATAGTGGAGTCTTGGTCCCCAAAAGCAATGTAGTTGTGACCAAAGCAGCCCTTGAAGTCTTAGCTGTCTGTGTACATTTTACAATGGACTCTCTGATGATGCAATTGCATACATTTTCTCATGTAGTCGTGCCTCAATCACAGCGTGAATGTCCCGCTTGGTAACTGAGTCAGGATTAACAGGGTGTGAAACCATTTCATGTAAGATCCCTCTGTCATATGTTGGAAAAGTTAAAAATGTGCAGTAAAAATGTTAAAAATACAAGGAGTATCAGGAAGAGAAGGATATTCTTATGAATAGCAGCTGACTGACATAGTGGAGAGAGAGATTTTGTGCTTGTTTCTGCGTTTCTTCATCTATTGTGAAAAGATCTTCATAAGAGATTTCTATTATGAAGCTGGCAAGTCGTTTAAACCATTTTTTTTCAAGCACAGCATGTGTGTGTTTCTCATTTGCTGGATGCCTAGCTTCTAGCTTATTCTGGCCTCAAGCCACCGAACATCTTGTGGATAGAGACTGAGACTAAGAACTTAATACCATGTCCTCTGGGATGTGAGTGTACAGAGCTGAAGACTGGTAGATGCACTTGCCGCAGTCCCTGTAGCTGAGGTAATGTGCTGTAACTTTCTTCACTAACTGGATATTCCTGAGGAGCACTGTGAGAGTTTGGCATCTGAGACGGAGGAACTCCCTTTATCTATGCCCAGCATTGACCAAATGTTCTTTTGTATCAGTAGCCTAAGGAGCCTGCACCATAACTGTGAGCTCTATGAACACTGCCATCTGCCAGATGGCCTAATTTGCTTGAATCCAGTTTCAACCACCTGTTTTTCATCCATGAGCTTTGGTTGGACATGGCAAGGAGAGAATAGAGCTGATTCTCTGATTATTGCTGACAGCAACTGCTCTTTATGTGTTGTCTAACCTCTCCTTGAAGCACTTGAGCAAATGAAAGAAACATGCTGGATACTTTGAAACGAGTAGTGCAGCACTCATTAATGCTGTACCCAACTTTTCCTAATCCTTGAAAAGAAGAGGAAGGAACCTGATGCTTTATTTTAGTATGAGTAAATGGGGGAGTGGACTACTAATTCTGATTCAAGCAATGGAGGTGGCTTCTCTCTGCGACTGAAAAGAGGAGATTGCAGCCTGTTTGTGCAACACAGCTGGAGGGGTTCTGTCTTTAGGCCCTAAAGGCACAAAATAGATGGACACCACTTCAAGATGGCTTTACCCATACTGAGCCTGACTTTACCTCTAATTTCACAGCACCACATTATATTCATGTGATATATAGTCTACACTGTTGCTTACTGTTAATGCTAAGTAAACACATATAAACATTAATTTAGTATTTCAGTGCTGTACAGTAGTTTCTCATTTAAGTGAAATTAAATGTGACCTACAGCATGGACATCTATGGACAATACTGATACTTGCCACAAGCATGATTAAGCTGCTCTGGTCTGCTTTTCCATCACCTAGTCAAATACTCTTTAGCAAGAGAGCAAGTACTCTTAGTTTCCCCAGTCAGTTAATATTGCTCATTTAATTCCTCTGCCTCCCCAGAACTGAGCAGCTTTTTGTGTAGCACAGTGAATGTTCCTACTTTAATCTTTGATACAGCCCGTGGTAAGCTCAGTTTTGTTTGCATGGTCTATCACTTGAGGTTCTGTTCACAACCAGCAGCTGGGTGCTTTTTTTGTGTATCATATGATCACTCCAGGCTGTTCAGAGGCCAATAATTCAACATCATAAATGCTGATCCTACTCTAGTCTTTCCCTTATGAGCAGCTGAAGCGTTCCTTTCGCTCTTAGTGAAACATAATTTGAGCTATTGGTTCTGATCGTCATATTAGCAGAGGCAGCTGGCATGCAGAGAGTTTGCATGTTAGCTAACCAAGAAGTTCAATCCAACACCAAATTTACATACATTCTGGGAACAGGAGTGCAGTGGAGATGCACAACTGCCTTTGATGAATGTTTTTCTTTGAATTACTGTGGAATAGAAAGCAGGGAAAAAAGCAGTGAAGGAAATCCTTCTGCTGTAATGAAGAGCCCACCCTTGCCTCCAGTATAGCAAGGGCTCCTGGTTGAGTTAGATGGTGCTGTTGTTGTATCAGCTTCTTGATGGCTGTGGTTAGGGTTGGAGGTGAGACTGGAGCTGGTCTCTGACGTTTGATATCCTGCAGTTGGCCACAAATATCTCTGATGCTCCAAAAGAAGGCAAATCCCCTCAGTGAAATTTTGGCAGGACTCCTGGACTGTGAAAAACAGTGAGAGTAGTGCTATGGACACAAGAGTACAGTCAGAGACTGTGGCCCTGCCCAGAGACTGACAGCAGATCTCTGGGAACAAGAGTTTGCGTCTTGCTTTGGGTCTGCTGTTGACTGTCACGATCAGGAAGAAGTTCATTTACCCATACAGATATGAGAGATATTGGTTACCTTTTAGATAAGTTGTGCAAGATAACTTAGTATGTTAGTGATGTTCTTTAAGAGCCTCTGAGGAAGGATGAAGTGCATACAAGGAATGTATGCATTACAGTAGTCAAAATTGGTTGGGACCTAGTTCAGGCACTGGATCATCAGGTGCTTCTGGGTCTGGGCTTATTGGTCTATCCCTACTTGTAAGGATTACATTGTAGGTGTAGGTAAAGACAAAAGCTGAGGTACTAGTGAGCCAGTTTCTGCAGTTCTGTCACAAAGATGGGAGCTTGAAAGTTCATCACATTGGGAAGTAAAGGTGCACTAAATATTTAATACTGAAAAGTTAAATATTATCATAAAAGTAATTTAATATAAATGGCTTTCAGCAAATCCTTATCCATATTTCATGACTGAAATGGGTGGCTGATTTCTAATGTTTGCATGCAATTAATTTTAATGGGTGCAGCACATTAATTCCAATCCTTTGTCCCCCAGAGACCCTGGTCCCATCAAAAAAAAGCAAACAGCAGGACATCAAATGTCAGTAGCACAGAGGGTGCAGCGCCCTGTGTATAGAGCTGGAGATGACAAGTTAATAGGCTATTGATAGTTCCTGAAGTGTATCGAGAGTAATTATTCTATGTATCTGGGGGTAAATGAGGAACGGCAGGAACTCCATAAGGTAAAGAGATCTGAAAATACGAACATACATTAGGGACTCTTCAAGCTTTCCTTTTTCCTGGCTTTCAACGGTGTGATCCAAAGTCCACTTAAATAGGTTGGAGTTTTCGCACTGATTTCACAGAATTTAGAAGAGGCTTTCAGTGAATTTGGTATGTGCATTTGGGGTATCATCACCAGTTTTTGGGAGGTAAGGCAAAAGAAAAGTTTTCTGATACCTCATGCTCATAACTATTCAGATTGCTTGTGAAGGGAGGAGCTGCAAGAGGAAGCAGAATGTGTGTATCTTGGATGCTTTATGACATGGAGTTTGCTGGATGATCACAAATTCCCCTCTGCATTGCATGAAGGGAAAGATGCAGAAGGTATCTGATGACCTTTGAAATAATTAAAGCTAATCAAATGTGGCTCAGATCATTAAACTGGACAAAGAAAAAGTCTGGGACATTTGATTCCAGAAGAAATTTCTGAAATGGTGAAAGGTAATAAATAGCTGGTACAATACATATCCTAACACTAAAACTGACTTCATTGTGAGTTCCTGGGGATGAAAGGCTCCAGCATTAATTGGCACTAGGCTTAACTGGCTTCTATTTCAACCCTGAGTATTAATCAGTGATGCCCTGGGGGTAATTGACCCTTGTGGATCTCAGAGAAAAATAAACTGATTAGTAGATTGACCTTGAGAGTTCCCAGTGAAGAAGCTGAAAATAAAGACTGTTCAACTATGCTATACTTTAAACTTAAAGTAGTCTACTATGCTTGGATGCCCAAAGGAAGAATGGAGAAAACTTAAAAAGGTTAGTTAAAAGGGTGCCATCCACTTTTGCATTTTAAAAATGGGATTTTTTTTTTTTTTTTTTTTTTTTTCATTTTAGCCATATACAGAAGTTAAAGGGCTGGCTGCCTAAGTTGTTCCCTACGTATTCATTTTATTTAACCAGTGGTCGTCACCTAATATCTGAGCTCTGACATCTCAGTATTAAAAATATCTACAAACATTTTCAGGAGAATTCCACCCTACTTATACGAACCCCAGGAGTTGTTCCTCTGAAACGTCTCAATTGTCTCAGGTTTACTTGTTGCTATTTTCCAACAAGCAGCTATTTTTTTTGGGAAACAGAGAAGACCTAGTAAATACAACACCTGATTTGGAGTCAGGAAATTCTGCCCCTCACCCCCTCACACTTGATGTCTTTGCTAGAGATTCTTCTTTGACGAATTCCTTTTTGCCTTTATTATTCAGTGCAGTGTTAGCCAAATTAAATGTGTCTGCTTGCCCTTTCTGAATATGAATATGAATAAGGAATCATAATCTCCATCATTTGAGATGCTTTGAGATCTGTTGATCTGAGATGCTCAGAATGAAAAGGATAAGAACTTTAAAAATCTTCTCTCCCTTCATAACCTTTTATACTGAACTTTGTTACTTTTCCTTCCTACTGCCTCTTTCTTATCAGTTTCCCTTGGAAAAGTGTGTTATGCCAATTCCTTCTTTCCTGTCCTCCATGTGCATCTTACAACATGGAGCGAGCAGCTCATCTTTGTTTCCCGTCCCATTCAAACCTCCTGAAGACCCAGCTAAGAATTCCACTGCATGGGCATGAGACCCAAACATGTAATTCAAAAATATCAATAATTTTCAGTTTTGATTTCCCCAAAGTAATCAAAATATATGACAGAGTCTGTCACCTACTGTGAAACTGTAGGTTTGCATTTCAAAGCACATTTGAAGCTAGATAAGCTGCAAAAGTACGAAAGTCAATGCAAGAATGCCAGTCTTGCACTGAGAAATAGAAAAGATAAGTGACAATGTGCTCTTGGCACACAGGTAGGTGATTTGGATTTTTATATAGTATTATAATTGTGCCGTAAAAAACAGATAACATCAGGATATGCATTCCCTAATAGAGATTGCTAATATAGGTCACACGGAGATGCTGGAGGGAGGGTAAAAGAATTCTAAACTCTGTAAAACTCATTGATGTTACCTTACCCCTAAGAATAAATCCTACAAAAGGCATCTACTGTATACTGCTCTGAGCAATTGTGATGCTAATTAAAGGTGCTAGCTTATCTGATATCTCTGAAGACTCACATTTGCAGTTTTTCAGAGTGTGGATACACAGAGCTGGAAGCGATCAAGGGTATTTGTGGGCCAGCATGCCTAGGAGAGCCACCACTAAAGGCTGTTTGTGCTCTATGGTCCACTCCACAGTAGGTATTTCCAGCATAACTACCAGCAAGGAAATCAGCTAGTGTCACTTTATTTTGATGATTCAATGCAAACATCAAATATGTTCAGGATGAGACTTGTTGGCAGCAATGTCAGGAAGTTGCAGGGCTGAATGAGCCCATCACACCAGACTGTAACTCAGACTACACTATGGTCAGACTGTAGTTTAGCACAAAGAACATGACTTGGCTTTAAATAGAGGCAGTAAGGGATCAGGAACCAAAAGATAAGGCCAGCAGGACAGGCAGTGGCCTAGGTTGCAAACTGCTGGAACTGGCAGTAGCTACCTCCCCACTGCCTCCCTTTGCAAAGGCAAAGAGCCCCAGAAAATGGTCAGGCTGCAGCCCCTACCAGAGGGGCAACCGGACTGTAGGCAGTGGCTTCTACTGGTGAGGGTGAAGGATGGTGACTCCCTACAAGTAGCCTGTGCCTCCATCACTTAGAGGCAAAATCTTGCCTGATCAGGTCTCTCAAATATGCATTTTATTCTAGCTCTTTCTGGCTCTGGTTCCTCTTTCCTGGGACTGCAAATTTCGGTGTTGCTGTAAGCTTGCTGCATTAGAAAGAGCAATCCTGTTGCAGCAAGGTTTGCCTGGGTAAAGTGTAAATTAGCCCAAATGGATATCTCTATTGCCATAGCTAGGCTATTTTTGGTACCTAATGTAGATTTTTTAAAGCCAGTTCAGGTTTCTGTCTGCTAAACTGAATTCTGCAGACTGCAAATATTCCTGCCATGTAATTAGAATTAGATTTAGCATATCAAAATGTATTGAACATTCTAGGATGTTGATTTTTGTCCACTGTATCACTGAATGTCTGCCAAATTTAAACTTAATGTTAGTCCACTCCATTGCACAGAGTTAGTAAGTTAGAAATAATCTAAATAGGCTGGTTGAGAGAATGTAATTAACATTTTAGACTATATTCTAAATTTCCTTTGCTTCTCAGTGATACACATCTTTCTGCTTGTAAGTATTTGGGGAGAGAAGTTGTGTTTTTTGTGAGACATAAATGCAAGGAGTCTAGAACTATTGGAATTCTGCATGGAAGTGTTGAAGGACTATTGGCATAGAAATAAATAAACACTTTCAGGCAGAGTTATCCAGACTGTTAAAACTGACAGTCTTCCTAGAGGGATGTGGGGCCTGGAGCACTGGAGGCTGCTGTGAAGAGATTAGCAGAGCACTGGGGGTGTTTCAGGGCTAAAAAATCAAATTGTGGAGGGCAGGATTTGGCTCATTGGTTGACTTATGTTTCTGAGTAAAATGTAAGGAAGAAAGGTTTAGGGACTGAAAGAAGAGTATCTAATTCTAGCTACTAATATTGCATTTCCTTACTTCCACCAGTGTTTTATGATTTATTCATTCAGAAATAAGTGTGCATTTTGCTGAAAATCTGAAGGAAATAAGGTGCAAGCCCTAATGATTTTCTCATAAAGTGCTGTCTCCTTTAATTCCCTCATGGCAAAGGTCCAGATTACTACATATTGTGGCAATTACTACTGTGAAATTTACTTGTGCTTAGCAGTAGTTAAAGTAAACCCATCTGTTACAAGAATGTTGAAGAACATTTACATTTACAATGCATTTATAAAATTTGGACTTGAGTCTAAGAAGCAATAAATATCAGAGGGCCTGGGAGATTCCCCTGGACTTCAGGGAGCTGGAGCAGATCTCCAGAACCTGGCAGGTCTCAGTGGTGGGGCAGTAGTGGGTGTTCAGCACTCTTCTGCAGTTAGCCTGTTACTAGTATAGTCAACAAGATTGCAGGGTCTTTCAGCAGTTCCAGGGGTGATGTGCAGATCTGAGCTTCATCCTGTGCATTTTGGGCAGGTTATAATTTCATATCAGCTGGTGTCATGGTCTAGGACTGTCTGACAATCTGTTGCTCAAGACATCATCCCTTATAGAATATAGACTTCCCCAACGCTCCACCTGGACCAGCCTTTCTAAAATTTCTTCTTCATCTGAAGTGGTGACCCTCAGGATCTCAATTACTTTCAACATGTTTTTTTCTCTGTGGGAAAGTAGGAGATTGGAAGAAAAATGTCAGGCTGAATCAGAAGTGTCATCAGGGTTGGCAGACTAGCAATTTCAGATCAAAGATTTCTTTGCTGGAAATCTTTCACAGCAGTGCTTCCTATGATGCTAGGGAGATGAGGATTTGTTACTGGACTGGTAATCAGTTAAGAACAGATATATTAGGAAAAGCATCAAACCATCAGTTTCAAACCTTAAAACAAAGAAGTCCTAACACTTATGCTGGAAGATACCGCAGCTTCAAAATGTCATCTGAGACAACATGGGCAAGCTGGTTGGCTGCTTCTGCATTGTCTCATGACAAGTTAACAATTAGTTAATTGGTGATGCTAATTACAGCGTTCATTAAATTGTCCCAGGTGGCAGGTTTACCCTTCCTAGCCATATCACTGAAACATTCTGGATAGGATTTCACGCACAAGTGGAGATAATGGCATTTTGTGTCTGTCTTGCTCACAGACATAGCATGGTAGAACAAGTGATATTCACTCTCCCATGTCGTGTTCTTCAGCTCCATCTGGGATGACTTCTTGGCCTCATTTCAAAGAGAGAGAGAACTGTGCTGTTCCCCCTTGATTATTAATTTCCACATATTTTGCCCAGTATAATGAAGATGTTTAGTTTCATGGGATGATACCATTAATAATGCATGGTATTTATAAAGGAACAGTGATTTACATCTCCCAAGTACTGTACAAACATTATGTTTTGAGAGTTTTTATCATCATAATCTCAGAAATCAAACTGAGGAAGGATCTGTTAGGCTCCATGTAATCAGTCCTTTCTATATTGCGTTCTGGTGGCTCACAGTGAAAGAATCACCCGAGCAGTTATATGCTGCTGCAGGGATGCCCCCTGACTCCTGCTCCTGAAGACATCAAACAACATTTCTGGAGTTCTGGATTTCTGATACACTGTTATCTCATCATCTCTCTCCCAAAGCCAAATATATCTGTCTTTTTCTCAAATATTCTGTTTTTCAATATCTTTCTTCATATTTCAAATGAAAATTCTCTGCTTTTTTTACACTTTTATCTCTTCAGTTCTTTTTTTCTTTCTCCTCTCTCCCGCTCTTAACTTCAAGTCAATAAAATACATTGGTTAGAAGCACTAGCTGCATCAGATAATGTGAATTGTATTTCTCACTGAGTTATTTTGGAGTGAAAGCAGTAAGGTGTCCATGCCTCAACTTCCCAGTCCATACATAGGAGTAGTTATCAGGGAAAAGACACTGGGTAGATACTGAGTAGCATTATCCAAAGCTCTTCTAGAGAGCTCCATAAATATTCTATCAATTTGTTCCTATTACCATACACATGATTTATTTAATTGTTTAGACATTCTTTAGTCTGTAAAGCATCCTGTGAAACATTGACATGAGTGATGCTACATAAACCTTATGAAGATGATTTCAATAAAAATGTGACATGCACTACTACATGGTCCAGACTGTGGAGATCTGAACACTACTTTTCATTTCATATATATGTGTACATTTTTTTTACAGAGGGAAAGGCCATGCGTTTTTCAACAGTATCTGTACTCTTGACTCTCTGAAGGCCCAGATTACTTATCTCAACAAAATATTCATGCAAGAGAAGTGAACACAGTGCAGCCAAAGTTCCTTTTGAATACAATGCAGAAAGAACTTCTCAGAAAACCTCTCAGATGAGGTCTAAAAGAAGTTGTGCACAAAGCTATTCCACTTGGAAGATATACAAAATCATGGCTGATCTGTGGCAAGTGTGTCGTATGAATGCTTATACAGATAACTAGAAGTGTAACTAGTTTTAATATGTTCTTTATAACATGTTGTGTACAGCAGTTACCTTAGAGCCTCAGTGTGCTCCTGGATGGCTGTAGAGAGCTGTACATCAGAGGCAGCTGGAATCGGTCGGTGTGTGGTGCAGCATCTGGTGCTATAAAGTGCTGAAGACTGAGTTCAGCAAGTGAGTGGACCAGGTCCTGTTATATGCTAGGGTCTAAACTGTCCCTGAACTGTGTGAGATGCTGAATGCTCTCAGTACGTTAGCTTCCAGAGGAGACTCTCAGAGTTTGGCCAGCACATTTTTCTCTTGATTGAAAGGAGTCTTTTTTCCTGGAGTTTCAAAGTCCTTTCCCCCACAGCCTTTTTCCTTTTCACTGGCTTTTTTTCTAAGTGTTTCAGATTAACTTTCATTTCTCTTTTAGCAGATTTTTAATTATCCTGGTGCCATACTGAGATGTGGCTGGGATGGAGACTCCAGCCGTTTTTGAGTCACATCTGCAGATCACGTAGGTAAAATCTCTATGGTAACTGACCCATGTTGAGCGGAAGAAAACAAGATCAGAATTAAAGGTTAATTGCTGCTTCATTTATACATGTTTTGTGCAATTCCAGTGTTGCAAATTGAGTGGCCTAATTAGAATCAGATTATTAACAAACAGAGCATCTTTTTTGTTACTTGGATGTCTGAAGAACTACTTGAAGTCTTTCAGAAATAGAGACAACATTTTTTATATACTCACATGCATGGGAAATCCCAACTAGCCTTTTTTTTTTTAAAAAAAAAGGGGGGGAAGAGGGAACATTCTTGTCACTACAGAGGGAAAGTATTTTCTTCTTGTATAATAAGAAAAGATCTACATGTCACTCTTTTCTTCTTCGGGATAGGACTATCTTGCGTGATCATCACCCTGAGAGACCACATAGGTTAATTTTAGCAGTGACAAATGTTTAATTCTTTGACACAAAGAAAAAGCAACTAAACAAAACCAACTAAACAAATCAATGCACAAAATTTTTCTTACTTCACCAAGACAAATATAATATATATAATTTATAACATCCTGTACAAGAGTTAGAAAATTCTTTTGGTGACTGATCTGTATTCTACACACTTGAGGTCTAATTCTTTAAATTCTTTACCAGATAGACAATTCTGGTCTACAAATCACAGAGCTGATAATGAAATAGCTCAAGTCTTTAAAAATGCACAGCCAAAGTGTCTGATTTCTTTGTCAGGGGGTTTCCCAGAATTGTCTAAGAAAAAAGAAACAACAGAATTTCAGTGATGATAAAATGAAATACATGTTGACTAATTTTCTTTCCTTATATTTACTGGTTCTGGGAAAATCTTTAAAAAGTACACTGAAGGTTAACTGTCTAATGAAAAAAAATGATTTTTTTGTTATACTTCTTACTTTTCATAGTCAAACATTATGGACTTCATTGCTAGAGACAGATGCCTCTGTGATGAATTATTTATTCTAATTTCCTGAAATCAGAGACAACAGATTCTCAGGTAATTATGAATTATAATCAACCTAAAGGTGGGGTTGCTTGGTCTGGATTTTCATTTTAACTTCTCAAGCATGCATATTTATGTTGGACTGCTCATAAGAACATGTTTTTTTTCTTTCCAGTATCTCTATCTTTTTTATTCTTAGGATATGTATAGCTTTATAGCTATAGATATATATGTATAGCTATATATAGCTTTACATCTACACAACAACCTACTTAGAAAAACCTGTGTCTTGCAGTTATAACTACCAAAGTGACTCTCTCAGGACAAACCTTTGATATCCTTCTAAACGAGCATAAAAATTTGTTCTAACTTTTCACTTTTTTATCTAGTCTGTGGGAAGAAAAATCTCCACATGATCTGTTGCAATTAAAATTCTTCTAACGGTTCTTACAGAACTCCAGGGATCTCTCTCTTCTCATGGATCTCAGCAGAGCGGATTAATCTTCATTCAAGCAAAATTAGAATTGTAATTACCTGATAACCTTTAAAAGGTTAATTATGTTCCTAACACAATCACCCATGTTTTGGGGACCCTCTTGCTAAGACTTCTGGTCTCTCTTGTGGACTCGTTCCTTCATACTCCCTTATTTTGTGACTGAACTGGGAAGTTAGACTTTAGAGAGAAACTGAGGAAATGTGGGTTCACACTGTAACATTTGATGTTTCTGGCTCTGCTTTGCTTTTAGAACCGACAAATGACACTTCTGCATGTACCAACTCTGCATGAATTGACCAAAGAAAAAGTTGCTAGGGCTGCTCAAGATTAATACTTTGTTAAACAGCAAAATATTTGCTCTTTGTCTGTAACTCAGTGAAAAAGAAATATTATGATACACTCTAGTGGTTAGAAAATAATCTTTTCTAGCATACAGTCCTGAAAAATGTCATAAAACATTACCTTGGAATTTGGTATTTATTATTCTCTGTAACTCCAAAGTAAATCTTCTTAGCTGACAAATACATATTATTATTTTAAAATTCTCTGCTTTGAAGCTAAGTCTTAGATCTGATAATCAAGTTGGTGCTTGCCAGCATGCTGCTAACCAGAAGAATTCTACAGTATATGTAGAGTACTATTATTGATGATCTTCACAAACTGTTTTAGTCTTGCATGATTACCAAGAATAAAATACAACAAACTGTTTCAGTTTGCAAAATCAGCAAATGATGCATATCCATGTTAAAGGTGCAGAAATGTGGAACTCTAATGCAAATGATGGTTGCATAGTAATGAATATTCATTATATTGTTTACATAATGGCAGCAAATGTTCTGATTATCAGAATACAAGTCTAACAAATCTGATGTGGAACAAGTTTTGCGAGTACTGTTAAATCCTTCCTACCTGGTTTTAGTAACTCTCTGTGTTGGTGTCTAGAATCCAGATGTTTGCCTAAAGATGTACATGAGAGCTAACTCGGACTTTTTAGAAATATCAAAGTCTTATCAATATAAGATACTGTAAGTCTATTTTAATAGACACAATACATATGTACATACAGTGTCATGTACATATGAGAAGATAATATATGGGTATAATGCTTGATTAGAGAGTTAGGAGGAAAAAGCCTTTCAACCCAAACAGTAATACACAGCCTGATCATAGAGGTATCAACATGATTTGGGAGACCCAGCTGACTCTTCTCCCAGGTATCTGTGATGCCAATTAGCTATCCTGTGGGCACTCCAAGAGGACTGATCTGCCAGGCTGGAGATGGTCAGGGAGGTCCCTGAACTGAGATTCAGATAGAAACTGGATTATTCTATGAGATGAACCCATGTGGTTTAATAAATAGTTAATATGATGCTTTTTTGTATTATCAGCTGTTGAAGTTAAAGAAATTTACCTTTACATAAAAACTTAAATCCATATTTACTGTCCATCCAGGACCTATTCCACACCTCTTAAAGTCAAAGTCAGAGAAGGGATTTTAATAGAAGGTTACATTGCTAATAAGGCCACAGGCAAAGGTTGCTTTGGAGGATGTTGCAGAAAAAAATTCTAAACATTTAAAGAAATAGCTAGACTGCCTAATCACACCTTGTTGGCAATTATTACAAGACATATCTTCCTGCTTTGAGCAGTCACATCATTTGTACATATTGTTTAATAGTTGCAGAATGTCAGACCAAACAAAGATGCATTTGGAAAGATGCAAAAATTTCTGCAGCTGGACATGCCTTTGAAGATCATTTGGGATGAAAGACACAATAAAAACTAAAACACAGCTATTTAGAAATATCCAGTAGGATCACTGAAAAGAAAGAAGTGAAATGTATCGGATTTTCTTGAGGAAAGTAAGCAATATCACCTCTGAACTTTATCTCCAGTTGACATCTAAATGCTCACTGTTGCCCAGGTGGTTTTATGCAGTACCTAGCAGGCTGGTACCAGATTACCAATCTAGTGTTCTGCTTCCAGAAGGAAGAAAAAGAAAAGTGTTTGTACTGTATAACCTACCCTTTCCCCTCTTGTGGTAGAAATGTTGCCCAAGTGCATGTGATATGTTATTATCAGGTTAGTTGCCTCCCATTGTCTATTCTTAATCTTTTCAAGTGTCCACTGGGAAAGCCATATGGCCCTTTTCTTACTTATCAAGAGCAGCAGGAGAGAGCTTTAAGTTATTATAAAGATCAAAGAGGATGGTGTTTAGGTATCCCAGTCACACCTTCTCTGAGCTGACGGTTTATGTTATTGAAGTATTTTGGAGAGAAGCACAAATTCACTGTCATTTGATAAGGAAAAAGATTTTGTTGCTAGTGCATATCCTAGAAAGTGGAGTCAAGGACATGCCTGCTAAGTATGTGATTTCCAAATGAAAACAGGCCAGGCCACCATGATAGAGGAATGTGTCTGTTTTCTTTCAGGTTTTTCCTAGTATTGTGGCTGTGGTTTTCTTTCATAACAAAATCAGTCTTTGTCCCACTCTCCCTCCATTCCCCAAACTATATCAGCAGTACGACACCTCTACTTTCATTTAAGGGTGTGAACATGCTAAACATTTATTATGGCTTACGACGTGAAGTAGGAAAGTGTCAAGGTGATGACACATTTGAGGAAATTGGGCCAGGGAGCTTGTAGGGCCAAGCAAGGAGAGTTCTCTGCTGTAAGATTCCCAGTTCCTTTCATTTTCCTGTTCTGAAGAACAGCAAATTTAATGTGCTGAGTATGTTTTGGGCTGCACTCATTATAGTTAGTGTACCAGATCCTTGTGATAGGATTCAGGATGAGAAGAATAATGTTCTACCTCTGCTGCTCTATACTCTCAGCTTCTTTGTCTATGGATCTCGTTGCAGACTGTCAAAAGACTTATAGAAAGTCCACAACTGCATGCCAATATATATACTTCTTGAACATTCAGTTTGCTTTACTATGAGCTCTGTAGTTTTACTTTTGTTTATGTGGGATAAGAATCCAAATGTAAAACATTTAACTAGGATCTTAATTGGTATGCTACTTCCCCTGCTATATCCATGCATTCAGAATGATCTACTTCTCATGAGATTAAATGCAGACATATTTTATCTGTGTACCAAAATAACCAAGGCAAAGAATGCTTAAGAATCTCCTAGGAGTGTGAGATCCTGAGTCAAGGAGCATGCAGCCTCACAAATTGCTGGAAAGTGAAAGGGTATTTTCAGTTTGGAGTTTGGGCTTTTCAGATTTTCAGACCTTAGGAAAATCATAGAGTGAATCCTCTTGGAACACATTTCTGGACACATGAAGGAATGGAAGATGACAGAAAACAATCAGCATGGATTTACCAAGGGTAAATCATGCCTAATCAACCTGATTGCCTTTTATGATCAAATGACTGGATTTATGGATGAAGAGAGAGCAGTGGTTGTCATTTACCTCAGCTTCAGCAAGGTTAAAGCTTAGGTCTCCCACAATATTCTTGTAGCCAAATTGGGATGTTACAGTATGAACGGGTGGACCACAGGATAGGTGAAAAAATAGTTGAATGACTGGGCTCAGACTGTAGTAGTTAATGGGTCATATTTTTATCCAGAGGCCAGTAACAAGTGGGGTGCTGCAGAGGTCTATACTAGGACCTGTCCTGTTTAACACCTTTATAAGGTGTGAAGTCACCTCACCCTTATCAACATTACCTAGAGGAGTTGACTGAGTGTGCTCTCATGCCTGCACATGGTGCAAGATTGGGGTAAATAGTCTATATGCTTGAGGGCAGGCTGGCATTTGGTGTGACCTTGGCAGGGAAGAGAAATGGCCTGACTGGAGCCTTATGAAATTCAGCAAGGACAAATGCAAAGCCCTGCACCTGGGAAGGACGAGCACCTTGCAATGATACAACCTGGGGACTGACTGGCTGGGGAGCAGCTCTGCTGAAAGGGGCCTGGGGCTCCTGGTGCATAAGCAGGTGAACATGGGCCAGCAGCAGCTTGCCTTAGCAGTAAAGAAAGGCAACAGCATCGTGGGTGCTATTAGGAGCCAGCAGATGGAGGGATGTGATTATTCCGCTTCACTTGGTACTCATTAGACCACAGTATAAGACCTCCCCAATACAGAATAGATATTGAAAAACTGGAGTGAGGGCCACTATAATGGTCAGGGGCTGGAGCACTTGAGAAGCCCTGTGGGGAAAGGCTGGGGGAGCTGGGCTTATTCAGGTGGAGAAAAGACAGCTTTGGGAGACAAGCTCCCCAGTTCCCATGAGGAGGTCATTGACAAGACAGCCAGGCTCTTCATGGTGGTGCATGGCAGGAGGATGACAAACAAGGGATATAAACTGAAACAGATGTTAAGATTGGATATAAGGAAAGCTTTATTCTCCAAGGGAACAGTTGAGCCACGGAACAGGTTGCCTAGAGAGGTTATGCTGTGTCTGTCTTGGAAGCTTTCAAGACCTGAATATGTAAAGCCCTGAGCAACCTGGTGTGGCACCATAGCTGACCTTGCTTTGAGCAGGAGGCTGGACTAGAGATCTCTAGGTCCTTTCCAACCTGAACTATTCTATGAGCCTACATAATAATTCTATTATATGGATTCACAATTTACAAAAGCTTGTTATCTTTTCTCCAGTAGCTGCACACATGCATGTCTAAGCTCAAAGTATGTGTGAGGTACTTTGAAGTTGCTCACTCTTCAGTGAATTGCTAGCTGTAAGTTTATGACACAACCTGTAACTGAACTTTGGGTCAAAATTGAGCAGAATGGCTAAGGAGAATTTGGGAAACACGGACAAGAAAACTCCCATTTTAATTTGTTGATCCCAGGGATCTGGCACTTGCAACAGGAAATTTTACTGTAATCACAGAGAAATATAACATATGATCTTTCACTAAGAGGTTTCCAAGTTTGTCTGAAATAGGGCTGGCCTCTGTATTCCGGATTATCATCAGCAGTGAAAGTGTAGGCCACCAAGGGGTATGTGAAGCACAGCATAAGAAGATGAGTGGGAACTCCTTATTTCACAGAAAAGTCTTAGGCTTTAGGGAAAGACTTGTGTTTGGGCCTGGACTACAACTGATGGCATAAGATGAAGGGCCTCTGGGAAGAAGCTTCATCTTCATAGTCTTCTCTGATATGAGTTATTTTAACTTTGGTGCTGGGCAATGCCAAACCCTTCTTAGTTTAACAGGGACTGACATCCTGCTTGGTGCTCTGAGACTCCTTTTATTCTTGTCTTAGGATAAACAGAGAAGGAAGTGGGATAGACATGGGTGATTTACTTCTCACAGGGTGCCTTAGTCCCCTCACATAAATATGGCCACAGAAGCATTTATCTGGCAATAAAACACTTTCTTCTACTAGTGTGCACATTGGCAGTGACAACTCTGGGTAGTTCAGCCTTTTTGTAATTTATTAAGGGTTGAAGTTAGCATGGACATTTTAAAATACTGGTCTGTTCATCACTGTGAAGGATTTACAGTGAGATTTTCATGTGGTATTCATTCCAGATCCATTCACCGATATTTAGAGCCCCCCTGACTCCTGAATCAAATAGAAAAATGTTGTTTCTCCAGGAAACCAAGTATGGAAGACAGCCATCCACTGATACTCCACTCCTGTGGAGGTGGGCACAGGTGTTAGTAGGGCCACCAGCCAAGGAGATTACCACTATGGGCTTTGGGTGACCGGATAAAGCTAGCACAATGGGGTCCTAATCCATGGCTACAGCTCCTAAAAGCAATGGTGGTACAAATAAATGGTCGTTCATTTGATAACTACAACAACAAGCAGCAACATTTGTTTCTTTGCGTATACTGAAATATAACTGCCCACCGCAGCAAGTCAGTGCTCAGGACTGAATACCATTAGCTGCATTTTGAGCAGTGTTTGACTGGCAGAATGTGCAAGTCAAAATGGATCAGCCTGTCCAGGAAGGAAGTGGAGAAGCTGCAGAAGTGAGATGCTAGATTTGTTCTCTCTTCTTTTACAAATCACACATAGCCAGATGTTTTTTCTTCACTGATTGGCTTTTGTTCTTTTCAGCTGTTCTTTTGAGGAGGAGTTGTCTTAATGGACATAATTCAGCTGGCGAGCTGCTTAGGTTGTTCATAACAAGTGCTCCTTAGAGTATTCACTACAGAGAGCTCACAATTTCCACTGCCTGACTGGTCAGCTGAGTTATATGCTATGGTTTCTATTTTCTATGGGATATCCAGAACAAGAAATTGTTATACAGCTGCAGCTTTTCACATATCAGTATTTTCATTCATGCAAAGTTGTCCATATTTAGAAAAATATAAACTCCTAACAAAGCAAACAAAATTCAGCTGTTCAAGTCTTCACAGTAGTGAAGCTGAACAAAACGCTCAGGAGAACTCACATGTCCTCACAGCTTTCTCAGGTGTACATTTGCAGGACTGACTATGTGGTGGCAGCAGGGCTGGGACAGCCAGGTCAAGGAGAGATTTTTTGTAAGAGCAGTACAGGGGCTTGCGGGAGGTGCAGGTACAGGGAGAAACTGAGGTGCCTCAGAGGCATTTGGGGAGTTGAATATGAGCTCTGATGGTACAAGAAGGTGTTACCTACACTGTGATGCTCTCTGCAGCACAATGCTAATCTGGTCCCTAGTGTGCACTGCAGCTATAGCCTGTCCCTGCCAGTGAGGGACATGGGACATGAGCTCACCCTGGGCCCTTGTTTCCTTGGAAGGAAATTCATGCCCAAAGGCAGGGAAGGCTCTTCGGGGTGCTCCAATAAGATCCTTTCTCTGGACATTCAGACCATGTAGCAACCTACTTTTCAATGCAGGTGCAAACATTAACACTAAGATACAATGGCAACAACAGCTGTAGCAGAAACAGAGGAAATACAGGAATTTGATAGACTATTTGCCCAAATCCTCAGAACTGACCTACTGTAAAGGACTGTAACATAGCAACATGAAGAGTCAACCAAGATACAACATCATGCTGGAAATACCCATAATAGTTAAAGACAAAATATTTGGTGCTCGAAGTAGGAACATCAAAACCATGAGTATGTGGGAGACCATTCACTAAACATGACAAAAGACAGATGAGTTTTGACAGTGGTAGTTAAATATCCGATGTGGACAGAGGAAACATTAGTATGCTTTTCATTACCTTTGTACTAAATGTGCAGTGCTTGGCACTTTCTGGCCATAAAGTTAATTCTCTGTTTACTGAAACAGATGGATAGATAAGCTTCCAGCTGCAGAGCACTCATCTAGGGGAAGGGATGAAAGGGACGCAAACTCGTACACAGATCAAATAAGACCACAAAAGATTTCTAACCATAGCATCCTTTCAGTTGCAAAGTAGATGTCATGGGTCTCTTCCCACACATGAAGACTATTGATCTGAAGCTTTTATATTATCCCTGTATATAGATACTTTCCTGTAGAATTTTCGTTGGGATTTTCATAGTAAGGGTTAACTAGTTTTTGGTGCTAACTAGTTTTTCAAGAGATTCTGCATTAAAAGACACTGAAGCAAGACAGACTTTATCATGACCCTTCACGCTTCTGTCCATTCTGTTTTCTTGCTAGCACCCACAGCTATGATTTAAGAGACTACAGGGCTGCGAAAGCATCATGTAACATGAGAGCATCTGCTGTACTGCTGCTTACAGATGGGATGGTAAGCCTGTCCTCTCAGGTAACTCTCTGCGGGTAACTGTCTACCTGGCAATACCCAACACTGGATTCTTCAAAGGAAGGGGATACGCATTCACTCACTGAAGTGTGAACAATGTATTTTTGGTTTTCTATTTTGACCCTCATATTTCACTCACCGCACTTTTGTGGTAATGGCAGAGCTTCAGCCTTGCAAGTGTCACTGTGCAAAGAAATAACACAATGCAGTAGCATCCATATTTTATGATGCTGTGTTTATTTGTGATGGTGTGGCATCAAGATACAAAGCCACAACATTGGTTTGGTACCCCTGACACAAATGTCCAGGAATGAAGATGGCATTTTGTCACTGCAGGCAGACAAAAACAGATTAACAATGAGGTCTCCGTTCCCTGCCTTATTCTGTACTGCAGCTCCTGTATCGATCTCCTCATAAAACAACATTGCCTTTGCTCAGGAGAGTTATGTGCATAAGGAAGCACCTGCTCTCCTCTCTCATCATTCGAAAGCAGCTCTTTACTGCAATACCACTCTCTCCATTGCTCTAATAAATTTACAGAGAAATTCTCCACTGATTGTTTTAGCAAGAGCTTTCCATTGCGAGCCTCACAAAGAATCCATTAATAGGACAAATTAAAAACTAATAAATCAACAGGAAGAATTTTATGCTTTCGCAGTTAAGCACAGGTAAGCTCTGACAGACAGGTATGTCAAACAGGTACGTATTGGCTTGCTGCATCAGTGCATATTTGGTCACATGAACACCTAGTAGAAATTCATTGTTTTCTGAGCTTTTTTCCCTGAAAGAACAATGAGTCCAAACATTCATATCTGGAACATGAGGTGACACTTAAATTGTTGCATTTTTTTTTTTTTGGAGATGAGGGATGTCTTAGACCATATTTATCCAACCAAGACAAGGTATTGCCAAATCTAGCACTATGATATAAAAATATTATGTCTACATGTATACACCTGTTGAGACTAGGTGATTATATGGGACTCCCAGAGTCCTTCTTTCCCCCTCCCTTTCTTCTGGTTAGTGCCAGGAAAATATGACCTTTCTAAACTCAAGAACCAGAATACAGAAAAACTCAGTGCTTCTCTGTTTATTTATTAATTATGATTTTCAAGCCTTATTTAAGAATTTTGAAAGCTTCTATTGGTGCTGCTGCAGAAATACCCACAGCCATGGAATGAAGTCCAGGAAAACAGGAATGGTTCCCAGCACGTGTCGCAGTGTTCTGCAATGCTAACACTTTCTTGCTTTTTGCTTCCTGTTCCCTGCTACTTCTCCCCAGTTTAAAACTACACTGATGCACTATAGAAAACTCTCTAACCATTTTATGTCTTCTCTACTCTGTGTCACAATGTCGAAAGTTTATTCTGAAGCACTGGCTCAATCACAGTATTTTTGATTGCTGATTTTCCATTCAGTTTGGAGCTCTCTTCAGAAATGATGCTATAGCTTTATACCTCTGGCTGGGGCTGGTATTTCTGTAAAAGAATTGTGCATGTGTTAAAACACATGGCTCTTTCATTGCAATACCTCAATGAAGCACATGAACTTTGAAAGGAACAGGCCGTTCCTCTTGCCTAACTCTCATTTCAGGTTGACAGTGGTAAGAAGTGGTTGAACTGGAGTGTGATGCCCGAGATAGCAGCACCAATAAATGGCTTGTATGCAATGTGTTAACAGGTTTAGAATGTAAAATCTGCATAAGCCCAACACTTTTCATCCTGTTCAAACGCAAGTGTGTATAAAAATGTGAAGCAGCTCACTAGTTTTAAATCACTCTGCATGGTCAAGACCTTAAATTCAGTTATTCCAGAATAGAAAGTCCTGTACAATGATTTATGACACATAGGGGTATAATTGCTCCTTTTTTTCTTATGCTTCAATTTTTACAGGGAATAAAGTTGCATAATTGAATCTGGATGGCTTAAACACAGTGCATTACAACAGAGCCTTCTTCCTCTTTACTGCTGCTTAAACTTCATCCAAGGCTCATAGTAATTAAGTTTGTTATTGAATTGTGGCCATTTGGTACCGGTTGAAATGATTTTGATGGGAGCTCACATCTTTTAAAAATAAACCAAAACTGCACATATTTAGCATTTTCAGCTTCCAAGTCAAAAATTGAACATGCAGAGATGGAGTTTCGCTCTCATATTTTAAGTAAGACCTGCAGTGCATCATCTGGAGGTGGTACGTGGAAGAATCTTGTTCTGCTGCTGATGCAACTAAAAGCGTTTTCATCTGCATGATGGTTGTGATTCTTTTTTTTTTCTTTCTTTCTTTTTTTTTTTTTTTTTTTTTTTTTTTTTTTTTTTTGTATGGAAACCAATATCAGGAGAATTTTGTTTGGTTTATGCAGCCCTTGGACTCCTGTAATGCTGATGGCGAATGGCTCATGAATTGAAGGGGCTATTGCACACCGGTAGGTAATGATGTGAGGAGGGCTTTCGATTCCCAAGCTGAACAGGTTGTTTCCTCTTACCAGCCTCTAGTTATAACCTAGAGACTCACTCCTTCATGAGGCTTTTCCTCTCATTGTTTTCTCACACATTCTTTCTCATTTACAAGGAAATGTTCTGACCTGTCGGACAATTAGATAAGCATGATGTAGAACTTGAATCTGTGTTCCTCTATCTGAATGTTCTTGATTGGAATACCTCGTCCTAAAATGTTGTGAGGAGAGCGCAGCTGGAGTCTGCTGTGTGTAACTGCGTGAGCAATGCTATTATCAGCCCCTGGAAGCTGATAAGGCCATGAATAATTCAGCACAGGAGAGTGCCTGGCTCTTCCCTGGTAGCTTCACAATAGGTCACAAGTGACTAAGCTCAGAGGAGGTTGTGTCCTCCTCAGTATAATTAGTCTTTCTTTAACACTACTGAATTATCACTTCTGTTTTATTGTACCCTGAAGCTAAAATGGTTGTTAGGTTATAGAACAAGCAAATTATTGTTAAAGCCTTGGGCAGATTACTCAATAGTTTCTGACTATCACTTTATTAACTACATGTTATGTCATTGGAAAAGCTTAAGCTGAGGAAATCAGTAAGAACATCACAGAATCACAGAATGGTTGATGTTGGAAGGGACCTTTGGAGATCATCTAGTCCAACCTCCCTGCTCAAACAAGGTCACCTAAAGCATGTTAGACAGGATTGCATCCAGGTGGGTTTTGAATACCTCTAGGGAAGAAAACTCCACAACCTCTCTGGGCAACCTGTCCCAGTGCCCGGTTACTCTCACAGTAAAGAAATTTTTCCTCATATTCAGATGAAGCTTCCTGTGTTTCAGTTTGTGCCCGTTCACTTGGCACCACTGAAAAGAGTCTGGCCCCATCCTCTTCACACCCTCCCTTCAGGTACTTATACACATTGATAAGATCCCCCCTCAGTCTTCTCTTCCCCAGGCTAAAGAGGCCCAGCTCTTGCAGCCTTCCTCATAGGGCAGATGCTCCAGTCCCCCAATCATCTTTGTACCCCTATGCTGGACTCTCTCCAATAGCTCCACATCTCTCTTGTCCTGGGGAGTCCAGAACTGGACACAGGACTCAAGATGAGGCCTCATCAGGGCTGAGGAGAGGGGCAGGATCACCTCCCCCAACCTGCTGGCAACATTCTTCCTAATGCACCCCAGGAAGCCATTGACCTTCTTGGCCACAAGGGCACGTTGCTGGCTCATAGTAAATTTGTCATCTACCAGCACTTCCAGGTCCTTCTCTGCAGAGCTGCTCTTCAGAAGGTCAGCCCTCACCTTGTACTGGTGCATAGGGTTATTAGGACCCTGCACTTGCCCTTATTGAACCTCATGAGGTTCCTCTCTGCCCAGAGCCTGTCCAGGTCTCTCTGAATGGCAGCACAGCCCTCGGGTGTATCAGCCACTCCTCCCAGCTTGGTATCATCAGCAAACCTGCTGAGGAGGCACTCTGTCCCCTCATCCAGGTCATTGATGAGTCAGCTGAACAAGACAACCCAGTACTGAGCCCTGGGGGACTCCACTAGCCACAGGCCTCCAACTAGACTCTGCGCCACTGATGACGACCCTCTGAGCTCTGCCTTTCAGCCAGTTCTCAATCCACCTCACTGTCCACTCGTCTAACCCAAACTTCCTGAGATTATTTAGGTGGATGTTATGGGAGACAGTGTCAAAAGCTTGCTGAAGTCAAGGTAAACAACATCCACTGCTCTTCCCTCATCTATCCAGCCAGCCATTCCATCATAGATGGCTATCAGATTGGTTAAGCAGGATTTCCCCTTGGTCAGTCCATGCTGGCTACTCCTGATCACCTTCTTCTCCTCCATATGCCTGGAGATGACATCCAGGATAAGCTGTTCCATCCCCTTTCCAGGAATGGAGGTGAGGCTGACTGGCCTATAGTTGCCTGCATCCTCCTTTTTGCCCTTTTTGAAGACTGGAGTGACACTGGCTTCCTTCTAGTCCTCAGGCACCTCTCCTGTTCTCTATGACTTTTCAAAGATGATGGAGAGCGGCCTAGCAATAATATCCGCCAGCTCCCTCAGTACCTGTGGGTGCATCTCATCAGGGCCCATGGATTTGTGGGTGTCAAGTTTGCCTAAATCTCTAACCCAGTCCTCCTCAATCAAGGAAAAGTCTTCATTTCTCCAGACTTTCTCCCTTGTCTCCAGACTCTGGGATTCCTGAGGGCTGTCCTTAGCAGTGAAGACTGAAGCAAGGAAGGCATTCAGGAAGGCATTTGCCTTCTCTGTATCCTTTGTCACTAGGGCAATCTCTCTATTCAGCAGGGGGCCCACATTTTCCCTAGTCTTCCTGTTGCTACTGATGCATTTGAATGCTTCTTGTTGTCTTTGACATTCCTTGCCTGATTTAATTTCAAATGGGCATTAGCCTTCCTTGCTGCATCCCTGCATACTTTGACAATGTTCCTATATTTCTCTCAAGTGGCCTGTCCCCTTTTCATGCTCTGTATACATTCTTCTTCTGTTGGAGTTTTGCCAGCAGCTCCTTGCTCATCCATGCAGGTCTTCTGCCACCTTTACTTGACTTTTTATTCATAGGGATGCACTGGTCTTGAGCTTGGAGGAAGTGATGCTTGAATATTAAGCAGTTCTCTTGGACTGTGCTTCCTTCTAGGGTCCTGGAAGAGGCCTGTTGGGGAGGGTGGAGGTGGGACAGGCTGGCTCCATTACCCTCTCAGAGGCACAGAGCCTGGAGACAACCCAGTCACACATGTGTGAACCCACTGTCTGTCTATTTGGATAATAGTAGTAGCAACTGCAACAGCAGCTGTGTGAGTTTTGGGCTTATTTGCCTATTTGATGCTCTGTCTTTCATAGCCCTGTGCATATAACACTAGATTTTGCCATCTTTCCTACCAATCAGAATTAGGAAATACTGAAAGCTGAAAGATTTGGATGAAATTTTCAGTTCAGCTTTAGAGTTAACAGTCGGCAATCTCACTTCTGAGTCTTTATCATCTGATGTTTGTATCACGCATTGTGTGCTGTGTATGGATGTATTTAGTATGTATGTATTTACATATAAATTGTGGAATATGCATATATAAATCATATAAAAAGACATGGGGATGTATCTTAAGTCATTAGGCAAAGATTCAGCAAAAGGTAGTTGCCAAGATCATGTTATTTAAATGTTGGAAATAAATAACACTTAAGCTATTGGAGCTGCCTAAATAACTGCTCAATACATGAGGATTCAGAAAGAAGATCAAGCCAGTAGAGCAGGTTTCATTCTGCGTTCCTCAGTCTTGGTTGTGAAGAATCTCAGGACCAAAATTACTATTAGCTGTATTGCTGTATTGCATGTTTTATGACATGCAGCAATCAGTTACCATTAAAAAAGCAGTCTTCTAGGGACATTTCAGAGCAGTGGATAGACACAAAATTCTACTAACAGTATCAAGAGTCTCAGAATAAATACACTGAGTTTAAAGACATGGGTGCTTTTTCATTCCTCATGGGGCATTATTAACCAGCTTCATCTTCCAATCAAAGGGCCTGAGAAGTGCCTTGCACTTTCAACCGCTGCTGAAATCAATAACCTCATGGTAACAAATTAGCAGCATGTTTGAGGAATGGGGCTAGTCTAGATGGTCTCCAGAGGTGCCTCCCAACTTCAACTGTTCTGTGTGATTTACAACAGAACCAAAAGCAAGCTGGTATGGAAGCACAAGAGATAGCTCTATATCAGTGCAAAAGACAAAATCTCCATGTCCCAGACAGCTCAGAACTTACACATATGAAGAAAATATCTGCTACAGTATTTTAAACAATACATTGCATTACATCCTTAGCTGTTCTAACTTGGCACTGCTTTTGCTAGCATCGCTGAAAAAATTATTGTTACTTTCCTCAGCCTTCCCTCCCCAATGATCATAAAAAAGTAGTTTCAATGGTTTGAAATTCTGCTAAAAGTTCCTTTTTTTTTTTTTTTTTTTTGTTTTTTTTTTTCTGGAATGTGTGTGATATGACCACAATATAGGAACATTCTCTGAGGTGAAATTCATAATGCATACTATGGAGGCTAAAGTGCAGTTCGTTCCTCACATTTTAGCTTTGTTTCACCATGCGCAGAAACTTCTATATACAAGACATGAAGAAATGAATTCATTCTGGATATTTAGATGAAGGCTCAGTGGCAAAAGGGACTTTGCTAATCGTCCTGTCAGGCAGAGGTGGTGGCAGAACTCCATTTACTCTCCTTGCAATAGCTGGAGATTAATTTATGAATGGAATTGTGTTAATTTGATATAGTCAGTCAAGCTCTGAAGGAGGCAGAGATGGAGGGAGGGTAGCATTTTGCTTTTGATATCTTCTTTAGTACATTATTCCATCATATTCCATAGTTATGGAGTGAAAAGCAGATGCTGCCTCTTTTTTTTTTTTTTTTTGGCATTTTCTATTTGTGAGAGAGGTACATAGAGCCGCAGACAAATAAATAAATAAAGACATAAAAAAGTAGAGACTGAAACAATAGTAATTTGGATGGGGCCCCTGTGAAACAAAAGCTACTGAGCAGCCAAATTTCAATATTCAATTAGCTTCCCTCATAATAACAGACCTTCTGTGGGAAGGAGCAACGGAGTTGCAGCTGATAGCATGGCAGTGGGCTCCAGACTGCGACTCTCCAGCAAATTCCTCGTCTCCTACTAAAGGACTGTTGGAAGAGCACTAGCCCCACTCTTACAGGTTAGCCTGGCACTGAACAAAAGTTATTAAGAAAAAACAATTGGATGCAACTTGGGTGACAGTAGGCAATGTAATTCCTAGTATTAATTGAGTTTCTGTACTATGCCCAATAAAGTTTTAGCAGACTGAAACATGGCAAATTTGTGGACACAGCAGGTTGCTTATTGGTATAGCACAGTCGTGTGCATGTTATCTAATAGAAATGATGGTGTAGCAGCACCACATTTATGTTTCAGCTGATCCCTCCAGGACTGGAAAGCATTATGGCTGTGGACAACAACTAAAGGTGATGACAAATAAGCCAGGAAAAGATCTGGATGTAGCAAATCAATTTAGACAGAATCCACATGCGATAACTTATTCCCCTCTTCAAGCAATCTTGATAGATATGCACATAAATCCTCAGGATTAAATTAAAACTTCAGAGATGTATGTGACTCAGAGACAATACATTCATTTTGGATGGGAGTCCCCAAAACCAGAATCTGCCACACTTAAAAAGTGGGTCTGAACCTGATTTCATACTGGGACCAATTTCTTAAGCTTCCTGGACTGAACAGGGACATTATAGTGATTGCAAACAGTGCAAAATGTTAAGAAAGGTAAGTTGTACAATATTAGTTGTAGGTTTTCACAGCAACAACATATTGAAGCTCTGTGATTTATCATCTCTGAAGCTGACATTAATATTGAGACAAAAAGAAACGTGTCTTTCCCATTGCTCACCTAAGGAAAACAATTCTGAGAATTTTGTGTTAATCATAGGCAGTGGAATATGAAGTTTCTCTTTACAGGACAGAGAAATATTTCTGCAAAGGGTATAGACTTCTGGATACTGTCCAGATGGCATATTCAAATTTGCTTAGGATCACTGGGAAGTACTCACATAATGGGAAGAACCAAACCTTGATAACCTATGACAGATTTTAAACACGTGATTACTATTTCTTCACACAGCAGTAACATAAGGTGTGTTAGGGCTGAAATTCCAGAATCCAGCTACCATCAGAGATTGGTGAGGAACAAGTGTACCCAAAAGTTCACTGTGTTCACTACTTAGGGTTATGCTGCTTGGAGTTTTTGCTTTGCACTGTGGTTAATGAAAATAGAAAAGAAGATAGAAGAAAGAGAGGAAGAAGATTCAATCTAGATGCGCTTCTAAGGATTAGCAGAACTTAGGTGGAGTCTCCATGCTTTTGATGAAACCTGAAAACCAGGGTGTATACCAGTAAAGTAAGGGTCTAGCCACAGTTAGAGAATAAACATCATGCTGTAAGCTGTAAGAAGATGAGCAATTTATTTTCTAGTATTTTTACTACTTTGACTGTGACAGTGAAATTAAACTTCCTCATGAGTTTTCTTGAAATTCTTGAATTTGGCAAAACCAAAAAGACATTCTTTCTTGCTGTAATTTCACATCTCTAGTTCCACTCTTTACCAAAAAAAAAAAAAAATCAACTAAACAAAACAGATTAAATATAAAAATAGAATAAAACTAGATGATGTTTAACCAGTCTCACTTAAGAATCATGTTCCTAGTGAAAATTCTGTGTGCTTGACTTGTTTTTAAGTTTCACACGTTATGTATTCTCTAGTATCTCCCTATAGCATAAAATTTTGGTTTAGAATAAATAATTTCATCTTGGATTCAGTTTCGTTGGCTTCATGAAAAAGTCCACGCCATAGGGATGGCTATTACAAAACACAAAATAATGGCTATCAAATTAATTTTAATTTAATTATTAAATTGGGCTTTAAAGTACCCTGATTTCTACAGATTAAAAATAAAAAAAGATAGATATTATTACTGTTGTTGTTGTCATCATTACTGTAATTATCAGTTCTTTTAGGAAGTGGTTTTACTGTCTGAACAAGTGTTGAAACAAATATAATCCACCAGAGACTTAAGAGTCCACTGCTTGCATAGATCTCCATGCCAGCTCTAATAGGCAAAAGATCAAACCGACTTTTGAACCCGCAGAACTAGCTGCCAAGGCTGCCCCTCCAAAGCAAGAAGCAATGGATCACTGGCTGTGAGTGTTACCAGCTTAATATTTCATTCTGAAGTACAGGCTGCCAGACTGTTAGTCATGTTGATTACTTGCCTGTAGTCTTACTAGTGTTTGCTTAGTATTGAAATATCAGGTTCTAGCAGCTTGACTGATTTCAATGGCTGTGATAGAAAATATAACATATTTACTATTACATGGGACTTGGAACTTTTTTCAGAAGGGATGTAATACTGAGGCTGCCACATAAGCCATAGCAACTCAACATTGAATTATTGTGAGAAAAAACTACAGTTATTAATTGTTAGTTTAAGCTGCAACTAAAATTTAGGCTGCCACTGTACCTTTCCATTTCTGTCATATGACTGACATTATATTCATTCTTTAGTGTCCTGCCCTAGCTTAAGAGAACTCTGTTCAAGACAGTTATGTATTTCCTAAATTGTGGTCATATTTCTTTCTAGCTCTAGATTCAGAATTTTAAGTCGATTCCCTTCCATATCATCCCTTTTAAACATTATGAAAATAATAATAAAATATTTAGATTCAGACTGACCTCAAAAAAACATTTGGCTTAGAGCCTTGTAGATATAGCAGGTTTAGAAAATGTGATTTCCTAGACAGGAATATTCAAAGTTTCTGCACCTGCCTGATGATAGCTAAGTTACAGGCAACAGACTGACAATATTATTGGAAGCTCTTTTAGAAAAGCATGAGCATTTTTGCACATTAAGTAGAATAGATTTTTATTGCTATCATTCTGTGAAATAGGAATATTTCTGCAACACATGAATTTTTCTAGGCAGAAGGAAAATACCTACCCAGCTTACCCCTGATTGTTTATATTCTTGCATGACAAAGTAAGAAGACTTACAAGAGTTTCAGAAAAAAAGTGGGATGATCTTATGCATCAGATAAATGTGAATTATATGGGGAAGCTGGGAGTGAGGGGTGTCTGTGAGGCATGAGCTTTCAGATGAAAAATAAAATGAAGGACCAGACTGCTCACATTCATTAAAGATCTCATGGTGCTTTTCACAGGACAGAAATTCTTTTTTCCGGTCTGTAGTGTGAGTCCCCTTTTATCAAACACTGTATCTTAATTACCAAGTCACTGAAAAATGATCTAATTATCATCTGCTACTGTGCATGTGTTCCTACACTGACCTAATAAACACTATTTGCCTTCATGGGTTACGGGTGTTAAATAGCAACCATGCTGCATTGCTGTAAAAATATGGATGGCAAAATATGTAAATTCTATTTGTGTCTTTTAAGGGAGAAAACTGCTGATTAAATCTTATTTATTGGATTCTATTATTTTAATGGGAATAAAGCAGCAAAAGGTTTGTCAGTAGGCTAGCAATTTATCATAATTAAAATATGGCTAATGAGAACAGTCACAGTTTCATTAAATAGAATTAAAAAATTAAAAGTGATCTGCCATCCTCATAATCCAAGGCATGAGTCAACCTCTAAGTGATGTGCTTTGGAAGAAAACTCCTTCAGAAGAATCTTATTTCAAAATAGTCCCACAACTGTTTAGAACAAGACTTCTTATATTTTCCCTTTCCAGTAAGGGTTTTTTTTCACTTATACAGTCAGGAATGTGTGAGTGCTGCAGAGTCACCCAAGGAAGAGACAAAGCACTACTGAGCTAAAGGCGCTCTGTTAGTTTTAAGAAGGCTCATGGGGCCATTTGAAAGATTTCTTCAAGCATCTGAAGGCTGAACTTAAGCACCTGGCAAAAAAATTCCCTCTGTGATCTACCTGACACTTACCCAGTATCTTAGACCAAAGGTCTTTAAAATCATTAGTGGTTTATTCCTGCATTCACTAAAGTCAATAGTAAATTTTCATTAGCTTCAGTGGCATAGAAATAGATTGGTTAAATCTCATAACTTCCCATCAAAATACATGCATGTCTTTATCAGTACGGCTATTTTTCACAGAGGGACAAGCTCGAACAGGAAGGGGTCAAAGAAGGACACTAGGGACAGAGCTGCGGACAGCACCTAGGACTCCTAGCCCTTTCTCCTAGCTCCAAGCATCAGACTGCAGAGTCCATTAGAAATTACTTTGTAGACTGAAAACACGTTAAAGCCGTTTCACTCGCAGGTGCTGCCCAGTGCTGCTCAGGCTGAGACTTGTTCCACGTAGCACCTGTTTTTACTGGAGCACATTTATTTTTACTGTGTGAAAGAACTAAATTTGTTTACAGAACAAGCAGATTTACTAGAAAATATATTAGGCATGGCTTTCACTCCTAATCAACAGCATGACAGCTACTTAAGCAGATTCATCTTCACCTATCTGCCATTATGTTGGAAGAAACTTGCCAATCACTATTAAGATTTTTTAATGAGTTAAGCCTGAAAAATCAGCTTCTGTGCTGCAGATGCACATTCATCAATTTGCTTCTGCACTTCCCATCAGGACTTTGACTGTATGGTTATTTATTTGTTAGGGCAGTAAAACTGTCCTAACTTCTCATATATCATGATGGGTTTTTAAGAGAGCATCATTTGGATTTATAGAGCTATAAAGCCCTCTTCCTTCATTAATTGATAAGCAGACCCTAAATTGATTTTTTTTTTTTTTTTTTTTTTTTTTTTTCGTATTTGTAGGTCTCAGGCATGTCCTTTCTGTTATACCCATCTATGCGAGTTCTGGCCCAGGTTAATAAAACCTTGCCATAGAGACAGAGGCCAATCTTCCTAAGTCCTTACTCAGAAAACTAATTTATTTCAGTATTAAGACTAAATAAGATTATAACCTAAATTTAATATTGGAGAATATGCATGAGCATGGTATGGAGTGAAGATGTTATGAATGTGAAAAAAAGCAAAATATGAAAAAAAGTTTAAAAAGTTTCAATGAAACAAACCCTTAAGGAGACACCAGGGAATTAACTACTCAGTCCAGGCTTTTCTTCTGTGTTGTTCTTTCCTTGTGTTTAAGGCATTTATAATGTCTTTCCTATGTGGATTCCCTGACAGCCAGTGAGGGCTACGGCCTTTCTCTCACAAATGGCACTAATAAGGTTTCTTTCAGCTACCTGGCCAATAATTTTCATGAGACTTGCAGAAATATAAATCCTTGATAATTCTACTTTTCTGTCAAATATGTTGAACAGTGGCATGAAAAATCATAGAGCAAAGTTGCAGAAGAACAATGCCTTTAGAAGGTAGTCTCAAATGAAATGAAAATGATATACATAACTTTGCTATTTTTACTTGCACTACCTATGGAAAACTTCTGAAGACCAAGAATCAATCAAATATTTCTGTACACCCCAGTTAAGTCTATTATATGAATGATTCAGGTCTAAGCGCAGTTCTGGCTTTTGTAGGCTTGTCAGTGTGCATCCAAAATACAGATCTATTTGCTGTGAGAGGAATACATGAGCTGAAGGAAAGATGCAGTTGCACTGTATAATTATGGTGTAGTGGAGACTTGACCCTAAACTGACATAATTCACAATCCCTTAAAAGACAGGCTGTAGTTCTTAATACCCTATCTCCAAATACATATACAAAGGGTGGGGAAAAGGTCAGTGAAAAAGATTAGAAACACAAAAACCTCCTCACTAAGAAGTTATGGGGCCTGTGTGATACTTACAGAAAATAAATGGAAAAGAATCATGTAAAATAATGAAAGCAGATAGTCAGTCAGGTAAGCCTCCCTGCTGTTTCTCAAGAACAAATGGAAACTAGAGAAAAGTATAAAGCAAATGACTGTGAAGAAATGTTTTTTAAGATGAGGAATAATTGCTGGTACCATTAGACATGATGGAGGGGAGGCTTATGGAAGGATTCAAAAATGGATTAGATGTTTTTATGAATAATAAAGACAATATCAGAAGTTACAGTTGAGAGGGGTTGCTTGTATCTTTTAATTCAAGCTCACGCATCTAGTACATGCTAAATTTAAACTTAGATCTGCGTCGAAGTATGTAAGAATCCCTTACTTAGTTGACTTAGAGTAGGCCTAACAAAATTATAAATCTATAGCCTACATGGTTAGAGGAACAAGGAGAGTTGCTACAAACCTGGGCTAGTATTGAAGCCAAGTAAAAATTTCTGCAATTACTTCATGTGTATGAATGCAGTATCAAAGTTAGAGGTCTAGATCATGTCCTGAGTAATTAGACATTGATGATACTAGAAAGTGACACTACATGTAAACTCATGTACTTTTATAAGGCATGTTGGTTAATGAGTCTGTCCTTGCAGAAGAGGGAGGCTTTCTTTGTTTGAACTATGCAATTTTCAAAATCTTTCATCTGAACTCTATAAGATACCGCCTACATTCCAGTGACCAAAGACCAAGTGATTTTACTTTGCTAAGCTGATGATGAGGCCTTTCAGAAGATGTAAGGATCTCCCAGACCACTTTGTGCTATGTTTATATATAATATGTATAAATATTTATGTTTATATATAATATGTATAAATAAATATAAAATGTTTTGTGCTATGGCTGTTCCAATACCTTAAGACTGCAAGTGACAATTAGCTTGGCCACAGGCAGAGATAACTTTTAGGGTCCACTCTGGAGGATGGACAAGTCACCTCTCTTGTCAGTTAGGAAAAGCCCAGGCTAGAAAACTCTTTCTCCCTATGAAACGGCAGATCAGACCCTTCCTGGTTTAAGTGACAATGCTGTTTCCCACCCCGGTTTCCCTATGTAACAGTGCCTTTGAAACATCTCCTGCACTGCTCAACATGTAAAGGTGCATTGATTTCTCGCTGTACGGATACTTTGGGGCAGCTGCCCTGCAGTGAACCAGTGCTGCTGCGGCAACTTCAGCAGAGTTTGTTTTGTCAACAGATGCCTTTGATGGGGGGCTCAAGGCCATTCTCCTGCAGGAGTGAGATGAGCGAAACTGCACAGCTTTCTCTCAGGAGAGAGTGCCTTCCTAGGGAGAAGATCTGCTTTGTAATTAACAGAGTATTTAGCTATGAAATAGAAAGTTTATGCTGTAAGGCATTACTTCCTAGGGGCATGTTTTACTCTGACTCCCCATGAAATGGTGGCAGTTTATGAAAGAGACCATCCCAAAGCTGACAGATACTCTCCCTGTCTGTCACAGACCCAATGCAGCACATATACATGCCTCTTCTACATGAATTTGAATCTAAAGAATATATCTTGGAATTATTTGTGAAGGACAGGAAGGAGAGAGATGAGTGAGTGTGTGTGTGTGTGTGTCCATTGTGTGTGTCCATTCATGACATAGGGTGAGCACCTGGAAAAGTGTGAAGAGCTATTTGCATGATGCATGGACCAGAAGAAGGGGTAAATTTTTTTCTGGGAGAGAGAGGAAAAAAGGGAGAAAAAGACAAAAAGGAAAAGTCAGTTATCCCTGTTGCCTTTCTGGAGCAGGAATAGCTTTGCTTTGTGTTACTATAATTACCTGCGTGTTTAGATGGAAAGGCCTGGGCAAAGGTCTGTTTTTTTCCTGGCCTGGTGAAGCAGTTACCATTTATAATCAAAGATGACAAAATAGACTATACGGACCCTATGACTCATTTGTAATTGCAGTTCCTGTTTGCAAAGAATATTTGTGATGCTTCTATAACTGCCAGCTGAATTAATTTTCCCCAAAGCCAAAACCATTTGGGGGGGCATGACTCCAACTGGCGTATCTCTACACACTTCTCTGCACCTCAACCAGCATCAGGGATGTGTTGTGTCTCTTACCGCCTTGCAATGACAATGATGTAATTATTGGCAATTTTACTCTACATGTAAGTACTGTGGATGGGAATCAATTAAAATGCTGTATTAGAGACAACAGAATGTTTACTTGGAATAATTTTTCGATTTTCTAAATAGTACAACTAATGAAAGAAATTGCTTCTACCAGCTTTCACAATAGTTTAAAACTTATTGAGCACAACCAGACAAGTGTTTAGCTATCCGGAGGAGAAAGCTTGAGCAATGGGCTGGAAATACAAGATCTTTTAAAATATGCCCATTTTTAAGATTTACTTTCAGTCTCTCCCCCCACCCCCCGTTAAGTAATTAAAGTTCTTGACTTGTTTGAAAATGGCTCAGATTAAATTTCATTTTGTTAAGCACCTCAATTTTTCAGCTAGGAAAAAAAGACCATTAGGAATTTGCATTATCCATTACAGCCTCCTTCATGATCTGAAATTTATATGGGAAATGCTAATTGGATGTTCATCATCATAAAGATAATGATTTCTGCAGTCTTTCCAGTGATAATTAAGATGAAGGATGAAAGTGATGCGCAGCGAACATTGTATTCTTTATTTGCTGTGAATGGAGAATGGGAAATTAATTCTGTCCTTGTCCGCAGGGTAGGGGTGCCAGGAAGGGATAGAGGGGGACATGTACAAGAACTTGTTTTGTCTAAGGCATCTGAATTTTCTTAGGGAAGAGACGTCTCTGCTATTTTCCTTCGATACCCTGATGAAGCAGGCTGATACTGTGTGAAACCTCCTCCTATTATGGGGAGATGTCCTGAAGATAGATATGGCTGATGAAATTTCTTTCGCTACACTTCAACGCACTGTGGGTAGGACCTTCCCCTTCTACTGCTTTCTAAACAATGTGTGATCCCCAAACCCTAAGGTGAATGGGCAACTTTCATGGCATAGAATTATAAATAAGCGGAGTGACACAGGTAGACTACAGGACAAAATAGTCATTGTCTAAACTGCATACATATGCTTTTGAAACTAAAACCAAAAACAAAACAACATTTTGTGAAGTGGAAACACAGTGTTTTGCACAAAAGTCATTCTCTTACATATGTTTCACTTTTCTGTATTCCCCCAAAGAGGCTTCTGGCTTTGCAGGGGAGTAGATAGAGCACCAAAAGGAGTCACTGAATCTGAGATTGAGATGGTTTATATTGCTATTTTTTCTGAAACTAGAATGAACCTGAACTGCTAGTCTGAAGTCTTTGTTGAACCCATGCTGGATGCAAGGAAAACAAACATCTCTGATTACCAGTTCAGAATAATGGTTTGAGTAAAGACTGGCATCCGTTTAGCAGAGACTTCCCTGACAGAAGTTTTGCACCTGGTAGAGTCTGCAGAGTGTCTCTCATTCCCACCTCCATCCTGCCTCTCCCCTGTAGCATGTCTCAGTAGTGCATGAAGTATGAGCCCCTGCCTCCTCATCGTCACCATGTGCTGTTCTGTTATGTATGTCAGGAATTATCTCTGTTCATTGTACCAGGTGTAGATATACTCCTCGCCGCAGTGAACAGCTGGAGCCTACCAGGCCACACTTTATCACGGGGAATTCTGGACCTCTACTGGTCTGAGCCCCTGCTGATCTCCATCTCTGTGACAAAAGGTAAGAAAAGGCATGTGCTTCCATTTCAGTTCTATGTCAATGCTGGGACAGGGGGTCTCCTTGCCACAAGGACTGTCAGCAGCTACACTGGCAAAGACTGTGCATCACTGTGCTACACTGCAAAGACATCTATGCATTTAATGATGAATAAGTGAGAGGGCTGTATTCACTGGCATGATGCGCACACATGTGACAGGTTGGAATAGAAGAGGTGAAAGGGCAGTAAGATTTAGCAGATATAATTTCTTTTCTGGTTTTGAGTGTACGGCTGATGAGGGTCGTTCCTATTCAGTAACTTCAATGGCAGAGTGTCAGTCTGCATAACATGCATGAACTGCTGAACTGGAAGAAGAGGATAGAGTCAAGGTGGTATGGACATTTAGCTTTTCCTTTCCTGTTTTTCAGAAATCTGCATTCTAACTGGCATTTGGGGAGATCTCAAGATTCTGTAGGTTAACTTCACTTTTTGCCACTCCAAAGGCCTCTTTCTTCAATGAAAAAAGAAATGTTATTGCTAGGAATTGATTATCTTTCAATGTTTCCAGGTTCTCACTGGTTTAACACAATTGCTTTCAGTACTGCCCCAGAACCCAGCTTGCACATGCCGAAAAGACAGAATATAACCCTGTCAATCCATCTCTTCTACCCCTACATAGCAAGGATTATTGCCTTCCAGGGTCCTCCGCAGGTTTCCATTCCTGTAGAGATGACCCTCCAGGAGCCAGTGAACTTGCAAGAGGAGAGAGAGATACTCGGCACCACCCAGAGAAGTCATGCATTGGCTCAGGTTGCAGAGCCCTGCTTAGATTTGCACTGAGAGCACAGTGCTGCAGGCCTCCGGAAAGGTGGTGGTCTGGGAGCATGTGACCAAGGCTGAACCCATCAGGAGTCCTCATAGATCAGTTGGTGCTGTTGGTCCCTGGACTCGCAGGAGCCAGCTCAGGGGAGAGCCGGTCACAATATCCGGGTCTCCAGTTGGTGGCTGCCCATGGCTGCAGGGATACGCACCTGTTGTTCACTCTTACTTTTGGAGGGTGGGGTCTACTAATACTGATGCAGTGTTTAGTACTCCATAAAATCCTTTTACTTGTGTCCATTAATATGAATCGCAAGACCAACAATTATGTGACCGGACAGGGGGGAATACTGAATTTTGGCTAAAAGTGCATGTTCTGTATATGTTGGCAAACAATTATATGCAGGAGACCATACTTTTTACTTTTTCTGAATGGAAAAATCTCTCACAAGAAGCTATTCAATTAGTGCTCCAATTTGTTGTTTTAATAGTTACTGTATTTAAGCCATTTCAGTAGTATCCTATGGTTTTATGAGGCCATAATCTTGTTCCCAAAAGGAAGAACTGTGAGGACAAGTAAAACAGTGAAATGGAAGCACTATTCCTGGCGTGAAAAGACTTCACATGGGGCTGTGCAACCAATTGACTTTTTTGATTTGCTTGCTGATCCAAAAAAAAAGAATGGAAGACCTAGCATAGCAGTACTGAAAAAAAAAACCCAAACCAATTTGCTTGTACTGGGTCAACTGAGAATAAGAGAATAGAGGAATATAATTTCTTAAGTGAGTATCTATAAATGAGGTAAAAAACCATGGCCTCTTTGGAAGTTTTCCATTCTGCATAAAAGATCTTAGTCAAAGGGTAGAACTAGCAATCCTCTCGCTGGGTGGTTAGACATTCAGCTCAGTGGGCAGCCGCGTCTCTGCCAACGGGCGCGCGGAGGCACAGCCTACTGTGTACAGAGGCACTGCGCTGTGCAGCGGAACAGCAACGGCCAAAGAAATTCTTCTGTCTTGATCCACTGGTTGGAATGGAGGCACTACCCACTTCTGGGTTTTGCGAAGCTGGCGCTGAAATGGTTTCCACGTTCGGAGGACTTGGTGCTTCGGTGCTTTATTTAGTGAGACTGCTTTCTGCTGAAAAAAAATGTTCCCAGCATATTTCCTATATATAGTAGTAAATAAGAGGATGGAAAAATGCAGATAATCTGGCTACTGAATTTCAGCATTTCCCAGACTATGGTCCTCTATTTAGAGGGAACTGGAAATTGAGGTCGAGGTGCATTTTTTTCAGAAAATCCTTAGGTGCTTTGAATGTTTTACTTCAGAGCTCTCATCTAGAAATACATAAATTGATTTGGCCCTGATAAGATGCCTGCCCTGAACTTCTGAAATCAGTCTCCTACCTACTCTTGTATTAAACCTGCATTTTTTGCTTCCAGCTTGATAATACTCAAACTACCTTGAACTTTCATTTACAACTTGATCTGACATAAAAAGTTCATACCAATATATTTTGAATGTCAAAACGTTCTAAAAATTTTATTTCCCTCACTTTTTCCTGGTCAAATACATGTGCATCTGTTCCTCGGACCCCTAATGCTGAGAGTGCGAACAGGAAGATATTGCTAGTCCAAGAAGGAGCAAGTCCCATTTTGCACGCCCTTTTTTCCCACAGGTTTCTTGATCCATTGTCGTAGGTTTTAGTGAGTCAAATTATGACTCGAACTACAAATAAGAACTTAGATCTAAATCCACTTTTTTAGTGGTTCTTGCACGACTAAGTTTAAATAGTTGTTTTTACTCATTGCTGTACAGTTTTTAATGGAAGACGTGGTAGTTATCCACAATGATTAAAGATATTCAGATCATTCTGCATTTAATAAAGGGATATTAGTTTTTCACACACAGTTATAAAGATTGTACATCTTGTTGAAAACAGTGCTAATAGTGTAAAGTTGATAGATAACTGAAAGGTGTATATAATGAACTGCTAATGAAAAGGAAAAATGTGCATAACGTTCTTTCTTTATTAGGGATGACTCCTCTCTTTCGTTCACGTGCCATATTCACCTAAACCTCTAAAATTGTCACACTGGAAAAAAGTAGCTGTCCAAGTCACTGGTGCACAGAGGGATCCAAACGCAACACTCAGAGTGGTCTCTGGGAAACCCAGTTCCTCTTCACACTGATTCTCTCCTTCTTTCCTTTTTCTCTTGTCTGTTCCACATAGTTGTTATAACATCAATGCATATGGTTTGTGCAAAAGGGATCACCATTTCCAAGTGAGTATTGCTTTTGTAACTCAGACATTAAATGAACAGAAAAAGGTGTCAAGAAAATTCAATTGCCATATACTTGATTTTTCAGTGCAGTGGAGATTCAGAAGATTCAGTTTCAAAGTCTGTGACTGTAACATCTTAGGCTTTGATTTCTTCACTTCTCCAAATTCAATCATCTTAGATTTGACCTGTACCAGAGTGAAAAATCTTGAAGTTCAACATGGCACACATCAGGGAGGGAGCCTTTCTGAACCAGCACACATGCACACATACCTTCCCCCCCCCCCCCCCGTGACCCCTTACACACAGAGTAGCTGCCTTTAATCTGAATAAATGCAATTTTGGGCTTATGCACTGGTCAATTCCTATTGATGAACTAATTTTCTGCTATTATGAGGCTATGTATATTGATTCTGAAATAACCCACAAATCTAATAGTATTTATTTTGGGGGCCCAAGCATGTGGGAAGTCTGGCTGGAAGATAACAATGAGTAATTTATCCTGCTAAATGTCCTCTTAAAGGTAATCAATAATATCACTGGAATGAAGAATTGCATCATTTTGCAAGGATCCTTCTGGACTGGCATGATTCATAGGTGCTGCTTTTTTGGGTGGGATGGTACAGCACTCCTCAGGTCTTAGGCTGAACCTTACAAAAGGTTTGTTCCCAGCCCACTACACTTGACACACAACATGCCACTTTATCAAAGACAGTATTGCTTTTTTGGAATAATAGTTAATTAACAAAAGAGATTAGATTGAATTAGCACATTGTGTGAGATAGCGTACGAGTGTAGATTTTTGGTGTTTTATGTTTGTTCTATGCAAATGAGAGATCATATGTATTAAGACAGTGCCTGGTGACAATAATGTCATTGAAAGATGTACACATAGTTTAATTTTCACATACCTCCTTCATAGTAGGGGTCAGTAATGGCCTTAGGGAGAAATGCAGAAGAGGAAGTGATAGTGCTTTCACAGGGCTGGCTGCAAAGTAAAGATTGCAAGCCAGGAAGTTGGGGATTTTACAGAGATTGAGAGATACTGCGGAATAAGATGCAATATAAAAGCCTTAACATATGTTAGGATTTTTTCAGAATATTTACTGTAAAGACAGTTTCTCTTTTGGGAAAACTCACAGTCTTGGAGGCATTTGTATCAGCATCAAGAACATTTTTTTTCATAAGCAGCACTGTCTTGCAGCATATGTTCATCAGATTTTGTAAGATAACCAGGTTCAGGCAGTTAGTATTCAACTGAGGAGACCTGCAGAAAACACTTAGAGCTGAACGCACGTTAGAAATCTGTAGGTGGCACTTTCCTTCTGATGCTGAACCAGCTACATGGTAGAAAAGATGTTTTACCTCAGTGAGGACTACGAGTGTGCTGATTACAGATACTACGCTAGATTTGAGGGGGAGGAGTAGTTATTGTACCATGTAATTCAGCTGAGTCTATTCAGCTTTCTTCAGTGTTTTCAGAATTCCTCTTTGCTTCCTTTCCTAGGAGACTTTGCAGCTTTCCTCTGTGTTCCTAATGGGCTTTGGTATGGCAAGCAAAATAAACTTAACCTTAAGGGAGACTAGGTTTTTCTACCTTCAACTAAAGTTTTGATACTCAGCCTTTGTGAAAACTAAATTGCTTACTGGTAAGAAGGATGTTTGCTCCCTATTCCCCTCTCAATGACACTTGAGATCAGCACTCCCATCTCATTAGCTAATGGTTTCCTTCCTAATAATAAAACATAAATAGGCCAAGGATGGGCTTTGCTGGTTGAGGAAGGCAGGGAGAACGGGCTTGTTGTTTATATTTCATATGAAAGCTTTATAAATAAGGTGTGTAGTCTTATAATTTATTTATATGCCTATTTCCAAGTTAAAATATATATTGAAAAGAACCTGCCTTTGGATGCAGTCTGAGAAAAAAAATGCTGATGCCTTTTCTTTCTGAAAATCTCAACATTCTTATGGCAAGTATTTTTCTCCTTTTTTATTTTCTTATATGGTTATTCTCAAAATCAGAAGGTCTCCACTTTCCAAACAAAAGGTTTGAGCATTCATTATAACAAAACAACATCACTCAGTAGTTGGGAGGGAGGGAGGCAGGGAGTTGACTTTGATCCTGTCAGGCTGCTCCGGACCAGCTATCATTAGGAAGATGATCTCTCACGTAGTTAGGCTCAATCTGGTTGACCTAGGAAGCAATATTGATGGAAGTGCACCTAGTCCCATCTTGCCCTGCCTAAATAGGTGACATCTGCTAGAGTTCAACTGAAATATAGTTAGTCCTCAATACACGGAGATTCATGTTACTGGCTGCAAATTATTTACATTGGAAATCCTGCCCTTTTCAGGTGGTATTTTGAGTTTTATGAAACAGGCAGAAGACTTCACCATGGTTCAGAGACCCAAAAGATGATCTATGTCTCTCTTGAAGCCATTGGAGCTAAATGCAGGCTAAGATATCAGTAAGGCAGCATCTGCTGCCTCTACAGTGACAATCTTCCTGTGGTATAAGGTGAAAGTCAGAATACAGACCTAAGGTAAAAACATGACTTCCAAGCTCAATTTTGAGAGAATAGATCATACTGGTCATCTTTCACACTCATAGCAGTTACCATCCCCTTTAGATCTGGAAATCTTAGTTCAGCACTTTAAGATTTAATATGCTTTCTGTATTCATTTTAATGACTGAAGAATTCCATGAAAATTCCAGATAGAGTGAGACTAATAGTTCTTATGGGCTGGATGGCTCAAGTAACTCTATATAGGGTACAGAGCCAGTTGGTGGTTCAAATTCAGCCTAGTGAGTGGTTACTAAGTTCTTTGACAAGTAAGGAGTAGGATGCATTAAGGTAGCTGCACTGAGTAGGTTTAGCTGCTGTGAAAGCAATGGGAATGAATAGTCAAAAAGTCACCAGGTGTTGGCATGAAGGAAGCTGTTCCATGGGGAAAAAAAAGGGCTTCAGGGAGTTCTGAAACTCACAGTTAACGGTGCATACGGCAGAACTGGAGTAGCAAGGTGTTGTGTAAACCCCCTTTGATGTGCATCAGTAGGTCTGTGCACGAAGGAGCCCAGAATGGAAGTAGCAAGGGGCTCTGCAGATTGACGCGAGGTGTATCGGCAGAGTGGTTTGTGGGAAGTTCCCAAGATACTGCTGCCTTACAGCCAGAAATATTAAATGCTTAACTTTCTGCTCATGACATATACTCAGGATAAAATATAAGAACATTTTGCTGAGAAAATTTTAGAGTCCCTGCTCCCTATATAAGTTACAGATTTCTTTCAGCATTTCAGTTTCTTTCAATGTTTAATCTCTCCTCACCTTCCTTCTCTGTTTATCTGGAGAGGCTTGTCAGCAGCTAAAAGAATATGGTTTCTAATAGTTTTAATTAAGTATAGCATTTACTTTTTTATGAGATCTCATCATCTTTTGGATTCTAGATCATAAAACATAAAGGACAGTTTGCATACATTAAGGTAGGATGAAATGTTTGTTGATAAAACTCTACTGTGAAATTGGGGATTGTAAGAGTTTATTTTACACTTATATTGATGCATTTTTATGGCTAATGTTTGTATATTCAGTTCCTCATATATATGTAGCTTTCTTACTGGTCATCATATGACGATCACTGTAAGTGCACACACACACATGATAAGATTTCAGTTTTTCACCTGGGCTCCCAGATGACCTCAGCAAGAACTTTTATTAACTTCAGTGCTTCCTTCAGGTTTGCAAGGAACTCAAAAACAATATGGATCAAGCTGTCAACAAGGGGAGACTGCCACTTAGCTGGCCACGGGAATTGTTCTTCTGTGAAAGGTAGGAAACCAGGATTTTGGCTCCACTATCCACTATGTTCAGCTGGGAATAAGAGATCCTGTTGTGCATGGAGACAAGCTCTCCCTTTCACGAGTAGCACGGAAACCAGCGCTTATAGAGACCTGAAGCCAGGGCACTCTTGAGTTCCCAAAACTCCTTCCAGGTAAGATCATGGCTGCTACATATTGGTGAGCTCAGAACCATATTTGCATTTTCTTTTCTGCTGTGTTGAACACTTTTCATTCGTACAGAATCTACATCAACGGAGCTAAATCCCCATTTGGAGTCCTAATGTGCCATTAAAAGGATATGGTAATAAATATTTGTAAATGTATTTGCCTTTCAGGAAACAATAACACTTTCCATCTAATCTTGTTTGCCATAAAACAAATGAACATTGGTGTAATACCATTTATACATAGATAGCCGAGAACAGCGTCAGGTCCTTTGTGAGGCTCTGTATTAAAGGACATAGTTCAAAGTTCACAAATGATCTCAGTTTCTCTGTACCAGTGTTATTTATATCAGAATCAGAACTAAAAGTGGTGATAAGACTTTTACAGATATTAATACTGCCATGCTATGATATAGTTGTTTGTAACAGTTAACAGGTTCAGACTGTGGTGGTATTTGGAGAGGCTGCACAGAAAGAAACTCACTAAAAACAGATTCAAACAACAGTTTGTTTTCTGCTGGAGAACCTACTCTACTTGTCCTTTCATCCACTTGAACATAGGTTTAATTATTTTTTCTGTTGTTTGGGCATCTGTCCTCTTATTTCTGGTTACAGAGAAGTAAACTGCATGACAGGAACATACCCAGGGAAAGAGCTGCTAGTTTAGAGTAAAGATGCCTTTGGATCTAAATAGGATATTCATTAGAGAAATGATTAAAAGCACTCAATAAAGAACCTCCTCAGTCTATTCACTTGTGTGCCACAGATTGTGGGAAATAGATCTCGTCTTCTAAAGTAAATGGTTCTCCTTCAGCCTCAGCCACTCATTTGAGGTATGTGGTTTTTAAATAGCGGCTAAATTCTGTGTTTCTTTCAAAATAACTGTGAGAGAAGCTTGATACATAACGTATATTAGAAGAAAGGCAAAGAAGGATAGAGGAAAGACATTCAAAACTCTCCTGTTATGGCACTGCAGATGTGTATGGGGGGATTCCCAAGATGTTGTGAGACAGAAAAATCAGCATTACAACTGGCTGTTCCCAAGTGACACATAGAATAGATTTAGCTCCAGAAGTATTTTTTTAATTATATCCTGGCAATACTAGATGCTTATAAAGAGTTGTTTCTGAGCTTGCTGACCATAGCTCCTACTGAAAATCTGCAAACAGCAGCAACAACAAGAAAAGAGAGAGTGTTCTACTGACCTTGTTTACTTCCTTGTAGTCAAAGCAGCAGGCAAACATTTGAATTAGCTTGGGGCACCAGAGATTTGACTGGGATTCTTTGCACGTATCAGGTCCTTTTTCCATAGATAAGAAGGTAGGACTGGAGCCTAAAATACTTCCTGTGAAATATTCACCCAGCTCTGGTTGGGGCAAATTGTGTGAGGAAGGATTGCTTTCCTTCTATGCTGTAAGTAAGCAGAAGTCTTTTATCTGTAAGCAGAAGTCACCCAGGACCACCAGCCCTTACGCTTCATGAATGCTAAACTAAACTTGTAAAAGAAGAGCATTTACATACTTGCCTATTTTCCAGCCAACGAGAAACATCTTCAGAACCCAATCAAAACACGAGAGCATGTTGGAGTGTCCTGGAGCTGACTTTGTAAGTAAGTTTCACAGAGGTGACAAAATTTTCCATTTATATAGTTCCTTTCGTCCCATAAAATGATGAACGATTTTTATAGTGAGCATTGCTTTATACAAAATGATGGTGCTGAGCTTGTTGTTACCACACAAGAAAGAGATTTTTGAGCCGTAATAGAAAGTTCCATGAAAATGTTAGTTCAGTGCTGAGCAAATCAGTTGCTATAGGAAATGTGCAGAAAATGAAACACGGACCATCATTACGCCACTATATAAATCCATGGTGCACTTGTGCTGAGACTGCTGTTTGCAGCCCTGGTCCCCTCATCTCAGAAAGAATGTAATAGAAAAGGAAAAGATCCAGAAAAGATTATGGAATGGTTTTCACATGAGGAATGACTACAAGTCACTCCAGGCCCAGGTAGCTTCAAATCTGGAAAAGGGATGGCTTGAAACTCAATGTGACAGAAGTCTGTAAAATCACGAGTGTCACAAAGAGGATGAATATATAGGCCAATATTTTTGCTATCTTTTACAAGAAATAATTTAAGGGTTGTCTAAAGGATCTACTAGGTGGCAGGCGCAAAGCCCTCCAAAGGAAGTAGTTCTTCATATGATGCAGATGTAAACTCTGGAAATCCTTCCCTAGGCTCCTGCAGATACTAAAGCTTTACACAGATGTGAGAAACAGCATTTTGCTCACTGCCTCTACCTTTTGTCCCCTCTGTGACTTTGGACGTCAAGTAAAAGAATGAACACTGAGCTGATGGCTCCCAGTCAGCCTGTTGGAGTGATTTTCCTGGACCGGCAAGAACTCAGCAGTAAAAAAAAGCATAAAAACTTCAAAGATTGTCAGGCAACACTTCCCCTAAAAATGAACTGGAAGTGACCAAAGCAAATTGACTAAGCAGTGCAATGCAGGTGGGTGCTAACCCCGACAGTGCTGTTCAGGCACAGCCAGTCCGGCGGTTTTTAGCCAAGGAGAGCTTTACTGCAGACTCGACTGCTACAAGATCAGGCCCTCGAGAAAAAGATTTTCTTTTTGTGAATGATTACTGTTGTGGGAATGAATCCCTGCCACTATCTTGGGCAAGTGGGGGCTGACGAATGTGTCCACAGCCACAGGAAAGGAATGTTTTGTGATCTGCAGTGTCTCTCAGAAGCTGCAATTCCAGCCGCTATATAAAAGCACAGGAAATGCTGCCTCTTGTTGAAAGCCTGATTAAGGCAATGACATTTTCCTTTTCTTGACCTTCTTGCTTGTTATTTGTTTATCTGTCTTTAGGCAAGGACAGTTTAGCAAGGAAACTCTCTTTAAACAAACAAACAAATTAAAAAGGAAGCAAAATAGAACACCTTTCTGGAACAACTTTCTCTGGACCAACATTGCAATTAACAAGTGCCTTTTCCTCGGATTGTATTGAATCCAGTGAAACTTTATGCAGAGAAACTTTATGCAAGAAATCTGCCTCAAATTAAGAAGTAATGGTTGCTGCTGTCAGTCCTTACTAAGGCCAAGCTGGAGAGACTGAAATGTCATGGTACAGAAGAGAAGAGCCCTCTTTAGCAGCTGGGTCCCGGGGGCCTCTGTAGTGGCACAAAGCGGTAGCACAGGGAGCGGGGCTGATACCACCCAGCGGAGGGGGCGGCAAGGGGCCCTGCCCTCGGCGCTTCAGCCCACTGCCTTTGGGGCTTTCCCGTACGAGTTCCTGTCCTCTCCCTTCAGGCCCAAAGGGCTCTTTATTCCTTAGCCCTTTGTGCAGTTGTGCACTGACACTCACTAGAAAAATAAGCTTTCTGCTGCAAATAAAATTAAATTGTTTCTCTCTAAAGAGCATGACCAACACATTTTTTGATGAATTATCTTTGGTATCATGGATGGTTTGTTTTCTGACTGTTTTTCTTTTAATTGTGCATAACAAACTGCTATGCTGATCTGCAGTAATGCTTGTAATGCCCATGTCCTCACTGTATCCATGTTCCTTTAGATTACCCAGCTCCTGTGACTACAGGTGCAAACATTCCTGTTACAGGAATAAGACAAAAACTAGTCCAGCACCTTCTAAGCCAAATTTATTGCAGGTATATGAGGCCTATTCATGTTAGCTCTATGTTAGCAATGGTGGAGTTGTGCCACTGCCACTGATAGCAGTGGTGGAGCAGGATAAGGCAAGACACACAGACAGGTGCCTTCTCAGAGTTCACTGCTGCTCTGCTCCCCCTTAACACACCCGTGTCCTAATCCTGAAAGCACTAACACTTTGGTATGTACAGTGGAGTCTTTCAAAGGGATCCTAGTAAGATCCATTTATCCTTGAAGGCCTGTGTAGCTCCCAGGTTATGAATAGTTTTGTGTCGCAATTGGACCTGGAGGTCTTACTGAAACTGAGGTCCATTATGCAAAGCATTATACAGACCCTTTTTTAAATATATATATATGTTTATATATATGTGTGTGTATATACATACGCACACACACACACACACACACACACAGAGATACATATGTAGCGCTTTAAGGATATAAGCAATCCCACACTTAGAGAGAGAATATCTGTTATGAGACCTTCTGATATAGCTAGAAAAATGAGCAAATTTGAGTACTCAAAACCTTCTGCTGACCTGAAACAGAAGCAACAAACTTCAAACTGAGTGCAAGATGGGATCAGCTGCTCTAACATAATTCAATTATGCTAATCAATCAGATACTTTGAGAGAAAAGGGTGATTGGTATACATGGAATGGAAGATGTCAGCAAAGAAAGAGGTGAGAATTTTGTTAGCCCTGTGGGAGAGAGAGAAAGACAGATAATTTTCACCTAGGGAGACGAGTAATGGGGAAAATTGAAATGTGTACTGTATAGCCATATTTTTAAAACTCACTGCTATACAAAATATTTACAGTCAGCTTGCTTGAAGGGAAACAAAGGTGAAAAGATGGGAAGTAACTGAAACTCGCTCTTTTTCTATATCTTCCTCTATTATAACTTTATGTAACAAATTCCATCTCTTACAGCTGCTGATGCACATTTATTATTTGACAGAGTAAGTGAGGCCTAATGAGGTGAGGTGAGCTGCTGCCCTGGAAATAAAACAGCAGCAGAGTTAGGAGCTGCGACCTTTCTTTCCTCTCACCCTTCTCAATCTCTCTGATGTAACTCCACATTCTTGCTGGGGGCTGAAGTTGGATCTCAGCTGAAGTTTGTTTGCTTCTTCCCTGCTATTATCTATATCTAAAAATGACTTTTTATTAGGCAGCTTTGCTTCTGAGAGAGAGAATAAAAACCTGAAATAAAGGTTGAAGAATAAAATCCACCTCTGAACCTCAGAGCAGCATGAAGATGAAAGCTGTCATGAAAAATCCCTGTCTTTTAAATTACTTATCCATCACTCATCTTGGACGATAAGCAAACAGCTGGGTCTGGAAAGCAGGTTCACTGTCTGGAGCAAAATGGTTTGTGCAAGGTGCGAGTTTATATTTCCCATTTATTGTCTGATTGAATGTGCAATAAAAGATAGTCCAAGTCTGAGTCAGGTCATTAGCATCTGTTAATATGGGAGGATTTCACAATTTGACATATCCTGGCCGGAAGATGGGATGGAAAATCGGAGCTGCTGCTGCAGCATGGGTAAAAAAGATAAATTAAAAATGACATCTACCCTAACCTTCATTACATTATTAAAGCTCTTTCCATCTGATCTCAAATGCCATGTGGATGGGTCAATTTGCAGATTGCCGTGGACATCCTAATGTTCATGTAGGCACTTCAAGACAAGCTGTCATAAATAGTTAAGTTGCCCTGGGAGCAGCGCCAAAATGCATTTCAGTGATGGCTGCAGAGATGCCTGCTAAAAAGCAAACAGCGCATTAGCAGCCCTCAGAGTTATTGTGCAAATGGAGTGTGAAATTCTGGTCCATTGCTCTGCACTATAACTTTTTGTCTCCCTGATAATGATTAAGAGAAGCTTTGCCTGATTTGATGGTGGGTGGAAAGAAGGGTGTGAAAAATGAAAAAAGCCTCCTTTGCATGTTTCACTTGACCTTCAGGAAGCTCAGGAAGGAGGCTCACGTGATCTACACACATAGAGGAATTAACTGGCTTTGTTTGTTCTAAAACCAAGCACTGAATTTAGGAGCTCGGGGATGCATGTTGCGGAATTACAATAAAATAAAATGTCCCAGGTAGTTATTAAATATTTAAAAGACAATCCGATCCTAACTGTTGGCTGGAATGGATGAAGGGGGAGAGATCCCATTGCAGCCCTCGGGAAGAAATGCTGCCCTTAAAACTCACAGCACTGGAACTGATCTGTGGCTTTGTGTTAATTTACTGGAAATTATTCTTTTTCAATTTTCATTATAATTATTAATGATAACACTTTGCACTTCCAGAGCACCTTACATCTCAAAATGTTTCCAATAATTAAGCCTCCTAGGTGCGGAATGATTACTGCCACTGGAGCACAAAGTGCAGTACTGTAAAAGGTAGGCAAGTATCGTCCCATTTTACCACTGAAAGGGAGGGGAGGTAATGGTTTGCCTAGGTTTGCATCAGTGGCAGATACAGGGTTAGAACATAAATTTTCTGACCTGCAGCTCCACATAACCATGCTGCCAGTCCAAAGCTGTCACTTCATGTGCCTCTTGCTAGGGACTGATAGGCATGGAAGTAAAGGCCCAAGTAAGTCTTTTTTTGACCCAAAGATTACTGAAATCAATGGCAGTGCTTTGAGTAAGCTTTAGACCAGCCTTAAAATTTGCTCTTTAATTGTGAGTGCATTTTATTTTCTGCTTGCCAAGCACAAGGCGTCTAGATGTTTTAGACAGAGCACCCTCCAAAGTTGCAAACTACCTTGAAAACATAAGTCTTAGTGGCAGAGACAGTTCACAAAAGGAAGCATTCAGTCTTCTGCTTAACTACCAGGCTGAACTCCTTTCTGTGACTGCTTTTAGCTTCACACACTGGGAAAAAGTTATTACAGAGATCAAACACACATCAGGCCAAGCCAGAGTTCTTGCAAAGAACAGGTTCAGGCAGAGCATTTTTGGATTTGCCACCACCTCAAATTTTACAGAAAACAGGATGAACATCTTTAATTTGCAGTGAAAAGCTTTCATCAATCACCATTTGTTGCTGGTCTTTTCTTGAAGAAAAATAAAAAACAAAGCTCAATCAGTAACTGAAGAATAGCAGGAAAAAAGTTTGCTGGTAGATCTTTTGACATCTTTGTAGTTTTCAATATTTTTTTCAAGTTTTGTTAGATTTGGAGGCTAAATTATCTCTGGGAAGAGAAGATGTTTTTCTGCCAGTTGAACTATTCGAAGTAGCGTAATGTGAATTTCAGTGATACATCAGCCTAATACTCAAATCAAACCTTCCTGGGATCACTGAGGGCAAGAATACTACCCTAAAATTGGAGTCACATCCTACATAAATTTACAAAAGTGAAGCAAGAGAAAGGATGGATTCTATTTATGTTGCTAAAAGTGGCAAAACACATTTCCAGCCTAAATTTGGAACTTCTATTTTATTTGAGAGCTCTATAGTTGTAAATAATAAAAAGTATTTGTTCCTCTACTCCCATCCTTGCATAAGTGAAATGAAAAAAAGAAGCAAGAGAATTGAATAAGAAATATTTTGTTTCACTCACTCTGGAGAGGAAGTCAGAGCATGCCCCTGGTCACTTGTTCCGGCTCAGCTGGCAGCGGGAATACGGATGGATACTTGCTTTTCATCCTTAGACAGTACTGAGAAGTCAGTTTGAACCATGGGGCATGGGCACCTTTCAGTGCACATTTCTAGGCACGTGTACTGGCACATACCAGAATATGGAGAGGGACTGCTTGGCTCAGGCGACTGCTATGAGGGTCTCAAGGCCAGATGTAATGAAATAGCCTTAGGCTTGCTGAGCCACAGAGGCTGAACTCGGGCTAGAGAGGCTGCCTCTGTTCAAGCTAAGCTGCTCCTATCGTATAAACGGAGGAAGTAGGTTACAGAAGCAGCAGTCTTTTACCAGAACCAAATCCATGTATACACCCACAGAAGCGTAAAGTAAATTTCTTCTCTCTGAGCTTCACAGCACCTCGGTTATTTCCAGGATGGTTTTTTTTTCAATGCTCAGTATAGAAAGAACACCAGCTGAGACCAAAGAGCATTTTGGGTAGGGACTAGCTTTGGGCAAACAGAGGAGAGTGAAGAATTTGTTTGACAAATTTAGCCTCCTTCTATATTTACAGATTATTCATGAACAGACTTTGATTTGTAGGAATTTGCAGAGTTGGTGAAACAGAATTTGCCAAATCCTAGCTGTGTCCTTGACCTGGTTTGGGGAATATATTTGTGCTAATATTGCAAGTGAATATAGTTTAAAGAAGCGTAATGAAATACGCTGGGTTTCCAATGGGCTTTCAACTTTTGAACCTGACTGTCCTAGTCAAGTGAATTTGCTGCTGTTCACCTGGCCAGCTGAGCAAAGTGTTTTGAATAGTCACAGTAGGCTGATTACTTATGAAGTAAAGGTTTTGACTTCACTATCCAGATTACCTTCAAAATTTTATGGATATGAAAAGAAATGAACACAGATGAATCCAACTAGAATTTCAATTGTTTTGAATGTCATTTCAGCTCTGAAGCAACTTTACTGCTTTATTTTGCCTCAGAACAAATTCACTGTGTGGTTTATTTGAACATAGTTCAATCTCTCGGTTACTCATGAGTCTCAGTCACACACTCTGGCTAGAATTTTCACAAACTCATAAAGTGCTTTCAAGCCAGTTTGCAGAAATGCTTCCAGTGCAAATGTACATTTATATGTCTATCTGCAATCCTTTCTTTCTGTAAATGTTTTTGTGAACATATACAGGCTATATAACCTCAATAATTCAATAATTCCCATAAAAGCATTTCATAAATCTTATGAAAGATAATTCATAGATTTTACTCAAACAATGTTTTCAAGCACTTTTTATAACTATCTGTCTAGTTCTGTCAGGGGCTAGTTTTGTCAGGGCCTGAGTTCAGAATATTTGTTTGAGATATGCACTGCAGATCATGAAATGGTTTGAACTTTATAAACCTTTATAAGCAATAATGACTGTGCTTTGTGACTAGGGCAAAAACTAACCCACATCTATTGAACTTTTACCAGCTGACCTGCAAAGTCCCTGCGGATGGTACAGCTGCTACAGCTTCTTAGCCCTCTACAATTCCGTTCAAATCCCAGCAAGGTCAAACCAGTCTTTCAGCCTCTTTGGTTCTGTATATTAATGCAATACTTTTATCCTACATACTGTGTGCAATAAGGAAAAGATAAGTTCAGGCGAAGTGCTTGAAGAATGGATTTCTAGCAGCTGTATATGAAATTTGCAGAGGGGCTTTGCTATTAGAAATTTACTGCATGGCTCTCTAGGAAAACATTCTACTACAGTTTATTGTACTCCTGAATTTTGTCTATTTTAAAGAATGAATTAAAGTTCCTAAAATAATTTTGCAAGGCCCAGGCCCTTTAAAGTAATATTGTTTTTTTTCCCTGGATAATATTATGTGAAAAGCTGCTGGAGGCTCAGAACTTCATAAATGTTCCAGATTTAAAGTAGGAGATGTGGAGACATGTATCACTCTGGGTATTTGCACTTCATGATTTTACATGCATTTCATTATTAGTACTTTTGTAAGCACTGTTTAATTAGGAAGTAAATCAGATGTGAATTGCAAATGATGTCTTCAAATACATCCCAGGCAATATTTATTTAGGAGCTAATCTTTTTAGGCAGAAGCCTGAGAAATGTTCTCATTCCAGGTGTTCAATATAATAATAGCCAATTTTTGTTTCTACTTAGTGTTTATGAATATATTAACATAGACTTTTTTGGTGGCTTTTTATATTATTATTTCTTTTACTGTTCCAAATAAAAAAGGACACAAAAGTCCCTGGTAGGGGAAAATTGCGGCTAGTCAACAAAAGTATTCCTCAGCTGCAATTGCCTCATGTGATAAGTTAGATGGGATATCCACTTTATAGCTGGCCAAAGTTTTGGGTTTTATACACGTAGTATTTTGGATCATTATATATCCCACTACAATTACTAATTTGATGATCTGGAAATCATTGGATAGTCAAGGAAAATGCTGCAGATAATGATGTATCTCCTAAGCATACTCTTCAACACAGAGATAGCCCAAGCCACTTGGAGCATTTAAGGTTGGGTTGCTACAAGGTGAGCAGAAAACAAGAAGAGCAGAAAAGGATCCTGTCTTCTTGGTTTTGGGACATACAGTTATGTAGCGAAAAGAAGTTAGATGAGTAAGATCTTGTTTATTTTAAGAACTGATGGTGTTCAACCCGGGTTGAGAACAACCCGGGTAAGAATACAGATCTTGCTGTAGTCTGAGTTTTATCTCAGAGAATATGCCACTGAATAAAAAACTTTTCTAGCACTCAACTTTTCCCTCTGTTTCTTGTTAGCAAAACAAAAAACATCAGAAAAACATGCCAATAAGTTTGTTCCTACCAAAAAAAAAAAAAAAAAAAAAAAAAAAAAAAGAAAAGAAAAGAAAATGAAATAAAAATCAAAATGATTCTGACATTAAACTAAACATCGAATTGGGCTTTCCTTGTGTCACTAGTGTTGTTTTTCTGTTGTGATACAGCAAAGCTGGACTTCCCACTATCTTGCATTTTAATCCTAAACTGAGAGGGCTGCTGGGCTCTGTACTGTTCATCCTTCCAGCTTGTTGAGGTTTTATGCCTGACACAAAAACTACATTTTGAGTCACGGTCACCCGCTGTCTCTGTGGGGTGGCCCCTTGAGACAGGACTAGGGCACTTTGGACTCATCTGTAACGACCTGGGCTAGGGAAAGTCGCTTCTGGCCTCTCAAGGCACAGTGCTGGCCCTGACCTTCCCACGAACAGCATATGATGGACGGGGCACAAATCCTCTCCGTTGTTTTGGGCCTGCATACTCTCTATTCTTAGTATTTGGGCTAGGAAGAGAGGAAAAGAGGAATATACATGGCAGCACAGCTTTACTGGAGGTTGGATACCTAACCCTAACCCTAACCCTGCTCCTGCCTCTACAGCACTGCAGAATCCCTTTCCATGGTTTTTCAGACAGCATCTTCAGGAGACGTGTTCAAAGAGTCCTTCTTGCAAGAGTTTCAACTATCAATTTGTTTCTGATGAGAGATTCTGTGTTTACTCTCCTGTGGTTTTCCATAAGATATATAGCTGGCTGATGTCAAAAACTATTATAAACACATACTCTCACAATGGAGTAATGAGATTTTTTTCCTTTATCTGCAGTGTTCCTCCTCAACATTTTCCATAAAGAGGCTGTTTATGATGAATTCATTCTTCTGATTGTGATGTAATTTAAATTTATATGATATATTAGACTTTTGAAATTGTAGATTCTAGCTTTGTTTAAAACTTTGTGATTTAGAAAATTTCATAAATACAGACTAAAAAAAAAAAACTGAAATAGCCTCTTGCTTCACTAAGTAGGATTCTTGCCTATGCTGGTCAATCCTTGGCTATTGTTAAAATTCTTCACTGAATCTAATATTTAGGCCACTTTTTAATACACATCTTTTCTACAAGCTTAAAATAGAAGAAGATTTGTATAAATAGTTAAGGATATTTGCTGCCCGTGAGTCCTGTATAATATAAACAGTTACAAGTATTTATTTCTAAGAACCAAACAACATATTGGACTTTTTTATTCATATTTTCTTTTCCCAAGTTCATCTGTCATACTCCTGTCAGTGGCATGCATACACTTTCCAATCCATCAAATAAATAAACTTGTGATAGGATTTGTTTCTGACTGGCTTGGAATACCAACTCTGAGCACAAGATGGGCAGTCAGAATCTGTTTCAAAATAGAAGGTGGTGTTTCCTACTGTGACAAAACAGATTTAAGACTTTTCTGCCCTGTTCAATTATTCTTGCCCCTTGGCTTCAATGTGCTGCTTTTCCTACCAAGAGTTATTATGGTAAAAGTGCTTTTTGGGGGTACTCTATAAACCAATTGCTAAAATGGTCTGAGCTAAAAAATAAATATAGCCAGAAAAACTTTGTTTTAAACACTTAGATCATTTTGCAACCCATATTATCATATCATGGTGCTATATTTTTAATATCCTGATTTGCAAGTCAAGGGAACAGATGTGTCACCAACAACCTGATGTCCTGATTTTGCCCATAAAAGGATTAGACATGACACCTTAGTAGAAGATGGATAGATATGCATAGACACTTCATTTTTTTAATGTTTATTTCAACCAGTCACTGATGTTCTAAATAAAATAAAAGTTTACTTTGTTAACTTGATACTACTAATAAGGGTGTCAGGAAAAATTGGTTTTCAGGGCCAGATATTCATGATTGGCACCAGGAGACTGTACTTGAAGGTTCATGTGAGGGTAGGAGAAATGGGTGTAAATTTAGGACGTCTGGTAGCTTGGAAACTGGTACACTTCAGGAGCCCACAAGCAGTAAAGCATGCAGTTAGCTGGTAACTGGTAGTTACCAGTACTGAGTAACAATCCTGGCACATGGTACAGTATATTGGTAACAGTGAACAGAGGCTGCCTTCATGCACAGAAATAGGCATAAACTGATTATTAAATGACAGGATTGAAATTACAGCTGGGCTAAAAAGCTCTGGGAGCCTCAGACTTGATGGGATCCATCTGAAAAAAGCTAGAATCATTGGTACATGGTGTTGGCTGAGTATTGACTGATAGCCTCAGGGTTAAATCTTTTGCTGCTATCAAGCAGTTTGCTAAATAAAAGCAAAGGATGAAGATGTATAGAAGATTAGGTTGGCTGGACCTCAGTTCCCACTCAGTGAACAGAAGAGTCTAAAATAATTTTTTCTTCTTTAACGGTTTTTACCAGTGATGAAATGGTCCAGATTAATAGCTCTGGGAACTAAAATCACAATGGACACAGTGCTCAAAATGCTCAACATGGGCCATGGTGTAAGTTTTCTCTTAAACTAATCCACAGTTGAGCCACTAGAGGAATTACTTATGGAATTATGGGAAATTCATTTCTGTCATTGTAACAATTTTAGTGACTTTCCTAAATTTGACAGACTAGGAAAGTAGCTTTGGAGTAGGGAACACTTCTCTCCTGATAAAATGGTCCAAACCCCACAAATTATTCTGCAAAGGAACCATCAAACGACTGTTAGATAATAATAACCTCCATTCTGTAGCAAATAAACCTTATTTGTTTCAATGACAGAAGAGTGGAAGGTTCCATTTCAAATACAGTTATCTTACCTAGATATGAAATGAAAACTCAGTCTCTAGTCAGGTAGCAGAACATATCTTCCCCACAGAAGCTCAGTCTAACCACAACAGAAATTAACACAACACAGTTGGAATGTCTCTCGACTTGTTTATATAATGCATCTTATTTTTTGGAAGTCTGATGTGACTTGACATAACCTGTATAACTAGAATATTTCTGTTTTGCATTTCTTTTTATTTTGTTTTATATTTTTCTTACAGATCTTTTACATGGACTCCAAGGTTGTCCTTTGCGTGGCATCTAAGCTGTTTGGAAAAATGATTTAATAGTTGAAAAACTGTGTGTCAGGTAATGCAGACAGGAGTGCTATCTTGAAGGAAGACTGCATTCAAAGAAACCTGACTTTTACAACTGACTGGCAAACTATAGATTATCCTCACAAGATTTTGCTCCTTAGGATCACAGGCAATTTAGCAGCAGAGCTGCATTTAGCAGAAGCTATAATGATCTTTCCTTTTAAGCCTTTGACATTGCTGGCCTGCATACATTTTTATGCATACAAAACATCCACTTTCAAGTCCAACCAGTCATTTATAAAAGCTATTTTTCCATGTGCATATTATCCATCTGTCAGGGAAAAATATATATTCTGTAGATGAACTGAAAGGCTTGTTTTAAACCAGAAGCAATAGACTGTTTAAGATCAGTTGTAGTAAGTTAGCAGTATGTCTGTGCTGACATTTTAAAATGACCCATCAACAGAACTCGGAGCTACAAAGTTGAAATGTATCCCAAGCTTAACACTGAAAGTCTTGAGTTCAGACAGTGCTAGGATAGAATCATAGAATCAGTAAGGTTGGAAGGGGCCTCTGGAGATCATCTAGTCCAACCTCCCAGCTCAGCATGTTAGACAGGGTTGCATCCAGGCGGGCCTCGAATATCTCCAGAGAAGGAGACCCCACAAACTCTCTGGGCAACCAGAAAAATGACCTGCAAACACTATGCTAAGTCACTTTTAAGGTCATGATAATAATTTTCTTCAGCCTCCCTAATTAATATTAATGTGCTTTTGTTTGACAATAATGTACAGGTAAAACAAATATCTCCTGAGCTATCACAAGAATAATGAAGAGTTGGCTATGTGGGTGCACTGTGAGTTTTTGCATGGACATTGGAAAACCTCCTCTTGGCTTTTGGAGTGGAAAGAGAAGAGTCTGGAAGAGAAGCAGGAGAGACACCAGTAATGGGCATTCCAGTATGACAGCTCTCCAGCGAGCAGCAGCAAGGCCTGTACCCCGCTGGGTGGGAGGACCTAAACCTGCTTGCGAGCAGTAGGCAGTTGTGGCCATTAAAAGCAGAGGAGGACAACTGCAGGTAGGAGAGTCTGAGAACTGGAGACCAGGATATTCAAGAAATGCACTAGTGATGGGTAAGACATCCTGCACAGAGAATCCCACATTTAACACCAAAACCTACAGTTAAACTAATTATCAAATGTGATAGGGAAGGAGCTTTTTTACAGTTTAAAGCAAACCTGTAGCTATGCACTGAACAATGAAATGATTTTGTGAAAATATATAGAAAAGGCATGTGGATAATCAGCCTGATAGGTACAACATGTCAGACTGAAATGCTTGTTCATAAATATGTGGTTAATTAGGCTATTCTGTTAAAAAATAAAAACACTATTATCCCTATGTAAGTTCTTCTACTATAGAAGACTGTTTTTGAAAACTGCTCCTGCTGAATCCACAAGCCCCCTCTCCAAATCCTTTTGTTTACCTTACTACATTAGGCCCAGGAAGACTGTCGATGAAAATGCAAGAGGCATTGATCTCAATTATTTTAATTCATAGATGGTCCCTCTACCACATTAAATTCTGTGCACCCAGCTGGTGGCTTTGGTTCTAATAGCTGACATCTATCTAGCTTTGTATTTGGAATGAACTTTGGTATTTTTTTTAAATCCAAAGCTCACATAGTCTGAATGTAATGCCATTGTAAAAACTGGAAAGAAAAAATCATTAATATTCTCTCACATTTGAAAAGCAACTCAATATATTTCAAATTCTCTGCTTCTAAAAAGAACAAAGATGAAATGAAGTATTTGCCTTTTGATTGTCCACACATCGAACTAAACAATACCACTGTGTGACTATTAACGAATCACATACCCCAGTATTAAACACCAACAGCCCATATTTTGCAGATAAAGATGTATATATGTTAGAAAAATGTTTACTTAGAAGAATATTTGAAGTGATACTATATTTAGCAGCTTTGTCCTGCATTTGTACAGTGCTTAAAACAGCAGAATTCTAATCTGAGATTAGAGCTCCAAACTGCTATAATAATACATTTAATCATTAATAACATTATAAAGTAGAATTATTAGGATATAAAGGTAGCTGTTGTTGGTATAATCATCCTCTATGTGAAAGGCAGCAACTAGGGTGACATGCTGCAAGTGAAAAATTACAGTGGTAGTCTCACATTGGGGTCCTTCTAACTCTTTCTAGCTCTGAGACTAGGCAGGAAATCTCAGCTTTCTACATTTTTAATTCCTCTGTTTCATCAAAGTATAACATTTCTCTTTTTATTGAATTACAGCAAAAATGATGCTTAGTAGGCAGGTATAGGAAGGCATGCTCGAGTCACCCAGCTCAGGCCTTCCAGGGTATTTAGATTCAGCAAAGCAAAAGATAGTAAGCCAGGGAGGTGGGAAATGTGGTCTGGGAGTATTGGGTAGACAAGGATACAAAAGCTGAAATCATATGCTCTGTTGAATGTTCAACTTTTTATTTTCTTTTTAGAAAATACAAAAATGTTACCCTACATTCCCCAGTTTGCAGATGAATTGAGGGATTGGTTTGAGAGCCTGAGTCCTGTCTGCAGAACCCGAATACAGCATTGGCAAGTGCTGGAAAAGGGCAGATGATGCTTTTGTGATGTCTGTGTGTTGCATCTGTTGTACTGAGCGGATTTGAATCAAGCTCATATCATGCCTTTGCAGAAGGTCCTCTCAACGAAAGTCAACAGGGCAAGCTTTGGCTTTCAGTGTACTTAATTTTTTTTTCTCCCGTAAAAACTTTGTAGCTGTCTAGTGCTTCTTTCAAAGTCAACAGTGCTGGTTTGAAAGAAAATGTGTTTCTCAGGACACCTGTCTGTGTGCTCATTCAGCCAATTTCCATCTGCCTGCCTGACTAACCATGTGTACCAGTGTCCTTACCAGAATATCTGAGTACCTTCTGTGAAGTCTACAAGGAAGTTAAAATCCTTCTTCTTTCTCTTTCTACCACCTTCAAGAGCATACAAAATAGCACTTCATTAAGGCAAGCACTCCAAAAACACTACAGCCTCATCATGGGTTTAGGAACAGGAAGATGGAAAAGAGGGAGCAGAATGAACACAGTTATTCCTTGAAAAGTTGAACAATCCAAAATAATGATTCAGAATACAGAAGACTGCTGCAAATTATAGATCTGAACTCTAGAACTCAAGGTCATGTCTAATTAATTTAACGAGTAAAATTCTAAACACAATTCAACAGCAAAAAAATCGGACATCTATAGGCCTTTGTCATCTACTACTATATCTGCCAGTCAGGTATACCATTAAGAAACCTTAAATAGCCCCATTTTTTTTGGTGCATAACAGTGACATCTTACTTAAATCAGAATATAAATGATTTTACATTCCTTTAAAAAATATAAATCACTACCAGACAGTGGAGCTAAAGAGCCACACAGAAGCACAGAAAGAGATGTAGGGCTTTTCTTTTTTACTTGTGGATTAAAAATGAGAACTAACCCATTTTCATATGCAGGGGTTAAGACATATGACATCTGATTCAGTGCAAAGTAAGAAGCAAGAATGTTTTGGGGTAAATTCAGTCCTGGCACAAGAGGGAATAACTTTAGTTAATTCAGAACTGAATTTTACCCATGGAAAGACACACAGTAGCTATTCTTTCCATTCCTTAAGAAAAGGGAAAGAAAATGCAGCCATACAGGCTTCCCCATCCAATTGATTTCACGCTGCATGTGGATGGCTTAAACCCAGTCGCCAGTAAAGTCACTGAAGAATAGGTGTTCTGGAGCTTGTTGAAATGGGGACAGAGAGAGTGGGGCAGGACCGCACAGGAGAAAAGCGAAGCAGCAGCCGGTTCTTTTGTGTTTCTGAAAGGCTGAACAATTTCACAGAACAGCTCCAGACTGTTATTTTAAAAGAAGTGACACTGGCTGCCGATGAGAAATTGCACGTGGACGTGCTGTACACATGGACGTGCTGTACTGAGTATCAGTTCCTACCGAAGTAGGAAAAAGCCTGTAATACAAAGTCTGCTCTCATTGTTCTGGAAGCCTTTTCTGGCATGGGGAACACAAAGTTTTCTGCCTTATTAGATATTTGTGTGTTTTAGATTTTTTCTGTCCCAAAAGATGGCAGCCTCCTTCCAAAGACTTCAGCATCTTCCTACACTGATTTGCAGTTTGAATACTCTCTAGCTACATGCGCGGATCTTACACATTTGTGTATCACAAAAGGTAGACTATTACGTTGATGAGCTGCAGATCTTCATCCACCATGCAAATTCAAATATGATGAAGGTAAGTTTGGGATGTGCAGACAAATAGAGATAACGATGGAGAAATGCTACCAGCTATCTATTATTTAAGCTGAGATTTTCTTCGTAGGGATTCACCCACTACAGAGATAGTCACAAGCATGTGAGTAGTTTTGATTCACTCACCCTGCAGCTACTGTTGAATCACAGCACATTCATTTTGAAAATCAATTGGTATCTAGTTAATGTTTGCAATAGTGAGACAGTATTGAGCTGCATGTCAAAACCCAGGGATACCGTCTAGCTGGTGGCTGAAAATGGGAAATAATTTTCTTCACTCTGACTAGCTTATGATGATATTATTCATATAATCACAACCAAAATGGTTGCTCCAGCCCCTCATTTCATTCAATGGACAATATAAAAGCTTGTTGCATTCTCTCCATTGATAACAGTTAATTGGCAGGCACTGCAGTCTTGTAGACTACCTTGAGGAATGACTGTTCACTGCACCCCAAGCTAAATCCTTTGGCTCCTGAGCTTATTTAAACTGAAATCACTGCCTGAGCAGAATGCACACTGAAACTATCTTCTAAATGACTACTACGTGAAAAATTCCCTTCCATCTTCTGCTCCATTATTTCTAGCTGTTAATGGAAAACACTCTTGATGATATTACTATACATTTTTTAGAGACATGCCTGCTCCTTCTCTTTGTTCTGAGAAAACAAAAATAAGGCAATGTATTTGTAAATGAGCTTTATCTTGGAGAGAGGTGTTGGCTGGGCAACTTCAAGGGTATAAATCTTTGTTAAATTACAGGTGGGCAGGGTACAGGTTTTCCTTCTGCTTTGGTGGGTTTCAAATCTAGCTAAGGAGGAATGAGAGAAGAATTCCAGCTCTATGCTAGATACTAGAGTCCTGGACTTCTCTGCTTTGACTCCAAAACAGCACAAGCAACTACCAGTCTCACAGTGTTTCCCTCAGTGCATACTCTTCCCACAGGAATGGGGCAAATACGAGGACAACATAAGCTTAATATTGCAATTAATTGGCTAGTCTTTGTATTTACTACTCCTTTCTGCTCAATACAGACAAAACTACTCAACTGTGTGTCCCCTGGGCCCTCTACAGCTAATAGAAAGACTGATTTTCCTGAATTTGCTCCCTCACTGCCTCTCTGATCATCGAGGTGGTTATGTCAGTCAGTGACAACTGCGAAATCCTTGGTAGACAATAATTTGTTTCAGAATTTAATTAATATTCAATAAAAGGCATATCAATCTCTATGAGAAGGGTGACCATTAGCATTTAGAACATTAAATTTAAAATGATAGTTGTGCACATAACCTCTAATAGTTTTTGCTATTACATCCAGTGAAGTACTTTGAAATTTTGTTGTGAGAACATGCAAAAAATTGAATACTAAATGTGTTCCGCAACATTGCCAATTGCCAATTGATGATCTCTGCCATCAAACTCCTAAAACTTTCTCTTGCACTATAAAATGTGCAGAGAAATGCTAGTATTTTAAACTATGCAAAGGTATTTGTTATTCCTTAAGAGGGAGAGAGCAGTTAAGTTTGTTGTAGTAACAACATGTGAGCACAGATCAGATGAATTCACCCATCTGTTCTAGTTTGTGTATGGAGTGCTGCAGGTCTCAGAGGAAAGAGGAGAGTATGGACAGCAGGGCTTATTTCTTTTGCCTCTTCCAGGAGGAGAGGAACAAAGAGAAGCAGAACTGCTAGTTACTAGCAGTAAAGTAAGCAAGAGATGGGCTCAAGGGTTTGCCATGGTTGCAGACTAGATTCTTCACAGTAAAATAAATAAATAAATAAAAACTATTTGCCATTATCCCCTTGAGAGATTCTCTCCATTTCTTTCTAATCCATACTACGGTTAACTCTAGCTGTACTGTGCTCCTCACACAATTTGCACATGCAGCAATGGTAAATGTGCTGGAAACACACAGTTGTGCAGAGCTGCAGGTTTTCATGTTTTCACTGAAGCTGGAGCTAAGCATACAACAAATTTTAAGAGAGATGCAAGTTGATGGCTTCGCAGTCCTTTACTCATCCTCAGTTTCCAAGATCACATCAAAGCATCAGTACTTTCAGCTCACAAATCCTTCTTTGTTCCTACTTGCAGGGGGATGAAAAAAGAACCAAGGGGCTTTGTGCCTTGTCTAAAGCCCCGCAGTGCTTCAGCAGCCACCTCCAGTGGAGACCCCGATTCCTGATCTAACCCCTGCCTTGCCCTGTGCCTGCTTACCACAGTGACTGAGCACTGCCTGTCTGAACAGATGAAACATCAGATACCATGCTGTTGGACTATATAGATCAAACTGCCTGCTAATAATTCATTACACTCTGTGGAATATGGAGCTGGCAAAAGAAAAGATTAGTGGGGGCATTTCTGCTGTCTGACAGAGCAGCCTAGGCCTGAGCTATCATGCTGGCTTCAGCTCTCTGTATGAGTGTTAATAGCTCCTCACTTCAGAAGTGGGGCAAGAGTTGGCTGCGATGACAGGCTGCCTCCGCACAGCTCCCACAAACAACTTATGGAGATTAGGAGGCTGCTGTGAAGATGTGTAGGAATTACTCTCAGAACTGACAGCATTCGAGTAGCTTGCCTTGATAGCTCCTTTATACTCTAGACTCATGGATTTTTTAATTATTCGGAGAGTTGTGTTATCTGTGTTTTTTTCCTGATTAGTTGAGATATTTGAGTAGGAGAAATTATATTACAGAAGTTAAAGGGCTTGTTTTTGGTGTTCTGTTCATTCTAACTGGAAGTATTCCCTCTCTTTTTATTAAAGATTCTTTACCTTGCCAGGCAGAAGGGGTAATCTATAACGGTGCGTGTTCATTACTTTTGAAAATTCCCAGTGTCTTATTGTGCTAGTTCGTATCTTCCTACTTAGTATGACTAGTACAATAAATCTAAAGAAAATCGATACTGTGTCCTATATGGAATTCTATATGACAACTAGCCTGCAAACACAGGTGATTTCCATATGCATAATAACAAAGCATTTTTCTCCCAGAGATCCTAAAAAATTTGAAAAAGATAATAAGGGTGATCTTATTCTTTAGACCTAGATGACACAAAAAAACTTGTACATATACATAAGCTTTGGAGCACCCTTAAGAGAGGATCCCTGTGCTACATCAGCAAGTAATCACAGCTGATGAGATGGGATGCACAAATCCTGTCCCACACAATGAAGAACAGCTGTCAATATATGCATTTTTGCCCACCATGTCTCTGCAGTGCTTCAGAGCGAGATTTCAGTAAAGCAGGCTTAGCGAGGACTGGCACCCTGACTTCTGCTTCCTGAAGAATGATGCTGCAAAGTCAGCTTGCAGCTTAATACGAGGCATCTCCCAGGAGGTCAGCGATTCCAGTCTTGAACGTTTTTGTACATTCTCTACAGGTAACGTGCCTGAAAGCATGGACCTGGAGCAAAGACTACCTAAAACACCTAGAGGGAAGGGGCTACTATCTCCTATTTATTCCTTTGTTTTATTTCTTTTATTGCTATGAAACCCACATTGGCTCCAGCGTAACTGAGGCAGAGCACAATGACTTCTTTCCTTCGTCTGCCCAGCTAAGTCTCCATAAATTTTGTTTCTGTTTAGTACTGCGGGAGCTGAGCTGTGCTTGCTCATTTTGGAAGGAAAAAAGCCCTTTTTGCAGTGTGTTTGAAGCATAAACAGAGGACATGGAATGCCTTGAGCATACAGCAAATCACAGAAATACCTCTTTGGATCATTTTCTATGCTACTGACATGGGACATAGTCTAGCTCTAGCCAGTTCTAAGACTCCTCATGAGGAGGAAGCTGCAGTGTTTCTAGGCTATCTCTTCCTGTACTTCCTCCTTCTTGAGATTAGGAGGTTTTTCTAACCATCTAACCAGAATCCTTCTTGCTGCAATTTAGGCCTTGGGCATCACCCCTTCTACCAGAAAAAAGGGAACAGATGATTCCTTCCCTTTTGGGAACAGGCACACTTGTGTATCTGCAGACTATTACTAGGTCCCCCTCAGTCTTCTACTCTTTCAGCTAAATAACTCCAGCTTGTTTGGTCTTTGATCATAAGTAATCTTCCCCAGCTCTCTGTTCTTACTACTTGCCTCTGGTTTATCTCCAACACTTCGCTCTCAGCCAGGAGTAGCAAGACCTCACAAATGTGTCTCTATGTTGTGGTAGGACAGAAGCTAAGTGCGATGACACAAAAGCGAGGACTAAGCAGGGACAGGGCTAGGGAACAGAAGCAACAGCTTAGTGCTAAAGTACCTCAGTGCTGCTGAGGTACTTTAGCACCTCATAGTCCGTTTTCCCAGTGTGCCCCTAATCTTTGGGACTTCAGCAACACGCTAAATCTTTTGCATGAATGAACACTAAATTTAGCATTAAAAATAATAGTAAAGGAGAGATCAGACTACAAACGAGGTTTATTCTGATCTGTTTTACCTTATGTCTTCATGAACTTTTTGAAGTTAGTCTTCACAGAGAGCAGTGTGTGTGAAAGCAGAGTTAGACCAAAGCTTCCAAGAAGAAGAAAAGTTCATTTTCCTTCATAAGTTCATAGTTCTTGTCTATACAAATACATTGCACCAGTTTAGTTCAGGTTCTTGCTTCAACGGATATAACTAAAAGTAATACAAATTCTTCACAGATCCAGCTTACTCAATAACTGAATGGAGATAAATTGATATGAATCAGTTATAAACCAATGGGATATGGAGCAGTTGAGATAAATCCATACTCATGCCCAGTTTGTAACATAAACAGTGCAAGGCATTGAAATATCAGTATGGTTTTAATGAACCACTATCCTCTTAAATTTTTATGATCAAATGATATAGAATCTGTGATGCAATTGGAAGTTGATTTTTGTCTCAGATCAATATTATTTTGAAATGAAACTTTTAATTTAAAATTGCCATTGTTTATGTTGTATTTATTGCATAGATGCGTCAAGTAAATCTATCTTCAGGACCTTTCACAAAGAGGTTTCAGAGCATGCACCAGCTACTTTGCAAAACCAATCTTCACAAGCCTTACATACTCTGTTCATGTCACCAACAGGATATTAAGATGCAGAAAAACTGGGACTAAACATTTGCAAAAGTACATTTCTCTCAAGTCCTGAAACAGGAGTGCCAGAGCAGGAGGCAGAACTGAGGTCATGGAACTGAACGTAGCCTTAAAATCGCTGGGAGAAATGTCAACAGATCTGCATGGCAGCAGCAGGCGGCACTGCTATGACACTGAACAGAATTGTGCAGCAAATAGAATTAAGAGGGATAAGAGCTTTCTTTTGACCCTGCTCCTCAAGTATGAATTTCTGAGCTATTGCCTGTAAATTACAAAGCTTTGATTTTTCAGTGCATAATTTAATACGTGCTTTGACCTTTCAGCATGCTGTATGAAGCTTTGATCCTTACCAGCCGACTGTCAGGGTGAACTTTGCATAAGCTGAAAACAATACATTTAAAAATCATGGCCCTACTCCTTCAAAAAAAGCCCATAAAATATTTCTGAGATGGAGAAAACTCATCTTTAGATGCTGCCTCAGGGTAAGTGCTACAAAAGTGCTATATGTATAGGTAGGTGCAGTCAGAAGCCCAACTAATCACATCCTACAGATGCCCCTGATAAGAAACCCAGAAGAATTCAAACTCCTAAAAAGAACAAAAATTAAGAGAGAATGTTCTTACTTCAGCTTTACCTCAGAAAGGATGAGAAAAAGACTGATAGGACTATCCATGACTTCAGTAATGGCTTTCTGGCTTTGAAACAAGGAGGTGGTAGTTGTACTCCTATAACATTTCAGGTATGATGATGATGTGAGTTCAAAAGGTCTAGTTCAGTTCAAACAAGAGCTCAGAGATATCTACATACTCTTGAGTCAGCCAAATAACAATGGAAATTTAATAAAACACAAAGTCTTGTCCTGTTAATACCAGGAAAGTGAGACTCCCACCTCCAAAAAGAAACCTTTGGGCTTTTTTTTTGGCAAACAGAAAGAAAAACAGCCCAGAAAAAAAAGGTGAAAACAAAGTTTGTGGCTGAAAGCACTTAGTTATTTTTGTTTTTCGGGGGATTTTTCTGTCTGAAAATACTAGCAAATCAGATTATAAGAGGTTTTAATATTATATAATGCATTGTGTAATTCCACCCATGCCAGAGGAGTGCAGGTGGAAATGTTTGGAAACCCTATATATTTTTATAGTATACACTGCAACCTATTTTCATCTGTTTGAAAGCTAGAGAACGTTACCAACTTGTCCCCAGTAAAGATTTTTTTTATATTCAGCATAGGTGAATTCTGCTTCTTTTTGTTATACAGGATGCTATAAGCCTTATGGGCAAACCAGGATCAGATATCCTCCGCTATGTTTGAGCCGCCACATTTGTCCACAGAGGTGCTGTGCTGCTGGTAGTGAGCTCATTGTTTTGTAGTGCATGGTGGGAACCTGGAGTATCAGCAGATAATCTCTGAAACATCATTTAAAAGAATTCTTTGAAGCCACAAGCTTTGGATGTCAGTTTAAAGTGAAGTCCTACTCTGGAAAATGGCTAGAAATCGCATCCCTGGTACCACATCTCCTTTGTCAGTTCTCTGGTCAGATTTGCTCAGTTCCCAAGCCAGAAGCTTGCTGGTTTTCTTCAGACTGCCGGTGGCATACATTTCCCCATTCACTGGAAAACCATCTGCCTAAATGTCTCTGAATCCATTATGAGTACTCCCAGAGTCTAGATTTATCTGCCCCCTTTTTCTTTAGATGCATGATGCCACTTAGAGCACAGCTGACTTTCCTCCCATAGCTTCATGTGATTAATAGGAATGAAATAATGTACTCAAATTGATTGCTACAGTGATAGGACTTAAAAATGCAATAGGAAATTCACCTTGTGCACAGGCTAAGCACAGGACCTGAAGGAGGAGGCACTGTGCTCCTGCAATTCTGGGCATCTCGGGCAAGTGGTTTCCAGCATTTGAGCATGGTGGGCATAACAGAACACCCAAACCACGCTAAATCCTGATTTTCACACTGTACAAAAGGGCCTCAGTGAGGAGTGGCATAGCGCATAAAATTGCACTGTATTGATTCTGCATCAGGTAGGGTTGGCTTTTCTCCTCCGAGCATTCATGACTATTTTACTGTCAGTTTGTGCCAGCTCTGCTAGCTGACCTCCTCAAGTACTAGCATAAATTGCTGCAACACATCCCTACATTTCCTCCACAGGGAGCAGATTTGTTGAATTAGAAGGTGCCCTCTTTTGATAGCTATTTTTCTGCCTAACGTGCAGAGGCCAGGAAAGAAGGAGAGTGCATCAGCCTGATTTGCACTGAGTGAGGGACCAAAGTGTCACAAGAAGCAGCCCATCTGCTGCACTTTGGTGGCAGAGAGGACAGCAGGAGGACTGCTCCATAATGAGGGGAGACAGGCATGGAAAAGGAACAGAACTGTGATTACAGTAGAGAAATGAAAGATTTGCCTGACAGCGACACACTGGGAAAGAAAAAGGAGGGGAGGATTAAAGATGGGATCAGAAGATTATGTCTGCTGCTCTGTGAGTCCAGCATGCCCCTGCTGACTAACCCCAAGAGCAGGGGAGCAGTGAAATAGGCCTGGGTCGAGGAGAGATGATGAGGTCCTGTGAATCAGTGTTGATGACTCCTGCTTTTATAATGATAGTGTTATTGGTCTGTGGTGTTTCAGGACCTATTTTCAGTAAGGCATTTCCTTAGTAACTGCAATCCTTATAGTTTCAAATGCTTCTCATGTAAGACTTAGGACTTCAGTCTTCAGCGCTGCCATGTGTAACCATAAGATGAGGCCAGAATGAAAAAAAAGTAGGGCAAATCTTCCTCATCTCCTCTGTGTCACTATTAAAAGGCTACTAATTAGTTAACAGTATAGTGCTCATGGTCTTCAGCTGCAATGGTGCTATTTGGGATTGAAAGGGGAGAAAGGAAGAGATCACAAATGAGAGTGATTGTAATAAAGACTTTCAGCACTACCAGTTAAACAGTGCTTCAAGTAGCATCTTCACATTTTCAGTCATCCAGAGACCTAAGCATAATTTATAGGAATAAATCACATGGCAAATCACATGATAACTCCCCTGAAACCTTAAACGATTGAGGTTCACCAGGGGTCAGCTAAAATCAGCTGAAGTAATTTTCACTTGGTTGCTGAACATGCATTAAAAATGAGCTTTGATTAAGTTGGAGAAACCCAAGGAAAAACAAAAAAACCATGTATGTTATCTCCAAACTTTGTGTCTGCCTAACGCCGACAGTGCATTATGACTTGCAGTCATTCCTCCAGTTCCTGTCTCACTGGTATTTAATGGCTTTGTTCACTTAATAATCAAAATCCCATTTTTAAAGAAGGAAGTTTTTTAAGTGAGATTCAAGTTGGGTAGCAGAATTGGAGAGGGCATCCAAGCTAACTTCTGATTCCAGACAACACCTGTAATTGGGCATTGACGCATCAGAAATGTTAGATTTAAGACAATGAAGTTCAAGCCCTGGAAAAACTTAGTATGTTTGATCCAGAACCTGCAACACTATATTGATAAAAGGCATTAGCTAGCTAGGCAGATTTCATTCAAAAATCCCAGCCTCCAAACTAATTTCATATAAATAAACTCTCTTTGAAACAAATTCTGAAAACATTATATATTAGCCTGTATAGTTCACTTTGCAGAAGATTCTTCATCTTTTCTGTCAGTACAAACCCCCCGTTGAGTGCTCTGAAATACATATCCATAATTAAAGGACTTAGTGTGGATCAAAATAGTCTATTTTCTCCTAATTGTGGAATCAAGTATGCAAAAATAATTTAACAAAATTGCATTGTTGCACTTAGACAATTTTTGAAATTGCCCCGTGTGACTTCATTAAACTTTGAGTCTGGAACATTAATTTGAGGGAAGAAAAGTAACTATTTCAGTATTATTAGACCATTCAGGTGGTAAACACATTCTCTGAAAAAGTCATCTAATCGACATTTCAGTCATCAGATTTAAATTGTAAATGAAACTGTTGTCTGTACATTAGAAAAGCACATGCCATGTTTTGTTAACATAATCAGAAAAATGGAGCTGCCACAACCCCTTTTCCCATCTGCCAGTCATTGCATTAAATGCTTCTGCAATTTTATTAGAATTCTCTGTCTCTGCAGATCCTGCTCAGCTGTGAAATTGGAACTGCAAACAGAAATATTACATTTCCGTGTACAGTAGTGGATAAAAAGTTCAATTTTGACACGTGCAGAGGCAGGGAGAGCTTGTCATTCTTTAAAGGCAGAAGGACAGCACAGTGAATCCCCCACAACCCCAGTGTGAGGCAGAAGGTAGGAAAGCAGATATATCCCTCACGTGACATTTTTCTACAACAACAGGTAGAAACTCAAAGGTGCTGGAGGAGGATCCTGGTCATAACTTTAAACAAAGGAAGGACGAAAGACCACCTGTCCTTATGAGGCATGGAGTGGGACAGCAGAATAAGGTTAATAAGCCTGAATTGCACTGGCTTCTGCTGCCATGGCCACTGCCTCTGCTCGGGTTGCAGGAGTGGATGACTAGAGGCTGGGGAAGAAGTAGGCAAGCCATGCTGCCTGAATCCTTGCTGTGGCACTACTTATAGTATATATTTGTTGCAATGCTTCTGCTAATGCAAGAGATGTTTAAGATGGTTTCTCCAGTTCTGCTGGTGTCACCTGCATTGCATGTTGCTGCAGAATCATTTCCATAGCTGACAAAAAGTAGTGTTCAAAGAGAGTTTGGCAAGTGAAACGAACCAACCTGTCTAAATGGCAAGTGTTTTTACATTTTTCTTATAAAAAGGTCCACATATGAGGTATTTTTGCACTCCCTCACACAGCTTTTTTTCTTCCGTCTTCCATGATACGTGTTTCCATTTTTTAAAGGAGTCTGTTTACAAAGAGGATTTTGCATATGTGTATTTTCAGTTTGCCTGTGCAGCACATTTACTTCTCTGCTGGAAAATGAGAAATATTAAAATGTAAAGAGGGACATGAAAAGATTCTCTGGTTGTTCAGTAGCCCTTCTGGTAAGCACCTCATCTCCACCATTCAAAACACAGAAAGGACAGGAAAGAATGTTTTGTGAGCTCTCATAAGAAAATGTTGGCCACAAATCTGTAGAATAGATCTTTCATTTATTTCAGTGATCTCAGCCATGGAGCTTAGTCAGTTCTCATCAGCAATGCTTGATTTTTCATCTCCTGCCATCTCCTTGATTGACATTCACCTGCACACACAACACGAGGACAAAGTAGAAGCGATGCAAATTTAGTCTAACATTTCTTAAGGCCTATTGCTGTCTCCTCTCACAGGAATTAATTTCTTTGTATTTTCCCTTGAGTCAATATAGTGTTCAAGAGCTGTTCAAAGATTTTTGTCTTTTTCTGCAACCTGTTTCTTCAATAATACGCCTCTTTCTCTTTGATGAAACTCCTGGTCTACTTTTCTTTCTCATCATAATTGGATTCTGGTCTCAGCCACAGTTTCTTGGCATTTCTATCTAGTCTGGTTTGCCGTAATAACTCATGGAAAATTACACTCAGAAGAGTAACTTTGTCCCTAACTGGCTGAGGACAAAGAATCATCAGATGCCCTCCCTCTCTGATGCCCTCTGGAGGATTCCATAAATCCTGCAAATCAGCCTGCCTTCTTGGTCTTTCTCTCCCTAATCACATTTAACTGCAGCTATTTTCAAAGAAATACAGCTGTAGCCCCCCACAAGGGCCCCACAAAGGCCCCCTCTCTTTCAGGTCCCCTTTGTCCTGCTCTCTCTCTAAGCCTCTTTTCCTTCTGTTTCTTCCCATGCTTAAAGCACAGCCCATGGGGTGACCCTGCCCCTCCTCAGCCAGCACACACCTCCACTCACTGAGTTTCCCCCCAAAAGAAGAGCAAAAGGCAGTTATTCTGTAAGTGCTCTTGTCTAATTTGAGTTTTGTTCTGGAACAGAATAAGACACACTACCAAGGGAGGTTGGGGATGACTAGATTTTACACTAGATTTCCCTCCATCAGTTCCATCAAAGATAAACAATGAATCCAGAGGACCTGCGAGATGGCCTTCCAAATGGACGAGATAAAGGCAGTAGGCAGCACAGGAACAGCTTCCACCTTCTGCAGTCACAATACAGCACATAACAGTTTTACAAGAGAAAGACTTTTATACATATGCAAATTTGTTGTCTAAAACCATTTTGAAAAATGGAATCTTTTTGGCCGGACATACTCTGCATTTCCTAGGTCCTGTTTTCCATGCACGAAAGACAACTAGTACTTCCAGTCTAAACAATTTCACTTTACATTAGAGAAAACCAGCAAAAAATGAAAAGTGAATACAAATTTGTTACTCGAGTGCTTGACAGAGAGGTTTCGTTTTCTAGTTGCCATCTTGAATCTATTCACTATACTGCCATCAAGCAGAACTGCTTGCATTTTAATGTTGCATACAGAAAATAATCCTTAAAGATAACATCTTTTTGACACTATTATGAAGAGATTCTGCCTTCACCCATTTTCCTTTCTTTTGTGACCTTCTTTTTACTTGACAACCCGTAAGCATGAAATTAAGCTTACCCTAGCATAATTTTGCTGTTGTGACCCTGATGCAGAACTAAATCATAAAAATATGGACAAAGCTAAAAGTTGTGTAATAACAAAAAGTGAGTAAAGACCTGAAAAGCAATTGAACTGGTTTTCTGCAAATGCAGCTTATTCTGTAGATTGCAAAGCAGTCTACAACAAAGTCCTTTGAGCGCAAACTAAGATATGAGTGGCATTGCTTCAGCGTAACATCATTCCACACTGGCTGAGGAAGAAGATGTAGAAGATGTATCTTACTGAGTGTAAATTGCACAAGATACCCCACTTTCATTTATACTACATATAGTATAAATGGACTATATTTTAAGATAGAAGTAAGTGAACTTGCAATCTTAATTCAGTATTCCAAGATTTGTGAGTTTTGTTATTTCAGCTTAACAATTTACGGATTTTATCTTCATCAGGGATAGATGGTATTTGACAACTAATTTTTCCATGTTCATAAGAGATATAAACAATAAATTAATATCCCTGCCAATTGCCTTAATCATTGTTAGCTGGCTGGTCTCAAGCTGATTTCCTTGTGGGGCATAAATACATACAACACTGCAGACTTGCTGCAAATTAGGCCATGATCAATTTGCCCCATCATGACCTGAAGGTGACACAAGAGTTTAACTTCTGTATCATATTCACATTCTTAGCAAAACTAGCCATTAGAGACCCATTTAATGCCAGTTTTTGTGAGGCAATCTCTAGACCTGTAGAAAGGGAATGAGATCACCAGTTGATTTTCTGAAGTTTATAAATCATTTATCAGATGGCAAGGACTGACATACCTTAGTGCTGAACTGGTAACCTAGCCATGAGATGAAAGGCACTACAGTGTGTTCCCTGTGGCCTGAGCTACTTTTTCCTCAAGCAAGAAAAATCAATGTTTATGCACAGGAGTTATTACTTACAGTGCTAACACAGTTATGATATAGATAGCTTTAACTTGGAGATATTAGTTTCCATCAAATTTTATTATTATAAACATAGGACAGACATAATAAAGTGACAGGCAGTGTCAGCTGGGTAACAGCTGTGCTTTTCTTAGCTGAAGACAGACCATCTTTAATGCGAACTGGCTGAGGGTATAACGCTGTCCAGCAATGCCATTTGGACACAGAACACAGAGTCAGTAAGGTTGGAAGGGACCTCTGGAGGTCATCTAGTCCAACCTCCCAAAGGTTTCCTGGTGCTGGTTCCACTGGGGCTTGAACCCAGGACCTTCAGTATGTAAAGCAGATGTGATAACCACCACACTACACCATCTATTAAAACATATATGCTCTCTCAGGGTTTTGTTGTTATTTCCCAGGTAAGATGCATATTAGGACTGATTCATCTTGCTCTGGGCATTATAAGCTAATCTCACTGTGAGGTTTGCATACTAGTCTGGTAAGAATAGGAGCTGACTTTTCTGAAGTCAGCAGAGCTGCAGCCACTCATGCCAAATGAGAATCTGGCCCGTACTGCTGTTTTAATTAGACCCATGTTGGAGAAGCTGTTTTGTACATATCAATTAATCAAAATGATACATAAAACATATGGCTCCAATTAGAGTGGGTTAAAGGCAACATCATCTGGTAGTCTTATCACAAAATATTACGTCCTCATTGCTATCAGATAATACTTAATGGAAAAATATTTCAATCAAGTGTACAAAATGACAGGGATGTAGTCATGTCATCACTATTAGGCTGATGCAAGCAGCTGTCCACATGGAATAAATCTAATGACCTACTCCAGCTGCTGTTGAAAACTGCTCCAGGAATCCAGTCATTCTCCTCCTGCCAGATCCAAGCTTCCAGCTTCCAAACCAAGCTTTTCATCTTTTAGCAGTGCTTAATGATAGCTGCTCCTGTAACTCCATAGAAGAATCAAGAGACATGGCTCAGGACCAAAATATTCTTTCCCTGAAGAGAAGCGTAGATACATCACAGCAATTCTTATCTTGCTGGCTATTTCTTTTAACATTGATTAATCCCCCTGAGTTGCATTTTGAAGCATCACCAGAGGCAATTTACACAAGCTATTTTGTGTGCATGATTTCTCTTCATCTTTTCGATGTCTTTGTGTTAATGGAGTAATACTGATTTTTCATCTTAACTAGGTAATGTGGCGCCAAACTGCTACTCTACCAGGGTTTCCATATTTACAACAATGTAGAACGATGGTCTTAACCTTTTATGGTCCTTAAAAGTAATCATGCAATTTACCGTATGAGTCAAGTTGTTTTGCTCCTATGCCTTTGACAATATACTATCTCAGACTAAGTGCTCTACCTTCATATATTACCCTCTGCTTTTCAGTTTTGCACAGGTCTTACACTGGTTTCACTGAAGCTGCGTGTGTGTGTGGGGGGGGTTGTACTTTATTACTTAGCTTAGTGAAATTGTTTTTTTGTATAACTAAGATGCCACTTCTAGTGCTGAATGTGACAGCAACTTCAACACCATTCAAATATACATAATCATCTAAGACAAGTAATGATGAAAAATGCTGAAAGTCTACTGTAATTTAGGCAACAAAAAATCATTATGTATGTTGGAGTTTAGCCAGGTTAGTTTACATCTCTGTTCTTGCAAGGAGTGACATGTAATTGTTGGAGGCCTCATTTACTGTAGACTGGACTTGACACCAGAAGGTGTAACCCCTAAGGAGGGGTACTGAGATGCTATAGTACAGCTACAATCCCTATTGCACTTTCACATGCAGAGCCAACTGCTCCCACCTTCGATTCTGATTTTCTTGGGAAATTACAAAGGAGGCAGCTTAACTCCTGTTTTTCCTGAGGTAAATTTTCTGCCTAGGAAATGATCTACAAAGGTTCGCTTGTGGCTTCATAAACCGTCCAAATGGTATGTGGGGCCTAATGCAAGATACAACCTTACTCCTCTGCTGTTAATTTGTGGGTCTTCCTCAGTGCTACTTTCTAGGATAGACACAACTGAAACAAAAGTCATAACCACAGATTTTTTTGCTGCATGAAGATGGACAGAATAAACCCTTTACTTAGCATCTCACACCCACGAATATCTGCACCCTCCATCAAGAATCCCTCCGGACAAGGTTCTCAAGCCACAAAAAATAACATCTACATTGTGAGCTTCCATCTCAGGAGGGTTTGGATCCAGGATTCTAACTCTATGCATTTATTCTGTTGATACAGGAAGTAAGTGGTGTTAATGAACTGGGCTGCTTCACATGGAATCCAGAGTATTCCTCCCATCGTTTGAGAATTGCCTAGTGACAAAGTAGTGTCTGAGACCCGCTATGAAAATGCCAGCAGAAAAAGCAAGGGGCCTCTGTACCTGCAGTAGATTTGTTAGTTTAACAGCTGTGTAGGAAATCTGCCCATGAACAGCAAGTGTTATTAATATCTTTATTGTGCTCCATCTGAAACACTCCTCCTTCTTTGAGATAAAACTGTTCTTTCTGAGATAAGCTGAGAGGTATTTGTATCACTATGTCCACTTTCCTCTCTCATTCCACAAGGAGATCAAATCATTTTTTGTTTTAGCAAAAAAGCCTCTAATCTTGGGCACATTTTTTGAGATACTAAGACATTGATTTCATGGAGAGTTGAAAACATTCAGCTACTTAGGAAAATCAGGCATCAAATCTTACCCTGCAGACAGCACACTTGAAAAATATGGGACTATGAGATCTGGTCGGATTGCCTTGAGAGAGGGCCAGAAACCGGACTTCTGTCACATGCTCTCCCTTCTGCTGAACACAGTACAGAGTGTAAAATCTCATTAAAATCATTCCTTGTATCTAATTATAATCCTTCATTATTGCAAGACAAAAATGCATCTTTCTGTGAATTATGTGTTGTTCAATGTACAGATGTAATTTGTTACTGCTGAAATTAATAACATGAAGACTTTACCACAATAGTGATATCTTTCTCCAGCAGTCTTCAGCAGTCTGTACCTCAAGCTTGATGAAGAAATCTGAGAGGAAAAAAACCCCAGTCTGCCCCAGAAGTAATCACTTATGCCAATTAGCAAAGGAAGGCTGCCAAGGCTTTGGGAGCATAGCTGCAATTTGTGAGCTCCAGTCACATCAGCCATGTCTGCGTTGTTGAATTTTCACATCCTAGGAGAAAGACAGCTTGATGCATTACAGAATTCATATGCACGAATGCAAGGCCTTGTCTCTGCATATTTTCCTCAGAAGCTCCTTTGAGAGATGTCTAACATAGTGATAGTTTATCAAAACCTCTCACTATGTGATTTCAGAGAAGAGTTTTTACAGACTAAATTGTGTTAAGGAAGAGCAGGCAGGAGAATAAGAGAAAAAAGACACATCTGTTAACTTAGGTTATGTGTTTTCTAATTGCTCAACACTATCTTAATACAGCAGTTGGCACTGACCAGTTCAACACAGCCCATACGTTAGGCTGCATTATCACATAGGGCAGCCTGACATTACAGAAACCTGTCAGGGTTGCTACTGTCTTTTGGAAGCAGCTTTATTACCCGGGGATGCAACAAAGTGTTCACGAAAGCATTTCAAAAGTACAGAAAACCAACTGACAGTTTTTTTACAAGATCCCAAAGCATTCAAGAAACTTTACAAAGTGATTTATAAACTACAAAACACAGTCTTTCTATGCACAAATACACGGTCATCGACGGGTTATGTTTTCCATACATGGAAAGCACATGCACTAGCTCTCATTTTAAGTGTGGTGACAGTGAAACGAAAAGGGGGAAAGAAGCAGCTAGTATATATATCTTTCCTTTGTGATCATCTAACCTGCACGGATTAGTGCATACTGTAAGCTGTTACCAGCTGTTATTTCTTCTGTTCCAGTGCAAAGTCAGCCATCTCAGTTTAAACAGCTTTCTTGGTGCTTTGAGCTACAGTGAGTTCCTTGCACTGCCCCAGCTGAGGATCACTGGCTGGACAGACTCCTTTTCTTCTCCTGGCCCTGCTGTGGGGTTCGCAACCCCCAGCACAGATGTGGTACCTAACTAGCTGGGCTTAGTAGCATCCTATGTCTCTGCAACTGATACTGCAGAGAAGGTCTGCACACAGGCAAAACTGCTTTAGTTAAGTGTCTCACAGAACAGCAGCTGCTCCTGCAGTTTGGCTCACTTCTGGAAATTTAAAGCTACAATTCAGACTGCATTAGCATACTGCAGGGCAGAATTACATCAAACAAGGAAAGTACTGGCAATTTGCACCCAAGGCAAAGGAGTGGGCATTTTGTTTTAATGGATGTAGCTGCTTGAGAAGGAAGGCTTACAGTCTGCAGCTTAGTTTGTTTTTCTTTTCTGCTAGAAGATCAGAACTATGTTAAAAAGAAATTTGTTCCTCTTTTCTTTTTGGAATGATTAATTCTCCCCTGTTCATTAAGTTGTACTTGAGCAGCAATTGCAAGTTCGATTTGTATTGCTGCTGCAATTGTATATCATTAAGTAACGACCGTTACAAGCTGATGAGGGGTGGGCTGTTAAGTAGGTTAAAAGTGATTATTTATTAGCATGAAAGTATGCATTTTTATACCAGCAAAGTTGTGTTGAATAACTGGTGTCTGCAAAAACAGTTTTGTTGACATTTGATGAGAGAGAGAAGAAAAATATACTGTCACTCTGTGAGCACAGAAGTGTCTTTCATTCTTCATCACAAATTGCCCTTCTCTCTAGCCAGCAGTTGGCTGGGTCTCTGCACTGAAGTTTGTATTCATATGCCATGAAAGGAAAGACTAGAAGAAAGGAGCTGACCTGCAAGGTCAGGCGTTCCCACGGAGAGAACTCCCTCTCCAAGCTTCGCTGGGGTTATCTAGGTTAGTTGCAAATTCTTAATCACGAACTACACATGCTGCTTCTTTTATTCTCGTTGCTTTTCAGAGCCAATTAAAATCACAGACACATGAAAACAAGTTATTTCTCTGGGCTACATGCAGGTTTCAGGGACTTCGTGAGCCTCGCTTTAAAGACCACCTATGAGAACAGAAGGCCAGATAGGTACTGCTCTTCAGCTTGGAACTGTCCAAGCCACTCGCGCGCTGCAGGAGGACAGGCTGACAGAACAAATGGTGGTACACACACTGTTAGCTATGGCCTCCTACTAAAGCTATTGGACCAAGATGTAGGCCTTCTGAGTTCAAGCAAGACCCGTTTTTTCCCTAGGCTTCAAGAAACGCTTTGACCAAATCACATAACTTCTAAATCTGTAAAATAGTGATAAAATTCCCTTCCCTCTACTTTTTGTATGTCTTGTTTACTTGATCAAAAGTCCTTCTTCATGAGCCCTGTTTTGTAATGTACTATTCCTATATGTACTATCCTACATGTACTATTCCTAGCACAAAGAGGATTTGGGATCACTTGAAGTCTCTCATTTCTTTGGAAATGCAAATAATACTCATAAAGAGAGTCTGGATTATTTGGGAAAGGAAATCATAGTGAATGTGCCTATGAATAGTAAAATCCATAGTGGATATCTACTGTCTTTTCTGGCCACTGGTCAGTAAGGTCACAGGGAAGATAGATAAGCAAAAAATACAAGGGAAAGAATGAAATATAAGTATAGAAGGAAGGTTACATTCAGCAAGAGACAGGGATGTGGATTGGATTTGAGAGACTGAGGGGACAGAGGAATGGAACTGAGTGCAAAGCAGGGATGGGGAAAAAAGGTTTAAAATAAGAGGCAGTATAAAAAGAAAGTGGAGAGCAATATGGAGACAAGAAAGGAACTAGAGAAGAGGGAAGAAAAAGTGAGAGGAATGGAGAAGCAGTAAGATTGGGGAAAAAATATTTGGGGAAAACAAAGACAGTACCATGAGTGGGAGAGGACAAAAGGGGTAGAAAAAAAGTAGGGGAGAAAAACAAGGGAAAGTCATAGCACCGCAAGGCTGTTTTTTTCCAGGGCACCTGCATCCAGCGGATGTTGGAGGGGCCCTATTGAGTAGTTTGATTCTCTAGGATGATCCTTAAATACCTATATTCTCTTCTCATTTGTGTGACAGTTTCAGACTAGAAACTGCCTTGCCTTGTCATTGAAATAAAAGGGGGTTTCACTGAAGTATTTGCCTTGAACATGACAGAATGGCCTCCACTATTAAGTTTTTCTGCAGAAATTTTAGTACTAAAAAGAAGGACAAGTAGATAGAGTATGGTAAAATTGCAGAAGAAAGAACAAAATAAAAAGAAAATCCATGTTTAAAACTACCGGCTACATGCTGGATAATTTTACTGGCAGCATCATTCAGGCTCTCCTATATTTCATTAGCCTGCCCCATCTCCTGATTCTTCCAGGGAGTGTCTGCAACATCCACCTTGTTCTATCCATTCTTCAGCAAGGATTATAGAACAGTAATATTATGATCAAGACAAATAAAGAAATCTATCAAATTTATCCTGTTTTCTTTTTATAATAATTCAGATGCTGACCCTGAATATTCATTGTACTGGAAAAAATTGCAATCAAGGAAGAGTTAGAAATTGCTTGTATCCTTCCTTCCAAAACTTAGGAGATTCTCTTTCATTTTTAATTTACTAAATTACATTAAAAGTGGTCATTTGCCAAAAGTGCTGTGAGGCTACTTTGTTCAGATGACTGTTCTTGATTAGACTTACACAAATGGCACTGAAATCTCCTTGTCATCTACTAGCTGTATTAAGACTTGTTCTAGATTTATACCACTTTTTTTTTTACCCTATTTAACATAGTCATGAGCCTTAGCAAAGATGTCCCTATTATTTACTGCTAATCCAAAGTGAGTCCAGAGGTTAGCTCTGTTGAGCCATAGGGCTGTAGGTGCAGGTTCGTTATCTGTGTTTTTATATGGATGCAAATAGATAGTACTATAGTGAGTTGATAATATTGCCCATTCATTCAGTAAGGGGCAGCCAAGAAGATGTGCCTTGACTAGAATCAGAAATTGTTAGTAGTAAGATTTTAAACTGCTATTAGTTAGGCACATTCTTCTTACAATGACATAGATACATAGATTGATCTGTATAGTGTCAGGGCAACAAGATGGGGGGGGGGGGAGTGTTAGTGGGAGGACAGATCAGACGACCTCTAGAGGTCCCTAAATTATTCTTTGATTCTATCATCTGATAATAAAAACAATGGTATTTCTTGGCAAAGACTCTTTACTCATTTCCCTTACACCCAACAAGGACATGTTTCTGAGGTCACAGGTTCAGGAAGGACAGAAGACTAAACCTATCCTTAACTGCTCATGAAATAAGTGACTCCAGTCAGTTTTTATTGTCCATGATGATAATTCTTTTTCCAGTCCATAGCAAGGATTTTCTATCTAGACTTCATCAGGACAAAAGATTTTGGGCTTGTCTTGAATTTACTTCCAGGGGTACATCTTTTAAATAATGACTGATTATGACACTCCTGCTTTTTTCAAGAATGAGGAATGGGAAACACAGGTTGTGTAGTGGAGGAGACTATTGCATAAGGTAGTTCCTTAATTTGTTGCACATTTTCAGAAGTTGTTTGGTTTCTGAGGCAGGAATTGTAGGAAGAGAAAGGGGAGTCTCAGAGTTCAGACAGTCAGATGCAGAATTCAGGAACCAGATTTTATCCTTGTCTTTGCCACTGATTTCTGATGTGTTGCTTAGCAAGTGACAATGTTTTTCAGATGGAGTCATTAACAATTTGTTTCTTGTTGCCAGAGTGCCCAGCATGAGACTCTTTTTCCTGATTGATTGGCAAGAGCGTAAAACACTCACAACGACAGCTGAAGTCCATCAGGGTTGTGCTTTCATCATAACTCACAAAGATGTCACAAAATAAGATCTACTGCTAACTGCTCTGAAAAGTTGGGTGCTGTGTATCTCAGATTGCACGCTTGAAATCAGTGGCTATGTCTGAGCTTAACTTCTCTGTGTCTCAGTTTTCTATCTACAAAAAAAAGAATAATGACAGCCTTCACCTCACATGGATTGTGAGAAGCTAAGTTAGTGTTTGCGAAGCAGTTAGATATTAGTGATGAACACCACAAAAAAGCCCATGAGGAAATGAACAATTGCCTATTCTGAGCAGGGTTTGAATGTCATGCAGTGAATAAGGTCTAAGATCATATACACTGAACAGTAAGAGGAAAATCAAATATCAAAGAGCTGCTCATGATGTGCACCCTAAATTCTGAACACTGAATGAGACAAGGATTCTTTGTAAATAAAGGCATGTGACCATGCAATGAAGGGCTGTGCCATAGTGCATACATACCAGAGGCCAAAATAAATCTGCAGGCACTGCCTTAATTCTATCATTTCCTAACTGTCAGTGAATGACCTTGAAACTTGGATAAAATCCTTCAAATTGTGTACACTAGAATACTAATTTCATTTTGGTGAACACATTAATACACATACATGGTCTCTCACAGATACACACAATCACGGAGCATGGCATATCCACTAAGTCTAACCAAAGCAAAATTCAAGGTCTTTCTTTTACAAATTTCTGTCTCTTTCTATTTATGTCTCCATTTTATTTTTACCTCTTTTCAGTATCTGCACTAGTTCATAACATTAAATGTAGAAATTATGTCTAATGACATAATTCTTCCTAAATATAAAACTATAAGGCTGAATAATTAAGAATATTAATAGACAAAAGACTGTCTTATTCTTCTAGGTAACCAAACATCTTTCTTCAGATTTTCATCCCAGTATTCAAAAATATTAACCTGTCAGCTTCTCATATTTCTCCCCTATCTATTCTGTTCATCATTTTTCAAGATAAAGCCAGGTTTATGTTTGCAAATGAAAAGACTGTTTTTTTAAGATCTTAATAACTTTTACTTCTATACTCCCAAAGCACATTTGATGTATCTAATAAAGTCATTTTAAAAATACAGAACAAACAATTCTGCAAGTTAGAGGTCACGTGTATCACAAAGCTGTGTTGGCATGCCCCCCAAAATGGAATGAGAGAATGAATTACATTTATGTATGGAGATGGTGCTTACATTGCAAATATGACAGATAGAAATAAGATGCCAATTTTTTAGACTAGATCTGTGTACTCCATCCTATGTCCATTTCTCTTATGAAAGGGAATGACCTATGATCATTTCTAAGACAAGCAATCAAAATCACCTTGCTGCTCTTCTGATCAGTTCTGATACCTGTCGAAAGGCAGCTTTTCAAGACTCCTTTTGCCCTGTTCACTTCAGGTTCCCATCAGAACCAGCAAGTGCAGCTTTGGTACAAAACTTAGACTGAAATGCCTAAGTTTTGATGAACAAGCAGTATCTACGGAATGCAGCTCTGAAGAGAAACAATTGTACAGAAAGCTGTGGAAAGCATAGGAAGTAAACATTTTTATTGCAGAATCTCTCATGGCTCGTGGGCAAGGTATAGGGCCTGTATGGAACCTGGAGAAAGGAGCACAGGTTGCAGGAAAGAAGATTTGAGGATGGTAGCAAGCAGCCAGTCTGTATGTATATGGCTAAAATGATGGCTGGTCTTCCAGCAGCACTGAACAAAGTTTTCCTGATGAACAGCACATTTCATTAGATGTCTGAATCCCCTCACGATGCTGTGCAGCCCATTATAGAGAAGATGGGAAATATAGGACAGACAGACTCAGAGGTAAATGTTTCAGTGTTGGTTTAAAACGTTGAGCCTGATGTAGTGGAAATGATGCAAAATAAATGTCAAAGTGCGACAAGTTCATCAGAAAGAATATAATTAGAGAGTGCTGATTATGTAAACAAGATACCATCCTCTCTCCCTACAGAAAAGCTTCTAAAGAATTAATTTTGAACAAATGCTTCTCTCTGTGACTGATTTTCCTGGAATTTCCAGTCAAGGGACAGGTTGCTGAAATTTAGATTTCTTTTTTTGTAACTGATACCATGTGTGACCGATCTTACTTTTTGATTTGGGGAATTGGCGTCACATTCAGCAGGTAACTTTGCAGTTTGCTTCTTGTATAGGGCTCACTCTACATGAAATTGGTGCAAGAACCCCAGCTAAAGAAGGCTAATTAGAAGGAGTTCATTCACCCATTTTAGAGAGGATATAGTGAATGTTTTGACCCTAGGAAGCACAGATATAAGTGGATTATTCCTTTTTATTCTCCAAGATCGGCATTCAGAGCACAAGCAGGAAAGAAAAAAGAGCTTGGATGTGTAGATGTTGGACAATAATTCATTTGGAAAGGCAAGAAATAATTCAGAGGTGGAGGTGAACTACAAGGAAGAGTAATGGTGTTACCATTTGTACCATGGCTCTGTACCTGAAGAAATAACAGGACTTGATCAATGATAACTCATGTAAAGGAGCGATATGAGATGACAAAGAACCAGTGGAGGGATCTCTGAGAGAATAATGATATCTTATCCCATGGTCCACATCGCTCTGCCCAGCAGGTTTGTTTGGGACGATTGATGAGAGCTCCAGCTTAGGCAGTCGGCGGTAATTTAGAGTGGTAGGCCATGCACAAACGACTTTCGTTGCTGCCGACAGCTTCATTACAGCAGACCCATCCTTCACTTACTGCAGACCTTCTTCCATCAGGCTGAAGATGAATGAGGGAATGGGCCAGATCCTATATGTCTGCAATATTATCCTCTCCATTATTTTTTCCTGGACTGGTTTTGTTTTTAAATTCTATGGTTGTCCCTTTAAATCGTTTAAGAATGAGCCAGAAACACCATCAGTGCCTTCATCTGCATGTAACTTACTTCCTGAATGTACTCTGAAAGATAAACTGGTAGAAGTGGAAGGAGAGGTTTTAACATAGCCTGAATGCACAGTCTTTTCTGATATCTTTTTTAAGGAATTATTTTCAGAGCACTCTGGGGAACTATGGAGTCATTTTCTTATAGGCATGATATCTTGCCTTAAAAATGAGTTTACAACCACTTTGCAATAGCTTTTAAATGGAATTAATAGGATTTTGTTAAGTAATAAATACCTTCAGGTACTAGTTACCCTCCCTAATCCTGTGTGTGGATACTCTGTGCCATCAGATGGACCAAGGCTATATTCAGCTGTGGAAATTCTTTCTTACAGCAAGTGTCTCAGAAGAAAAGAGAATTATTACCTATTATGAAAGAAAAAGTAGCATAAAGAAAATAAAGGGGTTGCTTTGCAGCTGTGTGAATGTGCCTACTGCAGGAAGAGACAACGATGAAGTAAGGAAGACACAAGCCAAGGCTGCATAGAAACTAATGGAACAAAGCAGAATAAGTGAAAGTTTAAATGATCAAAATCGCTCAGACTGGAGCTCCTTGTTCCAGTCTTCGAGTGCATGAAGGCATATATACTTGTTCCAGCTGGTAAAAGAGGTTTAATTAATGTTATAGGCCTAACTGAATAGCTTGTGTGCTTCTACAGCCTTTATAATATCCCTGTTTATGACAACCTTTGTCTCTGATTGTGATCATTCCACTTAGAGGATCTGACAATGCCAATGGAGTGACCAAGATTCTTCCCCGGGGTTAGTCCTAAGTCACTTGTAAAATTATTCATTCAGCTACATTAAAATGACCAAGTTACTGTCTATAAAACCACAAAACCCCGTAATAATAAGCAGAACATTGTGTGTATATTAACTTGTAAGTAAATGGTATATCTTACATTTTGAAGGTGTTGGATTTTATTATACTAAAGCTGCATACAAGATGGAAGTGTGAATGGCTTATTGACTATAGCCTCTGACTGCACTGCACTAACCAATGTTTTAAAGCTGTGGACTTGGCGTAGCAACATGCAAGTTCAGTGCTTCTCTGTATGGATGATGTTATGTGTATTTGTCACATGCTGGCTTTAAGTCCATCCTTACAAAGAGGCTCCATGTGCGTGCATGTGTATGTAAAATCACATCAAAGGATGCCTACTCCACCATCTGACTAGATACGCACTGTTTGTACTGTAAAGAAGGGTCGGGCCTCTATTTTGCTCTTGTGTTGGATGCATATCCAATCATAATATGAGGAGGTACCTGGTTGTTAAGATACCTGGTCCTTCTGTGCTTCTGTAAGATGCTCTCTTGCAACCTTAGCCAAAGGGCTGGATTATACTGATTTACTGTATACAGGCTTGAAAATTTATTCCACCTCATATTAAATCATCTTGAGGTTGCAGCTCAAGCCATTCTGTTTAGCATCATCCCACTGACCTTTCCACAGTGGATGCAGAAACTCGGATTCCTCTCCCCTTTTGTCACTCAGGAGCCAAATCGGACAGGATGGCTTTTTCAGTCATCTGTGTCTACTGAATGCCAATGGAGCATCTGGTTGTGATAGAGATTTCTGCAACAAAGATACTTTCTTGTATTGAGATGTACTTTCAGTCAGTATGGCTGTACCAGCAGAGGCAAGGAACTTTACACCTCTGATTTTATTTCTAGCCATATTCAAAAACATGTTATGTTCATATGGTTGGAGGCAGTGAATATAACTGGAAGCAGTCATTTGGTGTATATGTGATGAGCATACCAGCTACTCAGCTCTGCTTTCTAGCTCGGTAAAATCTCACATGAGGAGTGCCAGCACAGCACATACAGGACTAAAGCAGTTTGTTAAGCCTATTATTTCTGAATTATGCTTGATAAACTTCTCAAGACAAATGCATTACTAAAGCATTATAATCTACCTTAGATTGAACATCACATTAGACTAGATCTCATCACTACCAAATAAAAGGGGAAAAGTTTGCAGAAGCATATCAGTTAAAAGTTATCCTAAGTTAGTTACTGCCTCCGTGCTCTGAAACAGGTGTAAGATACTGTGGAAACTCGCAAGCTTGCTGTCCTCAGTACCGACCCTCTCTATAGCAGTACTTTGGACGGAGACGGCAGAAAAGTGGGGAGGTCCAGAGGAGACAGAAGCAGCCACCTCTTGCTAATCAGCAGCTAAAGCAATTTTAATTTGTTTTTCTAAACAAACCGGAAGCTCCTCCCCCCCCCGCCATTCATATTAGGAACCTCCAGAGCTGATTTTCTCTTACTCTGTGACAGATTGTGTTCCAGTCCCTCTCCTCTCCCTATAAACAGAATATACACAAATGATTTTTCAGTAAGTTTCTAGATGTAGCTTTAAGTACAGCTGATGTTTGGTACAGATGAGCTGTTTGATTTTGTTCTTCATAAAATCACGTGTTTAAAATACTTTGTTGTTCTTCCTACTATAGCCTCCACAGCCATGATCTAGGCTCTGTATGAAATGTGCTCATTTTAGGAGCCAAGAAAGAAGTGGTGTAATCTTTCTGACACTTCATAGTTCAGATGTCCACGTGTCCATGCCACACTTTGGAAGTTACAGAGAATGAACTAATTTCATCCAGCTGTTAATGTTGAGATTAGTGGGGAAGAGTAATTTATCAGACATATTGCTGACCCCAAGGGGGGATTGGCCCATGTGAAAGGAATTACCATCTGCTCATCTATGGTCTGTCCAAAACCCCCTTGGTAATGATAATTGTTGTTCCATTAGAACATTTTAGAAGCATCAAGCCTCTAAAAGATGAAGAGGATGCATTGTAACCAAAGCCTGTATAACTCTGCTGTTGTTCTTTGCAGATAATTATCCCAACTGTCCTTACTAGCAGTGTAACCAAATTTGTGTGCAATGTCTCTTGGTACTTTCACATCTTTCCTCAGAACTCATTTCCTCTTACATTTTCATTAATTTGTTAACATAAGCAGGATGCTTTGTGCTGTGATGTTAACTAAACATCTCTGTTATACTTTCTTCTAAACTTCTTCTCAGTTTATGTGTCCTTATTGTGAGGAGCTCAAAATGGATACAGAATTACATCTTGACAAAAAAACACATTTGAGAATAATGCTCCTTAGGTCTTGCAGTGGTAAATTTGAAAGTGAGTAGGATTCATGCTTTCAAATTATTTATTTAAGTATCCTTCCTATAGTGTCCAACTTGTGCTAAATTCTCGGCAAATTTTAAACGAGGTAGGACAGCACTTAACATTGCTCATGGCCAAAGCAGGAAGGAAAGAATCATCTATCTCTTTGTGTACTACATTGAAAAGTCAAACATCTAAGATTTCTTCTTCCTATGCAGTATCTGAGCATCTTTGAAAGGCCCTTTGTTTTGGAAAACTTATCTTGAAAAAAGAGATAATAAATTTGTCCATTGATTTTTCATTAGAAAACCTCCTTTGAATGATGTATTTGCTGCACTGTTAAATTAGCAAGCATATTGTGTAGCTTGATGTTGGAAATCAAGCTAGAAGCAAAAATAGCGCAAAGTGTCCTTTTTTGTGCACAGCACATAAATGTTAAAAACAATTGCAATGGTGTTTTGATCAGAAACTACAAAGTTCTTGGAAGCTCTGAGTTGATCAACTCCAAGATATTTGCATTTGAATTTTAAATAACTTGGAAGTTGTATTAAATTTTCACTTGTTATAAGAGATTGAGAGTACTAATACTGACAGTGCTCTAGAAATTTCTGTGTATCAATTCAGAAATTATATTCAAGTGTCTCAGAAGATATGGAGTCCACATTTAAGAAGATGTATATGTTTGTTCTTATGTTTATACTGTATTTTTTAACAGTTTCTTTGATGAAGAAATAACTTGGCAGAAAATAAAAAGATTTATCAGCAGCAGCTTTTTCTCAAAGATACTGTTCATAATAAATAGCTTAATAAGCTAAAGAAAATTAAAAATTTCCAAGACAAGTATTCATTTTGATTATTCACTTTAGGCCCTTGAAAATATCTTATAAATACAATATGTAAAATTGTTAATCGTGGACTAAGACCATACTTCAATAACAAATCTAGCAGTACACAGTAAAAAGTCTTCCTCTTCTTTGCCAAAGAAAGACCTGCAAGGTGAGCATCAGATCAAAGACAACAAACTGGAAACAGATAAATGGAGGGAAATGCAAAGACACCACAGGCACAGTAACTTGAAATAAAGTGAGCACAAATTAACGGCCTAATGATTAACAACAGTTATAAATATATTGGCAAACAAGCACTTTACAAAGCTACTTACATGAAGATAATGAGGACGCTTTGCAGATGTTTATTGGGAAGTCTTCTTGAGTCTTCTTCCTTCTGCTCTGTCTCGCTTAGGAAACAACATATAAATGCTCTTTGCGGCAAGGCAAAACTAGCCAAAGAAAAGGCTTTATTTCCTGACTTATTTATTTTATAAACTACAGTTTTATTTATACCACCTAAGTACGTTATGCATGATGACATCTCTGCCAGGCACAGAAGTGGCAAGCTGATGAACTATCAGGAGAGTTTCCTAAAGAATATTGGTGTAGAGCTGCTGCTGAATGCTCATGTGCACAACACCACACTGGGAAAAGTAACAATGAGGTCCTACGGAAAACTCGCAGCAGTAAACAAGACATCTGACATTACATGCATCTCAGGTAGTTGGTGGAAAGGAGGTAACTAGTGGCACACTATAAAATTAAGGAGTAAATTGTATGTGACTGAAACAAAGCAGGTTTCCCAAGAGATGCCTGGTGTTTTATGTTGAAGAAAGCAAGACAAAAAAAAAAAAAAAAAAAAAATCTCTGTGATTAATGTATATGGTTAATACAAATTCACTTTAAAAAAAAACCTTTAAATTTGCATTTCACAAATTATTCACATTAAAATTTCATGTTTAAATCAGATGAATGTTATGTGAAGTCTTGATGATATAACCAGGATTGGGATGGTGACTGTGCAGTGAGTGATAAGAGAGCCTGCAAAGGCTGAAAACACAGTTGTAATGACCAAAGTCCCTTTTTCCCCATGAATGTTGGCTAAATGTCAAGGTGAGGCTCTATGCAAAAATTACATTTTTAGTGATCACTGATGGTTGTTTCTTGAAGCATCTAGCTTCAAAAGCAAGAACAGGAACCATGTCATATTCAAATTCAGCATCCTTATAGCAGTGAAAAAAATCACTACAGTGAAGCTTAATTTCAAAGAGGGAGCTACATGTTAACCCAGGAATCTATTTTAAAGGATGAAGGGGAACAATTATAAAGGTAAAATGCCTTTAAGAGTATTTAGGGACACCATATTACAGCCTTAGAGTCAAAAAAAGAATGAATGACCAAATGAGAAGTGTGGTTAAACAGAGGGAAGGAGGCAATTGGAAGTAAAAAGATATCCTTCAAAAAACAGAAGTCATCTTCAAAGGAGCTAAACAGAAAATGAATAAACACTCTGATAAGTGAAATGTAAAATAATAGCATGCTATGTCAAAAGTGACTCTGAGAAGCTAGCTACTAAAGGCATAAAAATGAGTAAAAAAATCCCTCTAACACACATGAGATGCAAATAGCCCTGCCTGAGAGTCTGTAGGGCTGACAGAAGGCTGGGTTATGGAAGAAGCACTGGAGGAAGTGTTGTGATCACAGCAGAAATGCTAAAAGAACTGCTTACATTAGTGTTAACCACACAGGAGCTTAGAAAACTTGCTGCACTGAGGCCTTTACTTACATAGGATGAGTCTGAGGAACAGTTTCAAAGTGAAGAAGAGGCTTTAAAACAGATCAATAATATGAATAATAACAAAAACTTTAAGAACCAGACGGTATTAATCTAAGAATTCTCAAAGTTGCTGCTGAATTGCTAGCTACACTGGGTAAACTATTGAACAAATTAGCCTTCATACCAGAAAAATAGCAGGTGGCCAGCCTAACACCCATTTTTAGAAAGGCCCTGTAGGATACATCAAGGTTGTGAATAAGCAGACTGTGAAATCTACAGACGAATAAGACTGATTTTCTTATTGAGGAAATTGACTTAAAGAATAAAAATAATAGGCATGTGAATAAATATGACATTCTCAGGAAGAGTCACTAAAGCTTTCCTTTAAAAAAACTGTAAATCATGCCTCACAAATCCAACTGAGATTTTTGGGCATGTGTCATCCATTTGACAGAGTGCATTTTGATTTCCAAAAAGCTTTTGATGATGGTTTTGTTCAAAGGTCTCTCAGTCTTAAAAGAACTTAGTCACATAGAAAGGAAGACTGGGAAAGTACGTGAAAGACATTAAATCACAAATGGCTTGGAGAAGGTGAATAGGGCATAATTGAGCACTGCTTTTTTTAGAAAAGCAATTGTTCACACAATGTGTAAAATTAAGCTGTTGCATTGTCAGAGAATGAAGAGACCAAAATCATGTCAGGTTTAAAAAGTGATTGGAGAAACTGATGGATGATAGACACCCCAAGAGCTATTAACCTCAGGATGTGTATCTAATCACTGAGTTAATCTGTAGTGTATATACCATGGCCTGGAAAGGTGTATACTTGCCTCCTTTTATTCATTCCCTAAGCATCTTCTTGTGATCCTTGTCAGAGGGAGGATACTGTCAACTCCTGCTATTCTTATGCTCATCCATATTTTAAAATATCAGTATGGAACATAAGCTAAACTATATTTTCTGTCTTAATATCAAATATTGTATAACTAAAGAGAATAGAGGAAGGAGGAAATGTTATGGAGAGAAATTATCATTAATTTTTGTTTCAACCTTTACTAGAGCTAGAGAAATATGTTAATCAGATCAGGTATAGAACAAGTAGAAGCGGATTTAATAGAAATATCTCCAAAGATATCGGGGGAAGATTTGTTTCAAAGGATGGTCTTGCAGCTAGGGATTCAGATTGGATTTGAAATCTCACCAAAATCCTGGCTTATGCATTGCAAGATTCTCCAGGTCTCTGGGCCTCTGAGCTTCCCATCTGCAAAACTATGAGAACTCCCACAGTAATTCCTTACTTCCAGAGTGTTGTGAGCATAAATACCTAATGTTTCAAGGTATCCAGAAAAAGTATTTGAGAAGGCTCCTAGCAAGATGCAGTACCATTAATCTTCACAATTTGTTTACAAGCCTTCAGCCAGTTTTCAGCCCATGCAACAAGGGCTCACACTCAAGCCTGTTTGAATTAATTCTTATAAGACCTTGTGAGGCATTGAATCAATAAAGTGTTTACTGTTTAACTTACTTATTGAAGAATATTTTACATTAATATAGCACTTCTCAACCTGAATGGTCCTGAAGCACTTTGCAAACTATGTTAATACAACTGCACTACTAAAATGCTGCACCAGCATAAAGTGTACAGAGAAAGGAAAATTCCAGCCAAGGACAACAGGGCAAATCACTGCTGTTATAAGAAACTGTCTCAAAATCTTTACTGCACACTGACTGCAGTTTGTTTGTAGAGAGAAATCCTAGAAATATCTCTTATTTTGCAGCACTGCCAAAGCAAGAAAGTAACTGCAATCTTATGTAACACGCAGGAGAGAGTTGTCCCTTCTGGATTCCTTCCTATCTCTGTAGCATCATGTTTTCCTCTGCTCTCATCTCTCCTCTTCCTTTGAATGTGATGAGGATTACGTAGCTCCAAAACTATGCTGGAGCCATAGCATCCCTGAATGTGGTTCTCAGTTTTGTGGTGGCTAAATTTCCTGCAGAATCTCTGCTTGTCACAAAAGCTTTGGGGTATGGTTTAGCTTTCATTTAACAAGGAGCTAGTTCTTCTGCACAGTTGGAAGCTGTGGTGGTGTGAGACATGAGCTGCACCTATCTTCAGGCCCAATGCCCCATCGCTGGTATTTGTCAATGAGATCTGGGATTTCTCCAATGTACCAGAGACTTCAGGACTTTCCATGCTGCAGTAATCTGTTCAGGTACTATAGGCAGGCCTATGTCATGTAGTTTTCTATCTCCTGTAACCTGGGACTGCCAGCAGCTGTTTTCTGCACTGCACCTTCCTCTCACAGGGTCTCTAACTGAACTGCAGCATTTGTCTCCTTTTTGAGACAGTCACAGTGAGGCACCTGGAAGAAATGAAGGATCCGGATATGCATGCCACTGTAAAGCAGGGAGTGAAGACTGGGGAAGGGTTGTTCTGAGACCAGAAGTTAGCAATAGCAGCCTGAGCAAAACTCCTCATTTCCAACTGTCATAGGCAAGCAGAGAAGATCACAGTCAGCAGTGGCACACTGAGAGGGTCCTCATTGACCCAGCCCAGGCCAGAGGCTCACACGGAGGAGCACGGAGCCCTGAGAGCCCATCCACCATAAATGTAACCATTGAATTGTACATCCCTGGTTCTTCACTGCACAGTACTGTCGCGAGGGGTGTGTGTGCGAAGAGCAGGAGTGAAGGCTGTTTCATGGATGCACAGGCTAGGCACTAACCGCCACAGGATTTGAGTTCTTGCCTCAGACTTTTTGTCTTCTGGCGTTGTTGAGCCTATGGCACTCATTTACCATAATGTGAGACAAGCTTTCTCTGGTACTTTCCAGATGTGCAGTATTAGCAAATGTACTGTGTTTTTGATGCCTCTGTGACTAATCCTACAGTGGCTACTTAAACTTCACCAACCAGTTTTCTTACCCACTGGGGAATTCTTTCTCTTTCAGGCTGGATTTACCCAGTTACCTAGTGGAGGAGAAATGCTGCAACTCCTGCTCTCTTCCCCCATTTCCTAGCAGAGGCACTTGCAAATTTCTACTGATTACAGGGAGGCAAAGATCTCAGCCTGATTTTATTTTACAACAAAAAGAAACTTTCTTAGATCCTGAAGTCAAGGATGGTTACACATGAGCATTTTTTCACAGCTTTAAGATAGATAAAAAAAAAGCTAGGTTATGAACATGCAATGACATCCAAAGCAATTTAATGCATCATGGGTTATTTGTTGGAATTTGCCTGGCAGGAAGAAGCATACCAAGATTTTTAGGATTTATTTTTTTTATATATAATTAGATTTTTTTTATTAAGATCAGTATTTAAACAGTTTTCTAACAATAAATCTGTCAGTCCTGAAGAAGTGAAGTCCTAAGAATTGCAATGTAAGCAGAAACAAGACATGAAATATAAGCAGGAATGCCCCACTTTTCTAGCCCCAACAAATCTCGCTACTAACCTTTGCTGCCCATAAAACAAACACCAACTTGGGAGACTTACTTACTATAAGAAAAGAGAAAAATAGCAGTGATGATTCAAAATGGGAGTTATCTTTAGCTCCTCAGAAAATAAGGATGTAGCACATAAGTTAGCTGTGCTTCCAAGCTAGATTCATTTTGCTGCTGCCAGATCTAACAGTGGTAATAAGTTCTATGACATGCAGATCATCTTTTTATACTAAGCTTACAATGTCCGGTAAAATGAGATCCTGATCCGCATCAGAAAGTCCTTTATCCTACTACAATTATAAATAAAATAATTATCCACCATAGCATTTCCTTCTCCCTTTTCTTTGACCCAAGCCCAATGAACATGCTGTTCTGAATTCATTCTCAAAGTTCCCCTATAATAACCACTGAAAGAAAATGCATTATTTTCTACTAATTTTTTTCGTTGGGACTTAGATTTTTAGGTTTTCACTTTTTAATGAAAATGCATTCCCTCTAAGTTTTCTTTCCCTTTCTAAGAAAAAAATGAAGAAGTAGGAGGAGTAGGATGGGTAAAAAGAATTAAAAAAAGGAAAATATTCAGCAGAGTTCCACTTGAGCTCAGAAATAGAAAGATAGTAATGGCAGTGTTACTTCTAGCTATTTTTTTGCATGGATTACTTTAATACTGGGCTATCCATATTGCACAGTCACGGTGAATGTGTGGCCTAGCAATAGCTGCAAAAACACAGGTTGGGACGTCCTCAGGTCTATTTGTAAATTAGCATCTTAATTCATGTGGACACTGTGACCAGTCCAGCATTCCATGCACATGAACAACTGTTACTTGTGAATGGCCTCTCTTTAAATCAAGCTATTAACCTATTTGTTTCCTGATATATTCTAAATATACATGGATCTGTGTAACTAATGTCTAATCTATGGGATTTGAGAGATCTTCCAGTTTCTGGATCTGAGTATGCATCCTGGTCATGCTCAGACTTCACGTGATACCTGGAGATGCACTTTATTCTTCCCTGTTGCCTTCTTTCCCTGGGAAAGAAACCCAGTCATGCAGGTAGGGGCACTTTGTCCAGGTTGCTGAACTGGATGATAAGGCCTTTGTGTAAACATGCATATGTATGTACACAGTTGCTTCTGTTTCTCTTACTATTCAGAAAGCTCATAACTCCTGCATAAAACATAGGTAATATTTAGATCAAATGTGAAGCAATTCCATAAAAAATTAAAAGCAAATTGCTTTTTTTCTGCAGTTTGGCTTAAAATGAAATTAACTTAATTGAATATGGACAGCTCTATTTTGCAAAATTATTGAATACCAAACTGTAAGTGACTTGCCCAGATGGAAGTGGGAATTGAAAACACTTTTCCTGAGTTCCTGGTAACTCTCTGCAAAAAAGTCTCTTGCAATAGCTGCAGTATGAAGAATTCACTGCAGTTTTCTACTGACAAAACTCAGTGCTGATTTGTAGCCATTAATTTTTCTTCTGTTTCAGAACCGACTCTATTCCAGTTTACTAGTGCACTCACTCCCAGGACTTACAGCTGCTGCAGTTGTATTCACTCTGATAATAAAACCTGTAACGTTCACTGCTATCCTAACACTTCCCAAATACTTCAACCCTCCAAAGTACTGTTAACCTCAACTAAAAATCCTCAGTTTCTCTTCTTCTAGGGCTCCAAAGGATGTAGGGAGAACATTAGGATCATGCAACTAATTTTCATCATAAATCGATAATACAAATGTAGACCTTACCCTTAATTTCAGTGTTCAACACTAAGGCACAACCAGCTCTCCAAATGCAAGACACTCAAGACCTACCACACAGCTCAGTTTTAGCAGCTCCCTGCACCAAGCAGTTTTACAGGAGTTTGAGGATTGAAAAAGAGATAAAAGGAAATAAATATTTAAAGCCATACACCATCTGCAATTGGCTAAACCACTCTAAGTGATAATTTCATAACAAGTAGGAAAAAATCAATAAAAAATTCAAACCCCTCTGCACTAGTTCTTCTGTGCATCGTAAAAGCAGAATGATTTTATTACTGATTACGCAGAGGGAGATTGAGACCAAAGCATTGTACAGTTTCTACTTCTAATCATAGGAGTTTCAAGCTTGAACTTCACGATGTAGCATGTTTTTTTTTCTTTAACTTGATTCAGCCCTTTAGCTTTGAATGGAACAAAAACAACAGCTGATTTGCTTGCAATGAGATTTACATTTTGGAGATGGCAAGAGCCATTGAAAGGAAGAATAAATCTGGTGACCCTTGTCCCATGAAACCGGAGCTGCAAGTCAGGCTCTCAGAACCTGAAGTAAATTTGAGAGTCTTGGAAAGGACAGAGTTATAAAATACAATGTTATAAATAACAAAGCACCCTCCCAAACCTTATCTCTTACAGGCAATGCAGCCTAACTCATCATGGCAGTTTGCAGTAACTTGGAGGGAATTATCGTGAAGTAGAAGAAGGAGAAGGCTTAACAGTGTGCCTCCAATTATCTAGGTATTTACCTAGCCCTGTTACTACATCATCTGAGCACCCAATAGTTAAAATATGTTTATTGACCCAGTGCTACCAAAACTAGAAGCTTTCTATCATTGATCAGGAAGCTCAGTGAGCTGCATGTAATCACAGTGACAATGTAGATAATTGAAGTTAATACTTAGGTTAGTGCCATAACTTTTGAGTAATTCCTTCTTGCTCATGAATAATCATGATCACTTTTGATCATGCCATCTCTCCTTCCACAGGGTGAGGAGAACATTAAGGCTATAAAGCTATTGTGTATCTTACAGAAAAAGTATGTCCCAGGTTCTCAGTAACCTTCCAAGAATCAGGCAAGGCACAAAGCCTTGGTACTGAGGCTCCGTAAGGATGATTTATTTGGCATCAGCAGAATTTTGACACTTGCATCTCATGAGTTAACTATAACAAAGCATAGCACTGGCACAAGCCCTCTTTAAGCTTGGCATCTTAATATTAGCTATCTGGAACCTCCAAAATTAAGGGTACATCTATTCCTATGATCCCTTCTTAAACTATAATACTGAAGTACTAAAATAATTTCTGGTTTAACACACTGCAGTTATACAAAAAGTTTTGCTGGAATATTCTCCTCTGAGACTGAAGCTCCTCTTGTATATGCATCCCCCCAAGATAGCTCACAAGTGTGTTTTGGTAAACAGTTCTTTATATGCAGACCATGTTGGTTGATGAGAGAGAGTAAGTGTAGGCAAATAAGAATATCTGACATTTGTTTTCATTACTTGACATTTGTTGTATATTATTCAGTCACTCCTTTAAAAAGTTTCAGCCACCCACTCAGAAACAGGAAAAATTCCAGGTAATTTAGGTGATGAAATCCTCTGCAAATAATAACAATGAATTCTTGTAGGGACAACCTCTTGGGCTGGAATTTGTTTTATGAACCCATTGCTGAATAGTTGCTATTACTGAAAACATTCATAGATATTATGTGCTTGCTTTGAACCAGCCATGAACACAGCACAAGAAGAACACATTGAATTATTCACTATGAACCCACTCCCAAATCAGCTTTGCTGGGCAAACATGTGCTGTAGTTTTAGTGTCTGCTTTACAGTGAAAATCTATTGAACTGAGATCGCTCTGTACAGACTCAGCTGCCCACTCCAGCAGACTGAAGGCCAAAATCAAAAACTGCTGGGACATTTTCTCTTAAAGAGAAATACTTCTGCACTAGGCAGAAGTTCTTTTTTGTTTTTTGTTTTCTTTTTTCTTTTTGTAATTATCGCATTACAAAATATTTAAATTTAGGATCTTTCTGTGATCTTTAGTCCTACCTTACAGATGCCACATGATTCTTTAAGATTTCCCCTGGTTAAAATACAGCTGTATAGAGATAACAATACTTTCTCTGAAGAGGTGGAAACAAATGTGAGGTCTAAATGAAATGAGACTGATGAGTGATGGATAACAAACACTGAATTAGACACAGAGCCTGGATCCTGTGCTATAGCTAACCTCTTGTCAGCTTGGTTCCAGCGTGAGGGGTAGAAGGAATGAAGCAGAGAAGCTGTAAAACTTTTGCAGCCTCCTATTCTGGAGTCAGGTAGGGATCAGTCCTAAAGGAGAACATTTGTAAATTGTTCAGTTCAACATAAAGCCTCTTTTTTCTTTTTCTTTTTCTTTTTCTTTTTCTTTTTCTTTTTCTTTTTCTTTTTCTTTTTCTTTTTCTTTTTCTTTTTCTTTTTCTTTTTCTTTTTCTTTTTCTTTTTCTTTTTTTTCTTTCTTTTTTTTTTTTTTCCCCTCCTCAATGGGCTGTTGGAACAGCTGGGAGAAATCTAAATGCAGAATTTCCCCAGGAGTTTGCTTATATTTTGGGGAGCCTTTAGGCTGCTCTAGTCAGGCCTGTTTGCTCATAGTTCAGTAAGTTCAGGAAGAGGGATTCCCCGAAAGTCTATTATACCAGCTTTTAACTGCTAGTAAGACACAAAGCTTAAATTTGGTCTTAAGCAGGAGTCTTGCAGCAGATCTCCCTTTGAGTCTTGACTTATCTGTCTCTATGTTGATATATATAAATTGGTGAAGATTTTTGGAGCATGGGGAGGAGGCAGACAGAAAAACTGTTAGTGCAGAAAATTAAATGGGCTTACAGAGCACTAGAATAATCTCATGGAAGAAAATCCATCAAGGACTACTGAAAACAAAGATACCACCCCTAACTCAGAAAGTTTCTGAGCTGCAAAGCCTTGGAGACTGCTACAGTATCTCTAGTATTAGGCGCTTGCCCTGCTCTTATATCCTGTCCTAGGCATCTATTACTGACCAGTGTTGGACACAGGATATAGGGCAAGCTGGACTTTTGGTCTGACTCAATATCGACGTCCTTATTTTCATGTAACAAAATCTCAAATTTCAATCACATCACTGTCAACACCATTGCTATGGAAACCAACTCTACTGCAATTTACTGACTACGCTTTTAAAATACATTAGTGATGATGCATTTGTATCAAATCTCATGGAAATCAACCAACACCTTTTGTATTTTTCTACATTTGTGTAATGATCCTGCAGTGAGGAGCTGTCAAGCTTGACTAGTGACTGGCATAACATGCAGAAACATTATATAAGCTCCATACTGATGAGGCTCTGATATCTATACTCGGGTATCAGAGGAATCAATTGGGCTTTCATAGTGCAAGACACAAGAGACAAAGGTTCAGGGGCTGTTCAGCCAAGAGCCTCAGTTTGTTTTCCTACGGAGCAGCCAGAAGCAGGCAGAACATAAGTTGTCCAGTGGTAGGTGCCATTCCAACAACAGCAGGTATTAGGTAGCTGTGATTCTGGTTTTGTGCAGAGAATCTCACTACTTGAAAGAAGTCCACAATCTAACAGAATCACCTGCCTAAATGGTCCCTTTGGTCCCACTGCTTCTAATGCGATTACGGTAGGGATAGATTTGTCCCACAGAGTTTACGCTGAAGGTGCCATTGACTCAAATGTTTATTCCAATTGTTTATTCAGAATCTTCTGTGCCTGCTGACAACTGTCCCAGCACTCAGGGTCAGTGGTTTTGTGGCCTGTAAGTCCTGAAGGAGATGCTTCAAGGTACTGATGTTCTTTTTGCAGTGAGATTGCTGTGGTGTACATACATCCTCTTATGCATGTGGAAAAACAGGCATTGCCTCGTCTCTCCCTGGCTGATTAATGGTGAGGATACATTATCAGAGCTAATAGGAGTCAAATGAAGAAAACTAGTCAAGTGAAACCCTGTAAATTGGTTCCTGTGCTTTTGCCATCTCTTCTAATACCTCATGCCAGGGATTTTCATTCTTGTCCAGCCAGGGCTAAAAAGGAAAGGATTAGAAAGTAAATAACTCCCACATCTGCAATAGGGGAGCAGTCAGCTGTTTCATTGTCCCATTTATTAGCAGGACAGAAATGTAAATTTACATCACAGAAATGTTTTAGCCTCCTGTACAAGCTGTCATTCTGCTTTGAAAATTAGATGCCTGTACTTGCTTTCTATCTGTCTGTGTCTATCTGTCTCTGCATCTTTATTGTTCTCTGCCCAAAATATTGATGTTTACTGAGGTGAAACTGTCACTGTTTTCAATGGGAAATTTGCTGCTGGAAAGTAGGTAGGACTTGAGCTCTGATGTTCCTCTTGGATCAATTGTTTGATTTAAATTTGTATTATCTCTGCTGTACTGTCACCTTTGGTGGCAACAGCATCATGCTAGCATAAGCTACATGGTGATGTTTTGAAGACCTAGTTCACGTAGCCTTGATGAGAAAACAGTGGGAGGTGATGCTTCATCTATCCCAGCTTTCCATCAACTGTTGCTAGTGACTAGAAATGGTGAGAAATGCTATACAAGAAAGGTCGGGCATATATAAGAGCAGTATTCCTGGCTCTACTGATAGTCAGATAATATCCCACAGCCATCACTTGCCTTCCTTGATGCTTCTACTTTCTGTCTTGCTCTCCATTCACCTAGGACACAAGTGGTATGAAAATTCTGTAGCTGCTATTAACTTTCTGCCCATGATCAAGAGCAAGAGGAAGATGAGAACTATCACCCTTCTGGTAACAGAACCGATAATAATATCTACTTTAGCAACTGAAGCTGATGAAAAGCATTATGGGAGACCCACTATATACCAGTGAGCAGTTCCACCATGCAGAGTGGCCTAATGTGTGCATCTCTCTGCAACTGTTTCCACACACTGGCCAGCTCCCCATACTCTATTACCATAATGCTTTCTGTAAGACACCTGGGGAATGCAGAACTGCTCTGGGCACAAGAGAGAACTTCTCTGGGAGAGAAAGTGCAAACTCATTTCTTACACATAGAAAGATGAAATTCCTCTACATGCTCCTAACTTATTACCCTTAGAGTCGCTCTCTTTCTTTCTTTGCTTTTGTCACCCTGGTGATGGCTACCTCCCAACATCAATAGTCAAAGCAATCTCTCTGCCTTCACGCAGAGTTTGATTTGGTAGCCTATCTGTATAATAGCTATTGTGACACAGCACACAGAGTCCCAGGCATTTCTTGCTTAATATTTCATTTGAAAGCCAAAGAAATTGTATGTTTTCTTTCCCTTCACAGTTTAGAAACACTACATTAACACAACACAAAATAATGCAGACAAGTCTGGACTGCCTCCCCCTATCTGCCTTCTGATCTCAGTAGTAATTGTTTGAAAGTAATGCAAAGCTATTCTCCATTCATAATATTGTCACATGCATATTTTCATTTTCTTTGTTTAAAAAATATTAAATTAAATGTGTCAAGCTGTAGAACTTGGTAATAAAACACTGGAAACACAACTGGTTTTGTCTTCTCATTTGACCTACATTTTTCTTGTTTTTCTTTAGTTTGGATCCCTGGAAAACTTTAAAGCTGGTTTCATTCTCTGTTTTCTTTTCTTAAAGATTAATTTACCATTCTGCTAAACAAAAAATCCAGTGGCCCAGTGCTCGCATTAAAGCTATAAACAGTGTGCTCTTCCATTAGCAGCTAGTGTGAAACTGAATTAATAAGCAGTATGAAAACATTAAATCACTACATAAAACCTGTACCTAATAAGAAAATATACCTCTTACTGGACTGTAAACATGACTGTATATGGATATAACAAGCACAGTGGAACCTGAGACTTATAACTCTTATTATTACAGCAAAAATGATATGGTAATAATAATATTATACAATAGTATAATGTAGTACACATACTATTTTATTCAGCATTCCTGAATATCCCTGATACAAGCTTGCATGTAAGTATCTAAAAGCAGCATCACAATAACCACCTATTGCGTGTTCCACAACATTGCTGACTATCTCTGGAGTGATTTAAGTCTGTTATTTGTAAATGGCAGTGGCGATGAACTGTTATCATCTTAGGATTTGCAGAAAATCTTTTAATAAGTAATCAAGGTACATGATTGTCATCCAACCTTCCCGATTTCTTTTCTTGTCTGTGATTGATCACTGAAAGAATAACATGGATCAGGGAAAAAACAATTCTCAGTGATTACTGCCATTTGATGTGAATATAGATATGGTAAAGAACAACCAGTTTTCATACTTTTGTGAATACATAAAGCCTTTTCATATGAGAATTTGTTGTAAGCACAAAGATCATTCAGTTTAACAAATTATCTATTTTTAGAAATCAAAAGACTGTTTTAGTATGGCTCAGCTAGCTGTGCTATATAGTTTCATCTACCAGAGCCAGAGTGAGAATGATGTACATTTACTACTAACTACTTCCCAGGCAATCCACTCAATACAGAACATTCCTGCAGCTGGAATAGCCAGTATTTTCATTGCAGTATAACTCTTCCTCTCTTTCCCTTTCCCTTTACCTTTCCTTTTCCCTTTCCCTTTCCTTTTCCTTCTTCATTTTTTTTTCCTCCCAGAATTACATTTTGTTTCCTCACATGCAAGGTATAAAACATGAAAGCAACAAATGAAAATTTGTTCTGAAAATAAGTGTGAAAGCAACAATGGGGTGGCTAGAAAGCCAGCTGCTTTCTCATGTGACAAACTATATTTCTTTGTTTTGGTTACTCCTAGACAGTCCTGTCCAGCACTAATCCATTCATCCTTTACTGGATTAAAATATTGTTTCACACCATGCTTGCTAATTCCCATTGCTGTTAAAAAACCCACTCTTTCATGATCAAGCTGCTTTTTCTAAAGTGAATCTGTAATGTTGATATGAACAACATATAATACTGACATGAATAACAATGTCTTTACCGACATCAACTAATACTGGTCTTGATATCCATTAATGCTATTGTCCTTAGCTTGCAGTTGGAGAAAATGAGCACCACCACAAATTGTGGTGCATAGACCAAGAGCACAAAGGGGAATAAGTGCTGAAGCTGGCCTTAGATTGCAAGAAATCCATCCTTCCAGACCTGTGCTTATTTTTACATATATCATTGTCCCAGGCCTTTACATCATTGCCTCAGGCCTTAGACATTTATAGGCAAATTCATCTCCATGACTGAAGACTGTGATGACATGTGTGTTATGTGCAGAGTAATATCTTCATTACTGTGTCAAAGGGGAAGTCAAGCTTTGAAATGTTTCGCAAAAAAAAGCATCTCTGGACACAGCAGGAAATATTCTTTGTGCAGTCATTTTTCTTTGGTTAAATTCTGCTTTTATTTTCAAAAGTGCTCCGGTATGAAAGCCGTTCTTTGTTCTTCTGAGGATGATGTCTTAGTGGCAATTCATCATAGCAGCCAGGAAATCTTGATGACAAATCTATAAACCTTGACAAAGTTTGTAGGGAAATTCAACTCCTAATTTAAGTCTACTGCTTAATCTAAAAAAAATAACAATAAACAATTCTTTGAGTAATTTGTGTGGAGATTCAATGTGGCTGCGAGGGTACACATTTAAAACAACCTCCAAACCCTTCAGTATTTTGCTTCCCCTGTGAGCAATCTGCACACCAGGTGACTGCTGGCCCATTCGTGTCTCTCAGTTCCTCCAGCGCCAGCTCACCTGCTTGCCTGAGCGGTCCTACACACACTACCGAGCTTGAAAGCAGCAACATTTGTCATGTCAAGACCTTTTGGCAATGATATAAAACAAAGAAGCCAACTCCCAAGAACAAAACACATTTCCTTCAGTGGTTTCTTACGCTTAAATTCCTCCTATCTGCTGTTCTAGTGTATTTATACTTTGTTTTAAACAGCTAACAGAATCATTATCTTTCAATTTTTCCCTGAAAATATTTTGCTTTTCCATGGCCATTCTTCTTTGAGAAATTTCAGTTTTATATGACTTCATACAATCATGCAACATTCCAGTATGACAATTACTTTTATTACTCTGTTTTACACATGGAAACAAAGGCACAAATATTTTAAATTAAGTCTTCAATATAAGAAGTCACATTATAAGTAGAGCAAGTTAGAAATCAGGTGCCCTGACTTCTGATCCAGTACTTCAGCCTCTGATCTGGTAAAACACATCAACAATTATATTGTAAATACAAATAATTTTCCAGAATGTCCTAATAACTCTATTTAAATCAAATTTTCTGATTTAAGACATCTCTGCTTGAACAAAGCATGAGGCTTACAAACTCCAGCATTGAAAGCCAGATCTTCATGTGGCATCAAATAAAGTTATCCTGGTTATTACCAGTAGAGAATCTATCATTGCACATTTAGTTAATAAGTATATTTTATTTCTGTCAAATTTAATGTATGTCACCAATATTTAAAAATTGTAATTATTTATGCAAGATTAACACATTTTCAGTCTATTACTGGATATTTCCACAGCCTAGAAATAGCTCCAGAAGGAAACCATCACTCATAAATTCGGCACTGGTAAACACATCCTCTGGTTTCTCATAAGACTTGATAATGTTACTTAAAAAAAAAAAAAAAAAAAAAAGGTTGCTTTTTCCATTACCCATTAAGCATCAAGCTCTTTCAGAGAGACCTCCGTCCCTCTCTTTTCTACACTTTTATCAGTTCCATTCTCCAGTGCCTGTGCTGGTTTCCTGGACTGGTGTGGTGCTGTTTCTGACTGCCCCTCAAAGGCTGAGGTGGAAGAGCTGGATGCCTGCAGCCCTCAGCCAGACTGCCTGGCAGCTCAGGGGGGTAACATCTGCCAGCAGGAGGAAACGAAAGATTCTAGACAAAATGTCCACAGAGCACAGCAGACCCTAATCGCCAGAAGTCTTGCTACTGCCTTAATATGCTGAAGCGAGGAAAAAACGACTTCTTCTACCAAATAAAACTGTATCATAAACATATTCTGTCTACTTTCAAGTCCCTGCTGAGTAACAACTTTATGACTAACAGAAAGTTGCTTTAACAGATAAATTAGAATTTGAAAAGCACCTTTCCACCACATCCTTCTTTCAACTCCCTTTTATTTATCATTGTAACTTCTATATATCTATGCAAGAAAGAACAAGTAAGGACATGACTCATATGTATAACACTTACAGAAACTAGAGTTAGCTGTAAAGTCAATAAAACATTATTTTGGCAGAATCTACCAATTTCCTGAAATTGAAATGTTCCAGAGACGTGATTTGATTTTGATAGAGTTGTGCTGGAAGCAGGAAGCTGTCAGATCCCTGATCTGGTGCCCTGCCACCCGAACACCTGGCTCCTCAGCACGCCTCCAGCTGGCCATTGGAGTGGAGAGCATGAAAAGCCTGCTATCCAAGCTCGCTGGCTCTCAGCTCTTGGCAGCCTAGACTCCTAGGCCATCCTGGTTCTGGGACAGCTTAACCTGTGGGTTAGCACTGCTGAGCTGGGGATTCCCATGGGCTGTGGGTCCTAGGGAATCTGTGTTCTGGAGATCACTGGGGCCAGAGCTCTAGCCCCTTTCCTACATAAAGGGATTTAAACAACTTGCAGTTTTGTTTTGAATCAAATCAAAATCATATTTGAAAGCATTACTTGTGAAATGGAGTTCTCTGTCTCTGCCAATCTCATACATGAGATTATTAACAATAAAGAAACCCGATACTCGTAATTTTTAGTAGTCCATCAGTAACAAACAGATGTGAGAAAGCTATTGTTTCATGATATATTCAAAGGTATATATCATGCTCCCTCAACACAGACGGATAAAAGAAAATCAATACTTTATAAATGCAAAGAATCTTCCATATAAGAATTATAGGCACTCTTGGATTTAGCTTACATACCCTAAGGTGCTTGACAAATTTAACTCTAATGTAGCAATGATCCATACAGAACTAAAAAAGATGTAGCCAATATGACACAGGAAATCTTGAGAATCATGAAAAGAATCCAGATCCTCAGAATTCCAATCATATGACTTAGCCATGCATTTGCCGTCACTCTGTATTTCTTTATACAGTCATTCTGTACGCTCACTGCACTGCAAAGTGAGTGGAGACATGCTAGGTTGTGTTCTCTACAACATCAGAGAAGAGGGTATTGGAATCTCTAGAGAGTATTGGTATCTCTAGCAGACTGAAGTGATGGGTAAGGGTTTGCTCTCTGAAAATCAAGAAGCCAAGACACCTTTTCATCCACTCACTGAAGTTCCAATGATCATTTACAAAGCAATAGTTTATACCAGAAATTTTTCTGGAATGATGCTTAAGTCCTTACAAAGAGGGTTTGCATTTTCTGACCAACAGCACAGGCTGAGTAGTAACTACGATGTCTGAAGTGAATAACAAATACTGGTGTGTTTTATGCTTTCTCTGTAACTTATCCAAGACAAATCAATCAGGTATTTGAAGTCTATGGGAAGACTTCATGAGGTGTAGGAACTACACAGCTTCTGAAGGTGAAAAATGTGCTTAGTCCATTAGATTTGGATGTGTTTGCTATGCTAGCGGCTCAATGATAAATCAGCAGGATATAGGTTCAGTATTCTGGTACAGTCTGAAGAAATTGCTATTGAACACTTTCCTGTTCACACTACACAATAAAGTCAGGGTCACATTATCATTCTCTTTCCCTTTCAAATTTAAAAGTGCATTATCAGGAGCCAAAAGAAACCAGCCTCACAGCCCTGAATATTGAACTCCTTTGTGAACAAGCTCCATCTATGCAATCCTGCCAATGTGCCTTCAATGCCAGCCAGTGAACAAGCACAGAGGTTAAAGTATCCTTCTGCTGAGGGTGGTTTCTCCATATCCAATGCAATGAAGGGCTACAGGGAAAGGTATCTGCAGTAGTGTTTGTGCTCAGCTTGTTCTGAGCATAAATAGGGGATAACAGTTTCCAGAGCTGTTAGTTCAGCACTTCAGCTGGCATTAGTTTCACTTTTACAAAGAATATAAGGTCTGAATAATAGGAAAGAGTTTAAAAAGGGAAAAACCAAGATGCTGGATGACCTCAGCATCCTTCAGGTATGAAGGGAACCCAGAACACTTTGTTGTTTCTCAAGGGTTTACTTCAGAGTCTCAGGGACTAGTAGCAAATGAATGAAAACAAGAATTACATGAAAAAAGAATACTTTCAATGCTTTTCAGTGCCACAGTGTTTCAGCAATATATGATCACTGAGATGTCTGAGCATATACTGAAAAAAAAGTGAAAAACTGTTCAAAACTCCTAAGGAGAGACATCAGTGCAACATTAGGTTACCTACTTTTATCCTTTCTCAAATCCTTCCTCCAGGAAGTGGAGTGTTTCCTCCAAGAACTGTTCTATTACTTAAGTCTAAGTGCTTAAAAAGTAACAGGTCTCTTGCCATGCTGAAAGAGGACATCAGGATCAGATCCTTATTAAAATAATAATCTATAAAATTATATATTATATAATCTATAAAATCAGTAGTTTGATTTAGGAAAGTGTGTTATTTATTGTTCAGACATTCTCCTAAACAAAAGTAATTTCTTGAGTTGAGGTCATGGACAACTGACAGATGCAAAAGATGAATTTAAATTTCCATAGTATCTACAAGTCATTGAATGGTAGGAGTAATGCTGAAGTGATCTGAAAAGTGTCTGGGAAATTGAAAAATATGTGAAAGTAGAAATAATCACAGCACCACACAGAGGAGGAATGGGGAAGAGCAAAGAATGAGCTTGTATAATGTTAAGTGGGAGTAGTGTAAGACTGCAAGAGCACAAAAGTCATTCTAGCAGTGAAGAGCTAAAGGATGGGATTAAGTTGCCTAAAATAAATGCCATTTTATATACATTTTAGTATCTCACTCAAATTCTAGCTGTTGCTTGAGAAAGGCGTGGGTTTTCTGTAGTTCTGTGTCACATATGCAGAGCTATGCAGATCTCCTGAGGGCCTCTAGATACAATACTAGAAGTGTGAGATTAGACAACTGAATCCTATCATGACTTGTTGGTAAAATCCTTTCACATGTATCTGACTATCTGTTACTCACAGTGCACAATGAAACATAAGAATATGTTGAAGCAAAGGTAACATTTATGAAAGTTACAGAATTGTAAGAGTGGATGCCAGGATTTCCAAATTTTAACTAGTAATTCTCTGAACCAGTCACCAAACAAGAACAACCAATGCTCTCAAAAGTTAGGAGCAGAAGCAGAGCTGATATCAGATCAACACTATATGGCTTCTCCATAAGAACTGACAAAGAAAGTCCTCTGAAGGTTTGGTTACATCATGTTTCCATATTTTTTTCTTCTTATGACTACGTAATTATAGCACTTAGGAGAGGTAACAGGAACTAAGAGCTAAGATCCTAGGTGTTGTGCATATGAATAAAAAGGCATAGAATCATAGAATTGATAAGGTTGGAAGGGACCTCTGGAGATCATCTAATCCAGCCCCCCTGTCACTCCTCCCAGCTTGGTATCATCAGAAAACTTGCTGAGGAGGCACTCTGTCCCCTCATCCAGGTCATTGATGAAAAAGTTGAACAGGACGGGACCTCATACTGAGCCCTGGGGGACGCCACTAGTCACAGGCCTCCAACTAGACTCCACGCCACTGATGACGACCCTCTGAGCTCTGCCTTTCAGCCAGTTCTCAATCCACCTCACTGTCCACTCATCTAACCCACACTTCCTGAGCTTATTTAGGAGGATGTTATGGGAGACAGTGTCAAAAGCCTTGCTGAAGTCAAGGTAAACAATGTCCACTGCTCTGCTTTCATCTACCCAGCCAGTCATTCCATCATAGAAGGCTATCAGATTGGTCAAGCAGGATTTCCCCTTGGTCAATCCATGCTGACTACTCCTGATCACCTTCTTCTCCTCCATATGTCTGGAGATAACATCCAGAATGAGCTGTTCCATTCCCTTTCCAGGGATGGAGGTGAGGCTGACCGGCCTAGAGTTGCCTGGGTCCTCCTTCTTGACCTTTTTGAAGACTGGAGTGACATTGGCTTTCGTCCAGTCCTCAAGCACCTCTGCAGTTCTCCAGGAGCTTTCAAAGATGATGGAGAGCAGTCTGGCAACAACATCTGCCAGCTCCCTCAGTACCCGTGGGTGCATCCCATCTGGGCCCATGGATTTGTGGATGTCTAGCCTGCCCAGAAGGTCTCTAATCCTATCCTCCTCAACCAAAGGAAAGTCTTCCTTTCTCCAGACTTTCTCCCTCACGTCCAGGCTCTTGGATTCTTGAGGGCTGCCCTTAGCAGTGAAGACTGAAGCAAAGGAGGCATTCAGTAATTCTGCCTTCTCTGTATCCCTTGTCACCAGGGCCCCCGCCCCATTCAGCAGCAGGCCCACATTTTCCCTAGTCCTCCTCTTGCTGCTGATGTATTTGAAGAAGCCCTTCCTGTTCTCCTTGACATCCCTTGCCAGACTCAATTCCAGCTGGGCCTCAGCCTTCCTTGCCGCATCTCCACATACTCGGACTGCATTCCTATAATTCTCCCAAGTAGCCTGCCCCCTCTTCCACATTCTATGTGTTTTCTTCTTCTGTCTGAATTTGGCCAGGAGCTCTTTGCTCACCCATGCAGGTCTCCTGCCCCTTTTGCTGCACATCTTACTCATAGGAATGCACCGCTCTTGTGCTTGGAGGAAGTGATATTTGAATACTAGCCAGCTCTCCTGGACCTCCCTTCCTTCTAGGGCCTTAACCCATGAGACTCCACCAAGCAGGTCTCTGAAGAGCCCGAAGTCCACTCTCCTGAAGTCCAGGGTTGCAGTCCTGCTTATTGCCTTACTTCTTTCCTGCAGGATCCTGAACTCTACCATTTCATGGTCACTGCAGCCAAGGCTGCATAGCAGGTGTCCCAGAGAAAAACTCAAGAACAAGATGAACAGAGGTTCTGTGTGTTGTCAACAAGACTACATTACGTTTTAACAAGAGAACAGACAGTAAGATTTTTGACTAAAGGCCAATTTAGTCTAGAGGTCAAAGCAAATGGGGAATCTCCACTATTTTTTCCTACTGAGAGAACCGAATACTTTTGCAGGTTCTTCAGTCAATGGAGGGTGACAGATAGAAATCCTTAAATAACATGAATTTCTGCTGAAGGAGGCAGCAGAGATACAGAATTACACCAATATTTCCCTATTACATGAATATAGGACCAATAGCCAATAGCCAAAAAATAATCTCTCTTTGCCTCAAAGTGATTTTCGTTAAAGTTAAAGCGAGGTTACTTTGTTTAAACATCCATGTGATACTGAAATTCAATCCTTAAAAATAAAAGATCATTCTAATACAAATGTGTATAAAATTAGAGCTATTTATTCTAATGTACCATGAAATTGGATCAACCTGACAGATCTATACCTCTTGAGTTTTTAATGTATTTAAATTGGATTTTTTTTTCATCTTGGCTTTTTATTTGAACTCATTTGGTGAATGCTCCACGTTTCAGGGATGGTGTGCTCACTCTGGCAGTTCCTGGATATGTATATGCACATGAACATTTATGTAGAATCAGTATCGTCATGTTGACTGCAGAGAAGAAAAGTACTGTTTCTTAAGTGAGAGTTATGCATTATGTCATCATCATAACCTCTGGAAAGACAGACTTGGGTGTTTGATGCAAGGCTGGAAATAGGAAGCGGAGGGATAAAGCAGAAAAGTAGCAGAGAAGAGGAAGTGATCAGACAAAAAGCTACTTTGTCTTTAGTTCAGTGTATGAGTATTTGCCTGTAGGTTCTTAGGGTTACTGAAATATAACCATTTGAACGGAAGCCAGGAGTTATTTGTGGCATCTACTGTGTCTGACAGGCCACTGCATTAGCTGAACTAATACATGGAAATCCATAAAGAAAATTTAACAACAGCAAGTAACAACAACTGTAAAACAAATTTAGCCTTAGGTGAAATGGTAGAGCGGTGCTTTGGCATCTAGTGATAGAGAGGATGCTTAAGTGGCCAGCTAATGATGTACAGGTACCTACTGAATGATTCAGGGTAAAGTAAACTGAACAGATCCAGTCTGGGAGTACATGAACACACAGGGCTGATTATGTCTTAAGTATCTGAGGGTTGCACACATAGTAAAGGGATAGGAAAAAAATCATTTGTGTTACACATGAATGTCTGGAAGACACAAACTTTAGTATTTAACAATACATTTTCCAACAGTTCCAAATGATAGAAGTACACTTTTTGGTGCCAGCTTCCTTAATTCAAGTCCCAGTAAATACAGGAGTTTCACTTCATACACCACCCATGCTCTTGCAAGAAGTATCTTCCATTTTGTAGGTTCTCTTCACATAGGCCTTTTGCCAGCCCTTTCTCCTGTAGCTGAGAAAAACTTGGAGGAGTTAAGGGGCATTTCAGGATCTTTAAGACCTGACTGATAGTGAAAATAAGTGATCTGCAGCACTAAACTGCCCCTTATACTCTAGGAATGTCTATGTATATTTACTGACATTTTAAAATGAGCCTTTTTTGAGCTTTTTTTTTTTTTTTTTTTTTTTTTGTTACTGGAGGGAATATTTTACAGACTGCAATGAAATAAGTGTGGTTTAGACACATGGAGAGAAACATGAAAGAATCCAGCAAGGATCATCTGCATTACCAATGAGAGAACATACTGCAGTCATTCTGACGCAAATTCTCTTCCTTTAAATTTTCTTCTCCCTCTTTTCAAGCCACAAAAGCAGAGATGACAATAAACATGGATTCTCTATATCAGGTTGCTTCATTGCTTTCCCCAGAGATTTTCCTCTGTAGTATAAATCCAGCATAATGTGCTCAGATTAGCCAAGTTACTTGACAGAACAGACTGTCCTAGTGGCACGTTTATTAATATCATATATAATGAGGATGTAGTGGTAGAGTTACTTTGGTATCTTTCTGTCTAGGAATAGGAGAAAAGGACAACCCTTCTCACAAAACACACAACTAACCACTAATGAAACAGAACTGCTCCATTACCCTCAAACATGACATATATCCAAATGGTTTTCAGACATCATAAGTTAGAAACTTATAAACTACAGTTAACTGTGCTATGACTCTTGGAATGAAAAGTGCACATCCATTATTTGTTGTAGATGCAAAATAATAAAAAAACAATTATAAGAAAATCTGGTTGCTACATTGCAGTCAGGCAGAAGGATTCCTGCACTGATGCTAGGCAACACTTGAAGATGAAGGCATTGACTTGGAACAGAGCCCTTGCAGAAATGGGTGTTATAGCAGAATCCAGCCTGCACTTTCAGATCTGTCACAGCTTTCTATAGCCACTGCGTGACTCGTCTATGACAGCACAAGAATAGGCAGTGACAGATACGAACTCTTCATCTAAGAACACCAGGATATAACAATATTCTCACTGCTAGCAAGATTGGAGGCTGTATGGGGAAGTTATCGTGCCTTTGCTTGCAAAGTTTTCTCTATGAAAGCATTGTTTCAGTCTACAGGAGGTTTATGGAAACAAACAGGAAGTCAATACAGTAATTTCCCACATAAGAATGTGTAAAAACTAATACAAAAAAGGTGCACAAAACTTGGCAAACTGAGAGCTTCAAGAGTCTTTGTTACATTTCAAACAACTTGAAGGAAGTAAAAGCCGTTACTGAAAGAAGCAGAAGAGCGATTTGCTAGGTGCTTTCAGGGAGAAACAAGATGACCCACAGAGAGGCTTTCCTCAGATCTAAGGCATGATAAATTTTAGGGTAGGTATGCAAATCTTCAGCTTGGTTTAGAATTTAAAACACTAAGTTTTCTCAGAAGTCTCAGAAGTACATAACACCCGGCTTTCAATAGACTGGCTGGTCCCTACTATCATTGCAGTAGCTGAAAGGAGAATTGCGCTCTCTCGACCTAAGTGAGAAGCGTTGAAATACTCACCAAATAGGAAACTGTAAATAGGGCCCACTCCAGGAGTAGGAGAATCATATGGCTAAAGGGGGAAATGCTCAAAGAACATCTTCCACAGACATAACAGTCACCCAGTATGTATGCCTGTATGCTCTCAATTCCGGTTTCTGTCCTTTCTCAGGCAGTCCTTTGTTTTCAGGTACAGAGTATGTGTTCATGCAAAGAATGAACTTAATCTTTGCCACTACATCCACTAGGCTACAGGCCTCCAGATAGAAGCACTCTGAATGTGTGCTCTTCACTAAGGGCTTACATTTTAGGAAGACAGTAATATCAAACTTATTCATATATATGTGTGTGTGTATATATATATACACGCACACACTCATATCTAACACGCATACTAATAATATATTCCTTCACTAAGAAGGATCAAATTTTCCTTCTCTAGCATTATGAAATGAAAATAGCTCACATTTTCAGACTTTTCATCTTCCAGTATTTAAAATGGATATGAAAACAGTTTTGATCAAATTCATCTGAAGTGCATATAGGTCCAGAAATGTTACTATACAAGATTAGATTATGATGGTTAAACATGTTGATTACTAGATGTACAATCCCTCATGTTTATAGCACCATTTTTAGAGTAGTTCAATCTATCTTTTTAGTTGCTGAAACCATAACTACAGAGACACTCTTCAGTCTCCCCGTACACTGAAGGAATGTGATCCCACAGTTCTATCAGCTACTTTCCTTAGAGAATGCTCCACTTACCTTCTGGTAAGCCTTATAGTCTCTTTCTCCATTTTAGAAAGTCATTGCCATGGTATCTAACAACTCTGCATTTTATTTAATATTGGTTATGTCCCTTCTTGTTTAATATAAAAGAAAAACACTAACCACATCTTGAATGCTGGACAATATTCTAAATGGGTTGGAGAATACATCATATTTTAACCAAGAGGGGTAGGAAGTTTTCTGACATCTGACTGCCTTGAAAATGTGAAATACTTAAAAATATGAGTCATTTTTCTTACAGTGCTTACTCCTCTACTGGGGTCACCCCTGTTCTGCTGCTGGAGATCAAGATAATGTCAATGGGTATGTCTTGAAAGAAAAAAAAGCACAGTTTAACAGCTCATCTTTTCATCTGATGTCTATAAAAGATGTGTTTCTCTTCCTTAGAAACTGAGGTCATTTTAGCCATATCATGGGTACAAATCAGTAGTCATTAGGCTGAACCTAGAAAACCACCTAGAGTAGGTGGAAGTGGAATTGAACTCCTTGTCACAGTCTTTTTGGTATGAGTTTCTGCTATGGAAAAAATTGTGATTGTGCTGCAGGGGATGCACACATTTGGTTGCTGAGAACCAATATTAAACTAATCTTGCATATTTCTTACAAATTTGTCCTGCAGTGGTCACAGTATAACCAACATATGCCAGATGCAAAACAGAAGCCACAGACTGAAAGCCCCATATCCTGTTGAGAGTATCCCCTGCTGGTCTTTCTCCCACTGTCCAAAAAACCCAAAAAAACAAAAACAAAAAACCAAAACAACCTCCCCTAAAAAAAAAAAAAAAGGCACAATTATGTCATAAGAGAGCATGTCTGGAAATGCAGAGGCTACTTTTTAACCTTGGGAGCTTGGGCTAATTTTAAACTTTCTCCAGCTGAAATATTTACAGTATGTCTTGTCTCCCTCATAAATTATGTCATATTCAAAATGTGAAAATCCTCATTTCAGCATCATCAACTCAAGTGGAAAACTGCAGATCCTCCAAGAGAAAATTAGCAAACATTTGTTCAGCCTGTCACAGCTCAAGCATGCTGTGTTTTTTCCTCTGACACAGATGTATTTAGGTTTGTTAGCTGATGAAACTACTGTAGCTACTTTGCAGTGACCCTGGAGATAGGCATCCTATGGTACAAACAAGTATTATTTAATCATGAAAAGGCAAGACTTTGAATAAGACAGAAAACATTTTAAAGAGAAAAGTTATCAAGGACTCTGCAATCTGACTGCATAATTCAATTTCGTTCAATTGTTTTGAATAAAAATGCTGCTCAAGTGGTGTTCTCTACCATTCAGCCTTGGGAACAAGTCAGCTTTGTAGATAAGAAGACAGAAAAATGTGTTCTCTGAGCATTTAACAAATCTTAATTGCTTCACACGAAAAGATATATATTTTGTCCTGCATTTGCAAAGTGGGTAACTTTTTTATGGTTTCAGGCTTTGGGGTGCAACCTCTGATTCTTTCAAGGGGCTCAATTTTTAGAAAGTATTCAGTATTCTGTCCTTCAGAATAGAGGTTTTTTTGAAAGTGCCTCTCGACAAACATTCAGTTCTGAAATCTAAGCTAAAACACAAGAACTTATTAGTCATGTGTGCACTTTCACAACTGAATACTATCATTTTCCATATGTAAGAACAAGATAGATTTTGTAATTTATCCAAGAGAGACTTGGCAAAACTCCGTGGAAGCCTAAGCACCGACGATATAACAAGAAATGCTAGACAGCACTTTGAATGTACTTCATTTGGTCTTTTCCTTTCCTCTGTATCTGATTTTATGACTACAGTTACAGCAGATCCATTTTTACTAATGCAGTTACTGAAAGTAAAACCTACTGAAAGCATCTACACTTTGTAATGGTCTAAGAATAAGCAGTAAGTTGCTTAGAAAATTTCAGTAGCACATGAAAGTGATTTAGCACTGCAAAAAGGGGAATTTTCCCAATAATAAGCCAAAATTAATATTTATATCTTTAAGAACTGCATAAAAACATTTCCCCCCTTTTTTCTTGTTTTGATATTTCTGAAAGGTAGCAATATTCAGCTTCCTACGGCTTTCATGCCTTAGGAAGTGCAGGCAAGTGACTGGGTCTCTGTAGTGTAAGAGTAATCTATGAATAGTATCCATAACAGTTAAAACTTTTAGTTAATATTTCAATATTGTTCACCAGTCTCCTTGCCAGCAGCCACCACAGTTCATAGGTCAGCCAAATTTTGGCAAAGAGGCTAGTTGTTGCCCATGAACACGGGAACTGGCAAGCTTGTAAAGCGCATAGCAAGAACATTGCCCAAGTGCAGAGCCCTGGTTTAGGAACTGATCTGTGTTAGTCTCTGTAGGAGCTGCCGGCACTTTAGAGAAAAGCGTACAGTGTAGGTAAGGGAATATCTCCTTCAGGATTACAATAGCAGGGAGGTGATGGACTCTCAGTGCTAAGTTGAACAGTTTACAAGCTGGGAGTTGAGAGTTACTGTTCCTCATCTTCCATAGCATCCCATTCAAAAAAAGAGTGCAAACTTTTAGATAAGCTATGTATTTTGTCTCCGTCTTTTGAGACGGAAACCTTGTATATAATACAGGTATGATTAAAAAGAATAAGGTGCCTATAGTATTGTACTATAACATTTTGAATGATATCACATTGATCACAGAGCATTGTAAATCAAACTGAGACCTGACAAACAGGCTGTATAGCTAACAATACCATATAGTCTCATCTACCAGTACTTGAAGAAAACACAGGCACCAGTTGCTTTGAAGTTTTGCTTTTGATCTTAACGAGACCTACAACCATGCATGCAGCCAATGAAAGGGAGAATCCACAAATGAAAAACTGAGCACAAGAATTTTCAGGTAGCAGAAAGAACAGACTGAGAGTAAGAGCAGCAGGGACTGCTAGAAACTAGATTATGTTTATAATCAACAAAGGTTGGAACACATCACACAAGACAGATGAGCATAGAGACTCCTTTGTGGCATTAAGCCCTATCATGCTTTGAACCTGCTATTAAGATTAGCCAATAATTATAAACAGCCTCCTGAGTTCATACCATTCACTGCATATTTCAAGTCCCAAAAGAAAAGACTTGCAGATAGCTAGACTAGTCAGGAACAAACTCAGCCTCACTTAAGCCTTAAGCTGTGATTGTATTTAAAATAAGGACATTTTCCTCCTCTTCATTTACATATTTCAATGATGTTTAAAGACTAATCATCAGTTCACTATGACAATTATCACTGCAGTTTTTCCACTGGAAATCTGGGCTTTTTAGCTCCTCCTCTTTCCTTTCTCTTTGGAGCTACTAGTACATTACTTTGCCAAACTACTTAAAAAGAAAATCAATAGTTCCTCACTACAGTAGTAACACATATATGTCCAAAGTCTAGCAAACTTGCTGTTAAAAAATCCTCAGTTCTTAATGGAAGAAAACAATCCCAATTTTTCTCATCACATGTAACAACACCAAAAGAATTACATATACTTTTAGAGTTACAAATTCTTTATCCTGAGTTGAATCCCTTGTGCAAAATTTACTCTTATCTCACTACAGACTGAAAACTCTTAGCAGAAGGTTTCCACCTACTCTTCCATTTCTCCCTCCTTCAAAAACCCCCTCTCTTAGCATAACTCATCCACTTGGCCTGCCTGTCCTTTGCTTGTGATCATTATCTCCAACTGGGAAGGCGATCTGATTACTCACAGGTGGGCTGGATCCTTTATTATTTAAAGTTACCCTCTCTTCTAGATGCTTCTTCACTTTCTGGGTATCTAATTCAATAGTTGGAGACTTGTCTGCTGAAGTGCAGAATGCTAACAAATACAGCAGATGTCAATGGCAACAGGGCTGTGAACAGATGAATTGATATCAAATATTAAACACTGTGAAATACCAGGGGCTTGGTTCTCTAGTTGGATACTCAAGGTTAACTCAGAATAGCACACCTGTGCCTTTCTTTCTCATATGTAAAATCCAGCAGTAATACAACTCTCTTCACAGGGCTGATATAAATATTAATGCTTCAGTATTTGCTAAGAACTAAGGCACAGCATTAAGAATACAGTAGATCAGCCTGTAATTCTGTATTCAGTGAAGGGTTTGGATAGTGTATAGTAAATAAAGCACAGGAGACCATACAATCAATTGTGAAGATGAAAAGCAGTATTGAATGGCTACCATTCAGTAAGCACTATCCAGCTGGTACATTAAATGAGGCAGGGGACCTATGGGGAAGATTTCGTTTGATCTTGTAATTAAGGACTATCAGAATGTATGTACAGAGGGGATCTAAATGAAGTTTTCTGGTTAACCTTAACTCTGGCATTTCCTAACTTTTGAGTATTTGACTTTGCAAACTTGATGTTCTTTTAGTGTCATTTTCTGGAGGAATATAATATATACTATATCTGCATTTTTTATACTAAACTGCAGCTATGCTCACAGCTTCTGAGGGGAGGAATTTTATTGTCAAGAGCCTAAGTGAATGGTAAAGTATCTTTGAAATGACATAAGAGAGTGACATCTCTTAGGAAGTCATACTGAACAATATCAGAATAACAAGAAGATGCAAGAGGGCTATGGCCCTTTGCATAAGGTCAGATTCACAGTGTATCTGTTAAAAGAGAAGTTTATTTCCAGTGAAGCCCCATTACTTAAGCAATTTTAAGAGTAGGAACTGAAAAATATATGAAAGAGAATGCCCTATTTTGACATAGATGAAGAAAAGACCCGATAGAACCTGAAAGGTCTCGCAGTAGTTCACATCCCAGCGCTGTTTATATTCACTTCTGCCATAGGGTAGCTAAGTGCTATATACGTACTGTTCTCTCTAGTACGAGATTGAACCTTGTCTCAAGTAAACGTAGCAAGGGCTGTATCTAAGGGCTCTGATTCCTAGCCAGGGAGGGTTTAGCCTGGGATTCCTGGTGAGGTTCCTCAAATGCTCCTTGCAGAATTTTTCTGAAGGAAACAGCTCTGTTGTTGCAGCACTTGTGCCACAGCATTCACTATTAGAGTAACCTGTAATGGTTCTGCTTTACCTTCACGTACTAATAGGCAGCTGCAGGGCTGACCTGACAGGCTTCTGCTACATGAATATGTGTAAACCCTGGAAGTGGAATGCTACTGTGAATAGTCTTGTCTGTATTACTACTTAGTCATGATACAAAATCACCATGTAGTAGGGCAGAATAAATATTCATCCTCATATTCTGAGTGATGGAGATTTCTTAAATCCTTCTTTATTCTGAACTATATACTCATGATGGTTATTTATTGGACTCTAATACTAGTGGCTTAATAACCAACATAACAACCAACCAATAACCAAGTCTCAGCTTTCTTGTGAGATTTGTACTTTCAGATCAGAGTCCTTGCTGTTCTCCCAGGCCTCTGTGTTCATCATGAGCCAGGCCTCTGTAATGTAGAAACCAGATATATTTGCTTTCAAAGTCATGAAGGAGGTGCAGATGAAGCTGTGAATGGCATATATTTAAGACTTGTCTGCAAGAGAAGTTGCAGTAGTTACTCATCCACATCTCCTCGGGGGATATTTACCTGTATTGAAGGCAAGCTGGGTCAGTACTGGGACCAGGCTAATTAGACTAAGAAGAAAGACTAATTAGCTTCGGCGTGGTATTATGTTAACATAGTAATGCTACCTCAGAGCTTGTATCTTTGCACAGAATGGTGCTATATTATGTGGGCAAATCAGTATATTCAGCATGAGTCTGTCTCCACTTGCTTCATGCAGCCACTTCATAAGAGTGCTTTGGTCTGCAGTCAATTGTGCCTTCAGTCACGAAAGTCATTTCTTAGTCAAGCTGAAAACATGCTTTTAACTAGTTGTGATTAAGTCAATTTTCTTCATTGTAGCACATATGTCCCACAGCTATTACTATTAAATTATAGGCCAAATTATAGAAAATTTTGTGTTATGGTGTGCAGTGTTTCAGGTATTCATCACATTCCATCCCACCGCAGACATTCAGGATGGTACAGTGTAGCATGTCTGTAGCATAGATATCTATAAGGTACAACTGACACAATACACAACGGTGCTGATAGTTAGCTAAAAGAACAAATTTTTCAGTAAGTAAATTGACAAACAGTGGTTGTTTTAGTCTCCATTTGAATGATACTATTTATTTCTTCAAAATCCTAAGTTTAGAAATGGAAAGAAATACCCTGAACATGACAGATTCACAGGTATTCTAAAATCATTACCATTTCTGTTCTGCACACAGCACAGTTTGTGACTTTGTCAGTTTGCTTCCCTTAAAGCCAACTAAAACAGCAAGAAAACTTGTCTGATCTTTCTAGTAAACACAGCTTCAGACGTAGGGGCAGTTTTATAATGTAAATAACAGCCAGGTTAAATTACCATTATAAAAGCTTTCTATTTATGAATGGCGATTTCTACTTTTCTTAGAATATATTTACTTTATTACTTAACAAAAGCAGATTTTTTTTTTTAGTTCTTGAATTTACGACTGAATATATAAAAGAACCCAGTCCAGTAACTAAATCAAGATAAAAGAGATCAGTATTTTCTTCTCCCAGGAATGTATCAACCATCATTAGGAATGCAGACAGTAAAAAGGCAATTTGGGACTCTGAGAGCAGGTTGCAAAAATAATTTACAGTTGTGTTCACCGTTGGCATTACACTAAATCACATCAAGACTCTTCATTTGTTCAGGCTGCATTCAGTATGGTATTAAAAACACGTCTTTCCATTGGTATTTTTATTGTTGTTCACAAATAAGATATTTTCTTGTAGATATCTAATGTGCCAATAGAGACATCTCTGCTCAGATACCAATTAGTTACTTACATTGTAACGACAGGCATTACAAAGCAGGCACAGTGTGGAATGAAATCAGGACTTATTAAGGCATTTGTCAGGCAAAGCTGCTTCTCCTTTCTTTTTAATTATACACCGGAACAGTTCTACCAACCCTCATATGTAAATATACTGGGATTTTTAATTACTGAAAATGTAGGACAAACACACTGAAGTCTTACGAATTTCACACCTTTTTCTTTCTCTAACATCTTTCAACTGAGCGCCTTCGCAAAGTGCTTTATAAACTATGAGTTAACCAGGAGATTTCAGCACAGTAGGTAAATACAGCATTATTGCCCCTCTTAGGAACAGCTTATACTGACATAAAAGAAATATTTGTCAAAGATTTCAGACTGAACCAGTGGAAGAACCAGGAAAAGAAATCCTCAACATTTTGTAAGTATTTAGGTTGTGTGTACCAAGCAAAGCTACCTTCTGTTCCCTCCAACCATCATCTGACAGGGAAGTACTCATGGGGATATAACTTGAATGTGTGATCATAAATCCTCTTAAGAGACTGCTTCTTACATTTGTTTTATGTTGTGGTTCTGCTGAGTTTAGATGAACACTTTCCCTTTTTGATGGCTTCCCCAATTTATCCTTCCATGTGCTATGCTCTACGCAGACTGCCACCACTGAGTTTTCTTGCTTACTGCTGCACTATTATGCCAATACTTTTCTATCCCTTGAAAACCAAAGGTTCTGTCTGAGCCCTTGTCCTCTCCTTCGTATAAGCCTGATTCTTATATTGTGAAATATGTTTGCCAACTTTCTTTCCTGTACTGCTTGTTTTCACGATGGCTCTGTAACTCTGGCTTCCAGTCAAGAAGAAATACCCAATTACTGCATGCATAGGCTATTTCACTAAGATTTCAAGCTTATCTTTTGAGACTTCAAAGCAGATTGGACTAGTAAAAAACTCTCCTCTAATTTTTTACTTCGCAAATTTTAATATTTTTTTCCTTAATTCTCTGAGAAGCTATCTTTATTGAAAAAGAAGAAAGATTTAGCAAAATGAGAAATGTTTTAACCCAGACTCCAAAGCTCTAAAGAACTTTAATCCTCTGAAGTTTCCAGTGCTTCCCTGAACTGCACTCAGATGCTGTCGGGGTCCCAGGCTCCCCCCTCAGCCTGGGGGGAGACCTCCAGCTCTTTTCTCTAGTGTAAGAGCCTGCAGCATATTGCCACCTCATCCACGCACTGTTGTGACATGCTTTTGTCATTCAAAGCAGGGCTTCTACAGCTTGCTAACAGTGGTAAGAACTCATTTCCTCTGAACTGCAAATTTAAAAGGCTGCTAAGATGGCTTGTGGCACCCTGTCAAATACTGTAAATTGTTCTCACAGCACCATATTTTAAAACTGATGGCAATGTAAACTTACGGGTGGGTATGGTTTGAACGCAACACTCAAAAGTCAGATTGTGGGGTACCAAATCTGCTCTCTGTCAAGGAGGTCAGGAACAAATTGGCTCAGTGAGGAGGCAGAATATTTTTTCTGTCAAATCTTCAAACTCAGGCTAGATTCCAAATCCCATGTAGGTTTAGTTTCATCTCTTACATTATTGACTGATGGTATGTGAAGAAACATAAGGCAGCTCTCCTGTATTTGTACGGTCTTTACCAGGATAGGAAATGGAAGCTTTTGTTTGTATTAGTCAAGATAAATGGCTTGGTGACACCAAGCCTGTGTCATTCTTATTCAAGGCAGCATAAAAAGTAATTATTAAAAATCTAGATTTAAAAAAATCAAAAATTTTTTTAAATAAAGCTATGACAAAGTTATGACAACTTATGTAAAAGCTCAATTTCTGGTTGTATTAAAAGCCTTTGAGTTAAATAATAATAAAAATGTAGTACGTTTGCTATGAAGTGCATATGAGACCCCTAAACTGATGTAAATAATTTGCTAAATTCTGCATATGCAGTTTATTGACTTGCTAACTGAGCCACAATGGCTGTAGCCTCTTCCTTTGGTAAAGAACAAAAAAGTTTTAATCGTATTTCTGTTGTACTTATTTCAATGACTGATTCCATTTAAGAAAAGAAAATTGGAAAAGCGTGGATAAAAAGGCACAAATTATTTTTACTATTCCAATCTCTGAATAAAATTTGGCTATAAAAGGAGGAGATCAACTTGTTTTAGAACAATAAAGGATCTGATGATCAGAAACAACCTCTTCAATTCATTAATAATAGATGCTGCTTTCTTCTTCTGGTAAGTCAATTTTTTTGATGTTTTGGAAAGATTTGCGTGAAGTCAGGCCCAAAGCAATTTCATTTACATTTAAAACCAAAATAAATTAGAAAAACATGATTCTGATGGCATTTCAATTTCCCTTCAAATGCAGCTTGGAATAAATTGTAAGATAATCATTATGTAATAAATAAAAATATAGAATTCATCATTTTGTAAAAAAATAAACATCATAATTAAGAAATTGAATGGCTATAGATTAAGCTTTCTAAATTATTTAAATCAATATCTGTACATGTAGCATGTCCTCCTGAGTTAGCAAAAAGAAATGACATATTATACAAGAAATATTCTTCCTTCAAGGAATCAGCTGAAATGCACCAATAACAAGATTAAAATACTGTTTAAAACAAAATTTCTCCTCAGTGATTTAAACAGTGATCAAAATCCAATAGTTTTAATTTCTTTGAATAAGTCTGTTTAAAGAGCATAATAAAATAAAGTGAAGTTTTGTTGTGCTGAGCATCTCAAGAACTAATAACAGCATATATCATGTTTGCTTTGTAAGAAAAGAATTTACCAAGCCAATTTTAGGGAGAATTAATGTTGTATACATGTTTAGCTTCTGCCCCTGTATTCCAGGGTATCCAAGAGATTACTGGCCTGCGGTGATGCACTGACTATGAAAATACAATGGATATCAGTATTTCTTTTTCTTTTCCTGGCTGTGAGGATCCCAAATACTAGTTCATGATAATTCTCCTCTTTGCCTTTTTCCCTCTCTCTTCACATAAAATACAGGCCCAGTAGGAAATGCGAAAAGGTTCCTTGACAGCAAACATGGCAAAATTAAACATGCCCAGGTTGGGTGCAGGAGAAAATTAAATCTGTCAGTGCATCTCATTGCCCATCAGTCTCGAGCAATGATTATTCATTTTCTAAGGTAAATTCAAAGAATACTTCACTGAATTAAAGGGAAAGACTTGAGCCTGAAGATGCATCAAGACTGCATTTTAATCAGTAGCATCAGGGAATAGTGTATATAAATTATGAATATATTTATATTTACTGAAACTAAGGCTTGTGAAAGATACCCTGGATGACAGTCCTAGAAATTAATTTCTGTCATTCTGTTTTATCTCAAGCCTGGTGGTGCTACAAAAGGTACAGGTAATTTCATTTACCTAGATAGTACTCTTTAAGCGTGCTCTGTAGCACTCTGAATACAGTCGGCATTATTTATAAAATGAGCCTATTCCCTTATTTAATGATTTGGCAGCCATACGAAACCATTGAACCTTTTAGGGAATAGTGTTAGTTGAACATCAATACTTAACATATGATCACTTTTCATCTGGGTAGAGAAATAACAATTAGGATTTCCACTGAGTTTTCTGACAGAAGTGTAGCTGAATTAAAACCTATTTATAAATATTTTAATATCATAAAGCAGCCTGAGAGCAATCAATTTTAGCAGCACTGTAAATATGCCCTTCATTATGTTAAAGGTTGGCTGTTCAATAGCAATATTCAAATATCTCTGCAACAGTAGCTGCTTTTGTCTCTTCCTTTTGTTTTTCAGGCAAAAAATTTCTCCCAATGGGGAAAGTGCAGAGAAACCTGCTATCACTTTCATTGTTTATTTGTATGTATAGGAGCTAAATTTATGTCCTTTAGCTGAATCAAAAACTTACAGCCCTGGCAACTTTTTTCATTAAAATTTCGATTAAAACTTGGCTTATTATCATGAGAATGTTCATTATTTAATGAACAATGTTTAGTGGCAGAACCAGATATTCAGCCACTTTTCAGCCTATATGAATTGTCATAACTCTATTGACTGCAGCTGAGGATCTGTCCCACAAATCCCATCTCCAGCTCACTCATCCGTTTGGTCTATGATCAGAAACAACTGATCAGCCAGCTCTAAGGCTGGCTTGCTGCAGCTGTAAGCAAATGTCTTACTTTCTTTTGGATTCAGGTTTTCTGCCTGAAAGGCAAGTGTGAAAATACCTATCTTCTAGATGTGTTGCTTTTTTATTCAATTTACAGATTTCTGAAGTGGGATCTTAGTGTCTTGAAAGACCTTTCAAGTTCTTGCAGTCATTTTTGTCTAAAAAATTATACTCATCAAGCTTGAACTACTGACTAGAAGGGAGAACATTTTGGTTTGAAATATTGTAATGGTGGGTTTGATTCTGAACTCACATACACCGGTGTAATTCTGAAATCTTCAGGAATTCCACTGGAATCAGAATGGGACAGAGTCAGTACAAATGAAATCAGAATTAGGATGTATCTCAATAGACAGATAGATTTGAGATCACTGAAATGCCTAAACTAAGAAGGCGCAAGATGTGAAGCTGCAATGAAAAGCAAGGTGATAGACAGACCCCAGGGAGTTAATACCCCATTTCACCTGCACAGCCAGAACAGTGTTAAAGCTTATGTTTTGCAAATGGTATTCTGAAATCAAAAACTTTTTAAGATTTTGTTGCGATTAATTTATTCGGTATCATGGCTATACAGGGAACTGTCTTCCCACTTCACTTAGAAGAGAGCAATGCCCTCTGCATCTTTTTGCTCTTTCTTTAATGAGCTAATTTCATCATTCATCATTAACTTGTGGTTATATCTCAGACTTTCAAAAAATTCAATTCCTATTTCAGCCGTTATCAGTACAACCCCTTTAACTCATCTTTCTGAGTTTATATACCACTGAAACTAATTTATTATATTTTTTATTCTGAAGCTTGTTGATTGGCTGAAATGATACATAACAGCTCATAGATCAATAAGCAATTTGTTTTGAATGCCAGGGATCATTTGTGATCTAATTTTGGTGTGTGGGTCAAAATAAAACAAGCAAAAAGCATATGTGTATGCTCTCAAAAATCAAGCACAGACAATTCAGTTTGCAAAAGTTCCTGATCAAGAATCACTTCAAGGAATCAGAGAGGAGAAATGGAAATAACAGTGCAAAGTGAAGGTAATACAGAAATGTCCCTATTATCTCAATTAGATTTCCCCAAATGTCCATCACTGAGGACAATTACACCTAAAAAATGATAATTTGAAAATATTTGGAACTGTTGAACTATGCAAACACTGTAGGGTAGGTATTGCATTAACTAGTTTAGCAGCAAAACAGTTTTGCACCTGAGTTTTCATATACAAATCACATAGTCCCATGTCACCACGGGTAACAGGGAAAAATCCCAGGTAGTCCAGTCCCACACTGGCTACTGCATAGCTGTTGCCAATAGGAAAGTGAAACTTTCACTTTATGCCTTCAGAGACCATTGCAAACCAAGTACTTAGTAGAGTTACAGTTTACATTTTTTTTATATTTCATCTTTTTACCCACCAGTGCTGTTAGGATGCAACATATGTTTTGCTCTCAGTTACTTCTATTTCATGTAGGCAGATCTACTGAAAACAAAGAAAGCTCACCTGCTTTATTAAAAACTTGAAGGTCACTACAGTTCTGATAATGGGCTTTAGCTGACACATGCTATCAGGAAAGACCAAATGTTAAACACTGTTTAACTTACAACAGTGGTTTTGTGTGTGTGAACAAGACCTAGGATGTAGAAAACATCCAAGAAAGAGCTGAAGCTGCCTCTGCTGGAAAGACAAACCCTCAAAATTCAAATACAGAAACCATACTTTGTTAGTTAGCTATAAGTATTCCTTACCAAACCCTCATCTTTATCATGAAGCTAACTTTAATAAGCTGGCTGCAAGTGGTCAACCATTCAAGAAAAATGAAAAATACTCTCAAGTGAAATACTGTAAGATTCCAGTAAGAATCTATATCAGAATGGTATTTCCCTTGGAAGGAACATCAGTTTTGTATAAGTTTGAAGGAAGAGCACTGCTTACTGGATGGACAAGTCTTCTTCTAAGACTGCTTTAGCCTACACGTACTCACTTTATGAGAACTGATAACACTGAATTTCCAGTAAGCCCAGTTACTTGGAAGAGATTGATATTTATGCCACCAAGTAATGTTATTTTTCCAGAAGTCAGGGAGGGGGAGAGCATTTAGAGTGAAGCAGTTGCCATGTTATTAGAAGGATGTAATTTCAGTTGTTCCTAGAAAATGAACAGCATGGTTAAAGGCATAAGCTGTGACTGTGTTAATGAAAGAACTAGGGATATATCAAGGCTAGTGTTTTAGTTCTGGTCAGGAGCAAGCTTCTGATGTAGATCTAGGTGTCCCCATGCACTGCACTTTCATTTACATCTTGGAGCTCATGAAATGGATTCTCTTCAGGTTGAAGTAACAGATGATGTGCTCTAGAAGAGCAGCTAATGTGCTCCAGTTGCTAATGGGTACTCAGGCTATGGGACAAAACTAGAGTTAGTCTGAAGCAGAATCACTGAAATATGAACAGCGTGGATGCTAGGTCTTTGGCACCGTTTCACTCTCAATATCCACTCCTATTGCACCATACTATTTGCCAGTGTAGATGCAGCCTATTTCTTCCAGCTGGATATTTTATCAGATGCCTGTTTCATCTTATCAGGCAACTATACAAAAGACAGTCTATGTTCTTGTCCATAGGAATAATCTCCTGAGGGGCTTTATTGAGGATTATGAAAATTTGGAAAAAGTTTCAAAACTGTTGGCACTCTGTAAAGTACTGCAATGGTTTACTTTTTACTGTATTTCTCACATGCAGATGCAATATAGAAGAGAGAAAAATGCCAGTCTTGTACCACTTTCTTTCCATGGTTATCTTTCATCAAGGAAAAAGAAGAGTTTGAAGTGCTATTGCCATTGGGATGGATTAATTTGGTGCTTCTGTCTACTCCTGTGTTTGTCATTTGTCATGAAAACAGATGCATGAAAGGCTGATTTTTGGCTCTTTATCAGTAGATTTGTCAAAAAAACAAACAAACAAACAAACAAAAAAAAAAAACAAAAAACAATCAAACAAAAAAGAACAGTGGCTGCACTTTGGGAAGATGGAAAATACCTCCCTGTCACTGAAATTCTTAAATAAAAATTTTCACGTCAAAGACTGTAAGATGAGTCAAAAGGCATGATGTTAACCAGTTCTTGTAGTACTCACAAGATTCCAGTGAGAGAAGAGAACACAAGATCATTCCTATCTGGATTTCTGATTTTCTGTTACTGAAGTTGACAAGCAGACACACAAGATTATTAGATGTAGGTCATTAAAAAGAGCTAATGTTCTACCACATACCTGTAGCAAAGACTAATTAGTGATGGGATACCAAAGCTCAAGGCCAGACTAAGTGTAATGTAAAACTGAACAACCCAGCCTTGCCTCTATCTACTTTACTCTTATAATGAATGTAAGTATTAATGTACCATTGTAACTGTTTAAACCAGGTCCAAATTATTAATGCCTAATTTTGTTTTGATGACAATATTATACAATACAATATGTGCAACCTTAGCTGAGAACTGTACAGGTATGGTTGAGGTAACCTATGATCCCAGAGTTTACAATGCAATCATAGTGCATATATTTTCCTTTAGAACACAGAGAGTTTATTGCATTCTTTTAAATTAGTTCAGGAATTAGCTTTCTTTTACTGTGTTATTATATTTCCTTTCCCTTCACAAGATAAATTCTTAATTTGAAGCGTGGATCTTCATACTATTTAATAAGACCAAGAAGAAAGAATATAATGTTAATAATACAATTCTCCACTGACAGTATTAAAATAACATTAGTATGTAAAGTACACCCTAGATTTCACAAAGGTCAGGATCCCTGCACGGCAATTACCTTCATGTAGTAATAAGCAGTCCAGACACAATGAACTTTTAAAACATACCAAACAAACAAGACAAACAAGTAGGGACGGCAAGACTTTGCTTGCCCATGTGTTCCTGAAGCCTGTGGTTGAGGCACAGGAGCCTGCAATTCTCTTAATTTTACCATAAGGGGCCAATTGAAATTTCCCCTTAAGAACTGTAACAGTAGTTCTCACAGTGCAGAGAGGGTGATGGGCTAAATGACCTGAGAAGTGTTTTCCATTTCTGATTCTTAGAAAATGTCTGGTCTCCCTGTTCATTCAGAGGGAATTCCAGTTCCAAAAAGAAAATTTAAAAGTATGTGGGCGTGTTGATTGATGACTGATTCAGAAAGTAGAAAAGATACAGATGGACCAGAGCGATTCAGGCAAGCAGACATGGGAAGAAACCCTTAATCTATTTTTTTTTGAGATGCACAAGGTTCCTGAATTTAAAAGTAATTATTATCCATGACAGCTCCATCTTATATGCCTTTTTGGGAACAAATAGGGAGAAAGCAGTGCATCCACAGTAAAACTAGACAAGCTCAGTCTTCTTTGAAAAAGATCCCATATGGCAACATCCTGCTTCATTTTGCTGGGTGCTAGATTCACATCAGAAAGCTTAATTACTGTCTGCATGAGCTTGAGAGACCCAGGAGTGCCCTCCAAGATGTGTATGACCTGTAAATACTGGTTTGTGTTTGTGCCAAAGGAGAAGGGAGAGGGGGAGTGAAAGCTTTTTTATCAGAAGATGTGATGGCTTATGACAAGGTCTATTACCCCCTGGAAGGAAAAGGAAAAAAAAAGAATGTCTTTATGCTGTAACAAAAGCTAAATCACTCCAAATGTCATCCTCCATCAAGGCATACCAAGCAGGGACAGTGTTGGCTAAGTCAACTTGTTCGTCAGTTTTTGAAAGGTCCTAGCAAACATAAATAAAGAAATGGAGATGAACGTGATTCTACAGGCATTATTATGGTTGTTTTCTATAGACATAATCCTCCTCTTCATTTAATTTTCATGTCATTTAGGAGAGCAATGCTAGGAGCAGAACCCAGTGTCAGATCTGCCCCAGGATTCTGAGAAATGTAAAATAGTATTTCTCTTTATGCTAATATAATTTGAAAAGAACGTCCATTCATTCCAGGAGGCTTATGTACCAAAGGACATCATGGGTCATTTCCTGAGTCAATGTTTAGATCAGATTTATGCAATGCCTAACATCTGTAAATTAGGTAGCCAATAAAAATTCAAATGCTGGTCACCTTTCTGTATCCAAAAAGTTCTCAAAGCAATTCAAAGCCTGTTTCTATACAGTATTGAAGCAATTTGTCTGCTTCTGGAAGAGGGTAGAAGCCATTTAGTAGGTGGTATCACTTTGGCTGATGTTTTTGGCTGCAAGTTCTCAGCAAAACTCTCTAGTTGTGAAATGCAGCCAATGGAGTATCTTCAATGTCCATGCTTTGAAGATTGGGAATTAATCACCCTAAGAATCCATAAGGCTGTATGGGATAGAAAACTGATCTGTTCCAAAATGAGGGAGGACTGCATCATTCTGGCTGAGATAAAAGTCTTTGCTTCTGTGAGGAAGTGGGGTGGGGTGGGGTGTGAATCTATGGATTTGCAGGTATTTATATGTCTAATCATTTGAGCTCTTATTACAGGATATAGCATAGCTTGTTACCCCAAAGTTTAGTCTTTCCTGAGGTAGACATGAGGTAGACATTGATGATTGTTCACTCTTTCTTGCCTACTTCAACCAGGTGTGTCAAAATAGTTGCTTGAAACAATCAAGATAATCTGGTTCCTGCAATTCTTGTCTTAGAAGTATAGAGATGTATGGAAATGAAGAAATTCACCAAAAAAACCACTGGGTTCACTGAAATCAATGGGGATTTAGTCACTGACTTCAGCAGAGCTAAAATGTCACTGAGGTGATGCTAGCCCTTGAAAAAAAACTTAGAGAGATTTTCAGGCAAGGATTTTCTTTTTCTTTTTTTCTGTAACAATCTCACTGCTCTCCATACAGATTTTCTAGCAAGGAGAAAGGAGAAGAAACTGCTCAAGCTGGGTCACCAACAAGATAAGAGTATACAATACTTTTTGAACAGAATTAAAAATCATGTCATTTAAACTGTGCTCCTTAATTTTGATATATAAGAGAAAACCTGGGGTCCTAAGAAAACTCAAAATACAGTTAGAATTTACAGACATCAGTTTTTAACACCAAAATAGCATTCATTCACCTTTCTGAAGTGCTTTAAAATCTAAATGTGCTCAGTATTACTATTCTCATTCACCTTTCTGAGTGCTTTCAAATCTAAAATGTGCTCAATATTACTATCTCACTGTATTTCACATTTCAGAGACTCAGCTACTGACTTCAGAACAAATACGTTTTCAGCTGTTTATACATATCTGTAACTCTGCAGAGCCACTATGACTGACAGCTGTGTAATTCTGAATGGTTAAAATCCAGTCTGATACTTGTAGGATCAGTTGAGAGGGCATTTTTGGCAAAAAGCTTGATAATGGCATTTTTTTCACCAATTCAGATCAGCATTAATCTAAATTTTGCTACATAGGGGATTTACAGAAAAAAGAAATCTTCACATAAACTACCCTTTATATAAATTGGGGTTTTCAACAGTTTCAACAGCCTTATCAAGAGTCTGAGTTGTGCCTGATCAGCATTGCTAAAGAGAGCTCTTAAACGACACAGCAAATGACTTCTGCAAGTGTCTTAGAGGTGCAGATCTCTACATTTTCCTTCTTCAGCCAAATTTAACAAAATAGCAATTCTAAGCATGACATGGGATGTCAGTTGCATTAGTTAAACCTAAACTACAATATGCAATTAGTCTCAAAAATTCCTAGGGAGTCTTCCCCAAAAGAACAAGTGTTACGGAGTCAGGTGGTGATAAGACTCTTTAACTGTGCTTATCAAGTTTCATCTTACCAATCTGTAATCTTACCAAGCTTTCACTACTGGGGAGTTTGGACAAAGTGAGTCCAGTTTCATCTTCTATATATAGCGCTCCAAGATGGCACCCTCATTTGACTATGAGGTGGTTTCTTGTTGCACCAGTGCTATTTGTGACTTCCATTTCCCACCAGCAAGAGGCACAACAGCATCCCTGTGAAGTGTTGTCAGCTTTTAAGACTCCAAATCATACTGAGGTTTTTTGCTTTGCCCTCACTGTCTCTCTATACTTCTGCAAGTCTCTGGTGACTCTGGCATGCAGTCCTAGGAGTGCAGGAATTCTTGCTTTCAGTTTTCTGCTCAACAAAATGTCAGCAGGTGACAGTTTGTGCTTTCATATACAGAATTGGCATTATTTCAACCATCTTCACATTTTGGGAATCTTAGTTCTTGAACAGATTTTTATTGTTCTTCTCTTCCACCTAGAGTATCTTTGTAGTTCATTTGTATTCATTTTATTTCTTGGGTCATTTTTCTCATAGTGATGCAATGCTTGGAACTATTCTCCGTAGTTTGAAATTGTCTATGCCTTTAGTTTTGATGAAATGTCTGCAGAATGCCTAAATTAATTCTTTAAAATACTTTAGTTACTTCAAGTTAACTGACAAGATTTAACATGAAATAAAACATTCTGGTGAAAAGAAGTCCCAGAATTTCTAAAAGTCTTGGAAAAAAGATCACGTGGGAAGCTCATGGGATTAGAATTCACAGGAGCAATTCTCAACCCATGCTTTGGCTGCAGATTTTTCTTCCACACATCCTCAAGGTGCTGAGAACTTGTCTCTTGATTGTTGTGACAGCTCAGCATCTTGCAAACAGCATTTGACACTTCAGAGGCTCAGGATCAAGTGTTCCTCTCTGTATCTTTAGAACTGGTTAGATTAACCATGGGGAGGAGTCTTCACCTTCCCCCAGAGTACGACCCATGTGCCTGACAGAAGAGCACACAGGAATCGTCTGTCAAATTGAGTAATCAGATACTGTAAGGAAAGTGAGAGGAAGGAGGCTGCTTCTGAGATACTGATACCTTTCTACAGAATAGAACTCTATGGAAGAGGTCTTAGTAGACCTTTGGATATTGCCATTATACACAAAATAATAAAAACAAGCAATAATTATATATTGATAATGGAGCACAAGCCAGATATATAGTAAAAATAATATAATAGCACTAGATACTAGAACCCAACAGACTCAGTCCCTGTAAGATAGTAGGACATCATTTGTATTGAACATTAATGGAATGTTTGATTTACATAATCACACACTTTGCATTTCCTTCTGTATCTAAACTAGCAAGTTGATCTTAAGGATATAAAAAGTACACATACACAGAACAGATTCCTCATCAGACTGATGAGGTCTATGTAAGCATGTAGATCACTGTACCTGGAGTAAGACCGTAGAAAAATAAACAGCAAATATGTATATAGATTCTATAGATGGCTGAACAGAATGAAAGGCAAAAATTATTACAGATATGCTTGCAAATCTTAAAACAACAAACAGTTCAATACAATTTATTTTGTCAGGATAGCTAAAAATTCACTAGTATAATAACAAAACCATTTGTCTTAGCAAGTATCTCGTTATTGGTGATCAATAATGTAGCTGAGATGACTGATAGCTTTGTTTTCTTGTGGTGTCTCAGCCAGTCTAAATTATTTATTTGACATGCTGCCTCTTGGCAAATGCAAGGAAACAGTGATAAGAAATTTGCATTGCCCTGATATATACCTCAGAATGAATACAAGACATTTCTCAAGCTTTTGGTGAATGACACATGGGTGTAGTTTAAGCGACAGTTTTGCTGACCAGACACGTTTTTGTCTCCGAGCATGAATAGCAATGTAGATATCAGAATGAGAAACAAGTCTGAGTTTCTCCTTTTGGTTGCATAAGGCAGCAGTATAACGCTCAGAGGAGAAAATGATGGCATTTGCATAAATACCCAGAATTTGGGTGCCTTTGAACTCTCAAGGATCTGCCTCTGTTTACCAGAAGCTTTGAGTTGGTATGGCCAGTGTTATATAATCTTAAGACAGGGAGAAGCAAAGAGGAAGAAAACAGGGAGGTAAGACCATAAGAACTTAAGTACAGGACAAAGCAAAGGCCTCCCAAGCTCACTACGCCGCCTCTGACAACGGCCACGCAATGGAAGTTGAGGGAGAGAATGAATCTAAGAGCACAGATATGCACAGATAGCACAGAACAGTATTTCCCCTTCTGCATCTTGTCATCTTTGCGACATCTCTTGAAGAGTTCTGAAGCTGAAGAGTTCTTTCTCTCACTAAAAATAAACAAGCCTTTCAATAACTCCAGGCATCCTCACTTTTCGCTGTACTGTTGTACTCTGTGTTACGGCCTGTTCAACATATGGCGATCAAAACTGCATTCAAGGTGTGGATGTACATGGATTTACACACTAGTGTAACAACATTAAATTTTTTAATCTCTGCCTTTCTTAATACAAAATTCATAACATTCTATTCAGTTTTTTACATTTCATTCTGTTTCATAACATTCTTTTCAACTGTTGCTGGGCACAAAAGTGGAATTTTCAGAGGCCTATTCACAGTAACTCCAGCATCTTTTTCTTGGAGTGGTAAAAAAAAAAATAATAACAAATTAGAGACTGTTTCTGTACTTATTGACATTTTATAACTCAATTACTCAGCATCATGAGAACCTTCATTGTCTGTTCTCCTTTTGAAAATTTTGTACCATCTGCAAACTTTGTCACCTTACTATTCACCTTGTTTATCAGATCATTTAGATGCACTTTCAGTGGCACAGCTACATATTCCTGTGTGGGACTGTAAAGAAATTCCAATCCTGTGCAAAGAGAGGATGAAAACCTATTTATAGAGACAGGGATTAGACATGCTAAGGCTGGAAAAATATGCCTATTTTGCATGACTGTCATAATATCACAGAAATTTTGAGGTGCTGCTCTCTAACTATCCCACTCACCTCTGCTTGCTATGCGAGTCCCAGTGGGATCCAGGGGAAGGAAGAGTGTAATATTCACCTCCACTACGTGCAGGAGTGTGCAGCAGTGTGGTGTTTACACAGAGACACCGCAAAGTGCACACTTTCGTCTGCACAAGGAGGAGCTCCAGAAGGTATGTTAGCTCACACTGGCAGGTTGTCAGCAGCTGGTTTGCACAGATTATGTTCTCCTATACCCATTTCAGTGCAGAGCTGCACCCGTAACTAGCTCACATTCCCTTTAAAAAGTGGCAGTTCTGGAAAAGACACTTTCATAACACCAAAAAAACCACTTGCCAATCCTGGCAACAGTATTTTAAGAAATTCTGTTTCTGACACATTTGATCATTAGAAATAATGCCAAGTCCTTCTATGAATATAAGTGTTAACACTGATGGCATGGCATGGGAGGCTCCAACAGTTTATACTGAAGGAAAGAGTTTTCCTAGTCCAAAACCAGCTTGTAAACAACCCACACGTGAGAAGCTAGTCACTGTAACTTGACAGAGGTGCTGGAATTACAGGACTAGCTCTGGAAAATATAGACAGGAACCTCATTAATCACCCATTTCAAGCTCAGCTGAATTCATAATTCCCATTCTCGGTGCTATTATGGTATTTCTGCTGTTGCCTTTTTATTTTAGCATTAGCTTTAGCCTGGTGCAGCTCTGTGAGTGGGCTCCAGGTAGCCTGGTGCTGCATGGCAGCTTTCGGGTTCCCGAGCAGACACTGTGGTGGCAAGGCTTGGTACTTGTATAGCTCTGGTAGTGCACCCGTGTCTCAGTGCTGTGTGGTGGCAGAGGGGGTGTTGCTCTTTTGCAGTTTGCTAACTGGAGACTACCACTTTGACTTTCCATTGGAACTTTTTCACTATTCAAACAGAGCTGTTGGGTGAGCTCATGACTAGCTCATGACTAGTTCTGTGATACATCACTTTGGTCTTAAGATCTATAGTGTAGCTAAATGAATCTGTAAGTGCTGGAAACACTGTATTGTGTCTTGTCTTGAATCCTATTCAGCAACTAGCAGCACTCAGAAACTTTGTTTATTGGTTCTATTCAGATAAAATAAATGCACTTTCCAGAGATAAGGCAGGATGGACAATTACCAATGCAGCTGAGAACAATTAGTTCTTATTTGCTTAACACCATTTCCTAATGTGCAGTTGTAAAACTTTTCACAGGACTTTTAAAATACAATCAATTTTCCTTGGCGATTTCCTAATAATTCAAACTGAGTGCAGAACCTGACATGCAATCAAGCTTATACAGGTCGATACCCATTTTCTTTTAGTTAAATAGGAATTTTAACACAGTGGCACCATCTGTGGATTCACAGTTAGTGTACATGGCTTTGCTGAACGTGCATACAGAGTGAAGACATGATTCAGATACCAGTAGTCATACCGAATAAAACTCAATATATCTCATTAAATAAAGCAAAGGATATCACCAGTCATTAAGATATAACTAGTCTGAGAATGTCTCAATGTCAAACACATTGTTTATATGTACACTTTATTCATAAAAATAGTAAGATTAAAGCACTTTACAAATTCAATGTCTGACTGATTGCACTTAGGAAAATGGATATTTTATAATTTATATATAAAATTATATATATATAATATATATATATATATATAAGATATTCTTCTATAGAAAGAAGAATTCTAGCTGGAATCTGAGAGATCAAAAGCAAATCCCGCATATAAAAAAATACACCTACCAAACTGACCCTCCCCTCTGTTTTTAGTACCACACAATAATAGTACGTGGTGGCTGGAATCTGAAGAATAATTCTGCATCCAGCTGAATTTTCCAGTAGTGACCCATGAAGAAAGGAACTGTCAGAAGCTGGCCTACAGACCACATTTAACTATATGTGAGAAGAACTGTGAGATCTCCAGGACTTAATTTTACTTGTCATCCAAAAAATGCCACATTCCCTGAGATGACATAACAAATTGTTCATGCATAAACTTAATTATCCATATGACATTTATCACAAACTGCTATCTGCATTGACTGGTTATGAAGTCTGAAGCCCGAGCTTTTAATGTGGCTCTGACGCGATCATTAAAACAAATTAGGGACAGATAAAATTAACAATAGCTTCTTCTTTTTCCAAGTAAAATAGCTTTTGCTTTGATAGCTGTTCTGAAGGCTGATTGACTGAGATATTGCTGATGCATCATTCCACATTGGTGTTACTTTCTATCTGAAAATGACTGACTCTTAATTTTTGCTGGATCATAGTTTAGCAAACAGCTAGAATGATTAAGTTCAGTTTGTTGCTAAGTCTGAAATGTATCATTTTCTTGTGTTTGAAAAGACGAAGAAAAGTGCTTGTGAGTGAAAAGGAGGAATAGATCCGTATCAGAACTGCGACGAATGATGGGTTACATATGAAGCTCACACAAATAACAGCACAGACAAGAAAAAATAGGAAGCCTGAAAAGTGGTATTTGGTGAGTTCTTCCATTAGCTCAGCATGTAATTTATTTTAATACATTCATCTGACTGCTTTTCTTCCTATTTCATTGAAAATAAATACATGATTATGGCCACTTATTTACAATAGGATGACTCTCTTTCACCAAATGTTTCTTTCAAGTGGTCCATGAGGAGGTTTTCCTCTGTTTCCTTGTTTCATATTTTACTTTTGTGTCCTGTGGCCAAACTTACTTTTCTGATGTTTGAGATACAAAGTAGCAAAAGTGAAAGGGAAAAAGAGATGTGAAAGAAAGAGAAAGAGATGTAGTACTACTACAACACTTTCCCAATATTAATGAACTCAGATCCCCCAAAAGAAAAAATGTCCATGTTTTCCACAGAAGAAAACTTAAGCTGCAGAGAGAGGAGCAGACTTACTCTTTATTAGCAAAAGATCTCTGGTGCAACTGCACAGATTTTTGCAACTTGGTGCCTCATGCTGGCTACAAGATCCTCTTTCTTATTCCAAACGCGCGTGCATGCAGACCACACTAACTAGTCTTAGTGAGAAAGTATCAGCATTACAACTCTATGCATCTTTCACCCTTGTTGGCAGTCTCAATAGAGCAGTTAAGGACTTGAAAATTTATAGAAACTGAACATTTCAGTAAAGGAGCTATGGCAAATTTGCATATAAGGAAACAACTGCCTGTAAAAACACAGAGGACTTTAGTCTCTAAGGATGTCAGGCCAACACCTATGCAAGGCCCATGAGACTTTGCTCATCCCATAGTCCTCTGGAAGGGGGTGATGTCCAAACCATGAGCTATGAACTCTAGTATAATTTAACACTTGTAAATGATAAAGTTCCTATTTGTTCATGACCCTTCTTCATTCTGTCTTCACAGAAAGATGTGATCCATTTCTTTCCAGTAGGAATGAAACTCAGTTTTGACTTATGTATCTACTGCTAGCTTAAATACTTCTAATTCAACCTATCAGAAAAAATAGCTACCTAGAACACACAGAGCAATTCCAGATTCAGAGCAGGGCTGATCCGTTCAAGTATGTGTTAGATTCTTCCCATTTTCTTCAGTAAAATTATTGACATGTCAATTTACAACACTTGGGAGAAAAATTTACCCCACCTTCCGCAGGCAGTGTTCCTTGTGTGTTTAAAAGCATATCTTCAAACACATATTTACCTGCCATTTGCTGTCTTGCACCAGCAGAACTATGCTGGGGACATAAAACATCAGTGTTTGAACAGTGGTGTTCATTCCTGAGGTTTGTGAGGTGGGGAAAGAGATGAGCGTGGATGAATATCCCTCTAATATATGAGAAACAGGCTGCATCTCTCCCATTTCCAATAGACTCATAAGTATATCCCTAATGTGTCCAAACAGATTGTTTTGAAGCATGAGGTACCCACACCTTCTGCTTAAGAAGTACTACTTCTGCAGCAAAACAGAATCAGAAAACAAAACAGATTCTGTACACTCTTTCCTTCTAGTGCACTCACACCATATATAGACAAAATTTAGGGCTGGGATCGACCATCCTTACTCACTCTGATTTCCAAGGCACAACTGTGAGAGAAGTATTATTTAAGGATGAGTAAAAATGGTAGAATTTGGCCATTAACCATAAACAGTATATAGTCACAATATAGTATTCTACTAAGCAAGATTCTACATTTTTGTATCTCCTCCTAAATGATATTTATTGCCTGAAAACAAGCTGCAAAAGGTCTTCCTTAGGGATTTTTTTCTTACGTCTTTTCTTTCTCTTTCATTGCTCTTATCATCCGAACCCTTTTCTGCCAGCCTCTCTATCAAATGAGCTTTTATACTATGTTTAATACAATTTGCATGGAGAAAGAGATTGACTATCGCCTGTGGTTTGGTCATCTGAAGGATAACATCTATTGAAAGATTTCAGTGGATTTTACCAGTAGAAATAGTGAAGGGGAGAAAAGTTTAAAAAGTTTAATTAAATTTGCATCCCTAAAGGTGACTTGTTAGCACTGTTGGGAATTAGAGTGTTAATGTGACTATGAAGACTACACCGGTTGATTTGGTGTGTCATATCAAATTATGGCAGCCTGAATCCATGTCAAACAACGTATCTCTGAGGAGAGGATGTAGAAAGTGGAGAGTAACCTCTGGATGTACCATCAATGTCCATAAAATTCTTAACTCAGTGTTTGTTAAATATTCCAAACAGATTTGCAGCTAAGAAGGAACAATTTAGAGCTGAAACATTCTGGTTCTCTGAATTTTGCAAGTTGCTGGGAGAGAAGTAATGGAGAAACCTCCTAGTGCATTTTTAACAATTTAACCTCCATCCTTCGTTTCACACTGCATATCATACTGAAGAAGATCAAGGCATCAGCTGTGGTGACTGACACAAATCTCTAGAGCTAGAAACAGCTTCTTGCACAGAAATTGTATTGTCATCGAATTTCCTGAAAATTATGTATGAAAGGTGAGTGGTTGCCTCCAAGGGGTTATTGTGGAGTTGACAGGCTCCTTTAAAAGGACATTTTTGTGAAGATAGCCAAAATTAATGGTTTAATCCCAGCTGAATAAGGAACTTCAAAAACCTACTCAAAATTCAGTATGAAGGAGAGAACAGCAGATTATTCTTTCCACAATGAGGTGCACCTAACGGCTTGCTGAGGAGCTAGTAACTGCCCTGCTGATCCTAACTGATAATCAGTCTAACACGAACTTCTGCTTCCTGTCATCTGAGAAGAGCTTGGTTTTTGTATTATTGCCATAACCAGAAAGACTAATAATCCATCTGCTCGAACATCACATCTACTGGCATGGTGGAAGAGTTTAGTAATCCCTCTAGTCTTGCACCTGAACTGTGCATGGACATCCTGGTAACTCAGCATTTCGCAATGTGGACTGTGCTGCAGTGTGCTAAAGGACATCAGGAGAAAACATAATCATCCTGTCTACCAATAGCACAGATAATGGTGGAGTCTCACTTTGATTTTTTTTTTTTTGAAGGAATTCTCCTTGATTTTAGGTAGCAAAGCCTGTGAAGTAGACTCTTAAAAGTATTTGATAGTACACGCTGGTAGACATGTGAGCTTCATCAGACCTTATCTTGGCATGAAAGATTAACTCAAGAGATAAAATGATTCAGTGTTTTATGTGCTGAAGAGGTACTTGGACTCATTTGAACTTTCTCAGTTCAAGCAGCTGTTCATTGCTAGCAGCCTTGCAGTCTGTGCTATGATTTATTCTATTCCAAAAGTGCAAGGATAGTCCACTATCATTGAGCTCTGGTTCAGTAACTTAGATTTACTAGATCTGCAGTAATCTTCAGAAATTAAAGTATCAGCATTTTCATTCCTTATGATATTGTATCCAATCTATTGTGAGAGCTGATGGCTTTATTATTTGCCTAAATAACCAATTCCTTTTAAATACTACATGACCTAAATAATATTCAGTACCTGTGACTTCTCTTTGTGTTAAAAAAAGATTTCTTTTTGCCTATTTTATATGTACTGTCTGAATTTTCACTAGGTTTCTTTCTTTTTGTAGAGTCATGACTAAAAATAAGCACTGCATTGGCCTTTTCTGCACTACTTATATCAGAGCTTTCTGTTTTGTATCTCATCTTAATCTTTGCCTCTCCACTATAGTTTTATTCAGTACATAATGCATGAAATGTGTACTTTGCATAAAATGTATACTAGCACTTCCTATTATTTTACTTTATTCTTTTGTATTATTTTAGCATTCATTTTCCCTTTGGCATAGTTTTATATACAGCAGAACTCCCAGTTCCTATGTTTTTAATTACTGTATTTAAGCTGCAGATAACATACCTGCCCAGGTTTAGAATAGGGATACAGATATTCTGATTTCAGTTATATGTATCTGTAAAGTACTTATGCAAAAATGTAGTTCAGATCCTGGCTTGTTTGCACCATTACAGCTTGATCTTCTTTGATGTGGAGCATCGAGTGGAGCAGCTCTGGGGAGACCTGAGCTCTTAAAGTTGTACAAGGTTCTGCTGCTATGTGCAATATGCAGCCATGTAAAAGGGGACTAAAACAATAGAATTTGGAGAGTAAATTTATCAGAATTACAGTTTTTTAGTTTCCAGTTTTTAATATAATGCCTGTGAGAATTATACTGCTTACAGAAATAAAAGATTATTAAAATCAGGTAGAAGTGAGGTCTCAGGAGAGTCACTGGGTGATTTGCCTGATATTTCTCCCACCAGCTGTATCCCTACCCCAAAGTAGCTGTTTCTATTGCTCCAGTACTGTTGGGCCCAGGAATCCAGCCAGCGCACCTCAGTGCTGTCAGTGGGCTCTGCCTCTGTCGTTTCGTTCTGAGTCACCGAGAGGTTACTCTTGCACGAGATCATGCTGAGCTTCTGTAAGAGGCAGTGCTAGATGAAGACGCTCAAAGGGATCTCAGTCAGAGGATTCCTTAGGGTCATTACACAGGGTGACTGGCACTGGGAGACAAACCAATGCCCTCAACGGTGAGAAATGAATGAGCTGCTCTGGTGTTCTTAGGCTGTGTGTCCACACCTGTCACACCACCCTTTGGCATTGCCCTTTTTGCCTTTGAAGGTGAAACATTGTAGAAACATTTTCTTCATTTTCTTCCAGTCGCTGGAATGACAGCCAGTGTTTCCTTGAAATGCTGCTACCCCCACCCAGCAGTGTTTAGCAAAGGCTCTCAGGTCTTGGAGCATCTTTTTCCCTTTTCAAATGCTTTCCTTATAAAGCAGGGAACATTCATCTTGCATCTTTCAAATCAATACCAAGGCAGCAGGGTGATCTGCATACCAATCGACTTGCAAATTTATACCCTGCCTGACTCTGCCAACAGGATTAAAAATCATTTGTGAAACAACAGCTCCCTGTAATCACATCTAGCCAGATTTCAATAACAACTCAGGCATATAAAAGCCTCTTGGTTTCAGATGTATTAAAAATATTTTTTCTCATTTTCTACCTCTTCCTTGGATACTAACTTCCATTTTCTTGAAAGCTTTCTGCTCTGTATGTGCTTTATCATCCATCCTCCAAAAATCCCATCTGACTGAAAATATTTTTCCTATTAACCAAAATAAAAGGTGACTGATTACCTCAGCTGATAGAAGATGGATCTGAAAGAACCCAGAGTCATCGCCACTTCACCCCAGACAGCAGTCGTTGCCTTCATTAAAAGTTATGGCTTCTTAATTGTAGCTAAAATTTTGATGTACAATGAGTTTAGTAACTCATTAATTTACTCCCTAGGGAAGGTTGGCCTGTTTCAGAAAAGCCATCAGGATCCTATGTCACAGCTCATGGAGATTATTCAATCTTTAGTAAACAAAGCAATAAGACTTCTTCACTGCACAGCTTTGATTTTTGCTTTAGTATTTGATGGGTCTATATAATTAAATGTAGTGCTGGCTGTCTACTATTACACTGCATTTTGTTCTGTTTTGACACAGTGTCATTTTTAGTTACTGTGGAAATGGCCAGAGCAGTGAAAAGAGGCTTCTCTTGTAAACTGAAAAAATACATAAATGCAAAAAAGTGTACTTCTTCCTGCAATCCCTTTTGTCCAGGAGAGCAGAGATAGCTCCTGTGTGATGGCTTTCCTGATCTGTGAACGATTTTTGCCTTTCCATGACAGACTAACGTGAAAGACTAATACTAATAAGAGTTCTAGAGCTCCTAGTGGGGACCATTTGTTATTTCGCATGTGGCAATTTCTAGGTTCCCTACACTAAATAGTAGTTACAGACTGCAGATATAATGGGATGCATGAGTTTGGAGGGCAAAGCAAGGTTTTTGGCAAGCACACTTTATAATCAGTGCAGATTGAATTCAATCTGAAGGAAAGAACCTGAAACCAGTGAGTGCTCTGTTTAGTCATTTAACTGTTTCAGTGCTCAGCCCAAACAAATTCCCCCCCAACTGGTATGATATGAAAAGCTACCTCTGTGACATTTTTGTCACAGTTTTTTCTTTTATACAGGCTTATTTACTAATAAAACATTATGGGAAGACCACTGCTGTTAATATTTTGTCTTTATATTCTCCTCATGTTAGGAGGGCAAAACAAGAGGCAGTCACAGCAGGAAGTAGGTAAGTAAAGAGGAATAAATTGAAATGCTAAGAATAAGACTCAGTAGCTTTATCTAGGCATCTTCAATACGGCAAGGTGTGCACAGTCATTTGGCCTCCCTTGTGCAAGCAGTACAACAAGCTTCAGCACCCAAAACCCACATTCCTGCTCTACATGATGTCCAAAAGAGCAGTCCCTGTGTTTCTTCTCTGTTGTGTGGAGAAATTTCTTGCACATATACAAATGCAGTTTGAAACAGTGAAATGGATAGGAAAGCAACTACCAAGTGGTTGTTTCTCCATTACAAAGTCAGAGCATGCTTGCACTGTCGCCCTTTGGGACAGAGGAGGAGCTTCTCAGCAACGTCATAACTTATGTTGTCACTACTTAATAATGTCACTATTTATTTTTGCTGCTTCAACAACAAGCAGTTGGGCTGCTGTGGCTGTGGGAAGGGGAAATAGCAGGCTGTGCTGTGTCAGCCCTGACAGCTATAGTGGGATGCTCTCACTGCTGCTGGAGGGAGGGACTCTGAAGGGGGAGTATAGTAATTATGGATGCTGCCGGAAGGAGTGCTCCACCCAGCATCAACCAACATCTGAACCCACTGCTAGCATGAGGAACCAACCTGGCTTTCTGGGGCTCGTGAAGGGTATAACAAAGTATTTGCTGCCCTCACCCATAGCCTACTTTGCTTATGCCTGTGGACTTCGGCTCATCAGTCCCCATATGATTTATCCAAAGTTACCTAGTGAATTAGCAGTAGCCAGGTACAGAATATGATAGGCTTGGCAGATAGTATCTTGCGTTAGTGGCCAAAATATGCTGGGGAATGCTTTTATGCTAAAATGATTCTAGTCCAAGAGCCTGTCTTACGAAATAAGGCCTTACACTTGCAGGTCTTGGAGCTGCTGAGATCTGGGATACAGAAGTCGTAAGAGTTTCATGAAAGAGAGAAATTAAAGAATTCTAACTGAAGTGCTCATTTCCTGTATTTGATAGGATAATATAATGGTCTCCAGGTTTACATGTCCTGCCATTTCTTTAATTCTCTTGTTTTATACCATAACCTCTTAAACTCTATGTATGTTGATGGAATCCAAATAAAAAGCAGCTATGGCTACTGAAGAGATGGGACCAGAACTCTCTTGCTCAGAAAATATTGTTAGCCTAGGCAGTCAAAACCATCCAGTTTATGAAGCCACAGTATCTCATTTTGCTTTTGTGACTATTGCTGTTCATGGAAAGGGACATTTTATGCGTGAAGCTCACTTAAAACAATGACTGAAAAGCCCCTTCAAGGTATTTTAATCCATTTATTTGAACCAAAGCAACTACTTGTTATCTGTGCAACACATGTTCTTTACATACACATAAGTGTAAAATATACAAACCAGACTGACTCACTTGATCAGTTTTTATTTGCTTAAGGCATAGTAAGATTTTCTTGAAGAAAAGGGCTGCGACTATATTAAGACAAACTCAAACACTCTATATGCTGACCACTGGTATCACTCATGTACTATGAACACTTACCCATCTTGTAAGGTAGGACAAACCACAAACAGCGACTTCCTGCTTCCGTATTGATACTATTTGGAGATACTAAAGATGAAAGATATGTGAGAAATGCCAAGTATTTCATACAGCGCAGCTCTGTCACACCACTGGCTTTAGCTGAGATCAGGTGTAGGGCTGAATGCAGCAATGCTGGGCTGCTGAAGACAGCGAGCTGTGAAATACTGCAAGCTCTTCCCTGACAATGACACAGAAACACTGTCAATACTAATCAATTCAAGCACACTTGGGGAAAATTAGGCACTGACACTTGATAGAATGTTACTTGGCATTTGGCCCATGCCAGAAAGCCCTTTCCCTCACAGTTCCTGGGCTCTGCAAGGACCATTGTCAATAAGCAGTGTGCATGCACCACCCTGCTTTGGAAGCTAACAGAACAAACCAGGATAGTCCTGGGGCATTCTTTGCCAGCTGGCATCAGTGCCTGGGAATGTTCCTGCACATATTACATTTACTAATATAGATATAGCTAAAGTGTCTGATGCACTGGGTGTGTTAATGAGGGATTGCAGCCCTCTTGGTCCCTTGGCAGTTCTGCACCTGTTAAGAGCAAGCACTGTTGGTCATAAAACAGAAAGTGTAGAGAAAATAAGGCATGGAAATGAAATTATTTCTAAAGTATTTGGCTTGCAGTGCTTAATAAAATCAGTCATCAGAATATCTGCTTTGGTGCTCATTTTCTGGCCAGAGAGATACAAACATAAAATCCAGCCTCTTCAGGAACACGTCATAAGACATTAAGGAGGCAACTGGACAAATGCCAAGAAATATCTATAGGACTTTGATAGATATGCCAAATAACACACATCACACTTGCTAGTCATCTTCCCTTGAGTCATCATGTAATTGGGCTGTGAAATAGTGTGCTAATGCTCAGGGATTGTGCCCACTTCCTCAGCTATAGCTAGACAGGGAAAGGAGGAAGGGAAATGTAGCCTTGTGTTCTCCTGATACTGGACTATTACTAAGATCCAAAATAATGTCTGCTGACAAGGTAAGCTAAACCTGACAAGCACAAGGGCTAGATTTGATATTGCAAACACTCTCTCAGTCCACACTGGTGCTAGTTGCTAACTCTAGCCCTGTCCTATCCTCCTATATGGATGTTATGATGATGGCTCAAGTTCCAGTTCTGGACTGTGCATAGCACAGGAGGGGACATTCAACTGTTAGACACACAACTCTTCCCTTCTTCCTCTGAGGAAAAGGAGGAGGCCGGATGGTGCATTCCAGAGGTGAGATCTGGCCTACAGGCCACCAGCTTAATAGTGCTGGTTTAGGATATCCTGAGGGCTACTCCAGATTACACTACCAAAGGGCTAAGGTCAATCATATGGTGTTTAAGGCTAAATCCCACCAGCACTGTAGCACAATGGTTCTGAATACTCACAACTTTGGGTTTATCAGACTATAGTTGAGAATATCTTATTGGAAAGGACAATCAGGTGCCAATTTTGTTATAGTATAATTTTCCCCCTTATCCCATTACTATAGAACCTGTGATAAAAATAAGAGAATGAATGGGAAATGCTGCGGTCTATGCATTAGTAAGAAAGTGAGGAGGTGAAGATGGGGAAGTGCAATATAATACTCCTGCTTAATTTCAAAGCTGTAGTTACTTATGATGAAACCTGTAGCATACATCAATGATCTACAAAAAACTACAGAGTTTTATAAATATGATTAAGACTTGAAAATATGAGGCTAGACTATACTGGGAAAGATATTCTTAGATCTGTGGTGAGTCTCTGATGAATTTTCAGGGGATTACAAAGCACACATGCCTTTGAATTCAGCAATATAATCTACATGGTATAGAAACTGGCATTATATTGATTCCTAAGAGAAAAATTCAGATAAAATATTGCTATTAGGATGCTTTTGCGTGTGTGGTATGTGAGACCACCATTTAGATGAGATATTAGAATTAAAAGACCTTGATTTGGCTTGATGAGGCTTCATCATTTTCAGATAGATCCACACAAGCCTCCACAGCTCTCATAGAATGCCATGGGCTAGAACTATCTTTGGTATAAGCTCTCCTTATGTTACTTAATAAACAGGGATGAACTTAACTTCTGATTAAAACAGCCACTGGTATTATTCATATATGGCAATTTTTAAAGCACCTTTTCCTTTTTTTGATGGAGTGTGGAACATACTAATTTATACAAAGCATATGTCTCTGTTTTTTCTTTTTAATTTTTTCCTCCTGTGAGGCCGAATCAAAACAGATTGTTGAAAAATGCATTTAGGAAAGTCCTAGACAAGATCTCGAACACCACCTGGTCAGGTGTACTCCAGCTACATGTGTTGAAAAATGGGTTCTTTAGCCCCTATTTACTTTTTTGACAATATTGAAAATCTGATATCTGACATTGTATCATGCCTGTGCATGATGGGGAGAAGAATCTGCCAGCTGGTCTCTGATGGACAGAAGCTGACAGAACAGGAGGGGCAGCAGAGAGAAACATGAAAGGAAAGAGAGGCAGGGCAAAGCTGAAGTGTCAGGTCTGGGCCAAATAAGGGTAATACAGCACACACACAGGTCTTTCTGATTATTTTAAGTCTATGTCTTTAAGCACTGTGTACCTTTAGGAAACATAAATTTATCTGCTGCTGCATCACTAAATCCTACCTATGTCTACAGGGTACTGCAAGAGAAAATCTGTGGGTACTGAGCCGCTTGGCACAACTGGGAAACTGCACGGGTAGCGTGTGGGGTATAAATGGAGCAGCCTGGCCAGATCTCACAGGCAGGACAGCCTGCTTCAGTACCATGACAGTAACCAAAACAGTGCCCTGGATACATACTGTGGTGCCTGCCACAAGTGGAGAGCGACTCCCCTGCAAGACAGCAACCAAAGTAAAAGTGACACATACTGCCACCTGCTCTGCTGAGGGCAGTTACCTTTCTGCAACAGGCATGTTGGGTTTGGGGAGAAGCAGCAATAGGGAAATGCTGTAACATTTGGGCTTACAAAAGCTGGACTGGAAAACTCTAAAGCATTCCGAAGTTCACTCAGGCTTCGTTCAGAACGCAAGCACGGCAGCTGCTTTGAGATGGTAGTATCTCCAAGTTCTCTCTGCAATCTGCGAAGAAAAATTAAGTCCTGTACAGGGTGATATATAGGGTGATTAAGGCTACTTTTCTTTCTTCATTGACCGCAGAACAAACCTCTGGCTACTAAGGCTTTGAAGCGAGGCTTTAGTTCCATGATGATTTGAATTGATCTGAGTAGAAATCCCTGGTTAATCATTTCTTCGCCCTACATGTTCAAGTCCTGATGCCCATTTGACCCTGTGGTGAACCTACTCAGGGAGTAAAATTGGCAGAAAACTAGTCCTACCAAAAAAAAGTAGTTTTTGATCAGTTTAGTTCCCTGAATTGGCTCATTTTGCAAGATAAGCGAAGCACTTGGGCTGGCATAAGCAATGGGGTAAGAAAGCTCGGCTGGGGGCAAGAACGTAGAGCTGGGACTAAGCACACCATCATGGTAGTGCTAACTTATATTTGCTTCTTGAGGTGTCTAATTATTGTTAGATGCATCTGGACTTAGCTGAGAAACACAGACTACACCCTGAAATCTAAAATAAAAAAAAAAAAAAAAAAAAAAAAGAAAAAGAAAAGAAAAACAAGGAAGCAAGAGCAAGGAGGGAAACAGGAGCTTTGGATCTCTACAGCTCTACAGAACTTCAGATGTGGGATTAGACATGGCTGAGGTCTCGTCACCTGTCCATAGACACAGCCAGGCTTTGTTCAGTGCTGTTTAGCAACCTGCATACTCAGTTACAGCTGTGCAAACTAAGGACAGAGTGAGTTCAAAATATTGCCATGCCAGGGTGGAAGACTTTTCTAATTGAATCCCTTGTTACTGTAGGATAATTTTCTCTTGCAAACTTACAGTATTATGTTCAATACAATATTAAATAACTTATCTTTTGGGGCCTCTCTTTTCAGTTAGGAAAATATTCCACAGCGTCAAATAACTTCTGATGGAAATTATCCTTTGAATGATTCTTCATTTCCTGTTTCTTAATTTCTTCTCAGTTTCAGTTTGCTACTTTATCAAAAGCGACAGACATATTGATGGGAGAGAATGAACTTTTAGTAGGTTTTTGTACTATCTAAAGGGAATGATGCAGGTAAACCTAGCTAATTAAATCAAAGCAAACTGGATCTAGGCTTGCCCATATGCTGTATTTCCTGCTAACCGGTCAGTTCAAGAATGAACAGTCTCTGCACTTGGAGAGGTGTGTAAATCTCTCAGTACAGCTGAACTGCCTTAGTTACGTGAGCTGTGCTGCAGGCCGATTCCCCCGGGCCTCCACGTCAGCTTGCGCCTAGAGGAAGCCTGCTGGGTTGGCAGGCAGCAGCAGAGGCAAGGCTTGATCTCCAGCCCACGCAAGCAAGTCAAGTAACCTGGCAGAGTGAACTGAAGTCACAGCCAGGCAGACCTAAAAAAGACATTCCACACACGACTTCTGGATGAGAGGCAGAGGCTGAAAACAAGCTCCCTGCAAACGATCCTCAAGGCTTGGGAAGGCTGATAGAGACTTTTACATTGCAACAGTATTATAAAGTATTTTCCTGGACATTTCATCAACTTCCACCAACTGGGTAGATAATAATTTAAATTTTTCTCTATTTGCAAGAATAAGAACCGTCACAGCCATTATCTCACTAAATTATGTTTTTACTGGATCAGTGTCAATTAAGCACATTTTTGAGCAAGTCAATTCCATTTTGCAGAATGATGTTGCTGAGCGAGTGTGTTACAGAACATATGAGAAGACAGAGAACCAGCAGTTTCCAACCTCACCTCATCAAAGCTCTGAGTAATTTATAGCAATAGATTACACTTCCACAGTGCCTTTCATCATGAAGGACATCAAAGCCATTTCAGAGAGGGAGAGAGAACGAGAAATAAGGGGAGAGAAAATGGCATCACCTTTCACTGAGACACAGCCACCTTTGAGGAAGAATGTGGAGGTTGTCAAGCAGCAAACAGAAACGATGGCAAAAACAATAGAGAATGCCTTTTGCCACAAAAAGCAAGAACTAATGGAAATGAAATACAGCACATCATTATGAAATTTGGTTAAAATACCATTAATAGCACCTGTAAACCTGTGGGAAAAGTTCCATAGTATTTAATAACCACAGAATATTAGCTTTTCTTGATTTTACATTCAGATTGAAAAATTATATACCTAGCAGCATAATGTCTCATATCAAATGCTGAAGACTTTTTTTTATTGTCAGTTGACTGAAGATTATTATTATTTAATTCTACAGAACTACATCATGTAAACCCCTTACATTTCACTGGAAGTCTGTTACCAGCAACTGACCCATGTTAGTTGTGACATCTGACAAAATCACAGGCTGAGACAGCATAATCATAATACTACTTGGCATTTTACATCTTTAAAGAACTATGGAAATGTTAATTAATTCCCACAACAGCCTAGGGAGTAAATATTTTCATACTGATTTTACAGATCAAAGGAATGAAATATAATGTGTGGACATGACTCCTCCAAAGCCATCCATCAAATAAGTGTCAGAACTGGGAGTAGAACTCAAAGATTCATCAGGCCTTTAAACAATGATGTCTGTGGCAGCTACTTACTTTTTGTAAAAGAAATAGTTTAAAACTTTTTCAGATGCTCTTTAATATTTTACTTTCCTGTAGATTTATTATTTACAGTAGTAGCTGAAGATTGCTAGACTCCCACTATTCCATCTTTACAGTTAAATTCTTTATATTTTGGCTTCAACTTCAAGATTTTTTCTCACAAATTTAAGTGCCCAGGAAAGATCAGATTAGCATCCTGGAGCAGCATACATTCCATGGGTGTGCCAAATTTGTTTTTCTCTTCACTGTTTGAGCATTTTCTTAATGTTATTTCATTTTGATGAAAGTGGATCATATCCTTTCAGCCCGCTACTTTGCTTTTATTTTATTTTTGCTTTGTCACAATACAAAATAGTTCTGCAAGAATTATTTTAGGTTTTGTACTCTCTTAAATCTCCTGCTCCCAAGATCTCCAGGATCTTTTGGGAAGCTTTTGAGAAGATGAAAACAAAGGCTCAAAAATTCAAATGATGATAGCTTTTCTCAACAGATCAACTCAATGACCAAAATGCAAAATACCTAATGAGGTAACAACCCTTCTTATTTACCAAACCACTACTAATCACACTCCACAGTACTTTAAACCTGGTCCTTATCCAATCACATCTGTAAAATCTTAAGCCTTCTGTTCAGGTTTAACTACCCTCTTAAAAGGTGGTAAGTTCTTGAGCCCAAGTATATTCGAGCAAAACGCTAATAACTATGTTGCAAGCTGACAAAACAGAGGAGAAACACTCAGAAGTGATTTAATTTAAGAGATTTCTTCAAGTGATCTCTTCGGATGCTACGCAACTGATCTTCCCTCCCCTCCCACCCCAGGGAGATGGAGATGACTGTTGTCTTGTGGGACTAGACCCTTTGCATTTGAGACCAAGTTACAAATTGTATGCTTTACTGACTAACTTTACTAAATAGTCAACCTAACAAAATGACAGATGACATCCAAACGCTTCTCTTAGACAACCTCTTGCTAAACTAAAACCCTGGGCTGCTACCAAACCTGTGACAGAGTTTGGAAATCCCACCTTTAGATTAAGGTAATTGCTTCTACAAAGTCTTAAATTAACACCCAGCTTAAAGCTGTTCATAAAAAAAGCCCTCGAGTCTGGATGCTTCTCTACTCCAATGTTAATGTTTATTATAACAACCACCCACTGTGTGCTGAGCATGTAAAATCCTATATGCACAACCTGGATGACTTGGTAGCCACAGCATTTCCAAAGAATGGATATAGCAACAACATATGTCTGCTAAAACAGCTTTCTGTTCCTTTAGCAGTCATGAGGCATAATTTCAGTGGAAATTCAGGGGTTCTGCATGGACATGTTTCTGCTTCTTCCTACTAGGGTTTTTGCTTTTTATACAAACACTTGTCTTCTTCCCACTGCTAATTGCTCATACAGGAGTATTCTTGCTTTCCCTAGTGTACAGACACATAACTAGAAAGCTTTTATGAGTGAGGCTCATAGCCTTACCCCTAGCTCCCTGTGATTCCATCCATCCATCCACTGGAGGCATTGCAGGGAATTAAGCAAGGTTACTCTTATCCTGAGAGGAACCTTTAGAATGCAGCAGAGGCCAAATCCTAGATTTCAAAAAACCTTCTTCATGTACTCTTGTGACATGTGGAGACAAAAATGCTGATTTAATATGGACTCTTGAGACTCTCCAGTGTTGGGAAACTTCTGAGTAACATGGAACTGGAACTGAAGAAGGGGCTGAGGGAGGTTGCACGATGGCTTGGCTAAACTGTAGCTCTCATTAAAAATGACCATTTAGATATGAGTTGGTGGCCCATTGCAACAAGAGTAGCATTGGATCCAAACTGGAAAGGTGGACTGCAAAGGCAGCATTAATAATTGGTTTCCCTTTTCCCATCCTGTAAGCAGAGCTATTAAAGTCCATAATATGACCATATTGGAAGAAGAAATCCAAGGTCTTGATCAGTTATGGTTCTTTGTTCACCAAGTTGTTAATGGCCTGGTGTCTTCCACAAGTGCTCTCTTTAAAAATATCTCCTCCTTGTAGCATCAGTTCAATTTAATACTGTTCCCTACCCTCCATTTTTGTATGGTTATGTACTTTCTGCTGTTAAAGAGCTGTAAAGTTTCACCCCAGAGGTAGCTACCCTTCATCAAGATAGTGTAATGAACTCTGGGAAACAGATAAAAGAGAGTATACATATGTAAGTCATTCTCACTACAAAGCATCTCAAAGCAATAGTTTTTGGATGTTTGGAGTTTTTATACGTAATTAAATGAATCTTTCATAACCTGAAGCAGAAGCCATTTTTTCTTTGTTGTTATTTTTGCTTTTTTTCTAAAGGATTGTTCCAAAGTAAGTCAGCTCAGAGCATTAGTCACCACTGTCAGTTTTTGTCAGCTTTGTTCCCCTTGACAGAATCTGAAGGCCTGTGTGCAAAGTGTTGTACCTATCCCTGTCCTAAATACGCATGAGCGGTTACCTGAAAGGCTGTGGATGAGAAACTGCTGTCACCTCCTGAATAATTGGAACAAGGAAGGAGGACACTGCATGCACTGATTTGACAAAGGACTAACCTGTCGCCTCTCCTGTAAAGTCGTAATGGGCTCATTCATTACTCCTAGAGCTGCATGACACTTCTCGAGCTAGGGAACAATGCCTCTGGTTCACTCCACAAGATGGCCTGCCAAACGGTTAAGAAAGGAGGGATGGGAGCCAGGCAAGAGTGGCAGAGGAGGAGGAATAAGTAAGATAATTAATTGTGATATTTATGGGGATAATAATTAACTGCCTTTACACGCTGTTTTAGAGCTTTTAGAGTGCTTTAGAAACATTAATTAACCTTCACAATTACCCTTTTGAGGTAGGGAAGTATTGCTGACCACCAGAACATAGTGATTTGCCTGAGGAATACAAATGCTTTGAGACAGTAACATGAACAAGAAAAAGAAGGACAGAGAGAGAGGATCAGAGAGAGAAGGAAGAGACCTGCCTGGTTGTAGTATGCATATACATTGGAAAAATAAAGCTGTGCAGAAGTCATTCAACTCCATCCCATATGTCTTCACCATGCTGTTGGTGTCTGATGCTCTGGGGGAACAGAACGGAGCCCAGGACCCACATCCACAGGGGAGCAGCGCTGAGCTGATGCTGGCTTGGACTGTGTTGCAGATGCTGGCTTGGATAGCCAGTGCCTGGCTGCATTCTCTCCCCTCTAGCACAGGCATATAGCACATAAATGCCCACGCTCCACTCCATCAGCCTCCCCATATCAGGAGGCTGGCCCATTTCCCTCCACTTAAAATTTAATCAGAGATTTTACTGCTCATCAACAGCTTAACGGGAGCAGTTAGAACCCTGAAACTTTGCATATTTCAGCTTAATTACTGCTAACGGACAGATGCCACTTTCAAACACTCTCCTTCCTAGCCTCTGCTCCCTACAGCAGCACAAATCTGGAACATAAATTCATTGGTTAAATAACCTCTAAGTGGCAAAATGATTAGGGATTAATGAAAAGACAGAAATCCCCTTATTTCTACTTGATGTTTTATTTTTGGTTCTCTCTGCTAAATTGCAGCCTGTACCTTTCGTTTGTCAAGATAATAACTCCTCTTATCCCTGCTCTAAGGCATCAAGTAAATGGAGACAGTAGCCTAAAAGTGGGTAGATCTTGAAGTGTCAGAGCTCATTTCTGCATATGGTAGCAATCTGCAACAAGGTAATTCAAATGGAGTACAGAGTAACTCCTACCCTTCCTCCAGAAAGGCCTTTTCCAGAATTTCTTTTTTTTCCTTTTTCAGGCATCGAGCTTCTCCTTTGACCATTAGGGTGGAGCAGCAAACAGCTGCTTTAAATACGGGTGTCACGGTGATCCAGGACCAGGAATTAAAATGGTCATGCATAATGATGGTTGTTCCTGCCTTGCAGGAGCTATATTCATTTAGGCCAGACCTATTACCAGTTTCCTACTCTACTCACTTTCCACAGCCTCCAAAAAAACATCTTTTAAGACTTCGTACAGACTGAAGAGGGAATGAAACTAACATGTCAAAAGAGGAGTCCAATACTCAACTTTTTAAGATTTCGCTGAAGAATGTAATCCTGTAAGCATTTTTTTTTCATTTGATGCAACAATTTCTTGAAATGGGAACACAAGAAATAGAGAAAAATGATCCTATTGTGCATCTTAATACTCTGACTAAAGATTAAACCTTTTAGTATACAGCACCCAGGACACTGTGGACATTTATAAAGTTTGCACTCATATCTATACTTACACCAAATTAATAATCAATTTGGAATGAGGAAAGTTTTTACTGAACTGTTAAGAAAAAAAAAAAATAAGTAAAGGCCAGTTCATCTGTTAGCACATGGCTGGATGCCCAGTCAAACAGTGGACCCAAGATTTCTCAGTGCCTATTGAGAATTTGTCTTTTTCCTAGAAAGAGAGAGCCATACTTTCAAGGATTTTTTTTTTTTAAATGATACCAGTTAAGTGACTGGATTCCTTTAAATACCTGTTCATGTCCTTATGCCAACCTTGGGAAAAAAGCTACAGTAGCACTTTCAACCAAATCTCAGTGAAAACCTGGATTTATACCATGTCAGCTTACAATCTTGCAAAGCAGTTTTGTCCTGCAACATTTCTTTTGCCTTGCCAAAAACTCTAAAAACACACTGGTTGAAGTTTGTTCTCTCTACTCTGCCTAGTACTTACGTACACTGAAGAGAATAGACAACAAGAAGTTCAGAGTCAAGAGCCCACAAAGAGCTCATTATCATGCTGCACGATAGATTCTGGACTCCGCAGTTCTACCTTTGGTTCAGTGCACCAACCCAAGACAGAAGATACTGCTTGCCTCTTGCCCATGTAGCAAAAGCAACTCCTCACATGTGTACACCTGCCCGATGTAAGGGACACCACAATGGCAGGATAGTCTCAATCAGAAATAGTTCTGAGACTATTCTTCGTCCATATATACGACATAATGAGTCAGCAAGTAAAGGTCCTGTAGATGGTGCTCTAGACTATGCAGCAATCTCAGGTCTTTTAAAGTTAATAAACTCATTGTACATGTCAATGGTTTTCATCGTGCAGCTCTCACAAGCACCTCACACAACCCACCTCTCACAAGCAGCCATCTAGCAATCTCCTGTTTATATAAGGCTCTCTGGGAGCTATCAACAGCTAGAAGAGTTACAGAAACCCCAAGACTGCTTTTAATTTTGACAGGGCCAGCATAAATCTGACTAAGATTAAAAATAAAAAAGCTTTCAGATGCTGCATTTGCATTAGAAACTGAATATAGGAAAGGAGCTAGGCTCCAAAGTATTTTTAACTTCAAATAGCTGGAGATTTCTAAGGAGGCTCTAAGGTTTACACTAATAATGGTTACCAGTCATTTACTCTGGCTCTGTTCTGCAAGAGTCTACTCTTCTGGATTTCCCCCTGCCCAGTAAAGAAATATTTTTAGAAACAGTAAGACAACCTTTTTCCTTACTCACCATGGCAACTAGTGGCTGAAGAGCACGTGCTTTTACAGCTTTCTTTTAAAAACATGCAAAGGTTAACTAAAAGTGTAGAAGAAATCTGTGGATTTCAGAGAAAATAATCTTTGCATTGCATAACTTTGGCTTCAGGCTCAGCCATAGTTTGCTCAGATGACTCATTTTATGGAGAAAAGATTATTTCTGTACTTCGAGTGATCAAGAAATCTGGGTTCATCTCTTTTTTTGCTACAAACTTTCTGTGCAACCTTGACCAAATTGCTTAACCTACCTTAGCCTTCATCCCTACCTGGATCTATCAAGCCTGAGTCCCTATTTGTAATGTAAAGGCATTTCCCTACCTTCCTAATTGCGGGAAGGCCAGACTTGTTAATATATGTAGAGCTTTCTGGAACTACAATGATAAAAGCACTTAAAATGCCATAATACATTTCTATACCTATCTAACTGACATCACATAAAGACATCTATTGAAAGAAAGGACATATCTTTGCATTTCAGCAGAGCTGTAACATCATGGGCAGTTATTCAGTTCCAAATATTTAATCTCCAGAATACTCTCCCTCTGATGAACAGCAGAGCCTGTGAATTCTGCAGCAATTACTTGTTCTTTTGCAAAGCATTCTTGGGGGTTTTATTTTTAGATATGGGAATAAAGTGACTCAATTTTTTCCCTCGTTGTCTCCTATCTCAGCAAGCAATAAAATGTCAGTGCCATGGTAGGTAATGGGAAGGAAAAAAACACCTCTATTGACTGAATACAGTTATAGCTGAATATTTTCATGAACATTCCGTTTGTGCCTTAAGCACAACAAATACTGCAGGTAAAAGATATCAGAGATAGCAAAGGATGAACTGAATACAAACAGTAATTTATCAAAGGGGAAAACACCATCATTCAGAAGGGAGGGTTCTATAGACTACTGTCAGTTGTTGCATTTAATTTTTACATACTACTTTTGATAGGATTGAGGAAAAGACAGATACTGTGTCTGACAAACAAGTAAAAAAGCATGCTACAGTCATCTACCCTGTCACTGAACTTATAGCACGAAGCAAAGTGTTTCAACTAATGCTATACTCTAGGTTTCCTAATTTAGGTAAAGAATGCAATTAGAATTAAAAAGATGAATTCTAGCTCACGATTCTGAGTGTTCAGCTTGAGAGACTGGGATGATCTTCAGAATATTAATTGCTTTTCAAATTACAGGCCCCATAAGAGGTCTCAAGTTTGAGGCTATTAGAACAAAGGCATCTGTACTTCCTAGTGCCTTTGAAAATGGTCCTTTTACATTTTAGATAACTAAGAACTCTGGAAGACTTTGGTAACAGATAAAAGAACATGAAGCAAAGTTTTGATGTTAGAAAGGTCTAGTGAATGGTAATGCACTCAATGTTTATGGTCATGGTTTAGAACCATGGCAAGAATCAAAGGTACACAAGCTGCAAACTGGAGATAAGGAGAGAAAGGCTGAGCAGGTGCAGGCTTCATCCCCTGTTCAGCCAGGGAGCAATCAATTGCAGATGCTGCTTTAAATAAGGCCACAGTTCCCAAAGAGCAGTCAGATCAATCATGCCTCTAAATATCAAGTCCTGGGTGAAAAGGTAGGTTCACTTTGCAACTGCAAAGAATGCTTATCTAAGAAGCAACTTGCTTGGGTACAAACCTAAGTGCCTAATGGTAAGGGCAAGAATTCGAGTGCTAGCCCCTACTACTCCTATTATCTTTGTAAGCTGCTGACCCCAAGTGGCTTCTACTTAACTAATGAGCAACCTTTTTTGACATACAGAATTACCCTCTTACTCCCTGCTTTTGTTGAGTTTGGCCTCTCCATGAGACTTGCTCATCTCACACATCTTTCTGATACTCCTTTTCAGCCGTCTCTAGAGTCAGCAGCAGCAGAGCAAGAAGCAGAGCACCTTCAGGCATATTCCCAAAGAGCTGTGTGTGACATGTCCTTTCTGTGCCTTTTCAGCCCCCAAGCTGTTTTAATGAATCCACAGCACCTTGCAGAAATTTGGTTTGATGAAACAGGTCACAGGTCTAGCCCCCCTTTAAAAACTGCCTAGATGGAAAGCATGACTGTCTTTTGAGACTGCATGTTGATGAGGCATGTCAACAGCTTTGAAATTTCTTGTCTAAATGCCTGACCTAACCTTTTCAATTTCTTCTGTGTAGCAGCTGAGAAGTACACTTTAGAGAACAGCACAGACCTTGCCTTGCACTGTAGCTACTATCAAGTGTGCTGATTAAGGCAAAAAACATATATAGACCTCCCCCCCCTTCAGGAATTTCCTATGGGAATATACGATGGCACTAGTCCAAAAGCTATGTGCATTCAAACTGCTGGATGCCTCCAAAGAACTCAGCCAGGCTCTATGCTCATGATCAAAGACTAAGAAAAAAACATAGCTAGCAGGAGTCACCAAAGATTGCCTAGCATGTTAATGAGGCTCCTGATCACACAGCAGGGACGGGGAGAGGCAGGCACAGCTTCTGCCTTCCTACTGAGTTGTACTCATGGAGTGTGTAATTAATTGTTACTGTTCATTTATTTGTACAAATCAATGAATTTGCAAGTGAGTGCCACCCGGTGACAATCTAACAACTGACATGAGACAGTGAAGGCAAAGTTTCCTTCTGAATAACAAAAGGAGTTCCATCTCTTTTTTTCTTCTTTCAGCTCAGCCTAGCCTCGCTAATTCTAGTCTTCCTAAATTTCACCATCCTTCATTACATGCCTGAGTACTCAGGGAGAGACTTATTCAGTGAACTGTAATTAAGCCTTTTTGTTGTTGTTGTATGTTTTTTTAATGAAACAAAAAGACTTCCTCAGTTCATCAAACAAGAAGGGGGAATAGCTGCTGGGCAACACCCCCCACCCCCCCAAAAAAAAAAAAAAAAGGAAAAAATCCACTTTGTACTTCATTTTCATTGAAGACCACTGAATATTTTTGCCACTGGCTTCCTCCCGAGGCCTTGCTTCTCTACACAGGAGAGGAAAGTAAACACATGCTTAACTTGTGTTTAGATCCCTTCAACTAAAGTCAACCGCATGATTAAATGCTCTCCTGAAACAAAATGCTCTCCTGCATCAAAATTGGAGAAAATATTGGGGGTATGTACTGCCATTTCTATGAGCAAGCATACTTGATGTGAAAGTCTTCTTTAATATTTTATTAATGTTTTATTAACTCTGATAAATGGGAAAATATAGAAGAGAGGCATTTTACATTTGCACTGGGCTGACTGTAGGACTTTCTGTAGGTACCAGGGACTCCCTGGGTTGGTCCAATTTCAGCTTTAAAAATATGGCAGAAATGCCTTTTAGTGAATTAGGAAATATTAAGCAAAATGGAAGCTTATAAATTGCAACATGCATTTATAAGCAATAATTGAATATAGCCAAAAGCCTTGCTATACAATCACTATAGGCCATGCTTATTGAAAATGTTATGCATCTCCATTTAGAAGCTCTAACTCCTATTAAGTTCAACTACTTTGTCCTACAGCTAAGGGACCTGCAGTTTTTGCCCATGATTCACCAACATACTAAACTAGTCTCATGCCAACATAAATGCACTGAAATTCATGCTATTATAACAGCAATGAAGCAACATAGTATTGTCTGATAGTTTGTCATTTCAAAACCTCAGCAGCATTGATTGCTAATGCTCTTATTATTAGAGCAGGGTGATAGAAATGTGAATCAGAGCCCCTCAAAAAAATCAACCTGAATCTCCTCAGATAGTCACAAAACACTACAAAACTTTGAATTCAGAGCAGGGAAGACAGTAATTTTGTATTGATAAAATACCTTTCATCCAAAAATATCTACATGTACTAAGGCAACTTTTCACACTATATAAAAGAACAATTTTACTTGTCACTGAAGTGGGAGGTAACAGCTATCCACAAGCGCACAAAAACATTATGTGACAGCTTTGGACAGGAAAGGTGAAATTCAACCTTGTGTTTGCAGCTAGTATAAAGCCTACACAGAACTTACATTCCCAGATCAGGGTCCCAAGCCTTCTTCTAGTCTTCTGCAGAGGTCCACATTTCTCTTGAAGCGACCCTGAATACTTGTCTATTTTGAAAGACAATCCTTCCATTAAAATCACACTTAAAAAGCTCCTTATGCAGCAGTTGAAGACAACGGAGAGAAGAGAGTTCATGGGAATCGCGCACATCAGCATGAGGGCACCTCTCAGCCCTGAGAGCCCAGTCCAACCTTCTAAGCTGTGCTCAGGGGCACCCAGCTCTGCCCTGCCTCCTGACTGGGCCCCTTTGATGCACATCATGGCCCTGGCTCCCACGGCCTCCACCAGGACCCCCTCCCCTCCTTGTTTGGATCGAGACCCCAGCCCAGCCCCTCATCCTGCCTACAGCTGTGGCAGGGCCCTCGTCCCAGCAGGACAGTGCTGGTGCAGGGTTTGCCTCAGCCCCTTCCAGAAAACAGGAGTTATGTACGAAACTATTGACCCACATAACTCTTGTTTTCTGGAACCTCCTTTTCCTTTCCGTGTTTCTTAAGCACTTTGTTTCTCATCAGATTCACTGTTGCCAATAACTCCGAATTTTTCCCACCTTACTTGGTCCTGCACAGTTAATCCTGAATGACTTACTAAAAAACAAAACAAACAAAAAAACCAGTTTAGAATATTCATAGAAGGAAAGGAAAAAACTAAGATTATTTTCAAAATAGAAAGGATAGTCTTTCAGCTGAGATTGAGACATGCATTTAAAGGTAGCAGAAAGATACAAGTAAAGCTTCTTTACATTATTTCAGCTGCAGAGAGGCTGTTTTACCTGCTTTTGGAGATACAACAACTTCAGTAAAAACACGTTGGTGTAAAGGCAGTTGTTTCCTCACTTGCTATTTTCCTATCACTCAGCATCTCTAGGGGTGATTTGTTTAAACTGTAGGTTATAGTCCAAGAAATATGTTGTAGTTCAGACCAACATCTACAATCACTGATCTTTTCTGGAAGTGAACTTCATGGCCAACTGAAAAAAAAATATTCTGCTGTGTGAGGGGAAGTTGCAACATTGCAAGAACAATCTGGGACTTTGCTTCAGGTTGCACTGAAATTAGTAAAGCAGTTTATGCTGATACTCAATTATCAACTGAGTAATAACTTAGTTAAGTGACATGACTTTTAAGGCCTGTGATTTCATCTTTGTGTATGGAGATCTACAGCAGTAAATCCAGGGTTGGGAAAGGGATGACTACTCTGCAGAACACAATTAAGCAAGAGTCCAGAGCGTGCATTTCTCATACGTGAAATCAGTGGGAAGTCTTGTGTACACTCACAAGGATATTGTTAAAAAAGTTAGAAAAATGTGTTTTTTTGCTGATAAAGTCTCTGTTCTTGGACCTCAGGCACTTTATCCTCCACAACCCCTTCTACTTCCTTACACTGCTATCCTCATATTTTAATGAGGCATAAACTCAAGTTTCCTCTAGATGGATTTCTGGCAGCTTCTCTTTCCTTGTCCCTGAGCATTTTTAAGTGACCTTGAATGAACTTCAGGATTAGATCAGCCAAAATTCTCTCTTCCATCTCTAACACTAACTGTTAACCTTTCCTGTGTAAGATTCATTACACCAAAATGACACACACCCACAAAAACATAATCAGAAAGAACAGTGAGCCATTTATTGGATGCCTTGGAGAGCCATCTACCTGTCACTAGATGCATGATCAGGAGAAATAAGCAGAAGAGCCCAATGCCTACTGGCTTAGTTATCCGTGTGTAATGTTCCAGTTTATTTGGCTCCATTTTGTTAGGAATTGGTGCATAGCGTGAAGTGGTTCTTGTAGGTTTGATATATGATTAAGCCACTGCAGAAGACTTTATTCTAAAGCACATATCAACAGTATAGCATACAGTTTAGTATGCTGTATCTAAGTGCATTCGTGTATCAGTTACAGGTAGAAGTCCCTAGGGACACACTGTCAAACCCTTTAAGTCACCTGTAGTTCACTCAGGTTGTTTTTATCAGCTGTATGTTCCCAAGGCAAAATTCTAGTACTCTCCCCTCCAAATAAACAAAAAGCCCAACAAATCCATTGCCCAGCATTAGTTACTACTGCACACAAACTGGCTCTGGAACTGCATGTCCAGAGAACCAGCCTAAATAAAACATCTGGCAAACAAGAATACTGCATGTCAGTTTGGCTTGGTAACCTCAGGACAATTTACAGCTGCTTTAAATCTAGATTATGATTCCATGTAGAAGACATCATAAATAAGGGGTTGTGTTTGTGTATGCATGCATATATTTAGAAAGTTAACAACATGTACATAGTCTGTACAGTTGCTTTCACATGCTGAAACAGTGTTCTCTAGCAAAAGACAGATCCATTAAAAAAAAAAAAATTCATCCTTCACTGGGCTTGGAATACCCTTTCAGCTTTTTAAATTACTTGCTGATGACGTCTGAAGGCATTTAATTTATCTGAGCCTTTGTTTCCTCATCTGTAAGGGTGAGAATTTAGAGCCTTGCTGCCCAGCATCAAGGTACTTAAGCATTTGTGGATAAATCAGTTATCCAACAGTTGGGACTTAACACTGGGATTCAATGGGTAAGAGCCGAGGATTAGGTCATGAGGCTGATGGAAATGAAGATCAAGATTTCTTTCCAGAGATGTACTACTAAACCCAGCAATATAGAGAGAAACTGTAAGGGAAGTTTTGCTATATGCAGAGAACATCCCTTGTTAGGATACCATACAACTCTAGTCACTATTATAAGCAGCTTTTATCTCTTCAGACCAATGGATTTGTTATTAATTTGCAGCATCTCCTGAAATATATTATGGTATATTAAATTAATGCATGCTGCCTTTTTTATTATGACTTTATATGTTATAAATAAGCCACAATCAATTTTAAGTTGTGGACTGTGTCCTATCTGTAATTACTTCCAAAGACTTTTATCAATGTAAAGAACTTAGCTGTTAGAGAAGCGGTAGGTACATTTCCTTCAGTAAAAGTAGAATATTTTCATTCCGTTTTTAACCTAACTCTTGTACTATATCCTCACTGTAAATTGAGATAACCAATGGCCACGAGCTGAGATGGTCATAGCAGCTGCCAGTTTACTGACTCCTAGCAATAAGTGTTCACCTGAAACATGGCCCAGAGACTAAAACTGAAAGATCCACGTGAATAAGAAGGAAGCCTGCAGAGAACATGGAGAGAAAAAAAAAAAAAAAAAAAAAAAAAAATCAAATCTTGCAAGACAGATTCAGGAAACTTAAAGAAGAGACTTGCTCCCTAGACAAGGTCCCTACCCTTTTAGGCAATAGTATCTGCATTTTTGCTATCTTTAATATGCTATTCATGCATTCATGACATTTGTTTTCTGGTTCACTTTCACTTCCATCTTCCACAGTCCGTAAGTGAACAGTTAAGTATTTGCAAAGCATCTTATTATGACATTATTGGATTGCAACTACTCTGGATTTCTTCTTGATATTACATTGTTGGACTCGATCTGAACGAGAATCCTAAGTCCTACAGAGGTTATAGTCATAAGATGAAAGCTTCTCCAAGGAGAATCTTGTAATGAAGCTCCTTTCAGTCCTTGATAGCAAGATGGGCTGGATATGGCTGGGGATATCTATTTTCTTCCCTTGTCTGTGGAAAGATGAATCAACTTTTGTGCTTCTGATAAACAGATTCAGAGTGAGTTTTGCACTGCCACTGTGCTACTGTTTTAATTTGTACATCTCTGGCAAGATTTACTGAGAAAACCTGAGAAAAGTCCTGATCAAGTAGCCAGGAGCTGATGAAAGGCAAGGTTTTGATATCAGCCTTCTCTTATCTGAAGCATGACATGATTCTTTTGGTAGTGATTCCCCACCAGAAATAGAGCAATATCAAGGATACCATTCTGAAGACTCTAGAAACATGCTCTAGTGGCTTCTCACAGGAGAAGATGGTTTTTATTTTATATCTATTTAGAATCAAAAACAGGTGTGACACTCCCAGCTGAGAATTAACTCAAGTAACCTGTCTTGCATTAAGCAGCCTTGATCAATAAAGCAGCAAGTTCCAAGCATGAGTGAAATAAGACGTGGCATTAGATTATACTGTGCTGTCTAGGGAAAGTCAAGGAAATATTCAGAGGGCCCTTTAAAGCTGAGAAAAACACTTCAGCAAAGGTACTCAGCCAACACTGTACTCAAAAGTCCTACTAAAAAAATAGCCCAAAATACACTTGTTTTCCACACAGCCACTAACCAAAGGCCCCTCATCTTTATCAAGTTACTGATGCTCTGTATAATCTCATATCGGCTTCTTGCAAGCCCTGTTTGGAGCATTGATATCACTTTCACTTGTCCTCTAAGTTTCTGCTTTACTGACTACATCACTAAAATTGCTATCTTACCAATTTGTTTAATAAAATGAATTGATGCAAAAGACAGTGAATATCCTTTTCCCTCTCTCCCTCCCTACAGTTCTGCTGTTTTTGGATACTTAACTCCACTTACCCTTATCTGCAGAAGTTCTTAGACAAGAGTATTAGTGACAGGTAGGCCAAAAGGGATTATATTCCATCTTGACAATCATATGTAGGTATAGATATTCCTGTCATTAGGGAGAGATGCAGGCATGGATATTCAGTATTCCCACCCTCCACTGAGGCACAGTTTAAAACTCATAGCCTACAGGGCCAGCCATATGGTAAAGCTCTGTTTCATTCTGAAATACATTGCTTTCACAGAGGAGCTACTGAGGAGCTTCAGGGGTTGCTGTTCTCTAGAACAGGAAGGAATATAACAAATTGGAGAGGCCTGAAGGTGCAGTATCCTTTCCTATATTATCAAGTAACATGAAAATGTTGTAAATGGAAAATATAAATTATAAATAAATATAAACAATATCTAGTTATAATTTAACTTCACACAGGAAAAATAACAGGAAGATGCAGTTATGGACTCATTTTTCAGAAAGGCAGTCTCACTAAACCCAGGTTTTGAACTATATAAAACTAGCCATGTGATTTCATTTGCTTACCGGTCATACTGACTGTTTGTTCAAAAATAAACCCTACATCTTCACTTTATGGTATCTTCTCACAAATCAACTTACAAAGCACTTTGTCATATTCCACATTAAGTGGAAGGAGCCCATATTTATGTTGGTAGCTCTTTCAGAATCACCTTTGAAGCAATGTATATGGGCAAAAAGTCCTTTTTGTTTCCTGCTCAATCCCTCTCTACTCTTTGATTAACACTATTAAAAATGGATTATTGTGATTTAGATCAAAAGATAAAATCATCTATTTAATGGCATAAATAGATCTGTATGACATTACTGTTCCCTTCCTTCTGTATCTTGGTGTTTGACAATGCAAATAGATTAGTTTCACTTCTGCCTTTGGCAGTTATGGGAACTTTTTTCTCCAATGGTTGAAGAATCTGTTCTAGAGTGAATTATATTTACAGTTAATTGATTCATTCATACATAAAAAGAGAAAACCCAAACCCAAATCTCCTGGGCAAGAACAAGATTGGAAGGAAGAATGAACCCTTTGTTTGGCCTGCAATAAAAATGCAGAGGAACAGCCTTTTGGTTTTAGTAGAAGAAACAGAATAAAGTTTTGTATATTTAGCAAGACTTACACAACTTCCACTATGATAAATATAAAATTTATCTATTGCATCCCTCAGTGTAGTTTATGGTGATTTTGATGAACAAATTGTTTCACTGGTTTTTCTGATGAGGTCTGCTTCCTTATCTCTTTACAACACACCTTTGGGACACCATTACCCTTCTCTTCTTCAATAGGCCAGTAATTTAAGAGCTATTAGGCAGAATTCCTTTGAGAAGTGAAGGAATGCACATGCAGATGAGAAATTGGCCAAGTTAAAAATAAGTAAACAGCCTCTTTTCCTGTGTTACATATAGGCTTATATGTTAGAAAAAAGTCTCTTTAGTTCTATTTGAGTAAACAGAATTCCCTTGTCTTCTGTCTTTTCCACAAAGGGAGATGCACATTGACAAAGAAGTTTGTTTCAAAAGATCAGGACTATATGCTTAGCATCACCACAGTTTTCCCTTCCAAATTAGATCTCCTGTTTACTGGTATAATTATAAAGCAAGTTTATTGAAATCAATAGATTTTATGCAGTTCAGGCTGTGGATGCAAATCAAGTCTATCAATTTCAGCATTTACTCCAAGTTTAGTGGATGAGGACAGAATAGGTCCCTATAGGGTTTTATTAGTATTCAACTGTTGTAACAATCAGATCCCAGTGAAACCTGGAGTAAGTCATCCTTTGTCTCCCAGTATGTAAATGGCGTTAAATAAATACGTTACCCCAAGCATGCTTAAATCTAAATTCCATTACAGAAATAAAATTTTGAAATATTCAGATTGAAATTAGAACAAATAAAGGATTGTTTTATGTGACTATATTTTCACCATAGAAAGGAAGAGAACATAGGCTTGCTGAAAAAGAACTTTAAACTAATGCGAAAGAAACCGTGACAGAAATCTGCACTTGACCTTGACAGAAGTCTAAAAGCTGGGTTTGAGGAGGACTGATAATCTATTTTCTCCTCCTGCTGTCTTATGACCATGTTCAATTCAACTCAAAGATGTCTTCAAGAGATAAGGGACAAACAGGAAGAGCTTGTATTCTTAGTATGATCAGTATTACCATTTTCTTTGTAAAAAGATACTTAATAGAAAAATTGGCAGACTGAAATATTAACATAAAAATAGTGACTGATTAGGAGGGGGTAGATGCAGTAAATGAAGGACATAGACTTGTATGTGAAGGATGCTTACTTGAGACACTATAAAAGTCTTTAAAATAAGAACATTAAAAAAAGGGCTTGCTACAGTGGGAGTGTGTAAATCAACAAACAAAGATGGTCAGATAGATGAAATCTTTTGTGAATACCTAAAAAGTCATCTGCAGCACATGACTTCATATAACATATAATTTCATATAACAAGTAACTTAAATACACAGACAGGGTGGAAAGGAAGAGAGGCAGGACAGGGGATAGAGTTAGGGTACTCATCCTGTCCAATTTAATAATAGACTCCTCCTAAAGACTACTCAGAGCATCAGTTAGCTAGACAAAGTCACATAGTAAGAATATCCTCTTCTCCCATACATGTAATTCAGTAAGTTCTTAAACTGTTCTAGTAACTATTTGTTGATACAGGAAGGTACATATGAAGGTGTGAAGAAACCTGAGTGGTAAAAATTATAAAATGGTGTATTGGCAGTGCACAAGGGAAGGATGAAGAAGAGCAAAATAAAACAATAGTCTTCAAGAAACTCAGTGTGGTATGCTTCACTTCAGGGAGTATAAGCTCAATGATAGAGCTTTAACATGCTCTCGGTGACCTTGCTGAGCAGGGAGGTTGAACTAGATGATCTCCAGAGGTCCCTTCCAACCTTACTGATTCTATGATAGATAAAGTAGGCAGTGGAATTTGATTTTTCTTTTTCCCTTTTAAATATTACATGTTTAAGTTAACTTATCCAATTGAATTTTACACTAAATGACTTGGAGTGGGCTGAAGCAAATTCTGATTTTTAACAATTTTATCTGAGAGCTCATGGAAAACAGATGAGGTTCATAAGACTGAAAAAGATAGACCTCTAAAAAGGGGGAAGAGAAGACCCTTAGGGTAAGGCCACCAGCTTACTGTCAAGTTTTGCAAAACATGATTTCATGAATAACCAAAAATTGTAAACACTTAGATCTTATTGAGGAAACAAGTAACATCTATCAAGTATTTGTCAAGAAAAAGTCAAATCAGATCTACTTACCTACTTTCTCTAACAAGGTAATGGGCTTTGAGAAGTAGTAAAGGTCACATGGTAAGACTTTAGTAATGCTTCTAACTCCTAGATACTAGGAAGAAACAAGATCCAGAGTAAACTGCTCCATGAGCACTTACCCAGTTAGAAAGTCATTCTCAGGACACAACAAGGGTAGCTGCTGACTAAGGGGCAGTGAGCCAGGAGCACAGCACAATAACACGACTGGAAGGGCAAGAGCTTCACCAGCCAGGGCCCAGACCCACAGTACCTCAGCAAATGAGCAGGGGAGGCCTAGGATAGCAGCTAGGTTCAACCAAGAGTCCAGACCCCCTGATGTGATGAGGAAATATTTGTAGCGATGAGGCATGTCCAAGTCAAACCTGGAAGTCAATCCACAGGTCAGATCTAGTAGACTGATCACCGAGCAGGTCCATGGTGACAAGGCAGGTTCAAGACAGGCAGTCAGTCCTGAAGTAAGCCTAGTGAGGGTAAGGAGGGTCAGACACAGCCCTACAATGAGGCGGGTCTGAGGCCACCCTGGGCAGTCATCCTAGAGATCAGGTTCCTGATTAGTAGGGCCTCACACCTTGATCAGAGCTACAGCTGAGCAGGAGACTAGCATACCTACTAACAGTACTTAGATAGGGATGATTTAAAAAAAAAAAAAAAAAAAAAAAAAAAAAAAAAAAAAAAAAACCTTGGCTTGAGGTGAAATGTATTCCTGGGCCAATGGCAGGCATGTGGGTAGAGGCCCCAGGTGAAGCTGATCTCTCTAGTTAAGACATATTAATGCCCTCAGGGCACTGACAGTTGTTATTAATATTTTCTGTCGAAACAGAAGGAAGTTACATGTGGATATAATTTGTAATTGCCAGTAGCCTGGACTATCCAATATTTTATACCTGAATGACTGAATAGAGAATTTTGTTAATTAAATTTGTACATAGCAACATCTCATGATGGCAGGATGAGAATTCTAAACATTCCTGACATACCGGGGGAATGGTTTGAAAAAACAACGCAATTTAACATGACCAAGTGCAATTTTCTACATTTCTACATAGTCTTGGCAGTCTCTTGCTAAAATCAGTGGAAAGAGGAAATCATCCCCATAGGAGAATTCATAGAACAACAAACTAGATAGCAGTTCTGCAGAAGAACTATACCATAGCTCACACACAGAAAACATTGCAAAAATGTTAGGCAGTGGTTAAGAGGTAAAATTCACACTGTAATATATCAGAAAAGATTGACAGAAGTTAAAAGAGAAAAACAAGAATGAGAGAAACTTCAGAGACTGGATCCTTGTTCCATGCACTGCCTAATGAACTGGTCTTAAGGTATATCAAAAAAGAATAGTCAGTAAACAGTCATACATACACTATACAGTGTATATACCAGTCAGTAAAATGGAGAGGTATCTCCTTGAGGTGGAATTTTAAGGAACTCTTAACACTTCGGAATTAGCTAATGTAAGTGCTAACATGGCTATTTAATATACCTTGTTTCCACAAAAGCCCTAAACTCAGATATCACATTTGTGATCTTTAGAGGGGTATGCTAAAAATAAATCAGGTAATTTGCAACCTGGTAGTAAATGGCAAAATATTAAGTTGAAAAGTCTATTGGTTGTTGGCTTTCAAGGAACAAAAGCATAGAAATAGTGCTTAATTCTAGGCTGTCATAATTTCAGTTTCGTTTCTGTTGCCTTTTGGCTGCAATATTCTGCTGAACAAAACCAGTATGTGACCAACAGAGGGAAACCTCCCCTTTTCCCCCTTTCCCCTTTTCCCATGAGTACTCTGCTTACAAGGAGTGCAGACATGTCAGTTCTAGATCACTGGTTTTATGCCTGCCACTGTTCTATATTTTTAATAGTGCCAGAATTTTCCAGAGTGCTGCCATGTCCTAGACATGGGTATATATCAGCAGGGTTTTTTTGTGCCAATGTTCTGGCAATGTGGAGTGGTAGAAGCCTATAGTAGGCTTTCTTTATTCTTGGGACAGCCTCACATATGTTGCATGCAGAATACCTGCAGCTACAGACTGTTACAACCCTACAAACTGTTAGGGTTACTTGTACAGAAAATGCATATTTTTAGTTTTATCTCTGCTGCTGTTTTTAGAATATGCCAATACTTGATGATATAAGGGCAACACACTTTTTTAGGTATAACAACTAGTTTAGCAAAGCTATTGGAAGAGGTGCTCATCTCCTATAATAATCAGCTTGTACCATCATGTATGCTGATTAATTTGTATTATCTATGTTACTCTAAACTGTATTTTTAGTACCCATGAAATTTTCTCGTCCTTTCTTCTAAAATAAACAAACCCTGAAGAAACCCTGAAAACAAACCCTATTCGATTTTAAAACACCTCTGTAATCAGTGCATTTTGGATTCTATTGCAGAGCGAAATCTGGTAACACGAACAAGTTCTTTATCAGACACCTTTATATACAACATACTAACCACAACTATGGCACTCCATTTGCAATATTTTGCTCTGAGGACCATATAAAACTACATTCAAAGAAAGCTCAGCAGAAAATCCCTACAGATTGTTATGATAAAAACAAGCTTTTAAGAAGCCTTTACCCAAATTATTACAATGACAGAACTTTCACTGCAACAGTTTTGTACACCCCCAGACTACTTTTGAAGAAAAGCATAAAACAAAGAATGCAATAGAAGACGAGCCAAGTAAAGTTTTATTAAAAACTTACTACGCAGTTTGAAAATTAATGACGTATTTTTATTTTTGCTACTGTACTATACAATAAACAGTGTTGTATCTAGATCCATGCCTACAACTCAGTGAGCACAGCTGTGAATACAGTCAGGGTAAATGCTGTACCATCTGGAACCCACAAGGGACTTTGGCTCCAAATTCAAAACAAACAAACAAAAAGACAGACAAAGCTCAGCAATGAATATATGGGAATCTTTTTGCCATTCTATTAATTTCATTTTACCCACTCCTCAAAATTAATCCAATTCAGGCACTAAAACATGCAAGACAAGTAAAAGCTAAGATTTCTGCTTTGCATATATTATGAACACCATTTGATGTCCTCATAATTTACAGAAAACAAAGGCATATTTAAATATAAGGGGAGAAGTACTTGTTTTACTCCCACAGGTGTAAATGCAACAACTGTCACACATTTAATGCTGATTTATGGCAATTTATTGACGTAGGCATTTTATTTTGACATCAACAGGCTTCAAAGGCAAAGCAAAAAACAGTCATATGCCATGGATTTCATTATATATATTCATCACTTCACACTGCTCTGAAGCCTAGTAATGGATTAAAAACTTGGAGAAAAATGCTAATGAAAGATTCTTCCAGAAAATAGAAGACTACTGTTTTATGCTCGAGACCATAGGGGTTCTTAACTCTAATTTACTCAGAGAGAATAGACTCCTCATACTACAGGCTATACCTAACTCAGAGGCTTTTTCTTTATGTCCTTCAGGACAAAATAACTCCACCGAAGTGTTTTGTTATGAATGCTGCACAATGTCACTGCCCTACGCTATCTGTAAAAATAACATAAAGAAATGAGATTATTAGCTCATTTTATTATTTTGCAAAATGATTCTGCACTACATAAAAAGTGCTAAGGGAGTGTATTCAGTAAGCCTCAAATACACCACTGCAGAGCCAGTACAAGTGATACCTACACATCTCCAGCTCCCCTTACAAATTTACACATTTGCAGATCCTATAGAAAAATTTTTACGAGATCCTATGGGTTAGCCAAATAAAGCCATCTCCGCTTTACAGCTGAGGAAAGCGTACTACCAGGAACTCAAGACTGATCACTTTAAAGCTTACTTCTACTTTTTGATTGCTCAGTTTCAAAATCAACTGAAGGCACTCAGAGTGCTGAGATGCACAAAGCTGCTAAGCACTCAGAGCTCCCACTGAAGTTTAGAAGAGATGGACTTACTCAGGAAAACATATGTCCCAAATTCTGTACCCAAAGTTAAAAGCTGAGACAGTGTAACAACTCAGTAAGACATTTTCTATTTTACACTCTCCAGTAAAAATGTTCTTTCCACTTTCTAAATTTGTCTTTTGTATGGAATAGACCATTCTGTCTATCACATGCAGGTGCAAACTTCCTTGGCATGACTATGAGCCAGCTCCTGGAAGAAACTGTATAAGACAAATTCTGATCTCAGATAGGAGAGATCTCAGATAAGACTAAAATATGATATTTGGAAAATAAAATTGTCAGATACTATGGGAAGCTATGCACTCTCTGTGTGTATGTTCAGCAAACTGCAAGCTTATTTTGAATGCCTATCCTGTTATTTACTACAGTGGCTTTTCAACTACTATTACAATGAAGACAGAGAAACTAAAAGGCCAGAAATGTACAGTAGTTTCCCCTTCCTTTTGCCACCTGTCTCAGAGTTGCCTTTCAAGTAATGTTGCTTATTTAGAAGGGGTGGAACATAAAGGACAATGTGGTGCCCAAACCCAATGGAGGAGGATTGAGGGCAGAGCTTTCTGCACTGATACAAAACGTAAAGGAGTAGCTGATACACCAGAGGGCTGTGCTGCCATTTAGAGGGATGTGGACAGGCTGGAGAGTTGGGCAGAGAGAAACCTCACAAAGTTCAACAAAGGCAAGTGCAGGGTCTTGCATCTAAGGAGGCATAACCCTGCGCACCAGTACAGTTTCAGGGCTGACCTGCTGGGAAGCAGCTCTGCAGAGAAAGACCTGGGAGTGCTGGTGGATGACAAGTTGACCATGAGCCAGCAATGTGCCCTTGTGGCCAAGAAGGCCAGGGGTATCCTGGGGTGCATTAGGAACAATGTCACCAGCAGGTTGAGGGAGATGATCCTCCCCTTCTACTCAGCCCTGGTGAGGCCACATCTGCAGCACTGTGTCCAGTTCTGGGCTCCACAGTATGAGAGTGACATGGATCTACTGGAGAGAGTCCAGTGTAAGGCTATGAAGATGATTAGGGGACTGCAGCATCTCTCTTACGAGGAAAGGCTGTGAGACTTGGGCCTGTTTAGCCTGGGGAAGAGAAGACTGAGAAGGGATCTTATCAATAGCTTAAGGGAGGCAGTCAAGAGGATGGGGCCAGACTCTTTTCAGTGGTGCTCAGCGACAGGATGAGGGCACAAACTGAAACACAGGAAGTTCCATCTGAATACGAGGAAAAACCTCTTTATTATGAGGATGACTGAGCACTGGAACAGGTTGCCCAGAGAGGTTGTGGAGTCTCCTTCTCTGGAGATATTCAAAATCCACTTGGACATGATCCTGTCTAACATGCTCTAGGTGACCCTGTTTGAGCAGGGAGGTTGGACTAGATGATCTCCAGAGGTCCTTTCCAACCTCAACCATTCTGGGATTCTGTGATTGTTGCACATTGAATGAAAAAGGAAGAATAACATTTTCCAAGTCCTAGATAGAACTGAATTTAAAGAAAGCTGCAACACTTAATCAATTTGAGAGCAAATGAAGTGTTTCACTTTGTGGCTGTTGTTGTCAATGGTGCATTGTTTGAGACTCTGTCTTCCTCAGTATGTTTGGCTGCTATTAGTGCAATCATGGGAACATTTTCAGGAATTACTTTATCTGGCCCTGGCAAAGAAAAAGAAAAGAAAAAAGAAAAAAAAGTAAGAGAAAGGGAAAAGGAAAAGAGAAAGGAAAGGAAAGGAAAAGGGAAAAAAAAAAGGAAAGGAAAAAGGAAAAAGGAGGTCTTTGTGGAAAAGCAGGGGAATGGTTCCTATTGGAATGAGGTTAACTCTGAAATGCAGCCACTATATTGTGCAGAGTAGGATATGCTTACCTATTTTTTACTTTATCTGGATTATCCTTATCATTTCTGTCAGTTAATAAAATAAGCTCGGAGAAAATGCTGAGACTGCAGTACAGGCTGTAAAGCTGTTGGTACGCTCTGTGAAGGAGATGGGCAATTTCTTCCTTTTTGTGAATAACAGCTAGGAAGTGTTTCTGTGTTTCAACCCAAAAGGAAAGAGCTATGTGATAGTTCGTAAAACACGCTTCATCTCCTGTCTATCTCCAGGACATCTGCTTTGCTGCAGCTCTTCCTATAGCCTCTCAGTGACTCTGGGGGTGGTCTTCCATTTAACATTAGCCATGGCTGTAAAAGGAAACCTACAAAAACCATTCTCTCCTCTGCCATCAGCTCCCTTAATGACTGTGGGTGAATCACTGGGGGCACAACTGAAATGTACAGTCAAATACAGCACAGAGGTTGTAAGCTGATGCATTCACATGGCATTTCATAGCAAGCAGCCGAGACTCACGAGATCTGAAAGCAGTCAGGCCACATTTGACACTGCTTTGCCAAACAATGTAAGTTCAGTCTTTCATTACAGCTTATTTGTTCAGAGGCTGTGCTGTGCCGGGACAACTGTACTGTTCCTGGTTCTGAAGCAGCAATGATCATTGCTAGCAGAAGGAGGCACGTTTTACGCTTCATTACACAGTGCAGACATGCCAATGGTCTGCCTCAGCCTTTAAATCCTACCTGTAAAATAGGGACAACAGTTTGACCTATAAAACATAAACATACAGTAAATAATGCATTTTCACAATATTATAAAGTTTCCCTATATCTCAGTATGGTAATGAGGGCCAAATGAATAATGCAAAATGTTTCAGCACTCATGAAAACAGCACAAAGGCCTTAAATTTGGGTCCTCATAATCCATAGACACTTTTGAAAACTTCACTGTAAATTTCCCCAAACCTAAGGAGAGGTAAGAACAGCACTGGCATCAAGGTACCCACCGTCCTTAATTGTGCTGAGCAGCCTCACCTGAGACTCTCAACCACAGCCCCTGCCCACTGGCCCAGGAACACTATTTAAGCTCAGACCTGGACCTTTAACTCTCTTTAGGCTGGGCTGTAGGGGTGTCTGTCCCAAGCCCTATTTCCCAGCTATGTCTATCAGACCCTCCCCCCACTGTAGCCCTATCTGCTGTAGTCGCTGCTAGGACCCACAGACATGCATATGCCTACAAACACACAGATAAAATCTTGGCTTGTCCCTTTACTTTGCTCTGGGTTATTGCAGAACCCTGGATCAGCCTCTGTGGGACAGTGCCCATTGGCCAGTGAGAAGCCTGCCTTGGCTCACTTCTTGAAAAGCACCTAGCTCTTGCTGCTGCCTGGTGACTAATACTAGAGTCAAGAAAAGCTGGCCTTCCTGCTCTGACCAGGACAGGCCAGTCTCTTGCCAGGTGCCAAGCACAGCTGCTGCAGAACTGCTCACGGTTCAGCCAGTAGCTGTGTACCACACCCCTGGACCACTGAACAGCCAAGAAAGGGGTTAACACCAGTGCCACTCAGGTAAGATACTGAAGGCTTCTAACTCCCAAATCTTGGTACTAGAACTGAAATAGAAATTAATGCAGTTACTCATATTCTCAATTTTATGAAAAAGCAGGACTTTTCCTTTGTGCAGTCAGAAAAGAGGTGGGGGTGGGGGAACCCAGACTGAGCATGTGGTGAGGATGACGACAGCAGCCTCCTGACTTTGGAGACAAGTAGGGATTTCACCAAATGTAGTGGATGTTGAATTATAAGGATTCTGGTGAACAGAAACTTGGCACTAGCCTGCTTGGAGCATATGGTGACAAGGCACTTATGACCTCCATTTCAGTAGCATACTTTCAATGGTACTGTTGAATGCTGGATTAGACTGACTCTGCTATGCTTGACTAATACTTAGCACTTACATTGAGTTATACATCTTCAATGTGCTTTTTGGCCATAAACTAATCAGTAGCATTTTGATAGTAAGAGAAAGCAAGAGAGATTAGAAAGATCAGAATTATATCAGCAGCAGTGAATAAATGTGCCATCTGTTTTATTAATTACTCAAAGGCAGCAAGGAACCAGGTAAAACATAACACTGATTTTTTTTTTAAAAAAGAATAAGTCTGTCAGGTTAGTTCTGGGTGATAGGATCTGAATGAAGGAGGGTAAGAAAAATTAACATAATTTTCTAGCACACTCCAGTAAAGTTCCTTTTGAAAAAGAAGCCAAGGGTTCTTTTAGTATTGATAATTATCAAGTCCTGTAAATTTCATTTGTAAAGACTGAAGACCTCTAGCCACAAGAAGATATGGCACAGAGTACTGTAAACCTCTAACAATTAACCCTCTGTTGTGTGTTCTTCTCAGTAGTAGGGGACATCACTTTTTGGGGGTTTTGTTTTTCTTAGAAATGATCAACAACTGTGGTTTGAGATTAGACTGAGACTGCTTACACATCTCACATAGTTCACCAGACTTTAAGATGATGTCTGCTCTCCCTTTTGTCTAATGTGGTCTCAATTCTGAATCAGTAATCAGAAAGTAAAACTTTGTGTCTGACTGTTTTCTGCTATTTTATTTTATTAAGCTAGTTTGGAAGAAAATATTGTTAGTGAGGAGATTATATTTGCTAATTGTTTATACACTCCATGGATATGACTTTCCCTAGCTACTATTTCCCCTATTTTAGGAGAGTTTTCTATATTTGAGTGCACACATATACTTCTCAATAAGCTAAAACTTACTTCAAAAGCAGAGATTTGTGCCTGTTCATCACTGTACAGAAAAATTGCTTGCCGACAGGTTCTACCAAACTATCAGTCTTACAAGTCAAGGTAGCCTCACTAATCACTGATTTTAAGTGGAGCATGCACACTGTGATGGTGCTACCATCTAATGTAATGATTTGATGGAGGCCCAATGCCCATAAACTCCCTTGATTCCCACTCATGATCACATCTTTGTCTGGCCTCAACTACTTTTTCACCAAACAGAATATTGAATATAGTTACTGCAAGCTAACTCTTCCCATCAGGTTGCTCAGTTTCTCCATCTGGTATTTTATGTCAATTAACAAATTAGAACTTTGATGACAGACAAACAACAAATAGGTTCTATTTCCCCCCCTCTAGAAGGGATCGGTCTGTAATCTAAGTGCATACATTCAACAGCACTTCTATCATGTTAACTAGTTGATTCTTCCAAAATCTCCACAAGGCAGAGATTTCTTTGCTTACTTGTTTTGTACATCAAGATATTGATAAAGAAATTAAGTGGCTTTCTCATGGGCTTGTACAGGGGAAGGGTGAGATATCCAGTGTGCAGTGGCATGCTTAGGCATTAGGCATGCTGCCCATGCTAAACCTGAGCCACATTTCCAAGACTGGACCATTGGCATGATAGTATATGGCTGACTCAAGCAAAACTCCTGCCCTTTCGAGAAGGCTTTGCTGTGTGTCTCTACAGAGCTGTTCACTATTCATTCTCTCCTTTGCTAGTCCTTGGGTTTGGTTACCTCTGCATTTCATCTGTTATAGCTCCTGGATTAATTTAAAAGGGAAAGGTCCTTAGGATGATGAATTTGGAACTGTTCTATTATCTTGTCTTCTCTGCTCCTGCAGTTTAAATTAACTCTCCTTCAAAGGCAGAAATTTCACCTGCTAATGCAGAAGGAAACTGATTTGAAGATCTGCAGAGTATATGTACCTTCTCTGAACAAAGATAAAAATCAGGACTGTATTGAGAAGGTACTCCAAGAGGACTAGATATGTGTTAACTTGCTCTTTTGGAGAAGAACTTCACACTTAGTTTCTAGCCTTCCCTTAAACATTCCACTCCAGGATCCCAACTCTAGCTTAATAAAAGTTTTCCCTAGTTCCTTTAAGAAGCCATATGTATCTGAAGCATGGCCAGGAAAGTGATTCACCATCAGAAAGGTCGATCAGTGTTCTCTGCAATGCTCCCAATCCTTGCCACTATCTTGGTTTCTCTGTCAGACAGATTTAGAGCAATGAACTTAAAATTTTCAGTGAAGAGACTGGGCATAAACCTTCCAGTTTGTTGCATGATGGAATTACTTTGTTGTAAACGAGCGATGAATAAATGTACTAAAGAAAAATATCACTTTTTGTAGTTTCATATAGCATACAATAAAAATATATAGTTCCCCAGTTATAAAATCTATCAAAGTTTTTCAACAGTCCCATATTTTTTACATGCCTTCACAACCGCAAGCAGCTGCCTCTACATATGTTCCTTGATTTTATGCCCACATTACAATGGCATCAAAGCACTCCTAGCTGTGCAGGCACATTTTTTATTCACCCCCAGCCTCCTGTTGCTGGGACAGTAAATGCATTTGATGGAAGAGGAATGGGGGTACAAAGTATGTGCCACATACTCCAATATAAAGAGTATGTGGCACAAAGCCTCTAACAGAGGTTGGAGGGATTAAAACATATGTTTCCCACCCCAAGTATGGCATAATATCCTCTAGGAAGCTTTCCATCAAATATTCAAGCTGGCAGGCCTGCTTTATAAGAAGGCTCACTTATCTTTCCTGGTCGGAGGAGAATTCTATATAGTGACTTTAATTTGAAGATCTCAAAATACCTACTGATTTTCTAAATGTGAGAACTACTTCCCTTATAGCTGAAGTACAGCCACACCTGGAAAAGAACTCAGCAAATGTTTGTGGTGCAGTATGTGGGGATAGGTGGCTATCCTCTTTTAACTGTGAGAGGATTGCAAAACCTTTGGTACTATTCAGTGTGCTCCTTATTGTAGGTGCCCTCAGAGGCAGTTAGAGTGGAAACAGTATTTTTCAGGTCTCATATTGGTACATGTTTTTAATATGATTGATACCCACTCTAATGTTTTTTCAGATTGTAAATAACAGAAGTGGCAATGAAGCACGTAACAGCTTAGAACTAGAAGCAAAGGCATTCTTTCACCTGCAAGAATAGGCAGAATACAGTTATCTAGTGGAAATTAATTAGTACAGTCTGATAAAACCCTTCTTTTTATGGAAAAGAAAGCATCAAGTAGTCTGTGTACTTTCAGAGCCAGTGCTGACATAATACAAAAATTCTATAATAAATTATTCTGCTTCAACTTTCCTCATGTTTTCCAAGTTTTCTACTGAGTTGTAAACTCTGATCTTTAAGGGAACAGATTAGCATGCCACACTAAAACAATTAAAAAGTGGTCTTCATTTAGGGAAAAAATCAGAATAATTATTTAATATGCTCTACAAAAGCTGGCTGCAATTTCACTCTAACTTCAATTAACTCTTCACATGTTTCCAAGCTATTCTCATTTCTGGGCTCTACAGAATTCCCTGATTAACACTTCTGGACCACTGAAAACACCAGATTCTGTTAGGCCCTCATGACTCAACAACGCAAGCTCCATTAGGAGGTGAAGGACTTTTCCTACTGATGTCCGCAACAGCAAATTATCAGGGCTCTGTCCAGTCTAGATTTAGAAGTAATGAAGCTCCACACATTCCTTCTGGGAGATAAACACAGCCTAATAGATGACTCTGATACGAAATATTTTCTGAAGTGCAGCCAAAACTTTATAGCTCCCATCTGTTGACAAGGCCTGATAAAGAGAAAGGGGAGTTTTTCATCTCTTTGAACATCAGATAAGTAGATACTTCCCTTAAGCCCCTGCACAGAGGGACAGGGGCAAGTAGCATTTACTGCACCAACAGAATAGGCTCAGCCCTGGCAGTCTTATAGTGGAGGTATGATCATTTTTTTTCTAGTCAAACTGTTGTTGATAAGCTTAAGTAAGGGCAGATGTTTTGGGGCATATTATGTCTGTCACTAGACCCCAAGTGGTATATGGGTTGAAGAGTTTATATTCCCCAGTGTCAGAAGAGCAGATGCCCTGACATCTTGTGTTACTTGACCAAGATGAGCTCCCATGTGAATGCTGCATCGACAAAAGGCTGAGTTAGGAGTGGGGAGCATCAACACTTCCCTCCCTTCTGCTCTGTCTTCCTTTGCTTGCTTCTCTATCACAGAATCCCAGAATAGTTGAGGCTGGAAAGGACCTCCGGAGATTATCTAGTTCCCTACTCAAGCAGGGTCACCTAGAACATGTTGCATGGGACTGCATCCAGATGGGTTCTGAATATCTTCAGAGAAGGAGACTCCACAACCTCTCTGGGCAACCTGTTCCAGTACTCTGTCAACCTCACAGCAGAGAAGTTTTTCCTCATATTCAGATATTACAGAGCATATACATCAGTAGGAGTTCTTGTAAGCCAGAAAATTCTCTGCTGGCATTCTGTGTTTGAATATTTTTTTTCTCTTTATGTCTCTAGAATAATGGAAAATAGCTATATCCCAGTACAGATCCATTATGGCAGTTCCTTGAAGGGGTGGTTTTTTTAGCCTTGTAACTGAGTTCATCTCCCCCCACAGGGAAGCCCTGCTTAAGGTTTTAATCATGAAAGCAAATCCAGATGTCTTTGCCAATTGTTATTGTCATGTGTTTATCTTAAAAGGAGTTAAGAATAAAAGGAATTAAGGGAAAAAAACAGCATGAGAATCCTATTTAAGTTACTGCAATTGAATTTCATCTTCTGAGCTAAATAGTTCAGTAATTAAAGCAGTATTTACAATGCAATAAAGGCAAAGCTAATTACTGGCAAATGTGAGCTAGATGATGCTTTTTTCCAGGGAAACTAGCCCAGGATCAGGCCAGAGCAATAAATCCTTCAACAATCTCATTTGTTAATTATTATCTTCATAATCCTCTTGCTGGTAATGATTATCTAATTTATTACCGCCAAACAGGAAAGCACTGTGAGGGGAAATGACTGAGGAAATCAAGTGAGCCAGAGTTTGTAACCCTAACTCTACAAGCTACATGTAAGGTCTGAGTCTGCAGGAAAGTGCTTTTATATACCAACTAAGGCCATGCCAGTGAGACCAGGGGCATAACATGCTAGGAGACAGAGGGAATCATGCTGGATCGGGCTGTGAGCCTCAGCTACACAGCAGACATTCATGGAGATCCTTTCCCTAGGAGACCTTCCTGCCACAGTTAAAGAATACAACGGATATCTCAGCCTCAAGTTTATCTTAAAGGCTTTTAGGGGAGACAAATAAGCCTGATTACCAACCAAACTGTTTTGAGTATATAACTATTTGATCCATAATTAAGAAAGATGAGTGATTTTCAGAAACTACACCAACTAAATCATAACTTATGGATCTGAGTTCTCTGAAGGAGATAACAGCCATGGTTAAGGGAGAATCAGTTGGTATATGGTCTGCCAGGATTTTCAAAAGTAATTGAACCAAGTTCCTTTGCTATAGGTTCTTAAAAAAATTAATCAGCCAGCAGTAAGAGCAAAGGCCCTCACATAGTTAACTGACTGGTTAAAAGATATGATGAATATGATGGGAAGGCATGGCTAGTGTTGGAAATGGAAGGAGGTCACTCAGTGGAGTCTTTGCCATGCCTTGTACTTGTTGGCAGTTATAACACACAAAAACAGAATGCAGACTTTGCTTTAAGAGCTCGTAAGGCTGATGTTGCACCTTTATTGTACAAGACAGCAGAGTTCCCCGATTTACCTGTGTGTGTGCCAAACTATATATGGAGAATATTGCAGTCCCATAGAGATGTTATCTTCAATCTTGAAAGCAAATTGGCTGTGTTAATGTGGCATTGCTTGTAGGACAGTAAGTTCTGCCTCTCAGCTGGATTTTATTTTCTAAGGTGCAATGTCACGGCGACACGGTTGCACAGCTTTAAGCAGTGGTTTGCACTAGCCATAGGATCCCTGTACTACCTGTGAGTCAGACAGGACTTAGGAAAAACAGAACTGGAAACCTATGTGATTGAGGCATTTAAGTCCTATATTTTAGAATCTTTGTAAAAATCTAAAATGAAAAGGGGTACATAGGGCAAATTAGGAAAAGAATATGAAGCGACCTAGAAATATCACTAGCAAGTTAGTTTCAAGTCATGCTAGTGGACCTCTGAGCAGACCACACAGCTGCTTTGTATTAGTCACTGCTCCTCACCCCTAAGCACATGCTGTAGCTGTCAGTCACACTCCTAAGGAAAGTTTTTAGGTGTTTGCAAATGTGAAGCTGAGCAGGACCTGCTGGTCACAGACTGTCTGGCCAAGTGCTGGGAGAAGAAGTAAGAGTGGGAGGAGAGGAGAGATGGTAACTGAGTTAACGTGATTTTTATAGGTCTGAGTGCTGAGAGACTGATTCTTTCCCTTAGCTGTGCAGGCACACAGGGGCAATAAAATATATATTTTTAGGGATGACACACCAGCAGTGAATCAACAACAGTGATGGCTATTTTATTCTTTTTTACTTTCTCAGCTCCACAACATTATTACCCTTTTGCACTGTCAGATATTAAAATCGTATTAACGATCAAGAACTGTATTAAACTGTCTGAAAATGAAATAATACGGTAGAACATTTGAAGGTTAGAGTTAGCCCTTGGGTGTAATTTACTTAACTGTAATCTACCTGCCTGGTACTGTGCAGATGAAGCAAGAAGCATTGTTTCTGGGAAACTAATTATCACTAAGATATACCTCCCCCCCCCCCCAATATGCACACAAACAATATGCTGTACATCTCAAGCTGCTGTTGAAGCTAGACAGCTGGAATAAGGTAGTTATCAGGACATAAAGTGGCTTAGCAGGTAATTTTCTTCATTATACCATCACAATTTTCCTTAGCACAGCCATAAGAAATATGTTGCTCCTATTACATTGCAAAAGCATAGGAGAGGGAGGAAAAGAAAGTTGGTCTAAAGATCAGAGCAAGAATCAGAGATACAGCCCATTGCTACAGCAAAACAGTTAGTAGGGTTAGCTTTTGAACTGTTTGAGTGGTGACTGAAACCCACTAGTAGGAAGTATTTTGCTGGTGGTAACAAGACTCTCAGCCAATTCTGACTCTTTGTATTTAATAAAAGATCTTACATTTCTGTGCCCCCACATTTCTATTAATGGAGCGAGCACAGCGAACAGAGGCAGCAAACAGACACAGCATTGTCTCGGCTCTGCCTTGAACTTCTGGGGCCCGTGTTGGACACTGGTCTGCTGACCCTTGTGGAATGAGGGGACTAGAGAGTGACTCTGCTAACAGGTAAGGGGAGCTGGGCAAGGGCAACTGCAAGAAGCCTTAAGCTCTCCTGGAAGAAGCCCCAGCACTTATCACCCACTGTAGCTGGTGTAGCTACTGCTAATGAGCAGTCTCTGTTGCAGTCCTGAACAGAGGGAGTTGGGGCTTTTGACACAGGCAGCCCTTGTTCAGGGTGGATCAAGTACCCTGTGAGCTGGTAGTAGGGAGAGGTCTATTTAAGAGCCAGGCCTGGAGCGCAGCTCCCAGAGCACAGTGAACAGACACAGGAGTTTGCACAGCAGGAGCGTGGTTAGGTGCAAGAGGACATCTTTCTTTTTCCGGTGCTAGTAGTGCCCACTCTTGCTAACATGGTTGTAACTCACCATAAAGCATATTTGCCAGTGGCTGTGGGAATTGCTACATCAGCTGTGTCGGAAGCGTCAACCCAGAGAGAGCCTCTTGCAGAAGATGCTGCCCTACAGGTCTTAGCCTGCAGGGAGTGCTTGGAGCCTCTCCAGAAGGCCTGGACTGATGGTCCGCCCTCCTGCAAGAGGTGTGCTGCTGTTGAGGATTTGTGTCCTCAAGTCAAAGAGTTGTGGGATGAAGTCAGTAGGCTGCGAAACATACAAGAACGTGAACAGGAGATAGACAGGGTGTTCTCAGAGACCGTACTGCTCCCGGAGTCCCAAACCCCTGCAGCAGGAGAATTGCTGGAGGACTCTGTGAAGAGTGAAATAGTTCAGCACAGCACTGTCAAAGAAGGCTGGAAGTTAGTTGCTTCTTGAACAAAAAGAAGAAAGGCCCCTAATCCTCCTGTAGACCTGGAGTTACAGTTTACCTGGAGTAAACCTGTTGAAGAACAGGTTTAGTGCACTCCAGGATGAGGAGAACCTGGACCTGGCCTCAAGGGAAGCAACTTAGCTGTCTGACCCTGTGCCTTGCATGACCACTTGGAAGAGGTGACGAGTGGTTGCAGTGGGTGAGTCCATGCTGAGGGGGACAGAGGTGCCTATCTGCCGACCTGACCCCTCCTCTAGAGAGGTTTGCTGCCTGCCGGGGGCGAGGATATGAGATGTGTCTGAAAGGCTACCAAGGCTTGTCCGCTCATCAGACTGCTACCCTCTGCTGCTCTTTCATGTGGGTGCTAATGATACAGAGAACAAACTAGAGACAATCAAAGAAGACTTCAAGGCCTTGGGCATGGTGGTCAAGGGTCTGGGAGCCCAGGTGGTCTTCTCATCAGTCCTGCTAATTAAGGGGAGGCATGGGAGGAGCAGTAGGAAGATTTTCTAAATCAACAACTGGCTACGCTGCTGGTGTTGGCAACAGGGTTTTAGATTCTATGACCATGGAACACAGTTTGAAGATCAATAACTGGTGGGGAGAAATGGGATTCACCTCACCAACGCCCAATGCCCTCAACAGGGCATGTTTGCCTTTGCAAAGAGGTTGGCCGGCCTAGTGAAGAGGGCTTTAAACTAGGTAGGAGGGGGGAGGGCGGTGTCATACAGACAGGGTAGACAACAAAACACAGGTTGGGTTGGGGGATCTCCAACGGGTGCATGCAGCTGGGGATGTGCGTTTGGGACATGGCTATGGGGGGGCACCCGTACACCCTTCCTGGGAAACCTGCAGGCATGACCACCTCTTTGAAATGCCTGTACACCAATGCACACAGCATGGGGAACAAACAGGAGGAGCTGGGGATCTGTGTGCGATTGCAGGGCCATGATCTCATTGCAATCATGGAGACATGGTGAGACAGCTCACATGACTGGAATGCTGCCATGGATGGCTATGTGCTTTTTAGGAAAGAGAGGCCAGGAAGGCGAGGTGGTGGAGTTGCTCTTTATGTGAGAGAGCAACTGGAATGCATCGAGCTCTGCCTAGGGGTGGAGTCAGCAAGTTTGCTGATGATACCAAGCTGGGAGGAGTGGCTGATACACCAGAGGGCTGTGCTGCCATTCAGAGAGACCTGGACAGGCTGGAGAGCTGGGCGGAGAGGAACCTCATGAGGTTCAACAAGGGCAAGTGCAGGGTCCTGCACCTAGGGAAAGCTAACCCTAGGCACCAGTACAAGCTGGGGGCTGACCTGCTGGAGAGCAGCTCTGCAGAGAAGGACCTGGGAGTGCTGGTGGATGACAAGCTGACCATGGGCCAGCAATGTGCCCCTGTGGCCAGGAAGGCCAATGGTATGCATTAGGAAGAGTGTTACCAGTCAGTCATGGGAGGTGATCCTGCCCCTCTCCTCAGCCCTGGTGAGGCCTCATCTCAAGTACTGTGTCCAGTTCTTGGCTCCCCAGTCCAAGAGAGACATGGAGCTCCTGAAGAGTCCAGCATAGGGCTATGAGGATGATCAGAGGGCTGGAGCATCTGCCCTATGAGGAACGGCTGCGAGAGCTGGACCTCTTCAGCCTGGGGAAGAGAAGACTGAGGGGGGATCTTATCAGTGTCTACAAGTACCTGAAGGGAGGGTGTCAAGGGGACGGGGACAAACTCTTTTCAGTTGTCCCGTGTGACAGGACAAGAGGCAATGGGCAGAAATTGAAGCACAGGAAGTTCCGCCTGAGCGTGAGGGGGAATTTCTTCCCTGTGAGAGTGACGGAGCACTGCAACAGGCTGCCCAGAGAGGTTGTGGAGTCTCCTTCTCTGGAGATCTTCAAGGCCTGCCTGAATACAACCCAGTCTACCATGCTCTAGGTGACCCTGCTGAGCAGGGATCTCCAGAGGTCCCTTCCAACCTTACTGATTCTATGATTCTGTGAAAACTCAAATGAGCTGTTAATCCAAACTCTAAAGAAAATATCACTCATTCAAGTCCACATGGAAAGGATTGTGGTAGTTGTCCTAAACCATGTAGAAAGCTGGGGCCCAATCTCTTCTGAAATTCTGTTATCCAATTTTACATTTCATCTTATCTGGCAGACAGTAAAATGAAGCTGACTTTATCAATGGTGTTTATAATGCAGCTGATTAAAGCATTCCTCCAGAATTCAAGTTTATGCTAAAACAGCTAAATTATTTGGTACTTGGTTGGGAGGGTATAGTGCAGGGAGTAGGCAGGGAAGGAATAGATACACTGTAATATTTGTCTGCATATCCAGCACTTTTCTAACCTCTTGCACCTTCATGTATCTGTAAAGCTGAATGATAAAGCTGGTAAGATTAGAATGTTTTATAAAAAGCTTCATGCTACCTATGTGCCACATAGGTACACAGCAGCCATATTTTATCAGTCTCTCTGCACTCACATTAATCATTTTAGCAGTATTCATACTACTTCCTATTGTGACGATAGATTTTTTTTTTGAATTAAAGATTTCAAGAAATAGCTTTTCAGGCTGACTTGCTGCCATTCTGTGTTGTTTCCTATGTCTGTCAAATCTATCAAATTGATCAGCACTCATTTCCACCTTCCGTGCTTCTCCAGTATAATTGGCTCACATTGGCTAGGAAAGTTCCAAAAAATTCCAAGGCTGTTCTTCTCATTAAAGTCCTTGATTTTTTTGTGGCTGCTATGGTGGGCTCCACTATCCACTCACCTAGACTTTTTTTCCCTTTCTGGAAAAGTGCAACATTATCTAGTGCTCCCACCTCTTGTACCAGGGGTAGCCTCTGAAAATCTAGAGTTATAAAAAGACAGTTACATATCCTCTGCTAATAGAAGATTTTGGCATCATTCTGATTCTAAACAGAATTGTAGATTAGAATATAGTTAAACACCTTCTTAAAAACCTGCTGTATATCGCTTCTTAATGGGGAAGCATACTTTTCATTATTTACTGCAAGTAGGAGTCAGCAGCAGGCAAAGAGGTGGAAGGTTTATGCGCATTAAGGCAACAATCTCCATTGTTCTGTCCTCTCCAGCAAACTTTTACAATATGAAATCTCTGTGAGGTAGCATCTGATACAGAGTGAAATACATTTGCTTTCAATAGTCTCAAAATACATTACAATCCTTCTAAAAATAATCGTTCCTTATGGATAAACTTTTATATTTTCTAGTTGAAAATGATGATTTTAAGCCCACCTTCACTAAAACACTTAGAATGAGAAAGATTTTATGGTGCTCTTCTCTTTTGTGAAGATAATTGGACTAAATCCTGAGGTACTACTACAGATCTTATTTAGATCTTAATTAGGCTGAACTTCCATTGAGTTCAGAAGGAGATTAAAGCCTCAGTTCTGAAAATATCATCTAATTGCATGTACATAGCAAATGGATACTTTTATAAGTATTTGTAAGATAGTTGCTTAAGATAGTGTGTCAGCCTATGTGTTTGATTTCTGCTTCACTTCCTGCTGTTGAACATCATGTCTCGGTTAAATATGTACACTATTAACACATGAAACAGCTGATAGTTAAATGGATACTAGTAAGTCATTCCAATAGAGTCACAATCATTTGTGATATAGTAGCACTTACAAATTAGGTTCAGGGAAGATTACTTGTCCATGAGAAGTGAACCCCCACGCCCAGCCTTTAGGACTGAGGGAGGCACCTGGCAGATCAGCCAGGTTTCCCCTTCAGTGAAAGCCTGGTAGCTTATATGGCATTTTGCACACTGCCTACCTCCCAGTCAGGATTAGGATCTTAGTACTCAAACCATAGGAGAGAGTGTCTCTGCTCAGTGAGGTCTCAATCAGCAATGCACAGATTTCAGAGATGTTTATTCTCCCACTCTGCCGCCAACAAATTCAACAGCCAAGAGACTGGTGGAACAACAATGTGACATACATAGAAAAAAGTACTATATAATGAACCAAACACAGGGCCCAATTAGCAGGGCCCTGAATCTTTCTGAATCAGGCATACATCTTTTGTGTTTGAGATCTGATTGTAATGCTTTTTTATTTTATTTTTTATTTTTATTTTTTGCAGTGACTAGAATAACCACACTAGTTAATATAAATTCTCCCAACATTTCAGCTGCATTCAGAACTCGGTTTGTTCCCTGTTCAGAAAAGTTGATCTGCAGACACTATTCAGTAGGTGCTGCACTGCACCCCACAGCAGCTGCAACAGTGTTGCTTCAGTAATGACCCCTACATATGTGTCCACTTTACACAGAGCAATTGTTATCTTTTAGGATGACAGTGATAAATCTGAGCTTGTACTACAGGATGTTATGTGAGTCAGAACTGTCTTGTCTTTAGAACATGTCATTTTATGCTGCTTTTTTATTAGCAACTAAATGCTTATTCTAATTACACTTTTGATATAAGTGACTCTAAAATACATAGCATCCCTTCACAGTATAAGCAGTCTTTTCGTCAATTAATCTAACAAGTAGAGAATAAGTCATTATAATTCAGCATTTACTGATCATTGCTATGTCTGTTACCTATTTTAAACCCAGATGAAAACCTACAAGCAAAGCAGATTAAAAAGAAGAATGCAGAGGAAACATGATGACAGTACATAATATGTAAGAAGAATTGAGCAGATTTATTTGAATGGGAACTAAGTACTAGTATCTCTTCTCTGTAACCACAAAGCCTTTGCTTTGTTTTTCTTAAATAGTGGTGAATGTACTCTTTCGAAGGCTATGACAAGATTGCAGTGATCAAAAGTAGAGGTCATATTAACAAGAGCTGCGTAAATAGTTTGAAGTGAACTAGCTTTAGTAAGTCAGTGGTGCATTTTATTCCATTTTCATTTCAGGATATTAATTATTTTTCCTTCCATATTTGCTTTATAACTTTCCAAAATTTTATGGTCAGTATAGCATCATACACTTAGCCACATTACTTCATTTGAATTTTTTTCCTAAGCTCAAAGTATTATACTTGGCTATTCTTTGGCTATTGTACTGGTTCTGAAATGACAGATGTTAGAAAACTGCTCACTGCCAAACTTGCACCTTTCTTACATGTGTGTCTTCTGCACGCAGCCACAGCACTCACATGGGCAGGACTGTTGATCAAGGAAAGAATCAGAGAGATTTTCCAAATACTAGACTGGGAATAGTTTGTGATCTCTGCTGTAGTTTATGTCCACATGCACTTCTGCTTCCCAGGCAGCAGATACTTGTTCTAATAGAAGATGTAGGTATTGTAGTGAGGCAATTTCATCTGAGTTGATCTAACCTACCAAACAGTACTTTCACCCTGAATTCAATTTTGTCAGAGGATTAAATAAGAGGGTAGAGTAACTTAGTTGTAGTTTGTCCCTCTGTAAATAATAAAAACAGTCAAAGCAGTGATTTTTAAAACATTTTTAAATAATTTTGTCTGTTGAGGGTTTTACCTGACTACTACCATGTGGATTTTACACAACTATCAATTTGCCAGGTTGACCATAAGGAGTCTAATAAAAATTTGGGCACTTAGAAAATACAAACATAAAATTCTTTTGGAATAGATGGGGAAAATGGTTTGTAAAATGTAGACAGATGGGATTATTTTGTTCCAATGTAGAGTACATCTCTGCTGAGATAACTCTCTTCATGCTCTTCATGAAAAGCAAAAACAGCTCCTGCCCACTGTTTTATGGAATTTTTCATGTACTACCACAGAACAATTCACGTTGCTTTGTACAGCCTGGAAGGCCATTAAAAACCATCAATCTGTATTTATTCAGTTAAGTCAAGACCAAACTGTTTTCCTTGTATTTCTCTCAGTCATCCTAAAGGAGAATTACAACTCACGTGAGAAAGCATTTCATTTCCAACCCCAATTTAGGCACAGAGTTTTTGCTATAGTCCATATATAGGAAGCCAGGGAATGACAGATGCATTAAACTAAATTTGTGGCATAGTCGTATCCCCAACTTGTTTGGAATTGATGCCACTATTCATTGGTGTTCATCTATAAAGCTGTCAGATGGTGACCACTCTGGGCAGAGATACCATAGGTCTGATTAAAACAAGTCATCTACCAAGCAAAAGGCTCTCATTACCTTTTTTAAAAAAATCAGTTCCTCTGTTTAACATTTTGTTTAACCCACAACAGTTCCAGTCTGTGGGAATGGTAAAAACTGCTAAGCATTAGAAGAACACAGAATGTTTCTCTGGTGGAAGACAGAAAAAGACCTTGCCTTATTGTTGTATTTTCATTTTGTTTTGCCTTCCCCTTTCTTCAGTGATATGACTCACTTATGTAGAAAAAATGACATGAAAAAAAGGTCCATATATAACTCACACCAAAATGGAGATCTATGATTTTATAATTGCTTTTTTGTAATTTAATTCTCTGAAGCTCATTGTTACATCTTTTTACTTCATTCCATGTTCAAATAAAGAATAGAAAAAACAGAGGTAAAAATACTTCATTTTATGCTGGTAACTTTACTTGTCACAGCTTAGTCCTTAGGCTCTGGTGAGAAGTAGTAAAGAATAACAAACCAGCTAACATCTCTGAGATATAATTTCTTGTATTCCTATGGAATCATTTGTTCAATAAAAGCTGTATATGTTTTTTTTTCCTGTCTATTAGAGGGTCATTAGTAGAATTTAGTAGTCTCTCATATTAACTGCAAAAACAGAATCTACAATCCTTTATTCAATTTCTAGAGATAGTTGGTCATGTTTCCTTTCAAATTTCTGTTTCTACTTAGAGACAAGACAATAGAGTTCATCTCACAAATCACTACAGGGTAAGGGGTGTTTGAAAGTCTCTGAAAATGCTAAACAGGTCAGAAGACTAGAGTTATATTCTGAAGTAAATTCATTTTGGGGAAAAAACAGTCTGCATCAAAATGATTTGAAACTATTTGACAGTTTTTTAGAGTCAGGCCCACCAAGAACAGTCAATCAATTAATGCCAGGGATCCAGATTTCCACATTTTTAAGAAGCTTATGAGATTCTTTTGTACTCATTCCTAGTTATCTAACCTAATTTCACTTCTATGTACTTCCTTCTTGCATATTTAGGAACTTTTGGTTTTTGTCATATTGGACTCTTACTGCACCTGCTATTGTTATTTTACATGAAGATAAATTTAGTTTACTTAGTACTTAGAAATATCTCAGGGGAACAGCCAGTTCTTATTTCTCTTTTTCCCTAAATGTGCCTTCATTGACATCCTGCTTAACATTTTCCTGAGTTTGTTGAAGTTTTCTTCTTAAAGACTGTTGTTTTATTTTTTGCTCTCCTCTTTTTTCAGGACATTCCCAGGATTGGTAAATTTTATTTCATGAACCAGTCTCGTTCATATTGCTTTGCATCTTTGTATTTTTACAACTTCCCTGTTGACTAGAATCCAGTCAAAGAAAATATGCTTTCAGGACAGTTCATGTCCTACAATCTATCTTTCAAACAGATGAGTAGTTAAAATCTGTCATTGCTACCAAGTCCTGTTGTTTGAGCAAAGCTATTAGTTTCTTATAGCCTTATTTACCTATATCTGCCCTGCCCTTTGGTTTCATGTAATATTTTTCACTACATTGTTTACCTTTGATTCAGAGCTTGTGTTGGCAAGGCCATGAAATATCTTGGCAAGGCCCTGAAGAACGTGATCTAAATTAGCTCTGCTCTAAGTGAGAGTTTAAATCAGAGGACTGCCAGAGGACCTTCTAATATAAAGTATTCCACAGTTCTATGTTTTATCTACTCTCCGATACTTGGAGCAGAGTTAGCTCCATCTGCATTCCAGACCTCAGATGAAATGTTGGCAGCCATGATATATAAGTTGCTTCCCTCTTTTTATCTTAACTTCGTATACACTCACATATTATTTCAGGTATATGACTTACTGTACCAAATCTGTGCTAATTTATATGAAACATTTAAAATATTTGGAAAAAAAAGGCTCATTATTCATCTACATAACACAGCTTACTGAAATAGTTGTCTCAACTCTTTTGTAGTTAGTGGACAGAAATAGGCACTTGTAGGGAATGACTTATATGACCCATTTTGGGATAAGTCATGTCCTAGGAGTGCTTATTTTCACTGATTTCTTGTTTTTGCAGATGATAATTATAGCTTAAAGTGCCAAGCTCACATACAAACGTCTATGGTGTGCATACCTAAAGCTAGGCAAAATATATGCCACTCTGGAAGATATAAATACAAGTTCCATATCTGAATTAAGTAAATATGAAATGTGAATCTGCATATTCTATGCTGTTGGAACCCAAGCATATGAGTCACCAATCTCCTGAGCAGGAGTTCCTGTGAAATCTTCTTGTTTCAAAGAGGTCTTTGACAGCTCCACGTAGCTGACTCACGGCCTTTTTGTCTGGAAGAGGCTCTGGAGGTACTGGGGCAATCTTTGTTCTCTGCTTGGACAGACTGTTCACCAAATGCCTTATCTAGTATTTACTTATGAGACTACATGCTAACCAGTCATGCAGCTATGCCTATGCTCCTACTAATAAGTTTCTTGCTGGCTTCCTCACATATGGTTATGAATTTGATATGTTATTGGCTCAAAGCCTGTAAGATTATCTCCATGCAGGTATTCATAAACTCGTGCTTTCTGTTGACTATAACTGATGGATAGAGATTTCAGGGCCCTAACATGCAATGGCATAGAGAAACTATTAGTGTTTGAGCCAAGCAGCTATAGGTATTAGTCCTGGGTCCCCTTGCATGTTCATCTATATTCAGGGACTCATTTATATATTATCCTATAAAAGTTAAAAGGAGCAAGCAATCTCCACTGTAAATATTGAGCATTCCCCTGCCCACACAACCCCCCAACAGATTTTTATATTTATATTCTTTAAATCCTTTTAATAGAGATTCCTTAGATGACAACTGCCTAATCAAATTCCATATGTAAACCTCAAGAGAGTGAAGAACTAATGTCTCCCTGGCATGTAAGAGTCAGAGCCTCACCTCTCTATTAACTCAAAAGCAAGAAGGAACAATTCTTCCAGCCTTGTGTTCCAGTTCACCCACATGGGTCAAACACTTGTCAGCTTGCAAAAGCTGTGGGAGTTCTCACCACCTCTGGGGCAAAATTTGCATTGTCAAGAAGGAAGGATAATACATTGTTTGATTTGATGTCTTCATAGTGCCTAGACATATTATTACAGCAGAATGAATAACAGTAAAACGGAATCACAAATATTATCTAAGATAAATTTGACAAGCTTACTCAGCTGCTATTCATTGGGTCAGATTATTTGTTATACCCTTCACTATTCAGATAAATTGTGTTTCACTAGTAAAAATGTTCATGCATTCCGAAAGCATCATGAATTTAAAAACAAATGATCATCCAAGTATTTCTCCCAGGTTTTGTGCTTTTTTTGTGCCATTGCCTGCCATTTGTCATGAGTTTCAAACAGCCTGTCAAAGAGGAAGAATGACACCATAAAACTTAACTCACTTGGCCAAAAAACTACAAAAGACAAACATTCACACAGGAAATGTCTTTGAACAGACATGGGACCTGATTTCACTAGGGATAGTGATTTGGTGATTATGTGGATATAGTAAAAATATCAACAGAAATTAGGATTAAATTAGAAATAAAATCTTCTCCATCAAAAAGGTCTGACTCAACAGCTAATTTAACACAAAGAATTATTAGATCAACTGAGTGATTAGACCAGGAAAGATATCTATACTGAAAACTCTAACTTCATACATAGGCACCTTAGCAAAAGGACTGACTTTTTTATCTAGTAAATGTCCCTTTGTGTCAATTGGTGCTATGGTGGTGTTCCAAAGAAAAAAAATAATCATAGTAACTTATGCAGTTAAAAGCCCCAAACTAGAAAAAAAAAAAAAAAAAAAAAACTGCCAGTGTTGGAACAGGGGATAGACTTCGTAACTGAGTTTTGTCCCATTACTAACTTGTAGAACTGCAGGCTGTAGTAGATGGAGCAAAACATCAGACCCACTGGGGACTTCATTAGCGTTTACAATGAGCTGCCATCAGCACATTCCCTGCTTATTTGACCACTACTACAGCGTTAAACTAAAACACACATCTTAGAAAGTATCAGTTCCGGCAGAAAGCAAACTGCCACAAAAGAAAGATAGAAAATCATACATTTTAGACATTACTATATTTAGACCAATTGCTGAATGTCCTGTTCCCCCTGCAGGGTGATTACTGGCAGAGAACACTTTCTCTGAGAAGGATGAATGAAGGTTTATGTCTATTGCTTACTGACATTCTTTTGGTGGATATTTTCTCTTTTTTTATTGCTGGACAATCTTTTTTAGCTCCAATGTGACTGACAGATAATTCTAAAGGATGATGTATGAATAGTTCAAATGTACTAATACTACTGGGAATTATGTGATGACCTACATAGCTGAAAGCCATGATAATGGCCATATAAGCCTGGCAGAAAGTACACTGCGAGCCTGGTAAAAAGTATACTGTGAATTAGGGCCTGTAGCAGTACCAAGAGGTGTGCTCTTGCCAGTATTATTTATTGCACATCAACAGGGTGGTTAGAATGCTACAGAACATAGATGAAGTGATAATACTTACTATAATGAGCTTAGCATCAAAAATACAAGTAATTATATTGTAGATTCACAGCCTACTGGATAACCAGAAGATAAATTTACTGCAAATTGGTACCATTCTTCTTCCTGAGATACTGTCACATCAGAAATTAGCTGGCTAGATTAGCTAGGTGGCTAACTTAATTATTTGGCTGATTAGTATTAGTGGACTGTACAGAATAGTATTTTAAGTAGGAGGTCAAACTCTGAGTTAGAAGTCCATTTATACATAATTCATTAAGGATTAATATATTATTAATAGTTACTCTAAGCAGGTTATAGACAGGAACGGGGTTGCAGATATAGTCCCTCAGTAAGAAATATAACAGCTTATTTTAAACCATGGTTCTAAGCAGTGGTTTGATCTGTTGAGCTTCATAACAATTGAATAACGATTTGATTAATGTACCTCACTAACTCTTCATTTATAAACTGTTAAATGGAACCTTAGAATATGTACAATGTCCTCTTGTTTGCTGAAATATTGGAGTTTCGTGTTGGTAGTTTTCTGTATACTTTCTACTGACTTTGTAGTGAATCACAAGGGAAGGATAACAATTTTGATTCACACAGCTAAAGTGAGAATAGGGTGAAGTGGTGATTTAAACAGTTCAGAGACATTTTGTATTAAAGACCATCTATAGAGAACTGCAAATTTAGCCTCTATTCTACTCTCTTCCCTGGAAAGAATACTCAAAGAACCCACAGCAAAGCTGGTGCCAAGAACATAATGTATGTTGAATTATCATGATTCCCTTATACTACTTCTTCTGTCATGCTTTCCCACAGGACATGTGAGAATTTATGTAGGAAATCCACAGTAATTCAGCATCTGACGCTCATTTGTGTTTGGAAATCTACTTTGAGAAAGTAATTTGCAGTTACAAGGCAAACTGTAATTTGGGATAAATACAGGCTACTCCTACCTACTTTAGACATTATCTAAGCCTCAGTGAACTGAGTGGACATATTTCTACCATATTGAAAAAACTTTGGATTGGGTCCTTCTGCTCCTTTGAAGTTCAGAATATGAACAGACTGAAAAGATTCTGATTTCACTTCTCCTTAATTATTATGTAGCCCTTGTGATAACTCAGATCCTTGTCTCTCATGCTGAAGCAACCAGGAATATGGGCAACATGTATTTGACAGTTCTCCATAAAGCAGGACAAGATTGCTGCTTAGATTGAAAATGTTCTAGGAGAACCTGTTTCCAAGTGCCTTGATGCTTCATTATCATTTAGATTTTAGTCAGGAGTGTTTCACGACCATGAGCATGCTTCTATTGCACAATATCTTTACTATATGCTCAGATATGGGATTAAAATGGAATTATTGTAAAATCTACAAGTGTATCCTTGAAGAAAAAGCTCTTAGACATCTATTTACTCTTCTTATAATTCTAAATAAGGATGTTCTAACATTGTTGCTATTTATTATAATTTCTACAAGATTACCTTAGGATCCTCATCTCGGATCTAGACCCCATTGTGCTAGGCAGTGTAAAAGGACTTAGTATTATGCTTAGAACCTTGTCTTAACTTGATATCTACTGCTGTTGTTTATTATTGTCCATACGACACATCTGAAATGGCTGTTTTCTAATACTTGGTGAAGTAACTTCTGGGCATATGGTTTGAAAGTGCTTTGGGAATCCATATGAAGGCACTATATAAATCTGAGATCATGATTATCTGTTGTTTTTTGGAGATGCCTTTCAGTTCACTTATAAAATGAAGTTGTAAATAGAAACTCTGGATTTTGGCCTGGCCTCTCTGCCAATTCCCAATATGGAAGCAAGTTTATTTTGTGCTAGTATCTAGTTAAAAAAAAGTGTAAAGACAACTCATACTGAAGAACACACTAGTTCTACCAAGACAGAGAAATAAATCCCTGTTTTTTTCAGTTTGATTTTTTTCTGACATCATTGCATAAATATAGATCACACCAGCAGTTGCAGAGGAGAGGACATTACATTTCCCTTAATTCTGTCCTTGTTTAAAAAAAATCTGCTTTATGGGAAAATTAGTTGCCCTAGAATGCATGGAAAGTAAAAAGCCGAACTGTTACTGAAAAGTGCTTCTCTCTTATTTGCCATCACATTTCTGATATATAAAATATATATGTGCAATGCAAAGGACAGAAAAGCATGGAGGATGCTCTGGAAGAGATTGTATTCCATATGTGCTCGTGCAAACTACAACAGAGACCATCTGAGACAGTTAAGAGATGTTTGTGGGAGCTATGCGACAGAACTGAGTTAACAAACATTTAGTCTCAGCAAAGAAAAACAAGTTTCCTAATTATATTGGATGGAATACATAAGACTTGTCACAAAGAAAATAGTTTTGGTCAAGGATATATTGCCTGAATTAGTTAACTGATTTAGATTGACACCTGATAACACATTGGATATCATAGAATAAGTAAGGTTGGAAGGGACCAACCTCCCTGCTCAGCAGGGTCACCTAGAGCATGGTAGACTGGGTTGCATCCAGGCGGGCCTTGAAGATCTCCAGAGAAGGAGACTCCACAACCTCTCTGGGCAGCCTGTTGCAGTGCTCCGTCACTCTCACAGGGAAGAAATTCCCCCTCACGCTCAGGCGGAACTGCCTGTGCTTCAATTTCTGCCCATTGCCTCTTGTCCTGTCACATGGGACAACTGAAAAGAGTTTGTCCCCGTCCCCTTGACACCCTCCCTTCAGGTACTTGTAGACACTGATAAGATCCCCCCTCAGTCTTCTCTTCCCCAGGCTGAAGAGGCCCAGCTCTCGCAGCCGTTCCTCATAGGGCAGATGCTCCAGCCCTCTGATCATCCTCGTAGCCCTATGCTGGACTCTCTCCAGTAGCTCCACATCTCTCTTGGACTGGGGAGCCTCATCCCTGAGGACTCCAGATGAGGCCTCACCAGGGGCAGGATCACCTCCCTCGACCTGCTGGCAACACTCTTCCTAATACACCCCAGGAGACCATTGGCCTTCCTGGCCACAAGGGCACATTGCTGGCCCATGGTCAGCTTGTCATCCACCAGCACTCCCAGGTCCTTCTCTGCAGAGCTGCTCTCCAGAAGGTCAGCCCCCAGCTTGTACTGGTGCCTAGGGTTAGCTTTCCCTAGGTGCAGGACCCTGCACTTGCCCTTGTTGAACCTCAGGAGGTTCCTCTCCGCCCAGCTCTCCAGCCTGTCCAGGTCTCTCTGAATGGCAGCACAGCCCTCTGGTGTGTCAGCCACTCCTCCCAGCTTGGTATCATCAGAAAACTTGCTGAGGAGGCACTCTGTCCCCTCATCCAGGTCATTGATGAAGAAGTTGAACAGGACGGGACCTCATACTGAGCCCTGGGGGACGCCACTAGCCACAGGCCTCCAACTGGACTCCACGCCACTGATGATGACTCTCTGAGCTCTTCCTTTCAGCCAGTTCTCAATCCACCTCACTGTCCACTCGTCTAACCCACACTTGCTGAGGTTCTCTAGGAGGATGTTATGTAGTGTCAAAATCCTTGCTGAAGTCAAGGTACACAATGTCCACTGCTGTGCCGTCATCTACCCAGCCAGTCACTCCACCATAGAAGGCTATCAGATTGGTTAAGCAGCATTTCCCTTTGCTGAATGAGCTGTTCCATCCCCTTTCCAGGGATGGAGGTGTGGCTGACCGGCCTAGAATTGCCTGGGTCCTCCTGGTTCCTTTTTGAAGACTGGAGTGACATTGGCTTTTGTCCAGTCCTCAGGCACCTCTCCAGTTCTCCAGGACCTTTCAAAGATGATGGAGAGTGGCCTGGCAACAACATCTGACAGCTCACTCAGTATTCATGGGTGCATCCCATCCGGGCCCATGGATTTGTGGATGTCTAGCCTGCCCAGAAGGTCTCTAATCCTATCCTCCTCAACCCAAGGAAAGTCTTCCCTTCTCCAGACTTTCTCCCTTGTCTCCAAGCTCTGGGATTCTTGAGGGCTGCCCTTAGCAGTGAAGACTGAAGCAAAGGAGGCATTCAGTAATTCTGCCTTCTCTGTATCCCTTGTCACCAGATCCTCCACCCCATTCAGTAGCGGGCCCACATTTTCCCTAGTCCTCCTCTTGCTGCTGATGTATTTAAGAAATGAGCAGTGTATTTCCCCAAATTTCTAAAAGGGTTAATTCTCTCCTCAGCTAAAATCCCATTGAGATTAGAAGAAGCTTTGTTTAGAGCTATATGTATGTTCTCAAATGAAAGGCCCTGTTATCCCAGAAGTCAGAAGAAAGAAAATGTACTAAGTATCGAAATCTAATTCAGTATAAACGCTTCTGAATTATCTGAAAATGAGAGGAAAAGCTAATTATTTATTAACATGAACATTTTTAAGCAGAGCACTCTATCTCATTTCTTCTAAATGATATTAATACCTAACTCCCATGCAAAACAAGAAAATAAATCTAACCAATAATGGGATATAGTGGGATCGATATTGATTATTATGAGTGTTTTATGAGAAACAGTAAAAACCTTTTAGGATCTCTGAGGAAAAATATTGTAATAAAATTTGAATAAATTACTGCAATCTAATCACCTGCGGAAAAAAAAGAAATTTTATGGAATTTATGTTGTCAGAAGAGCTGCTACTTTTAAGCATAGAGCAAACACTTGGTGCTGCTGAATGTAGTTGCAGAGCATGCAGGTGTGCTGAGTTGACAATTTACCTTTGTAATTAACAGTTCACTGATTCATTACTTTGCTGTCTGAAGCACTTTTGTCACACTTAGTTTGTCCTTCAGTCTCCTGTTGCTGTCCAACCCAAGAGTACCCTCTCCTTGCAGGAGATGTCATGGGAGGTTCATGCAATTCAGCTGCCCTAGAAGTGGGTCTCTGGTAGCAGTAATTCTGTTCTAACCAGTTGCTGTAATGAATTCAGAGTTACAGATTGCCCTTTGCCATGTGTAGCTTATCCCCTTATTCTCCTGCTGTGGAAGGAATTCTGCAACATCTTATTTTGAACAGTTCATTACTTTTCATTAATGTATGTGTTAAAGAAGATACACACTTTAGAAAAGATCAGTCAAAGAACTAAACCTTGCATTTGAGTTGGAGAAAAGCAAGGCTTGTGGTGGTCCTGTGTTCCTGGGAAAGCTCACTAGCAGCTTTTGCCTGATTTCCAAGATAACATTTTTCTGCACATAAAAGCTTTTGCCTCACTACAAAGTGTTCAAGGTCCAGGCTTTCATTCTTGCTCAAACTTAAGACATTCCAGGCCCAGACAACTGAATGCTTTTAAGGGAAGCTGTGACCTTGAACTCCATTCAGTATTTTATAGTAAGCCATTTTAGTGAGCAGAGGGCAAATATGATGTGCTTTCAGTTGCCTCCATTGCTAAGGAGATGTGATACAATATTCTACGATATTAGCAACGTAAGTACATAAAGACATTGTGCCTTGGTCATGCTACTATTATCGTTCAGCAAAGAAGTGAGGAAGGTGCCAGTGTGAAAATCCCATTTCTCACTTATTCTAACATAACTGGAACCTGTTTGTTACACATGAGCCCCTGTGCTCCAGAGACCTGGGATTAGTTGCTAATTAAAAGCAGTTCCAAATTAACTTTTTCAAAATCAAATATAAATCATTTTTCTTGCTGCAGCACTCACAGTGGCCAGAGATCAGGGTTGGCCATTGTGCATGTAATGTCATAGAGACAGAGATTCAGGCCGTCTCTAAACAACCTTGTCCAGAATGAGAACTGGCAGTGAGGTGCTCAACTTAAGCTAGTTAATGCCTCTTCTACCATCTTCACTGAAATCACTGAAGCCTAAAGAAAAAGCTGCAGAGGGTGTCAACGTGACACATGAAATACTGGTATAACAGGGCACTTTGCCTTACATAATTCTGACAGCATTGCTGAAGTTATGAAAATCTAGAAGGATAACCTCTATTATTTGTAGCAAAAGTATATTTGTTATTTTTACTGACATGGTATAGGATAAATTGAATAGTCAGTAGAACTGTTGTTTACCTTGAGTTACAGCCTCTTGTGACAAGACCAAACAATTATCTGTGGTTGAAAAAGCAATGCATTTCTTCTTATTATACTGTTTGTACGTATGCACACAGCTATGTGTACAGGAGTAAATGGCGAGAGGGCTGGAGAGGTATGCCATATGTAACAGGTAGCTTCCACCTGGCTTTTTAATATGGGTGCTGAGCAGCTGCCTGTAAGAGAACACACAGATCTCATTGTATCTATGTCAGGAAAAAAGTGTATGCTTTCTGGACAGAACAAAGCCTGTACGATACAGCTGCCACACGGGAGATTGCTAGCCAAAGACTTTTTCGAGAGATTTACTCTGCAAAAATTATTTTTCAACCTAATTAAACTTTTTAAAGGAAGTATTTTGTTTGCAGTTTTCTTATCTTTTAATGTAATCTGATTTTGGCTAGAGGTGGTGGTGGGAGGTAAATAGAGATGAAATCTTCAGCCTTTAGTAAACAAAAAAGTATATGTTACTGTCTTAGAGGGAGAGGTTAAAACACAAATATAAGTTGAAAGAAATCAGTCTACTGGTTTCCCTACTGCATTTCCCATGGAAAGAAAAATGACCCCACAAGATTTAGCCCCAAAAGAGACCTGACAGTGCTAGATGCATGAAGTCCACAGTGCAACACTTCCTAATTCACTATTTTATCTTGCAGGTATAGACTTATAAGGAAGAGTGAAGTAGAGGAGATTTTTCCCTCTTGCCCTTTTCCCTTCACATTCCATCGTGGTGTTGGCAGCTCATGTATTTCTACCCTCTGCACACTATTATAACTAATCTTCAGTACCTCTAAATCCAAATAGATAATAAAGCAGCTGAAAATCTGTGTGAGTGCACACATAGGTTATATATAACACTCCTCTTCCCCTTCCATATACTTGAAGCCTAATCCTAGCTATCCCAGTCTTGTGAGCCTATGTGAGGAAATACATCCCTAATATGTAACCCAAACCTGGGGCATCACCTGGTGTATAAGCCAAAGGTCTGCTAAGTAGTACTGGACTTTATCCATCCTTGTGTTGTATACCCACACTTTGGCTCAGTATGATCAGCTGGTAGCAAGAAGAACATTTTAACTGTTAGAGAAACTTTTCCAAATTCTGAAGGGTCCTGCTTTTTCAGGAGTACATTTGTGTCAAATCGCAGAAGCAGAACAGATTTAAAAAACTGAAGCTGATACTCTTTGGAAATGCAATCTTATAAAATTCAAAATATTTTTTAGAAATAAATTTATTTTGACTTTTTAAAATGGGAAAATAGATATTGTCCTCAGATTTAATTTTGTTTTTATATGATTAAATTATTTTTAAAAACTTATGTCAGGAATGTGCATGGCTTAGTTTTAACCTCATGGTTTGGAACATTGCTTTTGACTTTGTAGTTATATTAAAATGTTAATCTTAATTTTGTAATATAGTATGTTAAATTACTTATTGTGCTTAATATTTTCTATTGAAATGGTTCAACAATGTATTGGAAGTGATATGATTGAATGGCTTTAAATTTTTTACAAACATTTGTGAAATCTGGCTTTTGGCTTTGATGCTGAATTAAAAAAAAAATGAAGTGTTGGAATTCTCTACAAAATGAAAATTATGTCTTCTAACCTGCTATATAAATATATATGAATGATCAACTGGAATCATGTGAGAATAGGAATTGAGTCAATTAATCTAAAACTGCTTAAGAAAAAGCCTTAAAAGATCAAAAAGGATGTCAATATCCGCACCAAATTTAAGGAGGACCCTGCATGAAAAATTTCAGTGTGTGCTATACTTATGCTCTACCTACATTTCTCTTAGGACTTTTATTTATGCTCTGCATATGTCTGTCTCACAAACTGAATCAGAACAAGCTGCATTCCAGACCGAGGCCGAACTTGTGATTCCCAGCTTTGGCAGTCTAGTCTTGAACAAAACTGAATGTGTCCCAGCAGCGGCTTCGATTCAGTGAGCTGAGCAGGGTTGCAGAGAGTAAGCACCTCTTAGATGCTATGATGCACATTCAGTGATAGAGTTTAGAGATACATCCAGAGAGAGATCAATGATAATGCTACATAAAGACTCTTAATGTTTCAAGCTGGAGTCAAAACAGCACTGCTGAATGGAATTGCCAAGGCTGGATCCATGCCCAATAAACACTTTGAGCAGATTAGTAAAATCTTGAGTCAATTCAGATGTAATTTCTACAGTAAATACATATGACTTCATGCTTATTCATTTTGGACATCATTGCTTTTATGAATAAATTATTTAAATGGCATGCAATAATCCACCTTAGATCTGAAGAGGCACATGAACTGAGTGTGTATACTACGTAGACAAAACAGATTAGCCTCTGTGGCCTAATAAATATCTCGGTTTCCATGGGACAGTGTGGAAACCAGGCCCTTCCGGGCATCTCACTTAACAAGCTTGCCTTTGCGGACTTTTCCTCAGCTTCCCTGACAGGACGGAGAATGTGGTCATTGTGCCTGAAAGCCTGGTCCACAGCATCATAATTCTGTGTTTCTGAACTACCTGTTATAAAATCCAGAAGTGTAGAGTATATGTACAGCCTCCTGTGTTTTTTGAAAAACAGAAACTAAAAAGAATAAAAAAAGAATGGGTCAATGAATATAAAAGTTTCTAAATTTCCAAACCATATTCACTATTTTCTACAGTAAATAGACGTTAGAAGAACATGCATTAGAATCTTCTACCTATTGTAACAGTGTTATCACACCACTGACTGGATGCATGCAAAAAATCTCAAATGAAAGGGATTTGGCTGAGATTAAAGCTTATTTTGATGAGACTATATGAGTATCATGACTCACAATTCCATAAAATCCAGTTTGTGGGAAATCAGCTCTTTGAAGCACTCAGGCATATCTTGGAATAAAAGGTGAGTCTCACTTTTGTTTGTTTTTTTTTCCCATCATGCCAAGGATGATAAAAAAAAGAAAATCAGAACCTTAGCACTACAATGACCTTCACACAAAAAATAACTTAGATCAGAATTGTTGATGACTTTCATAATTGTCTTTTTGATTTTATATCATTTTACAATTACTTTATTGTAAAACATTAATCCTTTCTTCACTTTAGGATGGTTCATTATGCATAATATTCCAGAGGAGCAAGACTCAATGACTCTCAAATACTGCATTATTTCTGTGTCATTTTAATATTCAGTTGGGTCACTGAACTCTAATGGGGAATCTTCTGTATGCTTTCAACATTAGTCTCAGTTGAGGACAGGTGATCATGTCCTAGAAGACTACTGAACCTTTTATTTTTTATTAGATTTCTCTAGAACTAATAAATATTTAACTTATGTCAACAGTCTTAGCAGAATTGCCTCCTTCTTACTCCTTTTTTAATCTCTAGCCCTGCTGAGTGAAAGATGATTTCTATCTAGAAGTTGTTCCATCAGGTGTGAGAAGAACTGGAAATATGAAAGAATATATTCATAGTTCTGTTCTTGTTGAACAGGTAGTCATATCACAAAACTTCCTACTACTGAAACAAAAGTTGACCTTTTTGGCACTGTTGGTAGAAAGGTCAAATCTTATTGGCCTCTAACGTCTAAATCATCTTTTCATCTTCAGCTGTACTCTTGTTCAGTGTGTTCATTTATATTGATACATCTCTTGTAGAATTTCTTCAACACTCCTAAATCTCCATAAGCTGAAGCATAATAGCACCTGTGTCTTCTCCCACTACTTAACTGTTCTGCTTGCCATTGCCACCAAGAAGCATTAGTGTCAGCAAAAGGAAGAGAGCAGGAGAAGTCCAGCCTCCATGTGCTAGGATGAAAAGACAAAACGACAGCTTGTTTCCCAAGTTCCTGGCAAAGGAGGAACCCTATGGCTCTTACATCACTCTCTCGAGGATGACAGTGAGAAAGGAATCATTTCACTGCATTAAGCATAGGACAAGTCCCCCTGCAACTGGCATTATCATCAGATGGGAACTGCTGTGCAAAAATAAATCCTGTTCTATGACAAAGGGTAATTACACAATTAAAGCTTATGCCCTGATGCAACGGATGATATATGTGTATTTCACAGAACAGCTGTGGTAATGCTATCCATTGAAATGTTTAGGTCTCTCTAGTTCTAGCTAAACTTCACAATAAACCAGAATATATGAAAAGTGGTGATTAGGAAATTGGATTTATGTTCTTAAGTGCCTGATGTGCTGTAAGGCAGTTCAGTTGAGCAACCTAAAGCACTTTGTGAAGTGTGTACTAGTTTATTAAAATAATGTTTACAATACCTATTTATGTTTTTAACAAAACAACTCCATCTCCAATTATTTGGAAGGATAGGGTGGGTATTTAAAACACGTTCTGTGTTTTGTAAAAGAAAATTCTACTAGCCAGTCATTGCCATGACTTCTTTATTATGGCCTGTTCCTGTGACATCCACAGTCATCCATCAGATGGACAGTACAATGCAGTGCACCTCTCAGAGCTGATATTTAATTTTACAGCCTGGGTGTTCAAATTAAATTGCATCAGTTCCTTCTTTGACTTCTGCATCAAGATTTTCTTGAACGGTTTTAGTATGTTCACACAGGAAGGTTTAAAATTAAAATGAATGACCAAGTGTTAAGCTTTAGTCTCTGTCATATCAGGAATTATACTGAAAGAGCTTTAACAGCTTCCCTGGGTGTTTGGAAAAGTCTTTCTGGTGACACCTTGTCAAAATCCTCATTTTATTTTTGCTGTTTTTCCATTAACTTGCTGTCTGCTGGAAACTAAGTTTGATCACAGCAGGAGCCCAAACCAAGATTTATTTCAGAAATCCAAGCAAACATTCAGAGCTGTCACACTTGTAGAAATACGTGCCCACCTGCCTCTGCTCAAGGTCCTTTGTGTGTGGATCAATGCCTAAATTTGTAATGCCTGGGGCAAGTTTCAGGCCCTGCTAGTATGGGGAACTGTCGAGAAAAACTTTGAACCACCACACAGTCCACATGGGCTATTGCAGGCAGTCACTTCAGTGTCACAGTCTAACCTGGCAACAGTATCGTATGACTGACAGTCAAGCCAGTCAGCCTGTGGAGATCTCTGCTGGCTGAGTGAATTCAGGATGCGCTTTTCCAGTGCAGACACCAACTGCCCGAGCCATGAGCAATGGTACAGTCAGGGAGATCCCAGCTTGCTCTTTGGCCTGGGCACTGAGAAGCCACAGGGGATATAGCCCTTTATCACATCCTCTCTTTCATGTGAACAGTCACCTCTATACTACTATGGCAGAGATTAACCACATTTTCCTTTCACAGTCAAAACTTAACATTTAATAGATTTAAATTCTGTAGCACTCAAATATTTATGTAAAATCTACTGAATAAACTGGCTGGTCACATCCAGTTATCCTTCAGCTGCAGCTTAGCTCTGTGAAACTCCTTTGAGATATTTGTATTACTGTTGTCAAGAGTCAGTGAACAAATTTCTTCATAGTGTTAAACTCTGGGCCTTGGCTGCCATTGTTTTTGTAGTTCTTGCCTCATTAAAGAATTTTCAGACAAAACTGGCACCTCTATATCCACTTCCTGCCTCTCTTCCAAAGGCCATACATCCTGCCAGCCTCCTGGTGGCTGTGGTTTAGTGAGCTAGATCTTTGTATCTAGCGTGCATCTTGCCGGCTTCCATACTAACTTCATACTATTATTTTGTCCTGTCCCTCCTGAGTCATCTACTTCCAAAGATTCCAAGTTTTTTTGTGATGAGTTTTTAAGATTACAAGCTTTCCAGTTCTACGGGTGACAAACCATGTTCCATTGGTGCTGTTCTGTAGATAGCTACAAGAATCTGTCTTCTATCTTTTTATTGCCATTTACAGTATTCCCAGGCCATTGGTGGAAACTTCACTGAAAACTTATTGAACTTTATACACTTCTAAATGCTTTCCAATGTCAGATGTGCAACATCTAGCAAGAAACAGATTTACACAAATGCCTATATACAATATTACCTAGTTGCAATCTCTTGGGGAAGTAAGAATAATGATCTAGAATGATTACAATATTTTCCAGTTGACACAAACAAATCTCTGCCTACTTTACTTCCAGGGGCAATTTTTTCATGTGAGACCAGTGTAACTTTTCTGCTTAACTTACTGTATTTTGGTACTTGTAAAATGCCAGGCCAGTGTCTTTAGTGTTATTACTCATAAATGTTTCTGTACCTTCTTTTAGATTTTTCAGTCCCAGTGTAGACCTTCAGGATCCTTTTTCATTAATTTGCTCCAATAGGTAATGCATCATAATCAAAGCAACGTATCACCTAGGACTGGAGCTCTCATCTGGGAAATGCCCAGCCGATCTGTGCTAATAGCTTAAATTACTTTCTGAAGATTTTTAACCTCACCTGTTGTTTTGCAAGTCTAAAATGCATCTTCTGATGTGGCTGTTTTCAGTTAAGTATGACATCTTGTTTGTCAGGTCAGTTATGTTGATGTTGGTCTCAAAATTACCATGATTTGTCTGTGCAGCTCCCTGTATTAACTCTAATTTTCATTTTTTTTAAATCTGTAACCCAAAAGCTGTCCCTCACCTCAGACCTGCCAGAAATGTCTGGATATTGGCTTTCTCCCAGATAAAAATGTGATCCCATTAAGTCTTTTTAATCTCAAGACATCAAAAATGTTGTATCTTCCAGGGAGACAGCTTATGGGCCAAATCAAGACCAAACAGCAGTCTCCAGTAATTCCTCAAAGGAGTACTGAATATTCTGAACACGTACACTGATGGTATAAGGGCACATGCTGACACATCTGCTTTAGATGGTTGTTTGGCATAAGCCATATCGCCCTGATTTTCTTCTTTGGTTGATTACTGATATATGTTTTCTTTTCTATATCTTTATTCAATGCTTTTGCATCTCTGTACAAGCAAAGCATTCTATTCATTTCTTCCTTTGCATTAATCAATTGCATCTACTATACAAGTTCTTCTATTTGCAAATCAAGAAGCCTATTTAGTTGCTCCTTGACCCTCAACTTTCACGCAAAGAAAACTCAGGGTATGAACTCTGGAGTGGTGTGTTCTTTTCAACCTTTATTCCTTATTCTGTTAAGAGCTTTTTTATCCTTTGGAATAAAGACATCCAACTCCTCCTCAATTGTACACAACCATACTCTAAACTCTGCGCTTATTGCCTAATAGAGTAAGAAGGCCCTTGTAAGACCAAAATTTTACTTGTTTACTTTCCACTGTCTGGTTCTTTCAGTACTATCCTCTTTCTGGTTATGTATCAGATGAGTCTTTAGGATGAAAACCTCTTGCAGGTTTAATTTCTGTGAAATCAACACTCCTCAAATTTCTGTAACAGGGACTCATGATCATAGCTTCTTCTTTGGAGCAACACAGAAAAGGTTTCACAAACTAAGTGAACATTTTAGAATCTTGAGTCATACAATTTGGTAACAGTGTTTTGCTATCCTATAGATACAGATTTGACTCTTTTCTAGACAGATTCATCTCCAATTTTAGTAGCTCTCTTCTTCCATTCAATTTAATTCACTTTACTGTCTATTTGCTTCAGACACAAAGAAAAGGTTTAGTATAAAATACTTGATCTTCTTTCTCACCACTTTTAGCTGCTTTGATGGTACTTGAGTTCCTCCAGCCATTCTTCAAACTTTGTGTGTGGAGCTACGTTATTTAAAGGTATGATTCCTAATAGGATACAAATTAAGCTGTTTTGGCTGCGGGGAAGATGTGCAGACAGGGTCTTATAAACAAAAATTTAAGGACAAGGGATTATTACGCAATACAGAGTCCTCCTGCCAGCTGAAGCTCTTGAAGGTAAATTAGGAATTAGAAAAAAAAATATTAGAAGTCATTTCACATTGTTCAATGTTTAATGATGTTTGTTTTCTTTCACCTCTTGGATTCTTCATCTTCTCCTATGGTTGCTAAATGTCTTGCTGACCTCTAAATTTGGCACTGCTCTGAAGTCTGTGCTCCTAATTCTGTGCTACAATACCTGTATGATTAATGGGCTTGTAAAATCAATCATTTTGACACTATGTGCACTCAACTACCATTATTAATCAATTAATCACTTCAGCAAAAGAGATGTTAATGCTATTCCATCACCTACGGATAATTTTTGATCTGAAACAGGGTGTGGACTTTAGTTTGAGCTAACCTGACCCTGCACATATACACCAACAGCAATATAAAACACAGATTACAGATAATTTGGGGGTTTTGTGGAAAGATGGATTGAATTTAGACCACCAATAGTACCTCAATACATAAACAACTCCAAAAGAAAGGACTTTTGTATGCATCTCTGCCTGGAGCTGATCAAGGACATCATCACAATAACCCAAGGTGATGAGGGTGACACTTCTACGGACATGAGCAATGCCCATGAGCAATAGTCATTGCTGCTCCCACAATAACATCTTGTCAGAAGGGCTTGACAGGGGCTTATGCAACCTTTTGGAGATAAACACTCCTAAGTATCTTTGGTCCTCCAGCTCTGGGTGCAATAGGATGCCTGTTTGAAGCTTCTTCCTGCTTTTGCTCTGCCTAAACTTTATCCCTCGCTCTAGTCTCTACTTCAGTCCTGCTTTTGCCTTGATGCCTTACTTCAGCTCTCCCTCAGCTCTTGACTCTTCCACTCAAGTTACAAACCTAATCTGCACCCTGACACCTCCCCCCAGTCACACATCTGCTTCCTGCTCTAAGCATTACATGGGACACTCACTTCAAATATTTGGGTCCATCCTGAAGGATAACACAGACCAAAGCTTTCCACTGTGGAGGACAAGTACAGCTTGTCTTTAAATAAATTGGATACAAGGCAAATTTTGGCTCTAGAGGAAGTCTTGGCCAGTATAAATACAGTAATATATGACCATGATGGCTGATCAAGAATTAGGATGTTATGAAGATTTATTGTCAGTCAGCTAACTCTAGGTTACATTAAAACTAAATAAAATACATAAAAAATAGATCTCATACAAAAAGTCAATAGGCAGAAATTTTAGGCTAAATATATCTGGAGACAGAAAAGAGAAATTTTATGTTATGCTATGTTCACAGTAAATCTACTGACTTCAGTGGCACCATTTGAGATTTACTTTTTAGAGAGAGGGAGGGTTTTACACCATGAACTTCATTTTCACTCCAAATCAGAAGGAGGCACAGGAATAGCTTAATCTATCTTTTGAGCCAAACACTTCCTCTCAATTACACTAGTATAGATCTGAAGTAGATGGCCGGGAATGACAGAAGGGTTACTTCAGATTTAGATAGGCTTAACTGGCAGTAGGTTTTACTCTTTATCTTCCTTTGTGTATCTAACAAATTACAATTTTACTAGAAAGCTGCCTGCTGCATTTTTGGCTTATTTGCTGGACAAGAAAGGGGTATATTGCTCTGATTCATTTTTATAACCCTTGCTAAGAAAGTTACATATTTCTGTATTTATAGTTAGGCTGACTTTTTACAATTCTCAAGAGACAGCGTGTGAGTTTTCAGCACAGAAGAGAGACGCTGAGATAGGCATTTCTGAAAGGCTCAGTCTTTTCCATTGAACAGCATTAACTTTGATATTGCAAACTAAAAGCAGTTCTATTGATTTAAGCAACTTTTTCTCCCTCTAGCAATAAAAAGCCCACAAGAGTTCCTGAGATAGCCCAGTTCCTTTATTAACAGCAAACATTAAACTGTTAGGGTTGGTGCAAAATACGTGTTAATTTTTCCTTTTCCATGAAGTGGAACTGGAGGGATAGATACATGTGCATACCAAGGACTTTGCTTTGGGTGCAGGAAATAGTAAGAGATTTTACCACTTTTTGTTAATGGAGTGACCATAATTGGCTCCACTTCTTCATGAATGGAGTACCAGGAAGCACTGTTCTTGACCTGAATTGAGAAACAGCAATAGAATTAATAGTATGATGATACTCTCATTACAAGACGGATGGTTTTTGGATTGTTCAAGACCTAGTTTGAGACTGCTAAACTAGGAAGAGGACAAGAGCAAAAATCCATTGCAACTTCTTCTTCTTCTTCTTCTTCTTCTTCTTCTTCTTTTTTTTTTTTTTTTTAAGATTGACAGATAACTTCACTTTTATTTAAGGCTGAGACAAACCAAGTTGCCTTTGAAATTTAAAAATTTGACTTTTTCTTTTTGGTTTGTATCGAAAACTTGTGGTGAACCCAAAGCACAAGCAGCACAGCATTGTATTAGGAGTTCTTAGGATCTACTGGAGTATTAGCAAGCATCAAAAGAAAAGAAGTGACTAGGAGTGCTTGGAGTCAGCAGCAGGCTGATTCAGTCTGTCTCTAGTGGTTCTTCTAATCACTTCTTGGGTCATGGTTAATGGTTTCTTCTGCCTTCTGAGAACACAATGTAAATTTTAAAAAACTGTCAACTTTTTAGAGGTTGGAAGAAATGCAGGTTTGACTCAGACATGCTAGACCAATTGCAAATAAGTTTCTGCCAGCTAATAAACAATAATAATAAATACATAAATAGCTAAACACCACAATTAAATAAATAATAAATATAAAGCTAATGTGAGGTTTACAGCTCCAAGGACAAAAGTCCATTTTGAAGGCTGACAGTAAAATCCTATTGGCAGTGCTGGAAGGTAGATGTTAGAGTTCTTGCATACTTTTTTTCTTTAAGAAGACCATAAGGTCAAAGAGTAATATTTAGGCTACAACATGAAGCAAGGCTAAGCTAAGAAATACCAGACTGAATTGATAAAACTTTAATTTGACTTTTCTGTGCATTATATATATGCATTGTAGTAGGGGCTTTGACTACACAAACATCTTTGTTTCTTTCTCTTTTTTACATTTAAGGGCTTTGCCTCATTTAATAATCAGAATGAGTGCAGAATGGGTTATGCAAGCAAACACACTTCTGGCATTTTATACATCTTGATTTATCAGCCTGAAGAAAATGCTGCCCTTGTAGCTTTTCTGCATGTTGTATTAGATAGAAAAGAAATACATAGTTAGTGGGATGTCTGCTATTGTGAGTATCTGCTGCACTCCAGGGTTTTCAGTTGTGTGCTCTGCTTTTATGCTGGAGGGCAGGAAACAATATCCTGACTCTTCTAGCCCTTTCTGTTCTCTTGCACAACGCCAGTTATTTCTGAGGCTTTCTTACATCAAGGTCACATATTATACCTGCTCTGCCCTGCATTTGTTCTTTGCTAACAGCTGAAAGAGAGTCAACACATAGAAAATTAGCTCTAAAGTCACTGCCAAAGTATTTATTGACTTGATTTTTCCAGTTGCTAACAAGGTAACCTTGTCTTATTTTCATATAAGAAAACTGCCTGAAATGGCAGCTGGGCCACTGTGCAAAAGAATTTGTATAGCCACGATACAGTAACATTTAAAATACATGAGCATGCTGGAAATAAAATCACAGTAGGATAAGAACAAAATAAGGCATTTAAGAGCGAATAAAAAAATGAAACAAAAAACTGTCCATGGGGATTACTTTAGGCAGATAAGATATAGCTTCAACAGTCTTTAAAGACATACCTTAAATAGAAGACACTTATAACCTAAGGAAGGGGGAAAAAGCAATTTTTTTTAAGGACTCATTCCTTTTTTCTTCAAGTGTTGACTTTTTATAAAGATTTTTCTAAACTATATTGCTACAAAATTTATTATAAACAGTGATTTCCTGTGGTTTGGAGGAATCAATTTTGCATTTATTGTTCAAAATGGTAAATCATTTTGATTTACAGAAATCTTTATTATTGAAAATGAGGCAAGAGATAACCTCACAAGGTCTCATTGCTACTCCACCTCTTAAGCAGAATCAACAATGGCTTAATCATTCATGGTTAGAAACTTGTCCATTTTTTTCTTAAAAATCTCCACTGGTGGAGAATCCATAAGGTTCCTAGACAAAAAGTGTTCTATTACTTAACTATCCTTATAGCAGAAGTTGTTCTTAATGTTTAACCTCTATCTCCCCTGCTGCAATTTAATCCTATAAAACTGACTTAAAAATCATGAGATTTTAAAAGTAATATCCCTTGGGATCTTTCTATTATTTGCTTTTTAGTGTTTTATCCTTTCAGGGTAACCTTTCCAAATGTCTCTTAGCAGCCATGAGAACTCAAAGCCGCTCTCTAAAAACTGAAAGTTGAATTTCTTGTGAAATAACATGACTCTGTAAACTGGAACTTTAACACCCCAAATTGCGGGGATTTTAATAAAAATGCAAGAGCAGTGAACTGTCTGTGAGAAATGTAGATGACTGGTTTGCCAGATTCTGTTACTCTACATCAGGGTTAACTGAGCATTCATATAAATGCATACAAAATTAAGGACCTTAGGGTGATGAAAATGAGGAGAAACATTGTTAAAGTTGGTGAAGTGTAAACTGATGTAAAGTAAGATCAGACTACCCATTACTGAGAATACAAAGTTATTTTTCTCGTAAAAGAATAATTTTTTAAAAGGTTTCTTTATTAACGTTTTCCACTAAAAAGTGCACGGCAATAACAAGTATTCTATGCAGGTTTAAGTATTACTAAACCAGATCAGCTGGAACAAGCAAATTTGGGCTAGATAAATTTTTGAAGTGATTTCTGATGTTAACTAATGTGTGTTCCTGAAGTCTCTTTACCAGATAGTGTTAATGGAAAGAGGTAATCTAATTCTGCTATGACATCTCTCGGAAGTTACATATCCCTTAAGCTTTTTCTTTATACAGTTAATTGCAACTTTTATTGTTTTAAGTAAGGGAGAAAAATTTTAAAAAATCAATTTTCAGTAGCACTTGGAATTTTCAAGTATTAACCTGATTAAAGAGCTGTGTATCCCAGTTATATACTCACTCTATTGTTACAGAAGTAAAATATGAAGGTAGTGCTTTTCTCTTATTTTTGTAATCCCTCAGCTCATCAGTGTTGTGCACAATATCTTCTTTATCTGACATAGCACTGAAGATGAGGCTGTAAAATCTTTAGATGCAGTTAGATCTTCTTATACCAAAATTACTTTTTTGTGCATTTGCACCTTGTTGGTAAACTGCAACTATTTCTTTCAGATGCTAGGATCCTGCTGCTATCATCCATTCTTTAGTTACCTGGCAATTGGATTACTGCAATACACTATACATGGAAATGTAGCATAAATCAGATATGAGGCAGAGTGCAATACAAATTACTGTTTTTGATCTACAGGAATTCCTGTGGCTTCAAACCTGAAGACTGGGAGGACTTTGCAATGGAGTCATTGTTGTGATCAACAAACATGCTCAAGCACCTTTGTTTCAAAGGAGCTTCCAACAATAAGTTCTCAGGGAGGCATCCTGACCCTCAGCTGCCATTCTTTGACCTTCAGGATAAACTGTCACATCCATCTCTCTTGCCTTGTACAAGACTCCACTGAGGCACAGGAAATAGAGAAAGTAAAGGGAAGTAACAGACTAGAAATTGGAAGAAATCTGTTCTGTTTCTTGTTTGCCACTGCCCCACAAAGTGATCTTGAAGAAATCATTTTCTTCCTTGTGCCTCTGTTTCCCTTTTGCCATTTGGCTATGCAGTTATGGCCAATCACTTGGCCACTGACAATTGTTCTTTATGCTTTTACAGTGGCTACACCAAAATAGTGGTACTGGAACGTATGTAGGTTCTTCTCAGGCAAGTTCATCATGCATTGGGTGAACCTTGATGCTTTTTTGGCCCAACAACTTTTCCTTGAAATATATGTGCCTCCAAATATAAACCTGATACAGTGCGTGTGTGTTGGGGGGGCTGGGATAGAGACTGAGTTAAATAGATTTGGTATTCATGTTTGACTACTCCAGTAAGCAACTGGGCTGATGCACTTTCTCTGATACATTCTCCCAGCTTCTGACAGCCAAAAATCAGTGCCAGAGACTGTATCTAGACCATTGTGGGTTTTTGTCACGGACAGACTTACCTTCAATGAAGTTCTCTGATGCCTTTTTGAAAACATTCCTGCTTTTGGCTTCCACTATGGCCTAAGAAAAGAAAATCACAATATCAGAATATGTTGTGAGAAAAAGCACTATCTTTTATTTGAACTTTCTGCCTGATAATTTCATTAGGTCCCTTGTACTACTTTCTTCATAAAAAAGAGCAATTAATTGTCATCTTTTAACTTCTCCCATGCTTTCACAATTTGATAGACTTCTGCTGTATTTCCCCTTCACTCATATCTTTTCCTATCTATCTGAACAGTCTTGCCTCACTTACCTTTACCTTGTATGAAAGCAGTAATTTTTCTCTGTATCTTTCCACATTCTAACACAACTCAATTACTTATAATTAATTTATAAAATGGCATATTCTCTTCTCTGTGGGAACATTATACAAACACAGTGAAGCCCTCATTTTGGATCAGGTCTACGCACATAACAGTAACAAAAACAATTATGATAAGAGCTAGTGTTTGTACACCACAGAATCACACTTTCAGGCCAGAGTCAATAGGACTTTGCTTTCCTTCAGACCATTTTGGAAGAAGTTGTGTTGAATTTTGTTTGCGTTACTGCATATATTTCTAATAGACTGAAAAATTGCTTTGAGCTCTAGATCTTTTCTTTAGAAGTAGTGTTCGTATAAATCAAAATAAATGAGTAAGCAATAAATTGCTCTCCTTTCTCAGTCTTCACCAAAGTACTCTGTTGTGCAAATTATTAAAATACACTGATATCAAGGTTTATTTATTCTATGGAATCAAAACTCTTTGGAGGTGAGCCACAGAGTTTATGCTCTGAGCATCACTCACATGACTATTTTTGAAAGGAAGGTAATGACCTGAAATTCATGCCAAGCAATCACTCAGAGTTTTTGCACATTTGTGACCTTCAAGTTTGCTCAATACCACTTCATACAGCAGATTTGCAGAAACTGTGGCACTTGAGAGAAAAGCAGTTGTCTTTGTAACTCATGCTCACCACAGTTAAAGAAACCAAATCTAAATGCGAGGCATAACTAAGATAAACCCTACCAGTGATCTACTATATGAAGATTCTCAACATACTATAACAAGGTGGCAATTGCCTATCTAAATAAATTGAGTATATAAATGTGCATGAGTGCATGCACACAAACACACATGCACACACACACAGAGGCAACTATGGGGAGAACGGGGATAGGATTATGAAGTGTGATAGCCTCATTTTCTGTTAAAATAAACCAAAACTAAAATAAACCAGAACTAATACCTAAACTTATGATGCAACATAGGCAATATGGGAAATGAACATCTGTGTTCCATACCAGCTCCCTAGCAGAGGAATAGGCTGGAAAGCAGACTTGATTGCTACTACCCTGCTGTGTCTCTCCTCCCTACCCAGTAGCTCTTTTGAGAATAAAGGCATAGAAGAAAAAAGACAGTGCCTGATGCTCTCCCTCTGTGCCTGGCTCTTCCTTAGCTGTAATTCAAAAAGTCACCAGCAAAACATAAAGCAAACAAAAGCAGATATTCAAATAGGAAGAGTCTGATTGATTTTAATGAAATGTTCTAAATGTATCTTTTTTGCTGAAACGTGCCTGTGACCTGTGCAGCGTAATAAGCAAAGAAAAAACTCAGGCATTGCATGTCAGGTTACAGTTTCCTTGATAACACTGAATCAGTACTGTGGCTATACTAAATTTATTCCTAGACCATTATGAATTAATTTTCTCTTTGCCACAGTGTCCACTTTACATAAGGCATTAATAGACTTCAGAACTGCCAATAAAGGACTGCCATGTTGGGATATTCCCCAAGCATTACATTGCAATTTTTTGTTAAAATAAAATAAACCTAGCTGTTCTGGCTAGCAACTCACTGGTTTGGGTCACTAATGTCTCTTTAATATAGAAAATTCATATACATGGACTGGACTTTGTTTGTTCACTTTGTTTCCAAAAATGCAATGTAAAAATCACCAGGACTTACTTACACTTCCTCACTCATAATGATATAACAGAGACCAACTTCTATGAAATTGAACAAACAGAGAAACATTAGAGTGGAAAGACCCCAACAGAGATGTGAAACCCTTTCTCTGCTGGAGCTATTAAAAGTTGTGAGGCAAAACCTGGTATAAGCCAACCTCTTTCTATACAGACACACTTCATTTGCTATGAAAAATAGTCCAATTATACTTTATTTCAGCAAACAGAAAAATGATCCAACCACATAACCACAGAAAATAAATTCAACATGTGTAAATGGTCCCTGTGCAATTAGTTGCTAGACTGAAGCAATTTAGCCCAAAAGAAAACTAACAGTTAGTTCTAGCACTCGCTGAGGAGAGATCTAAGACATTGGTGTAGCATGACGATATCTCAGTTCATACTCATTGCCAAGAGGGGCAAAAGAAAAAGAACTGGATTTCTTGCTAAATGTGTGACATAAGCAGAAAGGCTTCTATGTAGCATAGGTAAATAGGAGAGCAACCCCTCACCTATTTGCTCGACATGTCCTTTGAATTGCAGTTGGGCAAAGTGGGTAACATGTGGCTTCCTGAAAGGTCATGCTTTTTACCTCTTAAGCTTCCAACCCTACTCCCCATTTTTCCCAGGGGCCAGTGCCCTATAGCTATCAGAAAGCTCAGCTGGTAATCTGAGGTTAAAAAGCAACTCACATCCAATAGCACATATGGCAGCTGCACTCCTGTAACTAAAAGCAGTTCAGTTCAGTTCAGTTTTTAGGGTCAGCTTCTCTGGATCTCAGCAACCATCTAACTCTCCATCATTGGCTGGGAGCTGAAGAGTGGGCCAGCTTGTCTTTAAGAATAAACATTTCCTAGGCAAAATAGTAACAGCATATGTGCCAGAGTTTTTCTGATCATAGAATCATAGAATCAGTAAGGTTGGAAGGGACCTCTGGAGATCATCTAGTCCAACCTCCCTGCTCAAGCAGGGTCACCTAGAGCATGGTAGACAGGGTTGCATCCAGGCAGGCCTTGAATATCTCCAGAGAAGGAGACTCCACAACCTCTCTGGGCAACCTGTTCCAGTGCTCCGTCACTCTCACAGGGAAGAAATTCCCCCTCACCTTCAGGCGGAACTTCCTGTGCTTCAATTTCTGCCCATTGCCTCTTGTCCTGTCACATGGGACATCTGAAAAGAGTTTGTCCCTGTCCCCTTGACACCCTCCCTTCAGGTGCTTATGGATATACACATGGATAAGATCCCCCCTCAGTCTTCTCTTCCCCAGGCTGAAGAGGCCCAGCTCTCGCAGCCGTTCCTCATAGGGCAGGTGCTCCAGCCCTCTGATCATCTTTGTAGTCCTATGCTGGACTCTCTCCAGTAGCTCCATGTCTCTCTTAAACTACACTCTTGTAATTTGTCATTTATTCTTACAGCTGCACATAACGTACCCTGCTCCTGTGGAAAGTTAGCATTTACAGTTGGTCCTTTGTTCCAGGTTTTTTTTCCCCTCTATGGTCAAGTCTGCTAACTAAGGAACACTTTCTTTTTTTGGTCTCCCTACAGTACTGTTATATTAGTCACACTCAGTTGTGGTTTAAGATTATCTCCACTTAAAGGACAGAAAAGTTTAAAGAAGCAATGGATTCTGTACTGCACAGCAGAACTGGATTAGATCCTGGTATGTGATTCTCAATTCTGTTCCAAACATGCTCAAAAAATATGCATTGTAGCCAGCATAAAAAAACATTGTAGAGATTGGAGAAAGGCTTCTTAAATGAGAAAAGAAACAATTCTCAACAAAACCTAATAGCCAGTTTATAAAAGAAACATGACCAGCTGATAGTCTGGAGAGCTCGTAAGAAAACTCTTAAGGCCTCTCTTGTCTGACATTGCTCTTGCTGAAGGGTGACAGCAGATGACCTAATGCATGAGAGGCTGTGGACCTTTTGCCATGTATCTGAGAGTGCCAGAAATAGAATGAGGCAGAAGCAAGCCCATGTGCCGCATGCTAATCGGGTAGAAAAGGGAGATCTGATGCTTCTGTTTAAGTCTAGTGCTTCTGAAAGGACACATTTAATGGTTCAGATCTGCTATGACCCCCTGGAGAAACACTGGCATTTCTGGGCAAGTGCTCATAGCCACGCTTTTTATGTTCTTTCCCAGGATAGCAGTCTCAGTAGCACATCAAATGATACTGAGAACTTGGATTATCAGAGTGTCTGAAAACCTATAAACTTTGCTGTCTGTGCCAGTAGCATAACTGGTGGATATGTACCTGTGCAGAGAACTGGAACTTCTCAGAACCAGCTGTGCAGAGGTCATTGAGTCAATACTAATTTTGCTTCCAAATATTTAGTAAGAGGTTCTGATTCCCTTTTGCTGTAAAATAAAACCGACTACAACCCCAGTCTATTACATGCACTACTGGAATGTTCTCTATATAACAGAGTAGCTGCACTGTTGCTGACCTCTCTCTGTAATATTTCTACTGAAGTCAGGAGAAACTGCAGAACTCCTTTTCTTTCAACTTTATTTAAAACCAATGGTAGAGATATTTTCTATGATTTGCACTGAAAATGCCATCTGATTGTCCCATCTTGATGCAATTTCCATGGACACAGTAGAAAAGAAGAAAATCTTTGTTAATCAGTGTCTTAGCTATTAACACTTCAATATATGATCATATTCCCTGTGGCTCCTGTTGTGAATCATACAGATTGTCCTAATATACCATATGGATGTACTTTAAAACTATCTCAATGTATTACAACACTCACACATGATGGCCACTGTGCTTCACTTCCTGTTTGAATTTTCAGTGTCCTAAAGGGAATTGGATCTTCATTTCTTCTCCTTCAGAGAAGGAAAAGCTCCAGAAAAAGGATAACCTCTAACACTTAACACAGCGCTGGCCATATGACACATGTAATCCTCTCTGGAAGAGTTACTGTCCTGTAAAAAGACATTTTTTCCATGCAGATCAGCACCCATGCACTAACCCTGTTAAGCACTTTTCTTTCACCTTTGACATTTCATATTCAAGGATCCACTTCAAGAATATGCATTAAGTGTACTTAATGTAACTCTTGGCAGTTTGAAGCAAAAAGCTCTCTTGACAGATCTACTACATGACAGCTGCTGTTCGGTCTGTTCATAGACTGAACCAATGGCCTTTGCAGACACCTGAGCCTCTGCAGACTGAGCTATAGAAATAAGTTTAGCAGTAGGAACTAAAAAAAGGTCTGAATTTTTCTCTGCTGATTGGGTTCAAGGGGTGGATAAGCTACTTATGCATATATTGACTTGCTTCTCATAGCATAAGTGCTGCAGCTGTTTGTATCTAATAGTGGCTCAACCATGCTGTTTGTTGATGCTGGATGACAGTTTCTATATGATGTTACTTATATGAAACAGTTCCAGACAAACTCCATACCAAGGGTCTATTTTTTGCCCCTTTTTGTAATGCATTTTGCTAAGCTGCTGCCTGAGTCCATATCATGTCAGTTACATCATGCATCTCACACACTATCCCACCATACTTATGCAGTGCTACTCGACGAAGAAAACCAAACACATCACAAATGTCTTTAATTCTCTGATGTTACCTGGAGTAACTATTAGCTATGAAGCTCAGTCATTTTTCTAACACCTTATCAATGAATAATGTTTTGTTATTTTAGTGTTATACACTATATACATTTAGTTATAAAATGAGAAATACTTTTAAGATTTTCAGAGGATTATTATTTCAAACAGAAGCAGAAAAATAACTAAAGGAGACATTTTGTCCTACTGATATTTTTCTGTGGAGGGAAGTCCTTTTTCTCAACACTCTTTCTGATTAACTTTGTAGTTCTTATCTTTGCAAAAGAAGCTTTCCTATTTCTTAGAATGTGCATTTCTACTGGAATAGAACAGATGTATTAAAAAGAATGTATTAATTCCAGATGTATACATTCCAAATGTATTAAAAATAAAACTTTTCTTTTCTGTCTGAATTTACAACAGAAAGCTTTTTCCTTTAACTGACAGTTTGAATATTTAAGGAGAATGAGAAGCATAAATTGATATCTTATAGACTGAACATCTTTAAAAATTAAATTTGTTGTGTTTTTTAGTCATCCATTGTGATTTTTAGGATACCTTCAAATACCACACTCTGATGGCACTTTTTCTCTCTCTCAGTGGCACAGTTTGACTCCATTATTCTTATTTGAAATTTTTTATGTGAACTGTGATAATTAAAGCTGTTAGTTTGTACTTCATTAAATCTAAGAAGGTAAACATCAAAACTGTGAGGATGGAGGTGAGTTGGAACAGAAGAATACTACATGATCAACTGCAGCAGTACCATACAGGATCAGAGGCTATGAATATGCCCCATCTGACATTTTTTTCCTGAAAGAGAAACTGTCATATAGTTAGTCATGTTGATTTATGTCTAACCACTTTAGTGTTCTTTTTCTCATAGTAATTTGTTTATAGACAGATTGATATGCTTAAAGTACTGTCTCTTAAAGGCATTGCAGTACAGAGTTTGACAGAACTTCTTGAATATTCATGATACAAAAGCCCTCTGACAACCTCCGCAGAGTCCAGGTAACACTTTGGGGTCCAGGGATACTACCGTTACCTAGCCCGTGAAGTTCAGTTTTCTCTAACTAACAGTGTCTGGTATCACAATGTTACCAGGAAGGAGAACTCCACTTCAGTTCAGTGCTCACTGCACTTGCCTTGAGATGCAGACAGCTTTAGGACAAGCTCTGAACTTGCAAAAGTGACTGCTGTAGTTAGCCAGATTCCTAGGCTCCTAAAGGAATATCGAAAGTGTTGCAAATAGCTGAATCTGTGCAGGTAAACTAGTCTTGGTTTTCTGGCAGTTTTAAAAATCAGGAAATAGTATCTCTGGTCAAAATGCTATGAATATTTTTCTGAATTTCATGGCAAACTGAAATGCTCAAATAAATTTGGTTTTGAGCTTTCCAAATTTTAGAAAGAAACCGAAGTACATTTTGAATGGAAACAATTTTGAATAAAAATAAAGTTAAAATTGAAAAATAATGTTTAAGACAGATAACCTGAACACAAACTCCATAATTATTTTTTCTCTGCAACTTGATGAAATTAAACTGAATTTGCATTTTTTCAGGTATTGAAGAACTGAGATTTTTTTTTTCCCCCAGATACTCATCTAGTTTTACAGACTAAAGAGGATACTGTGATTTGGACCCATCTAAGCTTGTGATATATCACTTGAGGAGGTTATAGCAATGTCTACTCCAGGGACAGGTGCATCTGTGATAATCTCCACAGTACCATGTGGAAACTGGAGTCAGGGATGTGTTGGACTATGTCTTAATTCCATCCAAGTATTGCACCTGGTAATCCTGGCACATGGATGGTTTGTGCTTGCATCTCAACCAGACACGGAGATAGGCCATGGCTGTGATATGCTGCACATCAGTGATCTCGGATGCATTGGTTTCTCCTACGTAGCCAAACTGGGGTTCATTCCATTGCTATTTTGACCTCCTTGCCTACGTAAGAGGGATTAAATAATTGATATATAAAGATATCCTGGAGATCAAACTAGGGAAAATTAATTAGGGTTCACCATGACTCAAGCCATAGACCCAGGTTAGAGAAAAATATTATGATAAATTATTAATCAATATTCACAAGCCAAGGATCTCTAGTTATACTGGTAAGTCTGGTGCTTACCTTGTTACACTTTGGATATAGTTGTAACTAAAACATATATGTTTTGAATTAAATTAAAATTTAGTTGATATTATCTTGTATAGCAGGTAGTCAGTATGAGATGATTCTTCATGCAACTGTGCAAATCATCTGTGAAACTTCTTTCTACAGGGTGCTAGAAATGTTTACATACATTTCAAAAGCAGCTGGGCAAATTTATGGAAGAAAACTATGCCAAAGATTACTGAATATTCACAGGCTCTGGCTCAGAAAATACTCAACCCAACTACCAGGGCCCTTACCAGCCTCACCTAGGGCCTCCAACCACAGCCCCTGCCCATGGGTCCAGGACCCCATTTAACCTCAGCCGAATACCTTCAGTCCCTGCCTGAGTGCTGCTGTAGGAGTACTGGTGTCCAGCACAGTTATAACTGCACCCTGGCCCAGCCATGAACTCCACTGATCTGGGCCCTGATCTGCACACTGACTTCCTGGCTTGACCTTGGACTTGTCATGTCACTATGGACTTGCCAGCAATCACTGGGTTGTGTCTGATCCTGTTTACCCTCACCAGCATTGAGCTGAAATCCATATACTCTTCACAAAATCAGCAACCACAGCTTTTTCTTTCAAATTTTAAAATACATAAAATACAAAAATACATAAATCTTTTCTTCCCTTTTTTTACCCTTCACCTAAGATGATGCTTGTTGTATTACCTGGAAACAATAAGAAACACCTAGCAAAAACTGAAAATGCTCTTCTCTTCTTACAAGTCAAGTCAATGAGTAATTTTATGGTTGAAATGTTTGTATTTAAATCGCCACATCTGGGGAAATGTCCCAGGACTGCTTTATTAAATAAACTGTAAAATCCTATTTAAGTTTACTTGAGTGCATTGCTATTTTTCACAACAGCTCCCTTAGAGATGATATAGCCCATGTAGGTTGGTTACTAAAAGCTCTTCTGGAACCTTTCTTTTTTGGGAGGATGTGAGAGTGAATAATGACATTGCCTAGCAAAGCACAGCTCATCTTCAGAATCACGCTGGTCCTGCACATTGAACGTTAGCTGGGGTTGAAGCAGTTCTAGATGAATAAACAGCAAAGCTTAATAAATCCTAATAATGACATCATGGTATCACTGATATAGGAAATCAATGTAATATGTAATGAAATGCAGAAATTTACTATCATCACTATTATTTATTAATAATATGTAAATCTTAACTGCACTAGTAATAATAGAGCCCATACAGGGTCACAAGGGGAGGATCCTGGATCTTGCTGGAAGAAGTGGAAGTTTAACTTAAGTTTTGTTGACCTGTGGTATAGGAAAAGTGTATCAATCCTTAGAATTGCTGTTTTAAACATTTCATCAAGATATTTTGCATTTTAGAGTGTCACTAAAAAGTGTTTGTTTCCGTTGCCTCTTTTCACTTTCTCTTTGATATTTTTACCTTTACTTGTCCTCTATCCTCCCCCTTCTTTTTTTAATAATAAAATGAAAATGAAAAACATGAGGGAGATGAGATATAGGGTGAAAAGGCCCTTAAAACAGAATTACAATCAAGTAAACAAAATGTTTTTCAAGTGGGGATGATGATAAATCATAGAAGACTGTTCCCATGTAACAAGTATAGAGAAAAAAATAAAGTATTTTCTTTTTTTTTTTTTAAAAAAAAAGTCATATCAAGTTGTTAACTTTCCAACAATGTTTATTAGGCCTCAATGCAAGCTACATGGCTGCTGTGTAATGTGACAGAATGGCCAAGAGATGAGTGAGCTGGGGGTAGCCTGCAGAAGATGCAGAGTCAGCTGTCTTTGTGATCAGAGTAACTTCAGCACGACAACACTGGGCTGACATTTTTTTGCAGATTATTCTACTGACAGTTTTCTACTATATTTCCAGAGTTTCAAAAGAGATTAAATATGACTCTATGTGGCCTACAATATCCTCCCTATCGTTTGTCTGTGACCCTAAGATCTTCTCCCTGAGCTTGTGTGTTTTTCTTTTTTTGCAGGACTGAGCTCATACGATAGCTAGTACTGTTCACATAAGAGAATTAAGCAAATTCATTTCAAAAGACAAAACATCACTAAGGAGTAAAGTCTAATGCAGTAGCTTTAGTTACCTTGGTAGGACAGAACTGTCTGCAGCTTGAGGAAAGAAGGAAAATAGGGAGATTTTAGTTGGATTTTTGATACTTTTTGAAAGCAGCCTTTCTGTGGATGTAAGCTGTCACATTGTTAATGCCACTGATTTTCGTTTGCTGGTCTTCTCCTTACGAGTACAAAAAGTCTAATAATCTGTATTCTTTTTCTGGTACAGACCTAATTCAATTTGTATCCTTGGGAGAACTAAGCACACAACTTAATTCTTTGTCAGAACTGAAATATAAAAGATTCACTGAACTGCATCTGGGTTTGTCTGTTCTATCTTCCTTGACTAGCCTCAGAATCCTTTTCACTATCTGGCTGTGAACAACTCAGTGATAGTCTCTACTCCAAAAACAATGGCTTTTTAAACTCTGCAATTTATTTCTACATATCTATATTTATCCATCTGCATAATGGTGTGCAATAATAAATTATGAACTGCGCACTCCAGGCTGGATAGCAAACAGTGGGTGAACTTTACAAACTGCCTATTTTAGAAGGGGAAAAAACAATTTGCCTGCATTTACCCTCACCTAAATCATTGCTTTAGAGTGAGTTAATACTCTATTAATGAGACTAATTTGTACAGGAGCCCCTCTTTATCCTTTGACCTTTGGCTTATTTAGTATTGCTCTAATATTGCAACCATTTGAAGAAGTCAGCTTTTCATGTTCCTGCACCGTGCACCTTCTGAATTAATCTCGATTCCATTGTGGTATTCAAAATGTTAATGCAGATTACTTCATAAAGTTTTATTCAGAATAGGACATTTAGAGTACCTCTCTTCTTTCTTCTTATCTGCAGATCTTCAAACCAGTCAACTTATCTTTACGCAGTCTTGAGCCAGCAATTTCTCATGACAATGTGATCATGCCGAAAGATCAAAGGGCAGGTCCAGGACTGAACTTTCCTAGCATTGGGCTAGTGGGCACTGCTTATAGTTTCAGATCTGGGACTATCTTACAGGACAGACCACCTTGTAATATCTGACCTTCTTCAAAGCTGATACTTTTGGCAATAGATGGCGGTGTTGTACTAAAAACTTTGGCTGGCAAGGGAAGATGACAGACTGCAGGGTCATGCTGATGGCACCCTGTATCACTGCTGAAAAAAAAAAAGAGCGTGCCTCTTCCCTCCCCTCTGCTCCTCCGTGCACACACACCCTGCCCAGGCTGAGGGGCTGCTCTGGCCCCTGCCCAGGCTCACTGCCCTCTTCAGTAGTTGCAAAGCATCAAGGGAGAAGCAGGCTCATCCCTTCTCCTCTCTCCTTTCAGTGTTTTATTTGTTGGCCAATGATTAATAGCTCTGTGCAAGTAATAATGAAAGAGAAAAGTTACTTGTGTGTGCTGCTGTAATTGAATAGCAGACAGATTAAATGCTGCATGGTGCTGGACTTCCTAATGAGAGCATTTACTTGAATTTGTTTCCCTCTATTCTTGTGTACTTTTTATGCTAGTAGAGAGACTCCATTAATCAATAGGTTTTACAGGGGACTATGTATTTTAGCAGCAAATTGTCAGTTACAATTCTTTGCTGCTCAGTTTGTCCTCCAGCACTGTTTATTTCATTGTTCCCTATTAATCAAACTAGCAGAGGTGAGGACAGCTAAGAAAACTTACTCTGAATGTTTCTGTTCATCTGCTTGTTCTGTGATTTGTTAGTCCTACCATCCCTCAGAGCCTTTCTGCACTTATCCAAGTGGATCTACGTCATCATCCCTAGGGCTACCAGAAGAAAAATGCTGATTTTTAATTTCTTCTGCACTGAAATTTCAATTTTTAGTTACAATAATAAAAGCCAGTATTTTGCAGCATTTGAGCAGTTCTGTGCCCAAATGTTAACAAACTGAAGCTAACAGCCCCCTCAGAGGCAGGTCAGCCTTGCTTAACTTGGAGGTGAAAGTAATGAGGCATAAATGTTTAGTGACTTGCCCAAGGTCACACACAGCAGCTCTCTAGCAGAACAGGGACTATGATACAGACTCCTCATCCTTCCATTTTCTGTTTCTTCTTGTCTTCTTTACCCAGCTGCAGTCACCAGACTATACTGGCAAATGTAAAGTTACATCTTAAAAGATGCTCCCAGCATACTGTTTCAAGTCCCAATGATAAATACAGTAACTGAACAATAATGCTGATCTACTACATTTCTCCGATGAGAAGGCTACACTTCCCTGATCAAAATTTCCCCTTTATAAGAAGAAAGTCTATGGATCACCTTCAATGGTTTCTCTGGCTCTCCAGAGACGCTTTATTCCTTTCACTATCACATAAATGCTGTAAATCAAGAATCCTCATTAGCGAAACACAGAGAAAGTTCAGATTCTGGAAACAGAATACTCAGAGCAAAATTCCTGAAGAATTTGGGCTTTCTTAAGTAATTTTGCAAAGATCATGAAATGCCAGGTTTATTTATTTAAAAATGGAGAGGCCAAATATATTTTTGGGTTTATCAAAGAGTCAATAAACGTGCAGTGGTACTTTTCTACTATTGTAACTCATCTCATAACCTAGTGCACTGGCCTCACTCCCCAACAGTGGAGGCAATAGCTCACTGTAACAGTCCACTTGGAAATTGCTGTAAAGTAGCTTGTGAAGAACATTGTCTGGGTTCCTGCAATGATACTACTCTCCAGATCAATTAGAAATGGACTGAGCAAGGATGATAGGTAGAAGGATTCACATGCATGGCTATGGAGGGAGGTTTAGAGCATCATGAGAAAGCACCATACTGAAAGGTATCATAAGCTGAAGTTTCAGTGAACAAGAGTAGGGGGAAAATAGAGTGATTGAGAGAAAATAAGTTACATACTGGTATTTTCACACTTTACTCATATTCTTACTCATACTTTAGCCTCCTTTTTTCCCTCACTTTTTCCACACATTTGTGACCTCCAGTCTTGGTGTAGAAAAGCATGCCCGCATTGAAGCAATCAGTGCTACATGACTTTTCAATCTGTCATAATCTAGGCAGCATAAATATTTGTAATCAGCCAGAGATAAACAAAATTTAAAAGATATTAATCAAAAGTGTTCAAGTATCTAATACAATTCAGATCAAGATCTTCTTGCTGATAATCCTGAAGCAGAAAGAAGCTATGTTTCATAGCTTCATAGTTCATAGGTGTGTATTAATCATTACAAATTACTTACTCATCTCTAAATGCCAGGCTGAAAAGCTACCAGCTTAGCTTGGTAAAGGAAGAATTAGAAATGTGTGGGAAAAAGAAATAAAAGGGGGGAAAAGGAACTTTGTGGAGTTAATTACTTCTTGTAGAGAAAAGCCGTGAAAAACAGAATGACCAAAATGGTGTGTGTATGTGTAAGAGTTAAAATGTTCCTTGACAAACATGTTGGAAAGAAAAAAGAGAAAAGAAGGAAAAACAAACACATTAATAAATAAAAGAGATTAAATTAATAAGGCTCTTCTAATGACTGATCTACTGGACTGCCTTTAAAAATAATCATTAAAGGGGCACCAAAGAAAATGGAAGAAGAAATCAGAACCTTATAGCTCTTGGTGAAAAGCAAGAAATAGTCTTTCGCCCTGAGTGTTCCCTCCAGTTAAGTGCTGCAGGGCAGCGAGCTACACTGAAACTACTACTGTCTTTAGTAATGGCCAGATTGGTCATTCAAATTTGGACCATAAAAAAAAATCTAAAATAGTCTTTACCACTGAAGTGAGCAGAAGCATAGGATTTGTCACATTGGTTTAGAAAGGGTTCCAGTTTCTCTGCCTCTTCTTTTCTGCAGTGATCAATAACAGATGCATCAGCAAAAGACAGAGGATACGTGTTCAAGCACTGTATGCTCTGGTACATTACATGGTGCAAATCCAGAGTTAGCTAAAGACAGGTTTATGTCCTGAGGAGTGCAGCTTGAAATTTATACTATCTAGTACCACTAAGGATATTAATCCATTTTTATCCCACTAAGTTCTTTTTGAAATGTAATGTTAAACATGTCCTGATTCTCCATACTGCAGTGGGGCTATTCATTAAAAATTAAACAAATGTGTATGTTTGTAGGCTGGGCCTGAGGTCTTTGAGAGATCAGAGCTTTGGAAAGGAATTCTGCCATAGCTGTTAGAGGCTAAGAATAATAAAATGGATATAGAGTTGCAGAGTAGCATATCAGCCAAGGAGAAAAATGAGATTTTGCACAGTATATGTTCTGGCAGGTCCTGGCAGCCTGAGCATAACTGTAGCAGTACATTCAATTTCTTAGCCATATTCCAAAAGTGACTTTCTGTGTTATCTTGTATCAGGAACTATCTCAGTTTCTCCCTCTCTAAAGTAAATAGCTATCTGTTCAATTAGTGAATTCCTCTTTGTGAAGAGTTCTGACAAACGGGAAATGCTTACTATTGGCAGTAAAGGCTACAGAACGATCATCCAGGAGATTTTCTGAAGGTCACATTGATTTAGTCATTACAGCCAAATTGGACAAAACAGAGGAGATGATTGTTTTGTCAGCAACAGTCTTGCACTGGGATGAAATTCAGCCATACACGGAGGATCAGAACAAGACTTAAGCAATCAAATTTTGTTTGGAGGGGCTAAGTGGAATCTAAGTGAGGCAAAAGGATTGTGTGGTATTTTTATGGAATTCACCAAGATTGTAAGGGAATATACAACTACCCTAAAACTAATGAACTTTTTCTTCTTTCATCTCCATTAACTTATGATAGCAGTATTACAGTGGCTAGAGATGGGAGAACAGCTACTGCAGGAAGAATACAAAAACCAGAATTCACTATCTAGCAGGAAATAAATCTTTATGTTCATCTTACAATGTAATCAGCTGATGTCCACACTGAAGAAGTACCTCTTCCCTTTGTGTCTAGAGATTTAACTCTGCCTTTCTCTTTTCATTTAACATTTGATTCAGCCAATCTAGAGGAAAGCTAACAAGACTAAGTGTGATTAGGTGATAAATGGCACTTACCATTGACAGCCAGAAAGTCAAACTCTGCTTTGCTATTTGGTGAAGTATAAAATAGTATTTATCAAAGTCTCTTTACTGTAACTTTGGATCAGGCCCTCAGGCTTTCTTACCATAGGGCGTATTTCTCACTTAGCTACATACACCAATAATGAAAGACATTCTGAGTACCCTACAGGTTCACTGGTACTCTGAAAAGCACGTCAAGGGGTCCTTGCCACCTCCTTTTCTCACCATGGAAATTCTTCAAGGGTGCACTTTGCACCCAACACCTCTCTTACATCGCTTCACAGAATACAAAAAAAAATGCTGCTAATGTGAAACACCTTTCTTCAGGACAAAGAATACTGCAGTATTCCAGACAGGTCATCACATTTGGGTCCTTGCCTGTTAAAACACACACAAGGAGTGCCTGTTTCTCCAAAAGGCAGATTTCATATAGGTATAAGAATGTAGCATTAAATAAATAAATAAAAAACCAGGATAGAAGCATCAGTTACATCATAACTAAATCCATGAGATAATATCCCAGTTCATGGAAGATGGTTGCCTTTTTCCTTGATTAATGCTTTCAAGGTCTGCCAGTTCCTGTTACTTATTTGCTCTTAGAGGAGAAAACTGGCTTTATTTTCTCCTGACAATAAAGAGATAAAGAGATAAAAGAAATGTGATGGATGACTGCATAAGACAGCCACTTTCACCCATGCCAGAAGTATGAATCTTTACCTTAATATAAGATAAGCAGTAGGTGCTCTGGGATCAGTCCGTGCTATGTAGCCTAGATAATGACTACTGTGATGGAGGGTGTCTTTGTGGCCCCAAGACAGTGTAGTCCTGCAGCTCAGTTGTAGCTATCACTCTTCAGTTATGTTCCAAATAATGTTCATTTACATATATGCAAGAGGATGAGGACTGTATTCAAGGCAGAACAACCAAACATTATACTGTGTCAACAGCATTTGGCAGATTGGTGAATAGTCTTATTTATCACAGATAAGTGTCAGCAGTGTGCTTTGTATCTTCAAGTGTGTGACTAGAAACAATCTAAAGGACAACTGACCCCTGAAAGCTCTAGAGGTCTTTCACAGTTTATAAACACTCTGGTTGCTCTTCTGAAATTCACTAATTTACAAAACTGCTCCACGAGTTTTGGGATGCGAAAGGTGGAAACAGCTGTGCTCACGGAACTACAATTCAGGTTTTCAAGTACAGTTTCTGTCTTGACCCCAAACTTACAGATAAATTATTTAATCTGTGCTTCTGCTTTACACCCACTGAATGAAATGTGCCTTTTCCAAAGTTTGTTTCTCATCAGAACTCAAATATTTCAGGGCAGGCAGTATTTATCATTGTTTGAAACATGTTCTAATTCCTTGGAGTCCCAAGCTGAGTACTGAGTGATTCAAATAATAAGGCAGTACAGACTGCATTGTTTTATGTAAGAATAGGGACAGTTTCAGGTCTGCTGCAAGTGACCATAAGAACACTATCAGAAAAATTGCATACTGCCAAAGGTAGTATATTTTACTACTAATAACTAAGGGGATGAGGGAACTGTATCTCTTAAAAGCAATGCTAATTTTGTTGTAGACAAAACATTTTATCCAAGAAAAGTGGCAGAAGTTGAAATTATAATCATAAATTATACTAAAGTCGAAATCAGTATCTGTGTAATCAGCAATTTTAAAAATAATGATACATTTCCTTCTTTTGCAATATATAACTTTTAAAGCATTAGTGCTCAATAGGCTCTCATTTGACTAATAAGTATGATTACCTCTGTTTTACAAATGGAGAAACAAACTCACAAGTAACAGAGCAAAGCTACTTCCTCTTAGGCAGAGCAGTGCCCATTGTGCTGCTGCTTGACTGTGAAAAAGATTCAATGGCACAGAGATTCCTATGTGAGAAAAAAATGTAAAATTTATATTTCAGCATGGAATTAGCCTAATTTGTGATTTCCAAATTAATTAGCTTCTGGTAACAGCTCATATTTCTGCTGCTAGTACCATTTGATTATAGGAATTACCTTTGAAAGTATTTTTGCCAACTGAAAATACCCAGAGAGTCAAAAACTAAGTCTGACGCATCCCAGAAGAGATATATCTACTTCCCCAGTGAGTTTAGAGGACTCCGTTTCACAAGCTGAGCCAGTGTGGTTTTGATGATTGAGTATTCCTCCTTAGCCTTGTATCCTGCAGGGAAGGGAGCTTGGAACAATATCTAACAGCTCACAGGAACCAAATGACTTACTCAAAGATAGACAAAGCTGTTCTCTCAAATACTTCTCTTTTCTGAAGTTCTACCTCTTTATTTTACTGTCAGACGAGTAGAAGAAGTGGTATATGAGAGTGTCTGAAACACATTCCCTCAAATTGTTCTTCTTTAAGTTGTATAGCAACTCCTAAAGAGGAAAAATTCTTAATAAAAGATGTAATGCTTAGAATGCACGATAATCCAAGACTACGACAATATATTGTAAACATGAGTGGAAAGAAATGAGTTAAAGACTTAGCTAGCATTATCATCTTCTGCAGCTCAAATTCAAGATTTACTGTTCCCACAGAAAGTAAGAAGTATACCATTCCCACAGGTCCTTGAGAAGCTTTTCATTATTAGGTAGCCACACTCTCCTCTTCCTTCTTTTTCGCTGTATTTATGTGCACTATTTCCCCTTTTTGACTTAGGATAGGAGAAGATCTGGCTCAAGAATTCTCAGCATTTATTGGTGTTGTACTCCAAGTTCTGGCATGGTCCTAACAAGATGTAAGAACCAGCTATGAAGTTTTTGTTCAAATCTGGAGGCAGTTTAGCAGTTTTAGACATGAGATTTAAATTTGGCTTCTTCTCATTTCTAAGGAAATTCTTCAGGAATCTTGTTGTTGGCTGTTAGTGCTCCATTAAAATAAAAGCGTTCAGTGGAGGAAATCTGCCTTCAAAGACTGCTTACAGCCTTTTGACCTTTTTGAAAGAATATATTCACTCTTTGAACTGAGAGAGTTTCATGTTTTGTTCTCAAAAATGCAGTGTATCAACAGAGAATAGGTCAAACTTTGCTGAAAACCTGCTGGTAAAACTTTTACATTAAAAATGTGTTTTTAACTAAGTAATAATCCTCGCAGGAAGATGCCTGCTTTGTATTTTCATTCAAAAACTTTTTAAAAAAATCCTCCAGGATCTATTGATTGGTATTCTAAACTATTTTTAGTTTACAGCAGTTTTCAGATGAAAATTAAAGTTGGCTATGGTATTTTTCAGCTGAAATGTTAGCAAAAAACCTTTCAGAATCACATGAGGAGATAGTTTCATATCAGCTTTCCTTCTATAACTATAAAGGTTGTTTATTAATTTCAAATATAATACTTTTACTTTTTGGTTTTGTAAAAAAACCCAATTTTACTAACAGTTATTTATTGATGGAAATTAGTAGTCATAAACTAGGCTTTATTCAGTCTAAAATGAGAAAATTTTAAAATTTTCTGGAACTGCTGAAAACAACAAAACTAACACCCTGATTTTTAGTGACTATGATAAACAGAGAGTCAAAGTTACTGAGTAGAGAAATCTGAAAGTATCTCTGTATGCCAGGAGGTAAGAGGAAACACCAATATAGAGCAATAAAAGCCAAAGATTCCAGAAAAGTACTGAGAATGTGGCTGTATTCAGGTATGCAAGGCTTCATGTAAATTCTTAACATGTCATCAAAGAAATGCTTGACTATCTCCTCTACTAAAATACAGTGCAGCACTCCGACTAGTTTTTGTGACTATAAGGAGAAGTTTGAGAACAGAATGCAAGGGCAACTAAAATGGTAATGCATATATTTTGTCTCACATATGTCAACAAAATAGCTCTGGCTGAAACAGCACCGTGTTTCTCCTTGGAGTGTTGATTTCAGCTGTGTTCTTACAGGGGTATTCAAGCACAGGAGGAGAATACCGCAGTGGCCAGCTGATAATGGCACTTGGTAAAAGAGGCCAATTGAACACCTGGGAAAAATATACAGTTTATGTTGAATCTGAAGAGAAATGTAGTGAATGAAGAGGCTTGGGAAAAATAACCCCACAAAATAAAGCAGAAAGGTCCTTCTGGATCGCCTTCCTGACATTTCTCTTGTCCAGAACAGAATAGCTTGTCTGCTTGCATTTAAAATCACTTTTAAAATTCTTTTCAACAAAAGAATTGAAAAGTTTAATTGTCAAATGGCCATCAAAGCAAATGTTTCAACAATCTAAAAATAAATGCGTATTTCTACATTTTCAACATCTTTTCCCCATTTGTTTCATCTGAAAGTATTCACAGACATTAACCTTAATTTTGTAAATGGAGTTTCTAGGGAATCAAGACTCCATTTCTTGCTTATTAAATAATATCACCTAACTCTAGCCTTGTATTCTAAAATAGGTTTCAGCATGTCATCTGCCAGCATGTCTCATTCATTAAATATCAAAGCAAAGGAAAGCCAAAAATGGCTGTATTTACTAATTACAACCTTCTAAGATTAAACACATCTCTATTTATTGAAAAGCAAAGCAAACCACATTCAAGAATAACATAAACAAGAAGTGGTTTCCTGCATTCATAACATGCAACTAAAAGTGACTGAATTGTATCTAAAACTATTCCAGTGCACATTTCTGAGGAAAATGCCAGTGATTTCACTGGAGTTTTCTTAGCACTCTCTTCCCATTTTGATGTGTTTAACTATAATCTGTATGCCAAATTACCTGCAAAGGTGACAGTCACTGACAATCAACCAATGCAATACAGTTGGTTGAATTTTCCTACATTGAAAATGCATCAGTATTTCAATGAAAACTAGTGGGAAAAACTATCAGGTAAATTTTTGCAAATATATTCTCCTTTTTTTTTTGTGCATCCAGTTCTAGTAAATAATTTATATGAAACCCTGACTCCTGAACAGCAGCCATTCTCCTTATAACCACGATGTCACATTTCTTCCCCACCTTCAGGCCTTTCTTAAGCCTCATGAAAACAGACCTCTTAAACAAAAAGTCTGTGCTTGCTGGTGTAAAATCAAACTCCCATCAGAACTTGAATTAGAAGATGTTGGCAAAAATATTCCTCCCTGCACATGAAAATTGGCAATTCTGCTAGCTGCTAAGTTTCATTGGCAAGAATTAACTAAAATAAAGCTTGTACACATGGCATATAGCAACAAAAATGCAGTGTAATTGGAAATCTATGCTGAGGAAGGAATGTCCAGATTAAGTTGTTAAAAAAATACTATTCCAGCACAGCCTTTTTAATTGCAATACTCCTTTTATCCTGAGTATATCTGACTGACTGACTCACTTCCATTAAATGAGGCATTAAAATAATTTTCTCATTTAATAGTAGAAACACGTCTTGGAATTTAAATACAAACTTTTCGATGCTCATTAGCAAGTAAACTTTTTGGATAAATTGTTAGCAGCTAAGTAGAAAGTTTGTAGATGAGAATTACCTAACTATATTTCTTTGCACATTCAACAAGGTACTAGATATTCATATTTACATTCAAAAACACACTAATTAGTGAGTAATTAGATCTAGTACTTTACAGCTTTTTAAAATGTAAAAGTTGACATCCCATACAGTCAGTAAGTGTTATTATCCTCATATCACAGACTAAGCAAATGAAGGACATAACATCATAAATGTAACCTGATGAACTCAGCTGTCACATCTCTATTTTTGGTTTTCCTGCTTGACCCAACTTACTATGTTTTGATTGGAAAACTGAGAATGAAACAACCTGTCACTCAAATTAAAGCTAATATCTGTGGGGCCTGCAGTAGCTGAAGTTCAGATCTCCTAATGATTCATTCCATCAAAAAAAAAGGGGGGGGGGCACTGTTATCTCCCATAGTAGGTTTGGATTCTCCACATGTTTCTACCATAAAGGACAAGCACTTACAGCAAGGCAGAAGAAAATAATTAATGAACATCTGATGAAGAAGATACAGTTTGACCCTCATTAGTATCCCTGCAAATACACCTGCCTGCCCAAGGGAACTGCAGAAAATGTGAACCTTGATTAATAAAGTTTCTGATTAAGTGCTATGAATAAAATGAAATATTCATACAATTTCTCTTTTTTAAGCTGCTAATGGAAATCCCCAAGATATCCCACCAATGGCCAGAGGAAGTTTACACTTGGAAAGTTTTGGATAAAGAAGCTCTGGTTTAAGAGACACAGCACTGTTTATGTCCTCAATTTGAAACAAAGCATATTTGGAAAGAAGACTGAACCATAACCCAAAGCTGGCTAATTAATGTTGTTTTTACACTGCCTTTTACAAATAGCAACACCTCTTTTCACTATGCCTACAGAAAGCATCATTGTTCTTTCATTGTAAAATGACAGGGAAAGCAAGTGGTGATTCAGATGCCAGAGAAATCTGTTCTAAATCTACCTTATGGAAGCAGTGCATATCAACCTAAGATGTTGGTCTATATGTCTCCTTCTCTCTTGACATTTTTTTATAGTCTATAAATTTTTTACAGAAATAATGGGGAAGTTTCCACTAAATATCATTTGCAGCATCTTTGTTTTATGGCAATATTTTTTAACTGGGAAATTCTATTACTCCATCTAATTAACAACTAAGCAAAGAAACATATTTCACAGGCTAACAAATAAGGAGACCTGGATTTTCTGGCTTTTTCTAAACATGGCAATCCTGATTGGTTTTCAGCAAACATTACTCTCAAGTTTGGTCTGTTCCAAAGAATTACTAAGAATTCTAATTTGTTTTGCACAGGTTTCTTGGTCGCCAGTCTGCTTTAACTTCACCTACATTTGCAAATTGCTGGTTCCCTCCAAAGCTATGTGTAGTAAACAGATTTCAAAAATCTTTACTTTCTCTTCCAAACAGTCAGATAGGCTTCAGCACACGGGACAAAATAAGCAACATCTCATTACAGTTCAGTAGCAAAGAGCTGAAATCCTCATGTAAGGATAACATGGACAATTTAAAATGCTTGGATTTTAAACATGTTAGCTTTAGTCTTACAGTTCTTGATTTTCTGCAGTAGCTTTACATTCTTAGTTGTGGATTGAGTGGAAGCTTATAGTGGAAAATTTGCCCAAAGAATGAAAATTAGTTGTACTGAAGGTAGCAACTGCCTTGTTTGTATCATTTATTCACACTTACTCCTACAGACTAGGAGCAAAGCAGCTACTCCTAATGTACATTTGGAACTCAGTAGTCACTGAAACCAAGCTGCCCAGGCACTGTACAAAGCCAGTACAAAATTTTAAAACATTACCTCCTGAGAATAGCTTAAATTTCAAGTAACAGAGAAGTCTCTATGTATTCCACAGAAAAGCTAAATGATTGTCCAAACTCATCTACGAACTTTATTTTCAATTTCAAATTTGACTTCTTAAAGAACAAGATTATACTCCCTCTGCAAGTAGGACAAGGACAAATTTTGCCCAGAAATTAACAACCTAGAAGGACTCTTCTCCCTAATGGACACTTTCCTAGGCAAAAAGATCAAACTGTTAATTATATTAACTAATTCTTACAGATAACTGGAACCTGGAAGCAAACAACAGCCTTTAGTGTGACTCCTTTGGAGACATTTACTTGTCTTTAATGCATTTGTTAAAGGTTAGAGAAATCTCTAGGGCATAGATCTTTCTCCTTCTTCTTTTTTTAATGACAAGTTCAGTTTAGAGAATTAGTTGAAAGTGAAATAGAGGGCTTTTTCTGCTTCTCCTTCTCATAAACTGAGTAGCACTTTACTCTGTGAGTAGTATCAGTGATGCATGATTCTTGAACTAAGTGTCAGCTGGCTATGGCCATGTGTCTCAGGTTAGATATTTGAAGATAAAACCATTCCATTCACTTGTTTAGTACAAGAAGAAGATGCTAGAATGCAAGTGCTGACTATACCGGACTTTACTGTCAAATTCCAAGCATTATTCTCTTTGTGAGCTTATGAAGGGAGATGTTAGGCCGAAGCTGACCTTTTTTATACCAGTAGTATTTGTTTGTGGAATTTCAGCTGTCTAAAGCCAGTGATAGAATTGTCTCTTCTTGTGTTTCACTTATTTAGTGTTCACTTCTGTCAAGACTATATTCTCAAACACGTCACTGTTATCAGTTATCTTTTAAAAGCCAGGCTTCCTTCAGTACGATAAACCGCACACTGACCTGTCACCAAGAGTCTCCTATTCACCAGAGTGCTTGAAGGAGTGAAGATGTTCATTTATCACTTCTTGACCAAGAGTGCCCTGTATGATTTAAGACTCAGTTCCCTAAGGGATCTTGTCTCTTAGATTCAGAGGCAGATCATGATTCCTTCAGGCAGGAGGGCACTCAGATATACTCAGAAAGCTCTCTCGTATTTTCCAATTCAAAATGTTGCTTTCTTCATATGCCAAGAGTCTGTCTGGGGAAAGAGGAGAGTCCCCAGAAGCCTGAGGAAAGAGTAGTGCCTTGGGCATGGAAGATGTTCAGTCTTCCCAGCTTCCACGTTTGCACAATGAGGTAGGACAGCCCAGGCTTCCATGGCCTTTCAGTTGTGACTTCTGTGGCTGGAGACATAGGATGATCTTTAAATGAACTTGGAATCCACATTTTGATCACCAAGACAAACAAATCTGAGAGCAGGTCTAGACAATGCTCTATGCCTTCTCTTTTTTATCCTTTAATCTAGTAAAATGAGAGGGTGTGAATTTATCCTTAACTTGCACCTAATCCTTAGATAGTCCTTTGGCAAATAAGACAATTTTAAAGCTGTATAGCTGAGTAAACCCACTAAAAATGCAGTGACATAAGAACTTGAGCCTTTCATGCCTTCTCATTGGGAATGAGGACACACACCAAATAACATACTAAGGGTAATTTTTCCTCACTTGCCTCAATCCACCATTAAATTTGTATGAAACACATTTCCTAAAAATTCCTGTACTTGCTGGATTGATCACTTCTACCTTTTGTATTTACTATGCCATTCTAGTGAGAGGCAAAATTGTTTCCAAGTGACATATTGAGGCAGCTACTTTGTGCAAGCAGAGGTTCTTACCTGAGCCAACACAAACATGCCACCTGCAGCTGCAGCAAGCACCTGTAAGGAGCTGTTGCCCTGCAGCTCATTTAAACTTTATGTCCAGATAGGTGTGTATATACAGTTACTCACCATTGCATTCTGATTTGTGAAGATGTTTAGACTCAGAGAGTAGTAACTTATTCTGAAGACAAATAGTAGAAAGACTAGGGAGAAAGGAGTGGAGAAATTTCTTTTGCACATATGAAAAACTGTGCACTGCTGACATATTATCCCAAAGTCCCATATCCTTCAGTGTTATCTGCCTGCCACAACTGATACTAATCTAGTCCTCATCTTAGATTCTCTTTAATATATCTTGGGTATTATAGGTATACTCAGCTACAGCTGCACAGCTTGAGAGCTATATTGAACTGTTATTTTTATTTTTGAGTCATTTAAGACAAATAGAACAGTCTCGTTCTGGTGATTTTTATTTTAATAGCCATAGGATAGAAACAAAGAGTAATGCCAGATTTGAAAAATTTTCAAAAGCTGTGAATCACATTCCTCTGTGAATCTGAAGACTATTGAAAAAAAAAAGATAATGGAGTTGCACTATTATTTCTATAATAACAATAGCTAATGAGGAAGAAAACTCTGATTTTTGAACAATGTCTGTCCTTTTGGGGGCAGTATAATAAGGCATATAGATAAAATAAGGCATGCTTTAACACTCACATCTTGTATTTCCATAATCAGATAACCCAAAATATAAGGGAGTTTTCATGATGTATACTTCTCATCTGTTATTTGAATTTCAGAGGTCTTCATTAGCTATCTAAGGCAAAGTGCAGCTGAACATATACAACAGGAAAGAACAGTACATTTCACCCTATTTATGGACTATGTAAAATCTTCCCCATGTAAATCAATCAATCAATAAATAGACCCATTAAGGCTTTGTGAAAAAACACAAATCGGGATAAAAATTAACTGCCCTGGTTATGGATCTGTTATAAACCTATGTTAACTTCTCTCTAAAACTGGAAGAATTTTTAATTTATTTTGCTGGATCACAATGCTATGTAAATGCCTATGAGTTGAAATAAGGACTTTGTTTTCATGACTAGCCACAGGTAATATACATACTTTGCCCAAAACCACAGGTTTAAATGAAAGATTGAGGGGTTAAATGGTTACTATTCCTCTTTGACAGAAAAGAATGAATTTATCTATCATCATTTATGAAACCTGCAGCAGAAATTGGACATGAGTCTGAGTGCTGTGATTCATTCTACCAGTAAGATAAAGAAAGGAATAAACTTACAAATAAAAGCCATACTGAATGGTGATATTTCAAGAAATTAACACTTTTTTGGGGGGGAGGGGAACGGCTAGAAGAACACATCAAGGACTCTTTGAAAACAAAAAAATGTTTTTCCATTTCTAAGTCAGGATCTCTTCTCTGCTAAGTGAATATATAGAAAGGAAAGTATTTGGGTGAATGTGTAAGAATAGTTCAAATACTAGTTAATGGTTACAACAAGTTAATTGGTATTGTTAAGTAGTTATATCATAATATGTAACTTTTCCCCCTTTATTTATGCTGGCCATACTTTAGGGCTGAAACTTTCTTAAATGCTTCAAAGTTGGTTCTTACATGATTTGTTCTTTCCCCATTTGTCTACGTTAACAATGCCACTGTTGTCAACTGGTGCTAGGTTTGTGGAGTAAGATATATTTCCATTACTGCCCAGCATGTTCCTAAGATTATTGTTAAAAAGCTAACATTGATCCACTGTAATTGAATCTCAGATAATATTACCTGCAGATCAATGGTTGACATTTTTGTGACAACCACAAAACCTTACCACACAGTTTAAGAAATATATTGCCAATCCCCATCCTAGGCAAAGCATTATCTTAGACAGTTCAGAATGGTAGTTACCTTTAGATAACAAAGATTTTTTGTCATAATTACTATATGAACTTTTAGAAGTGTTAACTTCTAAACAGAAGAGTGGCATTGTGTTTTACGACTGCTCAGAACATCTTCAGTCCACAGAAATGCGTTACTAAGAAGGATTTGTGGAAGAAAGAAAAACTTAATGCTTTTAAGGAACCATAACAGTTAAGGAAATCTTCCATTACTGATATTACAACAAGGTCTTCAAAGGGAGCAAGTTGTCTCAAACCTATTTGGACTCATGTGTAACTTACTGCAACAGTGCTGGAAACATTTACTGATGGTAGGTACTACAGATAGGAGGGCTGAGTAAAGGAAGCATACTTTAAATTCAACACAGCAATTCTTGAACTCTTACACTGTGGTTATAGTTTAAAAGGAACTCACCGATGATTTAATGGGCATTAATAATTATGGCATTTATGGCCAGAATAGCTAAAACAGGATGATAAAATGTTATATATCAGTCTGGATTTACAGAGAGGTCAAGAAGGGTTAGTAAGGCAAAGCAAAAAACGACCTTGCATTAGAACATGTGTTGGTGAATATTACTATTGCCAATGACAGAATCATAACTTGATAGTTCAGTGACCTGATACAGTATAAAAAAATGCATATTCCAATAATTTATTAAAGAACTTAGACTTTTTTATAGTATGCTTAGCTCAGCCATTGTGTAGTTCTAATGACTCTGGTAAAAGGGAGAAGCAAATCAAGAGTCTTTGTTATCCATTCAGTTAAATATGCATAAGATTTTATTACATTTATATCTAATCATCATAGAAAGAAAACAAAGAAACAAACAAAAAACCAAACAGGAAATAAAAAAATGCTCTCTGAGTTTGCCATGTTTTATGATTATGATACACCTCCCAATTTAACCACCAGTCTAAAAACACAAATGTGATTTTGAGGATGTGTAGTTCACAGATTGTTATTTGCTAGAATAACAACTGCTTTTAGAATAAAAATCAAAGTTCCAATAGGAAGGGTTGAAGCATTACTGAGTAGATTTACAGTGCTGAAGAGTGTCAGTAATCGTTTTTCATCTTTTCTACAGATGAATTTTTACTACTGGTAATGGTAATCATCTTGCCTCATGTTCACCCATTTAACTGACCTCACATGAGATAGGAATCCATCATCATTTGCCTTGTTTTGTCAGAATGGATCACAAAATATTCTCCAAGGCTCAACTGCTATCTAGATTAGAGAACAGAATGCAAAGCATTTGTGTCTTCTAGAAATCAGCACTGGCACTCACTGGTAGATAGATTTAAAATAAACGTTTAACATGTAATATCTGAGCCTCCCTCTCCTTCTGAAGTTACCCTGTCTGATAAGGTATGACACTGATGTCTCCTACCACTGACTGAGGAGCAATTTCAATAACAGACTCATTTTGACAATGTGTTATTCAATGCAAAAACCAAGCTCATGGCTCTATCTGGATGGATCTTTCTACTGTTTGGGAAATGAGCATGAGACTGAGAGTCAAATTTAAAGTGGACGTAAATGCATTCATCAGGCTGACCTGGATGATCTGCCTTGATAATTCTGCCGTTGCTTCAATAGACTGAAACAATTAGTCTCATGAGATCTGGAAAATCCCTGTCCACAGAATATCCATTAAATACAGAAAAACTGGACATAGCATTGCAAGTGTGGCCTACAAGTGCTGAATAGAAGGGCATAATCACTTTCCTCAACTGACATTCTTGCTAATACTGCTCAGTATGTGGTTGAACTTCTTTGCCTATGTTCCTCCTGGCTCATGTTCAACCTGTTGTTCACATAGACTCTCATGTTCTCTTCCACAAAGCTGCTTTCTAGCTGCTTGGCATGTAGCCTTTCTTGTTGCTTGAAGTTATTACATCTCAGGTGCAGGACTCTGCATTTGTCTTTATTGAACTTCGTAAGGTTCCTGTCAGCCCATTTCTCCAGTCTGTCGAAGTCTTTAAACAACAGCCATAGCCTCCAGTGTATCAGCTGCTCCCATCAATTCAAGGTACATACCATCCCATCATCCAAGTAAGTTAAAAATACGTTAAATGCTATCAGCTTCAGTACTGTCCCCTGAGGAATGCCACTAAAAGGGAGTGGCTGACATAACAAGCAGAGCTTCAATAGAGTGACCTTAAAAAACATGAGTATTGTGCCAATAGAAACATCTTGAAGTTCAGCAAAGAAATATGCACAATTCTGCACTGAAAGTAAGCCCCTGCAACAACAGAGACTGGGAATCAACCAGCTGAAAAGAAGTGTGCCTGCATGCCTCCTCTACCTGCTGGATTAAGGGCATGTGAATTTGCTTTCTTTCCCTACTTTGATAAAAAGTATTCTAAGCAAATACTTGTGGGATAATTGCATTTGATTAATTCACAGTGTATTTGGTTTCACAAGGGTTTTCCCTACTTGTTCCAGTTTCTGCTGATACTCAGTAGTTACTTGCTCCTTCTTTGCTTTCCAAGGAGATGCTTCAGTGCATTGTAAATAACAATTCTTCCAAAACCTCAAAGCATTTTTAAAAAGCACAAGCTGACAGGTGACTGTCTTACATCAGAGCTAGACATGAACAATATACCCAGATTAAAAACAAACTCACAGTTTAGAAGAATACAGATCTTAATCCTGTATTGACCTTCATGACTGACTTTCTTCTTAGTACTCAACAGAGACAGAACCCCTGAGCATCATTTGCTTGGAGACCATTTCAATTCTACATTTTTCATCTGAGGTCCAGTGTTGTAATATCTCATTGTATATGAAACCTAGTTAAATGAATTAGAGCTAAAAAGTATGTCAATGTAGAAATTTCAGCCATATACAAGGATCACAGGCTTTTGGCTACAAGAGAATCTAATATTTACCACAGAGAAATCAAAAAAAATTCCATTCTTACTTAGAAGAAAAAAAAAATATAGATCTTGAATTTCATATGCTGCTTAGATCTTCCAGTGATAAACACAGTAGGAAAGCAGAAAAAGACAAAAAAGATGATTTTGCAAACATTATCAGACAAATAATATCATCTGGCATAGAAATGCACCAAGTTTAGATACCTGGCTTAAGCTTAAAATAAAACAGGAAGTCAGGCAAGCATTTTAGCAAAATGAAATAAAAATAATACACAGTTTTGCCTGTAATCCCTAGATATGCATTTACCACAACACTGTGAAAGTACAGAAGATGAGGGGAAAAAAAAATCTAACAGAACAAATTAAGGCAAAGAATCCCTAGAGGGTGACTAGTCACCTCTGTTGCGGTGCTCATGTCATTTAGGCATTTGCTATGGATAGGTGACAAGTAATCAGAATACAAGTGTAATAAATTCAGTGATATTTACTCTACAGTGCAGTCCATCCTTCCAAGGCATTTTTTTTCTTAGAAGATTGATTTGTCAATTTATTGTGCAAGCTTGGAAAATGCAAAATGATTAGACATACAGCAATTATTTTTTAATCCCATCTCTGTCATGCCTATATTACTACAATAGGTAAAGTTTAACTATCAGCACGGAAAAACAATCCTGAAGGGCAATATAACTGTACTACAATGAAGGCTGGAAAAAACATAAAGCTTTCTACTTTTACACTGACTAATAAAGTTTACAAAGAAAGTTCTAGAAGGGGGAAAAAGACTGTTTAATGCACAGAATATGGCTAGGTAGATCAGCTACAACTCCCATTGGGCCCCCGCCTGCTCAAAATGAAGACGGTGGCAAAATTCCCATTACTTCAGGATATTTCAACATAAGCTCACACAGATCTAAAAAACTGCTTACATTGTATCTGGGTGAATGCTGTCTACTAAGTGTCATGGAGATGTGTAAATTGTATAGTTTTACATACATACCTGTAGATCAGATTTTGGAATTTCTCTGAAGTAGATGCTTAGAATATTGGGGGCCACTTTCTTAAATCTTCCCCAATTTAATTTTCATAGGTGCTGAAGCACTTAGGCTGCGTTAATCTGGAGATAAGGCTTCTCATCACACCTAGGGATCAACCATACTGAGTTTTGGCACTCAGTGTCTTTTTTTTACAAAGTTGGGAATCCTGTATGACTATGTTTCTGAAGGCAGCTAGCATGCTGTATCAGGAATAACAAGATACACAAGGGCTCTCCAATGTGGAATTCAGATTCCAATTCTCATCCTTTGCCTTGGAAATCATATGAACTCTGGTGATTTAGGAATATGGTCAGCAGCTGGCAAACAAAAAGATAACTACAGTGCCTCTCATCCCTTTAGTTTCCTCTTTGGGCTGACTGGGTAATGAATGCTTATAGATACTGTTGGACAAATTACATTCTAGACCTGTCACTTATTACAAGCCCAAACTTTGAACTAGTAAACTTCTGGCAATAGTGTGTTAGCAATACCTTTGCAAGCAGAATCTAGTAGTAAACTATCAAGTCACACAATAAAATGCACCTACTGTCTTAGTGGAATGTTACTAGGTATCTATTGGGAAAACACACTACTTAACATTTTCACTGGTGTATTTTGTACCTATAATAGAAGTGTGGAGTAAATAAGAAACGAACCCTTTGCTCATTCCTGGAAGATAGAGTTATAGATTTGCGACCTGCACTGTGCCTTAAAAATTATGACTATTGCTTAATGGTAAAAGTATATTCCAGACAGCATAAACAGTATGGCTGAGCTTGGGAAGGAGAAAAGATGTAATGAAAGATAAATACTAGGCCTCTGAACAACATCCAATTTCTCAGTGGGACCACTCAAATGTAGTGGAAGGGATGGAAGGACCACCAGTAGTAGAAGGGCACAGTAAATAGGACTCTTTCTTTCATAATTTTCTCTATGAAAGATGTTTGAAAGGTGAAAGGTGAAAGGAAAGCTTATTAGATCTATTCTGTTTCCATTACGTCTCAGCAAAGACGGATGAATTTTTCTGATTGTCCTTCAAAAATGTTTCTAGTACTAAGTATTGAAAAGTGAATTAGTCCTGAGGTATTAATTTTGATCCAAAAGTATCAAGACTTCTTATAGCAGAGAATAACAACTTCGGCATTATCTAGAGCCTCCATCCAGCTTCATTCGGTTTCATAAGCCTTGTTGATCAAAACATTTCCATAACAACACAAAGGAGGAGGAAGAGACGCTATGCCATGGCTGGGTCTGATCCTACCCAAGGGCTTTGAAGAGGAAGCTCAGTGTCTTAAATGAGCTGACAGAACATACAGATGAAGCTCTAATTACTTCTGATGACTCAGGTTAACAGTTGGTCTCAGTGAACAATGGGTAAAGCTAGCAGTACTAAAGTCTTGTATTCTGTCCCCATTCATTTATATAGTGCCAGAATAAAAATACATAGGCATTGTAAAGCATATGCTGCTTAAAGGACCTAAGCATAAGATCCACTTCTGTGAGCCTTCTAGAGAGCAGAGGCACAGACCACTACAAAGTGCAGAAGGTAGCATAAGGAGATCTATGTTTTATCCAGCTCTGTCACTCCCTTGTTACATTCTCTGACCTTGAGTAAATTGTTTTAACTTTCTCTGCTGATGCTTAACAGCTCAAAGCACAGTGAGATTCTTGTAAGAAAGGAGCCAAAATAAGCATAAAGTATTATTTTTCTTTGTGAAAAAAAAAAGTCTGATATGAAGAATGAAGACAATTTCCAATAGATAGTAAAATATACAAAATCCCTTGAAACTAGGGTGGTAGGAATTCACACCTTACTTGATGACTCATTTCAGAGATTAATGCTTTCTTCTTTTTTATAGGAAAAAATGAACAAAAAAAGCAAAATAAAGCTGAAAAATACTACACAACCAAAAATCCTCAGCTCAATAGTTTCCTCTACTTGAGCTCTAGAACATAAAAGATTCTAAACATTCTGTTTATCAGGGCCTCTCAAATGGAATAATTTAAGGGAAAAACAAACAGCAATTGTATGATTGTAAAGAGAAATTAGCATTTTGCTCAAAAGAAATGGCAATTAGCAATGATGACATTGTGATTTATACTAATTGAGATTAAGTCAGACAAAATGGCAACATTAGTAATCATTTGAAGTACTGTATTACTCATTACACTGTGCTTTGTAAACATCTCTCTTGAAATTAAAAAGTAATTAGTAGCATTTTAGTCATTTAATTCACTATAATTAGGATTTTAGGGAAACTACAGCCCTGCTGTTGGAAGTCTTTAAGGTTTTGAAATGAGGGAATGATTATTTTTTTTTTAAATCAGCTTTTAGTGGTGGCTAATTTTCTGTGGTTCTCTAGTCCACAAAGGCAAATTGCATCACTGGAAGTAATATGAAGGTATTTATTAGAATTGATTAGGCCTGGAACAAACATATCCATCCATCTTAATGTAGTGATGTGAACCAGTTGGCTTAGAAAGATTGTAATAGGATTACAGAGCCAAATCTAGATCCCAATTTCAGAGTCAGTATGGACAATAAATGAACAAATTTGTTACTTCCAAGGGGAACTAATATGTCCTATATGAAACAGGCTGTTTCCTGTGCAGAGCTTGGGGCATAAAATTGTCCTCATTACAAAATACCCAGTAAAAGGGGACACCCAAGTCATATAAACACCAAGTGTTTTAAACAAGCAAGCCAAAATCTCTGAGGGAGAGGTGTGCCTGCAGAACTAGCTTTCTAAATGATACACTGATATACTAGCAGAGTATCCAGCCTATTTGACACACACACAAAACATTTCAAAGAAGGTGTGATGCTGATGTATCCTCCTAACCTTCAGAGAACTTCCTCTATATTGTACTTAAAGACAGTGCATTCATAAGCTATTAAAAATAAGAAAAAAAGATCCCTAGTTTGTCTACTCTGACTTAGTATCACTATCCATCTACTCATATAGAAATCTTGGACAATTCTGAACTTCTGCTAAAATCAATTTCAATGTCTATACAGCATTTAGAGTAAACACATTTACAACTGAAGTTGCTTTGTACTTAACACTGCTGGACTACAAGCTCAGGAAAAGACCTGAGGGTAAATTTCAGGGAATTTTGCAGTACAAAAGTCTGGGCTACTCATGTTTATCTTGTCTTTTGCAGAGTTTTCTCTCATTTGCATTTGACACAGAACATGTCAGGAACTTTCTTGGAAGGATCTTTGGTCCTCTGACATTACCACAATGGCAGTTGAGATTTATGGGAGGTTTTGAGATTCCTACGGAAAAGCCTTATCCTTAGCAGGGATCCCAATAGTTTATACATAGACGAATATATAATTGCTGGGATATCAAGAGGCAGGCAAGGTACTAAAATAAACTTAGGTGCATTAATAGGCTCTGGCTTCTTCCAGCTCTTACTGAGTGATAGCTTCAGTCTTCTAACCACTCCTACCCGGAACAGCTAGAAAAAAACCTTTGGGCATCTCAGTCTGATGGTTGGTTGGTTTTATCAAGGATGTCCATAATCAAGACCTGTTCAGTCTCTTCAGGTAACAAGTGGCTTGTGAGTTACTCTTTGGGAAGCATGGACTTATACAAGGTTCATAAAGGTACACTGCATGCCAGGCTTTACTCCCACCGTAAGCTCTCAACAAGTTACTAAAGTCACATTAGTACAGCCTACTTCAACTTTATGTTTCTCCCCTCTGTCCTCTTAGATCAGCTTTTGCAAAGTAATGGTTTCTGTTAGACACAGTAAGAGAATTATCTTTTGTGGAACACCTTGGAGATTTGAAACCTGTTTAATTCTAATGCAAAGAAACAACCTGATCAATATAAGAGGAAGTGGGAAAACAGCGAAAGATTAGCTTACTAACAGCCCAGTGACTGGAGCATTACTGTGGAGAAGAGGAATACTGTTTAAGGAATTCAAAGCATGACCTTGAAATTTGAGTGCCACAGACACTGTACTGACAGATTCTGGTTTAAGGAGACATGTTTCATTTTTATCAGTCTCTCCTATTGGAGTTGTTTCAGATGTCCTAAATAATTAAGCATTACTGGCGTAAGAAACCAACTCACTACTCTGAGTCATCCACACAGGAGAGGAGAAGAATTCTAGATTTGCAGTTGGGACTTTAACAGGTCTCTATATTGTGAGTGAATGCCTGAACAAGAAAGCTGTTGTGAAATAGGGCTGGATTTCTTTCTTTTCCACTAGAAATTATGTTAAAGTTTTAGATCAATAGATTTTATTTCTGGTAAAAAAAAATATATTTATGTTTGAGTCAAAAGTGTAACCAACTACACTGAAAATACACTATGATCCTGATGTATAATAATTTGTATGAGGAAAGAAGAGCTAATTGCAAGATTGTGGAAAAAGAAAGGAGCTGCGAATAGACCTCTGTCTATCCCCTACAGATTTCTGCAGAATGAAGATTCAGCCCCATCATATTCATTATAAAATAATTGCAATAATGGAATCACAGTAGTTACTGTTTTCTCTTTTTAATTTCTAAAATGAAGATAGTGCATGAAACACTGATGTACTTACAACATTTAAATATATAATTTACTTAACAATGTATTTTACTTTCTTTAAAAAAGTACCAAAGCATCAGGGCAAGTGCCTCTGACATAAGTAAACATACAAATTACAAAAATCAGATGTTTTTTCACAGACGGAATACAGTATAGGAATGGCAGAGTACAGTAAGACTGGAGGGAGGAAAAGTAATTGCCAAACAGAAGTTATCAATTTTGACTTTTAAATGTAGAAAACTGGATTTTAGCACTAGAATGTTATAATATTTGGAGGCGTGAAACTGAAGTAGTGGCAAGTATAATAAATAATTTATTCTAAGAATCTATATTCTTTCTCTCTTCACCAAAAGAATTGTTGTCACATTCTCTATTCATTATTTTCAAATGAAAAGTCATCTAGAAGCATTACTACCAGTGATATATTTTTGCTATCCTTTTTATAGAGCTTTAGGTCTTTCTCTTTGGCCAAATCTCAAAGGTTCTGTTCCATCTTTCTCAGTCTCTGCACCTTCCTTACGCAATCATCTCCTAATTTTCTTTCCTCTTAGCTAGCTGCTTCTTCAGTGTATTTTCAGTTATGGGGCAGAGTGGAAGAAAGGGGTCCATCTGAGGGGCTCCCTAGGGCTGTGTTCACAAGCCCATGTTGTTCTCATTTTAGACATAATACCTTTTATATTGCTATTATTCCTTTACTGTTTATTCACAAGTCTTTCTGACATCTGCTCTTTGATGTCTTATCATTAATTTAAAATATTACTTGTGCAGAATCAGACTCCTAAATAATAGCTGGTCAGGAATGATCCAGTGAGGTATTACACCAATTACACCAACAAGAAAAGCAGGGAAGGAAACAGTACAACCATATTTTTATAACTGAATTGATTCTGATTTCCATAGAAGTCAAACAATCTGGCATATGTTAGAAATGATGGGTCACTCTACCTTCCTCTGGGATTATTCTAGTTATTCTGGGTTTAAGCATAAAAAAAAATCCCTCTGGCAGGTATCTACCTGTTTTGCAGCATACAGACGCTGGAAGTAGGATGAGAAGCTGGCCCAGAATATTTTACGTATATCTGCAAGATTACCCAGAAAGTATAACCATGTTTAAATTACAAGGGAGCACGTTTAAATAGTTTTCTAAAAAAAAAAAAAAAAAACTTAGCAGCCTGCTTCTGTCACTGCATTCTTCTGTTGCAAAGAACATTAGTATACATTAAGACCTCACGAAGTGGATGGAGCCTGAGCTGGTTGAGTTTGTATTACAGTTACATGAACTGTTTTGTCCTGTCTTTCATACTGTTGTGTTTCACGTTAAAAGTAAATATTAATTTATACCTACCACCCACTATATTTATTATTTAGATTTCTCTTCTACATTATCTCCTGCTTGGAATTCGTTTCACAGATTATATCTCTTTAGATGCTGGGCTGGGTTTTTATTTCTTCATTTTCTCCTTTGTGTTCATTTCCCACCCCATCACCAAGTTCTACTATGCAGAATACAAACTTAACAATTTGAAAGAAAGCTACCACACCCTCCATATTCAAGTAGCTTCAGAATTAGATAAAATGAATCCATTTATCTCTTTTATCAGTGTGAAAGTACTATTAAAACTCTTCCTTTTCCTTCTGAAATATTGCATTTCCAGAAAAGACTTACAGAAGTTTGCTATTATGTATACTATATTAACAACTACCCCACTCAGAATGGAGATGCACTCAGTAATGGATGAAAGCTGTTTCTGTTAACGCGTGTCTGATTCACTTGTGGAATGCGCCTCTCTTTTGCTGGCAGGCTTTGTACAAAGACACAATGCCAGGAAGACAAAGGCTTTATGATCCAGCAGGATCATTCCACAGGATAAAGTATGTGGTACTTAGCATATTGATAATGGATCGAGAATTAATGAAGGTTGGCATGCCACTTTAATTGAAACAATTGATTTGTTTCTGTAATCACCAGCAATTCTACCGTCCTGATTGCTCTACTTCCTCAAACTCCATTAAAACACTTTATTTCTGCTATACAGGTGGTTTCTTTTCTCTTTTTTCTTCTACTACTAAAGATAATAGCCATTTGCAACTTAGAATGTAAATAGTGAATACAGAGGAGGATGGGCCCAAGCTCACTCAGGGCTTTAATGATCCTCACATCAAACTGTTTCCTTCATAAAAGCAGCATTCTCTTGTAATTATCAATACATTAATTAAGTGGGGGTTCAACTTTCTCCAGCGCTTGCAGGCAGAAGTGCCAAATCCATTTAGCACCTTCCAAATACAGACAAGCACACAGAGCACACAGACAATAAACACACAGGTTGAAGATACCGGAGTATTGGGAACTCACATGTGAAAATTCAGATCAATAGCAAAATATGAGGGTAGAGGGTTGTGAATATCTCTGTAACAGAAGACTGCGTTAATTAAGAAAGGAAATTAATAGCTGGTATGTGCTAATCATTTTGTAAAAGACGCTCTTGTCCTCCTTATATGCCTAATTCCCCTTCCCTTACAGGAGTTCTTTATATCACTCCTGTCTTCCTTTCTATAAGGAGAGCTGGATATACTTCCTAAATCAGAAATATTTCTAGGTCAGTCGGAGTGCTTTGCTTTACTTCTGTCTAGGAAAAGTGTGTGCCATCCGTATTCCAGTCTGTACATCAGTCTCTTATGGCTTCAAGTGAACAAGGCTCCCTAAGCAACAATTATTAGAAAGAGACTCGATGATGCTATCCCAAAATTGTTTCTGCAGTTTTTCTCTTCTAATGTGAAGTGTTCACGGTGTTGCTATGTACTGTTCCACAGTTATCATTCTTCACTTAATTAGTAGCTGCTTTTAGGGATAAAGTTATGTCTGTGCATGATGTAAATAATAATGAATATAACCCTTTAAAATAAAATATAAATAATGCCAAATACTCTTCATTAGTAATCCTTCAACTACTTTATAAAAAATCTCCCCTATTTTTCTCTTGAGGAAACTGAGGCACAGACTTGTGAAATTACTTCCTAAGCTTGTCAAGAGTATCAGTGGCAAAGCCCAGACCAGAATCCTTCTCTTCTATGTTCAAGGTTAGCACTCTGCTCACCCTGCTTATGTAACAGCAAAATATTTACATTTTCTTCAATTGCTTTGTTCAAAAACAGGAGTACATGTATAAATAACTTTGTCAAGAACACATATTCATAGAAAAATAAAACATTGCCAACTCCCAAATTCCCCTCCTGTTGCCCATTGTCAGTGATGGTAGCAACATAAAGACAATCACTCATTTTACATTAAGTTCTGTGTGGTTTTGATAGGGGAATTAATTTCAAGGAGGCCTAATCCCTTAACAAGCTAGGAATTTGAAAGCAAATGAATATTTAATCACACTCCAGATCAGAGCAGGAGGAAGCACTCCTGCTTTTTACAGACAAGAAACTCCTCAATCTTGAAGTCCACCTAAACTTCTTCTACCAGTCCCTACCAATCACAGAACTGATTGCTGAAAGTAACCTGTGACAAAGATATTTAATCTCCTAGTGTTATTGACTTCCATCAAGTTTCTTTAAAATACATAAGTAAAAACAAAGGAGCCCATTTTTCACTAATTTAGTAACTGATGATGGTAGAAAGCCCATGAGGGTTAGTTAGGTGGATGTGTAGGATTAAGTACAGATAGAAGAGTGGTAGATTTGAAAACATAACTGAAGGTGTCATGAGGTGTTCAGAGTCCCCTGGAGACACAGTTAATAGGAAAAAGAATAAAAACAGGAAATTGGACTTGCGGATTATGACAGAGAAGGTAAAAGGAAAAGACAAGCCACAAACTCTTAAACTACACAGGTGATTAAAATATATTATGGGAGGTATGTCAGAGGAAGCAGAGTCCCAGAAACACATTGGTAAAAAGTAGTAATAAATAACTTCTTTGAAAGCCAAAGATTAAGGAGAACAAACACAAAGAAGAAACCTTGCCAAGAGGGATTCTGTGGAACAAACAATTTCAGTGGAATGCAAAGGCAGAAACTATAAATGGCTACAGAAAACTTAAAGATAACAGTATTACTATTCTAGATGGCGTAACTTTTTTCAGACTTAATAGAATTGTATTTTTGGTTGAATTGGTAAAATAAGAACTGCTTCCTGGAAGAACTGAAAAGAATGACAGACTATTAAGATAATCTCTAGAAGTAAAAAAAAAAAAAATGTAGATAAGAAGTATCCTGATGTTTTACTTAGTTTGGGACACTCTGAAGTACATAGGCTGGCTTATAGTGGTTGGAAAGCTTTATGAAGGACTTTAATCAAGGACCTAACATCCTTGATTTGGAAGATAATTGAAAATTGGCAGGCCTGGGGTTATGGTCAAAAACACAGGCCCTCTGAGGTGTGGAGTATTTTAGTTTTGGCAAGGCCCCTATGTAGCAAATGTGCATTTGACAGTCAAGGTCAACACACTGGGGCTTTTCTCTGAAATGCCTTTATTCTGGATAAATACTGCTTCACTTTCTGAAATCTGCTCAGTTGTAAAGTAGCCTTTTCATTAGTAGCTGTAGCTTTTCAAAGTAGCTGTAGAGTAGCTCTTTGCACAAGTTGAAATGAACTCAGGTCTTCTGGGGTCTGCAGTTAAAAACTCTACCTAGAGAAAATGAAGTGGGGGATTCTTTAATAGAAAGTTAAAGATCTAAACCATACACAGGGCACCTTTAAAAAGGAATACAAGACTCACAAAGTTACGTCATTGATTGTGACACTTTACTATGGGGATGCTGGAGAAAAGATGTAAACCAGTGAGAACAGAAGATGCAGGTTTGGGAAAAAAAGAAGGGTTGTGACTGGAGCCAGGAATATTACAGCAGGCTTTGTGACAGGGTCTACACAACACAGATGACCTGAAGAAGAGGATCTACTTTAGAAAGAAAAGCTGAGGAAGAGGAAGTTGTTCAGATGGTAATGGGTTAGAGTGGCAATTTGAGGCACTTCATAATCAGAAACTGTGAGGAAGAGGGAAAACATCTGGAGAAAAGATAAAAGGGTGTAAGTTTTAGACACCACCTGCTTCGCATAGGCAATGCATTCCCCATAAGAGATGATGTTTCATTTTGAGTACACAGTCTCCCTTTTCTCAATCTCTTATCAATTGATGTGTTTCACTGGCAAAAGCAGTAAGTGCCTCTTTTCAAACTTACCATGTCTTGGAGCTCAGCAGCTAAGAGACAATACAGAAATTGTTACGTTGAACTTACAAAGCCACAGCAGTTCACAGAATCTGATTGACTTTATTTTATTTCTATAACTGGGCCTATGGAAAGGTAAATAGTGCATCAGCTGCTCAAGGATGTGTCAGGCTTCTTACTTGTTTTCTCTTATGTTATATTGATTAAAACAGCAGGAGCAGCCTACCAGCACAGTCCCTGCAGTCAACTGCTCAGACAACCTTGTAATGACTTGAAATTTATAAAGTACTCACCAAGAAAGCAGACACCATAGATCGCAAATGAAGAGAAATTGTATCTTTTAAAAATATATTTTCCATTCCTTTTTCACTGCTTTTTCTGTTCAGTTCTAAGTTATTGCACAATGCAGCTGGTATGAATATCTGATTAACTAGCACAAGCAAATTTGGTGTTTGTCTTTTGTTTCTTTTAATTCTTAGTGCAAATAAAAGTGTTTTTGAAGTGAATAAATTAGTGCTTTTATGCTCAAGATAAAACTTGCTGCCATTTATTTACCTCTTCTGTTTGCCCAGGGGAAAAAAAAAAAAGGCAGCCTAGGACAGTCGTCTCAGGATAGCTCCTTAAAGGTCCAGGCAGACAAAAAAGCTAGACAAAGTTAAGAAGTCACCTACAAGTCACAATACTGTTACTGCACTATGATCAAACAAGTGCAGATAGTGAAAAAAAGGATGCTCAAGAAGCCAATGGAAAGACCATCAAACAGAGGTAAACAAATCATAAAAAGAATACTAACACTTTTAATAAACTAAGTCTTTTCCTAAGAAGAAATGACATTTTGATGACGAAAAACATCAACTTTATAAACTTCTTGAACACACTTCTGAACAATAGCTTCCTTAAGTACAAAATACAGTTGTTTGTAAGCTGTTTTTCCAGATGGCTGAAAAGGATTATCTTACCCCTCTCCCTGGAGTCCCGCTTCTTGTTCACTTTTGCTGTGTCACCTTTGATTTATCACCTGCTGAAATTGGAGAAGAATGGAATACAGTTCCTGAGGCCAGAATCAATACACCTTTCATGTTGACTGGCAATAGAGTTAACTTTGAGGAACACATATCATCAAAAATATTTGTGTTGGAATCATTTGCTTAGTGCAACATACATTTTCATCTTTAAAATGAGAGTTGCTAAATGCATTGAAAAATTATACAGAAATGTGTAGCAAAATAATCTAAAAAAAAAGAAAACTAGGAAGATTTTAAGAAACTTGTAACATAGAAACAAATTATTGTGTGGGTGTTTTTAGGAAACAATTTAAAGTGTTTTTTGTTTTTTTTTGGTATCTCTAGTTCAGTTGTGAGAAGTATAAATGTATTTTTGGATGAAAGCTTTATAGGTCTTAGAATGGTAAACGTACAGCAGTTACAAGGTGCAAAATTCCTCTTCCTTGATTTTTTTATGCCTGACAATAATATACTTCTCCCTGCCAACACCTGCACAGACTCTCTATTAGCAGTAACATCAAGATTTCCCTATCTCTAGCATGCATTACAGCTTATCTTCCACATCTTTGTGCCTCCCTCAAAAGAGAAGCCACTACATCATTTACGTTTCTTCTCCAACTTTATTTTTCTGAATAATGCCACCTATCTAGCGTTCCTATGTGTTCCATTGTCCTCTTTTATCTTTTCCACATTTAATACACTCTGAAAGTTCTTTGTAAGGAGAATTGTTCTCCTTGGGTCATACCTGAGTCAGACTGGAGAACAGACTCTGTTCTGTCATGGACATGAATTCTGATCTAAATAAAAGATTGCTTTCTGCATCCAATTCTTTACATATGAACTGAAACAAAAACATTCCAATTTTGTTCCTTTTCCTTTCCCCCTTTCCTGTGGGTTCCCTTCTGTCTGTTCCCAGATCACAAGAATTTTAGAAAAGTGGTCTTTTCTTTTTGTAAGTACTGCTGGGCATACTGGAAGCTCTCACTGAATAATGAGAAGTAGAAGCATGTTCTCCTTACACTCCTGAAAATATATAACCATGTATTTTCACTCTTTCTCCAGAGAGCAAGGGAGAACATAAGATTGAGCTAAATTTCACTGAAGTCTCAGTGGATTCATTTGCCAGAATGTATGCCTGTATGAGTGTATATATGTACATGTTTTCCATACATTTCTGCCTAGATGTAGTTGTTAAAGTGGGATGCTAATCCATATGCTAGCTTCTAAAACACAGATTCGACAGACAAATTAGTATCTAAAACTCTGATGGAGGTGAACCATTATGATGAATACTCACAAAAGGATCCAATTAAAGCAAGGACTCATGAACAGCTAGAGTAATGGTCATACTAGCTTTTCCATGTGATCTCCTAAACCTTTGACAGGCATGGAGAGGGCTGAAGACATTCCAATGTTAAAGGACAGATGAAAGCATGGCCCAAATGAAGTTGCAAAAGCCTCTTTTTAGTCCTGAAATTCTGTGTCTTCTAGGTGTTTTGAATAAGCTCCTTGAATGAAAAAGCCTCTCACTGGCACACAATATTCATGAACCTCCCTGTTATTCTGAAAAGCCTGCCCTTGCTAAAATGTATTCTGCATGACTGATGAAAACAAATCAATCAACTCCCCCCTCCCCGTCTTTATACACAACCAGCAAAGTTACTATTTTCATTTCTCAGGCAGAACATTTAAAGAATCTTATTAACAAACTCATAAACTGTACTATCAATAAAATTCAAAAGCACTAAGAGACTTATTTAAGAATAAAGTATTTTAATAAGCAATGTCTTTGTTTCAAAGCGCTCAGACTAACCATCCTCAAACTCAACCTATTGTAAGTCATTCTAATCAGCAACAACTCTCACATTTCAAGGGACACAGTATCGCTTCTCAACTAACTGGTCATAGAATGTCTGTTACAGAGCAAAGACAATTTTAAGATAAACAACAGTTAAGAGGGGCCACAAATCTAAACTTAACTCATAACTTGCTTTGTATGGGTAAGAGTGAAGTGATCCCTTAAAATCCTTGAAAATAAAGTCAGGTTCCTCATTAGTATTTACTTTTCAATCTAAAACCTATGTGCTCAGCCAGTTCTGTTTATTCAGGTATAACAAAAACTCATTTACTGCAAAAGAGATGAGTCCAAGATGGTAAAAATGTGCTTTACCTAATGAATTTAGCTCTTAATGTAAAATTCAACATGATGAGTATCTTAAAAGACTTACAGCTTTTGGATGAATGTTTCAGTTTGGGGCTGAAACCTCAGGAATTTCATTTGTCTCTGTGCCCTTGACTCCATCATGAAATCTTAGCCTTACAATTTGGAAAAGAATTTGGATCACAGCTGTCCCATAATTTGCAACTGGTCTACCTCCTTGGCCATGTTTTACTGTAAACAAAGACTGATAGATATAACTCTGAAGATTAATTCTATGCCATATGTTCAACTGCCATGGCAGAATCCAGGAAAAAAAAAATCCTGAATGTATAGAGTTCACAAGTTAGTCTTTCTCTGAAGAACTAGGTGGCTATTACCATTATTGTAAAATAGTGGGTATTTTGTTGCTAGTTTATTGCTTTAGAGTCTGATTCTAAGAGATACTAGACAATCACTACATGCTCATGACATTAAAAAAGATCAGAAATACACTCATCATCATTAGATTTTATATCAATCAAAAGAACAACTGATTATGAACAATATCTGGATTCCATTCAAAAATATAATCTGTTAAATAAAATTAGAGCCAGAAATCAATCTGCCAAGTTTAAAACAATAGCATTTGATTATTACTTTAGCACCATTAAAATATTATCATTGATCAGGGGGAACCTCTAATTCTGCCTTTCATTTTGATTCTTAACATTAGTAGACTCTTTAGTGCACTTAGTAAATACTGTGAAAATATTAAATATGTTAATTCTTATTAGTGAATACATTTATGGATTTTACTGATGTTTCTTGCTTTTTCAAGGAACCTGAAAGGAAGTCCCCCAATAAAACTTACTGGTTTCTGAAAAGGATGGTGTGTAATCCAAACAATGAATTTTAATCTGAATCTTGATTAAATGTTTCACTAAAATTCAATGTGCTATTATTAAAAGCTTTGATCACCCTTTTGACAGTAACTGCTGTTACAATAGGGAGGGGGAAATTGAAGACTGACTGACTAACTTCTAACACAGATTCTAATGTATTTTAACCCAAAATGGAAAAACTGAAGAAAAATGTTCAGGTGCAAGCAGATGTATTGATATAAGGATGGTCTTCCAAAGAATCTAAACATATTTTTATGAAACTAAAGAAGTCAATGAAAAAATTAAAAATAATCAAAACAACATAATAAATGTTATAGATAACAATGTCATAAAAGATTAAATCTTAGAAAAAAATAGTCATTTAATTTTTAATCATTTAGTATATAAAACAGATACGAGAATAATCAATCTGAGCCTGGTCCATAGCTGCAAGAAACATTTTTGCATTTTTCTGGCTGTATTCATAATGTTCTTGTGATCTGCTTCAGGGAACTATTGCTCTTTCCCCTAGCCAATTAATCTGGAACAGTGTGCATCCACTGTTTGTGGCTAGTCCCTTCTAAAATTGATTTGCTACATCCACACTACATAGCACTTGGAGTAATCCCTATCTGAGAACATATTCCAGAAGCCACTGTGCCTACTTATCCAAACACCCTTCAGTACGCCACACTTACCATCTGTCTTCCCTCACGTGCCACGTGCCCACACTATCAAGCCTTGGAAACAGCCCTATGGAGTGAAATTCTGCTCAGTGGTCCTGGAGACAACAGGCTGCACCTCCAGCTGCCATTGCTGCATTCCCCGTGTGACACAGGTGCTACCATCTTGTCAGCTACCGCTGGGCCAGCCTTGTCCTCCTATAACCAAGGTCAGTCTTGCTTATAGAACCTTGGTGACCCAGCTCTTTTTTTTTTTTTTTTTCCCAAAAGTATCTTTGAAGAAGAAACAAAGCAGCAAAGCATGCCATTTTGTGGTCATGCCTGGACACATACAACATTGCATTGCGACTCAAGGAGCCCCAAACTGGACATTTCATGCCAGATGCCATCTTACAAGTGCCGAATTGAGGAGGAAGATTACTTCTCTGGACCTGCTGGCAACAGCCTCACTAACACAGCCCAGGATACTGTTAATCTCTGCTGCCAGGGTGCACTTCTGGCTCACGTTTAGCTTGCTGTTCACCTGATGCCTTTTCTGTAGAGATGCTTCATAGCTGCCTCCAGACTGTACTGTTTCATAGGGTTATTCCTCTCCAGGAGCAGGACTTTGGATTGCTTTTGCTGAATTTATTAAGTGTCTGTCAGCCAATTTCTCCAGCCCACCCAGGTCCCTTTGAATAGCATATTGTCCAATCTTTCCAGTTTCATGTTGCCTGCAAACTTGCTGAGGGTGCACTTCATCCTGTCTTCTGTAGCACTAATGAAGACAGTCCCAGCACTGAACCCTGAGAGGTGCAACAGTTGTTGTGTCCTCACTTCTGTTTATGTTATGATAAAAGTCTTCTTTCATATCTAGTTTTAAGTTCTCCTCACTAGGTTAGCCAAGCCAGTTTGCAAAGACTCTCCTGCTCCACTTAGTTGGATATACCCCATCTTGTCTGAACACTCCTTGCCCCTCAATTAAATTTTACTTGCAGCACCAGTCATGTAGCCTGGTGCTGATCTGCTGGATGTGTCCACTTCTGTTCTAGCTTTTCCCACTCACCAGCAGGATTGAGGACAGCATTACAAGCCTCTCTGCCTTTTTCTTGCCCCTTGAGCTCTGCAGTTGCTCTAGGTACTCTCCCATCTTACTCCTGGCAGCATTCTTGGTGCCCAAATGGAAGAGCAACAAAAGATAACAAGTTTGAGGTCCTGCCAAGCCTCGGCAGTCTCCCTGGAGCATCTCAGATCCTGATTCCTGGAAAGCAGCAGATCTCCCGAGACATCAGGTAGGATCTGGAAGTGGGTGGCTCCATCTCCCCTAACGGGACAGCCTCCAAAAGCCATCGCTTGTCTCTTCTACTTCCCCGCACTACGCTGGAAACCAGGGTGTTCAGAAGCAGCTCCCAGCCGAGCGGGAAGCAGAGCTCGGAGCTGCCGCACACACTTGAGAGCACCGACCGCGCAGTGGTGCCCTGTACGCGCCCTGCCCGTCACCTCAACGGCCGCCCGGCCTCGCGCGCGCGCCGCGCCAACGGCCGCGCCGCCCGCCCCAGCGCGCGCGCCGCGCCAACGGTCCGCCTCCAACCGCCGCTCCCCCCGCCCAGCTGCGCTCAGCGGCCCCTACCCTTTCCCCTGGCGGCCCGCCCGGATGGCTTCAGCAGCCGTAGCCTGGGGGTGGCGTGGCGGAGCCTCCTAAAAGGAGCTTCCGACAGCTGCCGAGGTGTGTTGCCACGAGTGCCGGAAGCGCAGAGGCTTTGGGAGCTCACCTCGTCCTCGGCAAAGGCTCTAGGGGGTGCAGGAGGAGAGGGCTGGCGGAGGCCGGCTGCTCTTAGTGGGATTACGAGGGGCGGCTAGGTGCTTGTTCCTGCCCCTTGTGTGGCACACACCCGGCCGCTGTGGCAAGGCTGTGGGGTGCTGGGTGTAGGGCTGCACCTTCGACTGCAACAGCTAGCTAGCCGGCCGGTCACACCTCCTCTATGCCAGGGAGGAGCAGCTGGCTTGCTGAGAAAAACAACACTTGGGTGGAGCTGTGATGGTGAAGAAGGCCTCTGGCCTTTCTTGGCCTGGATCCTCAGCCTGACTCAGCACAGGTGCAGCAAGCTCCTGTCTGTCCGGTGTGCCTACTGAGGACACAGAGGGGTGCCAGCCACCTCCCACAGCTGAGTGCCAGGCTGCCGTCTTAGGTAGCTGGCTCTTCCTAAGAGTGGGCAACCTGCAGGCTGGTGCGGAGAGCTACCACCCTCTGTGCCGGGCATCTTCCTGGCTGTTTTTTGGGGGAAGAGAGATTTGTGCCACTCTGATGCTAGTTGTTTTGACAACACAGAAAAGCATTTCCAGAATGGTCAGAGAGAAAGGAGAAAGAACCAAAATGTTTTAGAAAGAACACAGCAGTTTGACACTTCAGTAAAGTGAAGAATGAATACAAGGTTGGATTTGAGCATACTAAAGTAAGTTTTTCCTAAAAATCATCAGCAGTGAAATACATAATGTTGACATATCAGTGGTCATTTTTATGTTTCAAAGTTAAAAAGTGATAAAATGAATGAGGCAGTTCGAATCTCTCTTACGAAGACTGCAGTAGAGTATCAGTAGGATGTGAATTAAAAGAAATCTGCTGTGTACTACAATATGCAATATATCTATTGTATAGGCATTCTTCAGAAAACGAAAACTATCAACGTACCGGTTACATTCTGGACTATTTTTCTTACTGTGAATTATGCAAACTGTGATTAAGTATCTTGCCAAAATACACAGGCCTGTTTACCTGCTGTGTCTCTTATAAATGGACATCTTTCTTCATTTCAGTGTCTCACTTCATCATTTTAGTTAAACTGCAAGAGTAGGTTTACGTGGATCTGCAGTTTACCAATGTTTAAAATATTACATTAGAATTTTGTTCTATTTTTTCAATTTATCCCTAGGCTAATGATCCAGGTTATCTTCATTGGAATTCCTGGCAGGATCAATTCATAAAATACTCCATAACTGAGAAATTTCGAAACGAAGTGTTCTTTGGAGACCTCACAGTCTCCAAGACCTCGTTAAATTGCTATTCATACAATATGCTTCCTAACCACCAGGGTCATTTTTCTGTGAAGGTACATCACAAAGGGAAAGGAATAAATCTCAGTGAATATTTCACAATTCTCTCTGGCCATCAAAGTTTTAAATGGCATCTTAACTGTGCATAGCCAATAAAATGAGAATCAAAAGGCAATTGCAGGATAGCCCTGATAAAATGAGCCAACTGCCGTCCCACATTATTTCACCCGGAGAGGAAGAACACATGCTAAATTGAAAGATAATACACATGCGTCACTCTACTGTATAGCAATAAAAGGTGCTTCTGCAGAATTATATTGGCTAAGAAAGTGAAATACTTTCAGGAGCTCTTATTTTCAGATTTACTGGTTTTATTCATCATGTAAGAATTTGAAGAGTTACAATCCATCTTTCTCTTTTTGGAAAAATTCAGTCTCTGTTATTCTTGCTGTGAAAGACCTTCATTGTGTTCAGTCTGGACAATCTCTTCCATGTTTCCGTTTTCTAGTAGAGTGGAGTGGTGCCTGTTTTTCTGTGTTTTTTTGTTTTTTTGTTTGTTTGTTTTAACAAAAGCACTTTCATTCCTGTACTTTTGACTCTTAAAAACACTGCTGAACTGTGTCAGTGAAGCTCTTGTGTATCAACGCAGATAGATAAAAGATAGCCCATCTTTGTATTCAATAATTTTGTATGAAATACTTTTCAAATGCTAGTCAGTTTTCATAGCTTCTATGGAAACCTGGAGATATTTTAAATATAAAAATAGAAGAAGAAGGGCATAAATTCTGGAAATGGCTAAGCAAGGGCAGAAGAGGAATCACTGCTACACATGTAGGTGAATATAAGAAATATGCAAAAATCATAACTATTATTCAAAAATGGTGAAGCCACAAATGAACTCGTAAGTTGCTAGTGAAGACAATCCACCTATTATTTATTCCTGTTAAGATACTACTTATTTAGGGACAATCAACTCCCATTGAATATTATCTTACTACATCAGTAGTCCATATGAATTAGTGAGAGTAGTTATGTATCAAGAGAGAGCTTGAGGAATTTAAGTGCAAACTTTGTGTTTTAGTATGTAAACTTCGAAACATAAATGATCATGTAAGACAGTCACAAAATTATCTCAATGTGTTTTGACAGTCTTAGAAAAACTTAAAAATACAAGTCACTGACATACATAGAAAAATGGACATTTTAAAAGAGTTATTAAATATTCTATAGGGACCTTTTATGGTTGTCTGCAAGCAAATGATACATCTTTTTATCATAGATATATCTATTTAAACAAACCCTTTTTATTTTCCAAAAATGTTAAATTTAAAAAGTTAAATTCTCAGAAGTGAGATGATTTGTAATAGTCTATAGTAATCCAGTGTTTCCTAGCCTCCTTGCTTGATTGTATAATTAGGTATCTCCCTTTGGAATGGCAGGAAAAAATCCTTTTCCTAGAACTTCCAAGATTGTGAAATATCTATCAAGAAAGCTGCATCATTTTTACATACAGATCATATCAATGAATTGGGGGGAGGTTTAGCTCAGTTGGTTAGAGGATGGTGCTGCTAATACCAAGGTCACAAGTTCAGTCTCCGTGTGGGCTACGCTGAGGGTTGGACTAGGTGAACTCCAGAGGTCTCTTGCAACCTATGATGCTATGAATCTTGGGTCTTGCCATCTCTTATTATCACAGGAAACTCCATGCATGTGAAAAAGAGGATGAATTTTCTATGTTGTGCCACTGAACAGCTAGAAGCTGCTCAAGACACTCTAATGTTAGAAGACCAAGCCCCGTGGAAACTTACAGTTATCCAAGAACTGGTTACAAAGTGAGAAGTAAGACATAACTACTTTTTTCATATAGTTCTACCATGTATTGCTGGCTATTAGCTTAACATGTGTGATTCACTGCATGTATATGTGCTCCTAGTAGCAGTGATAGATTGTAGCCATATTTTTGGAAAAGTAATCATGCACTTAACATTAAAGATCAAGAGACAATGTCATGAAGTTATATTTTTCTTGCTATCTTTACTATCACAAGCACCTAAGACTTCTTTAAAGCCTTTGGAGACCCATTTTAGAGTCAACATACTCTTTCCCTGTCACACACTTTGACAAAAACTGAGGAAGCAAAAGGGGGCAGGCAGAAGAAAAGGAAGCACAAGTTTCCATAAAACAGTATTCTAGTTTTTACCATCCTATCTCAGAGGATTAATGACACAAACAGATAAATGTGATACATACCTGGTTATTTTTGAAACAGGTGATAAATAAGACAATGTATTCTTTCCTTCAACTTACTATATGTTTCAAAGAGCATTATAAGGACTTGGTGTAGCAAAACAACTGTTTCTTGGTCCTTGTTGTAGTGGACCCCCATAAGTGATATAGGCTTAAGTGTTAATGATGTTTTACTAGAGTTTTTTTTTCTTCAATAAATCTGCAGAGAATTTTTAAATACATTGTTCCAAAAATCTTGGAACAACAACAACAACAAAGCATGGAACAGAGAGAGAACATTCCTCAGTAGAGATAACACAGGATATCTTTTAAAATCACATTGCAGGTCCCCAAAATATGGCAAAGTTTCAGTCATCTCCATACTATGTCTGGAGTGCACAAATGCTCAGGAAGTACTCTGTAAACACTCTGTAAAGTATTAATACTTAACAGACTACCAGACACATGGAACTCAAAAGAGCAATTTAAATGTGTTGGTTAAACCACAGCAGTTTAGCATGCTTCAGCTGCAAGACAGCTGCAAAACAGTGACACTGTTTAGACCCTTACTTGTGAAAAACTTATATAGTGCTTCTAATTGCCAGGAAAATGGAGAAATTTGGTAAAAATCAGTAAACATAGTCTTTCTTCTGTTTAGGCCTTGGCTTCAAGGACATCTGGGAGCCAAGTGGCAGGCTGACACACCTGTAGGGGCTCTTCCTCTGTCTTTGTGGTCTTTCTTTATGGAGTTTCACTCAATACATGGATACTGTAGATCAGCTACAAAATGAGAACTTAGTGCTAATTTAGATCCTTGACAGCCTTGTGAGATGGTTGTCTTTCGAACTGTAGATTGCTGGTAGAGTTAAAAAGGAAGTGTTTCAAGGCTATGAAAGAGTGCAACAACATGCAAAAAAATGCAGTAAGTGGTCCACAGTCTTGCAAGGAGAGCATTTATCTCTGAGGGCTTCAGGATAGTTTCTGAGCTGACCAGAGTGTTACTGCTCTGTACAAGCAATACAAGAGCAGTCCAGCACTGTGACTCCATATGATTGGGTGGAAAAGCTTGCTGGGACTGTTCCAAGCCTTCACTTTGCACAGTACCCACATCCTGCACAGGCAGTGCCTTTAGCACACTCAGGGCCCTGATCCCCCAAGGACACTGCCACGATCCATCTGGTACCACACCGTGAGATGCCTGTTATTCAACCTGACTTCCTATTATATCAGACACTGGAACTCCACCTTGAAATCTTGAAGTTCTTTTGCTTGAATAGCTACGGTGTAAGGCCACAGCTACAGCAAAACGAACTTTCAGTCAGATTAATGATGATTGACTCAAGGGAATAGGCCAGCAATGACACCTGAAGTCCAATAATGACAAAATCAAAGGAAAAAAGGAAGGTAATACACAAAGGAAGGAATATGTACTGTATAATCAATTCTAAATTGATTATACTCTGTTGTAGAATAAAATTAAATATTAAGAATACTATGGAGCAATTATAAAATGTAACACTATACTCGGAAAAGTTTTTCCTTTTGGTCGCTGTATTTCAGAAGAAGTAGAGGTGTAGCACATGTTCGAGGCTAATGAAAGCTATGGTAGATTCAGCTAGGGCTTTGAAAATGAATTGGAAGCCATATAGAAAGACTGAAAGGATTCAATCTATTCAATTTAAGAAATAGTTTTGATCACAGTCTGTGAGTATGATCAGGAACATAAAAAACATGTTAAGGCGGAGCTCAACAGAGAAAGATTATCTGATTCCAGCTCTGGAAGTGGCATCGTGAAAAAGTAGGAACATGGCTTATATTGCCACTAGGAAGAGTAATTAATAGTGGCAAAATCATGTTCTGTGTTAGGTTGTTCCAACACCAGATATTTTTAACGTCAAAACTTAATAGCTTTCTGAAAGATACACTGTATTTCAAATTTCCACTAACATGAAGAAGTACTATTGCCAGTGTTATACGGAGTCAGATTAGATCCTGAAGGGCCTGCATACTTTGTGTAAGATTTAGGAATCTGTGTGCAAACCTGATAAAAAAGGAAAGAAAAGCCTACCTATAGAGTTAGCAGCCTGGGATATTTTAGTTTATAAACAGGAAAAGACATGATAGCATCCCAAAGTAACTGCAAAAGAAAGCTGATGATCAGGTTTATTTGTTCTTTTGCTGAAGGAAGAAAAAGAATATATCTTTAAAACTAAAAAGCAACATATTTAAAACTCTTAAAACACTTCTTTGTATACGTAGCCTGCAGAATTCATTCTTACAAACAATTATTGAAGCCCAGGGCAAAACAAGATTTTAAAAGGCTTTGTGATTTAAACCGGTGTGAGAATTTAAGTTGTAATTTATAATACACAGAAAGGTGTATTTGGGGGCATAAAGTGACCATCTATAATTGTGCCTGTTTTATTGATTCTCTATAGGTACAATTTTAAAAGTGTGTTTGAGATTAAATGCACTGATAGGACAGTGCATATGACATGACTTCTCTGGAAGAAGACACAGCAAACTGATTGCATCATTTACACTGATGACTTTAGTTCAATGAGAATGAAATAGATAGGAGATTGACTAAACCTTGAAAGAATCCCCCTCCCCCCCAACTCTTCTGCTGTATATGGGATTGGGGACTGAAGAAATAGAATTTCCATGGAAGAATAACAAAGACTGAGAATTCCTCAGAATTCACTGATCTAATCATGGCCACAGAGTAGGATATGATTAAGAGTCATCAAGATTTTCTAGAGCAGACCTTTCTCTGCCTTGTTCCAGCAGCGTGCTAGTTTGATATGGTGTAGCATAGTAAGTATGCCAGAGAATAGCTTTACATTTAAGGGATGCAACAGAGTTTGTTTTGGTGATGTTGCATTGACCATTTATTGAAGTTAATAGATTAACTTTCTTTTAATTTATTATTATTATTATTTATTTATTTATTTTTGTGCACTAGACCTTCACAGTAACCTCTTCATGTGCAGGACTCAGCAGCCTTTAGGTTCTTTGATCTTAGTGAAATCTGTAACTGAAAAGACTCCTAGGGGATATTTTGTGTGTTTTTTCCCTTTTGTTTTGTTTGAAGTTGTCTTTGAATAAGATACTGTGGCAAAAAACCTGTCTCCTTTTCAGAGATGGAAAAACACAAACATTTAGTCTGGCAGTACAGAGTCTTGGGCTATTTTGTTCTTACAGCAACCAAGATTTTACTGCTTTCCTTTTAACAGTTAGAGATAGCAAGTTTTCTCTGATGATGTTTTTTTTCTCCGCACCTTTGAAAAACAAGACTCCAGAATTTACTCTGTCTTTCCATTCCTCAGTGGAAATTCCTATGATTAATTAATTGATCTAAGTTTTCTAATCATAGTGGTTATGATCATGTATTAAATACAGTGGCCACTCTCCCAACTTGGCATTTGGGGATCATTAGGTAGGCCATCTCCATGCAGAAAGCAAAGGCTATAATACTTATTAGTGTGACATTAAGTTAGCTGAAGCTGATCCTGTGTTGGGAAGAGCCACTAAGAGGGGGAGAGAAAGAAGAAATAATTTCTTTGCAAAATGGAGAATTGGTGCTTCTGCTTGCCTTTGAGCATTTGCATAAATTATTTGGTAATTAGCAGATTTAATTGCTTTCTGACTCTGAGAATTAAATTGACTGCCCTGCTCGCCATTCTCAGTCAGAGCCATTAGTGTGCATGTCACTAAAGTCAATTGAGTCCATTTCAGTGTATTTCTCATCTGATTTTCCCTTTACTAAGTGATTACTTCAGGATGCCTAAGAACAAAGCACATGTCAAAGGTTCCTAGGACCCTGTTTGCCTCTACTCTCTACAGTAGATAATTTTAGGATAATCAGACTCATAGTTCTCAGTTAATTATTTACAATAAAACATAATTATCCAACAAAGTTAATCTTATCATCATTCAGTACTTTTTTCTAAAGCAATGGTGTTTTTAATTTGATAACAACAAATAATAATTACAGAAAGCACAACTGAATCATTTGAACATAGAAACAGAAATCAGATCATCTGAGATTTGGCCATAATGATAAAGTCTGTGGACTCAAGTCAATTATTTAACTTTTTTTTTTTAGTTTCTCTAGTCAGATATGATTAGTTCTACTTCTTATCTACCCTAGTTCTTAGGCAATTTGCATCTTGTTTTCCTTAGCTTGAAGCTTCTATAAACTGAAGGGAAGACTCTAGAATTTAGTTTTCCTTTTTTGAACTCTTGTGATTAGTTCATTTGTTAGTACAGCGGTTGTACTCCTGTATATATCCATGTGCCATGCACATTCATAGGACTTAACGTAAGTAATGGAGCCGAATATCAACTGGCCGAATTTTTTACAATCAGAATATCACTAGGGGATGTCAAATTATAGTATAGCAAGGACTATTTTCCCCATACAGAAACATCTGCAGGTACTATCAATGCCCAAAAATGTGGGGAGAGAAAAGGGGGGGAAATATATTGAGACAAATGATTTTCACTGGTACAAGACAGCATAAGTAGTGATTTAATTTTAACTGAACAGAAAACAATTCGCATGTATGCTACAATAAATTACAAAGGGCTTATTTTGATATATCATTTAAAGTGGTCAGGACAGAAGAACAGAAAATATTGTCAATTACAATTCTTTGCTCACAAAGAGAATTCTTTGCTCATAGACTTAAAGGAGAGAAATTGTGCTTTCCACATACTTGTAAATAATATAGTAAAGAAGAGTGGATAGTGAAGTGACAAAGTTTGCTCATGATGTTAATTTTTCAGAAGAATATGGATGAGACCATCTTCACAGATTGACAGTCTGACTTTACAAGACTCTCTGAGTGGATAATAAAATGAAAAAATGAAATTCAGTGCAGATAAATATCCGTAATGAACATAAGAAAAATAAATCTTATCTTCAAATGTAGAAAGATGGATTTAAAGGAGTGAAATCTTGGGGTTATGACAGATAGCTCCCTGAAAGCATCAGTTCAGTATTCAGCAATTGTCAAAAAGCAATCAAATGTTAGAAGTTACTAGATCAGAAACAGAGAATAAAACAAAATGTCATTATGCAGCTGTAGCTATGGTTCAACCACCTCTAGAATACTTTATGAATCATACAAGAAGTAAAACTGATTGCCTTGTTCTTTTATTTCTCCCTAAGCATCTTTGGCTATCATGGAGAGCAGGATACAGAGTTACATGATGTTTTGTTTTGTCCTCATACTGGCATGTATTTATAATGTTAGGCATATGTATTTAGAATAATTTGCATACCTAGTCAGGTAAGTTAATTTCAATGAGCAATCAAGAATAGTGTGAGTGCAGGTCCCTACAGCAGTTAGTATTGTAATGCTGAAATACTGAACCTGTTTTTTATAACAATAGAAATTTTGGCTATGTACTTTGATTTCAAGTCCGTAAATCCTATGTGTCAAAGTAGGCATATTTACCCTATTATGCAGTTGTCCTCTGGCTTATCCATGGTCTTCTGAAGGCCCACTCCAATTCAATTGTTGGAATTACGAGCACTGGGAGCAAAACTTTCACATGTGAAGTTTCAGCTCTGCCAAATGTTGTACTCACTAGGAAAAGCAGCATGTGGCCACTGTCCCACCAGTCAAGATGAAGGTGTTCCTGCCTAAAAGGCTCTGAAGTTGGCATTTGGAAAGTTCTCTACTAATGCCTGGGTTCTCCTAAATTTACATGAGATTACAAGCCAATACTGCATTGTGAGTAACTGAATACTTTGGACTTCAGTGCAAGCTTGAGTCTGAGCTAACACAATAGCATAGGCACATTCTTTATAACCAGCAGTAAGATTGCTACCTTTACGTTGCTAAACTAACACTTTAAACAGTAAAAAGTTACCTGGAGTTATGTCCCAAATAATTACTCCATTACTGATAGTTATATTATGAATATGAAAGCATTTATCTTTCATTTCAGACATTGTCAAAGGTGGGTCAGAGCTATGAGTGATACAAGACCAGATTCAGGATATTCTTGTCTAGCAAGTATTAAGACCCACTCCTTCTCCAACCCACACACAACTGTTTCTAAGAGGAAGGAATGACAAACAATGGAACAAGAATATTATGCAGATCATTAGGAGAGTTAACTGGTGTTAGCAAACAATAGTTTGTTTTGTTCCTACTTACTTCACACACAAACATGTATAAGTATGTCCAATATGTCAATAAGGGGATGATTTGACGTTGACTTTGCTAACAACCATGTTTGTTTTACTTTCAAAGTATAAAATTTCACAAGAACCTGAAGATTTAATTTTAACTTCTTATGTGCAATTGAGTGCATAATTCCTTCCATTATTATTCTGACTATTGACATTATTATTCTCCTCCTATTAGCTGCTTCATTTTGAGCTAATATGACATTTCAGTGCTATGGGAAATCAATGGGGCAAAAATTTCTCATGCTACCACAAACAATTACTGTTGATTTAGGTACTAAGAGTAAATATCACATAGATAATATGGATAAAGAGATTAAAGGAAAGAAAACCCATCTGTTACCGGAAATCTGTTAATTCACTTGTAAAAATTGTTGTGATCTGCAGGGAATAAAAAGAACTTATCTACTGGATGTCTGTAACTTGAATAAAACGTGCTTTCAACATAATTAGCTGTAGCCCTGCATCTGAAAGTGGTCATATGCTTCAAACTTGATCAGTACTTTAAATTGTCTTCCACTTCAGTATTTGCTGCCTGATCCTACCCTCTTTATGTAATTCAATTTTTATGTGGTATATAGATCTATTCTGCCCTTTAAGATTATAAGAATGCTCCAGCCAGTCTGTGTTTAACTGTATTCCTAATGTCATCTGCTTCCAAAAGTAGTAAACTTTCATGTACATGTGTGTATATGCTTCTGTATCTCAAATCTTCTTATTAATTTTATTTCATAATTCTTATCACGTGCTGACAGGAGACATCATATATGACACATACTGTTAAATATTATGATCAAGAGGATAACCAGCCCTATTGCTTGAGGAGAGAAAAAGATATGAGGTAAGGAAATTCCTTGATAACCAGACTATTTTTGCAGTACCTCGAAGTAAATAGCTAATCATGCCAAACAATGTAAGAGTTACTAGGGTGGTTGTCAGGTGGATGAAATTGCATTTGCGAATTACTCTTGGATGTCTATAGTCTTGGAGGTCTTTCTGGTCATCAGAGTGAATTCTCTGAAGACTTTGGTTCTGAGACTTGTACTTTATATTTAGCTGGAAAAATAATGGTAAACAACATTTAGTTTGTCATTTTTGGACAATGGGCTCTAAAAATGTCAAAATAGCTGGAATAATGTTTAGGGGGAAGGGGCAAAATAAAACTTAAATTTTTGATGCAAGTTTTTTGTAAACCCTTAGCATTTGTCCCTTCCCTATAACAACAGCATCAAGGCATCTTTGAGAGGAAAGAAACAGCAGAAAGATTATGATAAGCAGCTGGGGACAGGACTGTTTTTTTGACTAGGTGTTTGACATCTACCACAGTTACAGTGATACATCATTGCACATTGAGCCCTTTGAAACATTTTGATAATACAGAGAAGTACTTCTAAGAGCAGAGAGCAAAAAACCAAACACAGCTGATGAAAAGGAAGACAAACCTAGGATTTGGCATTGGCTGATGTAGTCAGCCACAGCTGTGGCCCAGAGGAAAAAGTTCTCAGGAGAGTTCTTGTCACATCCTTCCCCATCCCTTGGCAGCCTCTTTCCAGCCCCACACCAAGTGCAGCTCTACACTTTTCCACTCTCCCAAACCAGAATCTTAGAATCTAAGTTTGTCGTCTGACATATAAGGAGCAACTAAAGGATCTGGGATTGTTAAAAGCCTTCAGAAGAGAAGGCTTGGGGCAGGGGGTGGATCTTCTCAATGTATATCAATATCTGATGGGAGGGAATAAAGAAGACAGTACTAGACTGTTGTCAGTAGTAACCAGGGAAGGGTCAAGAGGCAATGGCACCAACTGAAGTAAAATAAATTCCATATAAACAAACAAACCCCCTTTTTTACTGTGAAGGTGTTTAGAGCACTGGAACAGGTTGCCCAGAGATGTTGCAGTTTCCATCCATGGAGATCCTGAAAACCCCAACTGACACTGTCTCAAGTAACCTGTGATAGCAGACCATCCTTTGAGCAGAGTGGTAGGACTAGACTGTCTCAAGAGGTTGCTTTTTACCCCAACCGTTGGGTGATTCCATGACTTAAGTGAGTCAAATATGATAAGGGCTGTGGTGACTAAAGGCCAATTTTTATGGTAAGTGTCAGGGTGGTGACAAGCTCATGGACCAGAGGAAAAAGTTATCATCTCTCATTTCCTTTTTTGGCATAGGCCTTCCTTTGACAGCTTACTTGCCATCCTATAGCAATTCCAGCAGCAGTCTTTGTCCCCCTCCCATTCCTTAACCTAATACAACCCCTGTTTTTTGGTTTATTAGTCTGAGTCTAATCCATTGATTCCCAAATATGTCGCACAGGAAAATTGTCTTGGGGAGATTTCCTTTTCAAGCGTTTAGCCTTTCCAATTCTTTAGCAATATGATTAGCATTGGCATTTATAGCTGAGTTTTGAGAGAGACAAAGTCAGTAAAGACAGGAAATTTAGTATGTAGCTTAGTATCCTTGAAGAAGTTACCTAAACTCTCTAAGGTCGAGTGATTAATTACACATCTGTCTGCATTATATCTGTCTTTATTTTACTCTGTCTTCAATTTTGTTTATGTTTTTTCTGGAAACTGTTTAGCAGTTTTTTGTATGTGTATGCACCTGTGTATTTGAAGGAGATAAAATCTGAAGAACAGTTAATATGACCCTAGAGACCCTAGAGATTGTTTCTGGAATGTGATTTATTTGCCCATAACTGTACCCCACATGAAAAGTAAAATACAGTTTTTCTCTTGTCAGCAGCTAAGAATGAAATTTTCTTCTCAATTTTGAAATGCATTTTTTTTTTTTAAGTGACAAACAAGATTTGTCCAAGCTTGGCATATTTCCATAGTTTGTTTTTTCATTCTTGTTCAGTGCAGGTTTCTACTGTCATTATTATTTTTTATGTATTAGTTTAGAGCTGAATACAGTAGAACTTGTGGGAAAATTCTCTCTTCTATAGCTTTATAGCATTTAGACAATGTGGAATTTCAGTGACATCTAACAATGAGAACTCATCAATTAATTCATTATTTTTAAGAAAGGTAACAATTTTTCCATGGATGTTGATGTTAAAGAATACTTAAAAACTCATTGTGAAAAGAAAATCCAAAATTTTGCCAAAAGATTTTCCTGTGCAACCTATTAACTCCATATCATTGATATGTTATCCTTTTTTTTACATATGCGTATTTACTTAGTAAGATATAACTGATTATTACACACTGGTAGCTTTCTACTAGAATGCTCCATAGAGACATTCTCTGTATGCATCAGTAGGTTTGGATATAATAGAACTCTCTACTAACACAGAACTTTATCATATGTCTGTTAAACCTTCAGGACATGAAGTTTGAATATTAATCCTTGCAGTGATTTTTTAGGGCTACAGGTGGCAAAAATGACAGAAGTTCATATTGTTGAGGAATAATTTATGTTATCTAAACATATTGAAAAAGAAAATGTAGAGCAGGTACATGTTTGAACATCTCAAAGCAATTAATATACACTGAATTAAGTCAGGGGCATTGAAGTGTCCTAGTCAGCTGAGCGCTTTTTAATTCATTAGTTTAGTTTCACCACAACCCGTAAAGAAGCTTATGATCTCTGAGTGAAGATATAGGAAGCTCAATGAGGTTACGAATTTGCTAAGAATTTTTTCCCCTGAACTTGATGCTAAATGAGGGCTTTGTTGCAGGTGTCTTGGCTATGAAATTTCTTCCGTATACAGCGTACTAGGAGATCTTTGGAATCAATGGAAAAATAAGAACCCAAACACATCTCAACCAAAAATACAAACTTAATGCTCCATATTTTCTGATTATATGCAGATACCATGGAAATTAAGGTTGCAAGGGATAGGTCATAGAGGCTACAAGACCTACCATTTCTTTGTATGTATTCTATATGCCTTGCAATTATGAGGTAAGAAGTACAGTTCCCTGCTGTGCTTCATTTTGCACTATCATTAACATGTGCTCCCTATTTTCATAGCAAAATTTATATAGTGTATGGTGTCTTCATTTCCTAAGTGCTAGTAGGAACATAAAGTAAAAAACAGTGAAGAACAGGCCCACCAACATTCTAGGTTTTCTAGATTTTTTTATTTTTGCTTATTACAACTTGAATTTCCATTATTGTCATACACATACAGAAGCTACTTCCTCAGGCTCTGCCAAAGTTCTCTGAAATAGGATGAAAATTGCTCCAACTTTTTTTAGTTCCTTGGAGAGCAGTATATTACAGGAGAGAAAATATTTAGGAATTTCTAGATTCTTCCTTCCTGCAGACATCCGTGGGAGAATCTGACTGTCACAGTAATCGAATATGAAATCTCAGTGAACTAGCTATGGTGGAAGGATAAGATTTATGAAATTCAGTGTTTTCCAGCTATTTGCCCCTGTTTGGGGATGAAGGAGGGTATCGGGGACAATGGCAGAATAGGAACTTAGATAAGAAAGCAAGGAAAAGATAAACTGTAGAAAAGACATATTTATGACTGTCTTAGGTCTAAATGCAGATGTATTTTTCACTCAGCTCCTTTTCTTTAACATTTGAGATCTGTGGGAAGTCCTGCTAGGAAAGTCAGTAATTGCTGGCTGGGAAATTGGCTCTCTGCATTTCTGTAATTCTTCTTTATCTGCATATGGACCCTGTGGAGAAGCACAAAATGAAATACATGGTAAAATGTGGCAAGAGCTCTTTAAAAAAGCAACACAGCAATACCTTTTCTCTGTGGCTTTACCACAAAATCTTTCACAATGGGGATAAGCCCCAAAAGGATGAAGTGTAACTTTCCGACCCATTCCTTGTTAGAGTATTGTTTAGAAAAGATATCAGTCTTCTGAAATGCTGTTGAGATGTTTGTTCTTTGTCACTAATTTGATGAATTCCCATTCCCCTTTTCCCTTCCCTCACGCTTATGTTGAAGGCTACCCATTTATTTATTTATTTATTCTGTTGGAGTGTAAAGAGGATGAATTCATATAGTTCATCTTCAAGTGCTACAACAATCCTCAAAAAATCTCTGCATCCGTGAAAACTGATAGCATCCATACTTACAAGAAAAAATAAATCTACTTTTGAAACATTCCCTTCTGGTCTTCATGTAAAGTCAGTCAAAGAGAGACATTTTACTCCAAGTTCAAAAATACTGGGAAATGCCAGAAAAATATTTCCTTGAAGCATACATGTTTCTCACCAAAATAAGATGCAGGAGAAAAATGAGCAACACTGACATGAGCAGAAAAGATACAGAAAAGGCAGCCTCATACTGCAGAGCAAAGTACCATAAAATCACTATGGATAAATGGGTAGAGGACAGTGAATCCCAGACACATTGGATAAGAGGAGCTGGTCAGATAATTTCTGACTGTACAATTCTATTGAAATATACTTAATCTTCAAAGCTGAAACATTTCACAAAGGGACAAAAATATACCTCCAGGAACTTCGCAATGCAGAGCAAAGATAAATTTTTGCCTCCTCAAAATTATCGTGGATTGAGACTATCATCATATCTGTATGTAACAGAACACATGCAGCAAGCACCTTTCTTGACTATGGAGATTGTCCTCCCAAGCAGGAATCGAAAGCACACACTGGAGAATGAGGATATCATTCTGATATTTTTCTCCATACATTCATATAGTGACCTAATCAGTATCCTCAACACAAACTCATATTTTCTTTCCTGGGGTGGAAGGAGAAAAATACTTAGATACAATGAAGACTGGTGCTAAGTGCTTATCTGTAACTAATAAAGCTGATTTTACCACAGAATAAATTGGAAAATACTTGATTATTTACTGTTTCTCTGTTTTCTATTCCTATTCCTTAAACCTCATCCAAATGTATCATTCAGTTGTTCATGTTTTTTCCATTTCTGGAAGATTGAATGCATCAGATTTGGATTCTGACAGTACCTTGACTTGCAAGAGGGCACAGGAAGAGGAACACCTGCCTCTCACTGATAAGTAGACTGCCTGTCCACTTGGAGAATGGTTTCCTACAAACAGACAGCAAATCCTCTCCGAGATTAACAGATATTGCCATGTTTGGATAACCTATCTTCACTGTAGTCATCTTAGTTAACTCTTGGTAGGGTGCATCAGAACTTTTTCGGTTTACATTCATCTAGTGTTCAAGTTCTTTCTTTCATAACAAGAAACTCCTTTGCTTTCTCTATTGAAATTGTATAGCAACTTTTCAGCTATTAAAGAGCATACATAGATTACCTCTAGTTAAGTCCTTTAGTTTCCTACTCTGCCGTGTATTGTAGTTCAAAACTCTATTGCCTCTTGTATATGTTTTATAATTAAAGCCCAGGAATAATTACATCTACATTCAAAGGGAATTGAGGGAACTGAACACTCTGAAGGAAGTGCTTTGCACCTCTCACTTTCAGGCCTTATCAAATATGCAATGGAGATATATTTCATGAAGAATGAAGGCAACCAGAAAAATGTGAGCACTTTCTATTTAAAATGTGTATTTTGTTTTAGCAAGGAAAACTAGTCAGGATACAGAGTTCTCAAGTAACATAATTGCATACTAAAATAATTCAAAAATGAGAATAAGTAAAATGAAGGATCATACAAGGCTGTAACTTAAATATTTTTCACTGCAACGTGACTGCTTTCAAATGCATCATTTGTGGGAGCAATCAGTTCTCTTAGTAGATGTCCAGAAGCTCCTTGCATAAGGCAGAAGCAACTTCTCACCAGTATATTAAAGCCACCTGAAGGTTTTTGTCAGCCATATGATGTTTAATAAACTATCAGAGATCAGATAGGAAGAGGAGACAAATAAATTTACTTTTTTAGAGGATATAAGGGTTGAGAATAGCTCAGCTAGTCCATATGCAACCTATTATTTTATCCTGAAGTCATTTTCCCAGTTTCAAGATCCTCCTTATTTAACAAGGATAAAATAATGTGCTTTTGTGAATTGAATGTTTGATGCTAAAAGTCTGGCTTATATGTAATTGTTTTTTCCTCTTGGCTCCTTCATTGGGCCATTCTATTCTTACTGTATGAACATTTCTGTTCTTCCTTGTTAAAGAGGCTGTGTCAGCAAATGAGGCTGTGTCAGCAAATGACTATCACAAGTATGTTGCCTGTCTGCCTGCTCACTCCAAGGAAGATGAATTAATGAAACTGGACTTAATCATGATGGCTAATAACATTTAATTCTAGCTGACAAGGAAGAGTAGGAGACTCTTTTCAAAAAGAACTTCTTAGTGAAAGAAAAATTTTGGCTTTCATGCTGATTGCTGGACATACTCCATTATTTTCCATTATTGTCAGTGTTCCATTCTGAGTCTGCTAATCACATAGCCATGAATTGTTACAGACATCTGAACTAATTAGACAAAACAGTATTAAAGAAAACAAAGACACCAATTACTTAATAAGTTTTCAAGACTAGGCCAGAATCTCAGAGGATCAGAGGTGTAATGTGAAAAATGATCAGTGTCAGTTAATCCAGGCATTAGGATATAACTTAAATACCTAAAATCTTTCTTTTTGATATAATGCATGTTAAATATATAAATGTTTAAACCCATATTTTGACACAATCATAGGCATGAAAGGAGATCGAAAGTTAACTGGTTTTGACTTTTAAAATTTATCTTTAGGTAGAATTTGAGCAATAATAGGAAGAGTTCTTGGGTGTTATTGATTAAAAAGAGAAAAAAATGCACATCCATTTTTTAGCATTGCTATCTTCTGTGGTTAATGAACCCTTTAATCTTGTGTCACAGAAGAATTTATCATGGTGGGTAGACCAAGAAAAGAAAAAATTTGAAACAAACAGTAAAATAAAAACAATAGTAAATATTCAGTCTAGGCAGACAAAATCTTCAGAGAAATTTCAAAGTGCCTATGTGCTGCTTTGTTGGAATGAGACAGAGGTAAGAGTGATACCAGGGAAAGGAGAAAGAATCTGTACCAATTTAGCAGTGGAAACATTCCATACTCATACCATAATGACTGGATCTCAACAGTTTGAACATTTGGGTATCTAATAGAAAAAATCTTCTCAAAGATCATCAATGTACTCTGTTTGAATCGCTATCCTGCTTTATTTCTGGGTTCTGAATTTTTTTTTGTTCTGAAAAAAAATGAAAGTAATGGAAAAAGATCTGGTAGATGGCTATTGCCTTTCTAAACTCCTATGGTGCTTCTTTTGCTCTCTGTAATCTAATATCTCTTTTTATTAAGCAGCTTATTCCCCCTACTTAGTATTAGATTATTTTTAAATATTATAATATATTTCAAATGACACCAGAGAAAGTGGTTCAAGTAGTAGAAGCTACATCAGGAAAATTAAGTCTCCAGAGATTTACGTTGTCTCACTTTACATAAACCACTGCATTGTCATTCTTTCTTCTGACTTTCCACCTTGATTTCAACACTCAGTATACATACATAACCCTATGGTATTCTCAGTCATTAATCAGTGGAAGAGATTTCCCTTTGATCAGGACCTTCTTACATCATCTTAGCAGCACATAGTACTTTTAGGCACCATCAGCTGAAAAGGGCAAACAAGGGTAGCAGAAATTTCTTTAGTACAGAAGAATTTCAGAATCACAAAATAGAGTATACTGAGCATCAAGACTGAAGCTGGGCTCAGAAATTGCAGAGTTAGGAGGGACTTTTTTCATAACATGCCGTATAGAAATTCTGCCTTCCAGACAGTCTGTAGGTGACTATAAAACTACCATAAAATTATAGCAAACCTTTGGTCAACTCTAATTAATATAAGTGGCTCCTGCAGCCCTAAGTCTGCCAGTATTTGAACGTAAGTATCACTTAAAGTCTCTTGTCATTCTGGTGTTCCGTATCTTTTAGGTGGCAGGGATAAAAAGAATACAGGAACTTCAGGGTGTCTGTCTATCCAATTTTTTATTTATTTCTACTCATCAGTTTGCTACTGTATAGATGTTAGCTTTGATTTTTATTTACTGACATAAAACATTTCCTTTTTATCACAGATATTTGGATAACTCAAGTAAGTTCCTTCTTCTGCATTATTATATTCCGATACTTAGGCTGGCCACTTTATTAAATAACTGTTCTTGTGTTTTGACAACAGAGTGTATTTCTTCTTGCAAATCAGAGGGAGAATTAAAGCCTTAAGCTTTCACATTGGAGGTTCTCAAATGGATTTTTAATCAGAATAATTTCCTGTGCATGGTAGCAGTCCAGAAGAACTACAGAGCTAAGTGTTTTAAAAAGGAGAGTGTGGAAAATTGTCAATCAAGAATTTGACTATAAAGATTTCTTAATAGATAATACTAGTGCAAATATGCAGGACTTGATCCACCAATTGCAAAGTTGCACTGAATGCAATCATTAAACACTTTCCCGTAAGAAAAAGAATGTGTGATACCCCCTCTGTGTATGTTGTCCATCTCAGCTACTTGCATCTTCAATCCTTTTTAAAGATCAGTTGTAGTATTTCCTCTGTTGCATGATAAATTAGGAGATGGAAACTCCAACAGATTACTGGTATTTTTTCTCATACCAGTCCATTTGTGTGACCTTCCTAGTACACAAATAGCAGTGTTTTCTCTAGCAGCTCAGTTCAAAAGTGGATTAGCGACAAAGCACCAGTTAAGAACCCAAAGCATTAAAAGAGAACATTTATCAAGTAAACGTCTCTGTGACCTTGTGTTTTACCCTATGCAAGTCAGTTCATTACACATCTCAGATGTGAACAAAGAGCATATACGTTACTCAAGATCTACAAATTGACCTGTGAAAAACAATGACATTCATAATGAAGCCAAAGGCAGGTTTTTTACATTTTCCAATGAAGTACCGTGCTAAAATTCAGACGTTGGTATTAATATAGGGCTGTAATCATCCATCAGCTGTGACCAAATCTCTTGGAGAGTTTTGTCTAAAAGGTAGCTGTCTGTCTCAAGGGATGAATGAAGCTGGAACAGAGGGCATGCAGCAGCTAAGGTGCATTTGCAAACGTGTCCAACAGAAATTTCATGTGCAACTAGGAATTAGAAGATATTACTAGTTTAACATTAGTAACAATTTGATTTTCTCATTGTCTGCATACCTGCACATCAGATGCATAATGGCTTTTCAACAGCATAACAAATCAAATCCTTCCAATATTTAAAGGATACCCTAATTCTTCTTGGCTATTTGAATGTTTCAGGAAGATGGTTACAGATTTTTGAGAGTCTTGTCAACCTCATCTCTGAAATTAAATATTTCTCCGTTACTGGATCTCAGTTTATTAAAATTAAGAGAACCAGGGAGAGAGAGAGATATATACAGGAAGGTAAACAAGCAGCATCCCCAGTCCCTAGACTGATCAGTGGATAATGACAGTTTTATAGCTTTCTCCTATGTCATGCTTAATTTATAAGTTTTCTGTGTAAAAGACATCTTTTGTTCAATGTTCATGCAGCACCAATACAAATTAAGGAATGAAAGCAAAAGGTATTAAGAAGTAGAGAAGCTAGTCCTGCAGCCCTCTGCCTTTCTTTCTAAATTAAAGCCTAATATACAGCCCTTGTTATTAGAAAGTTTCTTTAAAAAGAAGATTCACTTTGAGAAGGTATCAGTGTGCATACTTGGTCTTATTTATTCTATATTGCATAATAACACACACACGCACACACACCGACACACACACACAAAGACCTCACAAAATTGCCTGATGTTAAATGCTACTAGCTGTTCTGCTATTCACATGGTTGGAAGCAGACTTTGACAATAAGAGGCTGATGATAAACATTAATGTTTTCACTCTAAGCCTGGCTGCTGAAGGTGTTGAGATCTTCTAGAACTCATATTGTGTTGTAACAATCTATAATAACCATGTCAGAGGCACCTGCACTTTATGGTGTCATTTCAAATGATTTTGTCTATGGCAGTTTGCCTGTAATACCAATATGAACAGAGTTGCAAAACACAGATAAGCAGAGTTTACCAAACTAGGCCTGGAGATGCAGAGCACTACCACTGGCCTTCACATTTTACCTGAAGAAGCTGTTAAAGTGGTTTAATTAGACCCTTGGGTATGTCAGGAGGAATTAGAGGAATCGATTCTATGTCTTCATTATACTCAAAAGTTACACACTTGGTTTAGGCAACATTTTTTTCTACTATTGCTTATGATGTGGAGTCAATGAATGAAAGAAATGAATCAAAGCATTTTTACTACTAGTAAAATAGCAAGTTTCCTTTTTCACCAACATTTGTGCACTGCATATCTATATTAAATTTGTCCAATTTCCACAGAAAAAAAAATGTTTGTGCTAAATAGCACAGTTTAGATAAGATTGCTGCAGAGGAAACCAGAATCTTTTGAAATAGAAAATACCATATCCTGAGGGTAATCAAGTGTATTCTTCAAAAAAATCCAAGCTAGTGATAGTATCCCTGCCACAGATAGTCTGCAAACAAAATGAGCAAGCTGGCAGAGGCAAGAATTTGTTTTTAACTCCTATCTGTGGCTAGAACTGGCTTTTGGTTGGTACAAGAGGGATGAGTATCCGTGGAAGAGTGAAGTAACATATTCAGCTTGATTAGCTTCTGCTGATACTTTTTGCACAGTGAGGATTCATACCAAGAAGAAAGAACAAACAGCAAATTTCAAGTCTTCCCATGCTTCTCATCAAAGTATATACTTTAGCATAGCAGCCACAGAACAACTGGGTTTTTGGTAGACTTATTCTGTTTTCTGTGTCAGCTGCCTCTAGTACTTATGTGGACTGGACAGTTTGAGCAGCTAGTACTTCCATATCTTATTTTCCCAGATTTTCTCTGGATGGATTTCTTCTGCTAGGAGTCTACCATATACAACAAAATGGTGTAGGAGAAAAATAACCATATGATGAGGGAGCTGCATAACTCAGACTTTGCTCAAGCAAGCTATGGTTGTTTGTCTAGTTAATCTCATCTACAGAACGCTGATCTTACCCTTGGTGAAGAAAACATATACTTTGTAGCTGGCAGTTCTCTAGCTACCTCTAAATGACAGATTAGTCATTTAGAATCCTGCTTCTGGCACTATCAAGAAAGTACTTTTAATGATTATCCCAGTCATGAAGATGTTTCTGTCCCACTGCATGGACCAGTCAGATCAGTGTAGTTTTTTATTAGCTGATACCAGAAAGATTATTTGTAGATAGAGACTTCAGCATTCCTTCTCCCTGACTATATTCTCTTTGGCAATAAACATTCAATAGCTTCCCAGTCTAGGAATGCACTTAACCCAACCTTTTCCTTCTCTCTGTCTTACGACTTCCTCACTAAATAACACCATACTACTTTTTAGGAGATTAAGGCTTCGGGACCACTGTGGTTTTTTTCCAACCTCCTAAAATTTTGCAAGTAAATCAATGCCTCAAAAATAGTTAATGCATATTAAAGAAAATTTGAAAAAAATGCCATTTTATTGTCTTTGTGAGATTGAAGTTCTAAGTCCACATAATCAGAGTCTCACAACAGCCACAGCACACATCAAGACTTACATGTGCTAAGAAAATCAGTACTTATATATAATTTGCCTGGAACATCCTAAAATACACAATTTTTAAAACTGGTAATACTTGAGTTCTAAAATCAGAAACTTCCTGTTGCATGAGCTATCGCTACACTGTCAACCTTTTCACCATAGAATGTGGTTGATAGAAGACTGGTGCTATATGTTTAGAATCATAGAATCATAGAATCAGTAAGGTTGGAAGGGACCTCCGGAGATCATCTAGTCCAACCCCCCTTCTCAGCAGGGTCACCTAGAGCATGGTAGACAGGGTTGCATCCAGGCAGGCCTTGAATATCTCCAGAGGAGACTCCACAACCTCTCTGGGCAACCTGTTCCAGTGCTCCGTCACTCTCACAGGGAAGAAATTCCCCCTCACGCTCAGGCAGAACTGCCTGTGCTTCAGTTTCTGCCCATTGCCTCTTGTCCTGTCACACGGGACAACTGAAAAGAGTTTGTCCCTGTCCCCTTGACACCCTCCCTTCAGGTACTTATACACGTTGGTAAGATCTCCCCTCAGTCTTCTCTTCCTCACGCTGAAGAGGCCCAGCTCTCGCAGCCGTTCCTCATAGGGCAGGTGCTCCAGCCCTCTGATCATCTTTGTAGCCCTATGCTGGACTCTCTCCAGGAGCTCCACGTCTCTCTTGTCTTGAGGAGCCCAGAACTGGACACAGTACTCAAGATGAGGCCTCACAAGGGCTGAGGAGAGGGGCAGGATCACCTCCCTCGACCTGCTGGCAACACTCTTCCTAATACATCCCAGGAGACCATTGGCCTTCTTGGCCACAAGGGCACATTGCTGGCTCATGGTCGACTTGTCATCCACCAGCACTCCCAGGTCCTTCTCTGCAGAGCTGCTCTCCAGAAGGTCAGCCCCCAGCTTGTACTGGTGCCTAGGTTTAGTTTTCCCTAGGTGCAGGACCCTGCACTGGCCCTTGTTGAACCTCATGAGGTTCCTCTCTGCCCAGCTCTCCAGCCTGTCCAGGTCTCTCTGAATGGCAGCACAGCCCTCTGGTGTGTCAGCCACTCCTCCCAGCTTGGTATCATCAGCAAACTTGCTGAGGAGGCACTCTGTCCCCTCATCCAGGTCATTGATGAAGAAGTTGAACAGGATGGGACCCCGTACTGAGCCCTTTGGACTCCACTAGCCACGGGCCTCCAGCTGGACTCCACGCCACTGATGACGACGCTCTGAATTCTGCCTTTCAGCCAGTTCTCAATCCACCTCACTGTCCACTCGTCTAACCCACACTTGCTGAGTTTCTCTAGGAGGATGTTATGGGAGACAGTGTCGAAAGCCTTGCTGAAGTCAAGGTACACAATGTCCACTGCTCTGCCCTCATCTACCCAGCCAGTCACTCCATCAGAGAAGGCTATCAGATTGATTAAGCAGGATTTCCCCTTGCTGAATCCATGCTGGCTACTCCTGATCACCTTCTTCTCCTCCATACATCTGGAGATGACATGAGCTGTTCCATCACCTTTCCAGGGATGGAGGTGAGGCTGACAGGCCTAGAGTTGCCTGGGTCCTCCTTCTGGTCTTTTTTGAAGACTAGAGTGATATTGGCTTTCTTCCAGTCCTCAGGCACCTCTGCAGTTCTCCAGGACCTTTCAAAGATGATGGAGAGTGGCCTGGCAACAACATCTGCCAGCTCACTCAGTACCCGTGGGTGCATCCCACCCGGGCCCATAGATTTGTGGATGTCTAGCCTGCCCAGAAGGCCTCTATTCCTATCCTCATCAAAGACTTTATCTGGGAGCAGGAAACCTTTATTTTAATCACAAACAATTGTATGTCCCATTGCCAAGTCAAGTCTTCACAGTAGCAGACTACTTAATAACGTGAAACTTCTGTGGTGACCATCTGTACTTCTGTTGACAGGCTTTTCCAGTCTGGAGTGTGAGAACCTAGACCAAGACAGCTTTACGAAAAACTCGTCAGTATACAGGGATTGAAGATACCGTCATTCTCACTTTTCACTTCTAGAGTACGTTCAAGTGGCTTTATGAATACAGGATATTGCAGGTAGTCCAGTAAATGTAACATTTTTTGTTCTGTACCCTAAACTTCCTGATTTTAAGGTGAATCTCTCAGTCCTTGCTGTACTCCCTAGTGTCTAGTTCACCCTATAAGCAGCAGAAGAGAATTTGAAATGGAAAACAAGAATCAGGGGCAAGTAGAGAAATTGAAAGAATCATTTAATTATTTTTATTTTAATATATTTCCACAATTTTTTACAGTATCATAGCAGGTTTAGCTCAGTTGGTTGGAGTGTGGTGGTGCTAATGCCAAGGTCGTGGATCAGTTCCCTGATGGGCTACACTGAGGGTTGGACTAGATGATCTCCAGAGGTCCCTTCCAACCTTACCATTCTATGATTCTAATCTACAATTAATGTAATTCTACAGTGGGTTCAAACAGGGAATCCTCATTAAGATCTCTTGAAACATGAATTTTTCTCTTCCCTGTTGCTGCCTCACCTTTCCCTTCTCCACTCTCACACTTCTGTCCCTCAAGGCAGGACGAAAAAAGGTTGTTGATCAGATAAGTTACTAGAAGCAAGTGGGAAGGGAAGAACTGTAAAGCAACTTCCCTGTGCTTGGGAACAGGAAAGGTGTTGCTAGGGTATACTTAGAGGCTGCTCTGGGGGATTTTCCTACATATTCTTCTGTTTCTTCTCTCACCTCTCTGACACTTGTAGAAAACAAGCACTTAGCAAAGCACTTTCAGGATTCTCACTTTTCTCTCCAGGAATGTAAAAAGAAAGACAGAATGTTTTTGGGCGAGGGTTCTGGCCTTGCTGTGTACTCTCTTCCTCTGTGTTCTTGACAGCTGGAGATAGAAACAGATCAAAACCAAAGGCTGACTAAATGCTCTCCTGTGGCTCAGTCCTATCAGGAAGAGTTTTCTCAGTATCTCTTGTAATAGCGCGATCAAGTCTTTGGTAGGTCATTCTGGAGACTGTCCTTCTTCGTCTTTGCTTTATGAATTTTGGCTTACTAATCAATGAAAGTAAACACTTCCAAGATAGTCAGATGATCTCTTTGCAGTGCTCCAAAATTTAATGATGTAATCAGCTAAGTCACCTAGCCTCATTCAGAACTTTTCTCTTAAGCAGATAAAGTAAACCTGACATTGCCTTTTCCCATTACAAATTAGTGTTTAAAAATGGTAGACATAACTACCCTTACTTTATCTACATATAGACATGATAGGGGAGGAGCTATTTATATGAATAAACACTAGTAGAGCAAGATGAAGATGGGATTAGATGTCTTTAAATTCAGGACTTCCTCTGTTTAGTTTTATAAGAAAGAAATAGAAAAAAGAAAACTTAGTTTTGTGGGAAGCTTATTAAAACTTTGGCTTTGGTATGCAGAAGATATATTTATTCAATATTTTAAGATTGGTACTGTATTGTTTAAACCTGTTTAGTTTTGCTTATCTAATATTTTAATAATCTAATTTTTCTTTGTATTTCTGAGCATAAGTTTAGCAACCAACATATTACCGTGGTGGGATTTGTTCTTATTAAGATTTCAATTTTTTTGCTAAAATAATGGTAAATCTGTTAATACAGGAACAAATATTATAAATTGAAATTAATTCCAATTATCAACTGTAATGAAAAAAGTATTTCATGAAGTATTAACTTTCATTGAGTATAATTCATCATGGTTATTAATTCACAATATTCAGTCATTTATGGTGGAGTCCTTCAGTTACTGTGAATTATTGAGGCATCTGTTATATAAACAAGCACGCTTATATTCCTGTGTACTACAGCTTACATCACCTGGACTTTGGATTCTTCTTGTAGCTCTGCCTTCACAGCAGTTCATGTATTTGGAATCCTGGCAGTTCTTTTCCAGTGCATAGTATACAGTAATTTTACAAAGTATTTCAAACAGATATATACCTGTTTGCACTTTGATAGAAGATATAGAAGAAATGTAGGAAGGAAAATTACTGTGATAATTTTTGGAGCTCTTCCCAACATATTTTCCTCAAGAAAACCACAGCACTGTGTTATGTCAAGAAGATACCTTGAACAGAATTGTGTTATCCTAGCATCATCTTAAAACACTACATAACTACACAGTCAATATTAAATCTCGTATGTCATTTCTTATGGCCTTATATCCAAATGGTATTTAGCCTGTTTGAACAGAATCACAATTGAGAATGGAATAGCTGCTGTTGTCTAATTCAGAGGAGCAGGCTAACACCAAGGCTAGCCAAATGAAACACAGGCTGGGGAAAAGGATGCACTGAAACTTTATTTGACTTGCTTTATCACTTTATTGATTTTATCTAACATCTTGCCAAATACTGACTTGAATCTTGAATCCTGATTTTTCATCCTGAAAACAGAAACTTCGATGTGAGCTTCCTTAGGAATTGCACAAAGAATTCTGAAAGCTTTTTCTCTTGATAGCATCATGGAGACAGTTTGCGCCTAATGAAAATGTATTGCAGACCTTAATGCCATAATCCCTATCAGAGAATTGCACATTTTTAATCATTTAAAGATGTCATTTAAATATTATCTGTCCTCTGTGAATATTTGATGCTTATTAAATATTCCTTGGGAGAGTAAAAATAACACTTACATTTGTTAAGGGATTTTAGCAGCAGTAATATCACCAGAATGTTTTTTACTTCTCCTGAAATTAGTAATGCATCCTCTTTCTGCAGGTCCATCTCATACCTATATATTAGAAAGATACATTCCCCAAAGAGAGAGAACAAGCCATCTGGAAAATGTTAAAGGAGTCAGAATTAGCAGCAAAGCCACAAGACAGAACTGTAGGAAATATTTCTAGCCTATTTCTTATATAGCAGAAATCTTCTGTGAAACTTTACATTAACAAAATATATTCTGCATTTACAAAAAGCTATAATGTCTAAGGAAAATAAACACTTGCCTCAGACAATTTGAAAAATAAGATAAAGTGATACAATATGAAGGTCAAAATATCATCATGATGAATATCCTATTAATTACATTCTCTTCTGCCTCCCCAGTCGCTCTATACTCACGTGCACGCATGCACACACACAAACATATCTAACTTAGCCTGGGTGCATTTTACTGACATGAGGCAAAGCTATCCTAACTTAATCCCCTCTCTGGCTATTGCTATGTAAATCTGATTCATGTATATTTTTAAGCCTGTTAACCTTTTGTCTTGACAATTTTGTAGTCAAAATTTCCATAGGATAACTATACAAAAAAGCATTTTATTTTGTCATTTTAAAATGTACTGCCCTTGCTGTATTCTGGTACTATATCAAAAGTATCACATTTGAATTTATCTAAAACTGTTCCTTACTTTGCATGTGATCCCTTCTCATTCCACCTTAATTATAACAGCAAACGCTAATTCTGCCACTGTCTATTCAGTTACCTGCATCTTTCTTGCCGAATTGTTTAGCTGAACTGTCCTTTTAAAATCATTTTCTCATGATGTATTTCCATCCCAGCAGAGTAGCAGGGTTAAGAATTTCTCAGGTGCTCTATCAGTTAAGGATTTTTCTGTTTAGGTTCTCGAAGAAGCTCTGACAAGCTTTAAATCTCACAGTTAGTAGTTGTGTGTCTTGGGTATGTGAATGCAGCAAAGCTGCTGTTTCTTTCATAAACTTTCCTGCAGAGCCTGTAATGTGAATTAACATCTAGTTAGAGATGTTAGGGAAATGATACTTGTGTCACCACAACTCAGGAAATTTATGCTTAAATGTCTTTTATTAGGGTAGTCGTAAACCTCCTTGCAACATGATAACATGGCATTTATCAACTCAAGGGAAGGCTAATTAAGCTAGAGGATTTAAGTGACTCTTAAGTAACTTTATTGGTTGAAGGTCTCTTATACATAATCCATTATGATTTAAAACGCTACAGGAAAGCATGAGCAACATAGTATTGGAGGAGCCATCGATTAAAGGCGTATATATTGTTCAGACTTTGCTCTGATACTGGCTTCAGTGGAGAATTTAAAATGTCTTTGTGCTTTTAGTGTTGAGATATGAAATAGAATTCTCCCTGCCTGGAGAAGTAAGATTATTTTATCACAGTGGTAACTAGCCAGTATATGTAAAGATATCCAGCTGCTAGACTTAAGTGAATACCAGAGTGAGCTCATTCCCTCTATATCTTGATACGTAACAGACTGGGACCAGAGAAGGCCTTATATTCCTGGAGCGGACCTTTTATCACTCATGCTTCTGTAAATCATGTCTCTGTTCTCCATGTACGAATGTAGGAGTTGTTGTGGCTCATAACATTCACCAGTGGGTCTAGTTATTCTGATTTGGTGCTGCAATTGCTAAATAAAGATCCTAAAGCTGCTATTTGATGCTTTATCTGTAGTGAACTATACAACAGCTTGTTTATGAACCTGGAAAAGAGAGATGCAGTCCCAGAGTGAACATAGCAAACCTATAGAAGAAAGAGGTATCAAACCAGTCACGCCCAGCAGCCAGAGAGGACAATGGTGACATGACAGTTTTTAGGTCAAGGAACTGGAGAGAGAGAAAAAGTCAGAAACTAAAAATCTTGGTGCTATCTCATGTGAGACAATAGCTTTAGTAGAAAAGGTGAACTAGCAGTTTTTCCTGAAGTAGACCACAATTTTTTAAAGGAAGTATGGAAGTGATTGAGTTTCTGACCATATCTGGACAGAAGGTGAGCTACCACCTATGTGTAAGGTTTTGAAGCAATACCCTATCTGGAATCAAGGGTCATGAGATTATACAGTCTGATTTACCATAGCAAGAAACAAATAATCCTTGGAATCCTATTCTGAAAGACAAATCATCATTCCCATTGGCAAGGGTGTGTATATAAATACGTATATATATATATATATATATATATATATATGTATGTATGTATGTATGTATATGTGTATCTATGATGGGGGTGTGCGTGTGTGTGTGTGTGTATGTATATGTATATATGTATGTGTGTATGTATATTGTGTAAGCTATTTACTTTGCGTGGAGTACTTAGCTAATTCAGATTATCCTGCCTGTGAGCTAATTTATTAATGGCTAGTACACTGATCTTCGTGCAGAGTATTGTAGTGTGCTCATCTTGTAGCTGTATCAGTCATTTTTGTGCATGAGCATGGATGTGTGCAGATTTTGATCTTTTGTCAGCAGTTCTCCTGATGGGAATGCCAGCCTTCCTTCTTTTCCCAGCTTTGATCTTCACACACGGAGCTACATAAATTTTTTTCTTGTTTCTCAGATATTTTAATTTAATTGAGTCTCAGATATTCATTTCTGTTGCTTTCCTTCTTTGTGTTTGATTGTGCTGAGCCAACCATCTCCTCTATCTCCCTGTTACTTTCCTGGAAACCTGGCTACTAATTACTTTTCATATATTCCCTTCCAGAATAGAGTGATTGAGAGCAGTGTTTTGTCTTCCAAAAATGATAACATGTAGCTATTTAGTTGGCTTCAGCTAGGAGTCAATTTTTTAAAAGTGCACCAATGCTTCAAAACTTTCTTTCAGAAAAAAACCCAAACTTTTTACTTCCATTAACTTTAAAGGCATTTAAAGATATGCTTGCAAACTTTAGGGTCTCACTATTGTAGCCCACTGGAATAGTTGCTAGGACTGTTTTATCATTGTGCCCTAAATTTAGTAGATGAAGAAATAGTTAATTACAGTAATGCAGATCCAACACTTTTCAACAGAACTAAAGCACTCTAAACCAGTTTAAAATTATCTAGCAAGAATGGTTGCCATCATCTAACATTTAGCTGTGAAGTCAGAGCAATTCTGTTATAGAAAAAGAAGCAGAATAACTAATGCTTATACAGTAATGTACTATCTCTTGAACTAGGTTAAGGGCAAAAATCAATAAAACATCATCGATGCCTCAAAGCAATGTGTAAATATTTCAGTTAATACTTTGATTGACTTGTAATGAGAGTCCCATAGCATCACACTTAGGGTGAGGAGAGAAAGAACAGCTTTTTCCACTAAGGACAAACAGGCAGGAGGGCTCTGTCAGTTAAGAAATAAACGCACTCTGGGAATGACTAAGAGAAAGTGAAGGGAAAGGGTATAAATGAATTCTAAAGCTGGGCAAGAAAGTGATGTTTGGTGGGTTTTGAAATGAGTTTTCAAATGGTCGTGGCCTAGACTGGGAATTCTTTCATTATTGTTACTTTTGCTCTCCTATTAGAGATATCCTTCTTTCACTGGAGGAAGATAACTTTCCTTAAGAGCAGCTGCAACCATGGCTGAAAATGAGTGCTTTTCTGACTTCTTCTGAGAGCATAGCAGCTGTTGATTATACTTTTTTATGAGCTACAAATAAGCCCTCAGTGATGAGGACTGTATTAGCAAGTAATTTGGTGCAGTAGGGTTTAGATAAGTAGACAGAAGCAGAAAGTGCTGAGGACCGTATTCCCACATTATGGGCAGTTTGAGAGTCTTTCCTCTTGTCCCCTGTATCATTTATCCCCACTACACGTATGGCTGAAAGATGTCCAGAAGGCCAGTCTTTAGTTCAGACACTACTGTCCCCAGTAACAGCTGAAGAATGTTTTGTGCCTACTTAGAGCAGAGATATTTAGTTCCCTCTCAAAGGAATCTATTTGGCCTGTACTGAAATTGCTCTGCAAATTGAACCAGTGCAAGATAAACCAGGTTAAGTGAGGGATTTATTTCAAAATTATTACCACTGCACACTAAGGCATATTCAGCTGATCTAACCTAGTTGGGCACTATATGACATGTCCAAATGCTATGACTTTCACATACCATTTGAAAGCCTCAAAACATTTCCCTTTTGTCTATGTATTTAAGTCTTGTGGCAGTTTGTTGTGGGAATGACTAAAAGGAGCTGATCATGGCAAAGAATTCACAATTGTTTTCTCACTTTAACAATGTTTTTCTAGTTTTTGTGCTGGTGCTGACGTAAGTGAAAATGAATTGTGAAGTGATTGAAGAAATTCTCTTCATATCCCATCTATGGCTTACATGCTAAAAAACCCACTCCAAGTTTTAGTCTACTGGAGAAGACCCTAAGAGCATTACTTAGTGCAGTTTGGGTGCTTGTACCACATAGGCAGGATAATTAGGTGGATAATTATTTTAATATTGAACCATAAAATATTAACTCAAGAGTAATTCTATAGGGATAGATTTCCAAAACCCTTTCACTGCTGCCTTTTTCAAAGAATTATTCTATTTTAGTTCATACTCAATTTAGCACATAACTGCTATAAGTAAATGAGCTGTAACATGCCTTAGTTCCCAGTATGTATCTCCAGAGACATATCTGTCATCAAAAAGTTTTTCTCTGCTGGGTAGTACCCATAGTACAGTAGCTTCTTCTGAAAAAAATGTTTTTCATTTGGATTGGAAATAAAGCATGACTCTTAAGTTATTAGTAATCATTCATAGCATAGAATATATGTACATATACAGATAGTCCCATATATACATGGTAATGGTTTTTCAAGATGAAAAGGCTTCTGTCCCAATTACTTCTCCAGGCTTTTTCAAAAAAAAACCGTAGCTATCTGGAGCTACGTAATAGGACATTCACTATGTGCTTCAGCTACTTTGTGGTGATAATACGCGGATTCTTTGAAAAATGTGTGGGCACTAGCAAATTGAGCTAGAGGCTTTGTTGCTCGTTAGTAGCCTACAGTACACAGTTATTCAACTGTGGTTCTAGTATAGGAAGGGCATTCAGATGAGTATGTACTTGTTAATCAGTGTGCCATAGATTTCCTAAATATTTCTAAAAGATACTTTTTTCTTATTCACTTATTACAAAGCTTAGAACTTCTTTGTTCAAAGAAAGTGTTACTACTCTTGGGAATACTACGCAAGGCACTTGATGAACATAGAGTGAGATGCAGCAAAGCCGGATGGCACTACTGCACTCTCTGGTGATACAGTGCTGGCGCTCTCTTTACTTTTCCCACCACAGGCTAGGAGAGAAGAAGGCACAAGTGTATTATCTCAGCTGTTGTGATAGATTAAGCCTGACATGTTGCCAAATCTTATGTGTATTAATAGGCTTCTCCCACTGATCCCTAGTGGCAGTCAGATGGGTTCATTGGTAGATTGTAGTGGACATTTAAATGTTTGAGCTCGGCAATTTGAGATGAGCTGTCATAATTCATTAGCACTGCTGATGGAACAGTGCCAGCAAGTATCTGGCTGACGACTTAAGAGACACCTAGAAAGCAGAAAAAAACCCTACTCACTCAGCAAATCTCACAGCAGTGCTAAGAGGTCTAAATCCAATGACCGATGTAACACACTGCCACTTGTAATAAGCCAGGTATTAAAAACTGTTATCATTAGTGACTTACACTTAAATCTCGGTGAACAATATGCTTCCAAATCACCATCTATCACCAACAGACATGCATTGCCTGCCACTTGCTTGCAGAGTGTATCTCTGTGTATGGAAACTGAGACTAGAAGCTGATGAATTGCTGGTTACAGGAATAAACAGTTTATGTTTTTCAGAATGCATCTCTTTCAATCTTCCTGCATCCCTTTAGGGAGACAATTATTGACAGCTGTACAGAGCTGTGTCCATTTACAGGACTGAGTAACAACTATAGACTGAAGGGTCCAGTTGACAATGGGAAGACTGACTGACTGCTTTCACATCCAGCCTGTCTACTTTCACTGGATGTATTATAAGCAAAGGGAGTTCACCTATTTTACTTTCTGTGCTTTCTCAGATAATATGCACCATCTTCAGCATGGTGACAATAAATCCTAATACAAACTCCTAGAGGTTAGAGGTTGTACTGCACAGTAGATTGATTATCACTGAACATTGCGTTTGTATATTAAAAAAAATATTATCTGATAGAACAAAAAATACTAAAACTCTGGGTGAGAGGAGGTAGGAGATTCTTGCACATACCATATTGGAGTTATGACCTAACATAAAGAGAAGTAGATATATACAATGGCTGTTTAGAAAAATAGCTATTTGGAATTTAACGTCATTTGTGGACAAGCATTGAGAGTCAGCTTTTGTATTACAGTATTGCTTATTCCACACATGGTAATCCTGCTGAAATAATGCCTGTTCTTTATAAAGAGGTACTTTTTTAAGAGAAGTCTTTTTTGTTTTCATTGCCAGATAATCAAAATTCTGTAATCTCTTCACTTGTCATTGTCATTGCAAATATATTTACAAACTTATGTAACAGAATGAATCAGCCATTTCGCCCCTGGCTCCTAAATATTTGCAATTACCAGTTTTTACCACTGAGACTGACACTGAATCTGTTGGCTAAAGATCAACCTTCAAAAGTTTACAGATATTCCTTTCCAGTCATATTTTCAGGACCACTTTGCTGTCTTTATGCTACTGCTAGTCAGGCTTGCTGTTAGATGCTCATCAAAGACTGTAAAATCAATATCAGAAATGTATTTTCTTAAATCTGTCATCTGTCATTTGTCCCTTCATCTGTATTCACTTATTTAAGGTCTGTCAGAATGAATGGTTAGGGATGTGATAATTTAGCCCTTTAAGAGGGGAAAAAGTAACAAAAAATACCTTAATTTCATGAGCAAATCAAATGCACTGATCCTTCATATTTGAATACATGTTTAGGTCAATAGAGGAAATGAGTTTTGTGACCTCTTCTCTTACTTTCCTTTCTTGTGCAGAGTTCAATATGAATGGCAGTCTTAGCTTTGAAGGTAAATTCAGTAAGTTAGCATTAAGGTACACAGCTGCCTGGGAACAATGGTACAGAATAACAGAGAGCAATGACAGTCAGGAATGAAATGCATTTGCAAAGCTACTGTCTACAAGGTATAATTGTGTTGTATTATGATTCTTGCTTGCATCTCCTAGTCTATAAGCACAAATATACCCATTTGTCTTGCCTGGATAGTGTTTTAGCTTGAAAAGGTTCTTAAAGTCCTCTCATCTATCATCTACTGTTGTGGCACAATGATTTTATATGTTTATAGACAATATGATTTGGCCAAATTGAAATCTATAGCCAGACTAGAACTTAGTGGGATTCAAATTTATGTTTAGTATCTATCAATCAGTGTTATAAAAATGAGACGGAGGCACTAACTATGGCTCTGTGATGATGGGTGTGTTAAAAATATAGTATAGAACAGATTTAATCCTTCATATTGTAAAAAATATGCTGCATGACAAAATGCAAACCGTGGTCTAAATATATGGAGAATTCTTTGAATTTTTAAATGGTTTTATAATAAATGGATAGATACAAACACTTTCTTGTCAATTTTTCATTAGATTCTCTCCTTTTTGTTATTTCTTTTGAAAGAAACCTGTCATACCTGGGAACTCAGGTTTTCATGACAGTTTCATGCTGATTCTTGGAATATCAGCTATATAGGCTAACAGATTATAAGAACAGATTATAAGATTTTTATCCAGAAAGACAATGTACCACAGACTGTGAATTTGAAAATAAAATTCTCAAAAGCATATACTGCCTGACTGTTGGATGTATTTTTTATTGGTGTAATTAATATGAAACCATATGAAGTCAGTGGTAAGATTTCATTAAAATTAATGTTTGATAAAACTGGGTATCTGCTTTTTAGTATCTGCTCTACAAGAAAAGAGTTGTACATAGAGTTTTGTTAAGTGATACTAGCGGTATGGAAATAGAAAAGAAAGAAAGATTTTCCTTTAACCTATTCCATATAGTCATGTGAGGCTATAGGTTTGTTGGGCATGATCATAGGTGTAGTCATATATGTAATTAGATATAATGTTTATTTATCATGAGTGCATGAAAATATGATATACTCCAAAAAATCAAAAATTCAGTAAAATAAAGTTAATTTTACCCTTTCATATCTGCAGTCAGGAACGTGGAGCAGGTTTTGATTTGGTCATCAGTTTACTTCAGCTCAGATCAGAAGAAACCTGAAGATTCCCTTGGGGGTTCCTTAGGACAGGATTTGGTAGGTTTTAAACTTGTTTCTGAAGGAATGATGTTTGACTTTCCAACTGCACCAGGGTAACTAAAATTGATTATTACCCAGTTTAGAACAGTCAACAAATAAACTAGGAATAGCAATAGCTTGTAAAGCCGTCTTTATTCAGTACCCTGGAGAGATGAGCTTTTTAGACCACGGTGATTCATAAGTGGCTGCTGAAGAGAAAAGTTTGTAGTGATTGTGTTTTGTGTACAAGGGATACATTATCCAAGACTATCAGTTCAGAAGCAGCACAAACCATGATGTGCATTTACAATTTTGAGAGGTAAGTAGAAATGAGAGTGTTTTCTTTTGGGATGACACTCTTAGGACATAATCTGAATAAACAGATTTAAAGTCTGTTTTTCATCTACCAGGTGGGTCAGTGAATGTGATAATATTCATTTATAATCTGGTTTTAGTTATAATCGTGGATCAAGTTGTCTAATCTGTATTGCACAGGAAATGAACAGGTCTGTTCAGGATAAGAACAGATAATCTGTTCAAGAACAAGAAATTAATGGGTCTTAATCTTCCCTAAAAAAGAATATAAATGAGCAGTAATTCTGACAAGACAAAGGATGTCATCCATCCATCCAAAATCTGCTACCTCATGTGTTCTTCTGTAATCAATTTTGCCTCTTAGTGCACGTTTCATATACACTTTCATTCAGAGTGGTTGCCAGTCCTCCATCCTGAGGGCCCTTGAAGTTACCTAGAAGTGGACAAAATTATGGCATAACTGTGGCTTGTTTAGAAAATACACAGTAAATGATAGAAAAAGGCAAGGTACTTATTATTTTGAAAGCAAGCAATAATCTATGTTTTATGTCTTCTTCTCTTCCTTTTATTCTTTTACTCTTTCTGCTCACCATTTGTATGAATAGAGAATAAAATGTTATTTGTGAACAACCAACTAATTTAGTTGGTTTGATTTGCATGTACACTTTTCTGCTTTAAATCAATAATTCCTTACACAGGTTCTGACTAAGCATTCCAAAATTGATTTTCAAAACAAATTTGCATCTGATAATTTAAAGCTTTTTGCTCGCTAGTCACTTTGTAGGGGTGTCCTGCCCTGCTGCACAAGGGTGAATCAAGATTCCTTTGCAATGACTGATTCCCTCTGTCAGAAATTTTAAATCACATGTCCTGACTGCACAATGGTATAGATTTGAGCTGGCAGATGTTAACATGTTTAATAAAATCCATTCAAATCCTTTTTATAGGCTTCAAGATTACTAAAACTAGACAAATCTTCCTTTTAAATGAAATCTTCAGATCTCAAATTCTTTTCATTGCAATATTATCCAAAATATATGCAATATATTTAATTCAGTAATCAATCACACTAGCTGGTATAGGTACTCCACACCAGCCGTGATTAAATGGACTCAGAACTCCTCAGTTTTGTCATGGGTGCTGTACTTGTAACAGCAGCTATGTTGCTTCCTTATATTCAATGATAGGTATTTGTGATTTCCTATTCCTGTTATTGTTAATGAAGTTCCAGGTGACCATGAAGTGCCGCGGAGTGACAGCTGTGAAATCCTGGGTGGCTACAGATTCACTGGAATACAAAGAGAGAAAATCAGAAAGAGAATATAAAACACTTACTAGCCTTTAACTGAAAAGGTAGTATTCTTTATTTTTAAAAAATCCCATCAAGTTTTAGGGTTTTGTTTAATTTTCAGAGGGCAATGACAGGATGGGGACTACTTCTGTCATGTATGGGCCTTGAGTGCACTAACAGGCCTTAAAGGCCTGACCAGCCTCACCTGGGGCCTCTACCCTCCACCTTCATAGCTGAAGAGCACATTTAAACTCAGCCTGGGGTCTTTACTATCTGCTTGAGCTCTGTTGTAGGAGTGCTGGTCTCTAGCTTGGCCACAGCTCCGTCCTTGCCATGGACCTTGCTGATTTGGGTCTTGGCCTTATCTCAGCACTGTGGACCTGTCTGGCAGTGAGTGGGCTGTGTCTGACGCTAGTTACCCTCACTGGACCTGATCTGGCCTGTGGGTTGTGCTCCAGGCTTCACCTGAGACCTGTCTTGTCACCACAGATGTGCTTAGAGAGCTCTGTGTCACCACAGAGCTGGGCTCTGGCTGGTGAAGTGTTATCTTCCTTAGCCCCTGGCATTCTGTTCCCTCAGGGAGTAGCTAGCCCTCAATATTCACTAGCAACCTAAACCCCTTTGGTTTATATTCATTGCCTTTGCAGTGCAGAAGCTGTTTCAGTGCTTTGCTTTAAAAAAAATATACAACAACAACAAAAAAAACAATAAGCTGAAGTCTATGCTTTAGTTGAGGCATATGTTTGAAAATCTGATTAAGTTAAAGATGTATTTACATTGTTTTCTGAATTGGGACCATAAAAAGGAGTCAACGTAATGTTCCTGTCATTTTGTATGGTCATAACTGCGAAGGAAAGGTCATTCATAAGAAAGCAGCTCTGCTAATTATACAAGAAAAGACTTTTATCATAGACACTGTCTTCTGGCTAAACTTAGCTAAAATACAGCTATTTTTAAATTCTGATTTGGGTAAAGAAGAGCCTACTGTTGGCTATTTTTGTCAATTTTAAGAAATGTATTGTTACCACTCCAGCATAAAGGAAAATAGGATTGTTATTCTTTCATGCAAGACAGAAAGAGGCACAGAGGAGTGAGGTGACATGTTGGAAAGTTGAGCTCTATGGAAGTTAGTGGATTTGGGACAGTGAGTCTTTGGTCTGGGTAACTGCTCTACTAACCGGTAGCGGGGTCTATCTGACATCATGGGATCATCCAAGGAAACGTGCAGAAGATTGTTCATGTTGATGGAGAGAATGAGACAGTATACCATCTGTGAGACATAACCATAGCTAGATACAGCCACAGAGTCTTTGGTAAAGTCTGAACTAGATCTCTTCAAAGTCCCTCCTCTGTTTCAGTTACTAGATTATTCCTTATACTGTTTTGTTAGCACTGTTTGCTACCTCTAATGGCAAAGATGAAATGGTCAACTGGATTATATCTATATTATGGTATAAACAGTGATACTGCTATTCATTTTAAATAGTATCTTCTGTCAATAGTAGCTATTGAATAGCTACAGTGTGTAAAACAATATGGGTAAACACAGCATCAGATCTTGCCTTGTACTACTCTGCCATTTGCAAATTGCCTTAAACTCTCATTCTGTTTTTCTTTGCTTTATCAGTGAAAAATACATGATACCTCCCTGCTCAGGGAGTCCTCTGTCTACCTCAGATGCTACCTCCTTTGGCAGGAGCTATTTAGTTTTCAAGTTTTGACAATTTCAAAAAACTCTAAAGCAGAGGATGAGGCGTAGAATAGTAATTCTGGCATTTTTAATGCAGACTTCCCCCATTTGTGTTTGAATCTGCAGTCCCACTTTGTGAATAACTCTCTTCCCTCCCACTTAGCATCTACAGATTGTGAATGGTGTCTTGATACCAAAGTGCTGTTTAATGCAGCCTAGAAAGAAAGGAGTGAATGATGGCCCATTACCACTTTACATCCAGAGAGCATTCTCAGAGTTTGAGGCTATTCTCTTAGCCATGCCACAAAAATTATACAGGCATGACTAGCTTTTATAACCCTCTTAGGCAATGATGAAACTATAAACATGATGGGAATGAAATTTCACCATGTGGATCTAATAGTACCAAAGAGAACAACTCACATTGGTGCTGACACAGCATTCAGCTTGTATTAAACATTTAGCATACTACATGGATGGCTTTGGCTGCTTGTTTGGAGGCTATTAGATCATTAGGAGTGACTGTGTGGAGGGAGTGACCCAAAATACATGCTAGTAAAGTGTCTAATGGTGCCATAAAGAAGCATTTGTGAGACACTTTTTCATTCTCTTCAGGACAATGATCCAAAAAAATCCACATGTACACATATGCCTAAATCTTGAATATGCAGTAAGGTGACAGCATGGAATGAATGAATACGAAACTGTGGTGTGTATATATATATGTGTGTGTGTGTGTGTATTGCATAAGTTTTATGAAACCAGTATAGATTGATGCAGTCCTAATCCTATATGGAACTTATTTTCCTCTCAACTGATGCAAGAACCACTGAATCAGAAGTTACAGAGGGATTTCATGGAACCAGAGTATAAGAATTCAGCCCTGAAAAAATAGATGTAATCATACATCAGAATTTCTCTTACTCATTACATTTTAGAATTCTGTCTTAGACACTTTGTTAACAGGGAAATGTATTCTAAAATTTTTTAAGAACTTAGAATAGCTTTCAGAAAATAGAGCACAAAAAGCATGTAAACTATTCTAAACATTATTTTAAAGTTGTGAAGTGAAAATTTTTGCAAGGAAAATGATCTAAGTGGATATCTGGACAACTATTTTTCTTACTTGGTTTGATGTACATCATGCAAAGAATAGCTTTTCTTGAGTGCAATACCTCCTCCTGCTAGTGAGTGTAACCTGTTTGATAAACATTTAGGGAAATCAGTCATTCAGATATTGAAGATGGAGAGAAGGCAACTTATGCACATGAACTTGTGGAAAATTTTGCCAACAAGTTCTGTGGGTGTTTGTTTAGATTTAGTGATAGCATTTCTTCTGCTTTCCTAAATGAAGAATTCTCAATTTCAACCTCTTTCTTGTGGAAAATTTCTCCCACTACTGCCGTACCTTTTATTTTCGGTTCCTTTGTTTGTTAGCTATTATCTTTGCTGTCAATTTTTGGTACATAAAATTCTTGAGCATTCAAGTAATTAGCCTACCACTGTGGGCTTTATTTTTTTTGACTTCCATAATTCATGTTCTTTAAACAACGTCAACTGTGTCTCAGTTAACTATAAAAGTGAATTTTTATTCCTGCCTACTCCCTTTGATTAATATACAATCTAAATACAGTACAGCCCTAAATTAGGAGTTCAGATTTTGGCCCTAAGGTAAGTCACTCACTTTGCCTACCATACAAGAAAATTCTTGTCAGATTAAATTATCAGTAAAATGAAGGTCAAACATATTTTTCAGTTAGTGGTGTTATAGAGCATACTGTTTGATAACACCTTAGCTTCCACCAGTTCCCCAGGTTTTAGTATATCCCACTTTCCTTAGTCTGTATTTGTTTCCTGTTCACCATCAAATATACGTAAAGGCTCACACTTTAAGTCTGTTCCTATAATAGTGATAATATTTGATATAAATAAAAGATATGATAGTTGGAGGAAGTGCATGATTGTGTACCTAATTTGAAAGATCCAAGATGTAGATAGAAGAAAATTTCCTGGTAATGGAAGAATCTACAGGGAGGGTAAAGATAATGCACCTCCCAGCAGAGGACATATCAGAACTGCTTTTGTAGCTCTCAACCAGAATGTAAAGACTACAGCCTGGATACAGCTAAGGAAAGGGATTTCAGACATGGATCCCTTATGTCATAGTGTTGAAAGTATCTAGAGTGCCATAGCTTTTGCCTGAGACAGGCTATATTTCAGAAGCAGTCTCCTCTGTGATGGTTGTAGCGTATTTATTAAGCATCTTATCCATTCTATGGACTGAATTGGACCTTTTTAAAATCTTATTTCAACGTAATTGCTGTCAGTATTTATTAAGCCTCATTGCAAAGACAGAGCAGGACAGGAAAATCGGCCTCACTGGTGACAGTCTGCATTAAATAACAACAGCTAGTAGCTAGCTTTATACTGTATTTGTCATATAGGATGAGGTGGCTTGATTTTAATTTAAATGCAGCTGAACAAATTTGGATAATCTCTAAAACCATGGCATTGCAGCTGTTGGAAATTGAAATCTGGAACACAAGTGCACCTTTTTTAAATACGTTATTCTAATTCTAACTTCATGTGCTCCAGTGTAACTTTTTCCTCTTTCTTCTGACAGCATCAGACCGTAGCCTGAATAGAATCAGACCATACTATCAGAAAGACCCAAAGCTCAATTGAAGGAAAAATCTGAGTTTGTTTTTTTGTCTGGTAAAAATTTCTGCAGTCATTACTGCAATTTCACATTTATGCTCTAGGGAACGTATCAGTACTGTGGCTCCAGAGCTTTGATCTCAGGACTATAAGAACCTAAATTGATCTATGAGGAATTTTTGTCTCTGTACCCCAGCACTGAAGACTCTTGCTTTTCCTCTGTTCCAAGACTACTCCCTTGAGCAAGGCTTCTTCAGTTTTATCCATCAATGGCTAACTTTTGGATAATACTCCTCTAAAAATACTGTGGTAGAGTCAGTATTGGAAGAGTTAATATGTCCTTAAATTCTCCCAGCTCAAGCTGCTTTACTTGACTTGTACCCATGAATCACAGATGTACAAGGACACATGGTCTTTGAAGACTTCTTCTTCTGAGTCCAAATTTGCCTATGTTTTTCCCTTTCTAAATTTCATTCCATTTTTATAACTTTACATTTTTAATGGTGCTCAAATATTTCCTCTTTAAATTGATAGCGATCTCGCCATTTTGTTCTAGATGTCTCTTAATAGCTATATTTTGAGAAAAGTCTGATTTCTTTAATCTCTTTGTATCTTAAATTGACAAACTTGCATTGGAAATCTAGTAAGAACAAACCATTTGAGAGCTCAGATACTTTAAATCAAATTGAAAAGAATGAGATCATGCCATGTCATTGTCTGATATTAATTTAATGAATTTCATGAGTTAGATTAATGTATACTTAACCTCTCCAGATTTGTAGCAAATTAAATTTTGTATAACCCTTACTGGTTGACTTGTCACTACCTCTGAGAGGCACAATTCTTTTATAGACAAAGCTAAGTGTTACAACAGGGACATATCTTATAGGTATGGCAAATATGCAGATGACTGCACAGTTCTGAATGTGGTAAACATCTTGTGCAGAACTCTGCATGACACTTGATGTGTAAGTTGACCTATTTTTGCTCCTGAGGATCCAGTGCCTTGAATTATTTCCATAAATTAGGAATAGTTAACTATTTCCTGAAGAAGCTGAGGAAGGCTTAAGTGACTTTCTCAAGGAGACAACAGGAGCCTGTCCTAGTGTTAGGAATAGACATCTTAGCCCTATATGTTAAACCTTAACTATAGGTCTTTTCTTTCCAAATAATGTCTTAAGAAATCCATATTAGTGAGAACTTTTTAATTCAAACAATAAGTTATCTTCAATTATCAGCTAAGATCCCTTTCAATCATAAAGTGAGTTTATGGATCTGGCAGTTAAAAATAACAGCTTTTGATTTTCACACTCTTTGGATACACACTGAGATCATAGGGAACTTAAGTAGAGATGAGTTAAATGAGGTGACTTATAAAAAGGTATCTAGGTATGAGGTAAATCATTCAAAGGCAGGGCTGGAAGGGACCTCAAGAAGCTATCCAGTTCCCCCATTGACAACAACGCAGAGTACAAAAACCTACACTGTCCCAAGGTGGGATATAAGCAATAGTTAAATTTATTCTTAAAAGTAGCTAGCAAAGGAGTTCGTACATCCTTTCTAAGCTTTCTGGTAAGCTCTTCATTCTAGTGGTTCATCAATTTTATAGTTGGAAAATTTTCCTGAATATTAATTGCCACAGATTAAACCTATTTGTAATCACAGTCACACCAGCAGCCTTATAAGGACCTTCAGTTGAAATTAAGGCTAAGGTAGCACAGGGTTTTTCAGAATGAAGGAGGGGGAGTCCTTCAATATCTGTCAGTTAAACTTCTTGTGGAATCACTGAGCAAAACCATCCTTGTCCCTTAATTAAATAACCCTTGAGGATGAAGTACCACAGGGTGCAAAGTCATGGTGAAAACTGTAATTATTTCCTGGAGCTATCGATTTTATGCTAATAATTTTAAATGATGCGTATAGCTCTGAATCTTGCCTAGAATGGCAGGTGATGATTTGAGCTTTCTATGTCACTTGAAGGGGCTTGTTTGTACAGATTTCAGTGTCTAAATCATTTATTGCAAAGATTGGAGTGTGAACGTAAGAGAGCTCAGTATCTGGTTGAAGAAAAAGTTTTTGACTTTTTGCTAGGGGACTGGAAAGATCCAAAGAAAATGCAGGGATGAGAAGGGGAAAATGTGCAAAGCAAGGCAGAACAGTATAGCTCTGCTTACCCACTAAAGCAGGTATTTGAAATCAAGATTTGAGTGAATGAGGCAATTTCTCCTAGGAAACTCCCAAGGTAGAAATCTTCTCCAAGGTATCAGGTTTCATTTCCTGCAATGGCCTAGCCATGGAAATTTATATTTCTGTCTATCTCCTGGCATATTTTACCTTCTTGGTATTTATCTTCATGTCTAAAAACTATCAACTCTTCTCAAAATTATGTATTACACATATTACACAAATGGTCTTTGAGGGCCAAGAAGGCAAGAAGAGGTCTGTTTGAAGTCCATATATTGTGGATGTGTTGATTTTGTGACTCAGTCTTTAGATAGTTGTAACTCAGATAAGCCTCATATAGAGTATGATTTTATAGCTTATATCAGTGAATGAGAATCAGTATGTTTTGCTCTAGAGGAGCACTTTTTTTCCCAGAGTTGCCAAAGAGAATATCTGTTATCTAGAAGAGAGAATCCCTTTCTCCAAGGAGAATCTCTTCATTCTATTATAGTTTATGTGTATCAATATATGTCATAGATGGCAACCGGAGTTTGATGTGATCTCACAAGCCCCTGTTTTAGAATTTTTTTAATATCCTCTAAGGAGAGATATTCTGAAAGAAAAAAAGGGGCAAAATCTTCCAGAGGGACAAAATCTGCCAATCATATAATATCTTGTTACACTCCAAAGGCATACATCAAACACACTATATTCATGACAAGGCTGAAGATCACAGTAGTTTAGACAAATGACAGTTGCCTGTATAGATCTTGTCTCATTCTGCATTGACCTCATCTCTCACCTTTATATCTCTCTTGATATGCAGTTATGTTAACTGAAACTAGAGAATAGTAATTCCTACCGTATTTTATAGTAAATAGTCTTCCTTTCTTAGCAATAGTCAAAAGGATCAACCAGTGAAGTGTTACTTTCTAACTTTCTAAGAGTTTTGATTTTTCTGCAAAATAAAAATGACTGGCAGGCAGCAGTCAAGGAGTTTGATTCTTCAGTTACTGCCCATGCTGTGCCTCTTGGAAAAAACTAGTAACTTTATCTATATCTGTCAGTCTGGCTCATCCCACCAGTTCAGAAGTCAAAAGAGAAGTAAGGAAAAGACATAGGTTAAAAAAAATGTGTTGAGAAAATAATGGGGATGGGAGAAGAAAGCATTTGAAATGATGAGAGGAATTCTAATGTACTGACTATTTAGCTGCCAGGGTTTTTGCTCACTAGGTGGTCTTTACATAAAGATGCTATAGCCAAGAAATATTTCTAGTGTCATTTGGGCTTTACTTGTTTTTTACTCATTCTCACATTGCTTACATTTTGGAGACTGTCTCTCCCTAGCCACTTAGCATGGTTTAATGTCTCCTTTGCCATTCGCACTAATCATCACCTCCAATTACTAATGGCACTAGGTCCCTTTGTGCTTGCCCTGTGTCGCCAGCTAGTTTTAATTTGGTCTGCAACAACTGCAAGAATGGCAGAGGGCAATTATAGAGCACGCTGATGCTTGGAATAGACTTAGAGATTCTTTTTTTTTTTTTTTTTTTTTTTGATGTTTTAATCTATTTTTAAGACTGGGACAGAGCTTCTAAAATTCTGTTTCCAACTTCTAAAATAACTTAGTTATTATAACTCTCCACTCTACTTTAATCTATCACCAGAATGGAAAAACAAACAAAAAAAAAAAAAAAAAAAAAAAAAACCCCAAAAACCCCAAGGTTTTAGACATATAAAATATCTAAAACTGCTTAAACCCAACAACCAGAACTACTAAAACAGACACATTAGAAACTTCTTGTGATGGTTTATTTACATGAGTAATACTGCTAAACTTGATGTGTAAGTGTTAATCAAAGAGTATAAAATTTTGAAGAAACTGTTTATAAGCAGTCTTGAGTCTTTTCCTATAATGTTGTTACTGGAGTTTTTCATCTTTATGTATGGTGCCTGCTAAAACCCCAGAAGAATGTTAGAAAACTACACCTGGCATGTATAAATGATACTAGTTCTTACTGAAATTTAGCCATTTCTAGTATGTAATGTGCCTGTTATTCAGCAGCTTAAACAGCACAACAATGTAGCATCGTAACTCCACACAAGCAGAGAAACTTGTGTATAATTCAAAATGAAGGCAAAAATTACCCTAGTTATACTCCTGGCTTTTGAAATACCCCTATGTTAATAAAGGAAAAATATGTGTAGGGAAAAATGGACATGTGAGCTTTGGTAAGCAGCGTCGGCTAGAGTGGTGATTGCTTCTTTATTTACCTGTAAGCCTGCAGCCCCAAAAAGTGTCAACCATACTAGTAGTATGTTACATAGTCTAGTCAGTGCTCGTAGAAGAAAACTATCAATCTAAGTAATACATCCTTATTTCCCCATACGTTCAATAGGCTTGCCTGGAAGCAAATTGAGTAGGCACAATACTACTCTTTCTTACATTTTATAAGAACTGACTTCTGGGTTTGCTCTGCAAGTATAAGTCCTACCAGCTTATCCAGCTCGCATGTGCTCTCTCACTCTCTCATTCACTCTCCCATGCACACAAACACAGCCTTCCTTTTACTTCACTGTGACCATGGAGACACCTAGATAATTTCTGCTCATCGTATCATTGATACTTCTTTGGTATGGTAGTTTTGAAGGCCAAGCCAGAAGGTCTTGTGGTTACAAGACCACAACTAGCCAGTGAAAGACCACAATCACTTCCATTACTAGCCTGTGAAATGCTGGCAGTCCTTTCCTTTATTTTATTGAAAATTATCTTTGATCCATCCGTTCACTCTTATCTGAAACCACGACTTGGAGGAGTTCACCAGCATACCTCTTAGAAATGCCTGTTTAAACAGGGCATGCTGGCAGTTAAGCCTGAAGAGTGGTAGTCAAACTTTGAAGGGAATGTAGAGCCAAAAGTAGGGGAGAAGATTGCAGGTTGTAATTAAGATGCAGTAATAGACTTCTGCAACATGTGTGGCAAGAGATTCTTATGAACTATATGAGAACTCATTGCTAGTGTGTTTGAGGAAAAAATGTGTATAACTGTTTGCTTACAATATGCCTGCCTGAAGCCATAATTCTGAATCCTCTTTTTATGGATATTCACTTGGAAGGCATGTCAATAACCTTGCATGGAGCTCATGATAAATTTTTATTAGTCTCTTACAAGAAACACTGCAAATGAGATCAAATAATTATCTGCAACCTAGCATTTTTTTATTATTGCAAATGCTTTTACTAAGGAAAATAAAGTCTCTGCAAGATAGGAACCGTACTCATTTCTACAGCTGTTATGTCCTAAAGTGAGATTATGCTTTCAGTAAGAGGAAGTTGAAATGCATTGTGTAAGCCTTGAAGATCATCTATGTATATGCTTGAGCATCCAGTAAACCTCAAAGCCACTGAGATGCTAACCAGTAAACTTGTGTACTTGTCATGTGATACTGTCCTTCTCCTTACTTGAAATAATATGAGCTATAATTTTTAAAATATTTTATGAAGACTTTAAAACTCTGAAAAGTACTGAGAATATGTACCTTACATACAGGAGATCAGAATTATGACCTCTTAACACATAAAGCATGACTCTTTTCAGTCCTCCCTTAAAGGTGTCAAACTGATGAGCTTAGAGACTGAACTCTGTGCACTCTTTCACTGAACAGCATAGAACAGGCAAAATTACTTCACTTGAACTGTATCACCATTCATCTCAACTTTCAGCCTACAGGGATCACCTCTCAGTATTAGTGATGTACATTCATAAAGATGTCATTTTTGGTAGAAATTTTTGAAAATGCCTGAGGAAGTAGTTTATTTCATAAAAACTACTGAGGAGATCTCTGAGCACATGTTGGCCACTTGAAAGGGTTTGAATGTGTCAGGAGAGGCAGAGTAATGTTACTTAAAAAAGGATAGAACAGAAATACTGATTGCTGTATCAGCCCTGCTTCAAAAATCACTGTATATTCTTACAATATGTAAAATCTTTACTTGAAGTATTCAAGGCAGGATATGAATTTAGATACAAAATTCTCAGTACACTTAAATACATGAATCTTTAAAAGAACACTGACAAGAAATGTAACCACCGAAATTCTGGCTAATGCTGAAAAATAAATGAAGACTTGGGCCATCGCTCACAAAATCCGTTAAAAATTGAAATGCTTCCCATTTTATTTGAAAGAAATTTAAAAGATTTTTAATGTATTTAAACTAACTGTGAATCCAAAATTCAATAGTCTTACAAACTAGTCAAGTTGCAAAGGAATATAGGCAGTGGTTTTGGCCAATTTCACCTCCTCTTGATGTTATAAGCAATGAAATGTAAATATTATTTTTAACTATTTTTGTTTCAATAAACAGTTTTATCATTAATATTTTTAAATGTATCTGAAACTGTATTGATACAGTCCCTCTTAAATAAAAAAAAAAAATGGAACTGCAGCTTCTGCTATACATGAAATTGCTGCTTTGCACATTTTTCCAGGTTTTTCAATCAGACTGATATAAAGCTTGAGTGTCTTAGCTGAGACTCAAAAGAGCAATTGAGTGTAACACAGAAGAGAGAATTTATGCTTTTCCTACAGTTAATGTTATGAGAGTGTGCACTGCAAATTTTCTTTTAAAAAGTAAAATCTCAGTGGATATGTTTGAGATACTCCAACAGTGTGTGGAACATTAACCTTCTATACTGTTGCAGGCATTGGCATAGAGCTGCTAATATGAATTTAAAATATTGTGACTTTATCCTACATCATTGGTTTTATCAAACTGAAGAGTTTTTTTGTATTTAGAAGGTAATCTGACATAGAGCACTTCGCTTCCTCTCCCCTCCCACTCCTGCCATTTTCGATACTAGAAATTTTGCTTACGGTGTTTTACAAGCTTGGGACTCAATAGTTATACTGTAATAACAGTATCTTTTCTATTCAGTGAGCCCAAAACAAAAATCCTGGATCTCTCTGCTTTTCCCATATCATCATCAGTGTTCCACCTTTGTATAGAAGGGTACTGCTCCATTCAATCTTACTTTTATAGAGTATTTCCAGAAAAATATGGCCATGATTGGAGTTTACAGAAGGACAATACAAGAGTGGGAAAACATTAGTTTCTTCTAATGTGGTTGAGATGAAAAGCACTCTGAGATCTGTAATGACAGAGAAAATTCTTTGAAATTTGGTGCTTTACTTGAGGAAAAAGTGTTACTTCAAAATACACATAATACGCTCACAACCAGATATGCAGCCATCACCATGATGTTTCTGGGGCTTAAAGGATAAAAAGTCAGGCAAAGGATAAAGTAATCTTTAGTCTGATATATTGTGTCTGCTTTTTTAACGGACGAGAAAATATACCTGGAAACATTTATTTCTCTTTTTAAAGTGGAAACTCTATGCAATCTGGCTAACTTTGTGGCAACATTTTTCCAGGAAAACTGAGCAGAAAACTCAGTGTCAAAAGTCAAAAATTAAACTTTTTCAAGAATGACGGTTCCTAGGAATTGCAAAAAAAAGTCATTGTCTCTCCTCACTGCCAGAAGGCAGGACCTATATCATTCTTGGCAGATGTTCTCTGAGGCATCCTTTAAAATCTTTCATGGTCTCCAGGCAGACTAAAGCAGTGTTTTGTTGTCCTTACCATTAGCACCCCTAACACAAACATAATCTCCCTTGCTTTCTTTAGTGTTATTTTTTTCGCAAACTTCTTACCGTTTGTTACAGGTGAGTACTCCATTTCTCTCATCTTTTCATCGCTGAACTCAGTTACTAGATCTCTGGTTGTTTTCACTGACCTTTGTTTATCTCCGAATGTCCAGCTCCTTCTTAGTCTCGTGTGTGAAACTAGACAGTGCTTCAGGAAAGGTCAGACAAGTTTGGAATCATTACTCCACACATGTAGCACATTATTATGTTTTATATGTTTTAATAGGATCATTGGTCTTACTTTGCAACAGCATGCTATTGCTGATTTATATCCCACTTTTGATCCAATATAACCTTCAGATTTGCTCTTCAATGGCAGTAACTTTAGCACGCTCTAGATTGTCATACACTTCTGTTTTCAGAATAGATCTGACAGGCTGCAGAAGGGACCTTATCTATTTGCTCTTCACTGAGGACCTTGATAATGTTTGTGCTTGGAAGAAATATTAAATTGTTCTCTTATAATAACTAGTCAAAATTTGACTTTTAAATCCTCATTGCTGATCCTTTTTAAAGGATTTGTTTGGCATTCAAGAAAACATCTAGCTTTGGGAATTAACTAGTTTCTGCAAGGCCTAAATTATACTTTGTATTTTTTGTGTGAAAATGAGAAGGTAAAGAAAATTCTCCTATGTGTGCATGAGCACCGTACAATTTGCACTAACATGAAACTGATAAGGTTATCACTTCCGTAATTTTAAAATAAATTTAAATAAAGATATTGAGTTTGCAAGTTGCTAGAGTAACAACTGAAACAGTTGGTATCTTCTATACACGAAAGATAGTGGGGACATGGGGCAGTACACATTACCTTCATATTACCTTCATCTCTTCCTTCTTATATTTGATGTTCTTCCTAGCAGAGAAAAAGATAATTATATTAAAAAAAAAAAAAAAAAAAGCATACCACTACTTTTCTCAGTAGTATGCTGTTGCATACAGTCAACATGAGAGAGCAACTCTCTTCTATGCTGTGACCCTACTAGCAATGTTGAACTCCTGCTCACTGGTTTGATTCCTTGATTGTCAGTCACATTTAAATAGGCAATAACAATCAACATGCTTAGTTAGGGAAGCTGCCAGGGATCAAAATGGTAAATACATGGAACTAAAAGGAACGTGAGTGTTCGGAACAGATTGAAATGTATATTAATCAGGTAGAACAAAGGCAATTGCTACACTGAGGAAATAACAGCTCATTTAAAGCTGTATATCCTACTTTGTACAAACCACAGAGGTAAAGAAATGAGAATTGAGGGAGTTTGCAGGTTAGCCAGTGACCAGATGGGTTTTTTCCCCTTAGGCTTCATACCCTATCAAGCTAAATTTGCCCCAGGAGAGCAGCTTTCCACTCATGCTAGAATCTTATAGATATCGCTGTTTTTTTGGAGGACTGTCTTAGGATATTTGCACTGGCATTTCTTCACTGCATCCAGCCTACCACTACTCCCTTCTCAAAAACAGCAGGCTTCAAGTATATGCTGATTTGAATTTCCTTTAGTATCTTGCTAAATGAAATGTAACTAATTTTTCATCATTTCTTCATCAGAGATCTGGTACTGTCTATATCAAGCATTCAAAAATTATAATATTGATTTATAATTATATTGATTTTGAAAAATAAGGTAGTTCTTTTTCTTTCCTTTCTGGCCTAGATACATACTCTGTATCTTAAAAATAAAACTGACATGCTTATTTGATCGCTTCATTGTAGAGCCTGGGGCTTGAAGACTGACTCAAAATATTGCATGTTTCCTGATAGGATTGTGAGATTTGTCAGCACTTGTGTCTGTCTTTGCATCAGCTTATCACTGCTGCTGCTTATCTTGAGATCTTTTATGTCTATGTGTGTGTTATTATCATGCTAACATTTCTGAGCTCAAAACTAAAGGTAATTTCCTAAATGTACAAGCTTTGTAATTCCTTCCTTGATTTTTTGCAGCAGCCTACTGAGAATGACAAGTTAGTGACAGAGAAGAGTGCTGTTAAGCATGAACTATTCCTCTTAGGCATAATGTAAAATCATTTTCATGGCTGTGTCTGGACATTGTTTTTTTGATCTTTTCCATAAGCAGCATGGATGCAATGAAGATTGTGGCAAAGGGAGCATCAGTGAGAAGGCTGTTGCTAGCTATGCCCCGATAAAACGACAAGTATTTGTTTGGCTGTCGGGGTAACATGTTGCTTTAACAGTCATCCCCTGTCTCCTCTGAGGCCACAGCAGAAAAGCCATAGAGTAGGTAGAATCAGCCCATCATCTGGACATAGTCTGAATGAGTTATGTATAAATGAATGGAAGACAGAAGAGGGATGAATTAGCCTAAACTAAAATGGTAAGGGCCAGTGACTAAAGTACTAAATTGTAATTTGGAAAACTAAGTTCAATTTTGTATCTTGACTTAGTCTTGTACCTCAGTTCTTACTAAACTAGAGTTAAGAGTACTTTCGAAATTTTAGTATATTTATGGAACTAGGTAAATAGGAGATGCCCATATCCTGTGTAAGAAGCAGTCTTCTTTTACAACAATGGCACAGGGACTAAAAGAGCATGACTTGTTTATTTTCCTAGTACTGTGGATGTACTGTTATAGCACTTAAGCCTTTTTGATTTTGATCTCAAATTTTATTACTGTGTATATTCTGTTACATATTATATTCTGTTGTTAAGAACTATTTCAAGTAAAAAAAAATATACAAATCAATTACTACTGGCCAAACTCCTTTCATGTAGGATTTTTCCATTTCTAAGGTGAACAATGCAAGCATTAAAAGCAGCCCTTCAAATGAATATTTTGTTTCTCTGTTTTGATTTCTACAAAATGTGAAATTTAACCCTTTTTCATCTTTCTCTTAATACTTGCTTCAAAATGAGAAAAATTCAAAAATACTGTATTCTTCATTACTTCTTCCTGAATAATGTAACTGCTATGTTCAGCCATAAGATCTAAGGATATAAATGCAACAATTCCTGTATCCTGCTTCTTTAGCTCACTAACAGCAGGCAACAAATGGTGCTGACAAGATAGGCCAAGTCTATGAATCTTGTGAAACTTGCCCTCCAGCACTGTGAAACAAAAATAGATAGAACTCACATATTTGACGCAGTTATTTTTAAAGATTCTCACAAATTCCTGCAGGCTTGTTACCTTTGAGAACAGATAAAAAGTTCAGAGAGACACATGCACACAAAAAGCTTCTTCCTCTGCTAGACTTCTAAAAAACTGACTCTATGTTCTGCTTTGCTGTAAATGGTCTTGCCCTGTTTAAAATATGCTTTTATGTCAAAAACTTAACTGGTGAAAATTGTGTGGTTAATTAGAAAATGTAGGATACTGTACATGATCCCTGAAGAGAACTGGAGGGATTTCTGGTTCCCACATGGTGTTTGGAAAATAGAAGTCAGCTGAGAAAGCACTTATTAAGGGAGTTTCTCTTGTTTTTCTCTGTTGCATGTTGCAGTTTATTATGTTTTTTAAAAAGATGACCTGTGTTGAAGGGTTTATACCCACGGTCTCTGTTAACACGGCAGCACTTTGCAGCTGTATTACGCTTAAGGAAAGGAAATAACCATGACAGCTCTGCGGTATCTGTTTTCCACTTTTAGTCAGTATAAAAGAAAAACATCCTATTGACTCCTGTAAGAATAGACTTGGGTAGCTAATCTTTCTAATGCCCACAACTATAGAATTTCTGTGATGTGTTATGCCTGGCTTGACACATTTTCGTCTGTATTTACAGACCTCCCAGTGCAGTTTAACATAAGAAAAACAATTTAAATTCAGCAGTGTAGAAATTGAGTGACTTACACAAGAGGAGCCTGAAAAAGTTTGGGGTGTTTTTCCAATTTATTTATTTTTTGTCTTTGTAGTCTTTGCCTGTACATAGTACATGTGCAAAGGTTTTCTCACAAGATGAGTCTTTTTTTTTTTGGGGGGGGGGGTAGTGACCCATTTCTATAAATAAAAATGATACAGAAAAAAAAATAAACTGAGATTGTTAAAGAGGGTTATGTCAGAACTGGAAGATGAATCATTGCCAAATCCTAGAGGACAAGTGTGTCTTCAAAAATTCCATGTTATGCCAGTTCCACAAGCTTATGCAGAAATCCTGGCAAGGAAAACTATGAATATGCAGGTCTAATGTTAGATGTTTCTTATGCAAAATAAGGACAAGGTATCCCAGCACTACAGGCAAAATTAGATCTTATTGCTCGAAGGACTCAAAGAGGGAGAAGCTGCACTATACAAATTTGAAAACCTTCTGCAGGATCTACTGAGTGTGACTTTCAGTAACAACTGCCTATGGCGGCCTCCTGCTGTGCAGCACTGCTCCCTGTCAGCAGCCCACAGGAGCTGAAATTGATTTTACTGTCTTGTTGTTTGCTATCCTAAGCATAAGTTTTCAGTTGCTTATGCCTAAAGCTGTTTATGCATTAATGTTGTATGGTTGTTCTAACCATACTGGGAAAAGTTAGACTTCTAAAAATTCAAGGCACTTTTCTTCTTTGCATATGTTCAGGTACCTCTCAGTCCCAGGCACTCACTGCATTTGTGTGGATGTGTTATTTTTACGTATATTACATGAATTACTGAAAATCTCTAAAAGCAATAGCATTAAGTATTCTTAAAATATTAATATAAACACAAAAGCAGAAATGCTTAAAAAAGAATTGTAGTGTGGAAATTTTCAAGTTCCTCATGTACCAGACATTTTATAGAATAAACAGACATGGCTGTTGCCTTATAGAACCATATATATTCTACAGTCTTAACAAGCAGTATGTTTTACAGCCTTAACATGAGGAAAGGATGGAATCAGAGCATTTAAGTCGTATTTTGGCTCCCACCCTGTTGCTTACTTGGTTGATGAAGTCAACTTTCTTTGAAGAAAAAAAAACATTCCAACAGTTACTGTTCTATCCCTAAATAAGCAGGGGACTGACAGAATATTTTAAATATATGAAAATAACAATAGCTTTCAGATAAGAAGGCTGTTAACAACTGACAGAACTTCTCTGCTTCAACATGATACTAGTGAAAGTGTTGCAAGAGAATGCAAGGATATGAGTACATCTGGGAAAATAAATTATAGAAGAGATATTGACAACAAAAAAGGCACTAAAATGGCAGTTTAATTACCTGAGACACCCTTAAAAAATAATCAATATTTTATGATGGTGAAGCCTGAAACTGTGTATAATACTATCTTGGATTCAGCTTCGTATCAACAAAAATGTGTTTAAGGAAGCCAGCCTGCACAATAACTAAAATGTGGACATGCTACAAAAGGTTGTTTTTAAATGCCCTTCCAGTCAAGAGAATTACTATGTAAAAACGTCTTTCTCTAGCAAAACAAATCTGTACCCTAAATGCAAACATTCATATTTTTTCATATTTTCTTTTGCATATAAGGTATACTTTTACTACTATTTATACCAGTTAATGATGAGAGATTTAGCTGTAGATTGTGTCGTCTTTTCAGCTAGGAAATACTTAGCAAAACTGTAGACTGAAATATAGCCGAAGTAATTAAGATTCTGGTTATACGACTGTTAGAAAACAAAGTGTATAAATTAATTGTTAAAAATCACCAAGAGGTGCTAACATTGCTGTATTTCAAAGTACTCTCCAAAGTAAATATAAATTACCAGCCAGCTAGCAGCTTAAATTGACAAAATGGACAATATTGTCAGTTCACATGCCATGGAACCAAAGAAAAGCTGTACTGATTAGGCTGAGTCTATGGCTACAGAAAATGCTTTGAAAAGTGCTTTAAAGATAAGAACGTATATGGAGAGATTGTTTCCACTGGATATCTGGGCAGCTTTCAGGGATTAATTGTTATGGAATTGTTATGGGGATTTTTAGCATAAGTTGAATCTGCACTGTCACGTTTAAGAGCTACTCAGGGACCTATCTTCGATAGGTTTGTCTGATCACATTTTTAGCTCCTCTATACTTCTCTTCTACACAGGATCCTGAGGCAATGAATTCCACAGTTCAATACGCACCATACAAAAATACTCATCTCACTTGTCAGTAGTCCTTTTTCCTGACATATTCTCTGGGAATCTTCTGCTTCCTGTGTTGCCCTCTTCTTTTTTCCTTTCCATTTATGATTTATAGCTATCTAGCACATTTCTCATCCTAGCTGTTGCTTTTCCAAGCTTAAGGGTTTTATTTAGTTACTCATTGTATGGTAGCTGTTTCCCACCTCTGAGTTCTCATTATCTGCCTCTATAGCCTTTCTAGTTTTACAATAACCTTTTTAAAAGGAGCTGACCAGAACTGCATGAATATTCAGAATGTGGAAACACCTGCCATACAATGACCTTGTTAAATGTTCTACTTTGTTATAATTTCCTTCCTAAAATTACTGTAACTCAAAAAATCCAAGCATTATGATGCTTCAGAATAAAAGGAACGTGTATGGTGGTGATAGGCATGGTCACAATTATTTTGAAACTAGTCACTTTGGTAGCTACTTGGGAATTTAAACAGTAAAATATCTTGCCACTGTAGAAATTCATCCTTTATTTAATTTTGTTGCTCTTTTCAAGTTTGTGCAAATAGCATTACAGAATTTTTGAACGGCTGCTGTGATAAAAATAAAGTGTTGACTCTGAAGCGTAATGACAATATAGGTAAAACCTTTGTACTGTTCACAGAATGTCATTTTAGGAGAAATGTTGAGAAGTTTTGGGAATATTAGAGAAGCAAGAACACAGAGCAGTATTTTTCCGTTCTCCAAGATCCCTTGTATGCATAAGAGTCCATAAGAGATCTATTCCAGTGTTTTGTATTCCATTTAAAATGTATTTTTAAGACATTACTTGATTTATTTTAAACATGTTACACCTGTTTGTTCTACTTTAATTAATCTTTTGCCATTTGTTAGCAATTTGTTAGCCATTTCTCTAAGTGTTTATTCTAATTTCTGTGTAGGAACCTGTTCTTTGAAAGCTTTACTATGGAAAACAGATATTTAAAGTGCTTCTGACAAAACAAAGCAAAGCATAAAAGCTGTTTAAGCAGCAATGGCATTACTTCACATATGTATATTAGTGATACAAGACTGGTATTATTTAGGAATTGTGTTGTAGTAAGTGTGTTGAGATTTGATTTACTCTGTAATGAGGTTTGGGGTAAAAATTCTTTCTGTCGTCTAAGAATTCATCTGCTAACTCAAACAGTTAGAATATAGGCACATTGTTCTCCTTTTCCTCTTTTTTATTTGTGTAATCCCTTGATTTCATTTCAGCTTCTGTGGTATACCTGTTTGCTTGCTTGCTTTGGAAAGGAATAGCAGGGAAAGCAGCTAGCTGATCACAGCGTTTTAGAGCATTGAGAACTTGGTTTGTAGGGCCTCTCACCAACTTCCAGGTCATCGTTTTCATTCTAAATCTCTCAGATGAAAATGTCTTGAAGCAAGGGCCATTCACAGGGACAGTGACAATGGGTTTTGTTACAAAAATGTGCCACTACTATCAGCAGGGTACACTGTAATTCATCAGCTCATTTCAGAGGGAGTTCATATAGAACCTGTGGGGTCTGGCAGGTATCACTCAGCTGAATTGTGTTTTCAGAATGTTCACAGATGGTAACATTTGACCTTATGTAAGATTAAATATATATATACATACACACACACGCACACACACACATATATATATATTATATATATTAGCAGAATAGGATAAAATACCAAATTGATCTTTCAAACACAATCTTTTGTTGTTTCACAAAAAACAATATTTAGCAGTTAATTTCAGTTATTATTCCTGGAAACTTTGGGGCAACTCAAAACAATTTTGCCAGCTATAATTAAATTATAACTGTTGCACAGGAACCTTAAGTATTTGACATATGCAACACAGCAAGTAAATTGAACAGTTTCTGAAATAATTTTGCAGGACAGCTGCATATCCTTCTTAAAAGGGAATAAAGAATTTTTCAGAAAAACAGTCCTTGATTTTATAAGTTACGTCAGATATGAAATGATGCTGTAAGTTGAAGTTTCATTCTGTTTGCTAAGATCAAAGGCAATATGTAGCCAAACATCTGTTAGCAATGCCACTGATTTCTACTTTGGAGCTCTGCAGAAGTACAGCATGTGCTAAATTGCTTCCACTAATGGCCCTATCGCTGGTGACTCACTTGAGTAAATGAAGACATGTACTGACAGGGGACTCAGGCTCAGAGAGATGAGATTTCTTAACCTGCATTAGCTCATCTTCAACTGTCACTGCAGGCTCTGGCCGTCCTTGTCTGCCCAGCCTGACAGCAGTGACAGATTTGTCTGAGCTTAACATATTGCCTGCTATCTGACTGTCAAATATTCACAATATTGAACCTTTCCTCCACTTCTATTTCTCATATAGTTCCCTGTCAGTGATCCTTCCGTGTTTGTTTTTGCTTCTTGTGTTTCTTTTTGTATTTTGCAATGGTAGTACTCTGAATTCTTTAGATCTTCTCATCTGATTATTATAATGGATGTTTGTAATGAAGTCAACTGAATTTAAGTCATGAATCAGTCTTTGCTTTGTTAGACTGAGACAGTTATCACGGAGTGTTCTAAATTATTCCATTTTAGAGCAGAATTCAGAGTCACATATTCAATTATTTTTGAGCAGAAGAGGAATTCAAATGTCATGCGTAGTTCCCTCAGTGTATGGCCCAAAAATATTAGTCAGTATCCTGATAAAAAAAAAAATCTATTTTCAGGTTTGTTTTGTATTTTCTTGTTTTATTTTGTTTTGTTTTGTGTTCATTCCTACAAGGTCATAGCCTGTATGGTTTAGGCTGAATGGAAATGTCTTTTCTTTTTATGTGGTACTTTCTCTTCTTAGTTAGAGATGCTTTTACCAACAGTGTCAGGCCAGATCCTTCTGTCTGGATTTTCATGTTCTGGAGTATATTTATGTATGAATATGGACTGAAATGTGTGCTTAAGCATCTCTTAAAACTACTTTAAATGACATGTATCTAATTTACCAGTCTCGACAATATTTAAGCCTCTTTATTACGTAATGTATAATTAGAATCCTAAACATGGAACTAAACTTATTCTGGAGAACCCTAAAAACCACAAGAATTGCGTTAGTATGTGCCGGTATCACTCACCAGCTATCTGCTGAGATAACTTCCAAAGACTGTAATTGTACTGAATTCACTGTAGAATGATACAGTATTGCACATCTCACAGTTAAGAAAATGACAATGTAGTAAACTAATCAGTCCTTGCTACCACAGATAATTTTATAGAAACATGTACAAAATCTTAATTCTAGCTACAACATTTGGACCGACTTTGGTCTGGATGATCTAGACATGCAGTCGCATGTCGTTGCAACGGCCCATGAAGTTGCAATAAACAAATTTGCTCTTTTGCAGCTTCTTTTAGTGGGAGACCTTATTTTTCAAGATTTTCGTGTTCACAAACCAAGCTGCAACATGCCAAACTGTTTACCCAGTGTTTTCAGGGAGGGGAAGAAGAGCACCTTTTGTTTTCTTCCAACCTCCAACCTAAATCAGAAATAGACCCAATCCACTTTCAATAGGAAGGTAGAATCACAAGTGATTCATAGTTGTAAAATTAATTGGGAAAATTATTTGTGAAAACTATTTGTGAAACTAAGTGCTGCTCTAATTTTAGGAGATATTGGGACTCAATCAATAATAAAGTGGGCCAGATAAAGGACGTCAATTTTATTTTCTATCCTTGCAATTACTTACTAATGCAAGTTGCTGACTTTCTTTGTGAATTTTTTCTGTCACTTGGGAATACTTTTCTTTCTTCTCATTATATATAGCATCAGAGATGTGCCAGGTATTTTACAGAGAGCAAGGAAACAGAGCTATTTTGAGGACTTGACAGTGTAAATATATAATGATGCAGAGTATTATTTGAAATCAGAAACTATATTTCTCGGCAAAGAGAGGAAATTGTTCTGCACAGAATTATTTATCTGTATACCATGTCTAAAAGGGACCAAGCAAAAGCAAGCATCAAAGAATTTTAAAGCTTTACCTAGTTGTAATTAGATGACAGCTCAGATGTTGATTGTTAGCAAAGATTTGAAGGAAAGTAGGGATACTTGCTGAGCTTTGTTAAAGAAGAAGTTCCAAGTTTATTATCACACAATTCTTTTTATTTGCACATTCTGTGTTAGCTCAGCTCCTTTTTTCTATTTTTTTGTTCAACTTTCTTATCTGCTAATCTTCCCTTTCCAGAACGCTTCTTTCAGTAGTATTTCTAGTCTCATTAGAGTCTCTTAATGTTAATTTGCTCTGAAATAACTTCTCTTATTTTCCTTTCTTATGCACTATATTAAGACAATATTTATCAGTGTTCTCTATTAAAATAGAAGAATGCATTTGCTAGCTTTAATTGTTTTATAAATGATGGTATCATAGGATGCTTACTGAACTTTTAAGTGACACCAAATCCTGGGATGAATTGCAAGTAAATTGGGAATAGGAGCGTGATGCAAATAATTTGCATAAATTAGGACCTATGAGAAAGAGAAAATTAATGAATGTAGACAGGTACACTGCTTTAGGCATAGGGATAATCAACAGTGTAGAGAAAGGATTAGGAATTAGTTAGGTAGCACTTCTTCATAAGGGGATTTAGATACCTACAGATTGTTAATCACAAATTGAACAGAAAAAACAACATGGTACTGCTAAAACAAATCACACCAGCTGTATAAACAGACCTCCTATTCTATTCAGTGCTTGTAAAGTCTTGGAATTATTTTACTGAATTTAGGAAAGTTGTAGACAATTGGAGAAATTTCAGGAGGTAGCTATAAGAATAATCCAAAATTTAAAAACATGACTTCATGTAAAATGCAAGTCTTGGGATTGTCTAATCTTAAGAAGAAAAAAAGAAGAGAGATAATATTGTCAGAGGTTGCTACAAAGAGAAAAAGAATAATCTGCTCTCCAGGAGAAGAAATTCTGTACTTAAATTTTAGAATGAGTTAGAATTTTTTTTCTAACTCTGCAGAATGCAATACATTACAATAAATGTTCTAGAGAGATCACGGAGTCTTCCTCTTTAGATGCCATGAAGACTGTCTTTCAAAGCCAGAGCACACACACCAGAAACAGTTATTACTTTGTATCGGCTTTGAAAGGCTTAGTGTCTTAACTAGTGCCAAAAATTTGTGGTTTTTCTTCTTTTTCAACTTGAAATATTTACAAAATACTTTGAAAAGCTAAGTGACAGAAGGCTTCTGACAACTATGCAATTTGTTCCCCTAAGAAGAGAGAGCAGGTTTGATGTCTCTTATTTGCCGTGGTATAGCACCAACAAACAGGAAGCAGAAACAATGTCAGCTTAGTGTCTATTACAGTGAGAAATGTAAATGGAAAACTCCTTTCCCCTTCTGCCCCCCTTAAAGGAAAATGCCAGTGAACTAGATGTCAGATCAGGCAATCAATAGTGATATTGATTACGTTTTGAGTTTAAAGACAATGAAACAGAAAGGTTTCACCTATTGAACTTTTCATGCTGAGTTAGGTAAGTTTTAAAGCACTGTGAGATTATGAACAGTATACCTCCAACCTTTCTTTTCTATCCACTAAAATTATTTATTCTTAAATTAAAATTGTTTTAACTTTGGACAGTTTTTTCATGTATCTAAAAATAAACATTGTAGGCATGAGTGAGTACTATTATGAAAACTGAATATAAAGAAACTAAAAATCAGGAGCACAACACAATACAGATCTTAACAGAATTTCTATTACTCACCCAAAGAAGAGTAACTGCATTTGGAACTCTTGCCCCTATTGAGATTACCTTCAAAGGGTGTGAGGTTTCAACTGATCTTCAGAGTGTCTGTGCTTAGCATTTTACATTGGACTATTTAATGGTACTGAAAGAAGGAAAAATAATAATGGAACTCAAGAGTAGAGTATAGTAAACAGCTGATAGTAAAATCTAAATGTAAATCTGTTTCAAGAAAAGGTTATATTGGTAGATGCAGAGTTCCTCTTTCTCAGTCAGCATTAACCTAGATAAATAACACATGGTCAATAGCAATGCTTCCTACTGAATAACCAGGGGCCCAACCTCTGTGAGCATAAAAATGCTTTGACTGCATATTCATAAGTAGTACAGACCAAATTAAAGTCTTGGGAAAATAAGAAAGCTAATTCTAACTAGCATTTCGTCTTTTTCTCTAATTTCACTTGAAACAACTTCTGTCTTCATATTTGGCACTAAAATTCAATGTATATTGTAATGCAGTAAACAGCTGCACCACAGACGGTTGAATTGATTTTCCTTCTTGATAGATAGGAAAAGTTTTACATTCATTAAGCAACCTCATGGTACATCAGCCTTAAAGGAAACTCCACCAGGGCACCTATTAGGATGTTGCTGTCGGTGGTGTCATTTTCAACTTGCAGGGAAGTAATAAAGGATTCCTTTTTCAAGTATTTATTCTATTGCTGCTTGTCTATGAGTAACCTTCAGCAAGGACCTCTGCCTGGCAGTGCAAAGCAAAACTGATTTAATTCAGCATATGTTGGTCAATCATTTCTCACTAAGAATGCTCATCTTTTCCTTTAGCAAATTCGTGAAGTCGTAGCATCTTGAAAATACTGAGCAATGATATTAATGGGAAATGAACAGCAGCAGGGAAACAAAAACATACATCAGCAGTATGGTGTGCTAGTATCAGATGGTGGAAGGCCTTCAGGAGAATTGTTTCTCGTTAGCCTGATTTTGACAAGGTACAGAGTCTACTTCAGAGATAACTAATTTAGACAACTACTACTTTTGACAGCTGCTTTTTGGCAACTACTTAGGAATTCACACACTAAAGCCACTACATTTCCTGGGGATCAGCCGAAATAAAGATGATTCACCCATCTTCAAGTTACCTGTATTACTATTTTAATGATTAATTTTTTTAAGAAAAGAAGTTGACTAGTAAGATAAGCTTCTTTTGGAGATGTAATTTACTGTTTATGCACGTAAACATCTGTAATTTTTGTTACTGGCAAGCTTTGCACCAGCACATGTATGAAGGATCTACAAATTATGAATTCTGCAATATTAGTTCTCAGGGGTGATTTTGCAAAGACAGGAATTAAATTATTTCAGGTTTATATGCAGTCCTTAATCACTACCCAATTTCTAATTCTAAATATGGTCCATACTCTGAGCAAAAGAATAGGAAGGAGAATCACCTTGGGTCATATTCATTCAGGGCTTACACAGAGTACGGATTAAATTCACATGAAATAATAAAAACCCAAAGGTTTAAGATTTGCTAACTAAAGCTGGTACCGGATGAATATATACAAATTCCCAATTTAAGATTATGTGGAAAACCTTAGCTGAGCTGTTTCTGAAATGCTGAGTACTGTGCTTAGCAAATAATATTTTTTGTAAGGTCACTTGGAGGGTTTCATTTGTTGTTTCTGTTGTTGTTGTTCTGACTTGTAATACGTAGTCAGTGTGCATGTCAAACTTTTTGGAATGATAGATGTTGTAAATATACATTTACTGGCTTAAATACATTCCTGTTGTAAGTGGTCGTAACTTCCATGTAGTTATTAGATTTCCTAGAGAATTACCCCAGTTTGACTTGAGTATAATTTATTTTTATATCATTGTCTGATATTTAATCTAAAGTTGTTCTCAGCTACTATTTCTCTTCCCTTCCCAGGGATGTTTCCTAACTGGAAAGACATTACCAAAAAGAGATTTGAATCAAGAAATAGCTTCCAAGGCATTTATTCACAAGTGAACAGCTTATGTAAAATGAAAAAGCAAAAGGGCACTGAAAGATGAAGAAATGCCCAGAGAGAACAACCATGTATTTTGCTTCCCAGGCTTTGGCGATTTTTGGTTTTAAGTTTCATGACATTCTTTTCTAAGAGTATAGATACCACTCAGTGCAGTCAGATTCTGCTATTTCAATATCATAATGCCAGTAATCTGGGAAGATGAATAGACACTGTGGGGTTTTTTTTCTCTTTCTACAAGTATCATATTCTACGCCTTAGTTTGAGTTGGTTTGTTGTTTTAACAACTATTGCATGCCATTCTAGAGTGATTTGCTTTTCAGTAGTGAACAAAGTGATTATTCTATAAGCTGTAACAAAGCCCTCCTAGAACCTTCAGACTACTTATACTAATTATATGTTTTGTTACCGTACTTCTGGTACGGTTTTGAGCTCTGAAGCCTGTAACACTAAGCTTTGGTGTTGACTCTCCCATTGAACTGAAGAGTGTTCCTCTACCTCAAAACAATCGTTAATCAGTCTGATGAACAGGAGCACCCTCCTCCAACTTATGAAAACCAATTTTTGCAAGTAAAAGATTTGTATAATGGAATAGAATCAGGTGCAAGACATGAACAGGAACCACTTGCAAAAGCTGTAATCTAGTATAAACATATTTCCAAGGAGAAAGTGGGATTGTGTCAATAATATCTGCAATGCCTTAACTGTAACAAAGAATACAATTTTAAAGACCGATTCCCCAAATTGTATACAGAAATTAAAGGGATTCTCATCCATATTCTTAGATGGCCTTCAGTCATGTTCCTTCTATGGCAGTCTAAATAGTGAATACAAGGTACAGTATTTGTATTTGTACATTGTAAGTGTTTATATGCATGAATGAAAAATGCAAACAAAAATGCACTGAATTGTAGAGGGCTGTCTTGAGCATTGTCTGATAGACACTGACTTTTCTTCATTTTTGCTATTAGTTGATATTTAAGCCAACTTTTCAGTTTGGTTTCTAACTCAAGGCCTTTAATTCACTTAAATCCTGGCCGTGAACCTCTAAAAACATAAGTAATTTATCAGGTAGACAATTACATAGGAGAATTAGGAAAAGACTCAGGTTCAGTAGTTTTTGCTATTCAAGACTTAATATGGCCTATTAAGAGATCAATGGAAACCTTAAAATCACCAGAAAACTCTTACTGAAAAAGATTATTTTCATGCTTTACAAGCATCCCTTATGAAAGATGTGATATTTCCTGTAGAGTTAAGAAATTACCCATGTTCCTTGTAGCTTTTCCTTTTTTTTTTTCCTGTACATGCAGTTAAAAACAGACAAACAGGATACTCCCCATCTCTGCCTAACTTCGTCGTCCCTATGAGAGGACAGGAAGGTCTTAGTCTCCTTTCAGAATACAAAAATCATGCCACATTTTTATTTCTGTATCTTTCCTACACATATACTTTGCCCCCAGTCTCTTCCCAAACTGTGAACTTCAGATTTTTTTGAGACTTGTCTCAGCTGAGGAAATCAATGAGCGGTTCACCAGTACTCTGCCCCATGGATGTTCCCCTTCCAAAACTGGCCTTCTGCGTGCATTAGTGTTGTCATAGATCTGTTGGAATGTGCATATGAATTTGTATGTCTCGAGGAAGGTGGAGAGGGGAGGAGGGGTGTTATAATTGATGTTTGCTACAAATGGTGATTCAAAACTTGTTTCTCCTATTCCTTTCCTTATTAGGAGCTTTTTCCTGGGCTGTGGCTTTGCTCATTTGCTCAGTGCTTTGAGAAAGTAGCTTTATGCTTATATGAAGGTGTCTTTCCTCTCATGTGGAAAGAGAGTCTTAAGGATTTTGATTAACACTCAGTTTTACCTATTCTTTTTCTTTTTCTTTTTTTTTCCTTAAGGTATAAGCTGACTTGCAGGTTTGAAACTGCAGTGTAACAGTTTATATATGTGTGACACCTATGACTTTCTGTTGTGTGACAGTTTCAATTGCCTTTTGGCTTTTGACTTTTTATAAAGTTGACATAACAGTCTTGAAGCCATTCCCCCCTCCTCAGCCCCCCCCCCCCATGCTGTTTTAGAGGTCAGTGAGTTAACTCTTTGAGTTTAAAACATTGTTACTGCTTTGTAAAATTAGAATTACTGCAGTGTGGGTAATAATTGGTTTAGATTATTCCTCTGTTCACTGTTTGCATCTCTGAGTATAATTTGCTGTATCTTTATTTTTCTACTGCCTTACTAGGCTTTGTGACAAATATCATATGGCACTGAGAGAGAGCTGGCAGTCAGTAATTGCCATTTCCAAGTCTACTTGGTTAGCAGTTCTGTGTAAATGAACTTCTTTTCAAAAGCGGATCTCATATACCTCAGATCCTGCCACTTATATATTACACATTCTTGGGAGGATTATGTACCTGCTCCTGTGTAGTGCTGATCACTCACGGCTTCCCTGGAGGGCAATGTGAAGTGCTTCTCTGAGTTAGATCCATGAAATAGTGTCTATATAAATGCCTTTTTCACCTGTCCTACTGTTAGGTATAACACCTTAGGTACAGTATATGTTGTGTCATATGCTGAATGAGTGGTGGAGGGGTATTGCATAAAAGATTGATCAGAGTTGATATAAGCTCTATATTTTATTCTCTCAAGTGTAACAGACATACACAAATATACTTTTCCCTTTTCCTCAGTAGTGGTGAGTGGCCAATGTCATGAGAATGGGATAGCGTGACATGTTTGGGAGGTCTTAGGAAAATATCATTTCATCATTCATGAATCTCAGATTCAGTCTGTTTAAATTTTTATGTCTACACCAAAGTATGTAAGATCAGAGCTATACCAGGCTACGATGCCATACCAAAGTATGTAAGATCAGAGCTATACCAGACTACGATGCCATTTGGTTTGCTTAATATTTAACTTTTTTACACCCTTAAAGAAACTAAATGGTCATCACACATCCCAATTATTTACAGAATTGGTAAGACGGGCTCAGCCCTGTTCCCACTGACTTCTGTTTAGAAGTTTCAAATAATGAAAAATATCAATTTTTAGCAGAGCAGTGAAAAATGGCTATATCTCATGCAGTCCAGATCATTGCCATGGAATGTTTATTCCTTAAACTAGCTTTATGATGAAAAGCCTGTAAACATCATCTGAAACTTCATCAAGGAAACAGTTTGAAAAAAATTATAATGCAATATTAAACTTTATTTCTTATAGCTGGAAGGGGGTTATGGTACAATAAATAAAAATAATTATTTTGTACTGTCTTGTCAGAATGTGCTTTGCAAATACATTACTTTGAGTTATGTTTTAACAACAGAGGCAATGTTGACATCAACCAAGGCTTTATGAAATGGAATTAATATTAGGCAGAATCATTTCCTAATGGGTTCTGATACAGCAAAATTCTGTTTATGCCATAATATGAGTTGTCTTCAGTTCCAATTACTTAAAACATGCTTCCCTGCAGTTCTTGTGATATACCTTGTTAGGAAACACATTTCTCTGGGGAAAAAATATAGATCTGTCTTTTGGTGATTTCAGCTGGCAATTTATCTGAAGTAGAGAAGAAAAAATAAGGACTAAGGAATGGTGCTGAAAATTTAGCTTTCTGATAGTTTGCAATGAGTTGAAGTTAGACCCTGAGCTGTGGCTTAGCACAAGATTTATTTGAACAGTTAAGTCTGTTTTTAGCCTCTGTTTCAGTCTGTCTTTTAGGACTTCAAATTTCAGCGTTAGCATAAGTTTTCATTCTTCTCAGTGTTTATCTTTCAGTGAATCAGTTTCCATATTGTACAACAGTGCAATAATAGTGGATGAAGCGGTCAAAATTAAACTTCTTCACAAGTTTAAATAAAATATATATCTCTATTTTAAAGTTAAAAGCCTCACTCTTATTTCAAGATATAAGCTCTGAAAATTGTTTTCTGTTCTGTATATATAAATTGCTTGTTAAAAATTAGTGTGGGAAATATTCACTATCTTCTTATCAGTGTCTATATTGGTCTGTTTAATAGGTGCACACAAGCTTGGCAGAATCTGTATTTCTGAACTATCTAAGCATTGCAACAACAGAAGCCATTTAAAGCCTACATAAATTAAGATCTTAGTCTTGACAGTTGTTCTTGTCCTTCTAAACCCAACACCTGTGTAGTTCAACTCGTTTTGATGGACCTTATTGTAACTGAAGAGAAATCACTTTGGTAGAAGGGCTAGGAAAGTAGAACGGAAGCCAGTAGAATTACTCTATTGAACATGTCAATCATAGGGCAAGGTTTAGTTCGATTTTCTCTTTTTTTTTGCATATAAGTACCATCTGGCTAACTGAGGGTTAAACTATAAATCCCATTTTTTAAGGCAGGAAAGGCAATTTCTCACTATAGTTTTTTTCACTTTTAGCCCACTTTTACGATAGAAAGTAGCTTCTGTGAGGACAGAGTACAAAGTGCATGTGTTGTGAGCTGCCTCTTTGGGAACTAACTACATTTTCTGAGACTGTGTTGAATCATCACTCTTTCCAAGAAGAAATGAGTTTTAACTTCAGATTTATGTGAGCATTTACATCAACGAGTCTGCTGGGTTTATTTAAACAGGCAATGTACACTGAGTTATAATCTTACCTTTTGTGAATCCCTGCAGAATGTACTAACTGATAAAGACATGGAGTTGACGCATCAAATTTTACTTGCGCAAAGTAATAAACTTGCCTTACAAAACTGGTGCCTATCATGTTCTAGTTGACACTTTACACATGGTACGTCAACATTTTGCTACAGTAAATGAATGAAACACATTCTCTGAAAGCACGTATATCAGTCATTAGCTGGTAGCCATGTGAAGTTCATAAAAAATACTTAAGTAATCTTCCATCCTGAAGAGGGTGGCAGTGCACAGGTTAGCACATGAAAAGAGGAAGTCCATTTCTCTGGCAGGAAATGTTCTGGGAAGCCCAGGTAACACTGTGAGCATAACTGCTTTATCTGACTACATGATATGCTCAAACGAAGCCAAGGCAAGATAATGGAAACCCTGGTGGGTGCTAGAACTGGGAAGAGGAACCCTCAGCGTGCCAATTCATCATAGACCTAAGTCTTCTGATTCCTTTTATATTCACATTAATTTACATCTGAAATGAGAAATTGGGAAGCCTTATGCTCCATGCCTAGGAAGTAGATACTTTTACTTTTTGACTACCCTGAAACATCAGTTTCTTCCTTGTTGCCCTTGTTTTGAGCCTTTCCTCGAACATTTGTGACTTGAACAGTTTGGCCTGCCCCTGGAATTCGGAATCTTGATGATGGAACATGGTGACAACAGTTCATTCCCTAAATAATTCCATCACACTTAAGGAAAGTTCTTGGCAGTGGCTTATCTCTAAGTAATCTCATCATAGTGAAATTCTTGGCATCCAGTCTATATCAAAAAGAAAGATAAACTTATTTTAAAATATTAAACCCCACAAATAACACAATCGCATTAAGAAATAAAACAAGAAAGGATTAAATGAAGAGAAGGATAAGAGAGAGCTGATTGATTGGATTTTTTCCATTGTAAATTAAAGTACAGCTGCTTGGGGAGGAGGTGCGATGCTGGGTTCTTCTTACAGTAATTAGAAAGCCAGTGCTGCCAAAAACTATTTTTCCATCTGCCACTCAGTTTGTGGGATGTTCCTGAAGTCCCTTTCTAAAGGCTTGTGTTCACTGATCCCACTCAGCCAGTAAACTGAACCTGCAACACACATAACATCAACAAAACAATCCTAGGAAAAGAAATTGGGAGAGTGTTTCACTGTAATCATTTCACAATGTATCTGAAGATATCAAAGAAAGTAAAACCTGACCCTGAAAAGATCAAGAAGTTTCTAGTGTTAGTGGTTCCCATGGGAGGTATGGCTGCCCTTATAACGGAGCTGAGTAGTCACCTGGGAAGTATTATAATAGCCTTTATGATCCCTTTTCTCTGCTTTGATTTGCACTAGAAACAGGTTTCAGATGCAAAATTTGGGGTTTGTTTTAGAATCAGAGTTAGATTTTGGAAAACTGGGTCTTATTTTTATTCACAAAATATCAAAATTCAATAAGGTACTGATTAATTTCCATTTTTGTGATGGGGAAAATGAGCTGAGTTTGGTGTTGCTTGCAGAGAAATTCCTGTTGGAATTTATAGACTTTAAAATGTCTAAAACATCTTTTCCTGCCAGTACAGTGTTTTACCCCTTCTTGTTTCAGCTATTTCAATTTTAATACATATTAGGAAGGTTCCTTTGGATCATTCAGTTGTCATATTGCGTTCTGTATTTCCCATGTGAATTAGAACCACTTAATGGATATTCTATACTTAAATGATGACTTTACATTCATATACTATAATGAGGCAGGGGAATATTCAGTCAATGTTTTACAGAATACCTCTTTTTGCTCTTTTGTTGGACATGAGCTTAACTTTTCTTAAATATAGGACAGATTTTTTTTTTGAGATGGTAGTATAGAGGGCTATTTTTTAATAAGCAAAAATTAATTGTTCATGTACTCATGAAGAAAAATAACATGTAATTCCGTAGTAAAACCAATACTAAAGTCTCTAAACATATAAAATGTGTATAGTATAAAACCTTATACTTTGAAATGTCATTACTGATAGGTTTTAAGCAAAATGTAGCAGATATAAGTTTGATGGTGTTCCACATATTTTCACTTTGCTGCCATTATAGTTTTCCCCATACTAAGTTGCAACAAAATATTTAACTGCTTACTGTGGTATGCCTGAGAGACCATTCAAAGATTGTCTCTCAGCCTGCACTGGGTATTCAGATTTTGCACTGTGATAGCTAGAGCTTTAAAAGATTGATATATCCTCACAATCAGCTCCAAATGTTTCAGCCCTCTAAGTAAATAGCTTGCAGCATGTCATCCTTTGAGTAAATAGTTGATTGGTCTCTTTAGCAGATGAAAATAAGACAGAAATCTGTTGCCAGTAGCTAAAATGCCAGAGATCTGGGGACAGACCCCAACAGGACATAGATGTTGATCCTGAACCAGCCATCGGACAAACCTGTAGAACTTCTGTCATTATTTCTCTGTAATGGCATGACAGGCACAGCTCTCAGCCGAGCAGCTGGGAATGGAACAGTGACTTGCTAACCACTTACAGAAACATTTCCTTAATATCTTTGCTAACAACTAGCCCTATTTTTACGTGCTTCTGAGCTCTACAACTCAAGGCGGAAGGAATCCGCCTTTGCTGCATCACATAAACTCTAGCACACGTAGCACTCAGATTTACAAATACGGAGAGAGGTAATAAGCCCATTTCAATCAGTGGTTGAAAACAGCTATGTAGAATGACAAAAATAAAGTGCATAGCTTTCCTTTAGCCCTTCTTACTTCCTTTGTGTTCAAATTAATACTGTAGTATAAATCACATAGTCTACACAGGGGACAGTAATTATCGCTATACCTTTTGGTAAACTGCAGTCTCCATAGGAAAATACTAACAACTTTGTTATTGAGCAGGTTATTGTGCAAAATAAATGCTTGTAAAATGAGAAACAATGTATTACAATTAATGATTGGAAAATATTAATATAACATGCTTAAATGTATTGTATACAGACATGAGATTTAGTTGGATATTAATGGTTGGAGTAGCATTGTAACAAAGCAAGCATCTAAGAGATTTTATGATCAGAAGATATAATACATGTTTGGGAGTCAGGATTTCTTAGTTATTTTAGTATGTTTACTACTAGCTTACTATGAGATCCTTAGCACATCAGCTAATGTCTTTAAGCCTCAGTTTTGTCTCATACCTAATGATGAAAATCAAGCATATGAAACTGTTCTGAGAATCACTCAGAGCTCTGAAGTAGTCATACCGAAAGTACAACATTAGATGCAAAGAAAAGCATCTTTGGCTGTCTGTATGGATATTACACTTGGTGTTACAGAACTTACTGGATCTGCTAAAGTGGCACAGTGCTACAGAGCATGCTGCATGTAGTAAAATTGAAATAAACTAGTTAAAAAAATGGTACACACTTTATAGCGAAGTGCTTTTAACACTTGTCATAATGGATATGTCATGAAAGTAAATGTTTACAGCACATTGCAAAAAATATAATGTTTGCTAAACCAGCAGTAAAGCTAACCCAAAATAAATTTCCACTCACTATAGGGAAAGAATGCAACATGAATATGTATTGCAAAAAAGTAAGAACTCAAGAATGCAGTGCAACATGATTTATGACAGAAATAAACATAAAGGATGTTAGTAAAATTAGTGTATAGGGCTGTTAGCACAAATCAACATATGCAGCACCAAACGGGATTGCTTGCTGCACAACAGAAGAACAGCAGTCTAATAGAGGAGATATAGTATGTTATGAAAAAGCAGAGTAGTTTCGAAGTATTAAATAAATGTATTGAAGTTATTTTTAATAGAGTGGTGCAGGATCTTGTGCCTGTCCTTGTTTAACACCCTCATTAATAATCTGAACCAGATGGGTAAAGTGGTATTAACGAAATTCATTAATGATAATGGCTTTGTGAAGTTGTGAGCACTCTCAGAAACTAGAAAGGCACTGAAAAGACTAGGAATATGTACATATATTTAACTTAGAATCAGTCTGGGAAAATGCATCTGCTACATTTTTACTATCTAAACTGCACAATTAACTGAGGTTTAGAAACATCTGATGTTCAATACAAATATGTATATAAAAGGAATCCCAAAAGTGTGACTTTAATTGTAAGGAAAAGCCTGAGAAGCAGGAATCTTAAACTGTAGAAAATGACAGAAGAGCTTATTGAAAACAATTTTGCAATGCAATATGGATATAGATAACTGTGATGTAGTTTGGGCCGTATATTTATGTATGTACCATATCAGATGACAGAAATATATCTGTCTTCAAGTCTGTGGTGCTGTCAGAGCCCTACCATATATACATGTGTATATAAATATTATCAGAATCATGTTGAAGTAAATAATTTGGAAAAAGGGGATATGATTCCTGGATATGAAGGTATAACCTGAATATAGAATTAAAAGTTATGCAAATTATTCTGGGGAATCTGCAGAAGCACAAATATAAGCAAGCAAGCAAAAAGCTCACAGAATGAGGAAAGTCTTATCTATGACTAAAGTCTAAAAAAATCATAGGGAAATTTCTGTAGCTCTATTCAGTTTCTCCAGATCTATTAAAGGGCAACAAGACATTGGGCAATATAATAAGGGCAATAATAGATAATTATTAAAGGCTAAGTGCAAGTCTCTGCTCTAGATACAGAAGTGTTAAAAGTGACTGCTAGAAGTGATGTTCTGTATGGTATATGGCCTAAGCCCTTGCTAACAGAGAGATTTCCTTATACAGGAAAATAATCTCAGGAGCAAATATGGAAGCCATGTCAACTAGGATAGTAAAAACCAGACTTGATTAATAATAAAGGAAGAGTTTGAAAGCAAAAATCCTTCAGTTGATATAGATGATTCAGTTGAGTAAGATGGACTTACACAACTTTCCCAACTTTAAATATTATCAATATTCTTATCTATCAATACTACATTATTATCAATATCTGGTATGTTAAATATATTAATGATAAAGTAATTTTTAAAAACTTTATTGAAACAAGCCACATACATTTGCATCTTCAGCTTTGGTAAAATTGAAACAAATTTTTATATATTAAAATATTATATGAAAAATATCAGAATAGTGTGAATGATTTATCAAGAGTTCAGTAGGAAATTATCACAATTAATATTCAACTGATATTTTCTGTTGGTTTAGATTTATGCTGTCACAACAGTGCAATGCATGCTATGCACAACACTGATGCACATGTTACATGAGAGTGTGGGTATGGGAATCGTCAGGAAATATTTCTTCAAAAGCACTTGAGTTCATTTTAAGAAAAAGGATATTCCTGAATACCTTGCCATGGTGTGAATATCTAAGCCATAACTTGTATCAGATGTAGAAGCTAGTTAAGTCTGCAAGGACATGAATTACAAAATTGAGCATTTAAATACAGCCACTTCTTACACATCTTAAATAGCTGGTGCTGAACTGCTGATAAAACAGTTTAACTGCTGTTATTGTTATAGGACTAACAGAGAGGAAGACATCAGCTGGATTTTATTCTTCTTTATGTGTTATCAAACAATTAACTATAAGACTCTTTTTCACACTAAATAGTTTATTTCATTAATTAGACATCCTACCCATGAATCCTGTTGGGCAAGATTTCTCGAAGGCTCTGTTCAAAGATGTTTAATCCTTGATTGCCCCATACGCTGATTTTGATGCAGTTCTGTTACTGATTGCCTATGTCACAGTGTATTTTTTTCATTTGTTTAGTGCTGGATGAGTGAAATTTTTCTCAGGCAGGGTGAGCATTTCTGTTACTAAACAAACTGTATACTGTAAATCGACATTCATGTTTTCTTGCATGTGAATAAACGTTCTATTGCCAAGCTTAATGTTCAAGTATGAAAGCCATGTACACCAATGTTTCAAAAAAATCTAAATGCAAACTGTGTGTGAAATATTTTTAAACATTTCCACACTACCCACTTATGTTGCAGTAATTATAATATCTGCTAACTATCAGAATGAACACCCTTTGCTCAGTGAATCAGAGAATTGAGTTGGGGGATCAGGTGGTAGCAGCTTGAATCTGAAAGTTCAAAAGCAAGTAAAAGTATCAAAGTCTCAAATGTCATGTTCAGTGTCCGGGTGCACATAAAGAGCAATATCCTGGCAGTCATGCTAACAGTGACTATTGTAATATTTCAGGTAAAAGAGTATATGCCTCTAAGGGATTATCCACTCAATTAATTAGAATTAGAATCAGGAATAGATTCTCAAATAATTTCTGCCCATCCCCTCAAGATCATTTCAAAACTGTCAGTAATATAAATGGATAACTGTTGCAATACTGTCTAGCACTAATTATAGCGCTTACCCATACTGTGATAGTAAGGATTGCCTTCTGCAATGGTAATAACTAACATTTGAATAGTGCATTTCATCTCCAAAAATCTCCCAAAGCTCTACAAATTAGAAATCTGATCTTTCTGGGTATATGTAAATCCTTGATGAAGGAGGTTTCACATAGAAGGTCTGTGGGTTTTTTATCATCTGTATGCTTGACCGTCTTTACAGTTTTTACCCAGAAGCACACATCATTTTCCAGAGGTTAAATGACTGAACAGAACACAAAAGGTCATTGGCAATAAAACTGGAAATTAAAATTGGGAATAAAACACAAGTGTATAGACCCCTTCTCCAAAGTCCTGAAATATAATTATTGACAAAAAATATTGAGCAAAATATTCTACTTTATAATGCTATTTCTTTTGCCTTCTTCTGTTTTTGCATTTATTCATAAATGGCATTTTCCTTCACCCAATCATTCACATATAAATATATAAATAACCTTGTAGCAGAGATATGGCTTACTGTACATGTTTGTTATACTTTTTACCAGTATTAATTGTACCATTACTGCTCATAAATAACTCCCATTAATTTAGCAGAGACGTTTAGAACCGGGAATTTAGTAAAAAAGTTCTTTCCATCATGAAAATGTGGTAACTCTGATGACAGCACAGGGATTAAGAAAATGAGTAAAAAAGCTATCTCACTAGATTGAAATAACTGAAGAAAGAAGGTCTCTTTTGCTGAATGTGGCTGTTAATAGTGACATGTGGCCAGCATGCTGTTGCTCAGCCATGTGTTCTTTTGAAAAGATCCAGGGGCCTTTACCAGTCCCAAGGAAGGAGAACATCTATTTGCAGCACAGTGAGAGGATACAAACTCAGCTTTGTCTTGCTGGTAAAAATGTGAGTGACTGCGTGAATGTTACCTTTGCTGCACAGCTGATCTTCATTATGTGGCTATTCACCTTGCTACAGAAATGAAAGCACATCTTGACTTAGCATTTCTTAATGTGGAAGATAATAAGGCTTTACTATTTCTGGTTTACCTTTTTAAATTTTAGATTATATTTTCTCCATCAGCCACTGAGATATAACATACAGGAAGTAAAAGATCTTATTCATTGCAGATATATTAACACATAAATAGCAATTCTGAAATTCTCTTGGAAGAATTTTGTTGTTGAAATCTTGAAAGAAAAAACAAAAATCTAAATGTATCCAAATTTAGGTTTTGGTCATAATACTAGCACAGCTTTAGCACAGTATGGAGGTACCTTTTTGAGATCAATTTGCCTTGATGCACCTGCTTAAATTGAAACACTTATTTAAATTAAGCACCTGCTTAAGTGAGTTGCTGAAACTGAGTTTCTACTGCCTTTCCTGGGAGAATCTGTCCCTTTCAACAGCAAGCATCAATAAAGAGGCCTTATTACATTATAAAATGTCTAACAGATACTGTTTAATGCTGACTTTTTAGGTCATCACTGGTGGGAATAGCAAATAGTTTTTACTTTGCAAGGTGAAATTAATTTCTAAATAGATGAGGCTGCAAAATACCCTACACAGCATCTGTGGGCTGTTCTGCTCTTATAACTGGGAAGAAAAAAAAGATAATGGTGCTTTTTAGAAGCTTACAGTTTGAAATATATTGCAGTATCTTTTGTTTATTTTCTCACATAAAAATATGGAAGAATCACAAGTAGACAGATAATAGAAAAGATGTGCAATGATTTCTCCTTCTAGCTCCACTTTAAAACAAAATATTTAATATTTTTCTGTCTGTAGTTTTATATTGTGCCAGCATGGATGTGAGTTATACAACCAGAGGAAGATTGAACAGTGCATTAGAGAGCAAGCTTCCAGTTGTCACTAAGTACTTTCACTGTTAGGAGCGCTGTAAAAAGAAAAAGAAAATCAGAAGAAAGCTTCTCAGATGTATTTTCAATGTGGAGAAAACAGGTAGGGCTTTATTAATAAAATCTGGCTACTGTGAGTGCAAGTAAACTAAGCTAACTTCCAGTGTTCAGACAGATTGGTGCTTAATGTATGTCTGGTTTGCTTATCAGTCAGTGTTATTCAGTGATAATTATACAACAAATTCTATGTCATATTATTTTGCTCTGGCATTTCTTAACACATTGCCTCTGCACTGGTGCCACCTACTAGTAAGAGTATTTTTAGAGAAGTTTGTGAAAAGAGGTTGTCAGTAGTCAGGTTGGTGATCTGGGATATTCTAATGGCATTCAAACCCTATCTCCGACACAGATTGCCTGTGCAGATAGGGCCACTTATCTGGTTGTGCTGCAGTCCCCCTTCCATTAAAAAAAAGTTATGCTTCTCTGTGTTGCTAGGCTGTTACCAGGATAAATCCATAAACACAAAGTTGCTGTTCCAAAACAGGGAGAAGGAAGGTTGATGGAGATAAAGAGGCTAGAGAGAGCAATCCATGTCTATTTGGCTGAACGCATGCTAAACTAGACAGGGCCTACTTAGGGCAGATGAATCACTTCTGTTTTCTAAACCATCCCTAGGAGACTCTGTGCTACTGGTGAAAACAACAGCTGTGTGACATAGGTAACTATTGTCTGTCCATTCTATATTTTGGATACAGAAAGCCTCACTAAAGATCAGTGTTAGGATTTAATCAGGGTTTTTCTGCTTAAGAAGCATTTAGCTCTGCCAACTTTAAGAAATTCTAGTTTATTGCAAAGTTCATTTTCTTTCCCTAAAATCTTCAATGAAATAAACAAATAGAAGCAATTTTTAATCTTTGTAATCTGAAAAACTCAAACTAAGACCCAAATGAAAACAAGTAGGGTAGGAGCAGAAAGACAGAAAAATAATTACAGATTTCCAAATCTCAAATTGAAATTAAACAATTTGGGTATAACTCACCTGAAAATTCTGCTTGGGGTCAGTACAAATCTTCAATGCACCAGAACATTCATTCTGAAATTAATCAGAAGGAATAAAATTAAGCCTGTATCCCAGGAAATATAGTTCTCTAGTTTCTAAAATATCAGAGAAAATAGCCTGTGCTAGAGGGAAGCCTGGAAGCCTGCGTGTATTTCGTGGCAACCATCTTTTCAACTGATTTTTTTTTTACAATATACCACTAAAAACTTTTTATGTTAATAGACTGCATTTGTCCAATGCCATCTACACAGAGGCAAAACCTATTGCTTTTCTCTATATTGTTGGTACTGTCGCAGCATGTAGTCTCCATCTTCCCTCCCTGCCTCCCTAACCGAATCTGGTACACCAGAAGGTATTAATTTTTCTCCAGAAAATTGGTTTCCATTTACTGACTAGTTGACAAAAAGAGGGTTAATTATTTTTATTCTATTCACTAAGTGTTCTAATGGATTCTGCTACATGCTTTCCTAAGCCACATCTGTCCCTTTAAAGAGGAGAAGTGTAGGGATAGGAGAAAGCTACTTTTGTTCCTCTCTACTTCCAGGCTAGAGGACTGCTCTCTTTTTCCAGACAGATATGTGGTCTGGTTTGTGCAACAAGCACTTATCTAAGCTGAGTATCTTTTGAACCCTTTTTAGCTTTTTGTATGACTAGAAAAAAACACACAGAATTAAGAGAGGATTTTGTGAGCGGGGCACATAAGTACTTGAACTTGTAATTAAGCTCGTGAATATAGATGTCTGCACTTTCAGTTGTATGATTAGAGGCTAAAATTACATTCTTTGTGGATAGGAAAAGAGATTATTGTATTTACTTTCCTGATTCCTGCTACAATTTTGCAGAAGTTCAAAATGGGATCAAAATGCATAAAAATGCATTAAAAAAAGAAGCAATAACAAGAAACTTGGCTGTTTCTTTGAATCCTTTTGTATAACACCAAATATGGGGAAAATGGCATTCTGATTATCTGATTATTTCCACATTGGTGTTATCACATTCTGACTCTGCACTCATATTTATAACTGCAAGATTTTTAAAGAACCTCAGCAATGGCTTTTCAAACACCACACCACAGTTCATGGCTTAGCCTTCTAGAGTATAGTGATAAGAAAATTATCATTTGCAGTAGGAGAAATATTGGGACCTCTGCAGTCAAAGATTTCAGTAGCTGCTTTCATCTGTGACATGAGTTGATCTTGCTCAGACCATTCCTAATTCACCTGATGCTGTAAATAGCTGCAGGTCTGGGCAACCCTCTGTGCAGATTTCCTGCATTCCTAAAGCTTTTGCTGAAGTCTTCTATAGTATGCATTCCACACTGTGTATGTAGTATGGCTGCCATAAAGATATTTTAATGTAGTACATATTGTTCAGTCAGGTATTAAATCTCTGACACTGAACAATACTCACTGTCTTAGCAAAGGGAAAATGATATATACATTTATATATAAAATGGATATAATGTAGTATTATAGTATATTATAACATATTTATCTCTGACCTGCATCATGAAATCTGGCAACTCCTGTTGCTGTCTTTCAAATGCTGTTACCTCTCAAAAGTTTTCCAGTTCTAGCAAAGTCCATTTACAGTAAATATCTGTCTTGATTTCTCCACTGCCTTACATTCTGAAAGATCAAAGCACCCTCCTTTTTTTCTTGTAAAAATTTGTCCGTGTTCCTCAAAATAGGCTAGTAAAAGGCAGTCTAATGAATGGGTTGTTTTTGGAGACTGCCATCTTATGTTCCAGAATCTAATATTCACGGTTGCTTGTTTGGTTGTTTAATTACAAAGATGAAAGTACAAAGCCACAGACTGGAAAGGAAAAACTTTGCTTTGCAAGCCAATTATAACCAACTGCAGCAGTACCTTTCTGTGTTTGTATGTGGCCTGTAGCAAGAGCTCAGAGAAACATAAATGCCTCAGCAGGGTATTTGCCTTTGAAGCCTGACATATGATTATTAAGTTGTCCAGTCATACTATTGTTACTTTCTCTGCCAAAATCATCCTTGCTCACTCTATGTAGTTTGCTGTCTTTTATCTGATACTTAGCTTTTAAATTGTCTTGGGTGAAGACTTTTACATGTATGAGTGACTTATTCTCAGTAAATCTTGATTGTAGGAAATACTGCAGTAAAAACACTAAGTATGAACACTGCAATAATAAAGAGACAGCGAGATAATGATCTGAAGTTAGGAATTTTTTTCCCTTAGTACTTACGAGGTATCTAGCCATCCCTCTCCCTTTATAATCTGAAAGAGAAGTTTTTGGTTTACTACAAGCTATAGACAAAAGCAAGATAATTAACACAGAATGGAGCCTATTGCTAAGAAGGCTAGAAGTGGATTAGGTAAAGTGAACCCAAATACAAGATTCAAAGCTCTTACTGGTTTGTGACTGGTTTGTGTTAAAATGATCATTGCGTTAGGAATGCTCGTGGTATTTATTGGAGTGATAGCTCATCACAGGGCCTGAAGAAAGAAAAGCATGGATTATCACTAAAACTTGCAGGACACATTTTTCTTTCTTGATATCACTTTACTCAATGACAGGGAATTCACTCTGTGTTAGAAATTTGAAAATGCAGACTGAAACTAACAGGATGAGATTAAAAAGCAAAAGAATGCAAACTAAAGGAATAATTTAATCCTCATAAGAGAAGAATTATAACAGAAAATATCTGACTATGCTGTTTTATTTTCTTTCACATTTTATAAATAGCCATTATAGAAAAATAGACTCTATAAGACCATTTGTTTATATGTTTTAGTAGTCTGCAACTTCTCATTTTCATTTATAAAAATACAGTCTCAACACCTTACATATCCTCTTTGTGAAGTGCAAAATGAACTTCTATCCCACAGTCAGATATGATCTGACTCTATACAGAAAAACTACAAGCGTTGAAAAATCCCCCTCATCTATCGAGTATTTGCTCAGTTGTATGTAAAATTTCATGGATTCTATTGTGTGTATGATGCAATTCATTTCCTATCCAGAAGATATTATAAGTCACCATGGTGAAGACCACAACTCACAGTTTGTGGTGGAAATTAATAAAGAATATTTTAATTCAATGCTCTCATAGTTTATTCCAATAATTACCCCATATGTTAGGTGACTTTCCGTCGCCATTAATATACACAATATCCATTTCTTTTCTGCCTAGCTATCTGTGTCTCTCTTCTTCTTTCTTCCTTCCTTTTTTCCTTACCCCTCTTCCTTTCTTCTTTCTTTCTTTCTTTGTTTCTCTCTCTTTCTCTTTTCCTCTCTTTCTTTCTCTCCTTCTCTCTTCTCCTTTCTTCTTTCTTTTTCTTTTTCTCTTTCTCTCTTTCTCTTTCTTCCTTTCTTTCTTGCCTTCTCCGTTTCTCTCTCTCTCTCTCTCTCACTTTCTCTCTGTCTCTCTTCATCTCATCCATTCACTTTTGCTATTAGAACAGATAAGTACTTTAAACTATTCATGGAATATGACAACAGCCAAATGGCATTTCAACTCTTCCATAGATACCAGGGCACTTCTCTTTTGCAGATCTAGCCTCCCAGTCCCATGTCTTTCATTGCCAAAAGCTTCTACCTCAAAAAGCTCAGAATAAAATCCAAGAGTTCACTCTTCTTCAACTCTTATACCCAGTAAATGTATATTAATAGAATCATAGAATGGTGAGGTTGGAAGGGACCTCTGGAGGTCATCTAGTCCAACCCTCAGTGTAGCCCAAATGGGGATTGAACCCGTGACCTTGGCATTAGCAGCACCATGCTCTAACCAACTGAGCTAAACCTGCCCCCATATATACTTTCATATGAAGAAGATAAAATTATAAACGTATTTCCTTCCTTGTGGAAGTGAGCATCAGAACTCCATATTACTGAAAAAGTGGGAAATGACTGGACATTGAAATTTCAGGCCACTATCCTAGTCACAAACTCCCAATTCAAGTATTCATGAGTCTATTAGGCAGATAAATTGTTGTTCTGTGTTATAAAATCTGTCTCTGATCTTTCCTTTTTATATGCATGCAGGAAAAGTTTGCTGTCACATTGTGACCAAGCAAAATTATTCATTTCAGTTTGAACCACCTGCTTCAAACTATTTGTGTACATTGTGTATACCAAAGAAAATGTAACATTTCCTGTTCTACATTTTTAAAAAATGTATCATGAAGTGATTTTTGTATTGAGAACTTTTCCTTTGATTTCTTGGGTTTTCTTCATGGAAAAGAAGACGAGAGTTTTGAGAAGCATAAAAGACCTTGATTCTAACTTTACAAGCCCTCAAAGGTGTGAGTAGTGTTTTCCTTTTTCTAATTGTTGTTCTTTCTTTTCTGTTTCTTTCTGCAGTGTTTTGACTGGAGAGTCTGTTCTTTTGCCCAACCTCAGGCCCTCTGGGACTCAAGCTGACATGAAATTGCAGGTAAGGATATGAATCGGTGCCTGAAACTGTTCTTTTTAGCTCCGAGGAATCCAACCTGAATTCTGTGATTCATGTTACAGTACATGCCGCATAGATAGGAGATGCTGCCGTGATACTGCATTAACATCTTGTGAAACTACACTGCTCTGAAGCAAAGACGACAGCTGTGCCCTTGCAGAGTTCTCCTAAGAGCATTGTGTGTCATTGTAGCACTACAAAATGGCTATTTCCCCTTGTGGCTTTAAAAAATAATCCTATTCTTCCCGCAAAAAAGACCATATTGAGAAAAAAGAGATAGACTTTTTTTTTTCCAATTGAGCCGTGCTTTTATGATAATAGAATATAGTTCAGTCCCATATTATAGAGGAATCTACTTCCTTTCATTTGTTAATAAATGTCAGTACCTCTTGATTGGATGGTAAAGCCTCAGAAAGTAAGGCTGACAAAGCAGTGTGTCTCACTGATCAGTCTGATTTGAGCAATGGCATACACTTACTTCCTTCATCCCTGAAAACTGTTAACTGTGATGCCTAACAATGACCATTTGAATGTCATATTTTTTTTCATTTCATCAGCCCTGCTTCTCTTTTGTAGTTGAGTTGATAAACAAGGCCCAAAATGTCAGAAGAAAATCCTTTCTATAGGAAATAAGGTATTTTAGCTTGTGGTCCCTGGGAGATCTTAACACAACATCATATAAAGTTAGAAATCTTATGAAAGACTGAAGTAGAATTGAAACCAAAACATTCTTCACTTTCTTTGACCATAATTATTTTGAGAATCAGTTCAAAACAGTGGAGATTTTGGTGGATCATTGCATTCTGCAAACCAGTGTCACTACCCCAAGTAGAACAGTATTTGCTCAAAAAGTCTTGCTTTTCGGACGAGTATATCAGTTCTTTCACTCTCTACTAATCAAAAAGAAATCAAAATAAAGGCTGTGCACCCTTTGGGAGCTGATTGACTATTAAAGCTTTGAAATAGATCTTAATCATGAAAGCAAGAAGCAGCTCCAGTTTGCTCCATTACTATAATAAAATTATTTCTAGCCAATGTAATTAAAGGCTCATACCTATCATTAGTATCCTCTCTCTCCAACTAAACTGTTCTGCATACATCAGATTAGTCTGAGAAGACCAAATAGCAGTTGGAAGTTAAAGACTTTGCTTCTGGTGCTGCACCTATACCTTTGATAATATTGAAGCACAACTGCATGCAAGGAAGTGGAAAGGTATATCTCATCACTTACTGCTTTCAAGTTTTTTGCCAGGAAAATCTCTACTGGAATATTAGAGAAGCATTCCCATATCCCCAATCCTAAGTGACAACAGATACTGTATGACAGTCTGCTACAACCTCTGCTGTTTTTATATCTTGCTTGAAAAGTTTTTAGTCCTGAATTCAGGGATGTATCTGATGGCAGGGTGCCACCTGCAAGACATGCACATTTATCAACATTGTATTTGTAATGTAATTGATTGGACTTTTATTTTCTTGTACATATAGACAGTATTAGAATGTTTGCCCCACAGCTGTCTTTTTTGTAGCAGAAAGTCATAAACAGCTTCCTTTTTGGCTTCAGTCACCTGGAAATGGCCTTATCTGCTGAAAAATCCTATGCAGCTCTACATCTTCTATGTAAGGCTAGAACACAAAAACCGTACTCTGTACTACCATACTACCGTAGGAAAGAGGATGACCAGTATCTCCCCTCAGGTGAGATCCACAATTCTTCTGGCTATCCTTTGTCCCACAAGCACTTTGGAGCACAGGCAGAAGGAGCTGCTCAAGAGCCCGTGGGTCTGGCAGTGACAGACAGCCTGCTGTTGGCCAACATTTTTCTCAGAGACTTACTTGAACACTTGCAAATGTATAGGTCTTGAGCAATACAGTTCAAAATGATGGAAACTGTGTTCAGGAGCAGGCTGTCACCACAAGAATGATTTCTCTAAGCTAAAGTCTACTACAAGAAAGCCATTCCAAGAAGGATGGCATTCGAGAGCAGGTGGAGGGCCAGAAAAGTAGACCTCACTGACCATATAACCTAAGAGCTATGTAGGCTGAGCATATCCAATGTCAGAATAGCTGCTCTTTTTCTGGACAGTGCAAGACTTATTCCTAAAGCACATTTTCAAGCGTTCCCTCCAGTTCTAATTTAAAAGTCTTTAAGGACAACGAAAAAATAAAATTAAATCTCTCTTCCCTGGGAAATTTTGATATTTCCGCATTTGTGGAAAATGAAGCTGAAAACTTAATACTAGAACTTCTTGTGAAATAATTTTTTTGTACATATGTTAAGCTATTTAAGTTGCTGTATTAATCTAACTGGAAGCCCTACTTACGGTAGAGACATAGAGTCTGAAATAGAGGCACTCCCCCGAGACAATGTGAACTCTTCATGACATTGAAAATAAACTGACCCCTCACCCCACCCCAAATATTTTAGTTTGTTTTTCCTGATAGAAGGGTGACTGATTTGCAAATTTTGCTGAAAAAACAATATTGCAAGGCCTACATTTTCTATGTAATCATCATTTTGATGGAAAACTCCTGTCCATTGCTTACATCTATCGCATACATCTATTCTAACCTGAAGAAGTCAGTATTTACATATGATCATCTTATTTGTCTGTTCATAAGTCTACATCCATGTATCTATTTAGTGTGTTATGTGCAGACTTACGGGTACCTAAGTAGGCTGCAGATATGTTTGAAAATAAGATGCAGAGTTGCATGTCAATGAGAGAAAATGCGTGAGGATAAATTAACTAACAACCGTAAGTTAAAAAGGAGTTAATAAGCCCCAGTGCCTAACAGATGTGGTAATAAGAAACAAGTTAGTCTTTATGTTCATTCATCTCATTGCTGTGTATGATGGTTGGGTTAGGGTTTTTTTGATCAACAGCTTGCCAGGTGTCTTCACGTTATTGTCATAGCTTCATAAGAGGGAAAATCCTGGCAGTCATCACTGACTAGTACCTATTTAAAACTAAGTTAGTCCTATAAACATATAGATAGTCCCACTGAGTAAATAATTGGCATTAAGCAGCTGTGAAGTGCAAAAGTGCTTTGCAACTTAGGACCCCTAGTTCGTTTTTTAATAGTAATTCAGGAATGAAAAGAGTTTTAAAGTTATTGGCATGACAAGAAGTCACTGGTTTTCTGTAAGAGTTGTTGATTGTTGCTCTTGGCTTAAAAAATAACAATTATATACACACAAGCACACGTACGGATACATACATATTCACAAAACCCGTAGGTTGATCTTCCAGGTTGGGAGGGTGCTTATATTTCCTGGCTGAAAAGTGGCAGCTTTCAGTAAACCATGCAAAAACTCAGTTTAAATGAATGAACCTATTGCTGGATATGAGAATCCAAATAGGAAATGCTATTTAGTAGTTCGAATAAAATGGTGTGTATGGTGAGGAATAGATTAGGCTGCCTTATGGTGACTGAGCATTGGTAATAGGAGATTATAAGAACATGGAAATAGAAATTTATGATGGGCCTCCTAACACTTGTGGCATGTGTCTGAATGGTGAGAACACAGGAGAATGCTTCTTGTATTTGATAAAAGATGTGCGTTTGCCTGGCTGAGGTGGGGTGCCTATATTTGCTGAGTCTTCTGCCTTAGTGTTCTAGTTAGCCAGGTTACTTAAACAGTGCTTGAGTGCAGCAGTGTCAGTTTTCTTGTGACCAGAGAATTCTGTAGCCAAATTTCTGAAAACAGCCTTTCTTACTGAACATCTCACTTTTTTGGCATTCTGTGCACTCTCTTATTTGACTCCCAGGAACTACATTCTCTGAAATAAGTAGCTTTAAAAAAATATTTACCATTATATTTGAAGACATGATTCATAGGCTGGAAGATGAAGATCTAAGGTACTTGCCAGAAAGAGAAGTGAATGAAAGAGGTTTATCCATCTTTGTCAATGATACACTATTAACATACTCCACAGTTTCCCTTGGGCTACCCTGAGAGTCTGTTTGAGATGGAGAAGTTGAGTGAAGCTGCAAATTATTCACAGTGCTGCTAAAAGCATGACAAAGAAAGCCAATCTGACAGCCAACCTTCTGTCTCCAGGCATTTTTTCTTAACAGATGATGGCATGAGCAGCCAGCTGGACTAATCTATATCCAGATTTTCAAATTCAGGGGCTGTGAATGTGAAGATTAGTTATGGCATGTTATTGAAAAAGGTTTATTGGTGAGGTGATGCCTCAGGTGGATCAGGGACTGATTCCACCTTGCACCTCCCAAAAAATAACTGTTAGAGAAATTGAACAAGCGGCAGTGTTGTGTAATGATTCCGTCATTACCAAGAGTGCCACAGACTCCCTCACATTTTGGTGAGAGAAGACTCCCTGCCAACTGTGGCAACCCTGTAAAATTCTCTGTCCTGCCTATGAAGAGGGATAGTTGATTTGTGGTGCTTAATTGTCCGTGGTTCTTTCATGGATTTTGGACTTTGTATTTTACAAAGGTGCTTGTGAACTCTTCTGCTACTGCTAGAGTTTGAGTTATCTTCAGAAACCAAGAGGGAAATAAGGTGCAAAATGTCTTTCTTGATACTGATACATCTTGTTTTCCAGGTGTTTAACAGTAGAAGGATGTTCAGCTCCCTTAGAAATGACCTCTCCACTCACCATATCTGTCAGATTATTGTCTTTATCTATAATAAGCTGGATTTAATATTGGCTACATTTCTGGTGCTTCACTCTGATGCAAAGGGTGGGTATGATGCTGCCAGATCAGAAAGGTGGTATGTCTCATACACATTTATACACACATTGTAAGAGAGTAAATATTAACATGTTGCAGGATTTTAGTGCAAATTGCTTTCTAATCTTCTTATACTTTCTTAGGAATGAGCTATATTTAAAGCTGCATTAAATCTAAATTGTGTTTGGCTTTTTTCTTCTATCATTTTTGCTGTGTGGTTTTATTTAATCTTCACACGGTTCTTTGGAAGAATAAGCACCAAACCTTGTTTTTTCTTTCCTCCTATGTGAGGGAGAAAAATCTGACAGCCCTATCCATAAAGATGAATGAATGACTCATAATAGTAATAAATAATATGAGCAGTGACTATTCCTACTTTATCATCCCATTATCTCCTTTTCATTCACTAATATGGAATTGCAAAGAGCCATGTAGGTAATTAGAGTTGTACTGTCATCGTCTTATGCAGCAGAGGACCTAACTTCTGAGCATATGTGAATGCATGTAGAAGGAGGAATGTAAAGACATAGAATATGCCTAGGTGACTTGCCTAGCCCGTTTGGTTTGCCATTTCTTTCAGATAGACTAGAAGTCAGGGAGGAATGTCATGGGACATCAACTATACTATCATTCAGATTAAGGATGAGCCATTAGTTCCACTGACCATGACCTCACAACTCATTATGTCTCTTTTGCAGATGAGCAAACTGAGGAATCAATTTGAGATTAGCAGAGAAAACTGCTTAACAGCTCTGAGTGTTGCCTGCTTTCAATCATTCAGCCTAAGATTTTTCATATTGAATGAGCAAGAATGAGAAGGTACTTGTGAAAACTGAATATGAAGATTTTTTGCACTATCAGCTTGTCCTTTCTCCCTAGATAGGAAGACTATGTTTAAACCACATTTTGGAGGCAGCCATTAAAAAAAAATCAACACTTTTTTGTTAATAGTGTCACCAAGCTTTCTCCCATAGGAGTAAACATTAGTTATTGAAAACAAAGAATGTTAAAGGGATTTTCATTGTGGTTAATGGTGTGACAGTGAATAACAAAAGAAGCATTAATAGTTTGCTGCTTGTTACCAGTGATTACTGTTTTCTTTGTATGGAATGGCAGTTTGTCAGGGAACATCCTGGGCAGCACTTAAGAGCAAGGCTTCAGAAAATATATTCATGTGGCAAGTAAACTCCAGGAATGATGAGCTTTTCTAATGGGCCAGACTGTAGCCTCTTCTGCCTAGCCGGGCAGAATGCAGAGGAAGAAATTTTCTTATGATTCTTTGACCAATGAATATGTCATGTTCTGCTTCAAAGTCAGATTTAGGAGTCAGTAGCACCATATTCATCATAACAGCTGATTTTGAAAGATTCAACTAGCAAATCTTGACTAAGTGTAGAAGTGTAAGAGGTGACATGCCTCTGCTGAGTAACATTTCTTTCCTCGGGATGGGCTAGATACAGAGAAGAGGGGACATTTTACAGTTCCACTTTGGATAAGAAGGTTAAACATGGCTTTTTTCCCTGTCTACTGTCCATGTTCTCATAAAACTTTACAATATACTGTCTACTTTTTTTTCTTTTACAAAAATTTTACAAGGTAATTTTGTACCCAAAGAACAAAAGAGTACTCAAAGAACAACAAAATGCAGCTCAATGAAATGATATGGGCTTGCAGAGATAGCATTATCCAGGGAAATTTATTAGACCAGCATCAACCTCAAAGGTCTCAAATGACTTTGTAAAACCAGCTAATCCTGGGAAATACAGGTGAGGGAGGTTGAAGTTCCCTTAGTTTCTTCCACTGTCTGTACATCGACTGTACTGCAGTAAGAGTGTGAAATATGAGAAACTCCATGAGAGACTTCCTGTACTTCAATTTATTTTATCAAGTATAGCATACTTGGTTGTTCAGGCTTCCTCAGCTCCACTGGCACAGAAGGCACAGTTAAGACCACAGAGTAGAAACTGTTACCTGGATCAAAACTCTGCAAAGGAACATAGTGAGATCATGTTCCTCTTGTCAGTACAGATGCATAAAGACCTAGTAACATCTGGTTCCAACCAATAGGTGTTAAATATTAGAACTATAAGCCATTTTCTACACTGATATTGAGGTGGACTGGTGTTACCAATACTTTTTCACTGATAGGTATTGATTCTTCACAGAAATTTGTTATTACTTCATAGGGTTCAGATAGTAACTTGATACTAATAAGCTTGGACTATATCTGTTGCAGAAATCAGCTTTCCAGTGCTTTGGGATTTTAAAAGAAAACTCTTTAGCAATATATTTGTTTCCCAAATTCTACCTTGCCTCTTCTCTAACCACAGCAAGTCAAATCTCTGCAGCAGCCAAGGTTCTTAGTTCTTAGTGAGTTTCATGGAACAGCTAGGAAAATTCCTAGGAGATGCAAGGCCTTGACAACTATTTCATGTATAGGATCACATAGGTCATTAGCTTCTTCTGTCTCATTTAATAATGCCATATTCCTTGCACATTTGCAATAGTTTGCCTTGATAGCTATTACAAGCCTTCAGGTGCCAGCTGGGTCTCTCTGACTATGTAACTTTTTATGGAAAACATTCAATTTTCTTAAGTTAGAAAAGTCTACTCCCCATCTCCCCATTATTTATTGGAATTGCCTTGGGATGATAGTGTGTTCACACAGAAGAGAGGAGGAGCTCTTCAAAAGCTCTTCAAAATTTGCACACTTGTGCAAATATTTCTAACCTCTATTCCTTCATACTCCGTGAAGAAAAAAGGTTTTTTATATTTATAAGTTACACAAACTCTCTGAGTAGTTTAATAAGTTGGTTACAGACATTCCACCTATTTTGTTTTGCTTTCTGTAATTAAGTAACCCATAAAGAGTATCTGGCCTCTCTTCTCAGATGTCTTCTGTCAGAAAGCAATAGTCCTGAGCTATGCGATGGTAAGCCCTGGTGGATGGTATGGGCAGTGTACAAAAGCCCTCATAATGCTCAGTTTTCCTTATCTTGGAAACAGTTATTTTTTTACTGTTGAACTGAGCAGGAGCACATCTACTGAGCCTTACAGAGCCTGCATTAGGAAAGATCTCAAGGAATTCTGAAGGTGTCTGTAAGATGCCCCATCAGCAGACCCTACTAAGGAAAGCTGATAAGGAATGTGTAGTTATGGCTTGGTTTGCCTTCCATTATGGTTTACTCTTCATGGGGGCTCTATAGGTTTGGTCTACTTCTTTATTCAGTCTGTAGTGATGGGCAATATGAAAGATGTAGTATACTAAAAATTTTATGAAATTTTTAAGTGTGTATAAGAATATCTAATAGGTTGAAGACAACATTGGGAAGTCATCAGTGCCCAAATTTATCAAACCAGTTGCTGAATTTGACAGTTCAGCTCCTGGAGAGATCTTTTGCCTTATTTTGAGAGGTATTATAAATTCTTTGTAGTCAATGTGAAATGACAGACCTGGATTCTCAGACCTGGACATACATTGCTTAACTGTGTGTTCTGAAATGGAGACAAAGTTTGTGCCCTAACTTTCATCTATCGATGGCATTTTTGTTCTGCTATCTTTCATAAAGAGAAGATACAAGAGAATTTTCTATTCTCTTGTATAAGGCATGGGATATTGGCCATCCTGTTTACATAATAGTGCTGATGAACTCTGTCAAAACTCAGTTATACAAATTAACAAATCATAAAGTTTCATGCTCTAGTAAATGACAATAGTAAAATTGCTTTCCTTTTCATTGAAACTCTACTGCTCTGGAACAGAATAGCCATTAAGCAGGAGAATGAGGAAGGCTGTTTTTCCCTCCCATAACTCTTATTCTACTAGGCAGATATCAGCGAAGACCAGTACAGAGGCTTGGTTCATAAACTGAAGTTTATGATTTTTTTATTCACTGGCAAGAATTGCATGGTGCCTTTAGCTCGCTTGATGATATATGTGCCATAAGTGTCATTCTGTTTCTTAGAGCCAATATAATGTACAACATAACTTACATGGTACTCTGAAGTTGTCCAGAAGCGTAGTGCTTCTAGACTGGTGGCAAAATAGAACAGGGAAAGAGATGTTTAGCATAAAGGAAAAAAAAAAAAGAAAGAAAAAGAGAGAGAATTTAAATAGAAACAAAGCAGAGAGGAGCTGGCTTGTTTTCCCCATCTCACAATTCCAGCAGGCCAGTCATATAGGTGTGACCTGATAGAACACAAATGTTCATTTAACTGTCCTGAATACTCTTTTTCTTTACTTTTCTGTCAAGTGAGTGCAAGTGGGGATACAGAGACGGTGAGCCATCCAAACCCAATGGTCATGTCACACTGAACATTTTAAATAGAGAGGGCAGTACAGAAACTCTATGCTGGAGCTCAGCTATTTCAGTTATGCATGCAAAACTTGATTAAATGAACAAAACAGGAGCTTAAATGAAGATGCAAAATGAAAGCTTCCAGACAAATAAAGCGTCACACACAAATTCAAACTGATGAGATCTGAGTACAGCTTAGTTCAATTTCCTAAGCTTATGGGTAGCAATCCCTGTGAGAACCATAAAATGCAATTGAGGATGAAGAAAGTGAGCTGTTGAAAATTTTGCTAGATACTAACATCTATTGTTCTACTTTGCCCTTCAGCATTAAATGTTCTCTAATAGTCCATTGTAAAGCATACACACATGAATTCTTCATTCTTATCACTGACATTTCAGTCTTATTTTACAGTTAAGAGGGTTGCCAACCTGAAAATGCTGACAAAAGGTGTCTTAAGTCACTAGTTTAGCTACCTAGTGATGACAAAAGATAAATTAAGTGGAAGCTAAGAAACATGGAGCGATTCACTCAGTATATGCTTAGCCCTGAAAGTCTTCTCTAGCCATGCCAAATGTCTATCATTCTGTAACTTGGAGTTCCTGTGTAAACAACAACAAAATAGTCCTTTTTTGAAAGGCTCTACATGATATTTGGCCTGTCCTCTAACATCCTTTGGAAATGAAATACTGCCATAAGGACAAATACATATGGATAAATGAGACTCACCATCTCTTAATTATGTTTTGTCTTTGTGATAACAAAGCAAGAAGATTTTTACTGTTGAATTTAAAAATAAAGTAAGTGTTGGGGGAGGTGGATTAGTATATTACGACAAATCCCTTCTTTCTAATGCCAAATGAAGCATCCCATTAAAAATTAGTTGCTCCAAACTGCTTACTACCATGGTTAACTCTGGAAGGCTCTAGGGTCAGGAATAGCTCTTTTATAACTGTTGCAAATCATACTGCTCTGCCATTGAAGTAATCACTTGCCAAAAGACCATGACATCTCATCCTTTAGATGGCAAGTGTTTGAAAACATCCCCTTTTATTTGTCCCTGTGAGACTGTTGCACTGAATGGACGTCCACTATAAAACTGTTCTGAGGGAAATAGGAGTTCAATCAGCAATGCTCTAACAATGCATAACCTTTATATTCTGCTCCCAGGAGCACTGAAATTTGCATGCCATTTGCAAGTTGCAAGTTGTAGTGACGCCACTTAGGATGGGCAGCAGTGGCAGTAAGAGAGATCCAGTGAATAGGAGACATAGCCCAATTTCAGCCCTCGCCTGACAGAGATATTGCAGAGCTGTTCACACACAGCTAATAGCCACAAATTCCTTGGGTATTCATTGTAAGACACCATTATCCATGCTAAGGCCCTTTTTTAAAAAAAAATTAATGTAATGTATAATACTATCAAGAAATCCAAGTGATCCGGCTATTACATTTTCGGTACTTTCCATTATATCTACCATGCTTTATCCAATTTAAATATAAGAGAAAAACATACTGTTTGATTGTGTAACTGCATCTGGAGCAAAACCTTTTTCCTCAGCTCTAAATTTGTGGTCCATATACAGTATGCACAAGCTTTTGGTTTGTAGGTACATCTTTATATGTACATATGCTTTATATGTACATTTATGTATGCATGGAAAGATAAAAGTCTAGCTCTAGTTAAATATCTTTATATCCCCTGGAAATGCATAACTATTTTACTTTACTTAAAATATTTAAGTATTACCAATACATAAAAAGGTAAATGTATTTCAAATTGGTGTTCATTAGATGATGGAATAGCATTTACTATGCAGAAAACACATAATGTATGAGGAAAAAATGAAACAAGTTCTTTTTCATTCTATTTAATAGTTTTTAAATTTTTAGAGCAATATATTTCATGAAAATATTTTGCAGTTGCATATTAGTTGAGCTTTTTTGCTTGGTTTCTCAAGGTGAATAGGACAAACAGATATGTGTATATGCAGAATAATATTTTTGTTTGATTGCTGGGCAGGATTGGTGGTACAGCACACTATTTTAAACATTAGACTATTTTTTTTCCAATATTCTTTTTCTTACATTTAAAAGTCATTGGAATTGATAGGAAAAATTCTTGTACCTTGCAGAGAGATGATAGAATATTATATGTACAGCTTTGATGATGGTCCATTTAAATAGTGCATTTTTCAGAAAAAGATTATTATGACCAGTAATATAGCCAAGTTTCCAATACTAAGCTTTATCAAGAGGTAATCAGGTAAAAGATCATTGATTGCATCTGGTGACAAAAACGAACTGATGATCGAGATGGTAGAGTTCAGGATCCTGCAGGAAAGAAGTAAGGCAACAAGCAGGATTGCAACCCTGGACTTCAGGAGAGCGGACTTTGGGCTCTTCAGAGACCTAACTGGAAGAATCCCATGGGTTAAGGCCCCAAAAGGAAGGGGGGTCCAGGAGAGCTGGCTAGTATTCAAACATCACTTCCTCCAGACTCAAGAGCGGTTCATCCCTATGAGTAAGAAGTGCAGCAAAAGGGGCAGGAGACCTGCATGGGTGAGCAAGGAGCTCCTGGCCAAATTCAGACAGAAGAAGAAAGTACACAGAATGTGGAAGAGGGGACAGGCTACTTGGGAGAATTATAGGAATGCAGTCAGAGTATGTAGAGATGCTGCGAGGAAGGCTAAGGCCCAGCTGGAATTGAGTCTGGCAAGGGATGTCAAGGAGAACAGGAAGGGCTTCTTCAAATACATCAGCAGCAAGAGGAGGACTAGGGAAAATGTGGGCTTGCTGCTGAATGGGGCGGGGGCCCTGGTGACAATGGATACAGAGAAGGCAGAATTACTGAATGCCTCCTTTGCTTCAGTCTTCACTGCTAAGGGCAGCCCTCAAGAATCCAAGAGCCTGGACATGAGGGAGAAAGTCTGGAGAAAGGAAGGCTTTCCTTTGGTTGATGAGGAAAGGATTAGAGGCCTTCTGGGCAGGCTAGACATCCACAAATCCATGGGCCCAGATGGGATGCACCCACGGGTACTGAGTGAGCTGGCAGATGTTGTTGCCAGGCCACTCTCCATTATCTTTGAAAGGTCCTGGAGAACTGCAGAGGTGCTTGAGGACTGGAAGAAAGCCAATATCACTCTAGTCTTCAAAAAAGACCAGAAGGAGGACCCAGGCAACTCTAGGCCTGTCAGCCTCACCTCCATCCCTGGAAAGGTGATGGAACAGCTCATGTCATCTCCAGACATATGGAGAAGAAGAAGGTGATCAGGAGTAGCCAGCATGGATTCAGCAAGGGGAAATCCTGCTTAACCAATCTGATAGCCTTCTCTGATGGAGTGACTGGCTGGGTAGATGAGGGCAGAGCAGTGGACATTGTGTACCTTGACTTCAGCAAGGCTTTCGACACTGTCTCCCATAACATCCTCCTAGAGAAGCTCAGCAATTATGGGTTAGACGAGTGGACAGTGAGGTGGATTGAGAACTGGCTGAAAGGCAGAGCTTAGAGGGTTGTCATCAGTGGCATGGAGTCTAGTTGGAGGCCTGTGGCTAGTCGCGTCCCCCAGGGCTCAGTACGGGGTCCCATCCTGTTCAGCTTATTCATCAGTGACGTGGATGAGGGGATAGAGTGCTGCCTCAGCAAGTTTGCTGATGATACCAAGCTGGGAGGAGTGGCTGACACACCAGAGGGCTGTGCTGCCATTCAGAGAGACCTGGACAGGCTGGAGAGTTAGGCAGAGAGGAACCTCATGAGGTTCAACAAGGGCCAGTGCAGGGTCCTGCACCTAGGGAAAACTAACCCTAGGCACCAGTACAAGCTGGAGGCTGACCTTCTGGAGAGCAGCTCTGCAGAGAAGGACCTGGGAATGCTGGTGGGTGACAAATTGACCATGAGCCAGCAATGTGCCCTTGTGGCCAATGAAGCCAATGGTCTCCTGGGGTGTATTAGGAAGAGTGTTGCCAGCCAGTCAAGGGAAGTGATCCTGCCCCTCTCCTCAGCCCTGGTGAGGCCTCATCTTGAGTCCTGTGTCCAGTTCTGGGCTCCCCAGGACAACAGAGACATGGAGCTATTTGAGAGAGTCCAGTGTGGGGCTATGAGGATGATCAGAGGGCTGGAGGCATCTGCCCTATGAGGAACGGCTGCGAGAGCTGGGCCTCTTCAGCCTGGGGAAGAAAAGTCTGAGGGGGGATCTTATCAGTGTCTACAAATATCTGAAGAGAGGGTGTCATGGGGACAGAGACAAACTCTTTTCAGTTGTCCCGTGTGACAGGACAAGAGGCAATGGGCAGAAACTGAAGCACAGGAAGTTCCTCCTGAATGTGAGGGGGAATTTCTTCCCTGTGAGAGTGACGGAGCACTGGAACAGGTTGTCCCGAGAGGTTGTGGAGTCTCCTTCTCTGGAGATCTTCAAGGCCCGCCTGGGTGCAACCCTGTCTACCATGCTCTAGGTGACCCTGCTGAGCAGGGGGGTTGGACTAGATGATCTCCAGAGGTCCCTTCCAACCTTACTGATTCTATGATTCTATGATTCTATGATTCTATGATTATAAAGGGGAGAGGAGGATGGGTACAGAAAATGGGAAGGAAAATCTGGCTGCAGAGTAGAGAGATGTCATTTGCAGAAAAGCCGTGGGGGGAACATACCCCCTCAAAAAAAAAGGGGGGTTATATTCCAAAATCCAAGTAAAAACTCGAGTTACAAGAAAAATGAAGTAGTAAAATGTGCTTAGTATTATTATAGCTGCCTAGTCTTTGTACTGTCTCAGATGGGGAATATTTTATGTCTGAAGCAGATGAAAATGAAAAGAGCCTCACCATCAGGGAGCAGCAGGGGCAGAGGGAAGAGGAGTGGAGGGTGACAGCGGGGCTGGCAGGCAGTACCCTTGCCTGTGGGGCCCACTGCCACCCTACTAGAGCACCAAGGGCAGAGCAGCCTGGCAGTAGCAGCCAGGATCAGCCAAGAACCCCTATGGCTTGGCATGGCCAGTGTGATGAGGCAGGTCTGACTGCAGGCCAGGAAGCTAGCCAGGGGGTGGTCAGTGCCTGGACCAGTAGGGTCCATCGCCAGGCATAGGCAGAGGCCAAGGGTGAGAGCCTTAGCTTAAAAGCAGCTCCTATGGGAAGTGGGTGGCTGTGGTTGAAGCTTCTTCTAGCTCTTTCTTTCAAATCTATCAGTTGGCCAGCTCTGGCAGCCAAAGCTGAAGAGAGGCCTTGGAATAAAAAGTATTTGCATTCAAATGGTATCTATTTAAATATTTGTATACTATTTGCAGCCATGTACCTGAGCACTTCCAGAACACTGATAGCTATAGACAGCAAGTACCTCTACAGAGCCCTGACATCATTTTAAGCCTATGTTTTGGAAGTGAGAAACTCGAGCATAGCAAGATGAGAGAAGCGGATTCCTTTTTCCATTTTCAGCCATCACAGTGGGATGTTCAGTCAAGGACCGCTTGGGATCCTCTGCTAGTGGGAGGCACTGAGGGCCTCGCACTCTGACATCTCTGAAGGAGTGAAGTAGTAACCCCAGCCCCAGATCCTGATGGATGGTGTTCTGGGAGGAAGCAGTCCAACAGTGCAAAAGCTTTTGGAGGGCAGCAGTATTAGCAGAACCAACAGCATGAGGCAGCAGAATTCAACTTATCTGAAAGGGCTTCATACAAAACCCCTCTACCAAAGAGCTATTGTGGGGAGGTTGTGTCCTAAAGACTACCAGTGACTGGGATCGAGGTTTCCCAGGTAAGAGAATCAAGCACTGAGGCCAGTGGACTATTGTCCTTCTGGAGCTCCACATGGGATGCAACAGCTTGTTACAGATTTTATACAGTTTTTGTAAATTATTCTGAGGCATTCAGGTGCAGATAATTCTTGTTTTGCTGACATCAAACCAATTCTCATATGAGGAGCTGCACTGTATTAAAGGAATAGTCACTTGAATAAGTACTTAAAATATTAGACCTTACGTGTCTTATTCGAAGTCAAACAATAAGTCAGTCTGAAGAAAAAATCTAATTCAGACAAGGCCATAAAAATCAAATGCCAGATTACAGGAAGAGACTGTATGATGTAAGGACATAGCAGTTTCTTCATGAAACCTCTAAACTCTCTGTAATGGAAATCTTGACTGAGAGAGCTTGGTGGGTGGATTGAAGTAGTATCCTTGCTTCGGACAGTGAGTGAGCTCGCACAGGGGCTGTAGTAATCTGACAGTTACAGGGGCCAATTATACAGGTCTCAAGAAACAAGATGGATTAAAGAAGAGGCTGTCTGACTGAAGCTGTGTCATTATATGCTTCCTCTTAACAAAGGTAACATGACACAGCCAAAATTAGCTTTAAAGAAGGTCAAAATGTTGAGAAGGTGTAGTAGCACTGTGTCTCAGAGTGCAGGCAGGTGACACAAGACTTTAAGACTGACCATTGAATTTTAGTATGACTGATTTTAATGGAGCAGTGATAGTGGGAGGCATACTGGTTATTTTATAGAAGAGCCTCTTTTATAGGTTTTTACAAATCTGATAAGTAATAAGAAAGCATAAAGAAAATATGTTTATCTTGTAACTGGTAGTTTAACTCCTTTCACTCTGTTAAAATGCCAAGCAGTGGATTCAGATTCTCTTACCCCAAACTACACAGAAAAAAAGGTCAGTGAATTAGCAGTTACATAGCATGCAATGTCCAATAAAAATAAGCCAGTACCCTCATTAATAGAATGAAATGCTGTTTTGCTAATATAAATTGCACCCAACAGCAGAAGAAAGCAAATAACTTCAGTTTATCAACTGCTAGAATACACCCAAATGTTGTTCTTTGGCTAAGACATTTATCATGCTGAAAGGGTAATTCAAAGCAAGGTCCCTAAACATGTGCAGGTTGCGTTTTCATGGACCTTATAATTATTTATTAGGAATTGTAATGAATTATTATATTTAGAGTAGGTATACAATAAGAAGCTATATATAGATTAGGAATCCAGGTTGAGATACTGGAAAAAATATAATAAATAAAAGTTATTTAAAAAGCAATGGGTAATAAATTAGAGTAGTTGAAATGTAATTGTAGACGTTGCGGATATTGGGCTGAATTTAAAGTTAAGTGTACTGGAAATTTAATGAGTCTTGACTTTTGAGCAGGGCTACACTAATTAATCAATTGGTAATTACACCTGTGATTAACAGCTGTGATCATGATTGGTAAAAGGTATTGATTAATCCTCCAATAATTCTGGCACAGCTTAGAATAAGAAGCACTTTGCAGGATGCAGGAAGCATGATTAACAAAAGCAATAATAAAAACACTTCACTCTAATTACAGAATTGTCTTGGGGGAACAAGATTTGTAAAGGTGGGAAGCCTAGGTAGATTTGCCAAGGTAAAAAAGCGTTATGCCAAAGATTGCCTTAGTGAAAGAGAATTATTGGGAAGAGTGAGTGCATTTTTTCATAATGATAATTCTTCTCCAGACTTACAGTCATTATATCCCCTCTACTGAAGTCTTTTTTCATTACAGTAGTGTGTTCATTTCATACTGGCCCAAGAAACTCCTTTTAGTCCCATAAAAGATAACATTTATACATTTTCCAAAGTGCCATATGAATAGTGTCTCATTATCAACTCCTTCTACAAAGAACTATTAACAAGGGGCACAAGGAGATGAAGTGTGCATCTGCTAACCAGAGCTGACATTTCGATTCTGTGACAATGTCTTCGATTCTGAAATTTTTTGTTCTACAGCAGAACTAAAAAGAAAACTTCTGAGAGTGTTTGCAAAAAATCAGAATTATGCTAAGATACCTATTCAGAACCAAAGTCGGCTTTGTGTTGTCAAAATAAATGTATGTATGTGTCATCTATTAGCTGAGGCATTGGCATATAGAGCAGGACGCGGAGGCTCCTGTTGCTTTACATATAGCACAGAGATTTTCATCTAAGGCCACCATGGGTCACTTGCAGAATGGACTTGAATTTGGATTCATGCATTCTAAATCAGTTTTCTAAGCATCATAGTATATAAAGTCTTTTTCCAGTTAAAGAAAATCAAACACTACTACTATAAATGTTGAAAAATAGGCAGATGAAGAGACGCATTTTTTTTATGTCATTTACTGCATATCAACTTTAGGCATCATTACTTCAACTGTCACTTTCAGCATCTAGAAAACTATCAGTGACAGATTTTTTTTTTCAGTAATCTTCCATCCCTAGAGAACAGAAAAAGTAGAGATAAATTAAAAAGTCAGTGACTTCTCTCTCAAATCCATAGACTTCCAATCAAAATCAGAGCAGAGACTTTTGAGTCAAAACAATTTCTATACTCTCAACTCTTGCCATTTTATTGCGATATTTTTTGGCACTTTTTAATGTTTTCAGCTCTAGGGAGTTCGGTCAAGTGAGCACACAAGAATCTACAGTGAGAGCACTTGCGGAAGATCTGGTGAGCAGTCAGTGACTGGCAGAGTAGCAGGCCCAGCATGTGAAACTACACACTGACCAAATTCGCGTCAGGGCCAGGCATGCATATTCCATTTTGTCAACAACATCTAGCTGCTTCCTGGGCAGAAGCTGCTTAAGGTTAGCGCAGCTGAGATAAGGAAGTAGTTCTAGTAGATTTAAGGGGCCCTTACGAACAACGAGTCGAGTCCTGCCTGTCCATCTGACCTGTGCCTCCGACCTGTGCCTCCAGCAACCTCCCATCGGCGACCCCTCCTCGTGGTTCCTGGGGCTCCCCATGCAGCTTTTAGCGTAAGTCCTTTATTAAACCTATCCTGTTTAATCCCTGATGATCTTTGAGTGTCTCTCTCCACCAGTATCCGGCCCTCTCTTGCCTACCTTGTTACAGAATCTTAATCATTTAAAGAGAAATCTTAATAATTTAAAGAGAAATCTTAATATTCACTTAAAAACAAAAGGATTTTGCTCACTCTCTTGATTTTAGAGAAAAGTTTAAGTACATGGCATAGATGACTTCTAAACATTTGAAAACAAAAAATAAGATATCAAAAAAATTTTTTTCTAACTTTAAAGCCTGTCCCAGGATTTCTGAACATGTCTCACCATTTTAAACATTTATTGATACTCCATTTCATGTAGCTGTTTCACTAAGCAAGTCTCTGCTCCTGAGGTCCCAAAGAGTTGTTATTTTTCTTGATTGAAGGAAGGCAAGGAGTTAGGTGAGGAGAGAGGAGAAATGGCCTAAGGCCTGAAAGTTTAGCTCTGGATCTGAACTTTACTAAATTCGTTTGTGCTTGAATATGGGCTTGAGCCCAGTTCTGTTTCAGAATACATAGAAAACTAACAAACAGAAGTAAAAAGTTCTTTTAAAGGGAAATTACGGTCACAGCAGCAAAAAAAAAAAAAAAAAAAAAAAAAAAAAAAAAAAAAAGATATCAAAAAATGAGATCTGATAAATGTATCAAAATGTTTAGCACAAAGTATAGCACACTGAACTACAACACTTTTAAAGCTGAGAGCTATTTCATGTAATATTGGTGATAAAGAATACCAAAGGGTAACAATCAAGGCAGATACATTTTTAAAAGAGTATCTTTACATCAAATGCGTTATGAGACCAATACCAAAGTCAGAAAAACAGAGGACTGATTTTGCCAATATGACAAAGCATTGAATTTTCTTTTTCTTAAAATGTATTAAATAACATTATTAGATAATGTATGAACATAATTCATGAACAGATAACATTATTCCATAGAGTCCAGTTCCATGTCTCTACCTTTCATCCCAATAACTTTTCGAAGATCTTTCTTCCAGTTTGTCCCTTCTTCTGCTTCTCACCCTTGATGGATGAACATTTTTTAAAAGAGTAACAGGAATCATCAAGTCTAAGTGGTGTGATGCACCATTCTAAGCCATTCTTTGGCTTAGCTAGCAACTGCAGATAATAATAATCTGAAAAGCTTCATGTTGTAAGTGTAAATAGCTTTTCCTAATGTTATTTACAGTATAAAAATGCTAACAGGCACTTCTGAATGGTGTAGAGAAGGACATGTGAAACAGCAGATGATTGGAAGTGATGATTCTTTCCTGAGAGTTTCGTACATGCACAAGACCAAGACACTGCTGCAGGTAATGTCAGAAGTTATAAGCCCTGTCAAGGATATAGTGTTTGTGAAATTTAGTTAAGGATAACTAGACAATACATTTTTTCCTGTATATCTCTAATAGCAAAGAAACTCCACAATGTTATGCAAATATGGCATTAGATTGTCAAAGATCACACAGAGTGGGAACATGCTTAATTCTGTCCTCTGTTTGTTTTAAGAACAGCATTAACTCCAGTTATAACTCGAGAGTGTACCTCGAGTGTGTTTAAAAACAACACAGCACCTTGGTACAAATTGAGGACAGAATGTACATGGCCAGTATTTCAATAGTAAAAATCAAAACAGTTTTTGACACTTGTTTTCATCTTGCTCTGAGGTTTAGCTCTTGATGCTACATGTTACTGCACTGGGAACCTTCTGTGGCAATATATGATTAGAGTTGATTGCTGACATTGAGTAAAAAAGTCCATATTCTTTTTCTACAATTAAAAGTTGACTCTCAGCAGTACTCAGATGTTACTGAAGCAAATAACACCAAAATTGGACTGATCTAGTTTAGATACCAAAGACATTCCTACAGAAATATAGAAGGTCAAGAAATCCTATTGAGTTAATGTTTAGGAATACTTATTATACAATAATTTTCTTTAAGATGATTAACACTTTTTCTTCTTAAAGATTTTAAATGTTTCATCAAGATATTTTTCATGTGTAGAAGAGATTTTCCTACCAAGGTAGTCTGAAATTTACTGTACAAATAGAAGTTATTGTATTTAGAGTCTCCTTCACTAAGTCCAAATTAAAAAATAATGAAACCTTGTTAGTCTTCTTATCTCAGACAGTGTAGATAATATGCAAATATAGTATCTAAAGAGTTGCGAGTAAAGAGTTAGTTCCTTTATGACAAAATATATTTTAAACAGAATTTCTGATTTATCAAAATCAGAAAGGTCCACTGAAAATAAATTAACTTTTAAATATTTCCAATAAATCATATTCAAACACTACTTGCATAGCTGCAAATTTGCATGGGAGTCTGGGTACTACTTTGCATCTGATGTTTTGGTGTCTGAGACTCATATGTTCATTAGGGAAACCTAAAGCTCAAGTTAGATATGTGTCTAGGATCCAGGGTCTTTGCCAAAATACTTGAAAGTGGTCAGAGATCTGGCCTGAGATGGCACTCTGCAGATTACCTGCATTTGAGATCCGAGCTATTTCTTAGGCTGGGCACCTAGCATGTGGTCCTAGATAGCTCTGAACCTGGTGACCTCAAGATTTTAAACTATTCTAGCTCATTTGTAACTCAACAAATAACTCAACACTTCTTTCAGGGCAAGAAGGAAACTCCTTTTGTTCCCCAGTAGGGATGAAGAAGGACCTGGGAAATGAGAAGCACTGGGAACTATATATGAGATTGGGTGCTCGAGTTCTTTCTTTTTTTCTTCTCTTTTTTTTTTTCTATAAGCAAAGCATCTGGAGCAATATTTTTATATTTTGGTTTGAATTTTATTTATCCATAATTGGAAATTATTGAAATTCCTTCTCTTCCTTCAAAACATAGACTCTTTCCTAGAAGGCAGAATTTTCTTACAGGGCAGACAACCATTCAGCCAGCTTCTAGCAGGAAACCTAGGTTCTACTTTCATCCCTGTCTTGACTAGGTGATCACACATCTCTTGATTTTAATCTCTGTTTCTAAAACTATAACTATAATAATCATATTTTACTTAAAATTTTTCTGAACTTAAACTCCTAGAGTTGAGCTAAATACTGTTTATACAACAGCATGAGTGAGCCCACTGCACTACATGTATGAATAATTGAGATGAATTCAGGGTCATATTTAGTCTGATAATATGATGAAAAGACACAATAACATAGAGAAGTTTCACTGTTTCAGCCTTCTGTGGAAAAAAAAGCCCTTTCAGTTAAGCATAGCATTTGTTTAGCATATGTCAGAAAGATTCAAACAAAAAGTACAGAGGATTCAGAGGCCATGCAGCTTCTATAAAAGATATCAAAATATCTGTATATTCCAGTAAGCATAATTGATGATTTGCTGCACTGCAAGGTTTCTTCTTAATTTAAAACTGAAATTTCACTGAATAACATGTAGGACTCTTAGAAAGGACAAATAGCAGAATGAATATTTGTAGGTACAAGTTTCTTTCTTCATTGGTCCCCTGGAATCTTCTTCCTTTCATCTGAGGGATTATAATATCCTTTTCTGTATCATTTCCATTCATCTTGCATTGAAGCACAAGGAGGAAGGGAAGCGCAAAGAGGATTATCACTTCTGTATCAGATAAATACTTCAAAGCAGCTAAACTTGGCCAAATCCATAAATCCTTTCTCCTAATAAAGCAATTTCTTTTTCCTGCAACAGGTAAAATTAATCACAGTACACTTTCATATGCTAATGTCTAGAGTCTCACTCTTCTGGACGAGACATGATAACAGGATGCTTACACACAGCAGAGGGAAGAAGAGAATAGATTGGAAGGAATTATTAGATCTGAAAACATTACATTGCAATGATTTGTTAGACAGTTACCCTATGGCCAATAAGCATTCAGGGCTGAGTTGTGATTTACCAGGTTGAGAGACCTTGTTTTGTAATTAGTGTTACATCTAGAAAAATTGGATCAGCTTGTTTTCTAGTAGGTCTATTTCCCTTGCCATTAGCTGATTGTGTTTTTGTTTGTCAAATGGGTTATGTCACATTGTTTGGGACTTATTTATCCACAGTGTGTGTTGTGTACCATGTAGGAGGCATGTCAGGCTCAAATGCTTTCTAGCTTTGTGCCAAGAGAGCTGTCCGAGGACAAATCTGACTCTTCCTTAGCAGGTGACTGTTGGAAAGCAGATAGTATGCATATAGGGAAATATTTTCTCTATTGGAATCAGTCACATTCGAAATGTCTAGAAACTGAACAATTTCATATAACAATAAGCATTTCCTTCTCATTTGTCATAAGTCTGCCCATTTATGTTTACTGTCTTAATTGTGGATAATTAGGAATGCAAAATACACATGCTTGGTTCTTTAGCAAGTATGTTACTTCCCTTATGATTAGCATGTTTGTACAGTTTATGTAGCCAATAGGTGACAAGAAACTGTAGGAGTCTGTTTTGTCCGCATTATAATGATATGTAGGCAAGACATTAGAGGAGCACTTTCTTTCAAATGCTGATCTGAAACAAAATAGACCACCAAATGTTCTGCACTTTGCCCAGCCCTTGTGATCATTTGTAATGGAAAAATCAATGTGACAAAAGATGAAGAACAGATCAAAGGTTTCAAAGGCAGCATACATAAGCAGCTGCAGAAGAAGAGAATGTGGAAAGGCAAAAGACTTGTACATATATTGACAGGATCTATCTATAAGGAACCAGCAGGATGTGCGGTGGACTTATGTCATGGCTAATTTCCTTGGAAGAAAGCAAACTTTGCCCTGCTAACAGGGTAGCAGGAAGCAACACTGACAGAGAAACTATGTGAAGATTTTCTTCCGAGTATATACTATATCTCAAAGTAAAAATAATTTAGCATTCTGAATCACAGTCTCCCTTTTGTGACTCATAGGAAGGAATTAGAATTTCCTTGTATATAGGAAATATTTATGAATTCTGAAATATACCAGTATGTTTCGGGCATTCAACTCTTAATTAGATAACTGCCAGAAAATATAGCCCTTATGATAAGCTCTAGAATTCATTAGGGAGGGAGAAACACCATGAACAGTGTAAAAGATACAACACACCAAAGTATTATTATTGACAAAATTGGGGTTTTTTATTTAAATAAATGTGATAACCACAGTAATACCTACTGCCAAACAGTGGAAGTTTGCAGGCATCTTTTAACAGAGGGAAACAGTTCCATTGTCAATTGGAAACCTACAGGGAGATTCATGAAAATTTCCCATCAAGCTTTCAGTAGCTAGCACTGGAGGTAACAGTTTGATAAGAATGCATTTTATTTTTATGGTGCTGCTCAACAAAATCTTCTAATTACCTCACAACCATGCAGTTAAAATACATCAAAAACAATAAAATTGCTTAGAGTAATAGAGGATTAAAATTGTCAAATTATAAAAGAGAGGCTTCAAGTCTCTTTAAAAAGTAGATGAATCTGTGACCCTTCTACATAGTTCTTTAATGACTCTGATTATGACTTACATTCCATTTATATGGTTGTAGGGACTTTAAAGTGCTGTACTTACATTACATGAGCAAAAGTTACTTTAACCCCTGACCAGAATATCTGAAACTATAAAGCACCATCTGTTTAACCAGTAAGAGTACAGGTTACAGACTAGAACAAGAATAGAAGAAGGATTCCCTCTTCTTCTGAAATTGTTCGTCCAAAACTTAGGAGTGGAGTGATCCAACTATGAAATGACTTAACATTGACATCATCCATATCAAACTTAAATGTTAGGGATATGCCATATTTTTAGCAAAGACAGATGTCTAGGTCCTATATCTTCTCTTTTTCTGTGCTCATCACAAGACTTCTAAGGAAGCAGAAAGAGTGGGCAGTCCCACAAAGAAAAGTGAGCTGGGAGCCCGAGGTGACAGCAGGACAGGCAGGGCAGTGGCCTTTAACTCGGGCACAGTCTCACAATTCATGAACAAGCAGAGCAGAGCAGAGCCTTGACACTAACCAGGGTCAGGCACTAGTCTTGTGGTTGCCAGTCAGGTCTGTAGCAGTGAGACAGGTCTGAGGTCAAGAAAAGGAATCAAGTCCACAAAGCAAGGTCAGGACCAGCAAGGAACATGGCCAAGCATAGCACACCTGCAACACAGGTTGGGATGTGGGCCCAAGGGCAAGAGCATGAGCTGAAATGCAGATCCCAAACCAAAGGGTGGTACATTGGTGGAGGCCCCCAATGGGGCTTCTCACAGTTCTTTCTCACAGGTTAGATGTTTTCACAGAAGTCTGACTCAAGGTGCCCCATATCAGGGCAGCCCTTGAATATGGGAAACCAAGCCTTGACAGGCTGGTCAGGGCAACTGAGTCTGTTGGTGTACTCAGGGCTTTGACAAAGACCATCTCAAATGTCATGCCAAAATCTGGCTTGAGTCCTTACAGAGATGGACAAGAACCCCAAATCTGCAACTCCTCATGCTTCATCCATTTACTTATCCCTAGAAATGATGGAAAATCATTTCTACTGTGACTTGACTTCTGTAATAAATTTAAGTATTCCTTAAAATCCATCTCAGCTCTTGTTTCAGTTCTTTGAGGGCTGTTTATAGTCTTCTTTCATGCATGAGTGGTTAGAGCTATACATCAGTGTTTAACTCTCCATGTGACTAAATGATCATGCTATAACTCATTTTATATGATACAGTGGTGTGCCATACTGAATCTCAAAAAACAAAATGCATGTTGACAGGCAGGAATTAAAGTCCTGTCCATTCAGAGATCTAATATGCCACATTTGCTTTCAAACAGCATAACTGGCAAAGCAGTGTTATTTTTCTTCAAAAATACTTTTGTCTTGCTTATTTTTTTGTCAGTGCAGAGTTCTTAGTTTTGTCTTTTGGCCTTCTAGTTCATTCCTCATCCCTTTAAGGGAATTCAAGTGTTTTCTTCATTTATTTTTAGCTACTGAAATGATGATACTTCCATCCTTTCTTTGGGAGAGTCATCTTCTTTCTGGTTCCTCACACAATTAAGAGGATTTGCTCAATAATATTCCTAAAGTTCTCTTAACTAAATTTCATCTCATGAATTGTAATAAAATCTGGGAACACTTTAAAGTTATATTCTCTTCTCTCAGATGCTTCTAACATGTCGTGCTCACCATCTCAATATACCCAGAAAGGCATTCAGCATAACAGTCAGCTAAAGGGCTTCATGCCATTTCATTTAGAAGCATTTTCAACTGACTGCTTTCAGCCAGATAATGTTCTCTCTGTGCAGTTAGGATGGCTAAAATGAAGCAGAACTGCGGGTCAGAATTTGGCCCTGCTCTTGCAATAAACTTTCTTCAGAAAAATTATCTTTGCTGCATCCCCCAAATCACTGCTTTTCTTAGAATTGTCTCTAGTTTGCCTCGTATTTGTAACCTCAAGAAATGGAAAAATTGAAGGACTATTCCTATTTTCTCACCAGTTCTATGTTTAGACTATGCCCAAAATAAAGTGTAAAATTAGATAGGATATCAAGCAGAGTTTTATTTACTGAGAAGAATAATCCTTTTTACAAAGCAGACATTAGAGGTATTTACGAATGAGTTCTGCGCTGTACAGAATTGAGCCAAAAATACAAATAGGTTTCCCAGGTATTTTAATCATATTTTCAAATGGATTCATATTATTTATGTGCCTTTTCCTCTTGAGCTCACTTCCACAAACACATTTGTGTAATTAAACTGAAGTAAAGTGAATTTCCAAATTTTGCATATGACAATATACAGAAACAGAAGATTTCATTCACTGTGGGAGTATTGCCTATATAAATGCTTGTGTAATCTCTGAACAGAAAAAAACACCATATTAAAAAAGAATTACAAACATATCTTTGTTTCACATATGAGTGAATTTATCTGTACACACTATTGAATTCTTATTTGTCTGTGTTCTGTCATTCTGATATCGTGTTTATAGAAAAATGATTTTGTATGAGTTATGTTAATAAAGATTTCCTGCTACCCTCTTCTATGGTGCTGCCTTTGGACAAATGTAAAAAAGCATCAAGAAAAGGAAATAGAACAAATAAAAATGGATACCAGCAGCAACCAAAGTCATTTATGAGATGTTAAACTAGCATAATTAGTTATTTAATTAAAAAGCATGCTGACTGATTTTGTCTATGGGACTCAGAACTGCATGTGGGGAGCTCCATCCACAGTGCTGACCCCAGTACAGGGAGCTTTTGGACTGCCCTCTTCTCTGCACTCCAGATTAGCTCCTTTCATCAGCCTCTACCCTGTTCAAATCCACCAGCTGCTTTCTGGGCAGAGAGAGAAGCACTGCAAGAATAGAGGTGTTAAGCAGATAGCGTAATATCAACTCTGGGATGGAAACATATGTGTGGGAGAGATGTGCAGTCACAATCCTGACAAATGATAAAAACCAGGAATTGCCGAAATCATAAAAGATTTACAACACCCGGGCACAGGTCTTCTATCACAGCTACAAGTCTTGTATGTGTGATGTGGTGACTGATGTAATGATATCAGTAAGTAATAACTTTGGAGTAAATTCATCTCATATGTATTTCAAATCATGACCCTGCTGTCGTATGGGCAGATCATTCATAGCTAGTTTTATTCTCTGTATAGGCATTTTATTTTGGTTTAGCTTAAGAGTTTTATCAGGATAGCTACAGGGCTTTATTAGTCCTTACCTTATGCTGCTGTAACTTTCTGTGTAGGCAAGATCATCCCTGAAGATGCCAAAAAGGTTTCCTGTGGGTAAATTTATTTGCATGCAGAACACTATTGCTCTGTTCATCATTAACATCACAGAAGGATCCCGGTAAATACATACCAAGTTTCCTATAGGGCTTTTTGCATTTTTATATGAACAATTTATTTAATGATGTCACACAGCAATGTTAACTAATTTCATTTTTAATTAGCTTCTGGAATTAAAGTGGGTTATATTTAGAACTTATGTAATTAAAATGGACAAACTATATTTCATGTGCATAATATAGATATTCTCCGAATTTGCCACTCTTTCCACTACCACAGATCTAATTAGCAGGAATCTTTGAGTGCATTTCCAACAAGAGAGGCCAAAATGTCTTTTTCTATTCTAATGATAGAATAGAAGATAGAAGCCCCAGCTCCTTGCACTTTAAAAGCGGGTAGGTAAAGAATGTTTATTATTCAGCACAATATGCCACAGTGACATTTCTTATCACTGCAGCTTTGTAGGGCCAGAGGGTCCATAAATAGTATTTTCCTTGTAGCAATTTTATTCCATGATAATATCCTTTTGATGCTGGGGCTGTGCTCAGCTGAAAGAAACCCCCCCCCCCCGGCCATCTCTGTACTTCCAAAAGTTGGTAAACTGTCTCCTGAAGGAAATAAATAAATAAATAACAGAAACAGAAAACCCAGCAAAAACAAAAATGACATTAAATAATTACTGAATTCATTTGGCCATAAGAAAAGCAACAAAGATTATCTTAAAGGTTACAGGAGAAAGCACAAATAGAAACTACTGTCCCAAAGATTCTCTTCTATGTATAATTATACCAAACCCCTGAAGATATCCATGAAGAGAACTTTAAAATTTGGGACTTACCCTTCAGATAATATAAGGCCTATTTTTCTGAATTTCTGACTCCCTATGGCTCTTTCTCAGGCAGTTCTTGATTGCGTGGCAGCAATGAAAATTAGAAATATTTTGTATGAAATTCCTTTCTGTACTGAGAAGAGTGAGATCTTTTAAAATCTATAATATGTCTTGACTTCAAGACTAGTATTATTTAGATTCATGCCCAAAGGTGTTCTCAAAGAAAGGCATGATTCAGGGTACACTGGAATTACTAAAGGCTGCATTTAATGAAAAAGGAGAAGTGATGTATTTCTGGGTTCCCTTCTGAGAAAAGGTTGGGAGATGGGTGAGGCATGAAGCCAGGCTGCCTAGCTATGAAGCACCCACAGTAAACACGTAGTTGGAAAAACTGCAGGGTGCTTTAAAAGATTCCCCGAGGATGCAGTTCTGACGCTGGAGCGCCACAATGCTATAACGCTTCCATGGGCCTGAATAGGGCCAATGCTTTAAATCAGCTGTAGAAGATACCTGTTGAGCTAAGATGTTGTGTGGTTAGTTTAATGCCCTCCAAGAAAGAGCTGTGTGTGTTTCTTTAACCATGTGGTTCGTATTCTATGATCCTAACTATATACGTTTCCTAACTATACGGTCACTAATTAAGTGGTGCTTGGATATAGAAGGAAGTCTGTGTCACAAGAAAGGCCATTACAATTCCAATGCTATACTTAAATGTACCACAGAAATGAAATGTATAACAGACATTAACCTTCAGAATGAAAGAGTTTCTGGAAGCCTGGAAGACTTAAATATTGTGGAAATCACTTTATCTTAGAGAAAATGTGATGCTGACATGCTCCTTGGAAGGTCTTTAAGATTGTAACTTAAGAAGTGAGGTCTGGGGGATCATCCCAAATGCATGGAAATTACAGAGACAAATATCTCTGTTGTAATGCTGCTGGTTTCAGAAGCAAACATTTACAGCATTAAAGAAATAATTTATGTGTAACTTAATTGGCTTCTGTTTAACCCTTTTGCATCACTTTTTGTTAGCACCCCAAGCACCCCCATGAAAACTAGCAAGCAGCTGCTATTCATGCAAATATATTTATTCATGTGCAAGACAAACTGCTTCAGCTGATCATTTAAAATAAAAATCTGCATTTCTTGAGAATAAAGTATTCTCTCTATTCTTTTAAGTAGAGAAATGGCAGCTTTTTCTTTTCCTTTTGTTTTTGTTTTTGTTGCTGTTGCCAAGAGATAGTAGGACCCTGTCCAACTGCTCTTGACCTACTTGTTCCTCCTCTAATTGTGGAATAATTCTGCTCTTTGCAGGATGATTTCTAGCCTCTTCCACCACAAGTAGCTGAATTATACATGCCTGGAGGGTGAAATGAAATTAAAATGATTAGTACTACACAAAATAAAGATTGCAGCTTCCAGAAAGGAATTTTACTGTAGTGTTTATTAGTGTACAACACAGTAGTGATAATTTTTGTTTTGCTAATTAATGACAGCAACCTACTGAAGTGGAAGGCAATGATGGGAGTTGTTGAGCTATTTTCATCCACGGTCCTGAGGCTGTTTAGTTCTCTTCAGAACAGGAGAGCTGAGGCACAAGAAAACTAGGGAAGGGGCTAGAGCCCTAGGGGCACTAATTGCCTTAATTGCCCTGAGTGGCTCCACCTGCCCCACAACCCCTGCTGTGGCTGGCAGCCCATTTCCACTTGTTCACGCTGAAGACCTGGATGGTGCTGCTGGAGTGGAGCTGGGTAGCTGTGGTAGGGCTAAGGTGAAGTATCAAACTGGGGCTGCACAGGGTGGAGGGAGGTATTAGGGCACTGCCTTGGGGCAGTGGGGATCAGGATGTTTGTACAGCTCTGTGCAGCAGTGTGGGGAGCAGAAGCAGCAACTGAGGCTTCTCACCACCATTTTGGTTTGGCAGCTGTCATACTGTGTTCTTTCCTTAATCATGTAATTTGGTTTTATTAATTTTATAGCATTTTTTAGAGAGAAGTGTGTTCCAATGTCACTTAGTATTTCAATGTATTTTTCAAAACCAAATGGATTTTTTTGGAAGGGAATATGTAGGTTGTGATAAATTTGAAGGTTATAATGTGATCTTTTGCTACTTAGTAGTTACTTTTTCTGTTTATAAAGTGCATTTGTATACCCACTGCTTTTGCTACTCAGGTACATATATCTAGTTATACTGTTTTTAACTTTGCTTGGATGGGTGAAGCGATATTTCACAGCAAATGTGAATTTGCAGTAAGGTGCTGTCTGCATTTTTTGACAAACAAAGCAAAATAGTGATCTTTAGGCAAAATATGAAGGTTTAATGTTTGTCTTGGACATTAGGCTCAGCAAAGGCTGAGAGCCCAGCTGAATGAGTTATGAATGAATCAAGCAAAGAAGGTGAAGCATCTTGTAAAGAACTACTTTGAAACACTTTTCCCCACATGTTCTTCACTGAAGAACAATGATTTTATAACCTTTGCCTTGGGTTGGTGATGGTGACAGAACAGAACAGGCTTTTTACATTTGCTAAGGGTGATTGTGCACCTGATCCCTGTGCTGACTACATCAGTGGAAGTATGTTGACCTGAGGCTTTTTATGTTAGTACTGTGTGGGAAGAGTGAAACAGTAGCATGAGATTGAGAAAGCTAAAGGAAGCTATATTAAAAAACAGACTGGTTAAAAGATATGGAAGCTGTCTACAAATACTTTGAACACCTGAGTGGATGAAGAATTATTTATTATGGCTTGAGGAGGTTCAGATGGGAGTAATAGGGAAGGAGGATAAAGATCTTATTTGCTTATCATGGGAACTTTCCAAGCATGAGCACTTCCTGGTTATGGAAAAGTTTTTTTCAGGGTATTTATCTCTGATTTTTTTATTATATTATTTAATTAATTTATTTATTTACAATTAGGTAACAGCATAAACTAAACCTTTTGAAATGGTTCCTTCCCAGTGTGAGGAAATGGGATATATCTTCTAATAAGGCTTTCCAAATATTTTTTATAGGTTATTTCTAAGCACTTAAAAAAAGTTTTCAAGAGGGCTATCTGTGGGTCTTTAGTGGGGGGAGAGGTGTGTGTGAGTCTGACTAAAGATTCTGTGTAACTATTTCCTTCAAGCAAAACATGGTCCAAGATTGCTATTTTGTGTGTGTTTATCTCTGATTTCAGAATGAAATCCGCATACGTATGATTATACACTTCCATTGGTTTTGCCATATTGAGGAAGACAGGAAGGGCTAATGCTTAGCCAGCACGGGTGAAGGGTATAGAAAAAAGGGTATAAAAAGGGTATAGAAAAAGATTTACAAGTACCAGGGATCAAATGAACAGTCAAAGCTCTTCTTTCAATGGAAAAAATGTGTTCTATCAAATATCAGATGTGATTTGGGGCTAGTCTTTATTGTCATCATGAAGGGTCAGACTGCCATGTACAATGACTCCCTCTAAGAGGCCTTTACAATTTTTGTTTCCCTTAGGCATAGGAAAGACATTATTCTCTTGATTGCTGGTAGTGGCCATTTATCTTCAGTCTGACTTGATAATGGCCTTCAGCTAGTAAACACAAAAGGAGGGTTAAGTGGTGAGCTGAACACAGGACATAAGTACCTCTATGAGACTATTTCTAGTAGCGGGGAGTGCTTTTTAATCTAATTAGTGAAGCAATAAAAGACCAAAAGACTGAAGTCTTCAGGCTGATTGACACACGTAGTATGGTTTAGAAGTGTTACTAGGAAAGTAGCTTTTTCTCATTTTTAGTCTTCTAAGTAAAACTGGAGATCATCTTAGAAAGAATTGCTATAGCACAACTCGGAAGATGTGGGAATGATGTAGCAAAGATCTGGTAAAATTTTATTGCCTGTGTTTTGCAATTAGATTGAAGGAATATAATGGATTCTTTTAATTTAGATCCTGGGAAGTTGTGAGCAGGTTTACATTGATAAATACAGTAACACCAGAGTTTGTTCTACTTACAAGTCGAGTGGATAGATGTAATCTAACTCTCATCCAGGAATCATGTGTAGCATAGTGTCTTTACCCTGTTAGAAGGCAGTGAAGGGAATTCTGGCCACAGGTCTCTGCTATTTTGTCTATGGCTTCTGGAGCAGAGCTGGCTCCCACAGGTGAACTGAAAACACAGCCAGAAAATCTGGATCTGTATGCGCTTGCTTCTGTAGACACAGCCTATGAACCTTCTGTGTCTTTAGTTGCCCTAAAAGTCTGATCAGATTCCTGAACAGAGATACCAATAAATATATCAAATGTTAGTATCAAATATATTGAATCTTAATTCCAGATAGGACAGTCAGCTGTTTTACTCCTGTTTTATGAATCATAAGCAAAAGAGGGTTCCATTTTGCTGCACTTCCCTTTGTGGAAGGGAAAGAATTTTCTTTTTTTCCTTCCTTAAAAAGGAGGAGCAACTAAGAGATTATGTAGAATTTGCAGCCAAATCGTGCACAGAATCATTAAGGAAATAAACACCAAACTTGATAACATTAATTTTTGTGGACCTATTTTTCTAACTGGTTTTGCACTTAAAAATGCACAGAGTTTATACTGTATGCGGGATGCTGAAAAAAAACATTCTGTCTTGTAAGAGCTGCCTGCCCCATGTTAATTCTAACTTAAACAATTCTGTCTTTAGCTTCATCATTCTAAACTAAGTAATTAAGTCTTTTTTTTGGCAAAGGAAAATAGATGTTGATGTCTCTGATATTATTAAATATTTAAATTGCACATAATTCCTGTAAATTTTATGATGGAAAATAATTTTACCAAGCAGATCAAATAAGAAGGTCACGTATCCCTTGTAGTAAGTATATCAATCTTGAATTATTCACCACTATATATCTATATACATTAAATATACATGCATTAACTGCACAAAGTGGAGCCTGGGTGAGTCTGTTGGAAATGTTTGGAATATGTTTTGTAATATCCCAAATCTCAGGTCAAGCATAAAGCATACATGCCTCCACTCCACTGTAAGGATTCTCCTGAAAAGGACTGACTGCCCCAAGCTGTGGTGGAAAGAGTAGTTACATGGTGGATGTGACGACTACTTGGGCAGAACTTTTTCAACTGAACTGGTATGAAAGAAGCAAAGGGATACTGTGCACTGCTAACCTTAACCTTAATATGATGTCAAAGTTCTACTATGTAAAACATTGAAACAGGAAGAAAATGTTAAAACACAAGCTTAGCTGGACTTGCAAATACCCACCAACTGTTTTTGACATTCAGGTAACATTATTCACAGAGTCAAGGAAATTGATTTAAAGGAAATTACAAATATATTTGCATTTTCACCACACCTTTACCTCTTTCTTTCATTTGTCTTGTGTTTGGAGTTTGCACTGTGAGCGCTTATTTGCATTACTACTTGCCTTGGTTATTGCATCTCCCTTTCTACTGGCCTTCAAAACCCAAGCTCTGCAGGCTTCTGTACATATGGAATGTTATTGCTGGTATCACTCGGGAGCTCCTTTATCACTTCATTTCAGAAGAAAGGTGTTGAGACCATTTATTCCTATGAGAACGAACGGGGGGTGGGGGGGGGGGGGGGAGGAAAGCCAGAAAGAGTAGAAATGACAGGTTACAGTCCAAAGAAAACAAGGTAGATGGCAGTTAGGAAGGTTAGGGGCTGAAGTGGAAACTTGTTTTTGTAATTCCAGACTTGTATTTCCAAAACTTCTTTCCAAGCACAGCATAGTCTTCAACTGAGCAATAACTTGGTCTGCCTCAACCTCCTTAAACATATGTGAGTCATCTAATCTTTCTGGTGCAGAATCCCATCTGTAAAATCAGGGTGGTAATATTTCTCTATTTTGTAATGAGATTGTAAAGATATGTTCATTAACATCTTTGAGGTGCTTGCATACTTCATTAATAGGCCCTATCTAAGCGTGACACAAACAAGCTGGAAGGCAATGTAATTGCTCTTTTTAACATCTTAGTTGCATCTGATTATTTTAACACTGTGACTGTACCATTTAAAATTATTTGAAATATAGCTTATATGAAACTAATCATACAAAACAATGATAATGAAAATACTCTCAATACCCTCTTCTGTTAACACATTCAGAAACAATTAGGATAGACTTGTAGCTAGAAGGCAGAAGGCAAAAGTATCAGGCATTGCAGAAGGAAGTCTGGTATTCTCAGGGAGTAACTTAGTTCTGGCTTACCTAAAACACAGACAAACCCTGTGGGGTAACTGGCTTGGTACTCATATTCTGGGTAGAGTTTTGAAGCTTGAGGTTTGTCAATGAATTCCTACTGAATACTGGAAAAAAGCAGTTCTGAATGGCTACAGTAGTTCATTGGGTCTAAGGCGATGCGTTTCCTATTCTCATCTGTACTATTAATCCCTCCAAGGGTGACCTCTGTGCTTCAGTTTCAACACTGCAAAAAGAGGAACGGTAGGAATGACTTTCCTTACAAATGATTTTGGAAAAGTGCTAAACAGAACTAGGAGGCACTACTGTTATTATCATAGTCTATTTTTGTAGGTGGTACAAAACTGTTCTTCCTTCTGTACTGGATCTTACAGATGAGAACTCTGCACTTCATACAGATAGCAATTAACTGATTTGTTTTCAGCAGCTTTATACAGAGTTTAAGCACCGTGCTTAACAATGTGTTTCATTAAGTCAACAAGTGACAGCCATTCCCTATGCATAGGATACATTCATTTTTTTCCCCTCTTGTCCTTGTCTAACAGATTTAATCTCTGAAAGATAGGTGGATACAACTCTCCTGGTTCATGTAATATCCTGTAAATAGGTTTTAAGCAGATGTCAAATTGTCATGCTCATAATGTCATACATGTATGAAACCTCATGCAGAATCTACGTGACAGTGCACTAGCAACAGAGCTAATGGAATTAGTAACGCTGTAGTCAAATAACCGCTGAAATAAAAGGAGCAGAATCGCTACGAGGGTGATGTGTGAGAGGCCAGTCGTTTTAAACCAATTCAGTCTCACATGACGCAACAGGGCTACGCAATTTCAGTGCCCTAGAGTGCAGCATGAGAAGAAAGATAATGTCTTGAAACCTTTTCTTAAACCAAGATGAGAAACTTACACCCTCAGACCCACAAACTAAAACCAGAATGATTCTGACTTTAGTAGCTAAGTTTAAAGGAGTTTGGTTCAAACCAAGACTGTTCAGTCTGAGTCATTCTAAACTAATCCACTGTCAGCCTAGGCACTTGAGACCAAAGCTATAGATCTGGCCATTGCATATGGATATAGAAGCAACTTGTGTGCAGTCAGAGACAGTGACAGGTATTTGTCAGAAACTTGTCGATGGTGAAATGTGCCTTCTATATTTGCATTCGTTGTTTTCAGGTCTGCATCAGTTCTGCAGTCAGTGAGAGAGAGCATCAGGCTGCAGGAGTACAATAGGAAAGCAAAGCAAGTCCAAACTATCTAAATGCAGCCTATTAATTCTGACTCAGCAGGCCTAAGAACCAGCAGTATTTGTGTCCCTGCTAACTTGCCTCATCTATCCACAACACTCATCGCACTGTGGTAGCTGGATGCCTTCCTGATGTCCCCATTGTGGATAAATCTGCTTAACTTGCACCTTCTGTCACGTGTATTCGCTGACAGCATGACAGTTGGTGGGAGGCAACGTTGTGATTTGGCAGCTGTTAGATCTACCACTGCAAGGCAAATTGAATAGAGCCAGTTTGTGCAGTTTTCTCAGCAGCCTCTTCAGACTGCTTTATCTAAGAGAGACGCAATGAAGTTTATGCTGTTTTTTTCTTTTTTAATCCAATCTTTGTTTTAGTGAGAATCTGCAAAGAGTTCAAAATGTTTCCCTTAAGTGACATTTCCTGACTTTCTACAGGCATGTGGATAACAACAAGGAAAATTGTCTGAAACTGTTGCCAGTTGCATTCTTTTCTGTACCCTCTTGGACACTGACTCTCAGCTAGGACGGATGTCAGATGGTTGAATATCTGAAGCATCTCACACCGGCCCTACTCGTGATGGGCAGGTACTCTGCCTGTCACCTTCACTTTCCCTAATACAAGGAGACAGTATCACGAGGAGTGTCAGTGAAGACTTACAGTCCATTGAGATCCCCTTTTCTCTGTCCTAGGAACCAATGTGAGCAATAAAGCACACAAGCTCTTGAAACCACATAACTCTTGTCAGCTGTGTCACTTGGATTCAATATATCCCAATACTAGATGACAGCAATATCTGCTATTATGTAGTGAAAGTTCAAAAAATATATATATATATATACCTTTGAGCTCCTCCCATACGATCAACCCAACAAACCGAATCAAATCTTTGCATACTAGCATGATCTGTCTTGCAGGTGCATTAATCTATTTGTCATTTTTATTTCCTGATTTCATAGTTTTGCAAGTTCTGCTTCTGTTGCTTTTCCTTCTAATGTATTTTTTTTCAACTTTTCCACTCTGTAGGTACAGAAGCAGCAAAGTGCTGCCAAGTCATCTGTAATTCTTGACAACATAATCCCTTTAGATAAAAAGCAAAGTATTATAAACTTTGAGGAAATGGGTATTCCTCTCATTTCCCTAATGTTAAAGAGAATGGTCCAAAGATATCATCAGCTTCAAGAAATGAAAACTTGCAATGAGTGATCATGTAACTTCTGATTTGAACCTTTTCAGCATTTTCAATATTTTTGTCAGCACAATTACTAGTAGAACCAGCCTTTCAATAATCTTCCCTTTGAACTTCAAGGTCTGCTGTGAGATTACCGGGACATGAGAAAAGTCATTCAGACAGAGCACTGCAGAATACATTGGGGCAAAAAAGCAGGGTGAGTGTGTATTCCTGCTTCCTTTTTGCTGACTGTGAGCGTGGCATTGCCTACCATGCATCTTTGTTTTATCAAACGCTAGAAGAGTCTCCACCTGTGGGGCAGTTGTGAAGGAGGTAAATCATGCTGGGGAAGATACTGTTATGACTTGGCAGTGTTAGCATTGCCACGGGTAAACTAATTTGCAAAGACTCATTTCTGTCCTTCCGGTAGCTACCAAAGATTTGAGTAGCTTCTACTTAGGCAACTAGAGATGTGTTGCAATCTTGTACAGGGCTGATGGATTACTTTGAGGCAGAAAACCATTCTTGTATCCTCTTTGGTGATTTATTAGTTAATAATACAATGTGTTTACACAGAAAATACCATATGACTTCACGCTACTTGTGGAAACTCATTCACAGAGCTGCACAGCAGAACTGGACATCCAATCCAACAGAATCCACACCTATAATATTGTCCAGAGCTTAGGTGAAAATTCTGCATCCTTAACTATATCTGCATCAATAGGGAAGAAGCATATCAAAAAAAAAAAAAAAAAAAAAAAGTTGTTGACCATAAGCAATAGATGGGCAGAAGGACAAAAGAGAGGAAAATAAAAATAAATAAATAATATTAAAAAAAAAAAAAAAAGAGAGAGGAGGAGAAAATGCACTATGGCGTCAGGGTTTTTATATTTCTCAATTTAAGAACTGTTATGTAACTAGTCATACCAGTTGCATGGAAAAAAATGTATATCTTCTGATCTCTGGCATTCTAGTCTTGAGAAATCTAAAAAGAATGAAGAGATACTTGAAGGCTATTTTTTTTTTTCTCCTCTGGATCCACAAGGGTCAGAGTATTCAATTAGCCCAGTCTACTGTTCTACCTTTTAGGCTGCACCAAACTAAAACCCTTCTAAATCATGTTCAGCTTGTAAATCTTTTTAACTTTTGTACGAATGCAATCCTGCGCTGTGTCTCATTACTTCATTTTTCCTTGAAGTGGGACTGGTATTTTCAGCAGAGGCTTGAAATGTGAGATTTTTGAGATAAAATAAACTACTTGAAAAGGTTTGCATTAGAAAAACTAATGTACTGTATGCTTAGATAATTATGCAGGGTTTTTTTATTTATTTTTTTTTAATCTAGAGTATGAGCTAGAAAGCTGTGAGCTACTGCCTTTTTTCCTTCCTCATTTAGTAGTTAAAATGAAGGAAATTACAGTTCTAATTTTGCTCTAATATTTTTGTTGTTTGTACTCGTAATTCTTATTGTGTTCCTCATTGCAGAAGGGTGAAATTATATGCTCATTATGAAATTCAAGTCAAATTAAGTGAACCGGTTTCCTCTCACCATTCACTTTTGCTTTTCAGGGCACTTTGACACTGAGATGCTATGGTGCCTAATTTCCTCTGAAACTAGATAGAAACTTTTTTTTTTTTTTTTTTTTTTTTTTTTAAGCATCTGCTTTTAGTTAGATCTACTCATTTTTCCAACTTGGCAAATTGAATGTGTCAATCCCAAAGTTTTTAATCTGACTCTTGTGAGGTGCTGTTTCTGAGCCTTTAGACCCTACTAACAGGAGTATCTATGTGTAGAACTATAAGTAAATGAAATAACTTTAGAAAGAGCTTTCACGTCATTCCATGGACTGCACCCCTCAGTGCATCTTTCTGCTCGTCTCCCCACTTTGTGATTCCTGGGTGATGTTTGAGAGCCTGTGTCACAGATGACTATCTATAATCACTCAGTAGACCTTGAAGCTTCTGTGTTTGGACTTCTCACTGCTGGGAGAACTGTAGAATCAGTAAGGTTGGAAGGGACCTCTGGAGATCTAGTCCAGTCCTGCTCAGAAGCGGGACTGACTTCATTGCTTTACCTGGACACAGACAGAATCTACTGTGGATTACAATAGACATAATTAGTATTACTGTTATAAATAGATATGATTTAAGACATCCAAACAAGAAAAAAGGTAAAAAGGATATTAAAATTCCCTACAGAGATGCAAATCAAAGCACTTGTTTTTAGTTGGCTGAAGAGCAGAGACTGAAAGTGGAATGTGCAAATAGCTCATCTGCTTTTACAGTGTGAAGTTCAATGCACACGAGTAAGGAATCTGGATCTCTTCTGCTGTGACAGCACAGGCAGGAAAAGGCAAGGCCAAAATTTGTAAAGTTGGGCTTCCTTACTTCAGCAGACTAGTTTCATACTGAAGTCAGTGTGAGCTGTGGCTACTCCACACCCTTTGGAGCTGGAGCTGTTTAGTGTGTATGTATAGCTATATTTCCCCAGAGTATTATGTTAGTAGTATGCCACTAAGTCACATGGAAGGATATTGAGAATAAAGATAACAAACTTATAATACTTGCAATATTAAATTAGATTACACTCCTGTTTCAACTACCTGAAGTTCTTAGCAAGTAGGACATTTTTTCCTTCAATAATTAAAGAATTCTTTAAACTGATTTTTAATTTTTTAAACAACAAAAATTTTAATGAAAAGTGTCACCTGTTGCAACACTAGCAAGCATTTTGCAACTGTGAATCTTCTGGAGCTCCTGATTCAGGGGAAGTGTCTGTATTCCCAAATGATTATGTTTGTGCAGATTCCAACTTGTAGTTTACTTCAACGTTTTGTTGAGGGTGCATATCTTATGCTTTTTGTCTTTCTTTGCCTTCTTTGTGCTGATCTTACTTTTCTTCTTAATAAGAATGTAATTCTCCTCTGCATTTGCCAAGGGAGTCATGTGGGTTCATCCTATTTTGTTGAAGTTTCTTTTCTGTTAGAACAGCAAATAGCCACCTACTAATTAAAGTAAATGTGCACGCAAGTGAGTGTCTCAGTGGTGCTTTGTTTATTTCAGATTGACACTTTTTGTGCAGCTATCTCTTTGGCTAAGATATTTCTGCCCTTCATTTTACTTGTGTAAAATGCATCTTCACAATGTATACTGAATATTATACTACTGTGGCAAGATCAGCAGTTTTTGACCTGACAAGTCAATTCCTGCTTGAATTGGTAGGAGTTGTGGATGTTCAGTACTGCTAAAAGACCCTTAAATATATATATAGGGATCTTAAAACTCAATTTTTAGGAGTGCAAATACTACTAAAATCATTGGGATAGTTGAGCATCCGACTTCAAGTTTGCTCAGCTATCCATGAAAATAATTACTGCGGTTAGAATCAGTGCCTTTGTGCTGCTTTTCAAATGCTGAGTTGTAGAAATCTTTTTTATTAAAGGTTTTCCTGGGGAGGTTACTAAGGTGATGAGGTACTTTGGAATAGCCAGTTTAATTTTCATTATTGTAGTACTTTCTACATTGCTATTTCAGGAACAAATATGACTGAAGTGTCATGAACTTGTAGCTTTTTCATGGAAACCTTTAGTCACACTTGGCAGCCTAGATATATTATTGGTCTGCCAGTACTACAGACCTTTTAGTAAGTAGGTTTACTTCAAAGATTAAATTTAATGTTTGCTGTAGGAGATGAAAGAACTGCAAATCATCTATAAATTTGGATGAAATAACTTAAGTCTCCCAGTTTGAAATTTATTCGACCCATGGAGATTTTTTTTTTTATTGTCCTGATCCCAACTAGTACACTGAAGGCTAGTGAGGGATGAGAAATCCCAGCATCTTCACTTTGCAGACAACTAAAGTTCAAAGTGGTTTGCTTAGCCTTCCACAAAGTCTGTGGGGAAAACAAGGACTTCAGCATAGACTGCCTACTAATTCTTAGCTATGTCTCTTATCAGTATGCAGAGCTTCCCTTAAAATTGACACTATATTTAAATGTACTTCCTTTTTTTTGAATTCTACCCTTACCTGGGTGTGAGGCAGGAAAGAATGTCCTAAGCTTTCAATTGCTACAGGGTGAGCTGTAGATTAGAAATGCTGATAGTGTTGTTTTTTTCTATTCCTAAGCCCCTGCATCTGAGAGGGAGAACCTGGAGAGCTGTAAAATTTATGAATAATGTGTAGAGAAGACTTCTTTCTACTGATCTCAGCTCCACCAGGGCCTGATTGCTAGCTTTGTTTCTCTAGGGTGAACTTGCGTTTTTTTTTTCCTCTCTCCCTTCCTTGTTAGATTCTACTTGCTTTATTTTAGTGAGTCTTTCTCTTACTAGGCTGGGAAGCACCTGACCATGCATACAGAGACTTAGCTGGGTTCCTGAGCTGTGATACAGTGCTGTATTACATGAAAGAAGTATTAGGACTGCTAGCAGGAATGACAGAAAGCGTTGGGGGACTTCAATTTTTTTCATACTACAAAAAGATCAAGACCTTTGGAAAGAAAGAAGTAATGAGGCTTTTATCCTTTCTTCCTTCTTGGCACCAAGCAGTCACTGTTCCTGTCTGACTTTTCTAGGCCTGGGAGGATTTAGGGAGGAGGGGAAGGAAAAGAGCCTAGATGCCAGTTGGCCAAAGATAAGATTGGGTTTTGTCTGCGCTTGCTAAGGCACAACTGAGCCATCAGTTTTGGTTTAGACCCTTGGACACCATCAGGAAATAGTTCTCTGAATCAAAATAAACTGAGATTACTACTAGATCAATCCTGGAAGAATTTTGAAATAGTTATCTAAAATAAGGGAAAGTTTTCTCTCTCAGAAGACTCTAGCTCTCCTCTCTCCAAAATTAATGATGCCACCTTTGTATAAAAAAAGGCTCTTTTGTTCAGGAGTTACAAGGGAAGAATAAATCAAGTGAAGAGAAGAATAGGGAAGCAAGTTAACTTTACTATACCAGTCAAAACATTAGGACACCAAAATATGCACAGTATTTAAATAGATTCTCCAAGACCTTCAAAGACTATTAAGAATTCAGGAGATTGTTTTGCCTAGTAAATTAGTTACCTGAAAAGGAAAGTAGGGACTTCATACAGTTTATATCAATATATTTCAATAATACAGAAATGCTTACAGGTGAGCCCTAAAACCTTAAAAAAAAAAAAAAAAAAAAAAAAAAAAAAAAAAGAAAGAAAAAAAGAAAGAAAGAAAGAAAAGAAATAACATATCCTGAGTAAAGGCTGTCATTTGACAGATTTGAAGACTACTCAAACCTCAGTCAATACTTTCTCAATGATTTACTGACAAAAGCAGTAATTATTTGAAAGACCTTTTTTTCCTCACAAGTTGCTTTCCATTGCACTAAGCTGATCCTCAGCCATAAAGCATTGTTTTAAAAACTAATCATTGCGGTTGGGTTTTTTGAATGTTCTATACTTAAATGAGCTACATTTTTTTTTTTTTTTGATTAGATATTTTGTATGTAACCATGACCTCTGGATGTTAGCCTGAGGTTGTACATAGGTGAAAAGCTTTAAATAATAAAACCATTGACTCTTCAAGGTCATGAAAAAGGTGATTTCAATTGCACTACTTACTCCCAAGTAAAGACTCTTGGACAAATAAGAGGCTTGGATTCTTTTCTATTATTATAATTGTATTTTTTTGTGGGTCCTATCTAGTGAATGATCTTTTGATTTTTTTTTTTTTTTTACTCTGATGAAACAGAAGTATATTGTCTTTACTGTGTTTTTATTTGCACGCATGTTTGTTTCAGAAAGATAAGTAATCCTTTTTAGAGGAATGAAGCCTTACTTTTGCCAAGGAAAATCTTCAGGAATAGCTCATTAAATTCTGAAGGTGCTCGTTCTCTATAGAAATCATATGTGGTGAGATTTAGGCTTCAGATGCCTTCTTACAGACACTTTTAGATAAAGAAGCATAACAGCCTGCAGATATATCTAACTAGCAGGGTGGCTTTATCTAGATTATAGCATCCCAAATAATATTTGACATTTCCATAGCACATTCTCAATTTATGAAGTCTGAGAACACCTCAGGAAGGTAGGAGGATGCTAATCTCCCCATTTTTATACAGTTAGAAACTAGGTCATATTATGCATTCATAAAAGCAAGCTTTTCCTCCTCCTTGTTTCAATTTGATACACGGAGTTCTTTTTTATTTTATTATTATTTTTTTTTTTTTTTGGAACTGTCAGTCAAGACAAGGTGTAAAGACCACATATTGCAGGACAAACAGACTGTAAATGGATTTTGTAAATTCTGTCATATCAATGCAAACATGACAGAGAAAAAGGATTGCAACTGTGCATGGTTTAAACACAGCATGGTTCACAAACAAATAGGAAATCAGCTTTGTAAAAGCCCCTCAGTTGCAACAATTTTCGATACATCATTCGCTGTGGTTTTCATATACGCACACATATATACATATGTATATATGAAAGTTCAGAGCCATGAGAAAACTAAACTAAATAAGCTTAACCCCTTTATTTACTCTAATCTCACATCCAGGCCCATTCTGTAGTAAAAAGACATGTGCAAAGAGCACCTTTTCACAGCTCTAATTCCAGTGCCACAGAGACTCCCTAACAGCACTGGAGAAGCCTGGGGGCTGCCAAGGCCTCAGGGATGAAGATGCATCAGTCGGGCACGATGCAGCTGGCAAGTTCTTATCTTCACTCTACATATGTGAAGTTAGCTCCTTCACTGAAATAATCTTCTCTGAACTGATTAAGATGACAACACATGCAGCTATTCTAGGCACTTACATATTTCTTTCCATTGTAACCTATATTTTATCTTCATTAATCAGAGGTTCATGTGGGTATACAACAGTTTCTGCTAGCTACTGCTGAGTAGTTAGTTTATAATGACTTTGAGAAGCCAACAGGGGTATAGCAGAGTCGTTCTGGATTATCTGACCTTATATCAAGTTGTCCCTAACAAATGGCATTCCACTTTAACAAAATTCAGGTCGCACATGCATCATCTTTCTTCCATTAAAAGGGCTGCCTTGCCAGAGCAGTTACTGTCACACTGTTTTGTCAGGCTTAATCATTGGCTTATCACCAGTGTGGCTAATTGACCGTGTTGATAGGATTTCTGCATAACTTCAAGTGATCGTGTTCTGCTCTTTATTCTCCCTAAAGAGGCTCTAAGTTGAGCTGCCAGTACAACAACTTATCCAGTGTATGAGCTGGCCTCCCAGTTGCACAGGTCATGATCAGGATATTGGATTCTTGAAAGAATCTTAATATGTGTATTATGTTAAAATTTAAAATGTTACAAGAATGAGTACAAGCAACTGTATTCCATATTTTTTTCTTCTGTCTTCCAGAGAGGGCAGATGAATAGGCCTGTAGTGCTCCAGCATCTGTCTATAATGGACAAAGACTAGACATTGCAAGGAGAGAGGAGTCAAATTTTTTTAATATTTAGCTTTGAAAAGCCCGCTCATACTGTAAAAGATCAGCAAGAATATAAGTCCTTTAATCAAATCAGTGAGATGCCTAGTGAGTATCAGAACAGCCATATTGGTCTTATTTTTATGGAAAGCCTAAATCTTATCATTACTATTTTATCTTTCTACATTTATCCTGGAGTTTCTTTACAGAACAAAAAGTACTGAAAGCTCCATTAAGAGGCACAGGTCTTGTTCCATGTACTGCTGGGAGCTTTTTGGCATATTAAAATATGTGGATTACAAAGAGCAAGAAACTCAGTAGAATGCATCAAAGTCATGACAGCCAGAAGAGAAAGAAAGGCCTGTGAGAACATTGCAGACTCTGGCATTTACAAGGGGATAGACTCCAAGTGCCACTGGCACTGGATGAATTCAGCATACATTTCTGTTGGTGCTCCAGGAGAGGTATTTTTCAGCTGTATAAAAGTTCATGCTATGGTGTTCTGGACTATAATTTATACTATCTTGCTAGGGAGCCATCAAAAGACAAAAATGGCATGTTTTTTTCACCCTCAAGGTTTTGAATGAGCTGGAAATTGCATCTCTAGCATTCACCTTCCATAATACAACACTGTCATTATAGATTTAGGCAGGTTAAGTAGAATGGTAAATCAGCAACTGGTGAAAGCTAAATGCAGTAATGTGCCCTAATCTGCTGAGCATGAGTGAGTTGAAGCTATTTGGTAATTATTAGCTTATTGTCTTTTCACTCTTGTCTTGGTAGAGCGGGCGCATGTATCTTTGGCATCTTGACATATGTCCCTCTGTTCGTACGTGGCTTTTGCCACTGTTTTTCGTTCAGAACCCCATGAAGGCACCTGACCACTTCTCATGGCATGTTGTTGAGTTACAGTTTATAAGTACCATGAGGTGGCACTGAGGGCTGAAGCAAAGGAAATGAAAGAAGCAGGCCTATTTTCTTCAGAGTTCAGGGAGTGGAAGATTACTAAATTTATCTCACCTTAGATTACTTTGAAATTTTCTGATTGTTTTAGATTATTCTGGTAAAATAAACAGCCTCTCTCATAATTCCTCCCTAGTAATCCTAGCTGCCTTATATATTAAGCAAGTAAGTGTTACTTTACAATTTGTTGTTGCCTGCTTGGTCAATGAGGACAGATTATGCAGGGCTGGATTATCTCTTTTGGAGAGATCAGGGTATAGAATCACTAAAATGACCCATACTTACCTATATTGCTTCAGTTTTCTGCCATAGTGAAATGACAGCTCTATGGTGACATTGCACAGTGCTGACCATGCTATCCAAACAGGAGTGATCCTATTTGTTTTTCCCAATGGATGCCAAATTACTCTAGCTCCTGTTCTATGCAGACTTGGTTGGCAGGTTTTAGGTCCAAGCTTAGTAGTGAAATTCTTGCACAGTATGCAGAAAACCTCAGAGCCAATGTTGTGTTATTTATACTTTGGGTTTTATATATGCTAGTTTTGTTTGCTTCCCCCCCCCCCCCGCCTCCTATATTGAAGACTTGTCTCTTCACTGTGTCAAGTGCAGCTCCGTTGCTCAGAGTTTGTAGAGCTTTCACAGACCCTGGGGCATGCACAGGTAACACTAACTCATAGTGGCCAGGTGAGCAGAGCATGGTAACCACTTACGAAGCAGAGAGATGCACACATCCGTTGTTCAGTTAAACATGTCCTCCTGTTGGAGGTAGTTCTCCAACTCTGCAAAACTTGTTTGCTTTCTTATTAATTTCTTAATTTTATGGCATGCCCAGAAATTCCTTTTCTGAGATGAGAAAGCTCTTCCTCATATGATGCTTTGAGCTTTGGGGGCCTCTATCAGTTCATTTACTGTTGGCAGCAGCAGCAATCTTCACTCTTGTTCTTTCCAATTAAAATACAAAACACTCTTTCCTTTCTTTCACTGGTATGTACAACTGATTTCTCTTTTGATTAGCGATTCAGATGTTTATGCTTAAATGTGCATTGCTCTTATACTCTTAAAAAAATAAAGAACTCTGTAGTAAATGCTTATGTTTGAGATTCTGTGAACTCTGCTGAATGGATAGTTGGTTTTCCTGGTACAGAGCAGGTTTTGGCAGGAAGTGCAAAGAGAATATTTATCCTTTGCTCCTTTCTAACAACTACTAAATGATATGTACACCCAAATGAACTGTTAAACTCCTCTGAGAATGCCATATTAAAATTTTATTTTTGTAAATTTCTATTCTGTTTGATCAGAAAGTTATTGGATTCCTAACCAGAAGTGGTTAGAAGCATTCAGTTACTGAATAACATTTTCTGCGCTATGGAAATTTCTGTTGTTCTTTATTTTTCTAATAAATAAGTTAATACTCAGGATGAGAACTGCAGTCCTCTTTCATTAATGATCTCAGTACAGAAAGTTTCCTGGTAATGTTTAAAACCTTTGATGCCGTTTTGAATTGTGCTTCTAAGATACTAAAGTCCAGGGTGCCAAAAGGAGTGTTTTTGAAACTAAATAAGGTCAGAACTGCTTCCTGAAATTTACTGTTCCATCTACAACAAACACATATTCTTTCAAAAATGACACTTTCCAAACGGGGATTTGCCAATAAGTTAAATGTATCCAGCTGTCCTGCACAGCACTACAGAATAACCTGAAGAACATTCTTTGTAACTGAAATATGCTGATAATTCTTACAGGGACTGTAATACACAGCTTAATTAACATGCTGGCAATATTATTAAAATGGAAAGGGCGAAAACATGAAGCTTTGAAGGGATTGTCTGTCAGGTTTATCCATGCTATCTGAGGACACTAACTGTGAATACTAGATGGCCTCCGTACATCCCCTGCAACCTAAACCCTGCTATGATTCAAAATTAGTCTGATGTTCCAACCACTATTCTGATAAAAGCATTCATGTAAAATACCTCAGACGTTGTATCTCATATATACAATTAGAAATTCTTCTGACTGCGAGGTCTTAGGGTTTTTCCTGTTTTGCTGCCTTATGAACTCTATATAGTACTTTTCAAAATAAATGGTAATTAACAACCATAACAATAGCACAGTCCAGGCTTCCACTATCAGTGTTACACTTGATAGAAAACAAATTATGTGCTGCTACATCCTGCCTCTTATGCAGCATTGCATGATCCGTGTGGACAGCAGGCACAAGTGCCAGAGCAGCAATGCTACACACTCCATCCCTCAATATTCATTTTCCATGGTGGATGATGAACTACAGAGATTTTTTTTTTCCATGTTGTTATTTGATGACTTTCCTTAAGGTATTTTTTTTAAGCTAAATTATTTTTCTATCTTGGAGCAATCAACTATTAATTAATTCTTGAAGTATTGGCCATAAGAATGCTCATTCTTGCTTTTGTTTCTCTCTGAAAACTACTGATGTATTAAGTAATAAAATATTATTACTTTTCTCTTCAAAATCCAAGTTTTAGTAAGCTGTGACTCTTCAGTAGTCAAATAGGTCATATGTGCAGTGTTCAAAGCAAAAAAAAAAAAAAAAAAAAAAAAAAAAAAAAAATCTACCCAGTGGCATAGCCTCCTTTCTGAAACATTTTGCTCTTTCCTTGGCTTAATCAGTCCTTGGTAGACTGATGGATTTATGTGCTGAGCAGCTAGTGCAGGAAGCCATGTGGAGGATCCCTTGAGCTCTTGCTATGAAAAATCTGTGACCGTGAGCTCTCAGTATGATCTCCTGCAGTAATTAGCTGTTTCTAACTTTATCCATCATATCACAGATTTTCTGTGCACTGTGAAATTTAACATCTCTGCCCATTAGCCGGTATCTAGAGCAAGTCAAGATGCCAAAAGACTATTATGTGTAATCCTTGATTTCCTATCAGCTATATCCCAGGTTACTGAACCAGCAAGCAGATGAACTCTAGTTTGTGTTCCTTAGGCATGATTCCAGATCATACAACATCTGAGATAACTTGCCAGGCGTTTGCTCATTTCAAATAGGGGGGAAAAATATCCTCCAAACAACCCCAAATTAGCTGAAGAACGTAAGGAAAAAAATTCATGAATTATTTATAAGGGAACATATGTTCCCTCCAGTCCTTTTTTTTTGCACACGTGACTTGTCAAAAACCTTTTTTAGACACGTGGAAGCCCTAAGGGTAGTAATATTGCTGTGAGTATGCATGTGTGCATTTAAATATATCTAAGCAGAGTCAGGTACAGTATAGTGAAACTGAGTTACTATGCATCAGAGAGAACGTCCATGCTGCAGTAACACGCTTGTGATTGTTTGAACAGCATTAGGAAAACGTCAATCCTGTGTCTGAATCTGTGAGTGCATGTTGATAGAAGCTGATTACAACATTTATGAATGTTCTAGAGGTTTTCACACTTTTCCTTAACTAGCTGTTTTGTCAACAACTAGTGTTATGTGATTTCTTTTCTTGTCTGAGTAGTAATCTTTCATAATCTTAGTGTTAAATAATCTGAAGTTCCTCAGTGACTTAAAGGCCAAAATTCAGTGGATTTCCTGTAATGTTTAAAGGGAAACATTAAAAAGCATCAAGGATAGTTAACCTTTTTTCCTAGAGAACTGGAAGCTTCACTCACTTTGCAAAGAGTTTTCCTGGTTGATTTTTTTCCGAGGAAAAAGTCTTAGTCTCATAAGATGCATCCTGAAATATGTCCATATAGCACAACATAGCACTGTACTAGAGATGCCTGAATTAGCTTTGGGACAGACGGCATAAAACATGCCACAATACCAGATCATGTAGAGATACTGCTTTGGGTCCCTGTAGCAGTATAGCCATGTTAACGTGCAGCTCTACTCAAGTTAATTAGCTCTGTCTCTTAGCAGAGTGTCTTTGAGCCCTATTTTGCTAGTTATGGTTCCCAAGCCAGCTCATTTGGCAGTAACATGAAGTCTGTGGCTGATGCTCAGTTCATATTGTAGACACGCCTGTTAAGTATCTTTGAAATTTTTCCTTTTAATCCCTTGTGCTGCAGGTCCTTCATCTGTAAAACAGAGAAGATAAGAATAGAATAGTACATCTTGTCCTTTGGTTGCTGCTCCTTCTTATATTCATACAGAATCTATGTAAATAAAAAGTGCAACACCCAAGAAACAGAAAAGGTCTATGTAGCCATGCTTATTTCTATGAAGTTTTTCCATAGCTGCCTGAGACCTGTCATCATCTTTTAGTAGATTTGCCTTCAGCAAATCGCTTACTTTTAGTGCTTCTTTCCTGAAAGCTTTGTTCTGTGTGCCAGTAATTACAATCAGTCTAGTAATGACAGCCCTGTAAATGACACCCTAGAGTTCTCAAAACCCAGCCTTATAGCCAACAGCTATCACAGTAGAAGTGCCACATGGTAGCTTTCCCAAGTGACATGTCACTCAAGTCCCCTTCTTACATTTTATTGTTTCTTCTTAGGTATATGTGCAGGCACATGCAGACACATGCACATGACTTCCAGGAGCTGCCCAAACCAACCCTTTCTGTAGTTACCCCAGAAGAAATGCACAGGAGAGTTTCAGGACAGACAGCAAAACAAGTTTGCAATTTTCCTCTTTCCCTGGTGACCGATGGCTCCACCTGTTTATTCTTGCTCGCATCTGCCTGAGGGAAATGTGGAAATCTCGGTTTCAGTGAGACCTGAACACTTGCCTGCTTGCAGTTGGGCTCCTGAAACGTGGAGATCTGTCTCCAATCTATTGGTAAGCATTTGTTATGATAAAGTTCTGACATGCTGAAAGGTAAAGCAACTTGAAAGTGTCAAATTAAATAAAAAAATATGTGAGGCAAAGTCTTTTGCGAAAATAAGAACAAAGAATGCTGTGATGTTCTGATACCTCCCATCTGGTTTTAAACGGGAACAGTAAGTGGTCCTAGAATAAACTTGGTTTCAGATTTTGATTCATAGCACAAATAGGATGTAATCTTTGCAATGACATTGCGATTTAGAGATTCTTAAAACAAATGTCAGAATATAAAATCATGAATTTTCATGTTCCTGTGGATCACTATAGATAAATAATAATTGCTAACCTTGTTCTATAGAAGAGTGGGGAGAAATAATGTTACATTTTTTTGTGAGTAAGACTAAGTAATTGCTATGTAACTATCAAACTTTTGCATGAAAATAATTACCATCTTATTAACCTATAATTAAACTATAAAATAATGTGATGCTGTAAAACTGTTCCAGCATAGATTCCCATAGTACCTTTCCCATATTTGTATACAGAATTAGGTTGTTTTCTGCAGCTTTCCAGCTTTCTCATTGTTTATCTGCAGCTTAGATGAAAAAACTTTATGACTGTATGTTTCATTGACTGTTGAAGAAAAAAATATATTTACACATCAATACTAAATTTCTCTAAAACATCTCCTAGGTAAAGGTTCTAAGAAACTTTTTAAAACATTTATTCATAATTATTTTACACCTATGCAATTAGGGTACAGAATTCTTTAAAAAAATAAATTTATAAAGAAGTGACTGCTCATTTTAGGGTGGCTATTCAGGTTTCTGCAGACCTTCATGACTTTCAGAAACATAAAGTGTTAGCAACTGCAAGGGAATTCAGGAATATTTCAGCCAACGCACTTCAAGATGTCTCCGATTAAATGTCAAATAGCAAGGACTTCTCTATACTAGAAATGTACAAGTGATCTGTCCAAAAATATACAAGATAATTTGCTTAAACTGAGAATAAATTGGAGGTCTTCTAACTCCTATTCACATACTTTGAATAAAACCAGTTGGAATTCTCCTACCTCTGCCTTCCTGAATGATTTCGGTAAAGTAGAGGAAACAGAGAAGCATGAGAAAGGAAAGACTAAGATCGAACAATGAAAGTCACCTGCAATCACAGTGAATTTATTGCAAAGAGCATGATCTTAATGGATGTTTTAGTGCTCAGTACTTCAGGGAATGATAGATACTGCTCCTGGCTCCCTTTCATTATGTCTCTTCCTGCCCTGCATTTCAGCTCAAGGACTAATGGCAAAACAGTGGTGAAAGTAAAGTCTCTGTGAGAGAATAGAGTCCTTGTGTTGCCTCTGGAAAAGTCTGCAACGTTCTTGAAAACAAAATAGCATCCTCCTTCCGAGGAGAGCCGACTGTGCTTCAAATGGGCACTGGCCATAAGATCAAAACCATACTGGTTTGCATTTAGCTTGTCTATGTGACTGAGCATCATTTTAAGAGTTGATTGGGCCTAAATATTTTGGGGATACACAACTGAAATATTTCACAAGTTTATCTTGATTTTGTCAGACTCATCATATCACTTTTAAAGAAAAGTGTACATATAAAATGTGTTTTTATCAATTTTAATTATGGAATAACTGTGAATAACTTAGTTTAAGATCAAACCTGTAACTAAATGGTTCTAAATATTTTTTGTGTTCGTGGTTCGGCAAAGTTACATGAGAAAGTGAGATTTTTGTGAAATGAAGGAAAAAGATCAGAACTGCTAAAAGTTTTAAAATATCCAATTAGTTGTGCAGTTCTCAAAGTCTAAGATGTAATCCATCATTTTTTTTTCACAAATTGCAAAACAGCTCTAAGATCTGATCACAACTACAACACTGAACAGAGATGAAAAAAGACTGGACTTCAGCCAGTACAAGAGAAAGTAATTTAAGGTCTTTCAGCAGGCAGAGCGGATGTTTTGGATGGTTCTAATGAAGCTTGCTGTGATTTTCTGCATTACCTTAAGGCAAAACTTCTGATGTTAGGTAATTAAGTTTGCAAATGTTGCAGAGGATAGCCTAATGTCAGTCAGCACATCCAGGCTGAATTACAGTCGTCTTTCTAAACAAAGAGCTTAAACTGAGTAGTAGTCAAATACCTTTTGGTTAAAAACCTCTCTCTAGTATTTATTTTTCCAGCAGTGATAGGTAGGCAGCTAGAATGAACAAAAATTTGCAGAGCCATCAGTCTTGCCCAAAGATATGGCAGTAAGCTTAGTTTTTTTTTTTTTTTTTTTTTTTTTTTTTTTTTTTTTTTTCCCTCCCATGGGTTCATTCATCTCATTTCAACATCATGCAAGACTACAAGGCAGTGGAAGTGAGCAAAGGAAGAGAAAAATGTTTCCTCTGAAAGCTAGAGAAATCTGAAGAAGCGAATAAAGGCATAAGTAATTTAGCTCACCGTGGAGCAGATGTGAGCTAACGTAATAAGGACTGGGCATCTGAGATGTGCAGAAGCTGAGAGAATTGAATGCTAACGCAGTATTTTTGGATTTGTCTACAGGCTCCCTCAGAACATGCTTAAAGTCAAATTAGCAGCCAACTAATAAAAATATTTCAGACGTGCCTTCCTGACTGGTGCTGGGCATCCTATTTAAATTGTCCAGAGGAAAAGTGCAGTGTACGCCATACAGCCTCCGCTGTCCTCCCACCTTCCTCTGATGGTGTTGGGCGAAAGCATCAGCCAGGAACACTTGTTTCAGCGGCCCCAGGCCCTTTGCAGAAGGGAGTCAGTGTAGCTCACAGCACGGGGCAATCTTGAGCAGAAGGGGCCTACAGCAGCAGTTTTGATGCTTGATGATGGATTTCTTTTTCCTGAGAAAGTTCTTTAGTGTTGCCAAGGAGGTTATTGTTTTTATTATTGTTATCTAAATTGATACTGTTATACCATCAGCCAAGATCTGAAGGTGGAGGAAGAGCAGAGCTATGTGGTAAAACCACTAATGCAATTCTAGCTTCATCTAGGAGGGGGCGTAGAAAATTGTCAGTATTTTAGAGCTGACCTTAAAGGTTGTTTATTGAAGGAACAATTCTCTTACAACAGAATTCATTTTCAGTTTATGCAGTAATTGTATTGTACACCTGCTCCCATTCTTGGGTCCTGCTTTTTGGATTTTTTAGCAGTCTGACCCTTTTCTTTCTGATCCTGCTTTGATTCTTGGACTTGATATAAGTCAATGTGTTGGCTTGCAGGTCCTTAGTCTGGTGTCTAGCACTGCTCATGCCTGGCATGAGCTAATGGTGTGCTGCTGATTCCTCCGGATCCTGATCACAACTGCGAGTCTTGGCTCCTGCTCCTACTTCTCCAACCAAGCTGAGACCAGTAGAGATTACAGTCATAATCCCAGAGGTAGTAATACTTCACTCCAATATTGTCTTTTGTGTTTTCTGAATAATGTCTGTTACGTTAATGATTCTGCTATGATTTTCTAGAAACTTACCTTCAGTTTTCAGTTCTTAGCATCAGTTGTTCTCTCCTATACTCTTTAAATTAGCATCTTTAACCATCCGGTTAGGTATATCTTCTTCTACTCTTTCTTGTCAGTCTGATGACAAGAGATAAGCGTGTAAGCTTGCTAAACTATTCAAACAGTAATTGTGAATTCCATTACTTTTTGGTTTCCAGTTAGGTAGTTTTCACAATCTTCTTCATATATCTTCATGTACATTTCCATTTGCTTCAGTCTAAGCTCCCTACTAGACTCAAATTCTATTTTTGACAATCCATGTTGTCAAAAGACTATATGATGCCTTTCTTTCTCAAAGTTCTTTCCAAAAAATCAGTCATACTTTATTCATTTATCACTGTATTTTTCTGCTCTCTGGAAAAAAAAAATTGTCATTTTAAAACAACTTTTCCTGTAGGATTGTTGCTTCTATATGTATTCTCAGATTTTTTGACTGAATTAAAAATTTCCGCTTCAAGTTCTTTAAGTGCTGCAGTGAAATATTAAAATTCATATTTTTTTACTTCCCACAACTTCATTACTTGCCTATTTCATCATTTCTTATTCTTTTATACCAATTAAGCTTCATTGTGTTTTAAGTATAGTGTTTCCCATTGATCCCCTCTTATGTCACAGCGGTTTAATTGCTTTTTTCCCTCACAGCTTCTCAATTCCACCAAGTCTGCACTTCAGTACAGCTATCGCATACTTGTGAAGTACTCAAAAATTATCCATTCAAGACACTCAGTAATACTTTTGTGACTTGTATGAATAAAAAGAGTGTTAAGCAGTTCCATGTAGTCTTATCTATTTAATCAGTATCTTTTGTCCTATACCGTCCATATGTTTTCATCCGCTTGCTGTAGGTTGGTATTTTTCAGTATGAATGCTTATATCAATAATGTCTTTTCAAGAAAAATACATGGTGTGACATTGCTGGCACTGGACTTGCAGGATTACTTTTTGGTGATCTCTTTCCTTTTATTACTAAGTTGTGTATACAAGATATGTCATCTTCCATAAGCCCTAAGTGGATCAATTAATTGATACTCTGATACTTAAAAATGTTGCATCACTTGCTTTAGCTATCTCTGGTAATCTTTTCCTTTATCAACAACTACCTCTTCTAGGGATATGATTTTTTTCACACATCATTGCGCTGTATTCCTCTGCATCATTTCATTGCCACCTGCACGTGCACATACAAAACGGTATCAGTCCAGTATGGAGTCCAGCAGTAGAAATGCACTTCCTAATTTTAAATGCGGCCCTGCTCTTAATTTCAGGATGTTTTATTTGTTTGTATAGGTTAGTTCATGTCAGAGTATCAGCTTTGGTTTTTTTGCCTATGTATTACTTAACAAAAACTGTTAGCTTTTTCTTTATGCATCCCCCTTTGCTCTCACCTTTACTCACACGCCACTGACTCTGACCCAGGCAAAGTGCAGCAAACCCCAGAGCGAACACAGCTGGACTTCAGGATAAAAAAGCCAACAAGTCTTATTGCGGATAATGAAGAAGAAAACGTTAGCATCAGTAAATATCAACCGTAATGTCTTGAAACTCACTCACACGTCTTAGGGAAGAGACTGAAAAGACGCTGTGGAGGCTGCTCTGATGGATACGGGGATTTCAAGATATTGACTGACAGCTTGTTGTGAAGGATCCTAACTGAGCTTGATAGCCTAGTAAATGGGAACCAAATGTTGCAAATCATAGGGAAAGCACTGAAGTTATTGGTTTATTTAGGAATAATTTACTGGATAAAAATGGTGATGGCATGAAGTTCCATTCAATAGAAGCTGTGCCCGTTTCAGAGCCGTGCTTCTTGGTGCGGGAGAGGTAAATCTGTACACTGAAATCCTCTGAAAAGGAAAATTCCATTCCTCCTGAACAAAATATTTTAGGTTGTTTGCACCATCATACAATATAATACAAAATCAAAGGATTTGAAATAAAAGCGATTTCAAAACAGAACAACAAAATGGGTCAGTTTGGCTGTCTGGATGTTTTTCTGTGGCCTTTCTCCAGAGAGAAAGGTTAACAACATTGATTCTGTTTTGCAGAACAGGTAGTTGCTTTAAGTGGAAGAGGATAGTCTAATGAAATATAGTTTTCTCCAAGTATTAACAATCAGCTCTACCAAATATCATAGAAGATCAAATATAATAAGAGGCAGCATACAATATTCAAGAAAGAAAGAAACTAGAGAGACTAGGCAATGAAGGTGTTTCAGTATTTTCCAGTCAGGTGAACCCATTTGGAAAAGCCTGGAATCAACTTTGTTTAACTGTAAGCAAAGGAAGTCTCAAAATAATAATAAAAAAAGTCTTCAGACTGAGCATCCCATAATGTTCAGAAGCTAAGCTTTTTCCTTTCTTTCGTGTAAATGACGTGTCAAGGGAAGACTTCTCTAACATTCAAAAAGTGAGATTTTTTCTCCCTAGTTTCTTTTCCATATGGGATCACTGAATATGAACACAGGATTTTGCTTACATAGTCTTTAGAAGTTTCAGTAGGTCTTGAATTTCTCTCCAACTTAAAAAAAAAAAATCAAAAAAACCTGGATTTTGGAAATATCAAAGTGATAAATTTGAAATAATTTTAGAATATGTGATTCTGGGGTAATCTAAGAAGAAATAGGTGATCAGAAGAAAGAAACGGGCTGTAATTTCTCATCTCACATGAATTAGAAAAAAAATCAGTGGTGCAAAACTGGAGTTAGACATCAATATCAGACCCTACACTTGTAAACTTTACCCCTTTTTTCTTATATTGTTTTATGTATGATATTTTGGTTTTGATGTTTAATTGGATATGTTACTTCTCCTTTAAGGAGAAACAAATATGCCACAATCTTCCTTTCAAAATGAATAATAATTATATGGCCGTTTTATAAATTATGTATCAACATAAAGATACTGGATACTTGTAAAATCCTGGGATCAGTCACTTGAAAGCGTTTTTATTTCTAAGCCTTCACAGAAGATGCATAGTTCTAACCATATCTGTAATTTTGAACCTTATTTACATTCAGAGCAAATGCTAACACATTACCTGAGCTCTTCCACTTCACCGGGTGGTTCAGATGCAGTTTGCTTAGCAGTGGCAACTCCTTCCTTCAACAGATCCAACTGAGCTTTCATCCTAAAGTTTTTATGGTTCTTGTGGGAAACATCGCTTAACAGTGTTACTGAACGTTAATCACGGCTTCTCCCAGTGAAGCCCACATGCTGCTTGCTTAACTGTGACTTTCCAAATATTAGAAGTGTACCGTAAATTGAGGTTTTATCTCCTACGTTCATTTTAAAAATTAATTAATATAGCTTATATTTATCTTTTCTGTTTTAAATACAGCTATCTGAAATTCTACCAGTTCAGGAGGTGTCTCCAGAAATAAATTTTGACTGGAATGCTCTGGCAATGAGAGGGGAAGGGGGCACACTTGTGCCTGTTTGGGGAGCCTGATAACCTTTATATTCCAGTTTATTTAGAAATTTGTATTGTTTTATCTAATGACTGTCAGGGGAGGTTGTCAGATCCGGTAAGTGTCTTCACTCTGTGTTACCCAGTGTGTTCTTTAAATTGGAGGAATCCTCAGCTGAGTGGTTTAGCCACATTAAAATCTGCCTTGTGTATATAAAGTTACCTAAATCAAGTCTGGTAAGGCTGAGGTATTTAGTCACTCACAAAAGGGAGTAAGGGGGAACTGTTCATGAAAGCATGTTTTTTAGAAGAGCAAGCATATGTAAATCATTTGCATTAGAACATACACCTAATAAATTGAACCGTATTTCCACATCTTTACCCCTTCAGGTCAATACATCCATCCAAGCAATTGCCTTGTGAATTTTGAGGTAGGTCAGGGTGAATGGTCCTTCAGAAACGTACTGGTTTCCCATGTAACAAAATTACAGGTGTCAGCTGTATGCAAAAACCCTGCCTTCATCTGAGAGGTCACTGGAGTCCAAAAATGAACTCGCTGGTGCACAAAGGCACTTGCAGATCTACAGGGGGAGAAAGGGAGGGAGAGGTGCAGCCATACGTCCTCTGTCAGTACGGGGTCTCCGACAGGCTCAGGGCAGCTGCTCAGTCTAACACAGAACATCACGTCCTGATCACAGGTGGTGATGCACATTTTTTTTTGGAGCACCACAGTAGTTTGACTTACAAAACTTTGTCCAAAAAGCCCACGCTAGGAAATCTTTTTTTTTTTTTTTTTTTTTACATGCAAAACTTCCCAAGTGCTTGTATATTGTTCTTTCACTGTATCTTGACTTGGTAAAATCTAATCCAAAAGCTTGTACAAAGGTTCCCACTCTGTAAAACATCTATGGTATCATTGTGCTTATATATGTTTACAACTCACGTGGTAAATAGACACTTCATGCAAATCTGTAAGGAGTAGACCGATACTTTTACAGATACTTTTAAGTGTTAATGAACAACTGGTGACTTCATTTGTGCAGCTACCAGCTAACTAATATTATTCTGTTATTGATGGAAGAAGCCACATAAGATAATGAGAGGGACGCATACTCTCTCCTTTGCTTTATATAGTTTTGCGTGTTATTTAAAGAAAAACAAGCTGGTCATTCTTTTCTTGTGGCTTTTGACAAAAATGCAGGAATTGTGTATGGTAATACAGCATACTTCTTGTGCACTTACACTGCACTGAAGGATATTATGGTATGTCAGCTAGCTTTTTCTTTCCAATCTGCAAAAGCTCGTATTTTGATAGTGTCTGAAATTAACCCCTGCACGATTTTTTGTGTGTTGTTTTTGTCTTTGGAAATGGAACTCTATAAAGCACATTATCTACTCTGGCTGGCTCTTCTGTTCATACCAGACCTATTGGAGGACATTTTTCTGTGAAGCACTTGATCGATCGCTTGTTTGATTATTTGCTGATGCTGATTACCTAATGTGGTCAACAGCTCCCTAGTAATTGGTACTATTGGATTTTACACTTTTCTATTTGGTGTATTGCCATTTTATATCACTTTCCATATGTAAGGTAAATCACTTTTAATTATACTGTTTCAAGCAAAGGGCAGTGTTGCTTGAAATATAAGCAAAATGTACAACAGAGATACAGAAGCAGGCTTTTCTTATCTGCATTTGTGTCTTTGCAGCAGTGGGGGGCATTCATCAATCATCCAGGTAGTCCAGTAATAACAAAACACACTCTTAGGATTTTTAACTTAAAATTAAGATCTATTTAGCATCAAGGAGCATTGCAAAAGTGACAGATCTGAAATGTAGCTAACTAATATAACTGCTTAACAACAATTTCACCACAAATAGCAGCTCTTTTCTTTTCAAACCAACCCACATCATGGCTTTAACTGGCTTGGGAGAGATTGCCTCCAGTATTAAAAGTAATTTCCTCTCTAATTCACTTTTCAGTCCTTAGCTAACCTGCTGAAATCACTAAAATATACTAACCAGACGTTATTATCGAAGGAGTTTTCTTCCAATACAAATACCTTTCTATTGGAAACTGGAAATTCAGCAACTTTTTCCAGCGGAGGTGAACAATCCGATTATTCTAATCAGAATCAATCAGAAATTCCAAAGTATTTTCATGATCAAAATCAAAAATATAGAACATACTGATTTGAAAAATATAATAGTAAAAAGATACTTTTCTGTTCTTTTTTGTAGAAAACTTCAATCTAAAAAGTTTATCCACACATGAGTATCTTTAAAACTCATATTTTAGTCTTCTAAACACAAGATATTAATCATTGTTTTGGTGCAGCAAAAACTGGTTTCTTGTTTTATTCACTGTTTTGTCAGCTCTATTAGTTTGATTTAAAATTTAAAAAGACCTTCTGCATAAAACATAGTGCCCTGTTTTCTGTTTGGCAGCATGATAAGCTAGAAGATAGACCATCTCCATGGAATCAGAATATAAGCAAACTGTAGGTGGTTAACAAAAGACTTATACCAGCACTCAGTTCCTGAATAAGTTGAAATTGTCCGTGGTCTGAAGCTAGATTAGCAGGAATTTAACTAGGGAACAGCGAAAACAGCCATTTCAGGCCTGTCAGTCATAATAAGATGCATTATGCAGAAGTGATGTAAAAATACAAGTAAAAACATTCAGCAACAGCTACAGAAAATGCAAGGTTCTCTGCCCACATAGAACCTTCTTCCTGCCTTACCAATATCTTTGTTAATGAAAACAGATTTAAGAGGTGGAATATTTATTATGGAAGCAAGTTAAAGAAAAAGACTTGTCAATTTGATGGAGGATGTTATTTGTGAAACAAAATCAGAGCATGAAGTAATTCACAAGTGAGACTGAGGAAGGGCCAACCCTACATGGGTAATAGGTATTCTTCTTCTAGTTCCTAAAAATAATTTGTCCTTGTTCTGGTAACAGAGGATTGGGTGAATCAGAGGAACTTGCTGTGAAACATGCATCTTTCACAACAATGACCAAATACACCTTGCTAGAAGTGAAAAAATAAATTGGTCAGAATGACTTATTGACAACATCTTGGAAGAAAAAAAAGTCCTGTATGGAAAGTGTTGTGGAGTATTTTCTAGTTTTCCCACCAAAGAGCAAGTCATATGGGGAAGTATTTGTACATTAGTCATCGAGTGCATCTTCAATGTGTGAAAGTCATGTCAGGCTGGTCATAACAAACTCCTGAGCCTTGAATTTTTTAGCCACTGACAGTATTTAGATGGATTCCCAGGCTTATTTCATCCAAGACAATATAAGATTCTGCAAGACGAGTGATAGATTATATTTTAAAACTAATTCCCAGTTTATATGCAAGACTTATATACTGATTTTTCACTTGTTTACAAGTTTATAGAGAACCAGCTTCCCAAATAAAAACCCCGTGTTCCACTGAGTAAATCTATTGACTTTATCACAGGTCTACCCTCTGTGAATGCTCTTGATTTAATGGCTTATCGAAACCAATCAGAAAGGCTTTGCCAGTGCAAAAGAACGGTATAGAGAATGGAAAGGAGACGAAGGGAAGCATTCGGAATCACAAGTCAGTTTAGAACGAATTTCAGCTTAACTGGGGACAATATTCCTGCATTAATGAAAAAACTTACGACGATGGAAAATGCGTATGATTAACTGATATAAAGATGTCTCTCTGCTATATTTTTCCAGCCTGTAAGTCAATCAGGAGAGTTATAAGTAGGACTCAAATTTTTACTACAGTCATAAAAGTTTAATATCTTACTTGCCAGATACTTTAAATCATATGAAAGAGGAAAAATTTTTAAAAAACCTCTTTCTCTATGCATTCTCTGTGTACTTATCATTATAATTAAAACTAGTCTTTCAGTAACCATGCTAAAAACATCATCAAATGCTATATACATACTCCAATTAAAGAGAGTAAGACTACATCCCCATTTCCGTCCTTCACTCCCTTTTTGACTTTCTTCTCACTATCAATAAAAATTTCAAAGCAGTTGGCGTGAAGTTTGAATATAAAAGAAATGCCAATGGAAGATAAGAGACTTTGCTCAGATAAATTCTGTTGCTATGTTTATCGTAGCAAAAAGTTTTAATATTAGGTACCAAAATTATTACTTATCAAAAGTAACATTAATTTTATGTTTTCCATGGGAATCTGGAAAACTCATGGGAGAATCAGAGAAATATTAGACCTTACTTTCACCATTGACGTAAGGAGCTAAAAGTCTTCTGTTTGCTTTGCACGGTTGCCTAAAGTTAACTGAAAATCTTCTAAATCTTGGCCTGTTTTGATTTTATCTCTATATATTTACTATTAGTTTCTATTGGTAGGACTGTCATAGCACATATCATTAAAATTTCTTTCTTTATAGGAAATGAAAAGCAGGGTCCTGTAAATCTTACTCTTCTAGGCAATATCCAGGTATATTATAGTGTATTTATAGGGTCTTTTTAAAAAATGTTTGCTGCATTTACCAGTGACCCAGCAACTTCATGAGAAAGTAACTTGAACAGATGGCTACTAGAGAATGAAAGACAATAAGACTAAAAAGAAATCTGAATATAGAGAATATCAGCTATTTTATTTTTAAAAAACTAATTACCAGAAGCCAGCTCCAAGGAAGGTGAGCAGAGTGTCAGTTAAAACTAAGCAAACACAAATGTTGTGGAAAGTACAGAGATATAGTTCTTGACAATCAGAAAGAAGAGCAAAAATTGTTCAGTAAAATGTCTACAATGAAATACCCTGTTGAGTTAAGTCCTGAGATCCATCCTGCAAAATTTATTGTATTTTTAATTAATATATATATTTTTAAATGAGCATAATCATCACAAACATAGGAATGTGTAATCTAAATCTTCTCCCGAACGAGGGGGAGCCATGATCTCACTGAGGTCACCTCTGAACAGCTGTGAACTGAAGGTGCAAAACCACCTTGAATTTTGTCCCTCACCAACTGTGCGAGGCAACCTCAACTGAGACGAAAGCAGTCAGAGTACAAATACGCCTCAGACTGGTCTCTGCACCGTGCCCCTCTTGGGTGGTGAGCTGAGTTAAAGCGTGAGAAGCCAACACCATTTCTCCTGACTTAACTGATCGGAGAAGGCTTCTCTCTCCAACAAGTCCATTCTCTGGTGCTTTCCCAAAACAAAAATTAGGTAGATACAAAAGAGTGAGCACTAGAAATCCAGTACCCAAATAGGTGTCTGGAGAAATCAGAGAGGATATGTTAAATATAAAACTAAGAAAAATTTGTGTTGGACTGGGAAGTTTGCTGGAAAAAGAATAAGAACATGTAGGTGATTTGTGGGTAAGTCATATGGAAAAAGGAATAGACTTTCTGATAAATATTTGATACAATGATTGCCTAACAGAAGAGGGTTGCTTGCATAAATATGTCTGAACTAATTTACTTTAAAATATCCTACTGAGCAGGCTTGGTGTGTTCTGTGAACTCTACCTAAAGATACCTAAAAACCTTTCCTGCTGGATGTTAAAGGAAAAGAGTAATGAATAACTTAAAAGAAAAATGTTTTAACAGCTTTTTCCCCATGCACTTTATTTTTCTGTTTATTTGCCCTTTGGATTGGATGAATGATACTAAAAAAATAAACAGAAGCAATAATAAAAGAAGCAGCCTGTGATATTTGTAATTTTTGACCCAGTAAACCATAGCAATATAGCAACTAATATCAAAATCGTACTGCTACAGGAGAGACCTCTCTCCATTCCCTATAGAACCAGCAAACATGACCTTTCAAGAGCACTTCATAATTCAGTTAAATTTGATTGCAATTTTTTTATGAAGAAAGTATCACATGCGGTGTTGGTGGATCTGGATTGAGTTTCATGAAATGTATCATTTCCTTGAATGAATGTCAGTAAGAAATCAATGTACAAGATGCATTGTATTGACAAATGTGCCAATTTTTAACTGAGATGGAAAACAGAAACCTGGCTTATGCTAAGTGACCTTAACTGTTTTTCACAAGATGACAAAAGGGCATTTGCCTCATTTCTCAGGTTAAGTCCCTTTTTTTGGTAATCTACAACCTGCCTCCGTAGAACACTAGTAACTGTTCCTAATGCTAAAGCTCAAAATCCTCAGCTATTCTTATTTTAAATATAAGAATTGCCCTGTTAACAAAAAATGTGTAAAGACAAGAAAACAGCTTGCTAGGGACAACAATGAAAAATGTTTCTATCTTTGAAGTGCTGAAAATTCCCGCTGCTATTCTGCCTTACAGTTTGACATGAGGAAGATGGAGATGCTACATGAAGTGCTACAAAGACCCATGAATTGCCCTCTGCCTCTGAGTGGAAATCAATCATTACCACTAAATATTAAAAATCAATTCTTTTCAGGCACACTTTCTACATCTGTTGTGAATGGGTTTTCCTTAAATATGATTTGATGGCATGTGCTTATATCGCAAATGTGGATACTTTCCACTGCTTGATTTCCATCAGTGCTGACTTTGTGGAGCAGCATTACTGTTCTTGTTGACAAATCAGGGTCAGGTCAGTTTTAATCTAAAACAAGGTAGGGATGAGCCAAACTAGGAAGCGAGAAGCCAAACATATCTCATTCATCCCTGAACTTTTCTGAGTTCAGATAAAAACTTGGATGCAACTCGCTAGCATCCTGCTTACTAGAGGAAGAAGTAAACAGAGAGTTCAAATAGCAGGTTCTGTGTTTGTTCACCTTTAAAATAAGGGCTGCATTATAGGATCAAGTTTTGCCATTTTGAAATGTACATCTGTGCCGATGGAGTAGGCTGTAAAGATGATCAAGAAGAAGTGTAATGCCTTAAGATTGTAGATGATTTTTTTTTTTGTATCAGCTAATGTTTCTCCTAGGAGCCATAGCAAATATCATTTACGGAAGCAGCTCTGCCGTCTCTGCACGAGGGCACATCTGTTTGCTGAGACACGGTGGAGTGCAGATAAGGGTCTACCAGTTACAGCCCCATGCCAGCCTCAGTCTAATCACACATGCTTTAAGATGCCCAGTGCCTTTAGAAACCCAAATTCCGCTACTGCACGTGGAGTGGCAGGGCTTTGATCTTTAAAGATTATGACTAATGGACTTGTACTCAAAATATATACGGCTTCTATTTGGCTGAGGAAAGAAATGAAGAAAGGGCTTTTGTTCTCTATCTCTGAAAAACACCTGTTTGAGTTGTAAGTTTTAATGGCTCTAAACTTTTTTAAACTCAAGTTTGTTAGCATATGTAAGTCCATTGCAAAGGAGCTTTAAAGCATTCCCTTCTGGCTGCTGGTGGAAATATCATCTGTCAGGCTTTTTTATTTTGTCATGTCAGTTTGGATCACAGTACAGCAATGAAAGTGCTGTGGGTCATCACTTCAGTGTCTGGGAAACAGTTCTGAAAAGAAACCTAACAAAAACTGGCTGGTTTTTCTTCCGCTGGAGTTGATGAGGAAGAGGCTAACACCCCAGCTGTGTGGATGTGAATCCCAGCATGTGTCTGGAAATTCCAGAGCAGCAGCTAACACAGGGCCTGATCTCGAGCTGTAAATTTGGGGTGAAAATTCCAACGATCCTAAACGTAAAGAGGATTTTAGCTCTGCAGCTGAGCCTTGCCTTTGATCCTAAACAATGAGAACAGTATTACACAGCACTACAAGCTGTTATATAAGTGGAAATAATAATGCTAGGTATATCGCAGGTAACACCAAATTAGATTTGTCATCATATGTAAAAGGGGAAGTGAGAACGAGGACCTAACCCAGATGCAGGTCAGAAAGCAGATATATCCCAGGAGGTCTTTTGCCACACTAATGTTCAGATGATTCCTGTTTCCAAAAATGTCCTTTGCTTTTTTACTGAAAAGATCTGTCTGCGCTAGCTTAGCTATCGCAGTGTTGCATATGATATGCAAAGAAATCAGACACTGCAATATTACAAATTCAGAGATGGTTTATCCACACTGCCACCTACAGATTGTTACACAGATCAGCAAAGGATGGAAGAGACGATATGCTAACGTGTGCTCCCTTTCTCTCTCTTTTTTTCCCCTTCTTTTTGTTTGAATGTAGCTCACTTGCTAACTATTTGCTTTTTTTTTCATAGATTTACTGTGGTAAAATGCAGTGCAGTGCTGCCAACACACTTTTCCAAGCACCACTGCATAGATGTCCTGCAGCTCATTTTTTTTTACTGAAACCCACTTTTGGCCGGTGTACGTTTCACTGCAGCTTTCCTGGTGCTACATCCGGGCACCTTAATGCCTAGTCTGTTAGGTGTATTTGGGCGTATTGCACAGTCCCGGAGTTCACCGCACACCTTGGAGGTTCACTAGCTCTTACTCACTGTGGCTCATCTGGTTAGCTCTGCTCTGCAGGTCCCCAGGACCCCGCTCCAGGCTAGTTGTGGCAACGTAGCACTGATGTGTGTGGACTGTTTACTGGGCAGATGAGAAACTCTACCGTCCAGCTAAGAGCCTTTCGAGTATTGGTCACTGGCTGGCCAATCTGTTCATGACCCACGCAATGCTTAGAGTAGAAGGGAACAACTCAAGCTGTTTATTTTTCGTTCAAAGGACTGCACAGAGAGGGAATAGCAAAGTGTGCAATCTCATCAGCAAGGCTTGGCAGTTATATGGGGGATAAAGAAAACTGAAGAATATTGTGTATGATCAAGATTTCTCTAAATATACTATAAAAATGCTCCACTTGTCATTCTTAATGACTCTCTACTGCCACTTATGGTGATTGGAGCTCCATTTGCAGTTTTTTTCAATTGAAAGCATTTCAATCTTAGAGCAAATTAAACTGATCACAGAGAGTTCACATTTCAGAGTGCTGAACAGAAACTTCCCCATTTTGGATGCTTTTTGTATTTCTTCACTTCTGCTGCAAGTTTTCTCAGTCACATATTACTCTGTTACACAAAACTTTGACTTCTGTAATAAAATGGGTATCTGCAGCAGGAACTGCTGTATTCTCCTGTTTGAGTGATTTGTGTTCATCCTACAGCAGAGAATACCTTAATATACAGAATCTCATGGAAGCCGCCTGTTTTGCTGGTGCAATAGTGGGATGGGATGCTGATCCCTGGACTTCCTAGCACTGAAGATAATGAGATTTCCTGTGAGCTGAATATGGATGTTAAGCTGTCAGGATTCTGTACAAGTGTGGAAAGTAGACAGTAGATTATGAGAAAAAGAAAAAAAGAAAGATGAAGATAAACTCTTAAAATCATTCTTCAAAAAAGTGCTTAATATTGAGAATTTACAATACATCCTTCAGAGAACTGTTCAGACATTGTTTTTCAACTGCAGGAAGTATTACCTCAATCTTGTTCCATCACTCTCCCCTGATCTTTTCAAGGGCTGCAAGATTTCTTTCTGTCCCGTCAAGAATAAATAAAAGGAATGAAAATAAAATCTTCCCTGCCTTCATGCTCCTTCTTTGATGCCTTACCAGCAGTCATGTTTCAAAGTGTAATTTATCACTGTCTCTTATTTTAGAAATGAAGGAGGTTGTTCTCTTAGCGAAATCCATATTTTTTCTGGCAAAGAACAGCAGCCTCTAACGAGTTCAACAAACCAGTTTCTTACAGGGATACCTAAGAAACCCACTGTAGTCAGCAGAGAGCCCAGCACTGACTTTAGAGGGCCCTCCATGTGGACCAAGGTTGGTAATCAATCTGCTGTGAATGGCTGAGACGGTTTTGTGAAATAGGCACTTGTATAAACAGCCAGCCAAAATCAAATGTTTCACGTTTGCCTTTAGTAAGTTTGAAGTAGTTCAAATTTTTTTCTTTTCCTCATTTCTGTGCTATCTTTGGAGGCAGAAGTCCAGAAATACATTTTGAGAAGAAAATCTTCTCATATTCTCATGCAACAAAACATCCGAATTTCCCTCCTGATGTATGCATCATGGAGCATGGCTGTATTTAACAGGGCTATGGGAAGATCTGTGGGTCAAATTCTTTAGCAGATAAGAGGAGCATCCTCTGCAAGTATAAACTGACCTCATTCCAATCAGATTATTTTTCACAGTGGAAGCTCAAGGAAAGGCAAAAGAATAACGTATGTATCCAAATATTAATTCATCATAAAAAGGCCTTTCAAGTGGAAAAATAGTAGGAAAAGTCTATGTGATCATAGAAATGTTGGTTTAAAGAAATATTTTGGGCAAGCATAGTATTTTAAAATTTAGGTTTTGGCAGTTTTAACACAAAACGAAAGTGAAACATTTCATCAGCTATGTTGAAACAAAATCCCTTTTGTGGCCTCTCCATGAAGATTTTTTTTTTTTTTTTGCTATTTTTTATTTTGACTTGGAAGTATCCATACCTTGCAAAGCCAACAGGCAGAGGAGGAATAATTAAAAGACATCTTAGATTGTTCCTAGAAAGTTATACGGCAAAGTTCAGATCCCTGGGAAGTCACTGAAGTCCAAGAACCATATGCACAACAAAAATGGAATCAGATCTCTAATGTCATGTCTCTCCACTGTTGTATCTGTTTTCAGTCCTTCAATTTTTGAAGCTTCTTTAAAAACCTCTTCTAAAAACTGCTTTCCTATGTTCCCTGATCTGAAGAATGACGGTGGCTATGTTGTTGGAAACTTTTTGTATTTATCATGATGGCAAATAGTAAGGATTACAAATAATAATCCTCTTAGAAAATGTTTATTCTTAGTCATACGCTGGGAAATGAAGGCACAGGCAAGTGCCTTGATTTTAGGTCTATATGTTCCTGAATTATTGACTGTTTCTCTAATTTCTGTTTTACATTGTGGTGGTCACCATGTTTGTAAAACAGTAGTGTTCCATGCTGTGTGCTATAAAATGTTTCTGGTTGTGGTAATGAATGTTCCCCAGGTCATTCTCCTAATAAATGCAGCACCAATGAAACAATTCAGCTGTGTATACTGAAGGATATTAGGTATTTGCTTGAGTAAGCTGTCCTTTCTAGCAGATATTTATCTTATTAGGACCTTGAACATTAAAAAAAGAACAGAAATCTCTTTTGGAAAATGTTGAAACAGTCTTTACTTCTAAATTTTGCTTCATCACTTATCATTTGTGAGTTATTCAGTTAGGATGACTGTTTTGAGGGCATGAGGGAAGAGCTTGAATAACAGATATAATTTCAGATTTTTTTCATGAAAAGAGAGTAATTCGTGAGTTATGTGATGACATAGCAATAAAAAATATTTTGGAACAAAGGATGTGAATCAACATGGTAATTATCATATTCTGGAAAGCTGTTCTTTCTCCAGGAGAAAAGCTTCTGAAGAATCCAGCACATTTGTTTGTCAGGCTTTGCAGTTCCAACCTATATCAATACTTTCTGAAATAAAAACTCTCATCACAGGCAATAGTGGGGAAAAATGATAAAATATGTATAGTCTTCTTGAAGGGCATTTTAAAATTTGTCATATAGTTTAAATGCAGATTTTCACAGTAAAAAAAAAAAAAAAAAAAAAAACTCAACTGTGAAAAATAGCTTTGCTGATTTTTTTCCCTACATAAATTCAGAAAAGCTAGGTGGTTTTCCTTCATTCATGGGAAATCTGTCATACAGACTGTCAACGTCTTGTAACTGAGCAAGTCTGTAGTACTTACAAAAGTGTTCGTGGTATTTTGCATTCATTCAGATGATTTCAATAGGGAAGTTTAAGGAGAGGGCAGAACTGGACCCATGATGTTCAGTCATGGTAGCGGAGGCTGGCTCACCAGTGCTTCTGATCCCCACTGCACACTCCCACTGCACGGAAATTACAATGACGCTTGGTCAGCGCCGCTCCCCAGATGTCACTGACAAAAGCCTTAGGCATCAGAATATTCCAAGAAAATGATGGGCAAAAACCTGACTGCTCTAGCTAGGAAATCAGAGTGATTTTGAAGAATTTGGAAAGGAAAGCAGGACTTCCTTTCCATGCTACTTTCTATTCCTTCCTTTTGGACAAGCTAAAGGAACCACGGTATGTTAGGCTGCCAGAGCCAATTCCATTACTGGTTTTTGCTCTACCTAGTTTCTTGAAAACAAGCTGGTTGCTGAGGGAAGCTTTATTAAAAGCACTGTGAGATTTTCTTCTGACTTTTTTTTGACCTTAAAATGCTACTGAGAAACTGTAGATGAGATAGAGAAAACTTTAAAAAGCCGTTTTAAGGATATTTCCTCCCCCTTTCCCACCACACACATACTTTCCCCTGATGATTCAGATCTATTCTGTGTGTTCAGAATTTGCTTTGATGTGAAGGGAAAAGATGTGTATTTGGAGCGTACAATCAGCATTTTGATAAGGGCATGCAGGATAGACATATTGGCTTGTCCCTGATATTTCTTTGCAGCTTTTTTCTTTCTCTCCATTGTGCAGCAGAGGCATTTCACAAATGCTATTGTAAAAGAGCTAAGTGACTTGGGGCATTATTTTGTCTTTTTTCTTTTTCTTTTTCTTTTTTTTTTTCTTTTTTGGCTAATAGTAAACTTGCTGGAAAATGCAGTGTTCAGCATCCACAAACTATTTGCAATGTCAAACTGAAATTCCCCGTGTCATTTGATCTGATTACCAAACAACGCTAATGGGAAGCAGAGCCATGAAATAGAAAGTGTTGGGTTTTTCTGTTGTTTTGGCAATGCTAAAGATGAAACATTTTTATTATAAATTGACTGGAAAACCTAACAGCAGGGAGGGCAGAAGCTGTGTCAATGAAAATAAGAAAAGAAAACATGCTACATTTGGTTTAGATCAAAAAAAATTTTTTAAGTTTGGTTGCTGAACCAAAAAATCACTTATTTGCATAGCCCTTCCTGAAAGGCAGTATGACTCAATACTTTTCTGACTGAACTTTTCCCACTATGCAGAAGCCTTAATAAGTCCTAAAAAAGTGGTGGTTAATAACCTGTGGAACACGAAGACGACCACTGGAGATCTGACTGCCCTAGGGAACTCAATTCCCCGTCCACTCTTCAGTGCCCAGAGGTGGGCTGTTTTGCACACCACTATTTTGCAGCTACAGTTGAAAATATTTCCTACGTGAGCTCAGCTGAGATGTTCTCAGCGGGGGCCTGGGCTGTGCTCACTTCAGAGGTGGGGAGCGAAGGGTGAGAGGAGCCGGGACTCAGGATGGCCGGGGCAGCGCTCAGGTGTGTGCAGGGCCCGTGAGAGCTGCCTCCTGCAGTCCCATACGGGCAGATCGTCCAAGTCACAGTTTAGTACCCAAGAACGAACTTTCTCTTTCCACCATGAAATATTTCCGTTCCAAACCATGCTTTGGCTGTGGCTATCGGTTGTTTTATCTTCATATTTAACTGCAAGCCACATGTAAGCTGAAGCTCCTCAGAGATCAGCACTGCAGTCACTGGTGTTACTGGGCATCCTGGCAGAGGACAGCTCGTTGCACGTGTGGGGAGGCCCAAGAGAAGTACATCAATCTGTGTAAAGAGGGAGCTTTATCTGGTTTTAGTAACCATCAGTTACCAGTAATTGGCTCCTTATATCTAGTGTTCTACATCACCATGCACTTCATTTAGGCCTAATAAGATGGTGATTGAATGTTAAGTAAATAACAGAGAAGTATTAAGAACATCAATTTATTAGAATATCACAATTATGTAGCACAGGGTAGAATCATTTTCGCTAACTTAAAAATGGTTGCAAAGTACATTTAGAAAATCCTCATGATCTTACTGTTGTTCAGTGTGCAGTGAATGACTGGGAGCTTTTTTCCACTGGTGAAGCACAAAGAATAGTTTGTAGATACCAGCAAAACCACTACTTTATTTATTATGGAAAGCATCTGTGGCCAGATGTCTGTTGATGCTATCCATTGCCTATGACCAGTGCAGACCAGGGGAGGATCTCAGGCGGTCGGAGCGGTACGAGTTCCCGTCTGACAAAAGACCAGTCCCCCATAAGCTTGCTTTGAGACTGCAACACCCTCCCGCAGGAATATTTCCACAGCTTTACGGGGGTTGCCAAAGTGAATCTAGTGTGAGGCTGAATCCAGTGATAAGATCTACTGCTCATACACCAACTGTATACAGCATATATATTAATACATTTTCTTAGAAAACATTTATTAAATAGAGCTATTACCTTCTTATTTTAAATATCAGGAAATTGGAGCACAGATGTTATTTGTCTTAGGTCATTCAGGAAGCTTGTACTGACATCAGAAATAAAATCCAGGTGTCCGCACTTGGAATACTGTGCTATACCTATAAGATCACACACACTTTTTTCAGCTTTTTATTAATAGACTGACTTTGTAAGAACATAGCTCTGGTTTGCATATGGGTCTCAAAGAGTAGTGAAATTTGGATCCTACATTTGAACTCAGGGCTGCCTAAGGTTATTAAACTCCTTCTAAAAATGTTAGGGATGCTAGACTACTGCACATAGCACTGCTGTGGCCATTAATCATATTACTGTGTAAACATGTTTTTCATTCAGAATTCCGCATACCTTTAATCTATCGGTTCAGAGACATGCTGATAACAAAGAGTTATTTTCACCTGGCAGATTAATTTCTCTCTTATTACCTCTTCAGAAAACCATACATCAGTATCTCATCTTCTTTCTGAATCATCTAGAGAATATAGAGAGTTGGATATATCTAAGGCCAGCAGATGCAGAACTCTAGTTTAGAGCTAACAGTCACTCAGAAAAGTAACTGAAGATATTTGTACCAAATACTAGGGAAAAAAAGCGCTGGAATGAATGCAGTTCCAGGAGAGTCTTTTCAGTTCTGTGTTGCAATGGTGATACTGGATGAGATGATAAAAGATGATCTTACGTTCTCATAGACATTAGGTAATACTAGGGTTGTTTATATAAGTTCAGTAGGGCAGGACACCAAGCGCATGATGTTAGATTTTTGTCAGAAAGTAGGGATCTCTTCTTCAGAGTGATATTACATTTGTGTTCCTGGTCTTGATGAATTTACTCTCTCTGAATTAAGGAAGATGCAAAATTCAAGTGTGTCTTACACAGGTGTCTTGAAGAGAAATACAGAAACTTCAGAATTAGTAGTACAATCAAGGCATAGGCTATTTCAATTAAAGCAACAAACACAGTATACAGGTCTAGAGATAGGAGCATTGTAACATGTGAATAAGCCCAACCAGGACTGTTTTTTCTCTCACAGAATACTGTACCTCTGTGATTTGCAAATGTACATACTGTATTATATTCTTCGATTCCTCATAATGCACTGTGGTGCTGTGAGCTGTTAACTGCTGTCTTCAGCTTCAAAGAAAACCGATTTAGGTGGCAGACAAAGTAATACTTTATATAGCTTTGTCAGCAATCTAGAAACCATCAGGAAAAAAATATGCAAGTTATGAGACAAAGTACTTTAAGAGCTACTAGTTCTCTGGCTTCTACCTCTTGCTGACGAATTTTACCAAATATCAATGATCGTGGCATTAGGCGCCAGCTCAAGATTGCTGAAGCTTTTCGCATGTAACACTGGAGGCATCACTTCACATAAAAAGTTTCTAATGGACCTGTGAGCGCACTGCTTGAGGGCTGGAAAGCGCTGAAACAAAGCAAAATCAGTGCCAAGGCAGCACTACTGATTCCCAGTGGCAGGGCCTGTGCTAATAGACCAGAATGGGGTGGTGGAGTAGAGAAGGGAGCTGGAAAGAGGAGAACAACTGTATTAAAGATGACTGCTCCTGCTAAAGGAGAGGAGAGAGAAGGGAGAGATTGTTGGAGCTGCTGACTGAGCACAGAGAGAACAGATGTTGGAGGTTAATGGAGCATTAGTAAAAGAAAGAAAATCAAAGTCTGCTAATACCTGGTACGGTTATTTTAGTCAGAGGATTCTTTACAGAAATGCACAAGCCTTATTCTCAATTGGAAATTTAAAGTAAGACACTGCATAGCCTTGTTTAGCATAAAGGGCTTTGGCAGAGACATACTTGGCTCCAACATTGCCCTCTATGAATTTCTTATATCAGAAGTATTGTCTGCGGTCATTGCTAGCAACCTTTGCTAACTGTAACAGTCCCTCCAAATGCAGGTTCCAAGCCCTCCTTCTACTAAATTATTTTGTTTACTGAGGATAAAAGATTAAAGAAAGATTCTCACTTTAATGAAAAAATATTCATGAAGGTTGTATTACATGAATATATCTTGTATTTATATTGTACAGTTACAAGGCATATTAATTAACAGTTTGTCTACTGTTTTAACAGCAGTAAACTGCAGGGATATGAGCTTTCAAGCTGGTTTGTGCAAAAGACAGTCTCTGGTACAGAGAAAACCACCTGAAACTGTAAAACTAACATTGTTCTGTTTTCACTTAGTAGCAAAGATAAGTGTTTATAGAGTCCTAAGCTCCTAAACTATTCTTTAGCAGAATAGTTTAAAAATCAGCATCTGGCTTTTATTGCTAATAAAAGGAACTATATACTGACACACTCAAAAACTGAAATCAAGTGCTTATTGAAAGAAGCCTCATGGTAATGCAAAGAGACAGCAAAGTATCCTCAGGCTGGTCTTAACCACAGTGTCTAAGGCTTCAGCCTAGGTAAGAGGCCATATATCCTGGATTTTCAGATGACATTCGTTTCCCTCAGGAACTGCTTTTAGGACTCTGAAGATGTCCTGGATTCTTGTTCATTAATGGAAGGTTTTTCTTTTGTAACTACAAAATGTTGTTGCTTTGCTCTATTGAACATTAACGGTTCTTCTTTGGTGTCATGATAAATCCCTTCAGACACTGGATTACTGGGGAAGTTCTGTGCCCTGAGAAACACGCACATGTCACTGGTGAGTCACAGACTGGCCATGGTGATGTTAATGCTTTTGTTCTCAGATATCTTTGCATTACTATTGCATTGTTTTGAAAATAACACCAAAAGTGAAGTGATTTTTTTAAAAAAAAATATTTTAAAAACATTTCACAAGTAGTAGAAAAATGGAAAACAAGTCAGGCATATTCAACCAAACAGGCAATGTCTATCTGCTGTTCTGTGATCCATGAGATGACTGCAAGCTGGGACAGGCCATGGGGCTCACGCTGTGAGGACAAGCCGGGCTGTACTGACTGGCCTCAGCCTGGAAGCTCTTCGTGGTGAGACCAGCAAAGACAGCTTGGATGTAAAATAAACCACTCTGGCACCTACTTTGCCTACATTAGCTAAGCCACCAGGTGGGAGGGTGTTTGCATGCCATAAAATTACTGAGAGATCTGTACTCAATGGCTGCAGACAAACTCCTGAAAATAATTTAATGTTTCAGTTTTCTTTCTTGTTGAATTGGCTTACCTAATAATAACTGTACTTCATTCAGAAGATAGGAACAAGAAAAGGAAAAATAATAAAAAAAATCAATATGGTATTTCAGTTCCCTTTACTTTTCAATTGTATTTGATTTGATCTCTGAGGCTCCATATGACTCTGTTGTCCGTCATATAAGCATGTTCAGTTCCACCTTATAAGTTGCTCACTACTGAGGCATATGATCACTTTTCTTTCTTGGTGTTGATCCTTTTTCACGCATCATTCAGTTTTCTAATCACAGCTGAAAGCAAGTAAGTCCTCAGTGACTTCAGCTGAAGGCTGTCAACTGATGACAGCTGAGGGTCTGACCATTTTGTTTGCCGTAGCTCGCCTTTAAATTCACAGTTCCCTGTGCTGTTATTTATTATTCAACCCCTTTGCTGTTTATTTTAATTTTGTAAATATTTGCAGACTACACATTACAGGAAAAAAGGTGCAAAAGAAGATGTTGATGTATTGATGTGAGCTACCTGGTCTGCTGTATATGACAAATAATTTTATAACCTAGGCTTAAAACATGAATACCAAGCCAAACAATTCATGTTGCTATGAACTGCTCTTTTCAGTGAAAAAGCTCCCAAATGTTTTCCCTTTTTTGCTTCTGATATTCCTTTCAGAGTCTTCCTCAAGTGTTCTTCTCTCAGGTATGTCTGTTTAAACATCTTAACTCATAGCTAATTAGGATTCCAGCTCCTTCAAAATGAATAGCAAAGGGAAACATTTCTTTTTTTCTTTTTTTTTTTTTTTAATTAGTCTTTGAACTGCAGTTATTCCCATGGAGTGGGAAATTTTCATAATTTATTTAAATCTCAATCCCAATATAGGATATGAAAGGAGTTAGTTGCTCAGTATATATAAGCTCCCATCTAAATTGTGGGCTGCTGTGAGATCACAGCCTACAAGTATTTTAAGAGCATAAAAATAAACAAGAAAAATGAGATATAAATGTCTGGGTGTCTAAGTGAAGATAATGGATTGAACAAAGGAAAATCTAAGATGAACAGATGAACAGAAATTTCCTGAAAGAGAGCTGTCCTTGTGAAAGGAAGCAGCTGAAGCCTCATCCCTTGTGGCATTAAAAGCAAACCAGAAAAAATGTTCAGAAATGTGTTTTTATGAAAGGCAGACATACCTCATGAGGCTATCTCAATGAGGAAACACTTCAGAGGAAAAATCCAGTATTAGTAGGATAACAAGGATGATCTATTAGTCTTCTCTACCTATAATTTCAGGCTCTCTAACAGGCAACACTCCAAACTGAATGTTACACCATCCTTTATATAAAAGCAAGTTCTTTTGTTTTGCTGCTGTGCCCTCCATGCTAATAATGGATTAATTAATACAATAAATATAATACAATAAAACTGTATTACCAAACAAACTGATATTCCCTGCTGTTTCAATCTCTGCACTAACTAACGTTAGATCCTTCAGAAGAGTAGAGACACTGAGATGGACCAAGATCCTGTCCTTGACAGTGGCCAACAGAAAATATATAGGGAAGAGAAAAAGAAACAGGGCACAGCTGTGTGATCAGTCTCCTCCAGGCCCCGTTTCCTGAGCTGGCAGCTGCCTTGGGACCAGAAGAGCCAGCAGTTCCCTACAGCACCCTTGCAGTAGGTGAGAAGGTGAAAATCATCTTTCTATGTCTCTGGTCTAACATCAAGTGTGACAATTAATAAGTATGATAATTTTCATTCTGTTAATTAGAATTAACATGCTGATCCTATGCCTCTTAAAAAAGGGATGACCCCCGTTCAAAACTTTAAGGTAATTTTAAGGTAAGCTTTAACTGCTTATTTTATGTAGTTGTCATATCTTGTGTGTCCAGTCTCTTACTAAATCTTAATTATCGGCTATATTTGTCACAAATATCTTGCATTTATGTGTTTTTTGAGGTCAGCAATATCTTTCAAAAAAAGTGTGCTTTATATGTTTATATTGTGTATGTGTGTGAAGACATGGTTAAATAGTAAAGCAGATGCTGCAAGCAGAGAGAGCTTGGTAAATTTATCATAGGCTCTTAAACTCTTTCATACCTCAGATTTAAAAATGTATTTTTCCAAGCTATTACACCCATTAGCCAGCAGGAAAAAAAAAAAAAAGAAACTAAGTGGGAAATTATATAAATTATGGAGACAGTTTAATTTTTGCAAACTTGCTTCAACTCAGACTCTGGACTCGTTCAGTTACTGATGATCAGTGGCTCTGTTGAAAAAAATAGCACAGAATGATCGGACAGACAATCCGATCTCAGCTGTACAGAATTCCCCAAGAAAAGATTCATATGCTCCTTTTCTCATGACATTTACTTTACAGTGAAATAAAACATTTCAAAATAACCTATGCCACTTAATATTATGCTAACCATCAAAAATATCAGTAGTAACCTGGAGAATATATGACATGAAACATTTTTCTATATTTGTACTTTTAGACAGCTTCCCAGTTATCTTTGCATGCATATCATAGCTGATATATCAATGCGTCAGGCTAATAATATCTGTGTAATTCAGATAACTTTTCAGTAAATACTTCCAGTTGTTTCAGCCAATGCTATTTCCCATGTTTAGTGATGACCAATGTTTCACTGAAAGCAGAGCCTAAATCGTCAGCAGATTTACAGTATCACGTTTTCAGGACTGTAGATGAGAAAGAACACCAACATTTTTGCTATACAAAAGCTTTAATGCCAACTTGTGCAGAAGCAGCAGTATTCAAACCTCATCTAGACAAACTGTTGGGTAATTGCATTCTTCTTACATAAAATCTTCTTGCATTTGGCCAAATATGCTGCTAGTCCTTCCTGTCCTTCCCATCTGGTTTTTCAGAGTGGTTGCAGGATGTTACAGAGCTGCTGTTTTCCACTTGCCATAGTGAATGGTTGCACTGCGTTAGTGGATGAAGTCATGTTTCACTCGCTCTCTCCAGCTCTCTTTTTCATTGTCTGCTGTAGGGAGAGTGTCTTTGAGCACAACAGAGTGAGCTGCATGTTTAATTTTCCAAAGTGCCAGGCTACCACAACTCTAGAAAGAAGTCCCTATATTTTTCTTTAATGTACTTTGGCTTCCTATCAAGATGAAGGATGCTGTAAAAATAGCAAGGATTTATTTATTATCATATTTCTTTCAACAAGAAAATAATTATTAGATGGTCTGGGATGTAGTCCTGGCAGCTGGAAGGAGGCAGTGTAAGATAAGGAGAAATTCTCTGTCTCTCTTAGTTTAAAATTATTTCTGAGGGCAAAAACTGCAGATTCAGGAAAAATGTTTAAGCTATTTGTTAGTTTTCTCAGATGAGCTCATATATCAACTATGATGGAATGGATCTGGCTTGGTGGTATCGTTAGAACAGTTTTTCACCTGTACCTCACTCCTCCAAAATACTCAGCTGATTTTCCACCTTGCACTGGAAAATCACTGTGTAGGGAATGATTAATAAGGAAGAGTGAGAAACAAAAAACAGTGCTGTGCCATTCTTAAATTTACTAAGAACACTTGTTTTTTTGACAGAGTGGTAGGAAATGACAATAGAAGGTAGTTAAATAGAATGAAAAATTAAGAAACGAGAAATGGCTGTAAAGAACAACTTGGATTAAGAAGCATCTGAAAGCTGATATCTGCATTGTCATTCTAGCCATTTCACACAAAAGGCTTAGCAAAAGCTATAGCATACAGACACATTCCTTCTACACGTGACTTCTAACAAAGATTTTAGCTCAAAGTATATTCTGCCACAATTCCTCTGAAGCCAAGGGGCTGCAGTAAATTTCCTTGGAGAGAACCATAGCCAAATTCTTTTCTGCTGCTCACATACATGCTCTTGGTAAAAATATAATTGCCCGTGTTTAGACAGGTGAACTCGACCAGTTACTGAGTCCTCGCCACGGCCATCGGTTACTTGTTGCCTGTTCCATGGTCGTGTCTAGAGTGGCTTTGCTCTTTGTGGAAATGAATTTTCCTCCTTGAGGATCATTTTGGTAAATTATGCTACAAATGATGCAGGCTAGTACAGCTACTGTGGTTCTTCAGGGGAGAAAACAAAGCTGTGTTCGCCACAGGGAAATCTTGCTGGAAGTATCTATTACAAGATGTGACTACACATCAGTGCCTGTAGGATAGATAGCACGATAAAGAAGAGAAAGAGAGCACTTCTCAATTCAAATTGACACAGTGAATCCCAGAAAGCCTACTTTAACAAGATTCAATGACTCCAGGACAGAACTATTACGACTACATTTCTAACTTTCCCTCACTCTCCATCCGGCATCAATATCTGCAGTATTTGTATGTCATTGCTGTGAGTGGTGCTGCTTTCCAGGGTGTGCAGAATGGAAAAGAATAAATGAGCTGATAACGTGGGAGCTCAGTGTGGCCTTCAGTCTAGGTCAGACCACATTTGAGACCCCAAAGCAGTGCTCAGACAGGTCAGCCTTTGGGGCATGTTCACCACACGGAGCCTGGCATCCCTGTCAGTGATTTGTGTTTTCTGCCAAAGCTTGTGTGTCTTTTAGATGGAGGGCTTACAGCTCACTAATAAAGTGCTGGTAAGTGAAAGGCTATAGAAAAGTGAAAAGCCAACAACAGCTCGGAGACCTGAGGGGAAGAGTCAAAGACACTGAGACGATGAGGCAGTCAGCAATTAAAATTGTATTCTTGTTTAAGCAAATTCATAATACTGTAGCAGTGAAAAGTTTACTCTCTTTTTCTGCCTCCTTAATCTTCCTTCTTTTATCTGCCATCTATAAAATCCTTCTTCCAGACTCCAGCATGAGAGGAATAGACTTCTGCTCTAGCCAGGTAGCAATAGGGCCAACAATATGAATTGCCAGTCACATCCAGCTATTGTAGTCATCCTTTGTAAAATGAAATTGGACAAGTTTTATAGGTTATACCACTTCTTAAAAAATGTAACCCGAGCAACAGATTTTCATGCTAGCAAGAAAACACAGATCTAAAGCCATTAAACCAAAATGATGATTTGGGGGAGGGAACAGAGTCAGTCAGGAGTTGGAAACGAAAGATGATTTCTCTTGTGCTGTCTTTAATTGTGAAGCATCAGTGTAAAATCCTTTGTAGCAATTTCAATGACAAAATCTAGGAAGGTTAGCGATTAGCACCATCGGGGACCTTTTAAAAACTGCATCATCCACACTACCTTTTGGGATAGGAGGGGTAAATTTGAGTTCCTTTGCTGTAGAAGTCTCAAGTGGGGAGATTAGCAAGTAGCACATATGCCTATGCAGTACCAGCAGTTCACCATGAGCGAGCCTAATAGCCCACTCACTGAGAGGGCATAATATGCCAGCAAGAGTCTGCTCCTGAAAGAGATGTTGCTGTGGCTGCTCCTGCTATCCTGTTACAATAGCAGGCAAGGATAAGAAAGAGCAAAATAATCCAACGTGCACAGCAGTAAAATGGAATACAAATTTATATCTCTAACAAAAGATTTCAGGAACATATTCACCGGTAAAGGTTTTATCCAAACAGACAAATGTATCTTCCCCTGTGAATTATGATGTGCAAATATGATGGCCTAAAATCAGAAAATAGAGACTTTTACTTGGTCGATGCTATACTGGTGGAAACATAGAATTTTTGATAACTGGATTACAATGGTGCCATTTAGGACTAGCAAAGATCTGATATTTTCTTCTTTTCTACGTGGGACTTACCTAAAGCTGAATCCTGCTCAGTCCCTTATGTGGATAGATGACTTTTAAAGGCAGCATGGGTATTTCACAAGCCTTGGTTTCTTGAGTTAAAAACTACTCATAACCTAGTAGTTTTTAGAAGTCCAGGACTTCTGATCTTCCTTTCACATCCTTCCAAGATTAAATGCGGGGAGAATCAAAGGGGTGTTCTAGTATAGGCCGAAGTGAGAAAAAGATGTGGACTTAGTCCTCTCCAGTTCTAGGGCTGCCAGGATGGTGACTGTGATGGCATTTAAGTTGGCAGGAGATTTTTGAAGGACTGAATTGTAGAACTGCCTAGATGTTCTCACAGAAAAGGATCCTTATTCTGACTTGGTGTTTTTACCCCTATCTACCTCACCTACAAAAGCAGTTCCTGCACCTTCTGTTTGGTCTTGATAGGATGAGGAGACCCTGCATATTTCACATCATCTCAGCCACAGGAAATGAGCCATAGGAAACGAGCAGTTCCTAGATGGGGTGTTCATAGCACAGGTAGCATCTCTAATGACACTTAGCAATTTTTGACATCAGTTTCTAGATACATGTTATTCTAATCTTTGAATCAAACAGATTAGGGAAGGTAGAAAGTGCAGAGTGTTAGTTCTTTAAAATGTTATTTTAAGCCTTGCTCTAGGATACTGCTAGAAAAGCAGCTTCTTCTGAAGGTGGCATGAAAAGCTAGTGGGAAAGAGACCATTCCTATGAGTTTATCTGCCTCCCAGGCATGCATATTAGAGATGTTTTTGGTTTTGTGTTGCATAGACAATATCTTTCTATTCATAATCATCTACTTTTGTTTCTCAACAAAAAAACACTGTTACTCTAGACATAAGGCAGTAGGATATGAGGAACTGATTAGTGTGGAAAGTGGTTGGTGGAGAACAAATGCAACGACACTCAAATTTAATAAATGAATGAAGGAAAGAGAAAATAAAGCAAGAGAAAGCAGTGAATCTTGCACTAGAAGGGAACACAACTATTCTGAATGGGTCCAAACACTCCCTTAAAATTTCTGTGATGACTACAGATCAAAGTGATATTGTATGGCTGCTCTCCTGACCTAGACATAACCCAAGCATTAAGGAACTATTCACAGAAATTGTCCTTCTCTTGAGGCTCCCAGCTGTCTCTCTGAATGCTCTATTCCTTTCTCGTTCCTTCACTTTCTGTTCCTATAGGCAAAGATGATGAGTTTATATCCTCTGATGTTCCCCTGTAAGATGTCAACCTCAAAAATTCAGCTTGAAAGTTTCTCCTCCCTCCGCTTCTGTCTTCTCTCTTCTCCCTTCTCTCTCTGGGTGACATTTGGTGTATTGGCTGAGGTCTCCAGACAGCTTCGTGGCAGCTCCAGACTCGCCTAGGGCAGCTGGCTAGGGCTATCAAAGATGATGACTGGCTTGTTTTGTCCTTGACCAAGGTCAGTTTCTTGAACTCACCTTTGGGTTCTGGGGAATCTTGGCACAGCTTTTTATTTGTAACTGATTTGCACACAGTCTTAAAGTTAGATTGCAAAGTAATCTACAAATGTCTTAAGTTTTTTAAATGTACCCCCGCTTTCCAATAAATAACTAAATAAGGGATTACATCCTGGAACAGTGGCACTTTTTTTAATGGCGTATTCTGTTTTGTACTGGAGAGTCAAAAAAGGATCTCCACATCTGCAAAGAGGAAGTGTGAAACTGCCTTTGTTGACAGCAAAGAACAAATTTAAAACAATTCATTTGTGAAAGACCCCTGAAAGAAGGATGTTGTTAGGTGAAATATTCTGTGATGATGAAGTTCCACTGACTTGCCCAGACCCTCTTTGTCTTTTATTCCTGCTTACTCTTATCTCCTCACCTGCTAGTGTTTCCCTGATGTGTCAATGGCATGAGTCTCTCAGCATGCGGTTTCTGAGGTAAGTTTTCTGTATCTCTTTGTACTCTTTTGCTACCTCCTTTTCTTCCATGTCAAACTTTTTTCACTCACATGATCCTTCCCTAGTTTTCCACTGTTTCTTTGGGCTGCCCAGGCTGCTCTGTCCATGATGTTCCTTATGTCTGCATCTCAATCCTGCCCCTCAGCCTGTCCCTTCTGAACTGATCTCAGAGGCTAAAGCACCTTCATCCTTCACTCTACCTGTACAGGAGGCAAAACAGTCTCTGTTGTGAGCTAATCCTAGCCCCAAATACACTAGGTGCCAGCCAGTCAGTCATGTCTGTCTTCTGCTGAGGCCCTAATACTTGTTCTCAATGCCAACAGTGTTCTTCATGTAATAACTACATTTATTTACATTTATCTCAGAGGGTACGTGTTGAACTGTATCCTGAGTATCTCACACAGCTACCTTGTCTTCCAGCCCAGCAGCAGCTAGAGTTCCTTAGGACACTTTGGACATCCAATACATGTCAGAACAAACTCAGTTGTGGATACATGAAAGCCTTAAGCTGTGCTGGAAATCCCAACCTAAAATGCCACACGTGCTTCCTGGTTGTATTTTTTTGATTGCTTAAGAGCACAGGCCAGTATTACTGGCCATTCAGAGTGTGCATAGTCACTAGATGAGAAATGATGCTTACTCATTCAGGCAGAGGTGTCAAGGGAGCCAACAACAGATTCTTAAAAAAGAAGCTAAAACTGCTGAGTCTCTAAGGCAACAATGAAAACTCTCCAAAGACTGGAGCCTTTGCAGAGACCAAAGGTGAAAAAGGCAATAAAAAATATTAACTGGGAATAGAAGTGGAAATTTAAACAGAAAAGAGCTTCCTCCAATTCAGTTCACATGAAACTTCCCCAAAAGTTGAATTTCACTGGAAAAAAAAAATGGAAAAGTTGAAAATCACTGGAAGCTAAGATAATCTATTTTCCTATTGTCACTATAAATTAAATGAAAATCCAAGGCTCTTGCTTATGCAGAGACAAAACTACACTTCTGTTTAAGGAGCTCTGATTTTATGCATGCTTACATATGTAGTCTCAATTTTTAGAGCAAAGTATAGGAACAACACCCTAGAAACCCCGTTTGCAATAGCTAGAAAGACATTTTTTGTTCTGAAGAATGATTACATCTGAGTGAACTTCAAAGAGCTGGTTGAGTTTCCAGAAACAGGCTGCAGCCTGTTTTCACACATGATGCAACAAAAAGAAGGAAAAAACCCAGCCAGCTGGGAAAGGAAGGGCAAGGCTTAGAAGAATGAGATAATGTGATTTATCAAAGAAGATATGTGCAAAACAGACTCATTTTAAAAAGTATAAATAAACAGAATAAATGTCTGAGTCATTGTCTTTATAAACAATTTACCCCTGAAAAAAAATTGTTTTATTTTTTTTGCACATTAGTCAGTTGCCTCCTGAGAGACAAAATTCAAATGTCCTTTCATTTCAGGTACTGCCCATATTTACATTAGCATAGAAATAGTGGTTATGATTTTCCCCTAACAGAGGCTTATTTATGAATATTTTAAAGGAAATAAATATTTTTCTTGTCAGTGCAAAAATGCTACTCTTCCTCATTTCACATCATTGTTTGCAAATGATTCACAAATGTTAGTTTTGCTGCCTGCGCAGATAACAGGCAGTTAGAATTGCAAGTGTACTTATTGAACAAATTTAGGCTCTTTTTCAGCTTTTACCAAGTCTACAAACATGTTGTCCAAATACCTTGTCTAAATGTGTTCAGTGGCTTTTCTTATGTCACTTTTACTGTACCTCAGGTTGATAGCTCTTACGCTCGGGAAATGGGTTTTAATGAATCTCCTTTTAGCTGCCTTGGCAGTAGAGAAGTGAGAGTGGGTGGGAGAGCAAGTTAGAATTATTTGAGTGGATATTGCTCAAAATACTGCTTTCAGTAAAATGAGGAACTCCTACACTTGTTTGGCATGATGAAGAGCCTCAGTTTTGACCTCCATTAGTGATATTCATTCGGTGTAATTGCCTGGACAGGAAAGTCCCTAGCTGAAATGTTTGCAGTCAAATCCTTATTTGACTAATTTAATTTTTCTTGGTCAAGTCTCAAGTGAGTTTTTTTGCATCAGACAAGGCCCACTCTTACAGATCTCGCAATAAATGGCTTTTTACTTTACCGTTCATGATTGGATTCTGACTTCAAACATGCTTTCTCTGAACACCAGTTGCTCAGCTGTGCATGGATAGTGTTTGCAAAAGGAGTTGTATTACTTAAGGGAAACTGTTTATTTTGTTCTGAAACATTTATGCAGTCCTTTCTATATAGCACAATTTCATACAAGCAGTGTAATGTATTACAGTCACCGGCTGATTAAATACATAGGACATAGGAAACAGTATTCCTGTTCCAGTATCTTCACTAAATGGGAAAGAAGAGATTTTTATTAGCTCTCAGGGCTGGTAAGAGTTTGCATCATCTTTGCAAGTCAAGCTGCTCTGTGAAATATTCATAAATACCTGAGCACTGCTATTTTATTGCTGAAAGTGGCAGTAGTAAAGACATGATCCAGCTTATTGCAAAATAGCTCTAGGTCAGCAGCCTTACTGAATGGAAGCTCAGGGTTTTTGATGGAAAGAGTAATGCTACAGATTAGAGAAAAATGTCCAGACTTCCTTTAATATGCTGCTAAACTGAGGATCTGACATGGGCTGCAGCCTGGCTGTGCTGAACTGTAACCATTTCACAAGTATTAATAAGGTCGAAGTAAATGGCATGAGAAACCATACTGCAAGGTTCATCAAAATGTCTTGCCTCTGGGAGGTAGAAAGTACTTCCTAAGACATGAAAGGAATCTAACACATTTTTACCCAAAGTTATGACGTTTAGAGAAGTTGCCATGCTGGTGAATGACGTCTAGATGAACCAAGTTATGAGAACTGTGATGAAGGGTTTTGTGGTTTGGGTATTTTAATCTAGCTCCCTCTTGTCTAAACGTATGAGTAGAAGCAAAAATCTGAGTGAGAACAGTAGTCACTAGTGTCAGTGGATATTAAGCACTGTCCTGTGACAAAAATATTCTCTGTATTTTAGATCCAGTTCAGATATGCGGACTAAATGTAAAAGAGGAAATCAAGCCACCTGGAAAAGAATCTGGCAGAGGAAAAAAAAAATCTGAATTTTCCTAGTAGCACCTTTTATTACAGAGTGCAGCATTGTGTGTCTGTAACTAAGTCTGGCGCATCTGTAGATAGGATACATGGTTGTTTGACACCTAACTTGTCAGTTTGGCTTCCTAAGATTCTTAATACTGCACAGTGAACACAGACATAAATTAATCCCTCTGTACTCCTGCATGTCAAAGGCACTGGAGAGGCGCTGGAGTTTTATGATGCCTTTTCTAAGGGGCTGGATAATGCAAGCCACTGATATTCAAAAAGATAGGAAGAACGCTTTCATCTTCACAAGAATGGCATTTGTTGAAACTTATTTTCTTTGCAAGAGAGAAGCCATCAAGTGAGCTGACTGACTGTTGTGTCACAGACCTCAGAAAGAAAAATCAGCTTTGTGAATAGGAGTAGTTGTTAGGTTGAACTAATTTGTGATGTCTTTGAAAACTAGATCAAACAACGGTTAAGAAATGGATCTGACAGTGCAAAGTAGAGATATTTACTAGACTGGTAGCAAATGCGCCTCCATAAGTGCAAGTTTGAGTGTGCTTTGAAGGGAACTCCTATGCATCTTTGCACAAGTTCACGTTTAAACTGATAAAATGAATAAACATCAGTGGCCAGATTTGTCTGCAGCAAATAGGGAGTCATAACATCTTATAGAATTTCCACCTGAAAGGCTGCATTGTCTATGTGCCCTTACAGCAACCATTTCACAAGAGCATGGTTCTCCAAACAAGAGACAAAAAATAAAATAAAATAAAAGCAAGGTATAGTTGTAAACACAGAGATGAGGAAAAGAAAAAGCCATTGAAGTGATACATAGCTGGATCTCTAAAGTCGTGAACAAAGGAACAGTCTGTAGCAAATCCAACTTACGGTTTTGGAAATAAATGCTATAGGCTTGGTCACCAAGGTTTGAATTTGTCTTAGAGGTTTAAAAGATAAGTACATTACTAAAGCTAAAGGAGAAATCTACTTTCTTTTCACAAAAGTTTTTCTTCTCTTCAGGAGCTCTATCAATTTCCAGATGAGACTTGACTGAAGAATGTAACTTCACTATTTGTGGACTAGGATATCTATGTTCAGGAAATAATGGATTTTTTTTCTCCCCCTGAGCTATATCTCATCACCAGATACAGTAGCAAAGATTCTTCATCAATAGGAAAATCAGATATAGGGAAGGTTAATTAGTCAGTCAATTTTAAATTAAAAACACAACATCTCCAACTTCAAAAATTTCTCATGTTAATCAGCACCAAGAAAAGTAGCAAGTAATGAGCCAGAAGCACTTATGGCAAATGAAGACATTCAGAATTCAGTACAGGGAAAATCTCATTTGAAATAAACTAAGATTCTCAAAAAAAAAAAAAAAAAAAAAAAAAATCACCACTGTCTAACCAGAAAATTTCAAGGAATAAGAACTATCATCCTCAGTACTCTCTTATCTGTATCAGAAGCAACAGATGCTTCAAAAGTTATTACCTGCTAAGTGGAAAATTGCAGACCAGATGGAGCTAATTAATTCGCAATTAAAAATTGCCACAAACCAAATAATATAACTAATTTTTTTGCTAGGTATGGTTATGCAAAAGATTGGACTCCCATTTTTGAAGCATCCAAAACAGTTATATAAGTTGATGGATGCTACAGAGCTGGATAAGCACCAACAAACTCAGATGTGCAGTAAACTTGGGTCAAAATTGCAAATCTGGAAAACAAATTTTAAAAAACTCTGAAACTTTGCATTATTTTGGCAGCAGTATTATTTCCCGATCTCAGCTGAAACCAGTTCTTGAAAAAGAGGGGGAAAAAAAAAAAAAAAAGAAAGAAAAAGATTGCCTTTGCAAGGCTACAAACCTAGCTGCATAATCAGGTAAAGGTTTTAGTAAAATTATTCTTCATACCTGGAATATGCAACTTATTTGAAGCTCTGAACAATGCAAAAGTTTATGTTCATACTTTGACTACTCAATATTTTTAAAAATGCCATCTCGCTGTAGACATTCATAGCATGTAGTCAACTGATTAGAGAAGGCAACCCGAAGTCCTGAACTTAGTTAATGAACCTAGAGCATTTCTGAGCCCTTGAACGCTCATGAGCATGTGCAAGTATGCATGTATATATATAAATGAAAGTTCCAGGATCGAGTCTTACAGACCGACTTGGTGCAGCTACTGGGGAGTATATATGCTGAGGGGGGAAAAGATATGAAAAGCCAATCTGAAATCTCTCCAACTTAATTAGGCTCTTTTCTGATTAAAGCCCTTCGCTTTCCACAGAAATGAATGGGACTTGGCATAGCCTCTGGATATCATGCAAACTGGGAGATAATCTGAATAGCAAACTCCCCATAAATTAGCAAAAATTCCTAGATTAGGAAAATTTCTGAAGATGATAATTTCACTGTATGTTCTCAGAGATACATGAGATAGCCAAGCTTTTATTACACTTGAGGCTCCTGGCTGCCACTCACATTCTCAGGGCTGTAGGGTAGAACCAGATCCTAGCAAAACATTTTGCAATAATGAAGGCACGGCCACATTGATACCTATTGTAACTTCTTCCATAAATACAAAAGTCTGTCATAGTTACTTCCTTGTTTTCCACTTCTGTGTTTCCTTTGAAAATGTTGCTCTGTCTCTTGTTTAAGAAAATGTGAAAGAAGACTGCATCATATCATAGAGTCAGTAAGGTTGGAAGGGACCTCTGGAGATCATCTAGTCCAACCTTCAAGCGAGTGGCTCATATGGGGATCAAACCTGTGACCTTGGCATTACTAGCACTATGCTCTAACCAACTGAGCTAAACCTAACCCATAGCATATTTGCAGGTGTTATCCAGTGAATGTAAAGAATAATTGGGGTTAGGAACTGAGGATTAAATATTAAAATAGATAAAAACATTGCCATTTATTTCAATAATGTATAAGCCTTCTCCCGCTTTAAGGTTTTGTTGTCTTCCTTTGCATTTAACTCCCTGAACATAAAGTAGGACATTAAAAGTGGAATGAAAAATGATACATTTAATTACCAACTATGAGACATGCCTATCACTTCACTCTTCTCCCTTCACCTCCCCCAGCCCAATAACAGTTGGACATTTCAAATGTGATTTTAGAGTAAATTGACAATTTGTCCTCTATCACCAGCCAGCCGATCCATTAGGATGACCTTTGAGCAAGCCCATTCTTGAATTAGTCAGAAACTATCAGGGAGCCCAATGGCAAAAGCAAATTGAACACATATCTTTAAAAATATACCTTTTCTGATGTTTTTAGACTCGAAAGTAAACATTTATCCCAGCTTTCTAAAAGCTCTTTGGAAATATTTGGGCTAAGTGTATTCTTTAAAAAAACATTAGGAAAAGCTATGCTACAATTCCTGATGAAGACTTGCTTCATCAGTTTTTCAAGATATCTGTTGATGTGGGGATTGTATGTCTCAGTTTAAGGTCCCTTATTTCCTCTTTCAGTCTGATATCCCGCCACATTGGGTGGCAGGCAGTCATGCCGTTATGACTGGTTTACAACATGATGTGATGATTAGCGGACAGAGTGAGCCATTTCTTTCAGTTCTTACCTTCCTGTTGACACAACTTTAAATGGATGAGGAAGATATAGATGAATTATTTAATGAAGTGTGAAGGGAAAAATCCTTCCGGGATATTTTTGCTTATGCAGTCATTATAGTAATTAGTTCCATAAAATGCATATATTGAAGGCCATGTCCACTTACCTGTAAATTTTATAAGCAAAGTATCCTGAGAAGTAAATAGAAGAAACAGAATTGTATCACAGAATCATAGAAATACTGGTTAGAAGGGGCCTCTAGAGGTCGATTAGCCTGATAAGAGCAGAGCTCCTCCTAACACAAGGTCAGATCATCTTTCACAGGATCTCAAGATATGTGCTCCCACATTAGCAATATATCAAGAACATAAGAAAGGCAGGAGCTAAAGAGGTGGAAAATCCTTTAGCTAACTTTATTCTTTCTCACTTGGCACTCTCCACATATTTGTTCCTCACGGAGATAATGAAAACTCATAGACAAGGAGAGGTGCAGCCATACTGCATCTGGGCTGTGTCCAAAGTATCATTATATCGGGGTGTGTGTGTGTGTGTGAAAAAATGAATCACAGGAATCACAGGAAGAGCAAGACCTGTTGTACTCTGCTTAACTCTGTACAGTTAAGACCGGCTTCTTCAGACACATTTACTTTATTAATATTATTAGCCTAGAATTGTCTAAAGATAAAATATTTAACTTAAAGGTTAACTGGAAAAACAGTCCAATTGGATTTGCATTTTAGAAACTGGCAAGAAGAGACACAGGAACAGACTGCAGCTAAAAAATAATGCTTTTCTTCCTGACTGCTGTGGATTTCCCTTGTGACCCTCCTAGCCATGCCATGATGATGAAATTAATGTTCAGCTTCACTCTGTAAAAGGTCAGCATGTCCAGACAGAGAAATGAAGCTATTCTAACCGTGTCAGGAGGCTCCCTGAGTCACTCACCCGTAGAATCCGAGAACGATTCCCAAGTTGGAGACCCGTTAGCAAACCTGAGCGAAAGATTTTCCCCTCCATATTGCAACCCGTCCACACGTCTGCTACAGAGTTTTGTTCTATTCACAAACCTTTCAAAGTCTCAGTGAGTTATTCGATTTTCTGTTGCCCTGTGAGAGGGCCCTCCACTGCCCCTGCCACACACGTTATTTTGCCTGTAAGAGAAGGCCCAGGCCCCTTAATTCAGTGGACTCAGTAGGCTCTGTAAGCCTTCACAGAAGCTTAGATAACCATCTGGGCATGACAGATTTTTTAAGAAAGTGACATTTAGTGATCATCTGAACCAAGTTGTTGAGTAAAGATGCCGTTTTGGCAGAGCCCTGCTAGTTGCAGAGCACAGTTACTCCAGTACTTTTCTAAATGCAGAAATCATTGGTCAAGGTGCCCCTGCCTTCCCCTCCCTCTCAGAGGCTCCCGCAGCCTGTGTTGAGCAAGTGTCTTGAGCATGATTCATCTGAGCTGCAGCCCAAGGCCAGCAGATGCTCCATTATTCCTGGAAAGGCGTTTACCTTGGGTAATTGCCTCATTCGGTTCTTGAGTGATCATTTAACTCCAGGTTAAACCTTTAAATGAAGTATTCCTATATTTTAACTCATTCATCTTCTTAGAGGTAGTCCTCTACAGCAATTACCTGTGTCAAATGGTCTGCACTGAACCATCACAAAAGATTCTGCTAAACAGACACTGCGTTTCTAACCTTGTATATATAAAACCAAGAAGCTTTTCAGATATTGCAATTTCCAGGAGAGGTTAAAGGTTAAGGTTATCTTTTTTTGTCAGTATATAAAGGGAATATTTTGGATGAAATGCTAAATCAAAAATTTGTATCTCATCTGCCTGTTAAAAAGAAATGCACATTTCAGTTACAGACAGTGTAGCTTATCTTTGCTTTAACTGGTTAAAATGAAACTAATGTTTTAGGTCAGCTGCACACACTCTACAAAATTTCTCTGAAAGATTTAAAATAACCTTGGTAAGTTTTTTTGTAAATAAATGTTCTTGGAAAGTTCACATGAGTAGAAACTTTCAGAATTTGACTAATACTCACAATTATGTTTCACATTATTCTATAATTTTTTACAGAAGTGTAAGAGGAAGCTGTGGTAGGGAATGGCACATTATTAGAGAGACTCTTCTGTCTCTCAAACTATAAAAGTGATTGTAATAAAGATAATTCTTTACCTGTGGGAGAGTGGACTCTGATGACATTGTAAAGCTTAATTGACTGTTTTTTGTCACATGGTCTTGTTGAATTGGGAGAATGAAGAGGAAAAGGCATTAATGTTGTTGTAAAAATAATTTATTAATTATTAAATGCTTAAATTATTAAATGTATTGTTTTATTATTTTAATTATTAAATGCTGCCATGTAGACTTTTTCCTACTCCACTTGGTTTTGCCCTTTACTAGTGATCAGCTGCAAGTCTACAATTGTTTATGTAATATTAACATCCATGATCCTGCCAAGATGTTTTTAGAACAAGAAGCCAGAATACACCTGCACACTTGCACGCATCAGAGATAGCACTCTTTCAGATCACAGAGGCACTATCCTGAGCGTATGAATGCTCTACATAAGCAGAGCTTGAGGGATTAACAAAACTGGAGAACTTGGCTGCAATTGACTGTACGAATAAAAGGTTAAGTAAAGCCTTTCCAGTAATTTTTCTCAGCATAATTACTCAATGAACTGCATTTGCACTTCCTTTGAGCAAGATTGCTTCTGAATTGCACCTGCAGTTGTAGTTCAAGGTGATTTTTCTTTTAATAGAAGCCAGTATTTTCACAGAAGCCAGAGAGATGCTACATAAAGCCATGTTTTAAATCTGCTCTTCTATTTAGAGGTAGAAGTATGAGGCAGATACTTTAGAGTTGGGGGGAAAAGCATGAGAGCAAGCTGTATGAGCATTACTGTAAATTATAGCAAATGTTATATATTTTCCGCATGCTTTGCTATATAAAAAATTGAATCATTGGATAAACAGCCTTACTTTGAGCAATCTTCTATGCTAATTGGTGAGAGTGTCCGTGCATATATCACCTAGGAAACTGTCAGCCGTGTGAGGTATCACAAGATATCCTCGTTAAAGTACAATGAGTTTGGATCTAATTCTGCAAGTGTCTGAAGAGGTTACATCTATAATACTGAGTAATTCAGATTCGTGAAAAAACGAAAAATCCAAAAAGCTTGGCATGAGAAAGGATGTTTTATTTTTCACTTCAAAAATCACTGAAAGTTCTAATTATTTTCACTTTTATAAAGTTATAAATCAGATGATCTCAAAAGGCATTACAATCCCTGATGTGCTTAATCTCATAATGCCCAAGAGATAGAAAGCTTCCTTAAATTACATTTTCTAGGGCTTACAGGAAACCATAGCTCAGCCAAGCACAAATTCCAGATCTTCTTACCCCTTATCTATGCTTCAGTTATTGAACAACCTGTCTTACTAATGGCTCTCGTATTCTCATTTTATTTTCTTAATTTTCTCTTCAATGAGATATCTCTGATCTTCTTAACAGACATCAAAATATTATGACCATACAAAGCCAGCAATTAATTTTGCTGGAAAATCGGACTAGTTTTCAGCTAGATCTGAGTCTTTCAAGTACCTTCAGAAACAATTTGCATTCTAATTAAAATAAGTAACAGTAAATATTGAGCAAATGCTGACTACTTTTATTGTTTAAGAAGCAAAACATAATAAAATTCATCTTTATTTAATGAAATTTTGCTTGTAGGTAGATCTTAGGTAACTGCACAGAATTTGATTGCCTGAGAGCTTATATAAAATGTTAACAAAGGTTCTCTTTATTTTTTCTTTCCTTTTTTCCTCTTTCTCATTCCCCCCTCTCCCATCAGTCCCTTAAGGAAAATGTTCTTTCTTATCCTTCCTTTCACAGAGAGAAACAGAAGACATCACATCTCCTTTATTGCAGAAATAGATCCTCTTTAATGTTTCTGGAATTTCTCCTTTGTGTCTCAAATCAGCAGAATTTGAGAGCCGTAATGAGAAATAGCAAGGTGAAGTTAAAAGCGAAATGCCTCGAACAGAAACACATGTCCCCACTGTCAAAAACTTTTCTTCCCCAAACAGCAGAATGTAGAATGAACCCTGGTAAGTTCTGAGTTGCAGTAGAGATTCTTTGTGGAAAATGAGAAACTGTGGTAAAGAAAATAGACAGCTAAGGAAGACCTAAAGGAACAGGAGAGATGACTGTGCATAAGCAGAAATGGTGGAAAATTTAATCTGGAAAAAAAATCTTTGAAGAAGGAACAAAAAATATTTTTTCTTTCAATAAATTAATAAAATAGTAGGAATATGTGAACCATGTCATAATCTTTCCCCATTTTCAGATGGGATATGAATTCTCTGCATTCTTAACAAAGATGCAGTCTTTACCAGACTAATCGATATTACTCTATTGAAGACACTGTAGAAGGCTGTGGTATAGTGGCAGATATATGAAGTAATGTGTTATTTTCACTAAGTAGTCCTTCATTCTTAAAAGATGATAAAATTTGAAAAAGTACGTAACCAACACTCTTAAAATCTCTTTGAACCTCAACTATTTGTGACCAGTTATTGTAATTTGTATTAACCATCTGAGTTCTATAACCTGTGCAGAAATTCCAAGAAGGACAAAACAGGCTTAAAAAGGGACAGCTATTTTTAACTGTCAGCCCTAATTTCAAAGAACAAATCTTTACATTCTTTCTCATGACTTTCCATAAGCCCCTATCACCTTGAATGGGAAGCAAATGCAATGATTACAAAATCTGTCATGTGATATCTAAAAACTGAAGGAAATATTGAAGGCTGATGTTATTCTGGTAACCAGAAAGGGCAGCATGTAACAGGCTGAAAAGGATCTGGGTGCTTACGGAGAGCAAATCATTTGGTTGTGAAATATGGGCTGGTGTTATTGGTACGCATTATAAAAATGTTTGAGTTCTGACAGATGTTAACTGATGGGTAGCAGATTTTGGTGTCCAAATCATTGTAACACTAATAGAAGTCTCCAGCATGAATAATTTTTAACACAAAAGAACAGATACTAATATATAATTTTGATAGACTGTAAGATAAACAGTGAATATAAATAAAGGGATCAATACAGAAATATCAGCTTTAACTACTGTGTTGAAAAAAAGGTAAGAAAAATTAGAGTGCATGTCATCAAAAAATACAGTCTAATAATGAAGTTTTATTAGACCCCGGAATAGTCTCTTGGGGTAGTAATGGAGCTATTATATGAGACATTCACAGGTAGCTAGGACAAAGTAGTAGAAATAAAACCATAGGAAGTGATATTTTATTCCCAAGAAAATGGATAAGATGACGTGGTCTCTTTCTTGATTTCTCATTTCTATGAGCACTTTGAAAATTCCCTGGAAGTGGAGTTTACAAAAAGCATTGTCCTATCCACTCTTTACTGTATACATAGCATCCTGGTTGACTTCAATATTTCTTATTAACGCTATCTCTAGCAGCTGCTTTGCTTCCCTTTGTTCCTGAATTGCTGGCTCCTTGTTTTCAACTGCTACCCATTTGCTGTTGCAATTGCTCTTCTACCCTTGAGACTCTGGCAGGCAGTGAGCACTTCTGAGGCGCTAATCAAGCTTTTACAGAGTTCCACTGAACAGGCAGCAGCAAAGCACCTTGTCAGGGAATGCTAGGTACACAAACCTTACTCTTTTATGATGCCTTTTTTGGCTTTTTTTTTTGGACTTGTTTTGACACACACAGATCTTTGTCCACAGAGCTGATGCAAATACATACAAGCAAAAGTGATTTATGTTTAATTAAAATGTTTCCTAAAGCATAATTTAGCATAAACATCTTTCAAAAATACAGGCCCCAAATAAGGACTCTAGGGAACCATTTAGAAAATGAGGTATAAAAAAATTGAAAAAACACAACTATTTAGGAAAAGAAGTTCCAATTTAATAATTCATGCCATTCCTCCATGCTTTTAGTTGGGATGAGGAAGTAGGGACAGTGCTTTTGAAAAAGCATTCTAAAAATGTACACTTTGAGCTTTCAAGATATTCCAGCTTTCTGTGTGGGTCAACAGAATCAGTGCTTTGTAGTAAAGTTGGATCCTTGTCCTAGAAATTTTAATTTATTAACTGTTCAAGTTAACTCCCAGCTCTAACTCCTGAAATTCAGCTGTAATTTTCTCCATGATTCGTCCTAGTACACACTCCAACTAGTCACACTTTCTCCTTTGACTCATGCTCAGTTGAAGAAAAGGATCTGATTTTTCCTAAGCCTTTAATTATATTTGAATGTTCATATAAACAAACACAAAGAGCAAACAAAACCATCTTTCATCTAGATCTAAGCATCACTAATACACACAATATACATATTCATTTAGACACATTTTCTTTACCAAGAACTAGAAGATCTACTCCCACCATTTTACAGGGGGAAGAAAGGAATGTAAGAAATCTGTTAGGCAGAAAATCTTGCTAAAATGGGCCTAGACCCTGTATCATTTTCCTTATTTTACTACTGAGTAACACTACTTACCTTTTAGTATTAAATACATAACATGATAACATCTTGTTTTTCTGCTCTGGCATTACAGATAGGTCATCATTTGTTTTGACAAGTATGGTAGCTGGTTAAAGGACTGAGATTACTAGCTTATCAGGTCTAATATTCTACAACTGGAAATCGGGCTGATTGATATCACCTGACTGACCCTTTGTTCCTCATTATATACTGGGTTCATCGTATGATGTCAAGTATGATGTAGGAGAAGAGGAAGAGTAGCTTCATTTTTGCTCCTTATAGTAAGTGTATTTTGATACTTCAAGGAGAAAAAAGAAATAGGAAACTGTATTTTTATGTCATTTGAAACAACTATGAATTCACTGGGCATGTTTCAGGTCAGGATAGGAAAACAGTGAATTTTTTTTGCATATCGATGTGAAATAAGGCTAGGCAGGGGAGATAACTACTGGTTGTCAATTCAACTACTCTTTGTCCACGAAGGAAATCTGAAAAGGGAAGTCTTACTACTTTACCATTGTAAATTGCATGCATGTAGAACTACAGAGGGATTATGGAAAACTGAATGCTCCACTGAAATATTTTCAACCATACAAAGGCATTTGTTTTTTAAAAAGCAGTGTTAAAAATGTGTAACAGGTAGTCGCCTGTGTTGTACAAGTAGAAAGAGCTCGGTTGACTCCCATGCTGAGACTGCAAGGTAGTATCCTACCTCTGTGTCCTAGTTCTCTGGTTTGCCTAGATAAACTGGTTATCCAGTTTATCTGGATAAATATTTATGAATATTTATGACTGATGTCCTTCAGGAAACTGTTCATGAGCTTTAACACTATAATGTGTTACTGCTACTCTTACTGGCGTTTTTCTCCTGGCTTCCTGGCAGTTGACTGTTCCCTGACCTATTAATTTAGTGAAAAATTGTACTAAAATGTTAAGAAAATTATGAATGGGAATGAATGTAAACTTCTGGATGTGGAAGTGTGTGATGAAAACAGTGGCAGGAGAGAAGCTAATGAGAAAGGCAGGTGTTCATCATCCCTAATTATCAGGTCATCAAGATCCCAGCACAGGGGAGAGTATGGACAGTGAGTAAATACTGATGACTAATCACTGTGAGACCCTAAAGCATATGATCATCAGCCTAAAAAAATGAGAGAGAGAATAACTTAATAATGTTCCTTGTTTTCTGTGCTATCTCAAGAAATTTGGTGTAGATCACTTAGATACAATCTTCTTGTAGCTTGTCCAGCAGCCAGATACCTTGGACACATGTGCTTGGTGTTGGTAAGTTTGAGGGTGTAAGAGTGTGAATGCTACTGAATGTAATCAGTTTTTTCTCAAAATGAAATCACCTTCCCTTCCTACAAAATTTCATTGATCTTTGCAACCTCATTGCTACACTTTTGTATTGTTTTCTACAAGTCAATAGCTCTCAAAATACATTAATTTGGCTAGGTAGTGCACACCATTAAGATGAAGGGCTGAACAAATAAATCTATCCTCTAGAACTAAAGAAAGTAACAGTAGCAAAGGTATGAGTCCATCATTAAACTACTTGCTTTTCCTTCCTGTTGAGTATTTTACTTTCCACTTTCTAATGAGCAGGCACTGTGTCTCATACAGTCAATATATGACACACCAAAGTTTGTGGCTGAATCACAAACATGCATTTTTCTCTTAGAGTTATGACAGAACAAGCTGAGGATCTTAAACATCATTATATTAATATAAAAGCTCCCATTAAGTTTTGCTTCTTATTTTTTGACAGTGATTGATTTATAGCTTGTTCATTCAAAATAATTCCTTTGAGATTGAAAATAATAATAGTGGCATAAGCAACATTTATTCTTTAACATATTTATTATTGCTAGACATTTGTCTACATAGGTTTTAGTATATTATTGACTTTTCTATCATTGCAGTTTTTACAAATAGAACAATAGAATGTTTTTTTTTTCTCTTTCATCATTGTATCTTTAGTTCTGTTAGAGTAGAAGTACATTATTCTGTGTTTCTCCATACTTTTTTACATTGTTGTGGTTGCATAAGGCTTTCCTCTGCAGGTCAGGTTTCTAACTTACTGTCTCTTTCTGAGCTATATGTAATTGTTATACAGGCTGGCAGAGCCAAGTAGCAGATCCAAATCAACTGGATGGAATTTGATGGAAAGCAAAATGGAATAAGGAGAAGTATATAGGAAGCAGAAGAGGGCACATATAAGGACTGACACACTGCAGAAACATAACATCACTATGTAGTAGTGATAGCTAGAGATTCAGAGTCTTGCAGTTTTTTATTCCAGCACTGATTTAGTATGTGAATTTCTTAAACTCCAACTGGGTGTTGGTGGAAAAGAATCTCAGATCTTTATTTTACTTGCCTCCCTTACGATATAGATAGCAGAGAGTGGGAGAGGGCACAAAAACCCATATGTCCAACGATAAAATACTTCAGGCAGTTTTATATAGCTTTGTCTGGGTTTATGCTTATTACAAAGAAAAAACAAGTCATATTTGATATTTAAGGAGGTTGTAAATGTGGATTCCTAAATTGCTGTTGAATATGTATTCTCTACCCTTGTAGTTAAACCATACTGACCACTGAGTCACCTGTACTTAATGGTGGTAGCACCTATAAAAAAAAAAAAAAAAAAAAAAGGTTGGCTAGAAGAAGACTGGAAAGTGGAGAATGAAAAAGTTCCTGTTCAAACAGCGGAGGAACACATGAATCAGTTGTTTTTGTGTATTTTTCTTCAGATCTAGTGCATACCACCATCTAGTGGGCCCTGAATATAATATAAAATGGGACCTCTAGCTTTAATGTAATTTGTTTTGATGTTTGAAACTGAAAATCCCCAAATAACCTTTTAAAAGAAGCATTATCAGTAATTTAATATTTCCTACAGAATTGCAGTCTGTTAGAATTAACATGCAAGATTGCACGTGCTCTTGACCTTGACTAATCTGAAGGTGCCCCACCAGAATTCACAGAAGTGGAGGCAAGGGGATCAATATTTCATAATCCCGTTCTTCTTATTGCACAGAGAGCCACTGAAACACAGTATGTAATGCTTAATCCACAGAGGAAGTGAACTGCCTTTAATAAACAGATTTGCACACTGCATTTACAACTTCTGAAATTGGTTCTAATACTGTGTCAGTTGTATAGTCAATTAGGAAAAAATGACCTTGTGTCAACACTGCAAGAGATCTTTCTCAAAACCATTTCTGAGGTAGTTAATGGTAGATCTTTCTACCAGGCAGTAAGGAAAGCAATGTTTTAACCTGGGGTCTAAAATTATGGTCTTCAAGACTGGGATAGTTGGAAATTATTTGGAACCAGTTTAATAAAAGCTACATACTTTAACATAATTTAAAGTTTATAAACAGTATATTCTTAAGCTCTTTCATGACCAGTAAGGTTTTCCTTAACACTAATAGGTGTTTTCCTGTGTAGAGGCTGTGGACCAGGTCTCATCATGAATTCAGCAATCTAAAGGGAATTCCATTAGATAAGATGCTGAACTGTTTGTACAGAAGCCCAGAAGATGGGGGCAAGAGAAAAAAATGCAGGTTAGATGCTGCATTTTTGTTTTAGCAGTCAAGTAATAACTTTTTTTTGTTGACTTAGACTACTTTGAATACTGGAAATCTCCCAATCAAGAGATCTGGATAGAAGAGTGACTAGAAGCTTTGCTCCATTATTGAATTAGGGTTTTTTTGTGCAGTACAGAAACAGGAGTCAGATGGGCAGGCAAAATTAACACTTTAATGGGCAGAATGTATTAATAAGTAACTCCATGTCAAGAAGTTCAGCAGAATTCTGAACAGAGGAGCAGCAAATAGAGGGGAGTGAAAAAAGGAAGAGATGAGGCAAGCACACAATACCAAAATGAAGGCCAGGTGGCCTATAGGTGTGTAGCTGTCAACCAGTTAAAGGTGACGAGGTTGTCATAACGCTTCTGACAAGCTCAGGCCCTCTTCTGTAATACTGTGCAGCTGCAAGCTTATCTTGAGGCGTATTCATTAACAGTGTTGCTCAAGTAAATGAACAAAACATAAAATAAATAAAAACCAACAGTATGTATCTGTTTTCTTCTGTCTGGTTGCTGTCCACAATCTTACTTATAACTATTTGCCAGTGGGAATCGGGGGCTGCAGCTGGACATACCTAGCAGTAGCTAATAGCCACTGTGGTGAGAATGGAAACCATAAGAATGAGCAAATCTCTCTTCTATGCTTTATCATTCAGCTTTCTAGAAACCAATTTTGAGAGAATATTTTGGTCAGGAGCATATATAGATTTGTGAAACAAAGATGTTTTCCAGCAAAAACACTGTTTTGCCTTACTCTTTGCAGCTTCAGTAGCATAAACCTTCAAAGTTGTCTATGATTTAAGCACTGGCAGGTATGCTGCTGGTGACCTGTATTAAAAAGTATAGTTTAGGATTAAGTGTTGTTATGAAATTTCAGCCAATATTCCAAACAATTTTTTCCTTCTCTACCTATATCTCTTTCTTTCTCTTAAAATATTTTTTTCTTTTTCAGTCTAATATATGAAGAATGTCATGACAATACATTTATTGCCTAAAACTGTTCATATTGGTGCTTGAAGTCAGTAATTTAACCTTGTTTGAAGTCTTAGAAGTTTCTTGATGAAATGCTATAGCACAAAAGCGAGATAAAAATTTTGGATAGATATAAGAATAATTACTAGAAAATGGGAAACAATTTTACTCTATATTCATCACTCATGAAAGTAACATTGAACATCCTTTTCTGAGAAATATAAACAACTGGAAAGAGTGAGGAAAAGAGAAGTTGAGAACTGGAAGGAATATGCAAAGAGACTGAAAGAGCTCATTTGTTTAGCTTATTGAGGGGGAAAAGAGAAGTGAGGAGATGATAATGGTGTATGATCACCTTCACAGTCAGGAAAATACTAGACACTGAAAAGGTCTATGGCATAGTACAGACATACATAACAAGAAATGATGTCTATAAATTAAAGTACAGGATTAAAATTAGAAATATAGCCTACATTCTCAATATGAGGGTAATTAACCATTGCAAAACTTTACTTAGGAAAATTGCCCATTCTTCACCTATTCAATGAAGTCACAAGTTATTGGGCTCTATACAGGAGTGATTAGATGGAATTCAATGGTCTGTTAGATAGGAGGTTGGATTAGATGGTCAAATAATACTTATTGACCTTAAAATCAATAAAATGTTTGTAAATTTAAGCCCTTAGTATCATAAAAAAATTGATCATCCCAATCTGTTTCATCTCTATGTGCCTGTGTTAATAGCAAATCTTTATATTGAAAAAATGTATGAGAGTAACGCAGTGCAAGACAGACTGTTCTCTGCCTCTACCCTTTCCCCTGCACTTCTCCATATGGTCACAACTTTGGGGCTTGTCATCGTATCCACTTATTTAAAATCCAGCTCATTACAAATAAATTCCTAACTAGTTTACAGCTATACCCTGGCAAGGCAGGACGAAAAAAAGTGCTGAGTACTTAATGCCAGCTATACAGCCAGTTGTTTCCGTCTACATCAACCCACAAAGCATGTGGAAACGTGCCATTCTCATGCCAGAGGCAAGGCAGGCAATTGCTATCCTCCATTAACCCACTGCTGGTGTACTAGTCTTCTGTATTTTAGAGTTATCTAAAAGAGGTTTTGTGTATTATAAGTGGACATTTGCCACCTCCAACTCTTCCTTTTTATTGCTCCTTTAGCAGCAGTATAAGAAGCACATGATAACACAAGTTTGGGGTGGGGGGGAGGTTGTCATGCTATATACAATTGAGAAACATGGGTGTTTCTGTTGAAGCAACGCTGAAATGCATCTGTGACGCTCATAAATAGTTATGGGTGAGGGGGTGGAAGGCATTCCTGATTTAATTCCTCAGGAGAGGAGTGAGAGAGAAGGGATACAGAGATCTTCAAATAGAGAAGGAGCCGCCAACATTAGCATCCTGAATAATAATATAGAGATTGACCAAGGAGATTTAAAAACTTCAACGCATCTTGGAAAATAAAATTCACTTCTCTGATAACAGTCATTGAAGTTAAGCTATTGCAAAATATAGTTTACAGAGTAAGTGAATACAGCACAGGAATGAGAAAATATCTTTGTATCCAATCTGGAATGGTCAGATACTCATTTCCTAGCAGTTCAATGGCTATCTATAATATTAGTCTTAATCCCGAAAGCCGAGATCTGTTTCTAACCTATTTGCCCTGACAGCCAATTAGTGATTCCTCAGTGACTTCTTCTGTAAACCATTTTGTTCTAATTTACTGATGAAAAATATTTAGTATAATTCACATTCTGCTAAGCCAGTGCTTCATACAAACCTATGTCTAGTGTCCTTTACTCACTCGAAATAAATTCTTCTTGTTTAGACTTAGTTTACCACATCAACATCAAATGGACTAGATCAATTCAGAACTTTAGCATGCTTTCTGTCCCCCTCCCGTTTCCCCAACAGTCTGTAGTAACTGCATCAGTCTCTCTTAAAAGAAGCAGAAGCATTCCAATGAAATACATGGACCTCCCATCTACAGTCACATTCACATGCATCTCAAGCATTCATCAGTTTTTAAAAACAAGATATATAGTTAGTTTTGAGATAAGCAGCTTTCTTGGCTTTTGACCCCAGCTATATGCCACAAAATGAGTCACTCAACAATTTAGATAAAGAAGACTTTGCAGTAGCTACAAAACATCATTCAGGCAGATATGGTAGCAGTAAAAATGCTTTATCTTTCATCAACATCATCTACTTATTGAGCATCCACCAAAGACAAACTGCACTTTGAGTCTAACAGCTGACTTTTAGTTGCCAAGTCTGTAGCAATCTTGCCGGTTTGTATTTGATTTTTTCACTCATTATCAGTTATCACTAAATTTTCCTAAATATCCTAACCTTTGGTAAGCTAAAACTCACCTCAAAAATAGCCTATTTGCTACAATGCACTGGAATGACATGCATGATCCAGATACAGACCTGTTCCCGAACAGTATGAAAACCCTAGTTTTTCACAAATGATTGATATGTTTGGAATGAAAGCTTTCCCTGAGTTTATCGGCAGGTTTAATCAATTCCTGCAAAAAAACCCACCATCACAAGGAGCCTCACCTAGGAGACATTTTTGCATAACTTACTCATGTTTTATCTAGGGAAAAGGAATAATCTCAGGTTTCTTCTGTTTCTATAACAACCAGGACAATTTTGGCCATTCGTAAACACTTTAGGATTGAAGCGCCTTGTACAGTTGTGCTACCCAGATGTTCCTTTGTCTCCAGTAAAATAGACACAGCAACAAGTTTCGTAGTGTTTTCAGCTGCCTGCCTCTCTTTTCTAACTCATTCTCTTCTGTGTTTGCTATAGTTTTATGGTGTCATTTTCAGTTAGATATTTTAAGAAATTTTTGCCTTCCTGTAGCTTTTTTCTAAATGAATATAAACTTACTGTATCATCTTAGGAAGCTTTGAACATTTACTGCAGGTGTTTAAAGAGAGCTCAGGTTAATTTAACGTAAGATTTTATAATTCTTATGGTGTGTGTACGTACATGTATATAATATACCACACACATGCACACTAAGTATGTGTACAAAAATAGCTGATTAACAATTTTTGGAACAGTATGGTCTTGCTGCTTTTACTCTGATTTCCTGTTCTTGTTGTTGTCTATTTGGTTGCACATACAACAAGAACAGGAATAACCCTGCTTTGTCAGAGGTTTAATTATTTTGTCATCTATGCTTGTTTTTGAAGCGTACTGGAGCAAAGTATTATGAGCAGCCCAGCTGTCACCCTTATCACTGTAGCTCTGAAGACTGTAGACCTGATTCCCATTGTAATGTAATTAATCTTCTGCCGTGCACTAATGGATGAACGAGCATATTTACTGCAGCGTAAAATCCTAATTATTTCCTGAACAGATGCATAAAGAGAATTTAAATTAATGGCAAGTGACAAATGTGATAAATGTAGATTATATCTTTAAATACTAACATTCTACATTGCAGAGCTTTTTTTCAGTACTTGGAGTTTTGAAACCTCCACAGGAAGTGTTTTACCCTTGTAATGAAGACTGTTTCACAGACAGATGTTACAGGCATCCAGTAGCTCCCCCCCTGAGAACAGTCTTGCCCAGCAGGTATGACTAGGTTGTGTTGCGTTCATCCAGATGGCAGGACCACAATCTCTCAGTCAAGTAGTCAGAGTGCTCCTTTCATCCCAGCTCCATTGCATTATATTCGTGCAGTATTTCCTATCCAGAACTCTGACTGAGAGAGGTCATCATCTTCCCCTCTTTAAACTGTCTTAAAATTTGAGTTTTCATAGAAAAGAGTAGATCTAGATTTTAAATTTTGAGCCATTTATGGTGCAGCTAGGCTTATTCTCAAGCTTTTCTTTGAAATTGTAAGGGACAACTTGCTTTATAGATCACAGCTGGGAATATGACATGCTCACAACATTTCAGGAATTGGAAATTTCAAGGAAAACATGCAGGTTTTCTAAGTTGCCCATGACCATTGTCAATAGTCTTGTGGTTCTTTCAAATGCTGAGAAACTTCTACCATATGCAAAATGGCTTTTCAGCTGTCAAGAGAATATAAGCAAGTTGATTGATTTTGATTATCAAATTCCATCAGCCTCAAATGCATTTAAAATAAGTTATTTATAAAGTAAACAAGATTCCTAAAAGACCTACTTATTCATTGGTCACATTAGTAATGTGAATTTTAACAATGTTTAATATTAGTCATATTCCCAGAGAAGGCTAATCTAAAATTTCATCTGCAAGTCCTGTGAGGACCATCGCTGCATGATCTACAATTCTGCCTCATTCAGGGAGCACAGACATAATCTCAGATCTGGACAGAGATAAAATGTATTCTACTTCTCCAGATTCATCAAGCTCTGACTTGACTTGACAAAGCACGCTTTATTTGTATGTCACCTAAGTTCTGAATTCTTTTAAGGATAAAAAAAAAAAAAAAAAAAAGTATTTATTTATTTATTGCTTCGTTTTAGCAAAACAGTAAAAAGCTGCTACTGAATGCATCTTGTGAACTACATACCAGCCTGACAAAGCAAGGATAGTACAGTCTCTGCAGCGGTACTAATGCTCTCATAAGAATAGTAATTTTTTGTGAAAATAATAGCTTTCTAATTTTTCACATCACCTCAATTAAGTTTCTCCTCTACATCAATTCCCATCTTCTTTCAGTCAGTCTAAAGTAGCTTTTGAGATATGTATGACCCTGGAGCTTTACACGGCTTTCCCGTTTCTCAGAATCCGTAAATTCTGTCTGTCTCTCTCTCCTAGCTCCCTGTGTTGCCTTGAAACTACCCTTCCATGTCGTGTTTGTCACTTCTCGGTTCTTCCATCTTCTCTCCAGCCACATTACAGCTCCATCCTGCCCACTGCAGTTACCAGCTCCTGACAACTCTCTTCTCAAGTGCGCATTAGATTTAGATATCAGTATAATGATGCAGCAGGGACTCCGAAAGTGCTGCAAATTAGATTTGAAGGAATATATTAAAATGAGCTCTCTCTCGTTCCATACCAAGGGGGATATTATGAGAAACTAGAACAACTAAACATTTACCACTGCCTGGAAATAAATGTTACAGGCAGCAGAGCAAAGTGCAGCCAAATACAAAAGAAATTCAGTGTAGTGTACTAGTAGGATGAATAATATAAAAACCTAAGGTTTAATCAGAATATATTTAATTGTCTTAGAAGCTTGTTAAAGGCAATCAGGCTGTTACCTGTTAGCAATTGGCTTTTGCCTTTAAGTATGAAGGTTTATATCGTGTTCAAGTTCTCATTATCCATGTAAATATATAATTCCATTTAAGCTCTTAACCTCAATTATATCCTGTGGCAATGAGTTCCACAGGTTAATTATGCATCATATTTAAAAAAATTTCTCCTTTCATCAACTTTATATTTATCTCTTGATAATTTTTTCTTTTTGACTCTTCTACAATTTATGTAATTTCCTAGAAACTGCCTTTCTTGTACTCCATCTCTGGGCTTTTTTTTTTTCTTTTTTTTTTTTTTTCCTTTTCCCATTTTTCTCCCTTAGAGGAGAAAAATTTGACAAGTTATCTCTTATTTTAAATAGTAGCTCTAAAATAATTAAAATATGTGATATCAAAGTCAAAATTCTTCCTTTGACTTTAGAGCCACCTAGTAGAACACCTTTCAATATTTTATTTGAAAAATGGAACTCTTCTGTTCTGAATGTCACCATAGAATAAAATGCAACTTCTTAAACAGGCACTTTATGTAGAGGAAATAACTGCACTCAAATTATTCTGCTTGTTGGCAAACTGGAAATTGTGCTAAGTTCATTTTCATCAAGCTGAAACTGCAGACTACGAATAAAATAACAATACAAACCCGCAAATGCTATTACTAAACATTTAGCCAGGCCACATTTCTCAGGCTAGATTTCCCAACCTTATCAACACTTAACTCTAAAGACAAAATTGGGGTGAGAGAGGGGGAGTTTTGGGAAATAGTGGTTTCCCTGGATTTTAAAATATTGGGTGTAGCCATATATACAACCTGTTATCTATGGCAGAGTAATTGACTGATGCTCAGTGTACTGGAAATGTATACTTTACATATAGGAAACTGATGTTGCCAAAATATCATTTTAGTCCTTTGTTTCTTAATTCTTATTCCTTGGAAAAGCTTATCAGGGAAACATTTTGACAAATTTAATGATTTAATTCAATTTTGCCTAATGCATTCAAATTTATTTTCCTCATGCTTTTCATATTACCTCTGCTATGTTATAGCTGGGGAAAGATTGTGATGGAGCAAGCACAAGATTAGTCCAGAAACTGTAATTTACAACGGAATTGTTCTTTGTGTTTCTTCAGACACATGTAGTTCCAGTGGACACAAAGGGCAAGTTTTTAATACTAATCAGGCGTACAGATCCACTACAGCTGTGTAATAGCATGTCAGGCTCTCCTCTGCTTTGTTTGCCGTCAGCAGGAAATCTGAGTTCCAGCTGTTTGGCTCAGTTCCTTCCTAAGGCCAAACTTGGTGAAAGAGGGTGTGGAATTTCACTTTGCCAAAGCAAACAACAGGATTTCCTGGACGACTCGGGCTATGTCGTCAGGATGACACCTCCCTCCACCACCCCATCCCAACTTTAGGGTACTCTGTAACCCTGGGGAGGTGGACAGAGAAAGGTAAGGAGGGGTAGCTCTTGTAGCCTTCGTTTTTGTGTGTAAGGGAATGATCCTATCTGACTTCTGAGCTGATCCCATTTGATCTGGAACCATGGGAAGAGTAAACATGGAAGCCTGGTCTCCAGACTATTGTTTCCATGATTAACACATCAAAGAAGAATTTGAGTTCAGTTCTCCAGCCTTGTCAGTTCTAAATTCACGCAAAGTTAGAAAAATAAACCAATTTTAAAAAATGAGCTGAGCCTCAAGTTTCATTAATCTATTTTTCTAGTGCTACTTAAATAGACTGTTTTTTGTGAATACTCAAGAAGAATGAAAATGGATAGGCAGCTTAGTTCTTAGTCTTTCTATGCAGCTGTTCTCAATCCCCGAAGCCATGGGGTCACACAAAATTCCAAACAATTATTAGGGATTCTGAGCTGTGATAACTTTCCTTTTACCTCTGTTCTTTGCATTTACAAACGAAGTCTGGAATGTCATCAGCACCATAACTCAGTTATTTCAGTTCAAATCCTGGATAAAACAAGTGCTATGCTCCTCAGTACAGTATCTTATGGTGAATGCTTCTCTAAATCTCATTTAAGAGAATAATAAGGAATTTAATATATCTTGAATAAACTGATAAAATTTAGAAAAGACTTAGAATTTAAGCCTTGCCTTTTTGTAAAGTCAAAATATTTTGAAGTAGTGTAATATCAGTATTTCTGTGCTAGATTTGTAGAAATGTAAGCACAAGGAAGTCAGCTGTCCTCCCTACAGTCAGGCTCAGAGACAGTGATAAAGCTGGGAAAAGGGCCAGGTTTTCTGATGGGTGATCAGTGTGACAATATTGCCTGCTTTCCTTAAATGCTCAGTAGTCCTTTCAGGCTTCTGGTATTCAAGGAATGGAGGGTTAGACCTTTCAGATGGTAACTATATTTAGAAAAGACTGTTGAAAATATACGATTTAGATATTTGCTCTATATTATCTGTCCCTAATCACTAATTATAAGGAGCAGAGTTGTGCACAAATCCAATTTTCATATTTATAAGAAATTTGTTCAAGTTTTTTACTTTTGTTAACGCACACTTTTAAATGAAAGGTCACTTCAACATTAAAAAAAACCCACAACAACATAAAAAAAAATCCACAAATGTTAAAACAATTTTCCCCGTGAATTTTTATTTTTCCTTAAGAAAATGCTACTCAGATTGACATACTCATGCTGAAGGTTTCCTCTTATAACAACCCCCCCCCCCATTTTCTAGAAGCATAAGCAAAACAGTTTGGCCAGTTCTACTAAAGATTTTGAGACATGGATAGAAAATTTAATAATTCACGAGGCCTAGTTAATTCTACCTTAGTAGTTATGCCCTTCAAATCTAATGGGAGGGGAACTTGTTCAGTCACAAAGTCGAAAGAGAATTTGATGGTGCTTTAGCAAGTATGGCGTAAGCAAGATAAAAGCAGTAGCTACTTGTACAGGCTTGTTTTCTGACTGTAAGTGTACTGTAGAGGAGGACTACTATTCAGTACACTGGGCAGCTACCAGTTACAGCACTCCTCTTGGTTATAGCAGAACCCTAGAGGTTGCTATAGTCTGGAGGCATCAAAACAATATCACTTCAGATGGTGATTTTTTGCATGATGCTGATGCTGCGCTACATGACACTCCGTTGCCTGGTATAAAGGAACAAATGTTAACTATTCATTACTTCTGTAGCTGAGATAAAAGTACCAGCAAGCTATATGTGCAACACTCTCTCCCATATAACATGTGTTTAAGTAAAGTTTTGCTCTGCCCATCTACATCAAGGGACAGATGTATATTTTGGCACATGTTAGAGTCCTGCGTCCCTTGTGATCCCCTTGATGGTCCTGGCTGGAGCACACGACAGCGTATTTTTCTCACCTGAATGCGTCAGTTCCCTTTCTACAGAAACCTTTTTTTCTCAGGGAGAAAAAGTGGTCTGTTCTAGTGCTGGTGTCACCATATGGCTTTGGGAGCCCAGAAGGACAGGCTAGTGAAAAAGTCCATCAGTTTAGATATAGCCAAAAACACTTGGTTCTATTTACACAGTGTGTGGGTGACTTTAAATGTCTCGGGGTAGCTAATGCAGGAACAACTCTTGTTTGGGGATATTGTCGGTAATGGTTTTTCTGCAAGCAACTTCAAAATTTGTCTTTAAAAATTGCAGCACTTTACTGTGGAAAAATCTTGTAGCGAAACGGGAGTTATCACAGCCAGTGCAAAAGCTGTAGAAGAAACTTGGCCATCTGAACTTCCTTTTGAGCTGGCCAGCTGTGCATCTGGTTTCATGGCTCTTATGATCTTTGTAATAAATGCAAATATATATTAGAGTAGAATTTCAGGATGAATGGAAGAGCACATTGAAAGAGGCTTTAAGGCCATTAATATCTTCTGAAACAGCTTTTCTCTCTAGCCTCAAAGACTGATAGTAGAACATTTGATAGTGTACTGTGTCCAATATTAGCCTTAATTGTCTTTTGCATTCATCTCCCCTATGGATGACAGCTAAGAAAATAAGTCATTCATGTCAAAAGATGACTGCACTTGACAAGTAAAATCCATAGCTTATTAATAATTAAAAATTATTTCCATGTTCTGTTACTGATGGAATATTTAATCATTTGCTCAGTCAATACTAATGTCTCATCTATTATTCATTAAAGATAAATACTGTGTAATGCTCCCAGATTGAAATGTGTTACACCAAGATTATTAAGAGCACCCAGAGTTGATTTATTATTTAGATATCGATTAAACTTTTGCACAGAATTTAATGACTTAAATAACCCTTCATATTTTTAAAGTTAACAGTAAGTTTTATTTAAAGACTGGTTACGTGAACACACGCCACAACGGAGAGAAGCAGCAGCTCTCAAACCGGAGCCTGGCGATTAAACGGAGATCGGTCACACGAGAGAAGCTCGCTGCCAGCGCCAGGCTGCCTCTCTCGTCCGCGAGCACTTTCTTCTATTTTGAACGCGAAAGCGAGCCAGCTTTCGGTGCGTGCTGTGCCGTGTCATGATAACCTTGCCACGGTTCGCAGCTTTCCTGCGAGGAATCCGAAGACCTTCCACCTCCGTCCCCGGCCCCCACCAATTTCCCCCTCTTTCATGTTCAGCTACTTGATTTTTCTTTGAAGGGCTGGGGGGGGGGGGGGTGGTACGCCGTACCGCTTCTTCCTCATCCGCATCCTGTGGTAAAGCCAAAGATCAGGACAGGGGAGAGAAAGCTCTTCAAATCCTGCCAGTGGCAACCTACCACCTGAGGAGTAGAAGGAGATGAGGTACTTTTTTCCTCTCTGCAAGTGGACAGTCAGCTTAGCAGCAAAACGTCTGCAAAGCTTTCTAAAAAAGCGGTTTCTAGCCTTACTGGTAATGGGTAACTATTAAGTGAAACCAGAGCGGGTTTCACTTAAATGGGAAGTCTTTGATTTTGTAGCTCCCTAACTGCTAGGGCAAACCTGGAGCCTGAAGCCTAGGTCAGGGAATTGAATTTACCTGAGGAGAATAAGTCTTGTACTGAGTACGTCCGGTAATGACTGTGACATCTGTTGAGCATAACTTCAGGTAGAGGTCTCTGGCTTGTCTGCTACTCAAGTTTTTTGGGAAAAAACTTTATTTGTTAATAGATAAACAGAAATAACACGAAGTAATACAAGAAAACCTTAAGATGTTTCTTTACCATTTCCCTTTGAAGTTCATTGTTCAATCGAAGTTTGGGTCTCTTTTCCCTCCCTCAAATAACACGCTCTGCAACCTCACTAGAAGACACTTTTCTGGTCATTCTGAAGCATGGAGACTGCTCGAAAAACCTTGGGAGTTCAGCAACCCCAATCTTCACAGGCTTTGCTCACGTGGTACCCCATGATTTCGTTCTGCTGCTGGCAAAGCATAATTCCTGAAGGACCTCTGTCTCCTGTGCTTCTCTGCTAAATACCTGTGGATATTGGCATTGGGTAAGGTACAAGAAAAACCTTGATAGGTCATTTGTCCTTCTCAGCTACACCAGCAGAGAAGACATAGCAGTGCAGAGGAGAAAATATTTATTATAATTCAGAGATAGTCTCTGCCCTTCTGGCTCATTAGCCCTCAAGGGAAGTAGGGAGTAATTATAAACCTCAGAGGAAGATTACCTCTTTCCACAAGCAGGTTTTGCTTTTCCTACGCATACACATTGGCAATAATGCTGACATGCGTTTTCCACGCATATATTTTGGGGAGGAGGAAGATGTACCACTGCGTATTTTATTCCATGAACAGTGCATGTAAACGGCGACCAAGGGCAGGCAGCAAGGCTTTCGCGTTGGAAAAGCGCTTCGCAGGCCGCTTGCGCAGCGGAGCGCCGGGCTCCCTCCGTCCAGCGCGGAGGCACGCGGCTGAGGCACGGGGGGATGCGCTCGGGGCACCGCCAGGTCCTAGTCAGGCTGGTACCGGTGCGATAGCTGGGGGGTTGTTGTGGAGAGACTTGGTGGAAAAAGCAGGCTTGAGGAGAAAGAGGTGCGTGGGAGGGTTTTGGGGGGGAGAAGTAGCCTTCGGCTGCGTTGTAAAAACCTCAGCTGTTAGCCGTGGGAGCCCTGCTTTGGGAAAAAGTATTCCCTTCCCATCTGTCATATCGGAGACGAGGGGAAGCAAATCCTATTCCATAGGTGTCCACAGAGGATTGTCACGGGCTTAACCCCGAGAGCGTTTCCTCATTAAAAGTGAAGAGAATAGACAGAAGGTAAATACCACCGCTTTTGAGTAGTTTTATGAGTTATTGGCTTTACTGGATCAGAGCCCTGCTTTTCTTTAATTTCAGGGTTTCAGAGCTGAAATATTCTGCCTGGCATGGCGGAGAGGCACTTTGCAAGTGGGACTGGATAGAGCAGGGTGAAATTCAGCAAAAATGTAATTCAATGGTGAGCAGAGGGGGAAAGTGCTGGTCTGGGGAGGTCTTCATTGAAAATAAATTTGCTAGCTATCATAAATGCAAAATTGCATATTCTTAAACACATTGTAATTAAGATTACATTATATATGCCACATCTCTATAATTAACTTCTTAATGTTATAATTATATAAACCAGAAGAAAATTAAATTGAGTGATTACAATGTAATTAACTTAAGTAATCACATTAAAAAGACACTCTTGAATAGTTCAGGACCAAATCTTGGTTTTAGGTAAAGGGTTTGACTGTCTTTTTGTTTCTAATAAAGCCTAGAATTGTATCAACTCCTTAATGACAAAATGATTTCTGTGTTCCAAAAACTCTTTGAATTGTTCCCGATGTGCTATATCAGAACAAAAAAGAATCATTAAAAAGATGGAACTTTGAAGCTTTCAAGTATGACATTTAAGTAGTTCTTAGTGAAGAATGCATAACAAGCTAAAATGAAGGAGGAAGAAACAAAGGATTTAAAATGAATTAGTTATTGAAAAACAGTGTGTGTGCCATAGGAAATACTGGTGTCTTGAAAGCTTTGCACTTCAAGGAACCCAATTTAAAAACTAAGCGCTTGTCTGTGTTGATGCTCTTACCTCTGAAAATGACTTTACTGGGTCTGTCTACGGGCAGACCTCATGGGTCAGGATTATTGAACGTATAGTTCAAGAAACTTACAGTGGAACTCAGGGCCGGTATAGTACCTGAGACTTATCCAAACTCCTTTAGCTGTCAGAGTTGGACTAATCTAATTTTTCTAATATCATTTTAGAGTGCTTTGTATCAGTTTATAACATCACCTTGTCAGTCAGAAGGCAAAGCTTTGTGGATTTCTACTGTTCAACATTTGTTTGCCTTTGTATGTATTGTGAGTAGTGTAATTAAATTTACAGAAAAAAATAGACTAAAAAATGTATTTTTTACATACTTGGAAACAAAAAAAAAAAACTCATTATACTATTGTATGATGACAAAAAAGAAATTCAAATACTCTGTTTTCAGTTCCAGAGTACAGCTGAACCTAACATATTATGTATGTACATGTATCTCAAAGATATTCAGAACAAGTCATGTGGCTAATCTAATATTGTTATTAGACGTCTACTGTGTCTTCACCTTGATTTGTACACTGCTGTTTCTGGGCACAGTGCTTACAGACCTGTCTGGCTCCACTGTCTCTACTAAATATAATCTTTGTTTATTATTCTGCAAAAATAACAGTTAAGTATTTAAAAATAATTTGCGCTAACTCTTAAACCTTGTTACACTGAGGGATGGAAATTATTAGAATAGTTTATAGTTAAAACATTTCAATATAATACAATGAATTTAGAAGAAGGCATTGAAATAAGGCAAATGTTACTTTTTTATTTTTAATATTGTATCTTACTCAAAGCTATAGTAAGGGATTGCCTGTGATATAACTGTTTTTTCATTCTGTCTTTAACTTAATTGGAAAAAGCAACTTCCACCAACTGCGCGGGATTTTCAGTCTGAGAACTTCACATTTTTCTTGCCTGTAACTATATTGATCCCTGTGCAGTAGAGTCCTTGCAATGATAGTTATAAACTCCGTGAGAAAAACACTGGAGGCTGCCAGCACTTGCCTCCTCAGGAAAGACAGATGATCAGCAGCAAGTGTAAGGTTTGAGGTCTCGGTGCTTAGTGGGTTTCCTTTCTTAACGCTTTCCCGGAGAGGAAACTACTACAGGCTTGGCTGCCCAAAGAAGAAAAGTGTAGACTAAATTTTAAATGGTGTCTACAGCTGACTTACATCATTAGGAGACCTTTTTCAACTCAAAGACAGAGCTTATAATATCCTAAAGGATGAGGAGAAAATGTTTCCAATAATCAGTTTGTTTAAATATACTGCATGGTTTAGATCCACAAATATTTTATAGTATCATCATCATACATCTCTTATCATTGATATTGACTGTGTAACAGACCTGTGAAAAGTATTCTGTAGGGAGCCCTCTTTCTAGCCAGCAATGCACAGAATGACCTGCAGTCCTGGATCTTTTTCCAACCTTATTTGTTAAGAATCTGTAAGATGCTGTAAGACAACAGAGCACATAGAATTTCCCAGCTCTGCCTAAGGCAAACTTCGTCTTTCTTCAAGTATCGTAATCCACCAGAAATTCTTGACCACAGTATGCAAGGATCAGATCTTCTGAAGGCAAGGGAAAGACTTCCCAGAAATGCACTTTTAGAAACTGTAATAAGATCTGTTGCCTCCCTCTCTCTGTTGCCACCTTCAAATTTAATATGTAGGCCAGTATTTTCAAAATTATTCCCTTATTGTGAGTAATTCAGGCTCTGTATGCCCTACTGGAGATATGTTTTTAAATTAAATATTCACTGGCCAGCGTACTTTAATTCTTCCTTGTCCCATATCATTGCTTCACACACAGCATCTCATTAAGGCGATCCCCGACTCTTCTGTGTCAGTGCACCAGTCCCAATGGGAATATGCACAATGAACACATCCAAATGAAGTCCATTTCCACCAGCTTGTTAGTGAAAGCAGTCAGGCATGTGAGGGGCATGACTCAGGTTCAAATGTCAAAATCTGTGGGTTTGCGATAATGTCAAAGTGTTTCCGGGGAATACCATGTCTCATCCAGCTCTGGGCAGTGCTAGCAAAAGGAAAGCTGATTTTCAGTATTTCATCTGTGCCCATCTTCATTCTGGGTGTCTGCAAGGTGCAAGATCCCTTTAAAGGGATATCCCCCTATTTTCCAAAGTTTGTGAATAAACACTGGTGAGAGCAATAACTGTACTTCAAGGGTTTCAGAAGTGCGACAGTTGGATAGAGTCATCAAACCCAGGAGATATTACTGTTGAAGTTTATCCTAACAAAAACTGTATTTCAGCAGCAAACCTTAATGTCCAGTCACAGGACTAAGGGCAGCCAGCTCTGTGGGTGTCTACCTCTGTGGTTACTCACCAGCATTCAGGTGATTTTAGGTAATCCTACATTTTTTCCTCTACACCTCCATGCTCTCTGTGAGATTTTGTAGTAAAGCCCTGCCAGTAGACCGCCCTCCCAAACCTCCAGAGCAGCCTCAGGCTCTGCTAGCTTCTATGGGGCTGTAGACAGCCCATCTGATCACCCAGTCTATCAGTGACGAGGTTTTGTTTGCAGCCTTCCTAAGGTAGGAGGTTGGATGTTACCCTCGTGTTTATGTTATTACACCGGAGGGGTGCAGCTGTAAATTTAAGCTCACTTCTTTTGCAGTCGTTGTTGGCAGAGTGATGTTAAATAGTATCTAATTGCAAAATATGTTCACCTAGAGGCTGAGTCTGTGGGGAGTGTGTTTTTCTTTTTTATAAATCAAAACATACATTTTTTTTTCATAAAATCACATCAGTTCATGGACTATCTGCTTACCAAAGTATTACAACTCACTGAAAAAGGTTATTTAACAGCAGAACTTTGCAGAACTGTATTTGATTTAACTCTAGGTCAGCAATGAGTATTCTGATGTTGCCAGCTACTTGCTCTTTTGATTATATATGTAGTTTTCTTTCCTAGCATGCAAGTCTGTTCTCCTACAGGTTTGACATTAGTAAAACTCAGCCAAGCTCAAGAAGGTTATTTGTCATTTCCAACAGCATGAAATAAGCTGTTACTCTTCAAAACATGTAAAAGAATCCTATCAAAATTATCTGAAGGGTTGTTGTGAATAATAGAATATACAAATATGCACCTCTTAGGAGATCTCTTGCAGTTATGAGAATCCCATGCCAATTTAACCAAACTGCTGAGACATTCAAGCAAAGTCTGGGATACTTCTCTTAACCAAACTGTTGTGGATTATCTCCTCTCTCTCTATTCATTAATAATTTACACTTAAATATGAAAGGGAGCTTGTTCCAACTAACTACTTAAGGTTTTAAGAGGGCTCTGAGTGGCTGTTGTTTTCCTGTGCCCATTTTTCTCTAATAAAATAATGGTAGAATTATTGTAGTTGAAGTGAAATATTTCTCATGACATCAGTTTGTGTGTTTTTTTTTTTTCCTTCAATTTTTTGGCATATCGCTACTGATATCACTTCAGATGACAACCTCTCTTTACAACCTTGCTAATGTTGCCAAGGTCCAGTAAACGCATTAGCTAAGTACCAACAACTATATTTCTTCCAGTAGGTGCTACCTGTAACAGGAAAATCCCTAACTGGAGCACCATACAACTCCTCCGCTTCAAGCTGGTTAGCAGCGGTTATGCGGATGAACATAACATCCACAGAGAGGATGGTGAGAACTGCAGAGAACTTGAGGTCTACTTCCCCCCCCCCCCCCCCCCAAATAATTTTGTTCTTCTGTGTGAAGAAAATGCATACCTCTTTTGTAAGGTCTTCAGCGGAGTCATAAATTGCTACTGCCTGGCACTGTTGGGTCTCACCCAGCTCCTATTTAAATCGTCTCTAAAAGGTGTTTATCACATCATGGCCTGGATTATGCAAGATGATTTCACTACCGATTTGGGAACTACGTTCTTATTGCTGCCCATCTGTAAGCAGTCTTTTACCGAGGATCTCATTCAATGCTCACTTTTATGGATTCCAAATTACTGAATGAAATTACAATGCAATAGGTACATTCTGCATTTGTTTTCTCAAAGGCTGTGACCTGCTATTCTAATTTTCTATACGAAGTTCTTTTTGCTTCCTATATTCAAAAATAAGAAGTTCTAAAATTATATACATAGAGGTTTGGAATAAAGAGTTGTTGGAATGAAGTTGACATACAGTTGAAATAAAGAGGACAAACTCTTTATTTCTGTCATGCTTTGGGACAAGCCAACATGAATGAACAGAAACTGTGGAGTTGGTTATTCTATAGCTGCTTCTTCCAAGGTCTCTTGGGCATTACTCTGAAACATAATGTTGCTTTCCACCATAGTCAAAGCTCTTTGTGGAGAATGGATTCAATCCACTAGCAGGGTTTCTGTGTTTCCGACAAATCAACAAATGTTTTGCTGCTGATTTCAATGATAGCACAAGCAAGTTGGATAGGAAAATGTCACAATTGTTCCATTCTTTGAAACAGTATAACCACAAGTTTTCACTGCGGAAGTTTATCTTTGGAGGATACTGAAGGAAATGGGGGAGCATGCAATGTAACTCCACTAAGATTACTAACTAAGTAACTAAGATCTAACTAAGGTTAGATCACATATAAATCTTATTTCTCTACTACTCTGCATGCTTGAACAATTCAACTCATTTGCAAAAGGTAAGTGGAGAGCGGATCTAAAATACAGCTGTTCTGCCTGGTGAGATCTTACAGACTCTGTGCAGAGGCAGAATACAAATGGCAGAACAGTAGATGATTTAGCCTACATGCTTTAAGAAGCTATGTTACAAATTGAATAAGAGATAGATGATGATCTAAAAAAATCTAGACATATCTCCAAAATCTGCTAAACAAAGCCATCAGATTTACAGGCAGGATTCAGAGAAATGACAGTGAAATACAGAATGAAGTATCTATTTTTCTAGCAAGTCTTGACTAATTATTAACTCTAATCATTGTTCTGTAGTGATGTATTAACTGAAAAAAATTCCCCAAACCAGACAAACAGAAACATTTAACCTTTCTGTAGTCATTTAGAATTGCAGAGTGATTACATAGGTGTTAGTGTCAGCATGAATGCAGACTATTTGGCTTCTGCTGTTATAAATTTAAAGCAGTCTGAGAACAGTTTACACTGCTTCTGAAATAACTGTTTGTGAAAATGAGAGATTTGTATTTTTCAGTTGTTTGCTACAGCTTGTAAGTGATTTTATATCCTATATTACACTGTGTTACTATTAAAGAGCTTCCTGAGATAGCCTTCTAATGAAGGCTATGAAACATACAGATATAAATTAGTCTTACCAGTATGTTATCAACTCCCCTCCTTTTCCAGTTTGCCATTCAACCTGTCAGTCTACCTGCTTTCTCTGGGGCCAAAGAACAGTAATCTCCTTAGTCTACTGATAAAGGAAGATCCAAAGAAGCAGCACTTTCTTTTCTGTATGCTTCCATAAATTTTTATACTTGCCCTCTATATTATAAGTAGAGGTGATCATCAGAGCTATACAAGTAGTTGATTGCAACTGGACAGGTTGTATGTGTATATATTGACTGAATTAAAAAGGTGCTTTTACTTTGTCATTGATCAAAATGTACCTCTGCACTATCATCAAGTCATTTCTTCAGCTGTATTTTGATAAAATAAACAGATTGAACTTTTAAAATTTCTTACCGTAAAAGCATTTTTGTAATGCTTAGGTCATTTCTGCATTTTTTTTTCTCCACCCTTTTAACTTTGCCAAGACTTCTAATATGTGAGCACCTGAATGCTTGTCACTTTCTGGTATTGATCCCATCAGTCACATACAACCTTGCTCTACTCTTACCCACTACTACCTATCCAGGCAGCTTAATAGCCTGTTTGAAAAAGCTTCATACTAGAAGCTTACCTTGTGTTTCTAGTCTTCTAAGACTCTTATGTTTATCTGCTTCTTAAGATGAGGTCCTTAGTCTATGTGTTCGGCTGGTATTTTGGCTTGGTTTATTTATTTATTTTTCCCTAGGGATATGTAACTTAAGTTTTGACTGCAAGAAAGCAATCTTTTTTGAATGCTTAACTTGTCAAGTCAAACAAATTACTCTGACCTTATTATTTCCCCCTTAGCTTTTCCCTGCTCTAAAGGGTTTACCACTTCCAAGCACGTCCTTGTTTTTTGCAATTTTCAGGAGTGTAATAGAGGCATAGTGTCAATCCATGATTGAGTCAAGGAGAAACTCCATCTTCTGATACTGAGAATTGTTTTCTGAGACCTCTCTCTTTTTTTTATATAATTCTAGATGATATGTGTTTCTTGATAAATTATAGTAGTATTTTGTAATGAGGTAGCCACAGTCAAGTAGTCAAACAGATTAATGTTATGCCATGACTATAGATCTTGTACTGATTACTTATTGAGATCTTCAAATCAAAATACTGTTTCGTGATCCTATGGCAGAAGCTCTTCCTCTGTGGCAAAAAACGACAATTCTCTCTGACTTACGCTGTCAATGTTTTTAAGGTAATTTTAAGCAAATACAAGAAAAATCCTCTTGAATAGACAACATCCTTTCCTCTTCAATCTCTCCCAGCTGCTAACTTTTTCTTTCCACTGTTTTCATTCACCATCTCCTCTGTATCAGTTATTTATTCATGAGGAATGAGGAAGAAGTCACTGCTTATCGTTTAGAATGAATGCTCTGTGAATAAGTTGCATATCAAGAGTTCTTTTCTTTTTTTTTTCTTTCTTTTTTCTTTCTTTTTTTTTTTTTTGCCAGTGATTTTAAATAATCAAGAATAGGCAATTATTGGGGTAATTTGAAGGAAAAGAAAAACAGTAAAATTCTCCAGATAAAGTATTAGTGTGCTCAACTAAACTTCTGTGAGCAATTTAAGCTGCTAATTCAATATATTGAAAGGAATTTTGCAAATCAAGAGTACAAAAACTAGTCAGAAATTTCCATCGCATACCTTATGCACAGAATAGTCATGAGTGAAAAGAAAAAGGGAAACTGAAATACATGAGTTTGGAATGAAGCACAACTTTTTGTAACACCACTTTTAACCTGGGATTAAAAAAAAAGAAAAAATCAAATGTCTATAGACACTACAGTTTATAGATTATAATTGTTTTAAAATGCATTAAAATCTTTGTGTAATATTAAAGATGCATCCAATCTTCACTCGTACTGTGTTTCTGCAGCACCATACTGCAGCCAAGCTGGCGTGGCCAATGCTACCTTCCCACGTCTCCCATGGCCAAGCACTCTTGCTCTCTCTCTTGTCTTGCTCCTGGCGCTCCTATGACCAGCTTCTAAACTAGTTCAGAAAGGTAAACTAGAAGGAAAATATTTCTTTCTTTTTGCTGGAGTTCATTTTCTGCCAGTGTTTTGCAAAAAATAACAAGAAAGAAAAAAAAGAGTTAAGTCAGGAATCCTGTGCATAACTATGTTATCTTTACCAAAAAAAAAAAAAATCATTAAAATATTTGTCCTACTAAGCATTGGAAGCAAAATTACTCATTCCTGTTCTGATGTATATGTGCTTTGTGTAAAGCTGCTATAACTTGAGAATCAAGTTTTTCACATTCTCTTTTTTATATTTGGTGCATAATTTAAGGCCAAAAACCATCTATGCACAAATAATAAACAATTATTGGTCTAAGACATTAGAATGCCAGAATCTGTTATGTAGATTATATGAACAAACAGCTAAGATAATTGATGTGTTTTCAAAAATCAAGTTCTGTTAAGGGATTACTTTCAAATAGGAAAAGCAGCAAATAAATTACATTGAATTTATTAGTTTTTTCCTGTTTATTAATAATACTCTTGACTTTGCCAATAAGGCAGAGTATAAACACTCTAAAGTAAAAGAGGTTTGATAGCTAATATGCAGTACTCCAGAGGCAGAAATAGGAATTGAATACATAGGAAGTGATTAGAGATGTGAGGGGTTCCAGAAAGAAATTCTCATCACATGAGCGTGATGAGGACAAGCAGGGAAAAAAGAGAGGGAAAAAAAAAATAAACAAGAAACAAAAAGCTAAGAGGCAAAAATTGATATAAATATTGATCATTAGATTTCACTACTAGCTCTAGGAGAATGGAGGTTCTACCTGCCTGGAAGTCCTTACATTTTGAAAATAATTTTCATCTTCAACCAGGGTGAAAGGCTGACATTTTGAAATGTTTCATAGAAAGATATTTCCAAAAAAAAAAAAAAAAAAAAAAAAAAGTAAAACAGCAAAAATGGAAGTATTTTATTTCAGTAGTGTAGAAATAATAGAAAAAATAGCATGAGCACAGGATAAGTCAGCATAAAATGAAATAATACTGAATTCAATAATACTTTCTAACTTTGAATTTTTTTAAAAAATGTTATCTATAGTGTTGACAGAACTTACACATTACAGTGAAATGGTTTGTTTTATATATAAATCAGCATTTTCCAAACAGAGTATTGTTTTTGTACCATATTTATGTAATTCTGCTTATAACAGCTGTAGAATAAAATTCAAGTAGTAACTTAATAAAGAAAGACTTTTTTTAATGGATTTTTTTGAAGATATAGTGAAATACTAAATATTTGAAGATGTTTTTACATGTTCTTTTCATGTGGAAAAATAATTTGCTCATTCATGATCTCTTCATAATACTGGCCAGATAATTGTGAAAAACAGGTAAATAATAATACAAAATGTCTATGGAAATTATAAACTAGATTGGTAATGAATGATGGTTTATCTCTTATTATAAATATACTAAATTCAAAAAATCATATAGTTTAATCATAAATATTTAAGATATATGCTATTCTTTTTCTTGAATGAATCAGCCGTTGAGTACAACGTATATGAATTGTTCCTTTTAAAATGATTATAAAAATCTTATTTATGTTTTTTTCATCCAAAATCTAATTATTTAGGCTTCAAATGTCTTTTTCATGACACTTCTGATACTAAAAGTCTTGAGGACCTGATGCATACAGAATATATTTCTGAAGGAATTTCAAATGTAATCAAACTGAAATTTAAAGTAAGACACAGAGAATGCAGTAATTGCTGAGAATTTCCTGTTTTTCAGCTTGAAAAATTTGGAGGTCAGTTTTTGTTTGGATGACTAGCTAGTGACACACAGTCTAGATAGTTTCTTGAAGTAATTTATATTTTACGTAAAAAGGTGGCCAAAAATGCAAATAGTTCTTTCTACAGTTTCAGACTAACTTTCTGTGTTTGATTTTCAAGAAACAACCTTATTTCAAAAGCTGAGCTAACACATACAACGTGAAGGCTAGCAATATTGTCAAGGTAAGAGTCTTACAGTATAACATATCATTGTCTGATCTTTTTTTCTAGAGCATTAGTAATATGGCTATTTTTAGAGTCACAAACTAAATCTCAAGATAGGACAAACATTATCAAACTGAGGTATCTGAAATTTAGGTGGCTAAATAGTGTTCTTTATTGTTTTCCCACAGCTCCCAAGTCAGTGTTAATGATGAAAATGTATTTCCTTTAAGCTTTGGTAACTAATTTTGACATCATTTTGACATGTATGTTTAATATTTGGTCATAAACAGCTCGCACTTCTGTAGCGAGGGCTTATCAGAGTGATATATTAAGTGAAATCCTTATCTGAGCTGACGTCCCTCTCTTGATCCATTGACAAGAAAATATCTTCCAAGTACTATTGGTCGAATCAGCTCCTGTTGTATGCATTTTTTTTTAATTTTCTTATAGTCGTTAGAAACAAAAAATGATTTTATTTTCATATTCAAAATGGTTAAGCACTGAGCAGATTCACAGAATCATGGAATCCTTCGGGTTGGAAGGGACCTCCTGAGGTCTCTAGCACAGCCTCTTGCTCAAACTCAGGTTGATACTGGATGCAGACCAAGTTGCTTATCAGTCAGCTCTTAAGAACCTCCAAGAACAGAGATTACACAAACTCTCTGGGACGATACGTATTTATTCTCACCGTGAATATTTTTCCTTATATCCTGTTGGAAGCTTCCTGTTTGAAGTTATAACTCGTTTCGTTGTTCTCCTGCCATGCACAAAACACGAGGGAGACACAAAATTAAGATATATCAAACATTCTGATGGGCTATAAAATAAACTCAGTATGGTGCTTCTCCTGACATTTCACTGGATAGACTTTGGCTTGTTGAGCTCAATGTATCAGTGAGAGTGAAGCAAAAAGTGTACTCTCAGCAAAAATGTGAATACTGAAGGAGTGTTCTATTTATTTGTTAAATTTTCTCCTAATTTTCACCTGCTGTAAATTCCTCTCATGTAGGGAAAATAACATAGAGAATCTGAGATGATAATTTGAGAGTGGGATACATGTGATCCTGCAGCTTTCAGAAGAAAAATATGCAACAAACCTTACATATGGCAGTGGTCTGGATATATGTTGAAAACAGGCCTAACTCAAGTAAATGCAAAGGATTTTATTTTGTATGTCACTTTTACAGTCCATAAAATGTCAATAATATTAGAATATGTCACATTATAACTTAGTTAAAGGGAGGTGTGCTAGTAGAAGAGATGTCTAAAAAATCCATAAATTTCTTGTTGCGAAGTTATATGGTGTAAGATGTTGGCTAAATGTTTAAAACAACATGCACATTTTGAGTTTGAGTAATACATTTTGAAATAGTTTTACAGGGGAACATCTATGCTACTTGGTTGACTGATCTGATAAAGCTTCCCTTTCTCTTATACCCACAGCACGATACTAGAGTAATCCAAAATATCCCAGTATAAAATCAGTTTGCATTTGGAACAGGAAATGTCATATGCTGATCAGATGTTGACAGTTTCACTGAGACACTTCAAGTCTCTTGCTCCACTCACTGACAGAGGAAATGAGATGAGGAAAACTAAATAAAACCTTAGGCTTCAAACCCTTGTAAAACTCTTTGCAAGACTTCTTGGAGTTTCTAAACCTCTACTTGATAAAGTGCAGCTGCTATTTTTTAAATAAGGTTGTTTACTTTTAATTTTTAGTCACTGCATGGAAACATGTGTAACTATCTTATCGCTTCAGATCAAAAAAGGACACTATTCATTTGCTGAAACAAACCCTGGGTATTTGGAGCACTTGGTCTCCATGTAAGGTCAGTGAATGGAAGCTGATGCTCTTACCTGTATACCTCAGGCTGTTGTAATTCTGCCAGACTAGCCTTGCTGTCTTCAGACAAGCCTGCACAGAGGGTTAACAGGTCTTGGTAGGACCCTTCTCATCTCTTAGGGTATAAAGTTATCTCAGAATTTCTCCTCCCTTCCTCTGAGTCAGATTCAATATGAAATGTAAGTTATCATTCTGAAATACCACATAGCGATGCCCATGTAGGAAGTTCTTTGACATCTTTATCAGTTACCAAAATAATATCTACAATATGTTGCTGTGGCAAAAAAAGTGTCATAAATCAATGTATAAGATGATAGTTAAAATGGAACATTTCTGTCGGAAGATGTCAGGTTGTACCACCTTTATTTTGTGTGTGCTGTGTAAGATTAAGTTTCAGTTTGTTTTATATTGCACGCATGCAGATTATACCACAGATGAATGCATCTGCAGTGAAGGCTATATCTTCATATTTATCTTTATAATCACTGATGCACCATTGTTTAAAATATTCAGAAGATCATTTAAATAATCTTTTTATAGTGGCTAGGTTGTAATCTTTTTTCCTCACTCTCTTACTCAAATGAAATGGCTGAAATGTTCACAGTCAGTGTGTTCAAAATTCTAGCACTGTGCTGTAAATGCTAAAATTAGGAATATTTCAATCACAAGAGTTGAATGTTTGAGAATTTTGAGAGCTTGAAACATGGAGCTAGAAAAGAAGCCCTCTGCAATAATAATTTTTGTTGTCACTCCCTTGAATCACAGTGAACTTAAATTTTTATCAGGGGGAAGAGATCTCATTGCATTTTCTGTAACCGAAGTGAAAACTGTCTGGGGCTAAGCACAAGAATCAACATCTTCAAAGCAATTGATACAAAACAAGGGTCATGTTTGTTTACAGAATAAGGTATGAATTAAGTAAGCAAGAAGGACTTCACTTTCATCCTTATTTAATACTTTTTTTTATCTTTCTTGAAAAAGAACCAATTATTGAATAAAAAACCAAAAGCTCTATCTATACTTGCCTGTGTATTCATAAGCAGGCCTAAATAATTTAGCAAGAGCTTAATCCTTTTCATTTTTAAATACATCACATTAATCCATTTATGAGATCATTATTTCTAGCTCTCCTCTGAGACAGAAACGCTGAGCTGTACCTTACACAGTAAAGTGACAAACTTTTATGAATAACAGCAAGTACAGAGTTTGTTCCTTTTACAGTTTGTGCACTGGTAGTCTTTATCCCAGCTCACAGATAACTGATACCAATCCACAAACAAGGTCAAAGTCGGCTTCATTTTTCACACACACAAAACTATTAGCTCAGATTTTATTTCTCCTACCTTACCCTCCATTTATTCCTAGGGCTTCCCATGCTCTTGGTAACTTTTCCATTCCCCTGAAATGCTTGTTAAGGAGACACCTAATTCCTATGCAGGAGCATATCTACATCCCATAACTCTCATTTCAGGAACTTCTTTTTAGATATCCACTCCCAGGCAACCTACAGGTTGGCATTTTTAATCAAAAAGCCCATCACAGTAAATTCATCATAAATCCTCTCAAAAGGCCAGGCTAACTGTGAAGTCTCTCAGGAGCTAGGTTTGCCCTTTGCAGATCAGACTTTCTGTTTTTACATGGTGCATAATTAAGCTGAAGAATTCCTTACAACAAGACAGTGTGGACACTTAAACATTTACATAGTGTCGAAAAGCAATTACACAAATTAGACAAATGGAAGAAAGATCCATGAGGGGGTTATTAACTACAGGGATAACATCTCTGGTTCAGGAAATCTCTAAGCCACAAACCGCTGGAGCCGGGCGAGTGCATGCCTGCCGTGCAGACGGTCTCTCCTGGCCATTACTCGTGGCAGGATGCTGGCCCAGATGAACCTTTATGCTGATCTGCTGCAGACACTTCTGCTAAGTGTGAGCCCAGAAACATTTTAAATGGCTGCAATAAGTGAAAGCAAAAAAGCTTCCCCTAATAGAAGGTTTGATCTAGTTATTGTAGTCGGTGACAGTTTTGCTGAAGTCAATAAGCCACTGAGGACATTCCACATAAAGTGGTTCCAGGTCTGACAGCGGTGAAGATGCATATTGTCTAAGTATGACTAATGCATAAAGAAAGGAGCGGGAGGATGGTGGTACTGATCTCTACAATATTGAATGTATAAATGAAGACATATTGAAAATGAATTAAATCTGATTAATAACAAAAGAGCCACAATTGCCTGATGCTTACACAGCTGAATAAAGGCTGCAGACAGTTCTTAAGAGCATTACAAAGAACAATTGATTCTCAATCATTTTTATTTCCTTTGTCACTTACATGAGAAAAGAAAGTTTGGTAACTGATAAAGTTGCTGCGATTTATCTTGTCTCTTATAACAATGGCTGGAAAATGAAAGGAGGCTGAGTGGGATATAGGAAAATACTCACCTGTTAAGATATCTGTCTCATGATAAATGAATTAATCTGTATTTAGATTCACTGCATCAGCTCCATTTTTATAGCTCCTTTCATCAAAATATGTAGTCCCTAAGGGCTATTCAGATTTCAGTCAACAGATTTGCTATGCAAGCTATGAGCAGAAAATACTGGCATTTCTTAACAGTGCAAAGCACCTCTTCACCTAAATCTGCATGGCAGGAAGTGAGTTAATATTCATTGTTCATAGGGTGATACATCTCCACTGAAGCAAGTGCTGTCTACGCACATGTTCTTTGCAGTGAAATTTGGAGTTACATCAGCACTTAGTTTTGCCGACAGCCCCAAAAGCAGCACAGAAGTCTGAGCTGATGAGCAAGTACAGGTGGTAGGGATGCAAAATTTAAGGAATAATTAGAAGATTCCCAAACGACTGGGAAAATAATTACCAAGGCCATCAGTCTGCACGCTTAAAGGCATTTAAATTGCCACGAAACAGCTCAGAAAAGATTTACATATGTTATGTTACAAGGCTACTCCAGTTGAATTTTCTTTTACTTTCCATTGAAGCATCCAATAAAGGACAAGCTGTCTACCAAAACGGTTGAATAATTTATTTCATAGAGGCACTTACTTCCAGAAACCATTCCTTGTATTTATGTAGAGTATTCTCAGAGACTTGTAGTGTCTATGTTAAGTGGTCCTGTAACTACAGTCTTTCCATGTTACACAAATCTGATAAATAATTGGAAAAATATACAAATGCATAATCTGAAATTCTCCCCAGCAGCTACTTATCCTGCATATTTCATTAAATCTCTTTTTAGGTTGTTACCAGTGTTGGCCTAACTTTAAGCCGCATAAAAAGATGCTGTAGGGTTGGTTATCCATGAAATGAATGTAACGGCAGTATCCCTTAAAATTTTTTTTTACCTATTTAAAAATGTAATTGCAACAGGGAAAGTGAAGAACAAGAAATAGACCTATAAATTAAACCAGAATGCATCCTATTATATCAATTTTGTTGCTATTAGCATACTCCCAGTCAGTGATCCTAAAATCTAGTTCTGTTGTCTACTTATTTTTAAAGGATGAAGACATTTTATTTAATTCTACCAAAGAAAAACACATTTCCATATCTTAGCGTTCTGTTATTAAGCACTTTCATTTTTTTTAAAAAAAGTTCTATTTCTTTAAAGATTATAGTGAAGGCTAATGTGCTTTATTACAATTTTGAGCTAATACTATTTGGAACTGTTGTATGAAGACTGGCACAATAACATTTGTTTCGCTTGCAAGATTTAGCTAGAGAAAAAATGTTACATTTGTTAGATGCTTTATAACAAGACATAGGTATTAACAGTATTTGCCTACTGTATGCTGCTGTTTGGCTCTTAGTTGGTATCTGGTCCCTTTTATAACAGAGATTAGGTGCTGAAAGACAGAGAACACTGATCTGTTGTAAAGATACTGCTTATGCACCAAACTGTTTCAGTCTGCACGGTTATACTTCAGTTATACAGTTTTCCTGATTTTTCTAAAGACTGAGATGAAAAGCTCTAAAGAGACTAGAGATTATTTGGTTTTGGTCAACACTGTCCTTCAGACTGGTAGGCTTTAGCCCTAGAGGGCCATGCTGAATTATTAAGAACATCTTTGAACTCAACGCAGCATAGTGTTGCCCTGTCTAAGAAGGTGGAGGCCATTCTCAATTATGAAGGTCAGGGGCAGTAATCCTCTGGGAAAACTACCTTTCTTTCTACAATTTAAGACATTATTGTGCACTTTACCTTGAAGTATTGAAATAATGTTATTTAATTATAATAGCCTGTTTCTTTAACGGTTGTGGTACAGAATAGTGTGCTTTAGTGCAATTCTATATGCACTTAGAAATAGAAGTCAGAAGTATAGACAGGGCAAAACCTCCCCTTTTTTTTTTCTTTGCCTCTCTTCTCAACTAGAACTAGAGAGGCCAGATGTCAATAAAAAGGAAAGCTGTCTGAATTTTTAAGACCACAGAGGTCAATTTGCTTAGTATTTTCATCAGACCACTTTGGTATAATCATCAGCCCAGTTTCTGCCACTCTATTTTTCTCCAGATGTGACTAACTGGAGTTTAGTCACATCTAAATATCACAAAAGCACAATCATGTTGATAATAGACATGGGAGCTTGAAGCCAGGCAGCTAAAATTAGGCTACCTGTATACAGTGTCTGGCAACACTTTCCAAGTTCAGCTTAGGTGAGTAAGGTGCGTCCATACCACAGGCTTTAGTTCAGCTTTAGAGAGTCCACACTGCACCACAGGAGAAACAAATTTGGACAAACTAGATGACTTGCCTTTGGGCCCTAATAAAAGAGACTTTCCAGCACATATATACTGCCCTACCTTACCAGTCTCCCAAGACTCCTCAGCATTGTTAGAAAAAACAGCTACCTGAGTAGCTATGCATGTACCCACACTACCTAATGTGGTTCCTGCTATCAGGCTGTGCAATATCCACAATATAAGCAGAAAGGTTGCTTTATGGCTCCCTGTGGTGAAGTCACAGACATCAGGAGGTGAATGGCTTCTTTACAAGAGAAGCTACCAAGAAAAATTTAGAATGATTTCATATGCTAAATATTCAGTGAGCAGATTGGCATAGGATATCTTAGCACCGAAGGATATGAGGGTATGCAGAAGGATGCAAATCCGCAGACATTTCTGGCATGACGCTATGGGATGCTAGGCCTCTCCTGGTCCATCCATAGTATAAAACAAATGAAAAAATGAGTTACTTTGGAAGTGCAGTGGCAGGATAACCTGTCACTTAGCTGCAAGAATGACCAGAAGCTTTTCTGTTTGCCCATTTTAGAAATTATTAAAAGATACATATTTTTCGTAATGATCTCTACTGAATGACACAAATTAACTGGAGCTAACAGGGCCACCTGATGCCCATCAAAGGCTCTGCTTGGAGGCAATGGAATATAAATATATACTCCTGTTTTGATGTATTCGTGTTGTATGTCAGTCATTCTGGATAAGGCTGATACACATATAAACAGAATTCCATGTGCTGTGGTTATTTCCATCCCATTCATAGCTGTCTGACAGAAGCAGAGCCGTATGTAATAACAGTATGAGTGCTGAGAGGCAAGCATTTATTGAACGTTGTTGGCTGTGAGTGACTGAATTAGGTATGGAAGGTACTGTATATCAGATCTTCTATGGCTCTGTTTACTGAACTTGATTTTGAGAGGGTAAGGGAAGCCAGAATGGCAAAACTACTTTCCAAACTCTGGTGAAAATGTCGCTACTGGCTTGCTTTCCTCATCTGACAACATCTATCAGTCAAATAAAACCAACTGGTTAAAGAGCCAAAAGCCCTATGAAATGAGGTGATATATTAGATGATTTATTATTAAATATGCTGATACAAAAAAAATTGCAAAGAATGTCTAAAGAATTTGGAATTACTCATATCCAGAGGATGGTACTCCTTACCTCCTAGACTGTCTATTGGATTTTTTTTTATATTTTCTTCCCCTGAAATGCTTTTGTTCTAAGCAAAAAATAATTTGCTTGGGATAGGGGCAATTTAGCCATTGATTACTATTGCGTTATCCCAAAACGAGGAAGTTTTCAGGGCATAGACGTAATCAGATCTGCTGAGCTGAACCAGAATTAGTACCACAGGATTATAACCCAGGTATTTGCTTTAGAAAGGAAGAATCTTGTGATTAAACCCTCATTAATAGTGCTAATTAGAAACTGAAGGAACAGACCCCCTCAAAGAATTAGGTGGGGTTTTGTTAGAGAGACGAGGAGGAAGACCAAGCTGTAATTTGCCTAGTAACCAAGACACTCTGACCCTTATTTTCAGGAATAAACTGTTTCTGCCCCACTATGCGTTTTTTTTTTTTTTTTTTTTTTTTTTTTTTTTTTTTTCCAGGTTAGAAGGGAATGTATTTTGTCTGTTCCTTTCTTTCTGTTTTAGATGTTTTGCTTCACCATATAAAAAGTTAGTACCCTCATCTGGATATTGAGAAGATAATAGGTGTTAGCATATGTGACAATTGCCATTTATTGGTACGAGGTCTTGAACTTGCTAGAGGAATAGCAGGTGTTCGGGAAAGAAACAGGGAGCCAATTTACCTTTCAGGATCCCTGGAGAGAACCCTGCTGAAAACATTAAGAGTGGCTGACTGTACAGGCTGCTCAGTGTCGTGCGTGTTTATATTTAAGGTCTTCCAGGAGGCCAGTTACAGAAATAAGAATTTTAGTTCTCCAGATGGATATTACTTGGTTACCAAAAATGAATCATTTTCTCTAATTTAGAAGATACAGGATGTCTTGATGCCTAAGAGGCATAAGCAGTATGACAAATTTTCTACTGTAGCTATCTGATTTCAAAACTTATTAAGGTCATACTGAATGCAAATATGATGTTTTTAATCTTGCCAGGATATGAATATGTTAGCCCAGGTACATTTTGGAGCGCTTGTGTGAAAGCAAATGGCTCGTGGCTTTTTAAATCAGCCTTATCATGTTCTTATCACTGAAACACAAGTAGTGCAACATACATCATTCCATTTTTGCTTGGAATAATATTTTGTGCTTGTTTGGGGAGAGAGAAAGGAACAGAGGAAGTATTGCGAGCTTGTGTATGTTTATAACCCTTAACCTCTATATCCTCTCCTCTGCTTTATATCCTAGACAATGAGATATAGCTGCCACAATATTTAATATATTATGGCACAGGAAAAAAACAGAAATAATTGTAATTGAGCAAAAATAAAACATGAAAATAGGAGACATGTTCACCTAAAAATTTAAGAGTGCTTTATTTCTCTTCAACATTACAGAAATGCAGTTTTTTCAGATCTGAGGTCAGGGACATACTTTTCATCTTCTAATCAAAACCGTTAAATAGCATAGGAGATTTTTCTAAATAATTCCTCCTGAAGTTTTTGGCGCTGTTCGCATTACTTACAGAGAAAAGACTTTGGGAATTTAAAACCTTAATAACAGTGCTGCTTGGGAAAAGGAATAGAATAATAATAAATACATTGAGACATACCAGGCCCGTGAGAAAGGGAGGGAGGGTGTTGAAGGACTAATGTATTTCAAAGGCAGAAAATGAGAAAGTGGTGGATATTGTGATTTTATTGGGGTGAGGAAAGATTAATCAGAGACTATACAGTTCATATACCTGCTACAGAATAATTTTAACTTGGAAAAGCCACAAAGGAAACATTTGGAAGCACATTGTCACAGTCAAATGGATATGAATAAAGTACTTATACATTTCTCAGTACAGCTAAGTAATTGCTCGGTACTCACAAAGAATTCATTTCTGCTAGTAGCTTTATTTTTATTTTTTTTTTCTCAAGTTGATACCACATATCTATGCCAGGTCCTCAGGTCTGTGCATTCTTGGCCAAAGTTACCATATTTCCTTTTAGCTAGGTCCAATTACATATGACATAATGCAAATGCAGGAATTTTATGCTCCAGGATGGAATTTTTCTTCTAACCAAACACTTATCTCCCCCTTCACAGCAAAGAGAATACATTTTATATGCAAATTGCTTGCTATGGTGTAGGTTCTTTCCCCCTCTGGTGGGAATGTACGGCACTGCAGATGCTTCCATATTTTTTAGCAGATGTTTTCAACCCAGCTGTCCTGGAAACACATCTTTTTCTTTCTTTTCTTTTTTTTTTTTTTTTTTTTCCTCCCTTCTGAACTACTGTATCACACATTTTGTTTTGCTGTGCTAGCTGTACTTATTTTGTATTCACGATGTTATAAAATTGCTTTGAAAACTAATGACACCAAGGAGAAAAAGCCTATGGTGTGTAACAAGGATAGAACTACGTATTTCTATAGAAATGATTCTAAGGACTTACAGAAGGTAGTTGAAAATTATTTCTAGCTCATAAATTCAGTGGAACGATTTGCTGACATTTTTGCAGTTACAAAATAAGTAATTGGCAGAGTCATGCAAAGAACATGGTGGACAAGCAGGGGGGCTGGCCACTACTTTCACTATTAATCAACTGTTTCCTTGTGAGGACAGCTCATGTGGGAACTCATTCTGCCTTAAGTTAAAATGAAGCTATCACTGACCTCAGGTTAAGAAATCATCATTTACCAAGATAACTGGCTTCGATTAACAGCCTTAACTGAGGAAGAACAACCTCAGAGGAGGTCCTCCCCACAGTACTGTTACTCCTGGTCCCCAAATCCTTGTTTTCAGCTCCTCTTCAATCTTGTGACTGTTCTGTAACACTAAAGGACCTGTCAATCTTTGCAAAACAAGCTGTGAGATCAAACAAAGCAGTATATTTACAGTAGGAAGGTACAAAAGTTATGGTAGCTCAGGTAATTGTAGATATATATTCTCACATATCAGCCAAACATAGTTTACAGCATTTGTAGCTCCTAGATATTCAGATTCCAAACAGATTATAAACCAGGTGTCTTATAGTCTTACTAGTCATACAAGAATGAATATTAGTAGATTGTTTTAATATAAATCCTCTTTACAACCTCCAATGATATCCCTGACCTTGACCATTAAAAAGATTCTGATGCAAATATACCGTTTATATGTTTGGCTGTAGTAAGTGTGTATATGGATAATGCTTTTCCATTTTAAAAACCTAGCAAAAGTATTTTATTTTATAAGTCTTCTCAATGATAAACAATAAGAAAAATGCAACAAGACCCAGTTAAGTTTTGCAAATAACAAGAATTTCCAGAAGACAGTAGATAAGGATCTGTTCTCTTTCTGTGAAACTAAGATTTTTAAGACTTAGGAAGTAGACTGGATGTTGGAAAACACCTGGTCAGCTGGAGAGTATGTAAAATAATACTATAATAAGAACACTTTGCTTTATGTATTATCTTTTATAGAAGGTATATCCTTTAATACCTTGCAACATGAGTAATACAAGAGAAAAATTTATAAGCAAAGTGAATGTTCTATAATTTCTATGTGTTATGTAGAGGTTATGCTGAAATTAATACCTATCTCATTCTTGAATTATCAAAGTACTTTAACCTGCCTGTGTCTAGAGGTAAACATTTTTATCTCTTGTGAAACTTCAGTTAGAGTTTCAATTTTTTTGGAAAATTGGACCAGAGTTCTAATATAGAATCTTAACATTTTACAATGCTCCATGGGTGCCATAATCACAATATAGACACAGGAAAATCAGTGACAGAGCCAAACATACGAAAAAACAAAAAAAGTCCAAAAGTCCAAACTAAATATCTTTACTTATCTGCCCTTTAAAAGATCCAAATGCCCAACATCACTTTAAGATTTTCAGATTTCTGTTAAATCCTTAAAATGTTTGTCTGCCTTTTCCTGTCATTGTAACACTTTGCAATCTTATTTGTTCTTCTAGTCATTAAAAACTGACCAAATATGTAGTGAGCAGTTTTTTTTAAAAAAAGTTTTTTCAAAAGAGAATGGGCTATTAATGAGAACTTAGAGTGCAAACTGCTACATGACTAAACATTGCAAAATTCACATTAATACTGTATGTAGAGAAAGCTTGCAGTAGAACATGATTTTGGCATGAGGGCAAAGAACAAACATACTTCAGAGGAATTTACTATGCAGCAATAGGTGTTGGACATGAAAAAAAAAAGGCAGCGAGGTAAGCAATATCAAGAGAAGGTTAAAATGAAAATAATTATTTCAAGCTTAAAGACTGAATAATATGCCAGGTGATCTGATGTCAGAGACACTGAATAACAGGAAAAGCCACTTAAGGTAAGTAAATTATAAAAATATTTGTACGTAGTGAGTAGAGAATTTGATGGAATTGAGTATCCTTCAGTACTCCTATAGCATCTGAGTTTGGAATAGGCTTAGATGTGGCTTCCAGTAGAAAAGCTAGAAAATTTTAAGAGCTGGAAAAAATACTCGCCTTCTAGGTAGATTTAATGAACAATAAATTGAGGTGGACACAAGCTTAGAGTTCTTGAAAAGTGACTGGGAATCCAACAGCTTTGCAGCATGTTCATGGGGACAGAGCCAAAGAGTTTATGCAAGGATATCCAGAATGCCTGTACTATGCCGTAAACTGCACATAAAAGCAGAGCTGGGATACTCTTTGGTGATGCTGTGATAGCCAGTCATTGCGTGGAGCAAACACAGAAAGCAGAGGTAAGAGAAAGGCTGGTAATCCAGCCCTAAAAAGGTCAAGTGGGAAAGTGAAATCGCTTCCGGATGCTACCACTTTGAAAGAGAGAGAGCACATAAGATACCTCTTAACTGTTTGTTTCCTTTTACGGTCAGGTTTATGGTCTTTGCAAATAAACAGGACTGCATCAATGAAATATGTGGTTCTAAAACTGTATCTTCTCCAAAGAAAAGGCCACAAAGTCTAAATTTCTTTTGTTTTGAATATCAAAGAATAATGATATTTTTCTCAGTGTAGAATAGAATAATTCATGTAGCTTTTTTTTTTTTTTTTTTTTTTTTTTTTTTTATGTGGCTGTCATGTCAAAAGCCTCTGCTTTTAGAAGAAATATTCACTGTTGAGAATATATGCCTCTTTGCTTTTTTTAACTCTGTTAGTAGTAGTTTCTCCAGGAAAAAGAAAGAATACATCCTGGTGCAAAAATATCACAACCTAAAGACAGACAAAAGTCTGAGGACAGCTAAAAAGATGTAAATCAGTCAGGAACGACACCATAATCCCAATATAAGGAGACTGGGACGGCTATGTAGCTGTACAAGTATTCCTACTTCAAGCAATATCAGAGTGCACATGCTGTGCTGTTTCAGAGGTAGAGACAAGGAAAAAGAGGAGCTATAGACTCAAGTATATCCTGAATAAATGTGACATGTTACAGTCAATCATAAGCCCTATCCATGCTCAGTTCTGGTCCACTACTGGCCACTGACTTCTTTTATTAGGATAGATGATGTCTTTCTTTTCTAGAAGATGTCTTAGAAACAGCCAAGAAGACCTCAGACATTAGGGAGTAAGGGATAATCTGTGCTGGCAAAATAAACAGTAAGAATTACTTCTTTGTCCTGGATTAAGAAATAATCATAAACTATCATGTACCTTGTGAATGCAGTTTTGCACTAATAACCCCATATGTTTGTAACCCAAGTGCAAAGCGTGCTTGCTTTGGTACTGATGCCAGTTTAGCTGTGGGAGCTGAGAAATCAATGCTTGCTGTAAAATTATCCAAGCTGAGTTAATATTTGGGCTCTTAGCCCAAACTAAGCTACATGCTGCTAGAGTTCCTCTACTTGCAGAAGCGAGCTTATCTGAATTATTTACTGTCATCATCAGACTTTCCCTCCTCATTCCTTTTTCATACCTAGCTTTAGAGTAACTCAGATGTGCCCACACAACCTCCAATCAAGAAATATTTGCTATATCAAAATCTATTTCTTTTCCTGTTGCTGGAGAGATTCCACTGTTCCTTTCATGTAGGAGGGATTGAAGATATAATTCTTTCCTGCTGGATTAGGATGCTGGCTGCTAGGAATCTCTGCCATGCCTTCAGGTCCCTGACACTACTTTGTATATGATCAAATTATTACTTTTTAAAAATGTGTAAGTTATTATTAGCTATGTTTATCAGTATGTCAGTTTTTGTGAAAGTCCCAAGAAGAATGATTCTTTGTGAATTATGAGTCTGACTACTTCTTCCTATAAAAGTAGCATGCTTTCTCCCCCTAGTATTTTCCTACTATTTTAGAATTGTGATATAACAGAAGTTACTTTGAGCTAAATAAATATTTTCTTAACTAAATATTAGAATAGTTCATGGATAATGCAAAGCAAAATGCCAACCTCTCAAACTATTTGGTGTGTAGCAATAGGATTTATCCTTTGCTAACATAATTGCTGTATTTCCTCTGTGATTTAATACTGACATATACAGAGAAGGCAATAGATTCTAGTCTTGTGCTTGCTTTTATTATTTTCCTTTGTTATTGGAGTTCCTTCTTTCATATATAGTATGAAACATCAATAACAAAGTAAGAAAAAACAAATCGATTTAAAACATTTTGTGCTTAAATGATCACAAAGCACTTTATAAAAAGTATTATGCTTCTACTGAAAACCTACTGAAGTTGATGGGAGTCTTTTCACAGACTTCTCTGGGCTTTGGATCAAGACCTACAGAATTTTAGCTCTAATAGTAACCCAGGATGGTAAAATACAGTTGAGAAAAGCTAAAAGTAGAAAAGATACCTTATGAAATTACACGTTGGATTAATAAAACTGAGACTAGAACCAAAATACTTTCAATCCTAAGTCACGTTACTCACACAAATGCTGCTAGTCATTAATAACAATAATTTTAAGACTATGATCAGAACATATGCAGAAATCAATAAATAATGCAGGTATATTAGAAGAGTACTGAAAAATCCTGCAGCTGCTGAAAGCCAGAGGGATTGAACAAAGTTATCTTGTCAGTCTACTCCTTTAATACATATTTACATATATATATGAATACATATTCATATATACATAAGAGAAAGCAAGAAAGAAAAATAAAAGAGAGGAATCCAAGAAAAATAACAAAGGCTCCTGCTCTTTCGCTAAATGAAACTTGTCACTTTTTATTGACTAACTCAAAGAAGAAAAATCACCGTTCCCTTGTTTTAAATTATTGAATGTAATTTCTTCAATATGCTTAGAAATATCTGTGAAACATTAAGGGCAGCCTGAGAAAAAGGAAGCTTTCTGCTCAGCATCTAGTCAGAATTATCTGATTCAGCGGTCAAACGAGTTTAAAATAATGGCCTTCAGAAACATTTTATTTTATTTGCAGTAATTTCTTTCTCTTTTCACTCTTTAAAAAACAATAATGTATTGATAGAGTTTAACATCCTACATCTCAAAACAGTTCCAAGCATTCTATAAACCAGTCCGAATGTATAAAATATGGTCTTCTTTCCAAAAATCATTACATAAATGAGTAACTTTATGTACATGAGTCACATCAGGGATTTGTTGGGACTCCTTACACTTCCTCCCTTAACCATTTGCAGATGGCGAACATTAGAGGTGCACAGGTAACTTTACCAGTGCCTCTAAGGCAATTGCTGAAGTCCGAATATTACATCAAAATAATAGGGTAGTAAGAGCAGAGAAGTGTAAACAGGCTTTTTCAAATCCATCTGCATATATAAAAGTACTATGACTTTTAAAAATCAAAGTCAGGATACTGATTATAGAGCACAACAGAATTTGTGCAGCAACCAGGAATCTGCACTGAAGAGGAAGAGTAGAGAAACCTACCTTTAGGTTATCAAGATTTGTTTAACAGTGCATGTGATACTTGAAACTAAATGCATGAGTGGTATAACACTTTTAGAAATCAATTGTTTAAAAATCGATTGAAATCAAGATTACAAGGAGTGGGGAGGGCAACTGTAGATGGCACATGGGAGTATAGGAAAGGGGGAGGTTGGCTGAAAGGTAAGTGAGAGGATTATTTAGTCACACACTTGGCTGTGAGCAGTAGTTCAGCAAGTCGGTGCAGGAAGCTGTCTGGAGCAATAAGGTAGATAGCTGATGCAGTGATGTTGAACTGGCAGTGACTGGGAACGATAAATGGGGGAAGTTCTGGGCACAACTGAAAGATTATTTGGGGAGTTGGTAAGGCTGCAGGGAAGAAAGCTGAAGTATACTGTGAGCATAAAGAAGATGAAAACTTGTTGTTTGGAGGAATATAACGTATCCTCGGTAGACTGGTGCTTCTATCTCCTGTAGCAGAAGGTGGAAGGTAGCAGAAGGAAACTGTCTGATGAAGGTAGGATCTTAGTGTCAGAAGTTGGGGGCATGACCTGAGGCATGACCTGGCAAAGCTTGGGCCTGCTACCTTGTGGGGGGCCTGTCATTTGCAAATGGGAAGCTTCCGACATGGGAAGAACAATACAACGCAATAATACCACTTGCTACCTGCAAAGGTGGATGCCACAGAGACTCATGGAAACCACCTACAAAACTACAATGTAGGCTTCTTACTGTGATCTTTTTAAAGAGGGTTTGGGAGTTAATCTAACGTAAGTTCAAATGATTCAGTGGTAGCTGTGACAATAACGAAAAACAAAGCAATGTACCTTAGAGCATTCAATCAGCTTCTTCCTGCACTGCTCATGCCGCAGGAGTCTATCATTTCTAACATCTGCAGTAAGCAAACTATCCTGGAGCCTAGATCCCCATTAATTTGTAGAGCTTGAGTGGAGTATCAAATACTGAAAGACAACACAGAAAACAAGAATAGTTGTGCTTAGTCAGACCAAAAAAATCTTATCTAATCCAGTGTTGTGCTTCTGACAAGTGGAGAAGGAGACAGGGTCATTGGCAAACACAGGAGAGCCTAGAGATGCCTGCTTACTGTTCTCACGTTATATCTAAAGTTGCCTTCTACCCCAGACTGAAGAGAAAAATCTGTACAGCTATGGCTAGACTTCACTCTTACATATGTACGTTTCCTTCATTTATGTAAAGTGTGCTTATTTAAAGGACTTTACCTACACGTCACAAGTCCCTGTTTCTTACCTGTGTAATCAACATCTGATTGCTAATTAAAATGGCTGGATTCTTTAGGGAGTGGCCGGTAGGTATCCAGTGACGTACCTGTCCCTTCTTTATATGTTTATATCCCATTAATTTCATTGGAAATTAGACAACTAGTTAGAAGGTATATGCCTCAAAACCTTTGATAAACTGCTTATCAGATGCTATGCTGATGATAGCATTGCAGCAGAGTGAAGCTGCGATGTGGATGGTTTTGTACCTAGGCAAGGAACTGGGCCTTAGAAAACCCAAGCTTTTTTTCTTGAGTGCACTACAAGGTACTTTTTAACTTAAGTAAGTCACTTAAGATTACCAGGTCCCAGTTCTTCATTAGTAATTTTATAATTAGTAATACTTGTCTCAAGATGCAATAAGGACAATGCTTGGAAGATATTTACAGAAATATAAGACCAGATAATTACAAATAAATAGATAAAGAATCAGTGCAGAAGATGCTATATTTTATAGGTTTTAGTTGATTTCTATACAGTGTATATATATATATATACTCTTCTTGACTAGGTAGAGAAACAAAATATTTTCTTGTAATGTACAGTAAAGATCCATGTTCATGGCTATCTATCTTTATCTGTTTCAGTAGTATAAATCCTGCTATACTATATTCTAGTCTTCCACAACCACAACACCAGATTGAAAATAAATCTCTTCAGAATTTGCTTTTTGTCTATTACTTCTAGTTCCAGATAGCAGGAAGCAGATATTTCAAGGGAGAGTTTGATTCTTTCGGGGTGATTAAATGTGTAAGCCTGCCAAAACACACTTGATCTAAACAATACTCCCCCAGGAAGGCTATGACTCTTCTAACGTTATTACTGAAGTGAGCTAAAATGATTTCCTCGCCTCTTACATGTTGTTATTTTCTCGCAGTTACATTGAAGAGCAGAACCTGATTTTGTAATAAAATTTACTTAGTATGCAAAATTTCAGATGTGAGATCAACAAAGACACGTAAATAGATTTTAATGGTGATAATGAGTGACAGATGAGAAATCAGCTCCCTCTTTCACGCCTGGAATAGATCAATGAGGTGACTGAATTGTAAGTGTTTGCCAATTTCAGAAAAGTCAGTAATTATGATTTAAACAAGGACTGGGGATGAGTTTGTTAAGGGAAAATAGGTCTTTCTAAATAGCGCTAGGAAAATAGCCTTTCAAAAAGTAATTTAAGGCACAGGTTTAAAAAAATGTAACTTTTTTGGGAAAAGAGGTACATCACTGTTTCTTTTTCAAAGAATATATTGTCCATATATATAATCAATATGGTCAATGCACCAATGTCATAGGCTGACTCAGCAATATGTAAAAATGCAGAGAGAGAAATGTAGAGTGGCAAGGTGTGTTTGAGGAATGAGATACAGAATTATTCACTCTGTTGCAGGTGAAAAAGTCTCGACTTAAAGAATTTTTGCTCAATTGCCAAATAAGGCAAATGTGGTGTTACCCATTCAGGTGCTGAGAGAGAGAGAGAGAGAGAAAAAAAAAAAAGAGAGAGAGAGAGAGAAAGCATAAACAACGAATCAAATAGGAAATAGGAAAATGCCTGTCCTTCCCCTCTGGCTCCTCAGAGAGATGCCTCTGCGGCACAGAGCGCCTCTTGGCAGGTGCCTTGCAGCCCCCCACGTACTTCAAGTGATTTCAGCCCTTCTTCTAAAGGGCTCTTTACGTTCTCTTCTACACTTTAACAGAAACTGGTAACTTTTTCATATATATATATAATACACACACACACACACACACGCACACACACACACATATATATATATATATATATATATGTATGTAAATATATAAACCAGCCATCTGGTAGAATTTCTGAAGATTTAATGAGAAAAGTAAAACTCTGCTACAAAACATTGGAGAGTGGCTGAACAACGCAGTATAAAACTGACAGACAGGGATAACGGTACGTCCCGAAAGCTGCCTCTTTCATCATAGCTGAGAAAGGAAGGTCAACGGCTCTGAAGAGCTTCATAAAGGTACCGATGACATGCTAATAATAAGATTTGCTTTGAATCAGAAAGGTATTTAGGATAGTTGTGTGGTGGTAGGTCCTATCTCTTGGATGGTGTAAATCTTGAGAACAGGATAATCTGTTATTAGAGATCTTATCTCTTTTCATTTTTTCTTTTTGTTTTTCTTTTCAAAAAGCAAGAATGATGGAAGTCATAACCATGGTCTCATTTCCAACTCAGATGATAATGATTTCTCTGAAGATTTTCCCTTTGGATTTTCTTCATTTCTTCTCCTAAAACTGCTAAATGAGCTGCTTTTTCACTGTGAAACTGAATTTGGACATAGAACCTGAAATCAGACAAAATGATGGAGGATTTTTGTGTCATTGTAATTGGTTTAGGTAGATAAGAGGAGATGCAAGGATGAAGCTGTTTTTGGTTAACTAACTTCAGAGTAAAATCTGCACATGTACAGTCCCATGTACATAACAAATTGGGCTGCATCAGTAAAAGTCAGAGAGCTTTTTGCAATGAAAATACAACCATACTTGTGTTTGGTTGAACAGCCACAGTTTTTTCTCTTTGGGAGGCTGTTATTTTTTTGTCCTGGGGAAAATAATCTCTCATCTAACTCTCACAAGCAGAGTTCAGCATGTCAATTTTTCTCTTAAGAAGCTTTGAAGAGTTAGGATGAAGGTCAGTATGAGTGAGGCAACTACTTCCTGAAATGTCTCTTAAAAGCCTGAGGTTGAGCATGTATAACTGATATTTTTCACCTGTGAAATGACGAGCGTATTTCTCTTATTAATGAGGAATGTAGTCTTTCTAAGCTTGAATGTTACCAACTGAGTGTATAGGGCATTTTTTTTTGTTATGTTCCCCCTTTGGAGCTGTTATACGACTTTTAGAGATGTCTACAGAGATTTTTTTTTTCCTTAATTTTTCAGTATGTGACGAGGAATAAACATCCTTGCTTGGGTTGCAGAGCATCAAAAGTAATGCTAACACCAACCTTTGCATTCAGGGTTATTCTTCAATAAAGTCCTTTGATCTGTGAAATTAAATATGTTCCCTCCCCCACTATGTCTATAAAACATTCTAACTGCTCTAAGTTTTTACTTTTTTTAATTATAGTGGTTTCTATACTGACATTTGGATTAGAAAACTTTTTCTGAAGAGCCTTCTCCAACTAATGTTTTTAAAGGCAAGTTTGCCTTCAGTTCTGTGCAGGCAGCAGAGACTCAGCGCTTAGGTATACACAGGAGTATTGTGGCTTAGCAGATTACTACAGATGCAAAATAAATTCTTTTAGCTTACATCTCAGTAGCAGAGGTTAGGCTACAGTAGTTCACCTTCCTCTTGCAGCAGGTAAGAATACTTCAGCTGAGCTGTATTCAGCAACTCATTAAATTGTGGTAAAACCTTCATACATCTAAGCCCTTGGTGGGGTGGGGCTCTGTGCATCTGGAGTCCAGCTGTGGGAGCACGCTGAGGAATATCACGCGGCAGTGCAGGAGGAAGTGAAACACCTCGTATCCGCCTGGGGGGACTGCCGAGGCTGATCTGCGATGCATACATGCAGAATCAAATAAACCAGTCAAAACTCAAACATAAATATTTACAAGGTTACCTAAGACGGTTTGGATGCTATTCTACCCATGGTATTTGTTGATTTACTGCTTTGATTCAACAGTTTACTGGTTTATAAATTACAGGACAATGTGCAAACCAATGTGTAGTCAGAGATTAGTCTTATGTGGCGCCAACTATATGGGAATGAAGATGCTTATATGTGGGTTTACAGGAACAGCTGATAAATATAGTTTTATGTCAGTATGTATTAAAGGCCTGAGAGAAAAGATTATACCAGTTTAGGGTTATAGCTTTCTTACAGCAATACACACAGGACTGTGTTCAGTAAACAAGTCTACGTGTAAATGGATAGGGGAGACTCAGAATTTTCATAAGGAAACCCTTTAATATCTTTCAGACATGGATTCACTAAAAGAGAGGCAACAGAGTGTATTTAGTCAGCAAGGTGGTAACTAACAGAGGACTCCTTAGTAACTCTGTACCTGAAAAAAATCTTGAAGTGCTTTAGATATACAAATTAGTCAATCCTTACAAGGCCTTCTTAGGATAGGCAGGCAACATTACCTATTAACACGTATGCATAACTGAAGCACAAGCAGCTTCGAATGGCTTCCTAAAGCCACAAAATACGGGGTAAAAATGGGAATAGAAAGCATGCCCAGAAGACCACAAGCAATGCGAATTTGAACAGCAGTGTGAAAAGCTCTAATACAACAAAGATGCCCAGCTGCTTACAGGTTTCCCTGTGGCCTACACTTGCTAGCACTTTAGGAATAACCCTTGTACGGTTTTATGTCGGTGGCTGCATGAGGACATGGGAGGGCTTGTATTTATTTGGTATTTAAGTATGAGGTTTGTGCTGTGCAATCTAGACTTTTACTTACCTTAATTTCATCCAATATTTCATAGTGAAAACTTTTTTTTTTTTCTTTTATGATTCAACAATTCTTTCAGCTCTTGATCAGGTGTCAGTCTACTGTTGTTTTCTTCCCATGATGTATACACCTCTAAGAGCTATGGGGTTTTTGGCCAGTCTTCTGTTTGAATCTGATAGACCTAAACCAAGTTTATGTTTCAGAAGGTTTTCCCTTCTCATGCCTGAATTACAACAGGAAAACTTAGAGAAGACTATGGGCTCAAGAGGAAATAAATAATTAACTTGAGCTGCAAATATTTGGTGTGGGAAAACCAAAGTTCTGTAATGGACTGTTGACAGTAACAACTGGAGGTCGAACCAACCCTAGTAAGTCCTGGAATAAATAAAATTCTCTTTATGTAGGGTATACATGAAGTGTTGTGCTATGGAAGAGGGAAAATTTGGAAATTGAAAAGGAAATTTGGAATTGGAGGAAAATTGGATCATTCCGAGTTGTTCTTAAACAAAGTTGTATTCATAAAAGTTGTCTCCAAGATATTTACTTTCTTTCTTGTAAAATCTTCTAAAAAATCTCCAGGCACGCTGTGTCTCTTGCTTAATCCCTCAGCCATCTGCTCACGTGAACCTCGGCTTCGGCCCTCTCCTCCTGTGCGTGTGGAGGAAGGGGCTCAGGCGTTTTGTTTTGGGTGTACTTTTTTAGTTACAGGTGTTCAAACTCTGTGGTCTGCTGTGTGCTTCTTCCCCTGCCCTCTCCTACCACTCTGCTCATCAGTGCTGGTGTATTTTGTGCTCCTTCAGAGGCAGCACCACTCCTCTTTCCCAGCAGCTGTGGACAAGTTTTCTGCAGTAGCTCCCTCCTCCCCCGCAGCTCCCAGCGTCTCTCTCGCTCCTCACAGGGGCACCTACAAGAGGTGGCTCCAATCCAATCTCTTCAGTTTCCATTACATGGCCGAAACATATTTGCTGAACCTCTTGAGGTTCTCTCAGCGGCGCTCGCGGTCGTCGCAGCAGACCCCAGAGCACCTGGGAGACTCAGGGTGGAAAAGCCGGGTGTAAGCACCTGCGTTAAAGGTAGCTGTACCTGAGCTGGTCACTCCAGCCAGCGCCTCTTCGGGCCTGGGAGGATATCACGTCCTTCTCCCCAAAGCAAATGCCTAAAACAGGACAGAGTAATTGTATCAAATCTCTTTTAAACTACAACCAGAAAAAAAGGCTGAAACGGCAAGTTTGGATGTAGATGTCTGTGAGTCTAACTGTAAGTGAAAGGAATAATTTTAAGGATATTTAAGGAATTTTTAAGGATAACTAAATGCTCTCTCTTCTATGATCAATAAGAGAGTACCTGCTGATGTCTTAGTTTTGTTAAAAATATTATTAAAACTTTCACTCAGAAATTTTTCAATGGTTTGATGTGATGGGGTGGAGAACAGCCTTAACTTGAAGTCCAAGCTGATCTGCTCTAACTCTTTATGACCTGTTGGCTTAAACTTTATCATAAGGAAAGCTAATCTTTTGCTCTCTGTTGCCCATGGTGATATGTAGGTGTTAGTAGGAAGAGTAAAGGAAATTACTGTACAGAAATTACTTCATTGCTTGTGAAGGATGTAGTATTTCACAGAAAATAAGTTGTCTAAATCTGTAGTAATAGCTTCTATCAGCACATCCATTTGCATGATATGGAAGTCAGTGCTCACGTGGTAGCTCTTTACAGCATTAACTTGATCTGGGGTCTGCTAAGCTCCAGAACAGTCTCCACTGGAAAGTGATGGAGATCTTGCTGCTCAGAGATTTTAAAATTAGACTGCACACTGGTAAATGAGATGAGAGCCATACTAGTTTGCTGAATTGCTGTGCATGCAAGTGAGTCTCAGAAGGAGACCTGGACTGGGAAAATGGCAGTCTCTGAAGAGCTGGGTATTGAGAGCCCATGCAGGCTCTCTTAATTTCAATCAGTAAAACTGGAGTTAGTGTAAATGTTGTATTCCTGCTCATGCTCAGGAGCAATACAGACAGGAAGGTCAAAGCTCCTGGAGAATTAAACTAACATATTGAATTTTAAATATTTATATGTATAAATGTGTGTGTGTGTGTGTGTGTGTGTGTGTGTGTATATATAAAAATAATATATATTTACTATAGTTTATATATATATATATATATATATATATATATATAAAAAAATAATCAGAGCTTCAGATTTTTTTGTTTAATAACTTTACCCAGAATCTATGTAAAGCTAAAGGTCAAGGAGACATACGACTGACTAAAAAACATAAGACCCCCTCCCCCCAAACAGGCACTCCCCAACCTCCCCAAAGAACTAAAACCTCCTTCATAAAAAAAGAAAAAAAAATATAGGGAACAAAAACGTAAGAGTGTAAAACAGTGCTATTTTGCTGTCAGTGCTCCTTTAGTATAGGTTAAATGAATCCAGGGTGTTTTGCTTTAGTTCAGTAGATTTCATCTCTTTCCTTAAACGATGTTGCAGTGTTTAAGGTTGCCTCTATACTTCAAGAAGCTGTTTTTAGTAAGTATTCAATCATCTGAGAGTAAAATTCAGACAAATGATACAATTCAATTTTTTAATAACAGCCATACCATTTTTCTTCTTTTCACAAACCCCTTCCCCAATGAGGGGAGATATTAACTGTAGCAGATAAATGCAAGAACGGTTATATTGGCTCAGGCTGAGGATCTGTGTAGTACTCTGTTCACGACAGCAGCTATGAGTGGGTGCCTGTGAAAGAGGGGAGGCAGGGCAAACACAGACGATACTCCTTGTCTTCAAGTATTTTCTCCCATCTCTGGCCTGGAGGGGAAAACACATAATTTGTTAGGGGAACAGCATATATCTATTGAATCTGTATTGGATTTCTGTTTTTTTTTTTTTTTTTTCTTTTTTTTCTTTTTTGGCCAGTTGCATGCTTTTTATGTGGCTTTTTGGGAAACTATTTCAAATAATTTAAATAGTCTTTAGTGTGGTGTGTGTTTTTTGTTTGTTTATTTTGTTCTGTGGGTTGGCTTTTTTTTGAAAGGTAAGGAAATGTGTATTCAAATTGGGCTGTTTGCTTAAGTCCAGAAAGTGGGTTGGAAAAATCTGTCTTCAAAAGTAGTAACCAAACAACACAATTAGTGATTATGATTCGTGCTTTAGCATGCCAAAAGTCACAGGCTTGGTGCACCAAATTCTCTGGCTCTAGAATTCCTTATGGCACAGCAAACTAGAGATTTGGATGATATGCTTAAGGAATGTTGCTATTTGCTTCCCTTGATATTATGTTTCACTGTGAGAGTGACCAACAGAGACAAGATTTCGGTTAGACAGACCTTCAGTCTGAGCTACCATGACTGCTGTTTATGTTCCAATATGAATATGCTCGGTTATACTCATGGATGAATGAGAACTGTTTTCTTGACTGTGGAGCTTACACACAAAGACAAGGTGCCATGCAGTGTTGGGAATGGGATGGCTTGTGGAGCAGAGAAGAGGAATAATTGCAGCAAAGAAGGAAAAACACCAGTTTCAATTTACAATGTCTCCTCTTAGTTCTGTGGACTTTCATATAAATTATTTTAAATTTAAATTGTAATGAAAGTTAAGCTAAAAAAAAGAATGAACAAAAGCCCAAGTGAGTACATATGATTAGTGGAACAGGGCTGGTCTTTCATCTTCTAAAGCAGTTCCCTACAGTGCCTATAGTTCTCTCTTCGGATGCCATGGAGATCCAGCTGTCCTATACCTGCAGGGTTTCAAGTTCCCTGCCTGACAAAATAGCAGGATTTACTTACCAGCAGAAGGCTCTTATTCAGTGTAAATATTGCAACAGTAGTGTTTATGAGCAGTGCCATATTAGTCTGCAACCCTCTTTGCCAAAATAACAGTGCCATGGTCAGGTTATTCAGACATCCTCGCCAGTTAGCCTAAGGATGGACCGCCTAAAACTAAGGAGGCGTTCACCTCTTGTGTTTGTTCAACCACAGTCTATTTGCCAGAACTTGCTGTGGTTCTTCTTTTTGACATGAAGCACCAAACTTGCTCCATATACCTCATTCAACAGGGAGCTTCATTAAGCATGTTTGGCTGCTCAGACCAATGGATTGAGTTGGAAGCCTAAAAGAGTTCACTACCAGCCCCACGTAATTATGACTTACTGCAGTTTTAATTGGGGGACCCCACCAGTTCTGAAGAATGTGATATTTTTGCTTATCAGGTTCCTGCATAAGTCTCGGAAAGCATCAATAACTGTGAAAGGTTGGAACTGTGGGCACCAAGCGAGGCAGCACTACTTGCATCCTGAACCTGATGCGGAGAGCCTGAATGGCTTGTGCGAGAACAAAGGTGATACGAATGCTTTCGTATTTCATGGGATTGAATTACAGCTAGGATTTGTACCTGCCACGATAGGATCTCCAGATTAATATTCTGGTGAAGGTCTGTAGTTAGGCAAAAGGGCTGCTGAGCTGAGGACTCCAAACTCATTTCATGAGTGAAAGGTGCGAGCAGAACAATTCTCACTGATGAAGGAGGTTCTCAAGAAACCTTGGTAAATTCAGTGCTTGATGTTTGGCTTGGCCAACAAGTTCTGCTGTTCCTACTGAAAAATATATTTTCTAAAGGCGCAAAAAAAAAAAAAAAAAAAAAAAAAAAGAGAGAGAGAGAGAGAAAGAAAAGAAAAAAAGCATGTTACTGTCTAAAGATGGGTAACACTTTTTTTTTCCCCTCTGACTGGTGCAGGACATAAGAATGACTTCTAAAGTAGCGCTCAAGTCACTCTGGAATGATTTTTTTTTTTTTTTTTTTTTTTTTTTTTTTTTTTTTTTTTAGCCTGATGCACTCTTTGAGGCACAGCCCCCACCCCCACCCCCCAATTACTGCTACTGCTGTCCTAATCATCTAGAGTATTTAGTGCTCTCCTTTTATCCTAAGTAAAATACAATTGCTGGCTCTGATATACCTTAAGTGATAATCCAGATTAATTCAGCCTTTCACATAGAAATGGTTCTTTTTCCAGCCGCAAAGAAACCCGGACCACCCCACCGAAGATGCACGCCGCGCGCACGCACACACACGCGCGCACACAGTACGTAAAATGCCTAGAAGAAACTGTAGCTAACCACCTTATTAGTATTCCTCCCTCCTCTGTGTTTTACTTGCAGCAACAGAGGGCTGAGCAAAATGCAGTAGAACAGGGACAGAGACAGAGCTGGCAATCATCTCGGTGCAGGCTGCTGAATGTAGGGGGTGGGGGAGGATGCAGCAAAGCAAGATTAATAACCTTGCCATAATCCTGTGCACCCTGGAAGGAGATACCTCTGGTGACTGAGCTGTTCTTGTCTTGATTAATTGGACTGAGCGAATGAGTGGCTGGCAATCCACCTGGTTCGGAGGCGACCCCCGGGTTTTGCTGCTCTTTGAATCCCCTACCCATCTGGGAAGGTAGCAGTGAGACGTACCATCTGCAGCACACACAGCAGCTATTGGAGGCTACTGACAGTTTGCACTACAGGTTTTTTTGTGAGCAAGAAGCCAGGTACACTGTACAGTAGGATATTTCTATAGTCAAGCTACTGAATTTCTGTCTGGTCCTTCAGCTACCCCACGCTCCCCTTTCCAATTGCCTTGGACTTCTGGGCTTACTTTTGGCATAATCTCCTGGAGGCATTTTGCCAGGCGATGGAAAATCAGTAAATGGAACCTTTGAAAACTAATTGTTTTGCTTCTGTGTGACTCAAAGAGAAAAGCAAAAAGAATCAAGTTCAGCTGAAGGAATTAAGCTCTCCTTTGAAGAAGTTTAAAGAGGGACCATACAAAAGGTACGTCCAGTGGTTTGTCTGCCCCTTCTGTCTCTGACCCTAGTCATGCTTGTTTGTTTGAGCCTGAAAAAAAGCTAAAACATAAGTAGCAGGTGTGTATTTGTAAGTTCTGTGTTTATAATTTGTAACTCCCCTTCTTCTTTTTTATTTTTTGCACCCTTTTCTGATTAGCTGCCATTTGCACAGCAAAAATACTTGCAAAATAATGATATGTAGCGCTGAGAAATGTTAGTTAAATAGCACTAGAAAGCTCCTTTCAGCTCAAAGGTATTACAATGTCTATGGAGAGGAAAAATTTTTTTTTAATTAAAGCTGCAAAAATATTTGGAAAGGAATTAGAATCAGCAAGAAATAAAGCTTATGCAATATCTTCAATAGAAGTCTCCATATTTTCATAAATCTTGTTTAGTTTCTTTCCTCTTCTTTTCAGTCTGCCCTAATATGATGAACATGCAAGTAAAAGCTGCTTCTGCTGCTTTTAGCTGAAGTAGAAGGTAGCAGAATGGAAATTGTAGGGATCCACAAATCCTCATTGTTGTGTGAAGTTCATCTGGCGTGCTTCTCATTAATCTTTCGAATGCTTCTTTTTTTCTCGAGCTACAGCATTTATGAAATATGTCGGGTCAAACAGTAATAATTCAAATGAGAAGAGCGTGCCAATCACAAATGAGTTCTTGCTGGCACTCTAATTCTTAGGATGGAGAGCAAGGTTCTAGCAACCGAGTGTTCAGGTGGCCTAAGTAAATGTCTCGTCCAGCGTGTTTCGTGGCACTCTGATAGGTCTCCAGAAATATTGGTCATATGGCCGTGGTGCTCGGTGTTTAAACCTTCTTTGCGCCTTCCCCATCCCCCCCTTGCTCCCCCCCCCCCACCCCGGTGTCATTTCTGCAGTAACAGTATGTTGTGGTCTTGCCCATCTTTCAATTATTTAATGGCAATTGCAATAGAATCAGAGCTCTTGTAGTTGAGGGTTTCTTTTCTTCTTCTTCTTCCTTTTTTTTTTTTTTTTTTTTTTTAATTGCTGCATTGATAGCACTTAGCATTCCCAAGGAGGTGAGAAAAATGTCAGTAAATACATTTTGAAGATGCTTGGTTCTCTGAATTGAATTGCTAGGCATTTACTCTTTCTCAATTATATGAATGACTAATATTGAAGGATAGTATCTGTTTGAAGAACTGCTCTGTAGCTAGCTCATTAGCCTAAAAAGGTGCAGATTAAAATATAGTTCTACTGAATAATCAGACATTAGATGGGTTATAAGTCTATGCATATATATGTAAAGGAAAAGGAATTTATGTAAAACCTACACAGCTTCATCTTATTTCATGTGTCCTTGTAGCTGATCCATTCAGCACAAAGTGTAATGAGCCTTCTTGTAATAGATCCTGTGTTGTAAAGCTAAAAACTTAATGAAAAGGCTCTGCTTCAGAGTAATCAAATCACTTCTATGTTATTGCATCCTGTCAGTCAGTCTCTCTGCTTGCCACTGGTTTTGCATAATAGCTTTAGAGAGGGATTAAGGAAGAAAAGAAAATTGGTTATAGGTGTGTTTCCTCTCATTTTCTGGAAGTGATGCTCTGTCTTGCATGTGGTTTTACTCTGTGTGATTACGACAAACAAATCTGTCTGGCCAGGATTCTGTTTGCCATAGTCTTGCCCTTGCTGTACTTTCCTCTAGCATTGTCGCATGTAGCACATGGATCTATTTACTGGGCAAGTACTGGGCAAGGAACAATTCTTTCTCTCCTTTTCTTTTCTTTCTTTCTTTTTTTAAGACAGAATGCATGTGCTTTTTAGAGCCTTACTCCCTTTTTAGAAGGGAAGCATGCAATGAAGCCATTAAAGCAGAGCCATTGACTGGAAGAAAGTGAGAGGGAAAAATTCTGCCTGAAAATGAGACAACTTTAATCATCTGTGGGAAGAGAAGACATGTTTGCTCTACTAGTAATCCTACATATATTGATGTAAAATATAGTTTACTAAAGTGTTGCATGCCCTAAACTCAGTGGGAAGGTGGTCATCTGTATGCTAGCTTCGGGTAAGAGTGCTGACATCTAAACTTGGCAGAAATGACAGAAAAAAAATGTTGCTATTCTCCTGGTATAGTGTCAAGATAATATTAATCACCCTTCTTTGCTGACCATCAAGCCTGCAGGAGTGAAATCAGTGTGGTGTTTCTTTATATAGTATTATTTGCTTATATACTGCAAACTAATGCAACTTGCACATACTGAAAGACTGAATTAACCCCCTAATGATTCTCTCTCCCATTCTATTCAAACATATATATTTTTAATAGACTTACTGAAGAGAACCATTCAAGAATTTCAGTTCTGATTTCCTAAGTACTACTTCATAATTTTTCTTTTGTCTTTCTTATATTATACACAATAATCTATGTAACATGTTACCATTTATGAAACTAACATTGTTCCTGTAATATAATTTTCCTTATGGCAACAATGGAAATGAACAATAATATATGCAGCCCTGACAGTTTTTATGCAAAAAAAGGCTTTAGCAGCACTCGAACTGTATAAGAACCAATAAAAAAAGTACTTTGTTAAGTGAAGACTTTTACAATCTAAACTATTTTTTCTAGTTACCCTCCCATTTTAATTGCATTTCCTGAGTGGAATTGTATTCCATTCATGTTGGGAATGTATTTTGTCTTCCGTGTGCTGTTTGGGGGCTTGTAGGAGCTCATGCCACTGTGTTGTACATCTTTGCCACTGTGAAAGGAAGGCCTGTAAAGCTCTAGTAATGAATGTATAACAGGGAAAATTTCTAAGCAGAAATGCAGGTGCAGTGTGATTTTTTCAAGGACTGGATTGTCTTCTGTTTTAAGAATATGTGGAAGATGAAGAAAATTGAAATTTCTTTTTATTTTAATTCCAGTTAGTGGAACAGCTTCCTTTTCTCATGGCTAAAGTTGGCCAAACAGCCACTAAGATTTTGCAGAACATATTTTTGTGTTCCTAAGACACAGGGTACTTCACACAGATTCCTCCTTCCATCTGAAACAGGCTAGGCTGACAGTTGGTAAGTCAATTTTGGAGCTCTGCACAGGCCACAGGGGGAGGAGGAGGAGAGATTTACCAGCAGTTCCAAGACTTGAACCAAAAGCACAAGCTCTGTGAGATGACAGAATACATAATTTTCATTGCTGACTCATCATTGTTAATCTAGAATATCATGTTGCATTAATGTGATGACACTGGGTCTGGCTTTGATATAAGCAGCTGGAAAAGCTGTTTATGAGTAAACACACATGGCTTATGAATGTGTACTTCTCTAATGCCAAATGATAAAATCAACAGCAAATTCCTGTGGATAGAGTTAGTTTTCTTAAATCTCTTTAAGAGAATTAATAATAACTGAAATTTACTGCTCTTAGCTACTTAGGAAAAAATGAAGTTACAACTACATCCCTTTAGTTGACCAGTTAGCTGACTGCAGTTAAGTACTGCACTTTATCGTTCGTCTGTCCCCCTCATATTCTTTTCATTCAAGGGTTTAAGTATGGGGAAGTTCCAAGAAGAGACTTGGATCCAAAATACAGATTCTAGACTGGAATACGATCATGTCAGATGTACTCAAAACTTTTAAGCATCAAATTAAGACTGACTAAGCTTCTGCTTTCCCCAAAACCTACTTGGAAGGGTGAAAACAAAGTTCGTCTAATTCCTTGTCTTTCAAAATGCTGGTTACTTTGGGTTGTTTTATTGAGACAGCTTGTGTTGCTTCCTGCTATCCAAACTTCCATAGATTGAGGTAGCCAAGAAGGTGTCTCTTAGTATGAGTTTCTTAGGTTTTTATGAAATTAATGCATATTCTTGCTAAGATTTATAAGTACATGAGAAAACATTGACTTTAAACACAGTAGCATTCAGCAGTGGTGAAGAAAAGGAGCGTTGTCAGCATGGCATACACACGCAGATATTTGCTTCAAGGGGCTGTTACTGTTAGTTCAGGTTAAGGTAGTGATGGTGACATTCTCAAAGTTTAGATTCAGATGCTTGGATGATATACTGAGTTTTCTACAATTGTTTTCTTGGCCTGAGGAGAAAGTTTACTTTTTTGCATTATCAAAATCATCTTTATAGAGAAGCTGCGGTGCAAGAGCTCTTAATGAAGTTAGGTGGGTTACATAACATATAGTACTGTTGTGAGCAGAGATTTCTTTGAAAACTGAAGACTTCTTTCTCAGAACACATACAGCATAGACAACTGGAGCAAGGAATCTAGGTCTTTTGCCAGTGTCTATTGAAAAAAAGCTTTTGGAATAGGCAATAACTTTTTGTAACTTGTTGAAGTCTTTCTTCCTTGCAGTTGGCCAAAAAATGGTAGGTATTCTATTTGTACTTTGTGTATTGCCAAGGGCTAGTAGAAACATCATTATATAACAAAAGCATGATTCATAACTGCAAATATGAAGGGCTTATGTCACCATATAATTGACGTTTGCCCAATTGACCTGTGGCAGGGAGATTCTCCAATAAGCTTGTTAATCTCAAACTTCTTCAATAACTTGAGATGTTGTTTCAATGGGTTAAAGTCATGTCAAGTACTCACTAAGTCCAGTGCATGCTGGTAATTAGAGGGTGTTTGCTCCAATTCTGTTGTTTGCACTGAGCTCAAGAACCCTTATTATATCATTTCTCAATTTTGCTCCTATAAAATAGCCGAAGTGTTACGAGGTATCAACATGGGGAAGTGAGGCTACTTAGTTTGATTTAATTTCCAATGGGAGCAAGTGTCCAACTTTTCAACTGAGAAGACGTTCTCCTATGACTAAACAACGTCCACTCAGTGGGCATATTTTCAATACCCTTATTTTGGATTTGTTTCCAGTTTGTCTGCTAGTACATCATCTTCACTGTCTTTTCAGCAAGAATGAGCAAGAAATCGTCGAGAAAGGAAGGAAAGCAAACGCTTCTACATGTATACGTGTGTGTGTGTAAATAGTGGATCATCCACTTGTTAGACCAGTATAACATCACTTTGGTATTTCTAGATAAAAATAGGTAAAGTAGAAAGGAAAAATAACAAGGAGATAACCCTGAAGATGAAACTATTGTTATATTATTGCAAGGGTAATTGCAAGGCTTGCATTGCACAGACTGCACATGGAAGAAAATACTCATTTTTGCCTGCAGTGAAAGTGTCCTTTAGTTTAGCTCAAAAATATAAGCTCTGAAATTTGATAACAAATCTGAGCTACTGTTCCTTAAGCAAAGTAATACAGGTAATATTGATTAAGAAAGTACTCAAGAATATATCTTCCTGAAAACATTATCTCACCATAGCCCATTTCATTATTGTATTGTAACAGCATTGTAAACATTAATTTAAAAAAAGTAATGTTCCTTATCTGTTAACCTATGCAACCATTCCTCTCAGGTGGAAGCCAGTGAGACGGGGTGCACTGGTCAGGCATGTATGAACTACAGCAAGGCTGCAAGTCCAGGTCCAGGAGAACAAGCTGCTTAATGTAGTCAAAAGTCATATAAGTGTGCAGGAAAGTTGAGTTCAGATGGGGTAGTTGGGAGAATTAATGGATTCACCATAGTTAAGATTTGGATCAGCTGAACATGAAAAGAATCTGGAGTAAAACCAAAGCCAAGACTTAAGTCAAAATTATGTAAGCTTTAAAGGTTTCTGGTGACTAAAGATTTATAAGGGACTGTATATTATCAGCTCTAGAATATGTAAAGGAATTTGGCTGAACTGGAATGATGTAATTTGGTTGTTGGGCAGTAAATATTCTTGTGTTCTCTTTCTCCACTTCATGTTTCATATAGAGTCTGATCTGAACGCTTTCTTGCACCTGAAATTTCAGTAGCTACCTTTAGCATATAGGTCTGTATGTAGCAATGCTACTCAGATGCCACCTCTGGTTCTCATGTAACCTACAGCAGAGTGTCAACACAGTTTACTGGGGAACAAAATGGCCTCAGTGGGCAGTGCTTTCCTTAGTCCTTCTTGACTCTGTTGTATATGCAACTAATTTGTGATTTAGCAGCAGTGAGTGAGAGAGAATAACCTGACTTCTCAGATTTCCTTTTCCTCCTTTGTCATTGATATTTGTCGGTTGCTGCAGTAAGCTGTTGCCCTCCTTATACAGAAGTCATAACCCTTCCAGACCATGAAAGATCTCTTCAAACTGGGATTCCCTTCACAATCAGCTTTATAGCCTAAGCAGCTTTATACAATACTGAGAACAGTAGCAGGAGAGGGAGGGAACTGTGAGACTTCTTATAATATAAATACTTGGCTTGGCAGTGAGTGCTTAAGGGTCTTAAGCTGCCTAAAAGAGTCTCTTAATCTGCTTTAATTCTTACATTCTTTTTTTTTTTTTTTTTTTTCTGAAGTAGGTGGAGATGCATCCTCGTCTTTGTTTATATTAACAGGGAAGTTCCACACCTGCCTCCAGATCTCTTGGGCTCTCTGTTTTGTAGTAAGCTCTCTTGGGATGCCACTAATACATGAATCATTGTAAGTTTGAAATTACTTCTTTAGATTGTCCTATTTTTGGAGATAAGCATCTTTGCATTTCTACCTACAGCTGAATGGAGAGCACTCACCGCCAGGCAAGTGGTATTAGATTAGAATTCTAGAAACAGAGAGTAAAATTCCCTTGATCCTGTGAGTTGCTTCTTGTGAGGACTTGTATGAAGCTCTCTAAGAGCAGTAGGTTTGAGTCTGTGAAACATCTCATTTAACACAGGAGATGAGTGTGTTCAAGCAGGCATACTTACAGTATGTAGAAAGACAGAGAAAATAGATGCTTCATTTCTATAGGCAACTTACTAAAAGGTCTTTCCAGCATACTTATTTTTGTATAACTTTATTTGCCATTTAAAATCAGAACTCTCCTGTTAATCTCAAGAGTTTCAGTAGTTATTCTAACTGGAATTTAATTGACTATTTTGGAAGTTAGGTCTAGCAATGAAGTTGTCTAATTTCATCATCTCTTATCTGGCTATAGACACAATTAAACCTACCTTCTTGTTTGTGGCTATAGCTGAGCCAATTTGAAGTCTTTTCTGGTGCTGTCAGTAGAAAATATGCTGTTTTTTAATGTGTCTTAATTTTTCCCCTATATTACCCTGTAAGGCATAGGGGAGTGAAGCCTCAGGAACAAAATGTAATAATTAAAATGACGGTCTTAAGGATCCAGAGGAAGCAGAAATTGATAAAGCTACTATTCTGATATACATGGATGTAAACTTTGCTAGTGGGAATGAACTATGTGTTCACAGGAGGAGACAATGCATTTTGGAAAGTCATGACTTTTCTAAATCTATGAATATTTGATGAAATACTGTATATTTCTAAAGGTACCCTAAAGTACCCTATTGAGTTCTAAGGAATAATTTTGTTTAAAGGTATTTTATCCAGACTAAATGTGTCTATTGCACAACAGAAATGTTCTCCTTTTTATCAGAAATCATGCCTTAGCATATGAAAATTGTATTTTATTTTTTTAATTCCAAATATTGCTGATAGCTGTCCTCCATCCCTCCCCCCTCCATTTTGTTTCACTGTAGTTGTTAGGCTAGAAGGCCCCATTTAGGTTCTTGTCCCAGGCAGTGTAATTAGGCAGTGTAAATGAGTAGATAGTTTCAATAAGGATGTCCATTTGAGGATGAGGGTCTACCCTCCAGTTGTGGTACTACAAAGCATTTTCTAAACAGTACTTTTCAAATGTTAGGTGCACTTCTGCAGTCACTTCCAGCTTAGACACATTTAATTATTTAAGCCTAGTGGTAAACACTCCAAGAAGCAGTGGAGAAAAGGTCACTGGTAGTAGAAAAAGCTGTGATGTTGCATTTGACTTTAATGGGACAACATATGCTACAAAACATTAAGGATTTAAGGTTATACAAGTTTATACCATTGTTAGTAATGAGAATGGAAATTACTCTTTGTTAGTGTAATACTCTTTGAATTTTTTATACTACAAGGGAAGGGAAACATTTTAATTGCTTCACTTTCTAAAACAAATGATGAATGTACTCCTAATTTTAAGGAGGCTGTCTTCTTAAGAAGTAGTAAAACCCATTACACCAACTAATACAGCTGGAAAAAGCAAAACATTGTCAGGTGTCATACAAGCCTCCTTGGGCATGAAGATGGCTACTGTTTAAAAAAAAATTTTCAAGTCTTGTATTTGACCTAATATAATTTTGATCCATATTGCTTGACTTTTGCTTGCTTAAGACTTGTTCTCTTGTACAATATTTAAATGTATACATTCTTTATTATATAGACTACTAAGTTACTGAGCCATTGCATAGAATATTCGTATCTGAGCTGGTAATTGCTCCCCCAATGCCTGGCTGTTACCCTTCAGGACAGAAATGAGAAGCTTCCCTTCCACCATCTTGTCTATTCCTGATTTTGCGCTATTTCAAACTCACTTGCTTTCTCTGTATTATGCTAACAAATATCCTTAATGACGATTCATTATGTATGCAATGCCCTGGGTTTCATGCCATGAAGAAATGCTTTTACTTGGTTGGGCTTTCAATCTCTATTTGCAGGCACTCTGAAAGCAGTAATTTTTTTTTTTTTTTTTTGGGGGGGGGAATTTATTGTTGAATGACTGTTAAATTCAGTCATTTTATGAGACAAAGCCATACCTCCTTTCTGAGATGAACCTACAGAGATTTAGATTTAAAGAAACCCCTCTTCCTTAGGAAGGTCCCCGTAGCATTTAATAAATATGAAAATTGTCGGTTTCACAGAAAAGTAATAAGATGACATGGTGATTACTCTTAAATTTATGGAATGTAATAAAACATTCATATATCACTTTTCTGTAGGATTTGTTGAATCCTCTTGTACATTTAATGTTTGGGATGTAATTCTCTAAATCCAGTGGGAGGGTCCAAAAACAGAAAACGTGGATTAAAGAGTAAAAACTTTCCTCCGTATATGTCCTTAACAGACATACTTACTTTTAGGATTTTATCTATGAAGTTTATGCAAACAAGAGCAATCTAACTTTTTGCTCCATCCCTTCTGTTGTAGTACCCAGGCTACAACTTAAATGCTGAACAAATTTGCTGTTGACATCATTTCTGTATTTAGAGCTTCACCTACATTGGGTAACAGCAGTGTAATTGGGAAAGGCTGTTTGGGGTTCAGAGTGAAGTGGGGAAGGAAGTTCAGAGGCTGCTCTGATGACTTCTGTTATAGGAAATTAATGTTTTAAAACCTTAAAAGGAAACTTTTGATAAAGGAGGCAAGTCTTATCTCTCGTGGCTTGTCAGTTCAATGGGAAATTCAGTTTTGACTGAATCTCTACTTTGTGGATTTTCTTCTGCTTTGTGGCTTTGACTGAAATTGCTTTGTGGAATCATGTTTATTTTACCAAAATCTTGCTTTAGAAAAAAATGAGAATAAAGAGAAAGGCTTAGAAAAAGTTAGAAAATCCTGATTCAGCGCTTTCAGAAGGAAACAACTGTTGTGCGGGCTTTTAAGTTTTCGATCCTTATACATGATGCACAGGTTGTTTCAGTTTTGCCTCTATCAACCCTTTTTTTTCCTGAATATTCTTCTAAAAAGTGTTAATGCATAATCTTTTCCCTAATCAGAATAAGGAGAAGCACCGAATCCTTCAGGATAGCTACTTTCCCCTTACGCACAGATCTAACTACAGTTTAGATGATAAAATTAATAACACTTTAGTCTTATGATTTTTCTGTCAATGTTGGAACAACATTGTGTCTGTTTCAATATTTTGGACTACTTTGTTTTATGAAAAAACTGGAGATTCACTTCATGCTCTGATTTAAGTATTTTCACTACAGACAAATACCTTTTGCCTTTCTGCTCCACAATTGTTTTCTAACGTTATGCGGCACTAACTACCCTGACTGTGGCCAGGGAATAGCAGACTTTTTCTCCAGAATTGCATTCATATTCTGATGCTTATGAATAGGAATAATTTGAAGAAATAGATGTGTTTGTGTACATATGCACAAAAGGTTTAAATGCTTCCATTGCATTCACTCATTTCTGCTACAGCAGAAGCAGATTTCTCTGTTCAAAGCAAATTCTTGCACTTCTGAGATAAATGGCTACCAGAATTTTTAGGAGATGCTTTCTCTTCCTTTCTTCTGCAATCCAGGGAAAGGAGGTCAAATTTCAACTAAGGAGAGAAAAATAGTGGGGTTTGGGGTTTTTGTTGTTGTTGTTTGTTTGTTTTCCTCCACGCCCCTCTGTGCTGCCACGACCTGCTTGGGCGCTTTGCTTACCACGTTCCTTTGACTCCTCCCTTACGGGAACAGATCTAAATGTTCTTTTCTCTGCCCAGTCTCTTCCTGAAACATTACATCTGGAGCTAAACATAAAGAGACACCTTTTCAGTGAGCCCTATCTCTGCTTTAACTCTTTTGAGCTTTCCCTTACTAAGAGCTATCATGATGTAAAGTAGACACTTCAAAAATCGGTTTGTTTTCTTTGAGACCTGGCATTCACATGCCTAACTTTCAAAGAAACATGACTGCAAAATTCAGTTTATCAGTATAAACCTTGGGAACACAAAGTTACTAGCAGGGCTCATGAAGCACCAGTTCAGCATGATTTCTCTCATCTAATTACAACTTCAAACAGAATGAAGTGGTAAGAAGCCTTGAGGGCAATTCCAAGTGGAATTTGGAGGTAGCTACAACTTGCTATGCTTCCTTATGAACACTAGGTGCTGCTGTGGATCTGTGCTGCCTGGAAGTCACAAGCACTCCCAGAGCAGAAGCAAATTTTGTTTCTTAAGGATATCCTCCTGATTCTGAATTGCTTACCTCATTAAAACAGAGTTCCTCTAAGCAAACATAAGGTAGTTGTTCTAACAACTAATTATTTCATTAGCTGCGTGTGTTGATGTGACTTAATATGCTTACAGGCAACTACATCAATCCAATAAAAATCAAATGAATTGTGTTCACTACCTTTCCTAACTCCCCCCCCACCGCTTTTTTCTCATGGCATTAACTTCTCTAATACTTGTGAAATTAAACTTTCGCTATTACTCATTTCTGACTTAAAAAGCTAACTGAAGTCCAGGGCATCGAATACTCCTGTTGAGAAGAGAAAGTGATGAAAGCAACTTGATTTTGATGAACTGGTTCAGTGAGCATGGGACGAATTGAAGAGCAGAACAAAAATCTAAAGAAGGCCTTGTTTTCTAGGGTAAAAGTCAGGTTTTTGTTGTTCTGGCATATTAACTTCTTGACCTCTAATCTTTTTACTCTTTGTTTTGTTGGTTACCAGACTGACTAATACGAATAGTCAGTAAGTCAGTTTTACTTCCCTGTCTACGTTAATGGTAGAGGTTACTGTTTAAACTACCTGGTTCCATAAAGATTAACAAATTCTTACAACCATGTTAAATGATGAGTGATGGTTATTTGTACCTCAGAACAGTTAACATTAAAATTGTAGAAATTATTTCTCTCTTTGGTATAGAAGAGCACAGCTACCTCCCTTCCGTCCTCCCCCGCCCCCGTATGTCCCACCTTTTTTCTGCGCAGTTTGCTTCATCACAGCAGTCTTTTGCCCGCGTGCATTTAGTTAGCCTGGAACGTCAGAGAGCAAACGACAGTACTTTGACTCTGCAGAGACCTTTCCAAACTGCCGTTTCTCACCTAGTTTCCAAACACAAAGCAAAAATTTACCCTCAAGAGTTAAACCACTGTTTAATTTCAATTTCATAGTCTGCATCTAGCTGGGCCCAGATCCTGATTTCAAAGGTGACTGTATTTCATTATGAATGTGGGTTTTTTCTCATACATCTTAACAAAGCAGTTGTTGAACAATGCAAGTTATTTTCCTACTCTGTATATTATAAGTTATTTAAAATAAGTAACAAGTGTAGATCATGTACTTTGTTTTTTCTTTCCTTTGTGAAATATTTTAAATCACAGTATAGACTAGTGAAGTATGGACATCTCTGGGTATACTCTTGACAGCTATTTAGCCATCTAGTATGGCAATGACAGGAAGCTGGAGGAATATATAACATCCTGTGATTGTGGTAGAGTCATCTAATTAAATTCATAGGTTGTTAATCACTTATTTTCTTAATAAAAGATCAGTTAGAATATGTTCGTGCTGAATCAGCTGAAATTTACTTGGGCTTTACTGCTTAGTTCAATGAAGGAAACAATAATTAAAAGCCCTTTACTGAAGTTGCTTAATTATACCATCAGGAGGGCAAGAGCAATTGGAGGCTTTGATTGTGGGGCTAACCTGAGACTCTGGTGGGAGGGTGGGAGTGGATAGACTAGCTGGCTACTTATGCTTAAATAGATAATAGGATTAGTTATCCATAGACATCAGCGAAAAATCTCATTAAGATTAATATCACGTGCTTCAGAACTTTTGTTTCAGGATTCGATTAGATTCTGCCATATGCAATCACATCCCTCTTAACTGGGTCATGTTTTTAAGGTTCTCTTGACGTCGTCAGGCCTTCCAACTTCAAATCTACAGTTCTATCCTGAACGAAAATTCTTTATCGAAATGCTAGTATAATGGTTAAACTTCTTGCAGATTCCACAGTTGTAAAATATTGAACTGGAGTGAAGTTAAAATCACCCCAATTTAGAACTGGCCCATGTAGAAGTTATGATCATGAAAATGATACCCAAGTTTGTGTCAGGCTACCAGTCATGTCCAGCTCCTAATACTTTGGAAAGTATGTCATCTCTTGATGTGCGATGCACCTCACTAGCACTGTAACAGCGTGTGCGACTGAATTTGAATAAATGTTTTCTTCGTAGCTGTGTTAAAACACTGTGCCTCAGGGGTCAGGTTGATTATTACCCTTGTCTGACATGTAGAACTACTCTTGCCATAGGAAACTCAACAGGCTGGCTTATACAACTGGATTAAATGATTTCGTAAGTATCTAATATTTATGAATCCAGTAGTAAGAAGAAACACTAAGTGTATTTTCAGTCTGGGTACAAAATTAATGTGTTTCCTTTTCTTGTTTCCATTTTCAGAAAACCTCCAAAAGTGAAATAGGAGATTTGCATGAAGTTTTTTGAGCTTAGGGAATAGCTGACTATTCTCTAGTCCTTTAAGTCTTTAAACCTGTCGTGAAAAGTGTTGTGCAAACAGGCCTATTTATTTTATTCAGGATTTCTTTCTATTTATCCGACCTTCTGTGAGAAACATCAGCCTTTGCTTTTCTGAAAACAGATAACTCCTTGCGACAGCTGTTTAAGTGGTAGCTGATGTCATGGCTTTATATGTATATGAAAGATCATAGTGCAAATCAAGACCATATGCACGGAGGGCCATAACACATCTGTTACTGGTGATGAGATGCATTAGCATCATGGAAACGATCCTATTCCTGGTATACACTGGGGAAAGGGTGAAACATGGGTGCTTGTAACGAGGCATACTGGAGATTTATTTCTCTAAAACGCATTATAGGCATTAAAAATCTTTCTTTCGGTGATTAAAAACAGTAAAATAACTTTTCAGCCAGTTTGAGATATTGGCACTTCTGGTGCATTTTTTTTTTTCCTTTGATGTGATAACATTTTAGGTGCTTCTTGCTGCAAAGCCAGTACTCAATCAACGCATTACACTCTCATAAAGGAAATCATCTTGGACATACAGAGTAGCTAGAAGTCCAACTCAACACTGAGCATTGTCATTACTGGGTGCTATAAATGCTGCTTAAGGAAACCCTACTGTATATTTAAATTGTGTATGCAGAACAAACTTGTAACGCAATGTGCTGGGATTTACCTCAATACTACAGCTTAAGGTATCTATGTTTGTTTTGTTAATGATGCTTAAGAATGAAGAAACAGCTATTCAACTGATGATTCATTTCCAAATAATTCTTTGCTGAAGCACTAGAACAGAGAGATGAATTAGAAAATCACAATTTCATCTGTTGTGTTTTTTTTTTGAGATGTAACAAAAGTAATATCAAAATCATGAACATGCAGCTTCCAGCACTGTAACTGATCCCCTCTCCTGTTTCGCACCAGACCCTTCTGATTAATACCTTGTATGGGATTTTTTTTTCCCTGAAAACAGCTAAAATTAGTGTCCGTTATGTGCTTCCTCTTCTGTCTCACTCTTTCTTTTCTTATCTGCATAAACTTTATTTTCAGGGAAGAAAGGCATTTTTCTAGTCTCTCTAGAAATCTCACTTGACATTTAGCAAGGGACATTTGTAAGAATGTCAGACTGATAAGAGCTGTTTGCTGAAGTCTCACTACGTTCATTCAGCTGAACAATATCTATTGTTAAGAGCCATAATTATTATGATCAGGTTTAAAAGGACAAGCTTATTGTTGTACTTTGGCAACATGCTTTTATGCTGCTGGTTACACAGTAGTAATACTTGGCACTTTATATTGCTTTTTATCTTTGGAGTGCTTTACAAATATTGACTAATTAAATGCATTAGAATTTATCCCTTATTTGGAGGTCAGTAAATAATTGTGTTTCTTCATTTATGTAGTACAACTCATGAGTTTTCAGGTTTATAATGATAAGCAACAGCTACAGACATGCTGTAATGAGAGCTCTGCACAATGTTTTAAGGTGTGAAAATGAGTTGTTTGGTTCTGTTTTAATGAATCTAGGTGGGTCAGGTCCTGAGCAGTGAGCTGTGCATGTGTAGTACAGATGTAACTCTTTAGAGTCCTGTCAGTTTTTTAGGTCAAATTTTTGTCACTGTTTTTGTCTCCTACTTCTCAGCTGCACTGTTAACTAGATCTCTGTCGACTCCAAGTTGGTCTTCTGCAGATATTGCTGCACTTTTTTATTTTCTTCAGGTTTTGCTGCTTAAGTCCAAGGAAATGTGTCAAGAAAAATGGCACAAAGTGATGCCTTAAGGCTGTTGACTTGGTTTCGCTTCACCCTATAGCCTATGGGAATTCAGTAACTATAAATCCGTTCTTTGTGAAAGGAAGAGATAGCACAGATGTGGCTATGCAAACAAGATGAGGTAATGCCAGGCAGCAGATCATCCTACTAAAGCTGCTGGAAGCTGCTAACTGTGAATGAGAAATTCCAGGGGCCAATAAATTCAAACAAATTGAGCTTTGGAGTTATAAATGTGCAATATTTGCATGTCAAGTAATTTCCCTTACAAGATACTTTACTGAATCTTGTATTCCTGGTCATTTAGACTTTTATCTAGGATCTCTTTTATCAACAGAGTTCCTTATGATGGCTCTTCTGGAAGGAGCGTAATGGAATTGCCTTGAGCGGTTGTGTGTATGTTTTCTTTTTTAAACATTTTTTTTTTCATTTGAATGCTTCTTAGTTGGCCAAGTGTGTGAGGTGTCGAGAATGTGCTGGGTTATATTTTACTGTGGATAGCTGTCTTTGTTGTGTAAACAGCTCTAGGCAACTAAGTAATCAAATAAGTACTTGAGCCTGGGCTCTTGGGGCTATTTGTGCTAATTGATTTTAAAAAATTGCTGAATTGCATGCCTTAGACGTAATTGGGCCAAATGTTAGAAAAAGCATGCATCTGGCCAGCTGTCTGTCTTCAAATGTACTTGACAGAGAATGAGACAAAATGTTTTACCTTAGTCTTGTGTGTATGAAGTTTCCAAACATTGAGTTTAGAGTTTCCAAAGCTCTGTTTTCTCATGGTTTTGAATGGCAAAACATCCCAGCTGTAAAGTACCTTTGCATCATTCACCTATTTGGTTTGTGGAAGAGTGAGAAATATCTAACTTCTTTAAATTTCTTTAAGTTTGGAGTAAGATGATTGCAAATGAATTTTATGATGCTTCTGAATTTGTATGTTAAAGTTTGTAACTTGCTGTTTGGGTACTAATATATTATCATTGTCAAGAGCTGTGAAATAATATTTGGCTGACTGGGGCTACTAGTTAACGGAACTATGCTCAGAACAGACATACTAAGCTTGAAACTGTATGTCACATTCAAGCCTTTTAGACTTCAATTATCAAGAGAACTCAGAAGTGGAGTTCCTTAGACCTTGTGTGCAAGGGAGCACAATAAAAATAAGCAAACAAAATTCACTTTGAAAAGTTCTCCATGTCTATTCAATGTTATTGTGGCATTAATAGCTATATTTGTTTCAAAAGACTTGGATGCATAATAGTTGACTGTTGATGATCTGACCTTTAGTTGGACACACAAATGAAAACTGAGCTTTTGAAAATTCAAGCCTTTGTTTCCTCTGGCTGTATTTAGATTCAGTGATCATGTTATTTAAATTTTAACTTAACACCTTCTTCTTTTTCTGCTCTATTTGCTGTTTTGGGCAAAGTATTGTTAGTAATGATAAGATTTTCTGGTTGGCACACTGAAACAGCTAGGAAATCATTGTCATGTCTTTCTGGGTTGAGTATTTAGTCAATCAAGCATTGCTTTTCTTTCAAGGCCTGAGGTACTGATAAGTAAATAACAAGTAGTTAGCTTGCTTTTAGCTTGCTGGCTTCCTGTGGGCCTTAGTTCCCACTTCAGGAATTCTGTTTTGGAGGAATTGTCTGAAGTGATCCAGGATTCCAGTATGATATTTTATCTCTGAATTATAGATTTTGGTTTGTGGGAGAAGGGGATTGAAACCTTAAATACACAAAGCTTTCTATGATTCCTGTCTACTTACCTGGTTGCTGATGTCTCATCCTGTGAGGGACTGTATTTACTTTTGGAGCCGTTTCTGATGATATGGAGCATATGGTGGGAGGGACCAACTTGCTGTGAGGCTCAAAGGTAAGCAGATCAAAGGACAATCTTCACTTGTAGTCATTGGCTTGGAATGACATCAGGATAGCATCTAGTCTGTGTGTTCCTTCACAGAAGGATCAGCCATACCCATGTCATTTTTGATGGATTACTATTATTTTTGAAGACCTCTAATGATGAGACTACACAGCCTCTTCAAGCAAATTTGTCCTTCATGTAAAGCTAATGAGTTGCCTTTGAGAATTTGCCTGTAGAAGTTGAATATTATAAATACAAGTGATAATATTAATGTTATCAAAGCCCCTCATCCACTCACCTACTCATCGTTGTTCCCATCAGTATGTACCTGATGATTTCACAAACTATGCTCCCATAATTACAGCATGAAAAGTTCTGTCAGAGATTGACATTCCTGGGCCTAGGACCTAGTTTCCATACTCTGCTTTAAAAGGGGTGAATCAGTTGCTGGGAAACTTCAGGGCTCTATTTCAGTCAGGGTTAATTCTGGAGAATTGCAGGCATTTCAGCTGAGTTGTGTGAGGTAAGAGGCAATGGTTAAGGACAATTATGTGAGTAGTTCATATTTAGGATTTAATTTCTTTCTAGTATCTTGCAGTTCACTATCTAAAGTCATTTTTCCTGTAACCATGTTATCTTCCCTCCAGCAACCAAGTACATTTTCATAAATATCACATAATGGATTTGATGCTACCTTATATAGTAGGGATAAGTTTCTGTACCCCAAAAATAGGGATGCCAGATAAGAGGTGAGAGCAGATAGCACCATAAGTATCAGAGGAAAACAGCTGAAGAAGCTATTTGGGAAGGGAAATGAATCAAGTAATATTGTACGTACATATTGTGTGTGCTCTCAGTTGCCTTTAGTTACTTAGCATTCTTGGGATTCAGTTTATAGCTTATTATGTTGCTTTGCTCTGCTTTCTGCTAGATGTCACTATATTTTTGGCGCTTACTTGTTATCTTCTCTCATATCCACATGATGATGGGTCTATATGTGTCAGGAGTGAATAAGAATTCAAAGAATTTAGAAGGTGATTGGAGGTAAACTTTCCTCCAGTCTTCCAAAAAATGAACCTTAATCAGAATGTTTCATAAATGATGGTATATAGAATTTAACTGGTGCAAATGAATTGCAACGGTGGTATAATCTCTGTTCAATAAATTCCCTGGAGATAAGGATCCTCCGCAGGTCTATTGACTTAGGACTGGACAGAAGGACAGAAATGTTTCATGGCTGGAGTGAGAGCCTCAGGATCCTGAGGAATAGAGGTGAGGTAAGATGGGAATCATGCCAGTTCTTGAAAACCAAGTCTTGCACAAGCAGCATTAGCTAAGCGACTTCCTTGTTTATTTCCAAAATAAAGCATGTTATCAGCTCTGATCAGCCATACGCATTTCTCCTTCTTGCTTTGTTAAGATTTATGAAGTCTCCATAGTGTAGCTGTCTTGTTTATGTGCTTTTTTTTTCTGTTCATCAAACTTTTTTCACAGGCAATTACACCAAGTAGATGCCCTATAAGATGAATTAAGTCAGTGCTAAACAATGTCTTTTATCTAGGATCTGCAGATGTTACATTAGTTCTTGGGCTTTTGAGACGTCCTATTCTGCTGTATGCTGTACACATAAAGAATGATGACTTCTCCCTGCAAGATCCTGTGCTTTCATGTAGTGAAACAGGGACAAAAGGGGTATTCAGGTACACATAGAAGTAATTAGAAAATATAGTGCATGTGAAGGGTTGTAATATGTGGATTTTGACATAGGCAAAAATCTATTCTAGGAGTCAGATCCTTCATGAGGAGTCCTCTGCCCACCTTTCCACAAGTCATATGAAAATTGCATCACCTGAAGGTGTTCTAGCAACCAGCTCACTGCAAAGTTCCCCTTGAATGGAAAGAGATGGAGAGTTTGTGAAAAATGAAAGAGGAAGCTTCCCGGCACTTCCTATTGCACTAATTAACTGAGACAAAACCTATGTCAGCCTTGACGTTCTGCTTTCCCAAGCCAGGAATCTCATAAAGTCTTGTCGGCCTTTTCGATTTTGCTGGCAGCTGCCCTGCACGGCTGGTTCCCGGGCCGCCGGCTCCGGGGCTCTCCTCTCTCGTGGCCCCTCGCTGTAAGGCTGTCAAGTGTCGAGGTGCTGCGGGGAGCTTGACAAGGGCTCTGGAGTCCCTAGCAGTGACGGGGGGAGCAAACAGCTCTTTCTTGCCTCTTGAACGCAGACCAAGAATGCGAGAGGGAGACAGCAGCCACACCACGGTGCATGCTAACGAGCAGTTGGGAGGGCGTCGGGAGCTTTTTGATGCTGTTTACGGATTTATTTATTTGTTTATTTGACATGGTGCTTTTACCATTTTAGTCTCTTGGCTGCTGTTTTGTGTCACGCTTGCATTAAGTTTCCTCAGCAGGGCTCCTCCTCCTCCCACCCCTTCAAGTTTCTTGTGCAATTGTGAAGAAATGCCTTCATCTTGGAGGGATCCGAGTACTTAGGAACAATATCAGTAAATAAGTTAGTTCCTATGTCTTGTTTGTTTACCTTTTGCCCTCAGATCAAGTTCACCCTAGTGTAAACATGGATGTTTTTTCCTTTTTTCCTCTGACAGAATCTATGAGAACTCACTTTTTATGCTAGTTTTGCTAACATTAGTGTAACCCATGGTAAACTACCTTCTGGGGAAAATATCTGAAATGTTGCAGCTATGTTGGAATACTCATGGTAAAGAGGAGGGTGTGAATTGCTAATGCCAGTGATACTGTGGGCTATCAATAGCTCCTGCATCTACTTTGTTTTTAGTCCCTTCAGGCAATGTACCCCATCTCTTATCCCCTTCCAGCTTCCTACTAATCCATTTTTGGAATCTCTTGTAGTTTTGTAGGTGTTTAACCATCATTTGGATCTGGAACACATTCTGTTATTTCAATACCTCCCTTCCCCTCCTGTGACTTTACACTACAGAGAACAAAGGATGGTTTTACAATCTGGCATAAGCCAATGGTACAAAACTCTTATAGAAATAAAGAGCCCTACTGAGGGTTGGTGCCTTAGTTTATCATGCTTGTTAAAAGTCTATTGTAAAAATGTTTGTTTTACAAAGCCTGAAGTAGGACATAACAGCCTGGCAGAATCTGCAGTGAAGGACACATGCTACCTTAATTAGGATTTGTGTCAATGTATCCAGATCATTTTCTGTTATGCCGTAACCAAGGTTTCAAAAATTGCACCTCCCTTTCTGCAGTGTTGATGCTGTAAGTAGAGTTGCTTAAGGTTATGTACAAAGCCTCAGTACAGGTATAATTTAACCAAATTTTTTTTTTTTCAATTGCAGACGAGTGAAGAGCACTATCTTTGTACCTTTTCATCCCATCTGTGCTGCAGGAAATTTTTTCTTGTCATATCTATACCCACACATACTTCCTCCCCCTTGCATAATTCATCTTTGAGAGGCATTTGCATTTCCCTGAAGTTGAAAGTTCCAAGAGTGCATTGTAATGATGAGAAAAAATGAGGGCAGAAGGAGCTGACTGAGTTTGTTTTTTCGACCTGGAACTTCAGCAAACTTACTGTTCCAACAAAAAACTCTAACTAGGAAGCAGCTGAACTGGCGCCAGTGGAATATTTCAGGCTTTAAAGAAGTGGCATGACCCATTTATATTTGACTTGAAAAAAATATTTTCTGAGTTGCCTCAACATAAGATGACCATCCATCTGTGTCCCCTGCTGAACTGATGATACAACAAGGTTAAGCCTTTGATTGGCGCTACATACAAAGAAACTCCCCCTTCTTCTATTGCCAGTAATTTACTATATCTTTATCAGGGGAAATTTTTGCATGTATATTCAACAGGGAGCTGTAGGAAGGTTTTGGTGTGGTATCGGATATTGAGGTATTGTGGGCATAGGTAGTATGAGTACATATGAGTAGCCCATATTGAGGCCAGATCTCTAGTAGACATGGATGAAAGCAGTACAGTTTATATTGGGATATCTATAGTCATTTGAAAGTAGATTTCACTCATCCTGCATAGCATTTTAAGAGGTAAGTATGTATGTTAAAGCATGCATTTGGTTTTCTCTACAAGTCAGCATGCAAATGTTACTTTTGTGGGAATCTCCCTACTTCAGAAGGAAAGCAAAGGGTTGCCTCATTGCTTGGTTCATCATGGGTTACCTTCTCTCTGGTAACACAATTTAACTATTTAAATGACATAACGCAGCATATAAGCACATCAGAGCCTTGTTGTTAAAGGGGACCTGGTAAGAGAGCTGTTTGCTCTAATTGAGGTGTGCTCCCTATTTTACTTCCATGACTAGATGCACTGGCTAGCATAGCGTGCTAGCTCTTCCCAGTACCATCCCTTCCTTTCCTGGGTGTCCCTCTAAAGGGCTCAGCCTGTGTTGCCACTCAGTGCCACAGAACGCAGGATGGAGGCCACCCCAGGTGGGAGTGTGGCTCCTCCCAAGACCAGCAACGTTACTGGTGCCATCTGTACTGCTGCTTGACAGAATCACGCCAACCTACATGACAAGGTAATCAGTTGCAGCTGAAAAGTACTTAGTTGGGAGAGAGGGCATGCTGAAAGTCTGGCCTGACCTTTCTCAATCACCACTCTATTTAGTATAATTAACAAAAAAGCTCCCTGTTAGACTGAAATGTCTAGACCCTTTTACTTTAGGGGAGAAAGCCTTAGAGAAGGAGAGAGATGAGGCTTTTTGAGAGCACAAAAGACAAAAGCTTGTGAGGAAGGGAGAGTATAAAGAATTAGGAGCTCAGGTATGCACTATTTCACTGTCAGATTATTGAAATTAATGTCTGTGTTGCTGTTTACGTCACCGCAACATGTCTTCTGACACCTCTGGCAATTTCCTTCTCAACTGAGAATCATTTTTCATCTTCACTATGCACCAGGAATCTTTTATCACTGCTGCAGAAGTGCTATATGTGTATTCATTGCCTGGCTTTGAAGGAAGGATTTTTACAATAGGTTAAGAGCTCAGACAGCCATAATTTCAGCAGTGATCTGTTTGATCCTCTTGCAGATGGAATAAAAGGCACAGGAGGTCAAGGGAAGCGGGGGAGTGTAGCAAACCCAAACACCAACTGACACAGCTTAAAAGCCCACCATGCCAGTTAAATCCTGTATTCACACACACTGGCATCAGCTCCCTGTCTAAAAACGAAAAAAAAAAAAAAAAAAAAAAAATCCCCTGAGGTTCTTGCCAACATTCAAAGCTGCCCAATTTGTATTTAATCGGTTGTTTGTCACTGTCTGGCATATTTTGCCTGAATGGTTGATATATTTTTATTTTTCTTTGTTGTCCTCCCATGTTTTGCTGAAATAAGAATAGCATTTGCCTAGCAGAAAAAGAATCTCTGGGAATCATTCAAACCTGTTTTCTTGGCTCTGTCGTAGTGAATTTGTATGTCTGTGTGGGAAGTACAATAGACTGGTCACCTGCTGTATACTCTCTCCTACTGCTTCCCAATGGCTGGTTACAATCTCTGTGATTGTACAATCTCTCGATTTCTTCTGGGAAATGCAGTTTTGTGCTATTTAGTCCTCTAACAACAACAACAACAACAACAAAAAGCAAAGTGAATGTAGAAATTTGTGTAAAGTAACTTCTGTGTTTAAAAATAGTCTGCTATTCTTGCTTTCTGAGTGACTTGTCCTTTTTAAGGTTTTACTGACCTTCAGTTTTAGAAAGGGTGTTTATTTTATTCCCTGTCCTAGCTATATCTGCAAACTCCAGGGCTGGGTAGTAGGCATTACATGCACAGGAAACAGATAGCACATGTATTGGGCAAAGGAGAAAGTAATTTTTTCCATCTTAGTCCAGTGTATTCCTAGCTGGTGACCTCAGGAGTTACTGTGTAGTTGCTCTTTTTTTTTTTTTTTTTTTTTTTTTTTTTTTTTTTTTTAAAAAAACTCTCCTTTTATCCTTTTACAGTGTAGGATGCTGGTGTGATACTGCATAGGTAGTAGAACTTTATATATGCTTCAGTTTCTTTTTAAAAACTCCCATCTAGTACTCTGGACACTATATTTTCACTATAAAGACAGATGCTCAGTGGAGCAGAATGTTTATGAAAGGTAATTTTTCATCCCAGCAAGGTAAACTGCTCTTCATCCATCCATCCATCCAGAACTGTGGTCAACATGTTCACTTCTCCTCACCCCAGTTGTCAGTAGAAACAAATGTGCTTACCAACATGTTCCAAGGATCACAAAGAATATGCTTTCCGTAGCTAATACTAGGAAAAAGGATCGGCAAGCCTTCATGTATGCTGATAGAGGATGTTTCAGCAGTAGTTGCTTTTAAGTATTGAGCTATCTTTATTAGGAACTGTGCTGTTACTGCAGTGCTTTCTGTATATTCTTCTGCAAAATAGGGAGAAAACTGGAAAGTATTCAAAAATTGTTTCTGTAATTTGCAGCCACCTTCACATCTTATAATGGAGGTAGTTCAGAACACAAACTGCTTAACAACACTCAGTTTCCCACTGGCTGTGTCATACCACCATCCAGTGGAAAGGCCCACAGTATTTAGAAGGTTTGGAAGAGCAGCTTGAAGTGTTTTGTTTTAAGCAAATGACAGTGTGTTTTCAGTAAAATAAGCTATTAGTGAGCGGTTGGCTTTTACTGAACATTTGCAAAAATAATCAACAAGGAGCAGTATAGAGGCAGATTTTACAGGTCCATTGATTTTATAGCTAAGGAGAAGGAAGTGGATGCCATTTTATGCGGAAGAATTTTGTTTTGTTCTGTTGCATATTTTTCTGCCCAAAAGAGCAGGACTGTGATGCTGTTAAGTCTTCATGAAGTTTTGGAGTATAACTTCTGGAGGAGAGATACTAGAATGGTGTGCGAGATAACTATTGTTTGCCTTAGGCTCCAGAACTTAAGTGGTTTCTCGCAATTCATGAAGGCTGAAGTAAATGCAATTTGAACACTTCAGCCGCTGTGGCTGCTGTGAACCCCATAGCATTCTGTAAACCTTTAGTTGTGTGAAGAGCTGGAACAAAAACATCATTCCTTAATGTGAGAATGGATACTTGCTCTGCCTTGGGCAAGATACATGGTCATCTTCAGCTTTTCTACCTATGAAGATACTGAAATGTCAAAACAAATGGATTTTCTAAGGAAGAGTTTGCAGTCTGTATTAACTAGTTATTGTTTGCAAGCATTACTATGACCCAGTTCAGCTTTGTATCTCCCCTTTTATGTTTGGCACTGTACGCTTTCATGCTCAGCCTGTGTGGCCGGTTGTGGAGTGTGCTTGACAGCTTTTTGGTGTGCTTCCCTTGCTGCCTTGAATTTGATGGAGAGCTCATTTGTTTAACTGTCTCTGATCCTTCAGTCTTATCTACCTGGTGGACTGAAAAGGAATGCTGCCCTTCTGCGTAGTTTCTCTCAAAAAGTCAAGGTTTGGTTGATGTAAAATTAGGTCACTAAGTATTGGCATCTGTTCCTCTAATCTTTAAGTAGTGCATCTGATTGGTAGAGCCCCTCAAAGTTTTGAGCAAAAAAAGCCTTCAGAGTGAGAAAAATGACACCAAAATTTTATGTCACCTTGTGGCTTAAAAAACAATAGCCAAGTATGCAAAGGATTAATAGATCCTTCCTGGAGGGCATTATCTGGAGGAATTCTCTCTGCTAACGTATGAGCCTTAAAGTACCTTTGCAGGCATAAATTATTTGGCTTTCCTTCTTGAAAGATAGCCTGTCACCCTAAGGCAGTTTTTCTTTCTGATTTCTCTGTACTATAATTTTCAGATACTCATTCCAGTGTACACACCCACATATGGTATGTTACTTTCCTGCATGTATTAACATTGATCCCTTAGTAAAGAATCAAATCTGTGCTTTTGTGTAGATAACTGAATGCTGGTATTGAGTAGAGCTCAATGGAGAAGATGGAAAATATAAGTCACAGCAATTTAGAATAAAACCAAAGCTTATCATAGTTTTTGTGCATTTCTCCTGCTCGCCATGGGGAATTAGAGCATTGGTACAGTGTGTGGGAGATGTTCAGGTCTTTATTTTGCCTCGTATGGAGTATTTTGGCAGATGAAAGATGTTGCCCTGAATTAGGCAAAACAGGGGTCCAAATGTGAACATTGTGCCATAAACATAACAGGTAGCCTATTGGTGAAATGTCTGTACCTTTTGTATTTCCTTTCTCCAACAGTCTGAATTGCCTACCACAGTTTATCTAACATCTCTCAAATGTACCTGTGCCTGAAATTGGAGAAGGTTAGAGTGCATACTGAGATTTTCTTACCTACTTCTAGGCATCCTGTGATTGCCTTACAGCTTCACCTGTGCTGTTTCTGTTCTGACAATTTGACCATATACAGAGATAAGTTTCATTCTTAATTTAATCTCATTTGAGTCCTGTGTGTGTATGAGCACATGCTTGCAGGACTTTTTTCTGGTCAAGAGCTAAATGACTCTAAAGGGCCTAGGCTTTGGGCTGGCTCTCTCCATAGGATTCTGTTTCATTAGATTTAGAAGTCGAAGTGCAGAGGTGCACAGATGTTTCAATAAAACTATATAAACCTCAAAATAGTATCAGTTTTCTTGGCATTATGTCTTATAAGTAGCTGTTAAGGCAACACTGCTTTTCAGTCTGCTATCTATTCCTTTGGTATTCTGCAATATTTTGTAGGTTGTTGTTCAGCCCAGATCTTAGAGCAGTAACTGTTGTGGCATCGTAGTGTTTAGTAGGGTTGCAGTTCAGCTCTCTGTGATCTGTGTTTGCATCCTTAGGTTGTTTTACTCTGTGGGTTTATAAAGCCTTCAAGGTGTTACAGTGTAAAAAGTATTTGTTAAATTTTTTGTAGACAATTTCAGACTGGCTGGTGTTTGTTTGTTTGTTTGTTTTTACCTTTTTAAAGATCTTACAGTTCTTACTGCTTTCTGTCCCTTGATCTTTGTTGGTGTGATTCGTTGTCTCTGAATATTGGAAGATGACTTCTGTGTACTGCTGAGTTGGTGCTCTAGGGTCAGCAAAGTCTATCGACATTTCCTTGGTGTAAGGAGAAATCTGCCTCGTGTCACTGTGTTAACCCTCCCCTGTTCATGAGTAGGCTGTTTAACTTGGCTGAAGAACTCAACTGTAAAATACAGAGAAGCTTTGCTTTGTGCCTTTGTAATTGGTCTGGGAGGCCTACTGGGCCCTTCTGTTGTCTTCCTTTTCTTTGGAAATACTTTTGTTTTCTATCTACTCTTCCCTAACCACAGTGTGCTTCAACTGTGTCCTTAAGGAAGGAGCCATTTAGTAGTTTGAAATGATATGTAAGATACTGTTTTCATGTAGCAGACAAATGGCAAGTCCACAAAAAGAAAAATCATACCTTATATAGTGCCTAGCATTGTAAAGCAGAAAAATAAAGCACACTCTCTTTGTTCTTAGAGAGCTCTGTTGTGTTCACTGACCACCGTAGGTTTTTTGTATGCCTATAGGGGATGTAAAAAAGCTACTGAATTAGTACAACATACTACAAATGAACCAGCATGGCTCTGTTGTGGAAAATACGTTGGCAAGCCTGTTACAATCTTTCAGTTGGAATCAACACACCAAAGGAAAAAAAAATAGGAGGTTGTAATTTGTTTGGACTTCTTTACAGTATCTTTTCTATAAAGGCTCGTCAGGTGAAGTGAATTACTTGAATGCTGAAAGATGAAGTTCTATCATTGATCAGAAGCTTATTGAGAGACAGAATAATGTTTGGAATTGTTCAGTTTTCCATTAAAAAAACAGATTGCTATGTAATACAGTGAGACATGCTGTTGAATATGATGTAAGGAGTTCTTGATATTTTTAATTAATTTCCTCAGTTTTAAATGTTTGAAAATAGCAAAAATAATCTGAAACCCCAAACTTTCAGTATATATATATATAAAAAAAAAAAAAAAAAAAAAAAAAAAAGAAAAAAGAAATCCTCGCCTGTTTCATTAGGATTATTTAGGATGTGGAACAGGAAACCAAGAGCAAATATGACAAAATTCACCTGAGGAGGTAAAGATTCGGAGAACGACGCAATTGTTATTCCCACCCCCCCCCTTCCCCACCCCAAGTTCACAGCGGCTTTTAAAGAGCTTTAGGAAGCTGTTAAAAAGCTAATCCAATGTAGAGAAGTGCAAGGTAATCAACACTGGAAAGAAGCATTTGAAATGTTCAGACACATTGGCTTCTAAATTAAATGCTGCTGTTCTCTTGCACACAGTCTTGGGCTTCATTGTTATTGGTTTAATGAAAATACCTGCTTAGTGTTCAGCTCTGGTCAAAACAATTGAAAAATCTCCTCTTGGTAATAGATTTTAATAAGAAAGTAATTGGGGTTACTAGAAACACTCTGTTGGTGCTCTAACTTAGGATTGGTGTGATGTTTATCGTCTCGTTTTGATTGCCCCTCATTTTCAGAGATGAAAGAATTGGAGGCAGGGTAGGGACTAAAAGTCTGAAAAGCAACAAAGATATGGAAAAACTTCCACTGACTTCAGGGATGCTCCATCAAGACCGGTACAGAGGGTTGTGCCAAGTCTCTTAAATATGGAAGAATAAAATCAGGAGCACTGAGCACATAAAGGGCTCGTAAGATACTGCATGATGAAGAAAAGTAAAACAACAAATCTATATTATGTCATCTGGATGTGTTGATTTTTACTTTTGGACAATAGAGGCATTTTGCATTCATTTATGAGAAGAGTGGAAAAAATGACACTTGCACACAACTCTTAATGGGGAAAAATTATTTCCTATTGAAAAATGAAGGGAGGGGGAAAAAACTTGAGAATCTCAAGTTTTCCTCTTCTCTGAAACTTTTTTTTAAACCAAAATCAGGAAAGAACAGAAGTCTGTCTTTTCTTTCCTCCTTTGCATCTGCTCTCCTCTTTCCCTCCCTGTCTTCCAAAAGAGAAGAAACAGTATAAAGTGGAATAAATGTGATTAAACCATTTCTTCTCAAGATCAAAGAACTACAAAAGACCGATAAGTTCGTACCTTTTTTCCCTTCTCTCTGTGTGTGTGTGTGTGTGTGTGTGTGTGTGTGTGTGTGTGTTTCAAACAAAGTCAGTATTACTTAGTTATCATTAGGATTTTGAAGAGGGAAATATATGCAATGGAAACAATATTATAACTTATTTGCAAAGCTAACAAGGTGCAGTATTAACTTTTTATCTGAAACATCTTTTGATAAGAAACTTGACCACAAATGTTTTTTCCATGTTTCATTGTGGGGACGCATTCAGCTCGGCAGCCTGCATCTGCTTTAATCTAAAAGCCAGATTCACTCTTGGATCCCTTGAAGCCTTGATAAGAAGCCAATATTTACATATCAGTAGTTTTGGTGGCAAAGTTGTATGTATTTATTTTGCCTAATGTTATTTGGCTGATACAACTTTTTAATTGCAAAATTTGCCATGACTTGACAGAGAGAACTATGTAGTCTGTAAAAATACTTAAGAAAACATACAAAATATACTAAAAAGAACATATTGGGGCATCTTAGAACTGTAGTGTTCTCTAACAGGTTACAAAATGAAGAAAGACTCCTGAAATGTGTTACTTCAGCACAGTCTTAAAATAAGCATAAGTTATGGCTTCAATTCTGTTTCAGGAATCAGTGATACAACTATGGTTTATGATATAAGTAGCCTAAGGCAACAGAATTAAGGCAATATTGTGCTCCATTATTCCATATAATGAGTTTAGCACGCAACAGGAGTGAGTACTAGTTATTTCCTAGGCCTGCACTATTCTCAGTACTGGATTAAATATTCTGGTGAATTTCAGCTGTGTATGTTATAGATGTCAACATGACTGAAAACAGGCTGTGTCACTAATATTAATGTGTGTGGCAATACTTTTCTTGAATATGAAATGTGAGAATACTTTTTTTTGCTTTTCAATGTTAGCTCTCAGCCAGTTATTTAATAGTGAATTTTTGCCAATGGCAGTTTTTGTTTCAGTAGTGTGTAGGGTGGCCATGTCCATTTGTACATATCTGTATCCTTTAGAGTCTTCTGCAGAAAGTATTTCTATTTGTCTGCTGTGAGTTTTCTCTTTTTAGAGAGTAGCTGTTATGAAAACACTGGATTAAGAATCCTGAAGCTTGAATTCTTCCTTTTCCTTGCCGAATGTGATCTGAAGAAGAAAATAACAGTTAAAGCTCTTGAATTCATCTAGTTTATCTACAGATTGCTCTGGAAAAGCTCTCTGGAGCTGAATTAATTAGTTCCATCTTGGGATGTAAAAAGTGCTAGACTCCTAGTTCTGATGGCAGATCTTTGGACAGAAATAATTTTTATTTTTATTTACATTTTAGCACTGGGCACAAATTACCAATTGAGAAAACACTAGAGAGTTACAAGATAGTCACCAGAATGGACTGTGTTTGTGAGAAGACTATCAGTGTTTCTTTGAAATTCCTCTGTGTCTTTCATTCTCCTACAATTATTTCTGCTCATGGAAGAATAGCCCCTACCCCAAGAGACCTCTTGAAGGTGTGTTAGTCCCAGAGGATATGTTTGATGCTTAGTTGTTAGATACCTCTGAATTTTTTTTTCTTGATAGCTTACACGTCTTTTATAAGATGTCTTGATATTTGTGTACCAAAAATTATAGATTGCCTATTCTCAGAAGTCACTTTTTGGTACCCATGGGGTACTGTGTTTTCATTTTTCTTAGTTATTAACAATATATCCATGGGGAATAAAACACGGCAGTATGTCTTTGCTGCTTTGATGTATGAATAGTGCCAGTCTCAGTAGCCCAATGCTGTGGAAATGCATTTAAAATGCATACATATACCATTCAAAGAAAACCTCAGTTCTTGGAAAGAACATGAATCAATAGTGCATAACAAAAACCTTAGACAGCAGTCCTACGTAAATTCCTTTCAGTAACCATTTCCTATTCTTTTCTGCCTATGGTTTTGCTGCCATGATTTTTTTTTCCCTGGTGTTTTCTCTTACCTACAACTATTTGGAATAATTTTTTATTTTATTTCTTCCCACAGTTGGAAGGGAGTGGGAAATTTAGAGGGAGCAGACACCTGAGAGTACTGAAGGATGTTTGATGGCATAGGAAGATGAAATTTTTCTGCATGATCCTTTATTTTCTGTGAAAATCATTATTAGGCAACTTGCATGTACAGCCTTGAGGAATCTAAAAATGAAAATTCTGCATAGCTCTTTAATTACATGTTTGGAAAGAAGTCCTTGATAGTGTTACAAAATATTTCAATTCTTGTGTGCACACGGAAAAGGAAGCAAGCTTCATTTCTTGTTGCTGCACGTTGACATAACTCAGAAATACGTGAGTCTACCTTGGAGCGTTTTTTATGAATGGAATGTAAGATACAACTCCACCTCGTGCACACTAATTCTTAAAATGCATTTCGGTTGACTGAGGTATTTGTGTCAAGGGTTAATGCGATTAGAGATGTTCACAATAATATTCGGTGTTAACTGTTGTACTGTAGCAAACAAGTGTTTCAAGTTAGTCAGATGCTGCATTACAGCACATGCTTGATCAAGCTTCAATATCCTGAACAATATTACCTCAACATGGGTAACTTAGGGAAATATATTTAATGGACTTTTCATGTATATATGTACAATAATTTTTACTGCTGTTCCTCTATTCTAGTTTATCTACCACTGAATTTCTATTCACTTTCGCTTTTCCTACTAAAATATCAGTTCATTGTACATTACCTGTACTTTCACAACCAGTGCCTGCAACTTGTATTCATGTTCCCATGAGAGATAATATATATATGCTGTACATGGAGGTGTATCATTTCACCTCATATTTGCTAACTCTTTTTAGCAAAACAGGTGTTTTCTTCCCCTCTTACTGATCGAGCACTCTCCACTGAACACCAGGTCTGTATTCCAGCTCCTCAGGAAATCCATCTTTCCTCTCTGTGCAGGAAGACTGATTCACCTTCTCTAATTGAAAAGCCCCAGTAAATCTAGCTGAGTAACCTATTGTTCGTAAAATCATCCATCCATAGGCTGCACTAATGGGATCAGGGAAAAAAAAATGCTAATATTTTCTTCTGAGAAGTTAGGAATTGGTCTTTCTCTCACCTCCGTAGGCCTTTCCTCAGTAAAGTCTGGTCCTGTGTGTTACGCTCGAGGCTGCAGGGCGAGGGTGGTGTGCAGATGTGTGGGATGGTGATGATATTTGCGTGCTTTTAAGTGTTGGTCGCAACAAATCCTGGCTAGTTTATAGTGTGAGTGGAAGGAACTACCTCTTACCCATCCAGTATTTGTTTTGTTTGTAATATCTAAATATGCCAGAAAACTGCATTTTCTTTTCACTCAATGTTCTATTAAGAAGAAGTATGTCTTTCTAAGAGAATTATGTCCCATTGACTCTAAACATCTTCTGATCTGTATAGGTCTCTTCTGTAGAATCAGTTATGGGATTCTGTTTTGAAACTTGTTTTCCATCTCTGCCAGTGGGGAAACATAAACATTTGCTTTCTACAGTTGTTGTGTATTGATCTTTGTGGAAGATGCAATCATGTACAAAGTATTTGAGAATCACAAAACATTTTCTCACTCAGTATAGCAAGCAGTTAAATATACTCTGTATATACGATTGTATAAAGAAAAACATTTTTAGTGTGGGATTAACACAGGTAGCTGAAGGGAAATATTACTTTAACGTCGTAAGTTATTTAAGCACGTTTTCTGTAAATGGATTATGTGACAACGATGCCTTCAAGTGCCTTAGAATTAAAAAGCAAAGGCCACATAGGAATGTAGTTGTTTGGTAGTTTAGGTGTGGGATGTGGGGTGTTTTTTTTCCTGTTTGTTTTTTGGAACTGGGACGTGACACACAGGTTCACTAGCCTGTGTGTTGTGAAAAGCTGCTTATGCACTTTTTCTTAATCATACTTGGTTTAACTCTAAAACAAACTATAAAATGCAAATCAAACTAAGCTGGAAAAAAGCTATTTTTTAACTTATAGAATCACCATCTGTCAGCATGCTGCCATCTTTCTGTAGCAATTTTGGTTAAAAAAAACAATGTCAGTCTCCTTCTTCTCTTAATTAAATGGTCATAAGCGTTGCTAATGTTGGACAATAGCGATTGTCAAAACAAAATTCTTCTCAGCTTATTCTGTTATCCTACATTATCCTAGTACCTAATTCTTACTGTGTTTACTTGTAAACAAGATGAGTTTATATGCTCTGAATGTACGTGCAAGTGCAAATATGTGCACCAGAATAGGCTGAAATTAAAATTTCTCCATGGTCCTGACCATAAAAAATTTGTGGAATTTATTTATTTTGGGATGATAGTCTTGCGCTTGTAACAAGTACTGGAAAGTGACTGTACCCCTCTTTGTGACTTCAGAAACCCCAGTGGCAGTAACAAAACTATCGGGTATAAGGTGACAGAGAGTGTCTGCCACTGGTTGATGTGGGGCAAGCCTTTGCAGTGCTGTCATTTGAGTGTCGCAGTTCTTACTCACAAAGTCAGTAATACCAGTTCCACATGCTGTCTGCAAGTGGCACGTCTGCCGCAGTCAGCCTGTGCGCCAGTCGTCACTCGGAGGAGACAGAGTCTGCCCAAGGAGCAACATCAGTGAACTGTCCAAGTTTGGGACAAAACGCTGCATCAGATCGGATCTGTGGCTTACCAAATGGATTTATAGTGACTTTATTTTTTTTTTTGAAGTAGTGTTTTAAGTTCATCTGCTATATGATTTTTTTGTGCTTTATGTTTTTTTTTTTTTTTTTTTTTAAACCAAAAAAATCCCTCTCCTGTTGATTCTTCTGAGTCGTGTTCACTTCTGTCACTTCAGTCTGGATCAAAACTTTGCAATATATGTATTCTGACTGTTAATAGCCATACTGTGCACATTGTTTATGGTGCAAATGCCCTAAAATTGTGCTACATAATTGATGGTCAAGGCAGTGCCCTGAAGTAGAATAAAGATCAATAGGGAACGGTACAAAGTCTCCTACTCCAGGATGGTTTGCAGTTTTCCATATTTTACTAGTACACAGTGGAAATGATAATTACGTGGACCTCTGCATCACTGCTGGATATCAGTGAAAAACAATACCAGCTGGTAAATTTGTTTGTCTTCAAAGAGATTTTTATTGACAAGGTACAGCTACAGGATTTAACTTTGAGGTAGCAATGGGAGCGGGTGGATGACACTAACTTGCTGTAAAGGTAAGTGGTTGTTGGTATGCTTTTACATATCCTTTTGGAAGACACATGGTGTGAGAAAGCCCTGACTGCTTAGGCAGTGGCAATTTCAGTTACCTGTGGGTGGAAATGGTTAGGATTCTTTGTGTAAAGCCATGAGTCTGCAGTAAGATCTGAGGAAAGTCTCTTGCTTGTGCTGTGCCTCAGTTTCTGCATCTGTAAAATAAGACTTTTGATTTTTCTTACATAACATGCTTTATTGAAAATGAGCATTTATGAACCATTTCTTTATGAATCCTGTTGTGCCAATACAAAAGCATCATTTTATTGAATAACATATCCTGCAAGTCCATCACTATAGTTGTTTGGTATAGATGCTGTCCATTGTATTCCAGTATGTAAGGAAACATCCTTAAGTATTGGGAAGATGGTTACAAATAAAGTAGTTTCACTGAGCCATGTGGAGGGAGCAAGAAAAAGCTTGACAAGCAACTGGCTGGGAGCAGCTCATACCAGGAGGGCTGCAATTGCTTACTAAATGTGTCTTGCTTATTTGAAGGAGCTAGATTAGCTATCTTCCCATTGGCAATGCTATCACTGCTTTATGATAGGTAGGAATTAAAACTGCCTACTCCTTTATTTAAAGGTGCCTAAGAAGATAAGCACCTGTGTGCCTATGCAGTAGCCTGGAAGCTGAAGTTCACGAGATGTCTAGGCCACTTCAATTTGACACAATTATTTAAGGAGAAATAGATAATCTTGTAACAGTTAATATTATTGTTTTGAATAAACTGTTACATGGGGCAAGCATACTGTAGCCTTACTGCCTGTGAGGCCATACGGAGCTGCCACAGTCTGAATTTATCTGTTCTTGACAGGGTTTGACTTAATGAATGTCTCTTCCCTGTGCCCTCTCTAGTTCAAGCACAGGACATAGCCCAGTTTCCTCTTGGTAGTGCCAAGTGAAACTGTAGAGGTAGGCTTAAGGGTTTTGTAGATAGTAGGTGTAGGGATGTATTTATATACTGAATTTGTATAAAAATGCATTTCAGTGCAAATGTTTGTATTACTGGAGAAGTTAATTTGAGAGAATTAAATTCCCTGAAGTTGGAAAGCATGAGCATTCATTTTAAGTGCTTAGCTCAGGACCTCTAGATCTTGTATTTTTCAAGTAAGGTGTCTACTGATTCCTCCCCTCCCCGCAGTTTGTGTGGGGGATGTAGGGGTGTAGGGGTAAAGTAATACTATAACATCACAAGTAACGCTAAGTAATGTATAAATTGGCAAGTCTTGCATACTTTTTTTTTGAGGAAAGTTGTTGTGATACAATAAATGCCTTCATACAGGTTGAAGGCGGGGGAGTTTAATATGTACAAGGCACATTCGAAGTGAGGACTTCTCTTTATGGTCTTCTTATTTCTGTAGTATTTTCCCCAATCTCTTGTACTCATGATAGAGCTATCTGGAATTCTGCATACTTTCTTTGTTAAAATCTCTAGCATCTTGCACCATCACCAATGTACTCAGCACAGCACCGACTTGTATGTCGGCATAACCATGCAGCTCTTTCCATTGTCTACTGAAATTTACCTTTCCCTGGCTGTTCTTCCAGTTTTCATCCCTACTGAAAACATTCCTGAAAGAGTGAGTCTTCAAATACTTGGCGGAGAGGGAGAGGGGTGGTGATCGTGCATGATTTTTGAGGGGGAGAGGAGGAAAGAGGGTGTATGTCTATAACCAGAGGTGGATTGCTAAAACATAATGTTGTTCCCCTTTGTGTTTCTGAAGAACTCTTTAAATTGGAATCCATCATCAAGAATATTTTTTAAAACTTAATTTCCCAAGGTAAGCAAACGAGATTCCTTTCTCTGTTTACATGTGTCTGTGTGTTGGTCTTCATCAGTTGTGACTGGTAGTAGTTGAATTCTTGAAAGAAGAATAGAAAAATGAAAGTTATTAGTTAATAGAAGTTTTATGAAAATATGTGAGTGGGGCAGATGCAGAAGCAAATGCAGACTGAAGAAAAACTTCAATAGTGATGGAAGTAAAATAAATATGAGAGACTCTACAACAGAGTTTGTGTGTGTGCATATATAAACAATATTTCTTCCCAGAAGGAGAGGCTTTGATCAAAGCTAGTAAGATATTAGAAATAGGCATCCTGATATTCTGCATTTCCTGTGTTTTGTCTGTGGATTATCCTGTCTTCAGAAATGTTTAAAGTCTGTATCAGTGCTCTGTCATAGAATATTTTGTTCAATCCTTTAACATGTCAGTTTGCTTGCACTGATGACTTCAGCTTTCTCTGTACAATAGTCAGACTGTATTATTTTCTCACTAAATTTTTGTGGTATCTCATTGCTGTGTTTGTTGTGATACAAATGTTGCAGATGCTCCTGTAGAACCATTTTTTAGACCTAAATACTTGAATTATGACTGCTCTCCTACCTTTGTCACCGTTCAATGGTATCCTCCTGTTCGGTGACCCAGTGAATGAGAGAGAAATGAAAGGTGATCTCTGCCTTTATGCTCTACTGTGCTGGAACGAAGGAAGACCAGCTGCTTTTAGAGACAGCAAGGCTGAGGAGAGAACCAGATGACACACTGAGAATAATTAGAACAACATGGATTTTGTATAATTATTGCCAGGCATTATTCTAATTATTGCATTGCAACTGTATTGTTCTGTCTTCCATTAAAAAAAAAAAATCTATTCAGTTTCATTTACCTAAGCTATTGCTCGTGTTCTCCTCCTTCTTTGCTATTGACTCTTCAATTTAACCTTTCTCTTTGACCTAGATAACTTCCCTTTTGCCTCTTAGAACACATTAATCAACAGAAAAAATCTTGAATTCCCTTTCTTCTCTTTGGATGGCATTGGAGATCCTCTCATTTATCCTCTGTCCTTGTATACTTCCCTTCCCCTCCAATTTCAACAGCCTTTTAGCATGTGGGGTGCTGTGCTCTGAATGAGAAAGAATAAGAAGGAATAGATGTTTTGGGGGAGGGAGCAGCTTATGAAATCAGAGAAGGTGCTAGTGACCCTAGTAACTTTGAAGGTAAGACCCATAGAAATGTAAAATTCCAGCTTTGGAGGGAGATGCGTTAATGTGTGCCAATGAGTGACAATTAGACTGGGAGGAAATCTATAGCTTTCACTGATAAGCCACATGGCTTGTGTACACTGAATTATTCGGGTATCTTTGGAAAACTGAGTATGTAATAGAATTTAAGACATATAATGAAACCATCCAGAATAGAAAATTGGGACATAACGTTCCTGGAAAATAGATATTTAGCTAGTTAAAAAAAACAAAAAACAAAAAAAACAAAAACAAAAAAAAAAGTCCCCTGGTCATATTTTTGACTTCTAATTTCCCCCTTCCTTGCGCCCAAATTAATCCTGTGAAGACACTCTCATAATGATGATGATCACTGCATGTTTCAGCAATGTTGTCTCTTTTGTTTATTTTTGGTTTTTTGATTCCTAAAACAAGCCAGGCCGTACCTGTGTAATTTCCTACTTCATAGGAGATGGTGAAGGCAAGATGCTCCCAACAATCTACATAACCAAGCTAGTGGCTCTGGAAAGCAATTCGTCTCTCAGCATCAGTCTCACGATGCTGCAGCTTCACTGCCTTGTTTAGGCTGGCTATGCATCAGAATCTGCAAACGTGCAATGGATGTGTCTGCACTAGTGTTTAAATTAGCATCAGGAGTGTGCTTGTGATATGAACACCCCAGTCATTTGTACCTGCCTTGCGTTGGCTCACATCACACAGCAGTCACGGAGGGCAAAACCTCAGACACTTCCAGGCGAAACTACACAAGTTGAGAGTAGCTCACGTGCTCCAACTCCAAATGAGTGCTCAGTTCCTGCGACCAGGCTAGAGCTGGTCTGAAGGAAGTCGCCAGCACGTGTTGTCTGCATGCAGAGCTCTCAGCACCAGCTGTTTTGCTCTTACAGTGCTGCAGGTCCTACTGCACTGTGTTGCTTACCACTGCATCTAAGGTGTAGGTTGCTGACTCCTGTAATAAAGCATATGGTTATTAGGAGTGAATTGAAGTTGAACTTTAACTTGATTAGAACCAAATTTGCACTTAAATTTGAAACTTAATAGTGTCACTGTCAGATTCGAAGTGTTTGACTAAATGATAATTTAATATAATCTGCTTTGTAAAATATGGGTGGAAGGTGCCTTTTCCTAAGCTCTGTAACTCCTTGGAATTATCATTTTTTATGTCAATAACTTGATTATTCATTTCTTATTCCTTTTTATTGTAAATTTCTGACTGCTGAAATTCTGCATATATTTTCTTTGGTCTCGCAACACTTTCCGTGTTTTTTTTTCTACTGTTTCTTCAGTGCAATTTTAATTGACTATTTCCTTTTTAATTAGATGTTACACTAGTTGTAACTGAAGGAAAAAAATCAAACAATTGTTTTCTCTCCTTAGATATGGGCTTTAATTCTTTTCAACAATGATAAAGTGCTATTAAACACTAGCAGAGACCCTTAATATCAGCCTAACTTAAATAAGTGATCGCAGCATAATAATTGTTTGTTGGTATGTTCTCTGACACTCTGTTAACAGCTGGGATAATCCCCTTTGCCTCATCTATTCCTAATCTTTGACTGAAAGAGGACAAGGTTTATATATAATTTGCAGCTCTATAATCCCTGATGATTACTGTACTCTGTTAATACATCAACGCCAGGAAAAGAAGTAATGAAAACCAGCTGAGCTAGCAAGGTTAAGGAAATGACTACCGCATCCATGTAATGATTCTGTTGGCAGAGAGACTACCTGGGAATGGAAAAGGTGGCGGGCGGGGGGGGGGGAAGTAAATCAAATGGAATAATGTTTTTGAAAGAATTGTTTGACTTCAACAGCCTGCAGCTGTACCACTGTACTATTTCCATAAATTCTTGCAAGCTAAGCAGATATTGACAAGGTTGGTACAAAATGCTGTGTATCACATACATTTTTCATATACAATCTTTTCCCAAAAATGCTTCAGAAGGTTAAGCAGTGTGACATTACTCTAGCACTAAACTTTAATAAATTGAGAATAGGGGAAAGGAGAAGATGTTACACAGAGAAAGGGGGCTGGTAGATAAGATTTTTAGTGAGAAAGTGAACTGATGAGTCAGATATACTGGAGTACTAATATGAATGGGAGTTAGCAAGATGCTAAAATTACTCGTTATGCATGAGAGAAGATTGGAAATAGATACAGAGAGAAACTGGGGAGGCAAAAAGCGAACAGCTTTATGAACCAGGCAGGAGGACTGTAAGTAAAGACTGTAAAAGTAAATGCTAGTTTGAGCTAGAACATTGGATGAATTAGCTTGTTCACAGGTAACTTGTGTTGTAAGGGAAATGGGTGCTAAAGCATTTCTGCTTCTGAGCTAGTACTGAACTAGTCTTCAACGTAGTCTTAAGTGTGCACTCTCTCTTAGGAAGAAGAGCAAACACAACAAAAATGATGTGCTGCTATTGAACATCCCATGTTATTAAATTAGTAGATATCTACTATTTTTTTTTTTAAATGGCCACTTTAAAAGACAGATGAATACCCTCCCACTTACCTTTCACAACTTTATTTTTTCTGTCTGGAAATTTTGAAAGAATTAAAGTTCTGCTTTTGAATTACTGAAGCTGAAACTAAATGTTTTGTTTCACACTGAAGAAGAATGTATTTGATCTGAAAGATATTTGCTATTTGATCTCTACTAACTTGATTCTTTCACCATTAATTTGCCATATAGCTTCAGAAGGGTGTATATACGACTACTTATTTTCTTGTAATCTATGCCATAGATATTTTGTAATTTTCTCCTTGGAACTGGCTATATTTAATTAATGTGTGGCTGGAATCACCTGTGTCTGTTCCAGTTTAAATTATATACAAGTTTGGGAAATTTCTGTCTGAAAACCACTCTGTATCCTGCCATTAGCTATTAAATCTTTCTAAGAATATAAAACTGTAATATATTGCAATATCAAGAATCAGAATAGCAGATCTTTGCATTCAGTCCTCTTCATCTGTAGAAATATCTCCTATTTCTCTTATGCTATCCTGCAAGTGAGAAAATATTCACATGCATTTAGAAACTAATACGAAAAATCTTATTCTGTGTTGTGCGGAACCTAGTGAATGGCTAGGAAATCCAGAACTGCGATAGTAAGGAGAAAGCAGTATGAGTTCCCTTGTCATAAATGAAGGGAAACTGAGGAGAGGAACGTAGTTTTGGACAACATACCGCAGATGCACGATTGTGTTTTAAGAATAGCTAGTCACCTTCAAGGTTATAAGAGTATCTGATTGTAGTAGGCTCTAAACCAAGTGAAAATAGTGATATAAGCTCTTGAAGGCACACTTTCTCAGAAAGAGGACCGTGTGGGAATACGGGCAGAGGGCTAGTTGTAACTCCGCACTCTTCTTGTTCATGAAGAGGAGCCAATACCTGTTCGAAGCTGATCAATTTGAAAGCCTGTTAGTGTTTGCAGTGACTTGAACCAAGCTTTCTCTGCTGAAATGTGTTGTTCAGACACTTGGATGACACATCTTAAATGCCGTCTGGGTGCCTGAGTGCTGCAGAGGGGTGTACAGCTGGACACACTGGGCTGGGGGCAGGTTGTGCAGGTGCTGGGGAAGAGGCTGCATTCGCTGGAGCATGGGAGCACGTCCGCACCCTTCCCTCTGGTGGGCCGCCAGGGCCCGCCTGGCAAAGTGGCTCTGCGACGGGTGGGGAGATGAGCCTGCCCTGCGGAGCCTCGCTCAGGTACTTGTGCGCTTGCAGCACTCCGAGGTCTGGCCTTCCGACCCGGAAAAGCAGGGCTGCGCTGGAAGTTGGTAAACCCCCGACAAAGAGAGTTTCTTGTAACTACACAGTGAAAGACTGATTTAAGGGTTTATGTTCAAAACAGCAAGTAATGCATCAGAGCATCTTCCTTGCTATGGGGGAGAATGTGTTAATGCCTCTCTCCTGTCTTTGTTATGAAACTGTTTCTTGTTCTTAGAAATACTGCAGTGATGAAAAAAAAAAGAACCTTATAATCAAAATGCTTGAGTTGCTGTTGATTCATTTCAAAACTACTGGGTATCTTTGTGGTACAGGTATGGATAACAGCTGTCTCCAAGGTACAGTTGTCACTTGGCAGGTACAGTGCCACTACAGCAGTTAAAGGATAATTTTAGTGTCATATTCATTTGGAAAAACAACAGAAAGTGGTTTGTACTCAGTGCTACGTCTTAGTGGGTTTTCAAATGAGAGGTATGAAGATATCTTCAGAATCATAGAAATAGGAGGTTAAATAAGTTGCACTGAGAAACAGCAGCTTGAACTCTGCTTTGATAGCTAAAGAATGTGATTCTTGCTGATCACTGAGTATCAGTTCATGTAAAATTCTAAAGCTATAGAACCAAGAAGTACACGCACATATGTACACACACACACACACACAAATACTCTCTCTGTATATTTTCTTGAGCTTGCTCCTGGAGTTTTGAGTGTTTTTTTTTTTTTTTTTTGCAAAATGAAATTTTACAGAAAAAGTCAAGTTTTTTGATCTCTTTCCAGAAGTGACCAGACCTTCAACCCCATGGCTCAAAAGCCTTCCTGCTAGAGTATTTTTTTAAATTGATGTTGTTTGCAGAATGCTTTGGCTTCAAGAAAATGGATTTTTTAATAAACAGCATTTATCAACAATTTTCTGATCTTCTTGAATGAAAACCTCAACTAAAAATGTCTACATTTTGGGGTAGTAACATTTGAAGAGGCACATAAACCAGCCTCTTGTACGTTCATGCCTTTTCCTGGATTATTGTTGAGATACCTGAGTCACTAACATGCCTGATCTGTAGTAAAGAAAATTTTATTTTCTTAGTGGTTGTTATGTCCCCTTTTTTGTGCATGATATAATTTAAGTGTCTTACAAGGCTCTTCCTTAAAAGACTTATGTGCAATAAACATTCACTTTCAGGTTATTTTCCAGCTCTCTTTCATGAGGAGAAGCTGTGCTTCTTTGGAAGCTGTATTTTTATGCTTTAATTAGAACTTGCTCCCCTGAGTGTTTTTCAGGCCAGGTGGTGGTTGTTATCTGGCTGGTGTTTATCTGGCTGGTGTTGGGAGATCAGATAGTTTCACTGAATTGGGCTTGCTGTGCTGTTACAGTCCAAGCTACTGCATGTTGGCAGAATTTTCACTTTCTGTTAACAGCCAGAATGACAGCTCAGAAGAGTCTAGCTTGTTTCAAGATCTTATGCTTAAAAATCAGTATTCTGGAAATGACTCAATAGCAGATTGACAGCTCTGGCTTCAAGCGTACCAAAGGTTCCTCTCCAGAAGTCTGTAATCAAAGGGAGCTGTCAGAGGTCCATCTGAAAGAAAAAGGAATGACCCAGTCCTAGGCCTTTACTGTACATGAAATAGAGCTATATACCATGGAGGGATGGAGATGGAGTGATGCTTAGAATATAAGCAATGTTAAATGGAAAAGAAAGTCCTAAACACTTAAAAGCTTTTGGAAGAAGTATTGAGTTTCTTATCCAGAACTCCGCACTAGAGACTTGATGTACAAAGTTTCTCATGGTGTTTCAGCACTTTCTCTGCCTGGAACCAGGAGAATAAAAGTGAAGTCTGAAGTCTGCTGAACACTCTCAATCTGTTTTATTGTTGTTGTTTTTGTGTGTGGATGTTTTTTAAACCCTCCTCCCCAGTGCTCCTTAACTTGAACCAGTTTGCCAACACTTAGCTCTAATCTAGCTCTGATTTAGTTATCTAGGCAAGTTATTTGCTCTCTGATTAACATCAGTGCCAAGTGTGGTGGCTAGTGGTGTGTGTGTGTGATGATTTCCCCTCCTCACATCCCCCCTCTCCTAAAATTTGGCTTAAATTTAGTTTACTCTAAGCATTTACTTACAACCTGATATTTTCTACCTGTCTTCATCTGGTAACATTTTATATTATAAAGTTTTATTTCACTTACATTTTCTTGTTGTTCTTAGCCATCATCTTAAGTGAATTTCCATTCTCAATGCACTTTTGTTTTGCTACTGTTGTTCCTGCAGGGTGGTATATGTTTGTTGTTGTACTTTATTTTTTTTCAGTCCTCTGTTCACAGTAGATATGCTTTTTTTGCAAGCTGAATGAGTGGCTTTTCTCTGATGGAAGGGGGAGTTATAATACAGACAGGAAACAGCAGGAGCTTCATGCTAGTTATCCTCCCTCAGATAGCTTAAATCAACACACACTTCAAGCAACACACACACACAACACACACACACACACACACACACACCATGCAAAGGAGGGAAACGCTTGTAAACTGAATGGCCATTTCTCTTGCTTGCTGACCTCTGCGGTACAGAGCACCTTCAGGGAGCTCGACCGGTGGCTGCTTGTCTGAAACTTTGACTCACTGATTTTATCTTTTTGAAATATCTGGGCTTTTTTTTGAGTGAGGCTATGAATGCATTTTTGATGCTTTTTCAATGATAACCTGTGCAAGGGCAACAGGATTTGAAAGGGCTGGGGATCCTTGGGGCTAGCAAGGCAAGAACAGCAGAGAAAATGTGCTGCCTTCATGTAATCCTTGACTCTGACTTCAGTTCACGTTTTTAAATGTAGAATTGGATTTCTAGTGTTCTTTTATAACCCTGCCTAGACAATAAAAATGTCATCTGTCTACTGTGGATTGGATCGAGTCTTGGAAAGGTAAGGAGACTTGTAGAATTGAAGTTAGAAAAATATTTAATCACTATTGAGTACAGGAACACCTGGTAGTTTGAATCCTATATTGCATCTGATAGGGACTAAGAGCTGGTTCTGTCTGACCTGGAGAATTCAACATATTTCATCTAAAGTTAGAGACGGGTATAGCTGTCAAACATTTCTATGATTCCGAGCCAGCTGAATGTGAAACTGTTGGAATACATTTGGTTTCTTCATGTACATGAAGCCTAGGTTGATGGGCTACAATGGAGCTGTTCCTGTCTTTAACACTCAGTGATGGAAGACAAGCTTTTTTAATGCAGTTAGGAATAAGTCTCTGAAATAAATGCCAGTTATTCAAACTAGTCACTTCAGCTCAATTCATTTCAGACCCAATTGTTTGACTGAATAACTTTAGCTTGACTAAGTGGTGGGTTATACACGAAAGATTTTGCACGTATAACATGATTGTTCTGATACGAAAAATCAGAAGAGAAAAACTATCAACCAGTACTAAAATCATTATTGTATGGTATGATTTATACTGTCTATAAAAGTTTAGTGCCTGGTCTAAACTTTAGAGCCATCCCTCCTCCTATTCCCATAGAGTCAACATTAGGGAAAGGATTATTCCTAGCAGATGATTCATACACGTCTAACGTAGTAGGTTGAATCATATTTTGACAGTAGCCATCTCTATAAATTGATTACTGAAAGTAGCTTTGCCTAAAACTTAGTTGTCTAGTTCAATGAAGGTAAATTAGTTGAATTCTATACTAATAAATATTTTTTTTTGTGCAGGCTACTTAGTGGCTTGCAATAGACAAGCTACTAGTTTCTAAGAGATGAATGCAAATGTTCAGCATCCACTCCTATAAAATTTTCTCTCCCTACTTCTTTCTAAAATAAGTTACCAATTAATTTGCTGATTTTTTCAATTCAAAATCAAATCTGAGAAGTTCAGAAAAAAATCCAATCTTTAGTTCTATGTACCATTTCTAATTATGGCCTAGACAACTGAAGAAAAACAAGGAATTTCTTGGTAAAAAATAATCTTCTGAAATACCAAGACTCTTTCCAAATTGATAGAAATGAGATGGTAAGATGTCTCTTAACTTCTTTCAGATATTAGTATTGACTTTCCAAGTGAGACTTTTGAATCGTGATTTCCTCCACTTCCACTTCTGTAATACCCTTACATATTTGTGAAAGGCTTAACACTTCTTGTGCCTCCCTCCTGTCCTTCCCTTGCACCTTCCCCATCTCTCCTCCTCCTCCCTCTCCCCCCAAAACAAGAGGAAAGCCCTAAGCTTCAAAACTAGTGTCTGAACCATGGATGTTTTTGCATTTGGAAATTAGCTACACTTTAGTTTCTCATTAGAAAATATGAGCTGTAGAACATTGTTCATATTTTCTGTAAATATTGTCCAGTGTCTTTGATCACCAGGCAAAACGATAAAATTTCCATTTGGAGTAAAGACTTCCTTATGAAACACTTCCTTGCGTAAAGTCTTTTAGGCCAAGTAATCATTTTGCTTCATTAGGCAGATATAGTGTAAACACAGGCAGAGTATAAGGTAGATTGTCGTGTTGATGCAGGAAGATGTGCTAGCTAGGTGTGTGTGCTGCTGCCATCTCTTGAGAAGACTGCATGGTTTCTCAAATGCATGCCTTGAGGGATATTTGAGTTACATATATCAATGTGTATATGCATTTAGATTTCCTGAAAGATCTAATGATTGAGACCATGAGTGATGATTAAGGAAAATCTGAATCCATTTGTTTTGATGTTTCAAATGGCCAGGAGTTATGCTGCAATGTCTAGGAGCCATCAACTTTGTACATTTAAAAGGAGGACAGAGGGATGGGGAGTTTATGGCTCTAGTACTAGAAGAGCATGACAACGGGATCAGTGCTGGTCACTCTATTTAGGAAAACAGCTTGATTCTTCTTAAAAATTTTAAGCTATGTTTCTGTGTAATCTGCTGTGAGATAGCTTGTGTCAGATTCGACTTTGGGTGTTAATCACACTTTGCCATCCATACATCCTCAGCTGGGACTGAACACTGTTCAGCCTTCCTTGGGTTGCCACCTGTGATTCAATAGCAGATCATAGTCACAGTTCGTTCTCCCCTATATCTGCAACCAGGCCACATCCGACTGCTTTCAGTAACAGCTGGAAGAGGGGCTGGAAAGGATCTCTAGCTGGTGCCTATTCTCAAATATTCTTCCAAATTTTAACCGTCACGTAGCTTTTATCTAGCACTCTCAGGAATATGTTGTTAGTCAAATCTTATAAGCAAACATTTCTTATCCATACCCATCTAAAGTAAATCAAATTAAAACTTCACTCTCATGGGTAATTCTCCATGTATTGACCTAGGGCTGACCAGTTATAATCTCAGAATTTGATATGTTGGGGTGTGTGTGTGTGTATGTGTATATATCTATAGAATAGGAAAAAAAAATCTAAAAGTCTAATCAAGTTGCTTGTAACATGTTCTAATCAGTTTGAATAACTAGATCTGACACCTCTTCAGTCCTGGGGAATAAACTCTGTGCAAGTACAAAGTTGTAGTGAAGATGCACTGGACTGAGTAGAAGAAACGTCAGACAAGTTACTTAGTCTGTGCCTCAGTATGAGTGGCTGTCTGAGGAGCCAGGCGTACTTATTCATGAGCACCTTCCCCTTCCCAAAAATTATTAGTTAGAAAGAAAAATAATTATAAAGTTGAAGATGAATAGTCTAATCCTCTGTTCCTCTGTCTTGAATTTTCTCATTTTCCTACATTATTCATATTTTTTTGGCTGGGTACGGGAAGCATAAGCTGAATTCTAATGCCTCTGCTGTCTGTCCTCTGATACGTGTTTCTTTCCAGGAGAGTATCTCTGGTGAGCACCTGTTCTCCAGCTCATGATTTAGGGAACTTGTAAGTTTGAGTCTTCAGTGCCTTTTCAATCCTCTGCATCCCACATGGTGTTTAATGTTCATAAAGTGCAAAAGTTTCTCTGCCTGAAATACAGGCAGCACTATTGCCTGGGGTTCGTAAACCCCGGGGAACCTCGGGAATTCAGTCTCTGCCAAAAGAGGAGAGCTGCTTTTGTCTGTCATCTCTTCCCTATCTCTGCTAATGCATTACTGTTAGACAAAGTCTCTTTTCTTTCTTCAGTTCTTCTTTCCCTCCCTTCTTAGCATTTGAAACTGGGCTTTTTCTTTTGTGTGAGCGAAAGTTGGCACTTCTGAGTTGGCAGCCCTTCAGACTGCCGTGTCTGCACCGCTCCCCGTGGCCAAAGAGTCGGCGTTTGCCTTTGGGGGGTTGTGCAGAAAGGACGGATGCAGCTGAGGGACTGTTTCATATCAACCAGTGTAAAGGCTGTAAAAGGTGTAAAGGGCTTTATGCTAGGTTTATAACAAAGACTGCAGTTTGAGTCAAGGTCGTGGTAATACGAAAATCCAGAGCCAGTAATTTGGGGAGAAAACGTTATCTCTATCCCTTAATGATGGAAGTCAATAGGACTTTTACTTCTGACTTCTTTAAGTGCCTTTGTAAATCCAATACAGAATTACTTCAGGTGATGTTACAGCCTTTATTTTGGTATTTACTTTATTTTCTTTCAAAAATAAGACTTTTTCAAAAGCAAAAGATATTTTTGCAAAGTATGTGATTTAAATCACAAAACAATGTGGGTGTTTTGGTTTCCCCTACGGAATAGAGGTCAGAGTTTAAATATGCTTGTGAGGTGAAATTCCTTCTGGAAGAATATTTTTAGGAACAATATGCTGTAATGCTGTTCTGGGACATTCAGTACTAAGTTTAATGAAACAAATGACTTAATCATTAAAGCTCACGTGACTCTCGGTTTTGTTGTATCACCAAGAAACATATGACAAAATAATGACCAGGATCCAAACTGCTGAACTTGTGGTGACCTGTGTGTATTTATTCTGTAGCCATATTTATTATTTCTACTGATAGATGTATTAGCTGTGAAGGTTTCCTAAGAGAACTGTGTTCTAGAGAAGATAAAAAAAATAAAACAACAAAAACAAACAACAACAAAAATAAAATGCAGTGTGAAAAGATGCAAGACAAGCCTGATGTGAATTCTGATGTGACCATGCTAAAAAATGTTCTTGCTTAAACTAATCAGCAACTAATTTTGAAGATTTCCTGTTGTTCCCAGTCTTTAACTGGGATATTTGTCACAAAACAGGACTGAGTGCATGAAGATTTTCAAACAGTAGAAGTTCTAATGATAGACTGAAGTGGTGACACTTGTGAATGAAACCTCAGTTTTTCCCCATGTATGCTGCCTGGGCTGGGGGGGATCCACCCACTGCATCAATGAGTGAGGGGTGACCTGCTGCTCCAAGGGCTCTGTCGTTCTTTCTCGTGAACGATGCTCCGGGGCACAGGGGTTAGGAGCTGAGGATGAAAATGGGGAATGATATCTCTAACTCATTTGAGCAGATCAAACCGCCATACCTGGGACAGCTCTGTCTGCCTCTGTGTGAGGCAGTCTGAATGCTCAGGCTTTATAAAATACCAGTAAATGAAAAATGAAACAAGGGCAAAGTCACAGAATATTCTCAGGGACAGGCAGGTCGTCTGGGAGGTGACTGTCAGTGGTCCTTGGTCAGTGTTCAGAGGCGATGTTGTAGCTGTGTGACAGTCTGAAACTGCAGTCATATTTGCATGAATCTCCGAGGATTGTATGCAGTAACTTTTCTTTTTTCTTTTTCCCCCACAGCTAAACTATCGTTAGTCACTTTCTTCCCTCCAGAAATAGGCTGCAAAGAAGTACCTACGTCTTCTCAATAAGCTAACACACCGTTTTCCCCTCTTCAGCTTGGAGCAGAAAAAAACCTTACTAAGTGTTGGAGGAATAGTAGTTGAGGATTTCCTAGCTGGCTGTGAAAGTGCACCAAACACTGACGTAAACAAGTGACCTACTGTATCTGCTTTCAGTTTTGAAAATGAGTCTAGACCGGTGGGAGTGCTCTTACCCGTTGTCCTCTTAGCACTGATTGCGCTGTTTCTGCCATGATATCTGAATCACTAGGGAGAAGTTAAAAGTATACACCATTTGCATTGGTGCTGTAAAAGTTCTGCCTGCTGCCAGACACTGTTTTCTCCGTTTTTTTTTTTTTTTTTTTTTTTTTAATTTGATCCCCTTGTGGTGGCAGTTTGAAGGGTTTTTTTCCTGTGTGCTGAAAAGTGGAAATTTCAGTGTTGTCATGCTGACTTGTTTACACTCGCCAACTGCTGATTATTTTGATTTTTCTCTGCATAATAATTTCTCTTTATGCACGGGCAATTTCAAGTTCTTTTTCTGCTCTACTTCTGTAATAAGTTGGATTTTCTCCTATGTGCTGTCTGTTATCTCATGGGACCAATTTTAGTTGCTTGTTTCTACTTTGATATTTGATGGTGTTCCTTTTGGTTTTTGAGAATGCCACCTGAAATCTCTTTGAATTCTGTTTGCTTAGTGTTTGCTTAAAGGATTTTTGTGGCGCTAAGATCTGAACCAATCTTCCCATTTCTCCCCTGCCCCTTCTCTTTCTGATGAGGAGCATTGCTGTTACCAGTACACTAAATAATAAATAAATAAATACTAATACTATACACTAAATAAATATTCTCACTGTAATTTTTATTTTAAGATGCTTTATTTTGGTACTTGTCCAAGCTGCAGAAATTAAACCCCCCTCAGGACCTGATGTAGAATATAATTTGCTCTGCAGTTTTGGCTGTAAACATGATAATAAATTACAGTATGTAATGAAGATTCATTGAAGTGCACAAGGTTTCTTTCCTCCCCTCTGTGCCTGCCTGTCAGTTTTTCCCCCATATCATACCTGATAAAAGAGGATTTCATGGATGTTGGCAGGCCCGGTGGCTTGATGTATTCACTATTATAGCCAAGTTTTTTGCCTTGAAAAAAATATTTAATATAGAGGGGCTAGAATTGTCTTATCCTTACAAAACTCATTGATGAAAATTCCTTGGTTTTCCCATTCCTGCATACTGTGACTTAATAAGTTTGGGGATATAATGTAACATGTGCTAAGGGGATGCAGCTCCACTGAGCCTCCACTTTCATTTAGAAATTGTGTAAGCTTTTAAGTAAACATTTTTGTTTTAAGTAAAAAATTTTCATGCAGGCCTATTGCTTTTACTTTCATTTGTTTTCAACAGCTATCAGAGAAATACAAAATCTCTGTTTTTATAGTCTACTGGGCAGTTTATTGGCCTGGGATTTCTGAGAGAATCCAGGCAATCTGGGCTCTGATTGAGACAAAGCAGCACCTTTAATCTGGATGTGTCACAGCCTGACCACAGGCTTAACATCTGTCAGGCTGTAGTGTGTGTATTTTTCTTTTCTGCTGAAGCATTTTGGACCCCAAATGAAGACAAATGCTTTGCTATCAAAAAAAAAAAAAAAAAAAAAAAAAAAAAAAAAGTTATTTCTTAACTCTTTTTTTTTCCTGATGAAAACTTTATTTTCCTTTGCTCTTGAATTTTCTTGTTGCTGTTCCTTGATAAAGTTCAAACTTCTAGATGAGGAAATAGAAGTAAGATTTCTGCTTTAAAACAGTTCTAGTATAGATGCATATCTGTCTTGGGGCATTAGAAATCGCTTCTCTGGGGATGGCTAGGAAAAGTGATAATCAGATCAGGTTCAACCTTGGCAACAGCGCTTCACTTCATTGACGTTCATTAACGATACACATTGCCTGTGGTTAGGTCTTAATTATTATCCCTACCTGTTCCCACAGTTGGTCCGTAACCATTTATCCCATTTAGCTGTGAACACGCAGTACCACTGAAGTGAGGCTGCTCAGCTGGTGCTCGGGGCTGCTTGATGCCTTAGCTGGGGGTGGGGGTGATCCCACCATGGGAGCTCACCGAGGAGAAGTGAAGTGGATGTCTTCACCCCCAACCTTTCCTCCTTCATCATCAGTACTGGGTGCTCTTCTTCCTGACCCCCAAAAGAAGAGAGTGTCATCTCATTTGCTCCTGACATAGATTATCTTAACTTATTCTGGCTTCACCAAACATCTTTCTTGTTTGTCCGGTGAAACCAAAATAATCCTGCAGGACATCTTTCCCATCAGTTTAGCATGCTTGTTATGGCACACATTTTGTTACTGTATCCCATTTGTGGACATGTTTGTGCAACTGTATGATAAATCTTTGCTGTTTTGCAGTTAAATGTTATTTACGCTTAGCTATGTTACAAATGCTTGTTGTTGGTTATACTCTCAGTAGTGTAACAATGTTACAAGACACTTGCATACTGTTGGTGGTCATGCTCTTTTGGTCTGGTTATATCTGTGTTTGAGGCATGTGAATATTAATTATGGCTTGCTTGGTGTGCTTTTACTTCATGGGAGCAGCAGGTCTGTTCTTAAGCTACAACAGCAATCCCTAAGCTATACCGATGTAATCATCTGTACTGTGGCAATGGAAACCTGAGGCTCAAAGTGCTTTGCATTTGCTATATGTAGTGTGTATTTCTGAATGCATTAACTGAAGGACAGAATAGTCAAAGGGATGAGACCTGTATAAATGTAGCTGAGTCAGTGGCACAGCTGGAAGCAGAATCCAGGAATTTGGTTGTACTGCTTGTGAATGTGAATCTGTGCGTGTGGTCTGCACTACAGAAGAGGTGAGAACGCGGCGCCTGTTTAATGTTCTCTCTGGGTTACAGAAAAGTGCAGAGTCCTGTGTTAGTAAGTTAAGCGAGTTGTTTTAACCGTTAGCTAGCATGGTCAAAAATGTATGTACATCTTGTCTATTCATAATATTTCTTCTAAAAAATTTCTTGATGTGCGCTTGTACATAGTAACATAAATCTTCCTGTAACTTTTCTTAGAAATTAAAGGCAAGATTATAGTCTTTCAGATTTTGAAAAATTTTATTGTCTAAACACATTCCAATTTGTCTACATATATTTTTAAATATCCTTATCAAACCAGGTTGCATAATTAGCACAAAGTAATAATTCAGATGTAATAGCAGCTCTTCACTCTTGAGATTCCTTGGTGTGTGTGTGTGTGTGTGTGTGTGTGTGTGTGTGTGTGTATACATATGTGTGTGTGTCAAGGGTCACATTTGCTTACTTAATTGCAGCATTTTACTGGAAGCCTCATATTTCAATTGATGTTGACTCTAAGCCCTTCTCTTTCAGTTATATTCCAAGTTCAGAATTTGACTGAATAATGAGATTATTGATTATGTAGATATTTCATATTTTCAAAATCTGTCTTTGTCAAAATATGATTAAACCTATTTCTCTCTGCTGAAATGCATGTAGACAAACATTTCTGAAAAGTGGAAGCTCCTTAGACTATCTTCAGTGCAAGTAAGGTGGTTTCTTTTTCTTCCATAAATAAATAAAGGTCACTGGACAGCTCTAAGATGACCTTGAAGGGCTCAGGTAATGCAAAATACTTTTAGTTATTTGCTTTCTTCAAGTAAGCTTACAGTGTCCCTAGCTGTAGGACAAACTTGTCAGCATACTGCCATGTTTTCAGTATTTATGATACCTAGGCACACACAGTAGAATTGCCAGCAGGGAAATAGCTGGGGGAAGTAGAAGTTGAAAGTAAGTGGTGTAAATAGAGTACCTGGCAGCTCTTAAAACCTATTTCATAAAACCCCAAAACCATCATCCCTCAAACCCGCCTTTCTAATTAGCTCTACCAAGATTATTGTGCTGAATGCACGTATCGCTTTTAGTGTTAGATGTACAGTCTTGCAGTAAGTTACATTGAATTTAATTCTGTGCGCTTGCCATCCAAGCTTGAGGAGCTTGTGTAACAGAACCATCCTTATTATTTACCATTCTGGTAATGTGCCGTAGGCAGATTTCACCAGCAGTTACCTGAGTGTTTTATTGTTTATTTCCCCCAAATTTTAGTACAGGTATTAGTACAAATGGGCTTTGAACAGATCTGTGTAGAACATCTGCAGGGATAATTATTTCTTATGCTCTGTTAGTTCTCAGATCTGTCAGTTACCCGTAAACACATCAGTTGTATGTTTTGACAATCACCTTTTCATATATTTCTTTTTATAGCAGAATGGTATGTGAAACTAAACTGCAAGTCTTCAGAAGTCTATATATAATATATAAACATAGCTACCTGCACGAATAACACTCGGCACCTAAATGACAAACAGTGCGGTTTGTTTGACTTCTCCCTACAGCTGGAGGGGACTGCGACTTCACTTTCCTTGTTTTCTTAACTGCCTGAGGGTGAGGGAGAATGAACATTTTCATGAAACAGAAAAGTGGTCTCTTATAGTTGCTTCTTAGTATTCATATTTTAATCTATCATGTGAAAATGGATTGTGATGGTTTGCACTTAGCCATTTTTTTCACTTTGATTAATATTAAACTATATGTTAAAAATATAATGTAGAACTAGCCTGGATCTCATTGTAACAATTCTGCTAAAGTTAATAAATACATGTTTAGAAGCCCCAGTGGTGCTCTGCTGGGGGTGGCAAGAACAGTCTTCTGACACGCTAAACACCTCTTTCACGGAGATGTTTAAGTTGCTCATTTTATTCTTCTGTCTCACTGGGTGTAAACAGATCTGACAGAGTACCCTCTCTTGGGGTTCATCAGTCAATATGTCAGCTTGCGTTTAGGACTTACCTGTCAGAAATGCTCCAGATGTCTTCATCAGGGAATACTGTACCTTTCTCAAAAAAGGTTCACCTAATGATTTTAATTTTCTAGTTGTGTAACTCCTTTTGCCATCCTTTCTCTTACCACTAGATTATGTAAGTGGTCATTGCTACTAAGATATGGGCAGCTGACCCATAACTGTAGCAAATGATATGAAATATGAGGAGCTTTACCCTACAGTTCTTGAAACAGAGGTTCCCAGACAGCCATGTCTAATGCAGCACTTCCAGAAATCTTGACTTTCAACTCCACAGGGTACTTTAAAAACTTTATTAATAAATGTGAAGTAATAGAACTTCTTCCTTCCTTCCTGGAATACACCCATGGCTAGTAGTTTCATGCATCAGCCTATGAAGTTTCATGAGATAACAGCTTCTGAGAAATCACTTCAGCCTTGCAAATTGTGCCAGCTGCTTTGCTCATTTAGTTAAGCAGGAATAAACTTTACACTATACTGGATTAAAAGTGGGTCCCAGTGTTACCTGCCTGTAATGTCATGAGCTGGCAAGGAAGCTGATCTCCTGAAAAAGTCATGTCTGGAGCCCTGGAGGAGCCCTGCTCTGGCAGTGCCGATGCTGCACGTGGGCTTTCCAGCTTCTCTGCAGACAGTTCTCTATCAACATTTGCACACATAAGAGCCTAGTGAGTTCTGCCTCTGATAATACCTGTGTCCCTTCTCTAGGTACAGAAATCATCCCATACTTGCAGCCCCAAACTTGGCTAAGCCAAATCCCTAAGCCCAACTGATAAACATTTCAGATGGTTAAGTGCCTGCAATGTCCTGTTTTGAAGAAGTCTGTGCAGCTCTAAGGCTGGGCTGTATGCAGTGCTCTCATGAGAGCCTCAGATGCGGAGAGCATTTCTGCACTATTTCTGATGCCAACAATTCTATTTTAGAAGTAATTACTCAAAATTTAAGCTGGATCAAGACATTGTTAAATTATCTTCAAGCAGCTACGTCATTAAATATAGATCTTCATAGTTGATATCTGCTGTTATGTCTTTCTTCATTTCTGTAACATACTGCTAAAGCTTCTCCATATACGCATCTGTCACCCCAATACCTTTAGTCTACTTTTTAATACCTATTGTTTGATAGAATTGGGTCTAGTGTATTGATCAGTAGTTTTCTGTTTCTGTACTTGTCAGTATTTCACACAAAGCAGAGCAAGTCATTTCCTTATTAATGTGCAGAGTCAGTAGCAGTATGCTTGTGCAAAGATGCAGATCTTTGTTAAAAATACATTGTTATTTAAAACAATTTCAAGTGATAAACATATTTCTCTTGGTTTTAAAAAACTGTCAGTTCCTACAGTTTCTTCTCGAACTGATATTAGGTGTGAATGTGTGAATTACAGAAGTACTTTTTTTTTGTCATCCTCTACTGTAGTAAAAATGGAGACATGGACAAAGTAAATCTATTTCTGGTATTATGAAGATTACATTTTGAATTATCATATCTCAGTTGGGAAGGGCTTTCTCAGGAATGCCATTTGCTGTATTTATATAGCTATATAACAATGTTAAGGAGTAATTCCATATCACAGAATGACTCTATTAAATGACCTTGTCCTTGTCGTAGCAGAAATTTACTTTTAAAATTGTCAGTAAAAGTATCAGGCACATCAGTAAAATTTTACAAGTCAATGACCCTTTTAAAATCTCCATCTTCTGGAAGGTTATAAACACTGGAAGAGTTTAGTTCTAGAAATGAAACTTAATTTAATGTAAAGCTGCGTGAGTCAGAGTAGAATCCAGCTGACTCACTTGACTCTGTAGCACCAACGACACTGAAAACCAAGACAAGCTTTAGTCACTAAATTCATCAGAGGGGGCTGTGATGACTAAGAGCATTCCAGTTTTTACTTTTGGCATTAAAACCTCACCTCATACTTTTGAATTAACAGGAAGAATGGATCTTGTTCACAATGCTTAATACAGTGCTGTTTGTTTAAAGCGTGTTATAAGTGCCTGTTACCCAGTGGGTTACTGAGGGACCTCGCATCTGTTGTGTTCCCCTGATGAGGACTGAGAAATGTTTTGACTATTAGTATCTGCTCCTCTTCTAAGAAACATGGGTGAAAATGTAGCTGTTGATACTGTTTCCAGCTCATCACTTGATTGTATATTCCCATTTCTCTGAGCAGCTAGATCAGTAGGTCTGAGGTCTGTTTTCCCTATTTTACTTAAGTATGAAAAGAGGCCCAGTGAAAATGTGGGTAGGAGGACATGTTAATCAAACTAGGAATGGCTATAGAGGATGTTTACTATCTGGCACTCTTCATTTAGGTCTACTGTTGAAAGCCAGCGTTATTGCTAGATTTTTAGCTCTATTTCATACTATAGAGCAATTAATTGTAATAAGAGTGTTGAATTGCATCAAACATCCAATCTATTTCCATGTTTCTCATGTTTTTTTCTATTATGGACCTATTTATAATGATGGCTGGTTAGTGTGGCAGTTCCTAAGGTGATAAATGATTGAAATAGGTCATTAAAATTTTACTGTGGTTTTTCTAGATAGTTGATATAAAAGAAAAACCCACTGCTTCATCAGTCTCAACTGGAGAGTTTAAAGGGGAAGAAGGCTAATCAACAGTATGAATATTACAAAGGAGAGAAGAAAGAAAGCATAGAGGACTGCCCTGTGGAGAGGTGGGGGAAAGTTTTGATGAAGAATGACCACTTCTTCTGTATGCATTTATGGTTATAGAGAACAACATTTGGCAGAGGAAGAACAAACTGAAGCAAGCCAAAAAGCCTACAGTGTGGGAGGAAAAAAAAATCTATCTTCGAGCATTATGATTTTGTTTCTGTGATGTACTGCTTGCTTGCTACAAGATGTTATGATAAGCTTCTGTTTTTTTCTTAAAGTCATTGCAAAATTCACATACTGGTGGGGATAGGCACCAAGTGTTGTACAGAAGCATGTGTGCTTCTAAAGATAGCAAAGTTTTAATTCAATAGGATGTTGTTATTCTAATCTCTGCCCTCTCCTGCCGTCTCTATACCCTCTCTTCCTTCAATCTTGAAGATTCAGGCTTGAAGAACTTGTTACAGATTTATTCTCGTTTGTCATGGCTCCACTCTCCAGTCTGCTTAGGCTGAACTGTTCTGAAAGACTAAATATGTGTTCATTTGGACCCTTATTGATATTTGCTTGCAAACATGTCACTAAATATAGTGCAGGTAACTGAAGAGGATGGGGATTATACTGCATTTTGAATTCAAAAAATCTCTTGGTATGTTGGGGGTTGGTGTGGACAGTCTGCTGTTGTTAAGGAGGACCAAAAATAGAGCAAAGAGAGTATGAGGAAGGATTAATTAAAAAATTAAAACACAGTGATTGATGCATCGACTGTGAAGTGAGCATACCTCATATTCTCAGAATATGTTCTCATTTAAAAATATGCAAGGAATAGGGAAAGAAAGAGATGGTGGTGCGTAGGGGGAAATTTAATGAGGTCTATTGATTTGGAGCCGATTGCTTTATTTCATTTATTTCATTCTGCTCTTGGCCTCTGCATTCATAAATAATCCTTGGGATGTGCACACTGACAGGGCCAGTGTAGGCAATAGGTTTCTTGTCCTTCCTAGGTGTTATGACTGACAGGGTAATCTGTGAGCATGTTGTCTTGCCTGCAACACATCTATGTCTTGCTTATGTCATGCCTACAATTGGATCTGTAGGTATTTATAAAACTCCAGTATTGGCTACTGACTATCAATATGCAAAATGCAGATGAAATAGATTTCTAGTTTACCCTTTGCAAGTATCAAATATTATCATTTTTGAGAGCTTAAGCAAAAAAATTGAATAAGAATGTATATGCCTTTCAAAGTCAAAGGTTTTGTTGCGTATAGGTGGCTCTTAAATGCTACACTTACAAATCCACATGCAGTACACAGTCACGGTGTGACACAACACCGATGACTTGGCTGAATCTGGTCTTTCACTATCAAGAACTGAAAGTCACCAGCCCTGCAGGTAGCAAACATTTTGCTTTTACCAGAGCTAGAATCTCTGTATCCTTATTTTTGCATAGCAAAATCACCTTATCCCAGTGGTATATTGTATCATCTGCCCAAGTGTTAAGCACTTCAAGGTGCCAAATGTTCCGAACTCTGATTATTATCCTCCTTCAAAGGCTGTGTTACAATGCAGCACCCACCTTGATAACCTACTTAATCTGTACTGTGCACGGAGTATGGTTCTCTTCCGCAGTCCAGTCTTGTCCAGTCCAATTTCAATATGTGGGCAAGTTGCACGTGGCTTTGTATTTGAAAAATTTTAAGGAATTTTCTGTGTGTCAGGATGTATTCTGGCTATGTCTCAAGTAATTGGTTAGATATGGGAAGCTTTTTTTGGTAGATGCAAAGGGGAGTAATTCATCAAAAAGTTAATTGAAAGGTGCTCTGGGCTTGATCATTTGTTTGTACAAAGATAGCAGAAGCTTCAGCCTCTACTGCAAGTGTCTTAAGAGAATTCCATTACACTACTGAGTTGCAGTCAAAAAAAAAAAATAAATAAAAAAGCCTGAAAAATCTCTTTAATATTAAAGATGTGAACTAGCAGAATTAAAAATTCACATACTGCTTTATATGATCTGTTCAAGTAAAGAAGCAGTAGTGTCTTATGCTTCTTTTTTGGCGCATCTGGGTCACGTTAAATTTTTATAGGTGAAGAAACTATCTGTAGCTTCTTGCCACCATCTGGTGTACATGACTGCCCTCTTCCAGTCTTCCAGCTGAACTTATCTGCATGAACATTTAGTAATATTTCAGGCTCTGTGACTAGTAAGTCTTTGTTTTGACTGAAACAGGGAACATTTAGGGTAACAGCAGATGGGATGCTGGAAGAGAAGTGTTTCTCTGCTTGAGGTGCAGTGACAGGCATTTGGTAACATTGGTACCGCTGCAACTGGACGAGGCTGCGTGAACCGACCTGTAGTTTGTCACTGTGGTAGTAAACAATACTTCCTTTCAGAAGGAGCTGGTATTTCAGTCTGGACCAGTTTAGTTTGCTTTTGAAGTGGCTCTCCTGACTGCCGTGGCTTAGCATGCTTTGGTTTGACTTGCACAGCTGTCTTTGAGAGAGAGAAAGAGAGAGTGTGTGTGTGTGTGTGTGTGTCTATGTTTTGGCTGCACTTCATCTAAAAGGTATGGGCCAAACATATGGGTACTGAGCTCCAAATTGTCATGGATATTTGGTCTACAGTTCAAACTTGAACAATTCTGAAATGTAGCCCGTAAAATGAGCATAGTGTGAGTGTCAGGCGTTGGCATCATCTGTTTTACTCGCTTTTATTTTGCACCAGATTATCTGCAAATGCAGGTGTAATTTTCAAAGTGTAGTTACATTTATGTAACCAATGCCATTTGGTCCATAGTGTTAGTTTACTGTCCTCACTTTTTCTGTGCATGATCCTCAGCAAGTTGCAGAACCACACAATATAGGCAGATTGTTGAGGTTTTTTTTTGTTTCTTTTTTCATTTATTGGCAAACACCCTGAATGAAACATCTTAACACTGTAGTTGCCTGAGGTGGCTGAAGAAAGATAAGAAAAAGAAAATCTGGCTAATGTTTATCTGTAAACTTTCTTCACCAATGTTTAGAAGACTGTAGAGTCAAATTATTGTCAAATCATTTTCATTTTTAGGTTTGCTCAAAATTACCTTGTGGCATATCTAAACCTGTCTTGTCTAGGTATGTCATAGGTTGTATCCTGTTGTACTGCTACTTCATACGAATTCAGCTTCATTTCTTAGCCACGTTGATGGCTTTGAATTTTTGCCAATGATGATATGCAACTTAATTATTTAGTCTTTCTGGAGATCTGTTTCTCAACTGATAACAAGTTACAAAAACATTCCTTTAAGTATGCTTTATGGATTATTTTAAGTGCTTTTAGCTGAGTTTAAGGGACCTTATAAATGGCCACAGTCACAGCTGGAATAAACTTGCATTGCTGCACCGGGCAAATAATGGCTTTGATTTAGCTGGACCCACTGCCGTGTACACCATTTGAGAATCTCCCTATGAGACTGGAAGCAAAGGTACTCGTGATTGTTTTGCTTTCTTATTTGATTCTATCTCTAAATATAAAGCAGGCTGCTATGTGTTCTTTTTCTGAAATCCATTCCGTCTACCTTATGTAACTGAGATCTTTCTAAATATTGATGGGAACCATACCCGCCTGCTAAGTTTGAACAGAAAAAGGTCTTATTTACTGTTTCTGAAAATTGGCCTTTCCTTCAGACATAAATTTGTGTCTACTGATGCGGGCCACCTGTATATATCTAACATAGTTTAATCATTGATAATATGCTGTGAAATAGGAAGGAAATCAGAATAATTATTTTCCAAATGGAATAAGTCAGAAAAGCAGTAGTGCCAATGAGACAGATGACCCTGTATGATGAAATTAATTTCTTTTCCACTATGGTGCAATGTGATCATTTCCACTTGGAGAAATGGTGTAATGTGGTCATTTCCCTGCTGCTTCTGCAAGTTGCCTCTTCCTGTTAGTTTACAAGCACTGCAGAAAATCATAGCAAACTATTAGTATTCTACTCTTCTCTTTTCTCACAACAGGGATTTATTACTTTAAATTCAGCAATTTAAGTGTAAAAGGATAATTTGAGCATAAAGCTGATATTCTGTTTCAGTATGTATGTCACACAAAACTGGCTCAGCTTTGAAGCTGTATGTTTAAGTGTAAAAAACTTGAAAATTTAAACTGTTCAAAACCTGTTGACTGCTTAGTCATCTTTTAGTTAAAAAGGAGGAGTTGTCTCAGCATCAGTCTTCTCTTTGCAGTACTAGTAAAATGGTTGTTTCCATTAGCAAGAAATTTAACTCAGTTTCTGGCACCACGGTTTAATGCTACAGGTAACTTTTTTCCCAACCAAACTGTCGAGAGGCTGTAGCCTCCGAAGAGTGCTGCCCTCAGTTAGCCTATATGCCACCAGTCTTAATGGTGAAGCTAAGAAAAAAGTGAGCTGTAACATGCTGTAGTTAAATATTAAAAAGCAAGGGCCCCACAAAATGCATCTGATTTTTGCAATTGATTTGTTCACCTGATATCAAATGGTGTCATTATAATAAAGTTAAATATTATCTTGAGGGACTTAGAGAATCAGCTTACAGAATAACAGATGAGTATGTAGTAGGAATCAAACAATGTTCAGAGCAAGTAGCTCATATAAGTTATTAGTTTGACTAATACCACATCCTAAATTATTAGTTTGACTATAGCATTTTTTAGAAAGTTCATCAGTCCATGTGGTATAAAGAGATGCATAGTACTGACTTATGAACATGGATCTTTGTTTCAAAACAGAAAAAGTAGAAAATGAAGGTCTGTGTAACTGTTTCTTTGCAGAAGTCTAACTCATTAACTTGATGCTAAAAAGTGTTTAGCAGAAGTCAGCATAGCTCCACTATGAACAATAGTGATATCTGGTGCTATTTCCATCTTCTGAAGACGCTTGTTATTTTGGCTGAAATGATCGTCATCTCACTTTGTATGCTGACAAATTCTGACATAGGATTTAAAAACAATAACAAAAAAATGTGATGACTTTTTATACACACTGTCTGCTGCTTTTCAATTATTAAAACAGACTTCTATTATCCTGAATAGCAATAGATTTCACTGTAAAAAATGTGATAGCTGCTACATAGTGGGAGCATAACCAAGGTTAATTATCAGGCTCATGGCAACTATAATAAACCACAGTTTATAACACTAAAAACATCCATTTTAAAAGACAAATATAGTTCTTGAATGTTTTAAAAAATGTTTAAGAAGGGAGGTCATATGTGGAGGGTACTTAGATTTTATTTAAATTCTCAGAATGCTTTTATCTCTTCTGGCTCTTAATAAGACAAAGCCAATAGAGCAGGTCCCCACAGGAATCACCAGGATGATTTAATGCTGGAGCTTTCAGATCTGTCTCAGGGTTGCTGTTTTCTGTGTTCACATGGTAAAGAAAAAGGGAAGGAGACTCTGTAAGTGAAGGGAAAATGAATGTATCCTTTTGAGCTCCTTCTACGAGCAAGTAAGGGAGCTGTTTGTATGTCCACTTGTTGAACAAGATTAGGGAGCAGATGTGGCAGAAAAAAACGTTGTTTTGCTTGGTTAACTTTCAGATGGATTAGTTCCAGAGTCAGAATGATGCACAGGAATTGGTAGAGCAGAAGCACAAATCAATAGCTTGATTGCTGGTTTACACGTTTTATGCTAGCTTGAAGTGACTGAAACTGCAGCAGTTGCATCCTCGGGTTAAGACTGACGTGCTGCTCAAGGGTGGCCTCTGCTTTCTCCTTGCCTTCTAGCTGTGCGTTTCCGCTGTCACTTCTGTGTAAGCTTTTTTTCACTTGCGTGGCTGCACAAATAATCGGATTAATTTCCTGATCCAGTGCAAGTGTAACCTAGCCAACAGTTTGCAGCAAAATGAACTGTCTTACTGCATGTCTCTGTGTTGTTAGTACTTAGGTGGCAGCAACCCGCCGTTTGGTTGGTTTAAACTAATCACGAACCTGTGTTTGAGACAACTTGCATCTTACGTATTTATTTTGAGATGGACCAATGGCTTTGTCTAAAGCTTCTGGCCTATAGTTGATGAAGAGCTGCTGTTGACCTGCTGCCTGACTAGACGCAGCTAGTATCAGCTGTTCATTTCATCTCTGGGAGGGACTAATATCACCAGTGTAACTGGTGTCTTATATGTCATTTAACATATGTTCTAATAAATTTCGGATTTTCTTCTTCTATCTTCTTTTATGTAGACCACACATGATGCATTTAAGAACACATGGCAGACTGTAGCAAAGCGTTTTCTGTTTTGTGACCTGCTCTCAAGTTTGAGGTCCAGGTATCATTTCCATTGTTATTAACTGTTGTTAAAGAGTTGCTCTACATTTTTAAGGCTATTAGGTCTTTACAACTTAGTTCAACTCCTTGTTAATCTAGCAGATGTTTGATTAATGCTTGATTTAATAATAATTTTTTTTTTTCCTTGAGATTCTCCCTGAGACTCTGAGGTAAAAAGTGTACGTTAAAGAGCTGATAAGTACATTACAGATGGCTAGGGAGAAATAGATTTTCATCTTTACTATGTATAGTAAAAAACAAGACTTCTCATTTAAATTGTAGTACAAACTCAAAATAATTCAAACAGAATTCCTGAGAGCAAAGATTGCAGAAAAAGGCTGTGTGTGTATGCGTGTACTTATATATGTGTGTATGCACATGAGCTAAAGAAGCATAATATAATCCATGTGTTATGACTGTCTGAAATGTATAATATTTAAATAGCAAGAAAAATGAGGCTACTTAATGAGGTGGGAACCAAAGAGCTTAGAAAAGTTGATGTTTTTCCTAATACTTGTCTTTAAATTTTTTTTCCATTGAAATTAACAAAGTAGATTTTAATTTAGATATTATAAACAGATACAGCTGTTCTGCAAAGTATTGAATATTCACTCCTTTGAAGTTGGACATTGCTGAGGACTGACTGGCCCTGAAGAGCGTAAATGGAAACAGTACTGTTCGCATCACAGCGTCAGCCCTGTAGGCTGAAACTAGGTGTACAGAAGTGGTAACTTCTCCCAGTTTAAAGGGGTATGACACTAAGGAGAAGGGCTTACTGTGAAGGTTAATTACCAAGCAGCTTTTGGAGGAACAAAGTTGATCAGCAGGATCTCAGGAGTAACAGGTCGAAAGATGTTCAAAAGAGAAGTTTGATGGGCCTGGTCTTTAGCTACAGGTACAGTTAGGGCATAAATGAAGATTATGGCTTTTGATCTGAAGTTTGTGCCACATTTCTTGTTCAGTTTTTAATTTGAGGGTTTGGCTTTTTTGTGAATACAGGTGCCTTTAATTTTGCTATATAGCAGTTGACTGTATAATAGCCTCTGCATGTAGGCTTCCAATATTTCACACCTATCATATCAGTATATATGCCTAGAAGATGGATAGTTTTCATTTGAAGCCTTGTATTTAGGTGGAAAAAAAGATGTCTTTTGCAAGAGACTGATAGACTGCAAGACAAATTACTATCTGACAGATGTGAAACACAGCTTGCTTAAAGAACAGGGAGTCCCTAAGGCTTGTGAGTGAGTTTTAATGGATGGTGATACAAAAGTTATAAAAATGTTTCTCCCTCTCCCCCATTCTTTTGGGAGAAATCAATTGCTTCAAAGAGATCAGAAGGAAAGGAGGAAATTGTCCCAGGGATGTTTTGGATGTCTTTTTTTGTTCCATGAATAAAGGATGGTGTTTAATGTGAATCAATGGCTAAGTGCACTGATGATGCCCATGTATGCTAGCATTTTCAATGGAAAGATGCCACTGTACAATTTCTGTGACTAGCATATAGGAAAGCTGTTTTCTGAGGATTCTGCTAGACAAATTGGAAGCTCTTTAAGCTAATAACTAAAGGACTGAGGAGGTATGAAATGGGAGAAACGAGACTTTTATTTTGCACAGAATCAAGAGTGAGAATGGCGATGATCAGGATGTTCTCTTTCTGATAGATAGAAAGAGAAGAAATCATATAATTGCTAAGCTCAGTGTTAGTTAATGATTCCTATTATTATTTTTAAGATTAATTGAAACTGCTCATTTCCTAATTTAAACCTGACAAAGTGGTAACTAAAATGTGTCTATTTCAGTCCCTGGAATTGAAATATTAAAATAAATATTTATGAACTTATTAAGAATGACTAAGTGGGTAAAAAGTGAAATGAAGTTGCACTCATGAAAAAATGATGTTACTTATTTCCAGATTCTTGATAACTCAGGAGCCAATGATCTAGAATACTCATGCATTCATGATCTAACATAGAAAGCATAAACATGGTGTTTATTAATCTCCTATAAATTGACAAATCACACAACAAAATTGAAGGCTCATCACTTTGTGAAGTGATGTGAGAAAAATTCTTTAGAATAACTTAGGTTTGAACTGCATATACTGGAGGCCTAATGCTACCAGTGTTAAAACATCTTTAGGGTTCTTGCATATTACAAATTCCATATTCAGAAAGATTACCTCCAGAGTAGGGAGTTTTTTATGGAACCAAAGCTTGGCAGAACAAAACATGAGAGAATTAAAAATTATTTGATAGAATTAAGATTTATGTACAATTATTTGCAAAAAGAAAACTCCAGACCAATAGAAACTGTCAGTTTTTCCTGCAGCCAGATAACACAATTGAAAACAAATGAGATACGTGAATTAAAAGGGAGAATTTAGAAGAATATAACTTATGCTTGGAAATGTTTTTAAGAATATTTTATATATTTATGTCATTAAAAGCAACAACTGAAATAGGAGGCTGCATAGCTGAAGGAGGCTGAATAAATATCTAAGAGAAAGTCCATCCTTAAAGAAAAAAATTGGAAGATAATATATGAAACTTGTATTTAGAAAAGGAAATGAGATGGTAATTTAACTACCTGGAAACAGTAATATTACCAATAATAATTAAAGAAGGCAAATATATTTTATAAATATTTGCTTTGTGTTTTGGGAAAGGACAGATTAGAGAATACTATTAACTGATTATTTTCCATTCTTCTAGTAGATAGTGTATTTGCTGAAGCAAAATGTTTTTTCTTTTGATTTCCAGGAAGGTATTTAGACTGAACTTTCTGCAACTATTTTGAAACTGATCTGGACAAATAACATTGGTATATTACAAATCTAGGAACATATGGGAAATTCCATGGTGTTGTTCCATATTTAAAAAAGAATAGAGTGGATTAATGTCTCTCCCAGTATTTTTTTCCTAAGATTAAAAAGGTAATATAATTAGTTCTACTCAGTGAAGATTTGTGCAAAATACCATTGCCAAGCTAGCTTTGTTTTTTAAAAAATCAGATTACAAGTTTATCTGGCAGTCAAAAAGGTTTAAAATCTCAGAAGGATTTTTACATATTCACTCTTTAGTCTTGATTTAAACCCATCTTGTCTATTGAATGCATGAAGATCAGCAGCATATGTGATTCATGATTAACACAGATCTAAGAGATATATAAGGTATACAGAGGTTACATATAAGATATACAGGCTAACACGGGGGACACAGTTGTGGGTGTCTACTACAGGCCACTTGACCAGGAAGAGAAAGTCGATGAGGCCTTCTATAGACAGCTGGAAGTAGCCTCACAATCACAGGCCCTGGTTCTCATGGGGGACTTCAACCACCCTCTGCTGGAGGGACTACACAGCAAGGCACAAGCAGTCCAGGAGGCTCCTGCAAGACATTGATGATAACTTCTTGTCACAAATGGTGGAGGAGCCTTTGAGGAAGAGTGTCTTGCTGGATCTTGTCCTTACCAACAGAGATGGACTGTTTAGAGATGTGAAGGTTGGGGGCAGCCTTGGCTGCAGTGACCATGAGATGGTGGAGTTCAGGATCCTGCAGGAAAGAAGTAAGGCAATAAGCAAGATTGCAAACCTGGACTTCAGGAGAGCGGACCTCAGGATCTTCAGAGGCCTGCTTGGAGGAATCTCATGGGTTAAGGCCCTAGAGGGAAGGAGGGTCCAGGAGAGCTGGCTGGCATTCGAACATCACTTCCTCCAGACTCAAGAGCGGTTCATCCCTATGAGTAAGAAGTGCAGCAAAAGGGCAGGAGACCTGCGTGGGTGAGCAAGGAGCTCCTGGCCAAATTCAGACAGAAGAAGAAAGTACACAGAATGTGGAAGAGGAGACAGGCTACTTGGGAGAATTATAGGAATGCAGTCAGAGTATGCAGAGATGCTGCAAGGAAGGCTGAGGCCCAGCTGGAATTGAGTCTGGCAAGAGATGTCAAGGACAGCAGGAAGGGCTTCTTCAAATACATCAGCAGCAAGAGGAAATGTGGGCCCGCTGCTGAATGGGGCGGGGGCCCTGGTGACAATGGATACAGAGAAGGCAGAATTACTGAATGCCTCCTTTGCTTCGGTCTTCACTACTAAGGGCAGCCCTCAAGAATCCAAGAGCCTGGACGTGAGGGAGAAAGTCTGGAGAAAGGAAGACTTTCCTTTGGTTGAGGAGGATAGGATTAGAGGCCTTCTGGGCAGGCTAGACATCCACAAATCCATGGGCCCAGATGGGATGCACCCACGGGTACTGAGGGAGCTGGCGGATGTTGTTGCCAGGCCACTCTCCATCGTCTTTGAAAGGCCCTGGAGAACCGGAGAGGTGCCTGAGGACTGGACGAAAGCCGATGTCACTCCAGTCTTCAAAAAGGTCAAGAAGGAGGACCCAGGCAACTCTAGGCCGGTCAGCCTCACCTCCATCCCTGGAAAGGGGATGGAACAGCTCATTCTGGATGTCATCTCCAGACATATGGAGGAAAAGAAGGTGATCAGGAGTAGTCAACATGGATTCACCAAGGGGAAATCCTGCTTAACTAATCTGATAGCCTTCTCTGATGGCGTGACTGTCTGGGTAGATGACGGCAGAGCAGTGGACATTGTGTATCTTGACTTCGGCAAGGCTTTCGACACTGTCTGCCATAACGTCCTGCTAGATAAGCTCAGCAAGTGTGGGCTAGGTGAGTGGACAGTGAGGTGAATGGAGAACTGGCTGAAAGGCAGAGCTTAGAGAGTTGTCATCAGTGGTGTGTAGTCTAGTTGGAGGCGTGTGTCTAATGGCGTCCCCCAGGGCTCAGTACGGGGTCCCGTCCTGTTCAACTTTTTCATCAACAACCTGGATGAGGGGACAGAGTGCCTCCTCAGCAAGTTTGCCAATGACACCAATCTGGGAGGAGTGGCTGACACACCCGAGGGCTGTGCTGCCATTCGGGGAGATCTGAACAGGCTGGAGAGATGGGCAGAGAGGAATCTCCTGAGGTTCAACAAGGGCAAGTGCAGAGTCCTGCACCTAGGCTAACTAACCCTAGGCACCAGTACAAGCTGGGGGCTGACCTTCTGAAGAGCAGCTCTGCAGAGAAGGACCTGAGAGTGCTGGTGGATGACAAGCTGACCATGAGCCAGCACTGTGCCCTTGTGGCCAGGAAGGCCAATGGTCTCCTGGGGTGTATTAGGAAGAGTGTTGCCAGCAGGTCAAGGGAGGTGATCCTGCCCCTGGTGAGGCCTCATCTGGAGTTCTCAGGGATGAGGTTCCCCAGTCCAAGAGAGACGTGGAGCTACTGGAGAGAGTCCAGCGTAGGGCTACAAAGATGATCAGAGGGCTGGAGCACCTGCCCTGTGAAGAACGGTTGCGAGAGCTGGGCCTCTTCAGCCTGGGGAAGGGAAGACTGTGGGGGGATCTTATCAATGTGTACAAGTACCTGAAGGGAGGATGTCAAGGGGACGGGGCCAAACTTTTTTCAGTTGTCTCATGTGACAGGACAAGAGGCAATGGGCAGAAATTGAAGCACAGGAAGTTCTGCCTGACCGTGAGGGGGAATTTCTTCCCTGTGAGAGTGACGGAGCACTGGAACAGGTTGCCCAGAGAGGTTGTGGAGTCTCCTTCTCTGGAGATCTTCAAGGCCCGCCTGGGTGCAATCCTGTCTAACCTGCTCTAGGTGACCCTGCTGAGCAGGGAGGTTGGACTAGATGATCTCCAGAGGTCCCTTCCAACCTTACTGATTCTATGATTCTGTGAGAGGTATTTCTGAATCCTGGCTCTTTAGATGCTCTTGGTGCTTATGCAAGAGTGGGATTCACAGTCTGTGCTGCCTTCCTGACTGCAATTTTATGTTAGCCTTTTGTTTTCAAGGACTAATTGTTTCTTTTGGTCAAGTTTTAAATCAAAGCATTGGTTGTATTTGTCTTTTGGGTTAGGGCATATAGTTGCATCCTACTTTAGAGAAGGGGAAATGAAGGTTCATGTGTAACGTATTTGCTGAAAAGACTAGGAGTTGAACACTACATCTTAACTCATTCATGTTACTTGCTATGTGCTTATGCCTCAGTTTCTTCATCTGAAGAAAAGGCAATGAGGATATTTCTGTAAAAGAGAGCATGAGTTAATGGAGTTTTGGAAAATGCGTTGAGATACTTGAAGGAATAATCTTTCTAGATATTAATTAATGTAATGATGAGAGAAGCTATTTTGGCAACTGCAATCTTTGAGATGTTTCACCATTGCATATTCTATCAACATAATTTGTTTTTGAAGTGGAGGATTAGGGGAAAATCCTCTTTTATTGGGTTCTACTTTCCTCATAAACTTCTTTAAAGACATGCACATAGCCTATCAGTAATGAGATTCTTCATCTCCGTGAGCTTCCTTGTCTATTCATTTTTCTTTCCCACCTGCACTCACAATGGTGGCTGTTTGCTCCCACATATATTCAACAATCATTCATTTCATTCCTGCTTGAAAGGCCTGACAGAAAGCCCTGTGAAAAGCCTTTCAATGCAAATGCCAGTTTAATGACTTGGTGCATTCAGCAGAGGGGAATCTGAGATAACTTGACTTCTCCTCACTGCAAATACAAGAAAATGTTTTCATAAAGCCTTGGACGTGTCATGCTTTTTAACAAGATGCCTTCAGTTTGCAAAACAGAAACCTATGGCTTTAACTTTTAGTTAAATAAAAATCTCAGAGCTTCTTCTGCAGTGTCAGCCTCCCACACCTCTGTGTGTGAGGGGGAGGGATGATATTCCCCCCCAGCCTCAAGAGCTCATCCACTTTTGAAAGCTTTGATTTGCTTCACTTCCTCAGCAGAGCAGCATTTCCCCTTGAGGATAAATCCTTATTTGGTTCTTTCTGAACGTGTTTAAATATCAAATTATTGGGAAATTACAAGCGTAGTTATGCTTGTTAAAGCCAAAGGACAAATATATTTAGTCTGTTTCAACAGCCTGCGTAGGAGTTTGTTTTTGGGACGCATTCTTCTTATTTAATTCTTTCATTTAAAAATCAGTTCCTCACCGGCTTTATTCACAGAAAGATAAAATCAAAGTTATGATAATAAAATAATGGAGCTCTCTCATCAGCCTTTGGGTATTCAGTACAGAATTTGACTATATTGGTTGCAGCATCGACACTGTAAATGAAATGAAAGAGGCTTGAATTTTTCTGTTTAAGTTCACAAAACACAAATTAGAGTTATTGGAAACATTTTGAGGAACTGACTAGGGATAGAACCAACAGGGCTTACACAGACTCTGATAAAAGCACACAGAAATAAACCTTGACAGAGAAATTAAGAGAATGGCATGCTTTCTGTAGCTGCCTGGCAGATGTTTTGAATGTAATGATTGGCTTATAGGATAGTTTTCCATGAAGTAGGAACATAAATTTCTCATCCTAACTTTTACCACCATTCTTAGTTTCACATAAATATTTCCACTTTAATATCCAGTTCAGTTGCCGGATCCAGTTATGTGTTAGTCTTCCTAAAACATTATTAAAATATTTTGAGTGGTGTTCTGTTTTGTTATTTTAATGGAGATAGTTACCTGAGACTTGGGATTTAATGGAAGCTCTCAAATCAGTATAGAGCATGCCTCGCAGGTAACATTCTTTATCATCTTTCCAAACGGAAATAGACTGAGATTTTACCTCAGATAATTTTGGAATGAACCTTTCTTTCGATGAGAAGCTACTGAATACACCAATCAGTGCTAAAGTGTAGTTTCTGCCTGATCCTGCAACAACTGCTGCACTTGATGTGCTTTTGTCACTGCAGACCTATGTTACACACGAGCCACTCATCCCGAGGGAAGCTTCTTTGGCCCAAGGGCTTTGAAATCAGATTGGAAAAGGAGACTATACCTCTGTATGCTCTGGAAAGGAGGAGCAGAAGAGGGAAAAAATAGTAGTATGTTATCAAGTTCTATTTAATTGTCAAGACAACTCATCCCCTATCGTAGTTTTAAAATCACAAAACCCACAGTGGTCTAGGCAGTATTCAGCTAAGAATATTTCCTAGATAACGTTGTAATACATAGCAATTGCACAATTACACTTTTTAGTTTTTGACACCCTTCACAAGCATTTGCTGCTGATAGAATCTTCACAACAGGCCAACTTTAAATTTCAGCTCCATTTTACAGATAAAGTTGGTTCAGAGAGGTTAAGCCATGAGCCTAAAGCTCCAGCAGAAGCTAGTTTGAGTGTCGGGAGTAGTTCCTGCTTCTGAGACTAGACTATCAGACCTGTCTGATGAGGCTCTGCCTGTTTATGAAAAGTGGAAGTAGGAGGGGAGCCCAAGACAGCCATATCTCCCCCAGCTTACAACAGCTACAAAACCGACCCCTTCTGTAAGCTGTTCAGTTGGTTGCCTTGTATGTAGGACTTTGAAATACACAACCTCTTGAATGAGCTATTGCTCTGTTTAAAAAACATTTTTAAAATTAATTTGCAGTGACATATCAACTCAATTACTCTCAACCTTGTTAATTCTCTTCTGTGTTGTAATAATTTTATTAAGATACATTATGAAGCGTGTACCACTGTAAATACCCATGGCTCACATTGCGCTTTTCTGTTATATTGATTGCCCTTGAAAAAGGAAAGCAAATGAAAAGTGAATTGTTGTGTAGTCTTTACAATGAAAAAAGGTGGAGGAGAGGGATGTTATACAATAACATTTGATTAAATAATAGCAGAAGAGTTTTACCAAACGTTAAAGGTAATGGGGGAGGTATGGGTGGGTGGGGAGTATTGATATTAAACACAACAGAATATGTTGTTCTTTGAGTCTAAATTAATTAATTCTAATATGAACAAATCTTCTGTTTTTTGTGTTTTGCTATTTTTCCACTGGACCAAAGTAGACCTCATATCACCTTTTTTAAACAGAAGGTTACTGTTTATTTTGCATGGGTCTCTGATCAGATTTTTAAATCTGCTTTAATACATATTAGTAAAGAATCTTGAGTAGTACTCTACAGAAATCAGGAGCTTTTTGCAATGGGAAGTACACTAGCATTATGGGAAAGAGAGAGAGCTGCCTTGACTATTTCATCACCTGAACAGATAAATTTGGTGTGCTCTTTGACTTGTCCAAAGGAAGAAAGCAGGTCATGGTGACAGCACCATAAATACTGACTCTTAGGCTTATATTAGGCACTTGGTATTGAAATTCAATCTTTCTTTCTGGACAGACTATCAAGTTTATTTTAGCAGAAGGGAAGGATGACCCACATGACTGAGCTGATGCTGATGTAAAATGCGATGAATCTGTGCACTTGAACCAGGTCTGACCTTTTCTAGAGTGCACATATTGCATGATAAGAATGGCCAGGAGGCTACTGCCAGCAGGAGCGTAAGTTAATGATTTTGTTGCTTCCTCCTTATTGACCCTAAAGAAAGACAGTAGATTGAACCGGGCAGCTGGCAGGATGACTGTACATGACTGTAGATATCTCTGTAGTCACAAATATGCTGCTACGTGGGTGTTTTTGGGAAGCCTAGAATTGAATACTGGCTACACTTAAGATTAATATTCAGCTTTTCTTGGATCTGCACTATCCTCATTTTTCTTATCCTTTTTAAAATATATATATATATATATATTTGAAAATTCTCCCTGCTTACTTGGAATCTTTTGTTTCCTCAGTATCTAGGGCTTTTTTCATTGCAGTAAAGTAAATCGCTACTTGAGAGAGAGGTATTTGTTAAAACAAAGAGCGAGTAGACTGGATTTTTTTTTTCTTGTTTGGCATAGATGAGAAGTGCCTGGGGTAGATGTAACTGTTCTTGTTTTTGATTCTCAGAACATCTGTTACCATGAATGCAAAACAAACTTAGGAGGAATGATGACAATGTTAAAAGGTTTCATTATGTTTTAAAATCTCTAGAAATCAGAGGATTACTAATAAAGATTTGAATACCGTTGATTCTGTGTCTATAAACAATTGACTTTAATTGAAAAGCACATTTGATTATGATAGTACCTAGTTCTGAAATGCCTTGCATTTTCTTGTGTTTTTGTTTAACTTTAAAGAATACTGTGATACTGTGTTTCAGAAATATGAACCAGCAGAGTACTAATCAAATATATTTTTTTGTTAGTGTAGAGCAGGTTTATTCAAATGACCGACCTCAGTTACGACCACCAGAAAATTTTTGCTATACCTCGCCCATATCTCAGACACGTTACCTTTGTGTTGCTGTGTGACTATCCATGTTTTCCTGGCTTCCTAGGGCACAGGGGGGAGTTCACTCCTCAGGTTACTGGTTGTGGAGGTAGTATACTAACACCATTAGGTATAGAGCTGTTTGTTGCTTCCTTCCTAGTGGTCCTTGGCAAAATTACTTTGCAAGCATTGGAACAATAGCTGAATAACTATTATACAGCATGTGAAAGGCTTGAGTACCTTTTATCTGGGGAAAAAGAAATAAAAGATCTGTGCAGGCTTAGTGTTGCCCAGCTAGATCAAAGCTCAGAAAAAATACAACTTATACATTATGAAATAACATAACGGAGAAGTAATAGAGCATACAGGTAGACTACCACATGTGGAAATACTTGAGTCCTGTGTGTGATGTGACCAATTTAACTCATAAGCCCCCAGGAACAGTAGTGCTTTCTGATAGCTTAGAACAGACAGTGAGACTATATGATGGATCACAGGGATTCAAAGTCTGCTCAGTTACTATATAAGTACGTGCATTTAATTTTTATGCTAGGCTAGGGAAAGGAATGTATATGTAAGAGATTCTAATGCAAGCCATAACGAAAGTGTTTTTGTTTTGCAGTGGCTTTTATTGCCAGGTGCAGATCATTTAGATCTCAGTGAATGAAAGGGCATTGTATATGCTTGGCTTTGAAATCTTAATGAACAACACAGAAGACCTCAAATGTGTTTTTGTAATACAGACTATAATGCCGTGGTATAAAAGACACTGCTTTTTTAATAAATTTATGACCCACTGCACTTTTGTTTATAATTCTAACAAGCTTTCTCATTACAGACTTGTTTCAATTACAAGATATTTTGATCTTGTAAGCCACCCAGCTAAGGGCTTGGAACAGTAATCAAAAGAAGGAAGCAGTCTGAAAATCATGTAAATTGAATGAGACATGGAATAGAGAACAATCTGTTGAGGAATGAAACTCGAGGTAGAGGAGAGGGAGGAATGTTAAATATTTCAATAGGTTCAAGAGGGAAGAGGAAAAATTATGTCTAATTAAGAAATAAAAATAGTCTGACCAATAAAAGAAAATCTTGCCATTTGCTGTATGTAGTTTATTTTATCAATGTCTTAAACTACAGAAAGAAAATAATTTTTTCCTGAGTGTAAACTTATTTATGAAAGATTTCTGAGTGGCCACTGCATGCGGTCTTACTGATGGAGCATGAGGAAACCAGAAAGTCTCCACCTTTTTCTGTTTCCAAAATTATGGTTTCTGCCAAATACTTCTCTATATGGAGCTGGTTTAATATATGTAGTGCCTTATTAGACACAGAACTTTTTATCATATGTTTTAAGAAATTGTTTGCTCTACAATAGAGAGAATTCAGTTTATCTTTATATGCATATTTCTGATTGAACGTGATTATGATTTATAAGGTGCCAAGAATAATTTGGGATATTTGATAAGCCAGACACAAGGCTACTTCCCAAGTGATCTAGTTTCCAGATATTAGTGTAACTAACTCTCAAGGTTGTATATTGAGTCTGAATGTATTTAATAGTCTTCCTCCCCCGCCTTTTTTAAAAAAAGATGGTTCTTTGATTCATTATAGATAGTGCAGTGTTCTCAGGTCATCACAAAGCTATACGTTCACAGTTTTGATTCCTGCTTCAATAGAGCTGAGAGTAAATTTGCCAAGACTAATATTTTCATAGAAAATATCCAGAATGCTTTCTTTAGCCAAGGTTTTAATTTAAGTTTATTGCTATACTTTCTAAAAAGATGAACAAAATAGTCTTTAAAATTAGTCAGTCAATCTGACTAATCCAGTCATGAATTTTAATGCCTTATCTGAATGCCTGTAATTACTGCTAAGTAGAGAACAAGAGAAGGTCTTGAAAAATCCAGTTTTGAAACTATAGTCCAGACAACACAGAATTTTGGGAAAAGGTAGGTAGGGAGGTAAGTTTAGGCAACTTAATCTGATTTTCTTTAGAGAAGCCAATAATTATAGTTCCATTTCAGATGAGATTCTATTTTCCAATACTCAGGTCAGGCTAGAGGGAAGATTTTCAATTGAAATTTTAGTATCATCAAATCTAAGCCAGCATGAAAACACTGAAGTCTGATCATTGTGTATTGTTCCTTTCCATTTCAAATATGTGCATAAATGAGACCTCTACTGGGAAGCTCTAGTTGTGTGTATATATAGGATTTTCATCATGACTTCTTCACCTTTGATGTTAGAGATGCCCTCTGTTAACAGCATTTTTCCAAAGTTAGATGTTTATTCAGTATCCAGTTTATCACAGCTTAATTGTAGCATACATAACTAAACTTCTTCACCAGAGTTTGTTTTTATTCCACAGAAAACTATGTCCATCTTTTCCTTTCTTACAGCACTTGAGCTTGTATCTTCCTGGGATCTGATCCTATGAAGTACTCGGTGCGTATTGAGATTAGTAATGATATTTACCTTTCCTATGAGAAAAGAGACAATGAAATGTAAGATTTCTGGGGTATATATCGAGCTTTCTACTTTTGTGTTTCTGTACAGCAGGCATGGAGGTTATTTCCAGGATTTAGTCATACTATTCTTTTGGTCTTCGCTGACATGTCAAGTGTATCATTTTCAAAACTTGTCTGTAGCACTATTTCATGTTTGATGCATTCATAACCAAGACTGAAAGCTGCATGGTCTATTTCCAGGCCTGACATGAATATTTATACTTTGTCTGCATCTTTATAAATTAGTCAGCAGCAAGATGAATGAAAGTAGTGAATCAGAGAGGACACAAGCTGTAATACCAGCAGGAATTTACTACCCCATTTCTACTTAAAACCTGATGACTTTGAGAAGGAGGCAGTCCATTTCAGTCAATTCTTTAACACTCTTCGACATGGAGGTTTTGAATTTTACCACTTTGTTGAGGCAATTTGATTTATTCTCAGACCAGTGTATTAAAACTGAGAATATTTAAGAATACAGCCCACTAATTTGAATCTTTAACTTCTTTTGTTTCAGTACTGTAAAGCTGTCCTCTCTGGCAATAAATTGCACTATTTCCAGAAGTTTTATTTTTCTTGATGCCTGATACAGTTCAGCTTAGTATAGAAATTTCTAGACTTTTAGGGCAATAGTGACCAAATTGCTTCTCTAGCTCAGTAACTGTACCACAGAACAAATACAGATTCTTCATTCTTGTAGTCTCTCACCTTATTTCATTTTACCTCTGTGTTTTGCCTTTTTCTCTGCTTTTGGTCTACAGTAGTGACTCTTCCTCCTGCCTTCTGTGCCTTTAAACTTCCAAACTAAGTTGGCGCCAAATTTTTTCAGTGTAATCAAGTATTTCTGAGAACTTGGTTCTGATGGTTAGTCAATAGAAAGCTAAAGAAAAGAAAAGTTAAAAATTGAGAATAGTCTTCTAGCTGTGCATTATTGTCTTTGAGAATCATCTTGCTGCTGTGACTTTCATTGTTCTCCTTCCATCTTACTCTATTTTCTTAACGATACTCTTGTGTAAGGTCAGATCAAGATACATGATAGTGCATCTTCTTTGCTGTTAGCTTCTTGGAACATTTTGCTTAATTATAAAAATGCTGATGCTTATAGTATTAAAAAATTAAGTTTTCACATGATAGTCATGAAATGTATGTTAGATACACAAGTTCAAACTGAAAACCAAAATTATGTGATTTCAGGACTGGTTCAATGGACATTGGTTTTTGACCCACTTTGTTAAACATGGTAAATGTATGTATTTATTAAAAGCTACTTTTTATTCAAGTGATGATAAAATGTAAATTCTTATCTCGTTAGTGGGTTGTCTTACAATGTTATGCTCTTGGGTGTTCCTTGTAATGGTAAATTGTTCATTCCTTTCTAAGCCTTTTCTAGATAAATTACTGTAGAGAATGCTGCTCTCCCCTCAGTATTGTTTCTCTTCCTTCTCTTGCTGAGGACTCCTTAGTAGGGTTGAGCATGATAGGTCCATTTTCCATTTACCTTGCTTTTTTATAATATGAGATACACATGAATGCAGCAATTGCACAAGGTTTATAGTCATCTTTTTTTCCTTAAAAGATACTGCGGCTTCTCTGAGCACATTTGAATTGCAAATTCATATGGCACAATGCGAGAAGAGTTTGAATATACCTCTAGGCTGGCTTTTATATGCAGGCCAGCACAAAGCACATTCTGTGACTTTTGAGAGCAAGTTTAGACCTCTGTTACATCTGGTTAGAAATCTCCAGAGTTCCTCTAGCTGGAATTTCAGAGATGGAGCTCTCTATCTTTGAGGCTTATGATATAGGGAACTAAATTATATATCTATGATTAGAATTACTAAGAATATAAAGCAAATACAGATAGTCTGTGTGAAATTCTTTCAGGGGAGGAATAAAAGCTGCCCTGTAATGTGTCAATAGGAGTGTAAGCAGTACCTATTGTAGGCAGATATTTTTGTACTTGTGGATAGAATTTACTTGGTTAGTGGTTCTGCAGTGAAGCAGCTGCTCAGAGAAAGGCAAATAGGGAGGACAATGACTTGTCATACTGGTATCAAATGCAGAGCGTTGTGCCTAAAAAAGGCCACTTTTATTTCTCTACAAATGCTCTAAACTTTTGGAAACATGTTTCAAGAAGTAGCAAGCAGTATATTCTTAAAATATCTGGTGAGTACTCTAGTTAGTTCCAGCTTTTATTGTGTAGGGTACGTTCTGCACAGATTGACTTTACTAAGTCTCTATGGTTTTTTTCATTTTTAGAATGAGCACTTCAGACCATATGTTTTTTTTTTTTCTTTTTCTGAGTAGAAATTTAGAGCACTGTTTAAAGGATATGGCTCATATAGCAGTTGGATAATTTTACAAAGGATGAAGGTGGAGAAAGGGAACTCTGCCACCCACAGCACTAATTAAATTTATCCATGTGAAACAAGAACATTCTCTCAACCTACTCAAGGCTAATGGACTAGTGTTTTTTCTATTTATTTTGCTTTCAGCAGAATGATAGGTGATGAATGTACCTAACGTTTTGAGGATGGTTGGTTGGAATAACCAAACATGGATTTTTCTGAAAATCCATGAAGCTTCCTGTCAGGATGCCACATAGGCTGGTAGCTCCCTGTTGGCTGAGCACCAAGGGGGCTCCCCATGGCAATAGGGCAGGGCCTCACCAGCCTGTCCTACCACCCTGGACATGGTACCAGGGACTGGTAAACTTAAAATATGAGCAAACACATTACTTATTTTAACAAGGTACTTGTCCTAAAGATGTATCGGAACGAATGAAAACCAAATGGGCTTGTGTGTTTATTTTGTTTTATGGGGATCCATCTGCACATAACAAAACATTTCTTCACTGGGAGAGTGGTTGAACACTGGAACAGGTTGCCAGAGAGGAATTATTTAAAACCCAACTGGATATGGTCTTAGCCAAACTGCTGTATCTGACCCTGCTTGAGTAGGTGGGTTGAGCCAGATCATCTCCAGAGGTCCATTCCAGCCCCAGCTACCCTGTGATTCTGTTCTACGCATAAAAGGTTGCTTGAAATCTATTGGAACATGTGCCTTTCAGCTTAAAATCCAAAGTACTGAAATCCTAATGAGTTTTGCTGACAGGCTGCTAATGAAATGTTTGCCTGATTACTTTGTGGTTTTTTTTTTTTTTTCTCTCATGATATGTTCAAAATAGTCAGTAATTCAACACAAGAAGTGCTTTAATTTGTTTCTAAAAAATATGTGATAGTACAGAACATCAAGAGATGGAGAAATATAGACCTATTACTGATGTTTATTGGGCCTTTCCCTTCTAACTGAAATTTGTTGATTGAATCTCCTTCTATGCATCACGTTTAGCACTACAAATTTATTTAAACCTTTGAATGCTAATTTGCAAGACAAGCATTTCCAATGTTTGGTTTTTTTAAGCTCTGATAAGTGCAAGGACAGTCCAAGTATCTTGTCATGCATGACTTTATTATTGACTTTAGTTTTAGACATACCTTCTAGTTTTAAGAAACTTTTTCACTTTCCCTCATTGCTTATATATTTCAAGTAATGAAGCAAGGCCACAGACCTTGTTTTTACTGGTTTGGATTTTTGGGTGAGTATCTACTCAGCTGTTGAATGATGAGAGCACAGCATGTGCTGTGGAAATGAATGTCTTTTAAAAATATGCTTGCTGTACTGCTGGAACAGTGCTTGTCCGTTTCTGATTGACCTGCTCTTCAGTCACTAATTTTCCTTGTTAAAAGAGTGCAACGTGGTCCCTGGGCACAATTAGTTTCCAAAATGCTTCTGTTTAAAATATCTCCTACTTTTCCTTTGTTATACTGTACTTCAGGCACTATGGGATACAGATTATCATCAAATGGCCTAAATAATATTTATTCAGTTACTTTCCCTTTAAAAATAAGAGTTTTGAATTTGTCATTGCGATTTCTTTCGTAGTTAGACCCCACGCAATAGTTTTACTATGAAAAATAACTGTTACTTCAAGAAGAACAATGTTGCTTAATTTTCTCTTAGCTTAACCTTTTCCCAGAACATTTATAAGTTGTTCCATTATCTCAAGAATTGAAAGATGTTGGTTGCTTAGATGGCTAAGGAGTGCATTATGTTTGAAGTCATCAGATGTTGCAGTATTTCTTTATTTTCATACACATTAAGGAAAACAGGATTTAAATTGTATTTCCAAATGCGAGCCTCAGCAAATTGCGAAATGTGAAATATCAGTGATTTAGCCTTTGATTTCTTTAAATCATATGTTTTTAATAGTTTTACCTATGTATTTCTGTCCATGTTATTTCAAAAGTGGGAATCTGCATTTGGCTGTGCATGTTTGTTTGTATTTGTCTTGCTTCCTTTCCATCAGAAGATCTTTTCATATGACTCTTTAAGTCTTTCCTTTTTTGTTCCCTTAGTATTTTTGGATAAGCATACATTTAATGGATTTAATGGATTACATTTAATGGATTTTTTCGGGAAAAGAAAAGGTCTAAATTAGGGAGGTTATTAGAATTAAATGTACAGTTTCCTCTTATCTGAAGAGGGAAGAATACTTTTATTGAAGACTTATTTTTCTAAATTGTCACTGGATGACTACTTGTCCTTAATGAAAGAAGAAGTGATAATACATATACTAGCCTGTAAGAAATTCTATATATCAGTTTTGTATACAGGTAGTTATTATTTTTAAATGAAGTCTTATGTAATTTTGCAGGAAAAAAAAAACATTTTAATCCATTATATGAAGTGGAAAATCTGCAGTAGGAGAGAATGAAAATCATCTCCAAATACTGAACAAATGCTAAATGAGCCTCCCACTTCTGAGGACTGGGGAGCCCTGGGTTCTCTATTTTTTTTTTCTCCTTTATCTTTTTCTCCCCCTCAAATTCAGCAGATAGGAAACTGTGGCCCAAATTTTTGTACCTTCCAGGAAGTTTTCTGGCCCCAAATAATGAAGAGATATTTTCAGTTGCTAAGAATAATAATTCTGGCTGATTCATAATAGCTTCCTTTTTTAGCTGTTTGTGTATGGCTGAATCAAGTGCACCAGCTATTTGCCCAGCACTCTGCCTTCCCTCACTGACTTGGCTTGCTAATCACTTCTATTTTGATATCTGCAATGAATCTGTGCACTTTGAGCTTTTAAAGTCTGTGTACAGTATGCACATGGTTTTAAAATCTTGAAAAATGCTTTATAACTAGATCAAAATTAAAATGACCTGACTCAGATAAAGTTGTTGTGAATCAGGTTGTGTTTCAATAGCTTGGTAGAATAGTAACAAAAAACTCCTTCAAAACCAGTATGCATAATGTATTTTCCAGCAGTGTTCGTTTATAAGTAGTGGTTATTATGAGCCACTAGTATGTTATACCAGAGCTTAGGAACTGCCATTGCACTATGATTTCATACAGCACTGTGCATATGAACACGATATACTGAAATTAGTGAGGCTTTCATCAATAGCCAGTTACATCAACTCCACCTGCATGGTGAAAACTGCAGCTATTTTATTTATCTGATACTTCTTAGGTGTATTATTATTGGTATTATTGTTGTTATTGGTAAGTTAGTTTGGCCTAGAGGCTGTCATGTTAGGCAGTATCCAAATGGCTGGTGAAAAGAGTCCCAACCTTGTAGAGTTTATAGACTAAATAAACAAGATGATAGATGCGGATGTGAAATCAGCATAAAGGGCTGTAGTGATTTTCCTAGGTCACGCGACAGTTCGTGGCAGAGCCGGGGTTAGAATCTGTATTGCCTGGTCCCTCTTCTGGTGTTCTGTCTTTTCTGGTGCTGTTGTAATACTATTGGGAAACCATATCTTTCACTCGTCGCTTTGCATAAATTCTAGTTTTACCCCGCAGTGACTGAGGACAATCACTGCAGGGTAAAAATTACATTGGAAAGTGATATATTAAGGTGTTCTCACTTGCTGTCATCCTTGTGGCACGTAATATGTAACTAGTTACTCTCAACTTGTTGGTCAGGCACCTTTCATCAGACAACTTCAAAGCTTCATTTCTCTTTTGCTATACTTTTCAAAATTAAAATCTCTTTAACATGATATTACTGGAAGAATAAGCTGCCTTTCTATTTTCAATTTCCCTCACAAAACTTATAAACAGAAATTTGCTGCAGTTTATATTTGTCAGACTGTGAAGGTTGCAAATGATCTGATTCTTATTTTTAAATGAAGATAGAGCACTCTCCTGTGTCTCTGTCAATATATCTGATGGAACTTCAGAAGTAAAAGGAAAGCAAATACTGAGCCACTTTATGTGATGAATCTTTTGCTTTCTCTTTTTGAATTTATTCTGCTAGCTTTTGTTTTACAAGGAATACATTAGATCAAGTTTTGTATCTCTTATCAGTGATTTTCCAAATTGTTTGACAAATGAATCTACATATTTTTTTAATGGAGGAGACTTGTGAAGGAATGTTTATTAGTTTTATGACAGTATCAAATCGGAGCATGCGAAATATTGGAAAATATTATACAATAACTACATCAATTGAAGCTGAATTTCTCATTTTAAGTGAACAGGTAGAGTTGGGTTACAACCTAACTTTTTCGCCCATGCCATAATGACAGGCAACTGATTGTCTCTGTGTCCTTCAGAACTCTGTAATTCTGTATTTCTTTACCAAGATTGGCCTAAGATATTCTACAAAGAACATTTAGTGCAGGTATTCACTAAAGGGTTTGTGCCCTAAATCAAAAGGGTGTCTATGCCTCTGATGGTCCCTTTTGCAAATAAAAATCTCTCTATTGAAGAAGGGAGATTTACAGCTTTGGCATGCTGGTACGATCTATCTCTTGTTTTCTCATCACAACTCAGTTAATTTAGTTAAATGATTTTGAACCTCTAACTGAGTTTTAATATCTTGGGAAATGTGTTAACAGCCAAACTAGCCTTTCCAAAATAATTCATTATTTAGTAGGGTGGCAGTATGCATCATTGATGGTCAAATATAGGTATGTAGGTGCTGTTTTATGCTCATTTAGGCAAGTCTTTTTGCTCTTTTTCATTGTGGACTCTGGATGCAGTCTCTTAGCCCAGTCCATCACATGCACAAGTGACTGTTTTGTGTCTCTTCCTTCTGTTTCACAGAATTCACACTTGTTTATCTCTTCAAATTCCCATCACTTAACAATTTTAGCGAGAAAGCAAAATACTCCAGTTTCCACAAATAGAAATTTTCATAAATTATTTTAGATCTTTGGTATATACCTGCTGAACCAGGTATACTGTTCCATCTACTTCATGAGTATGTTTCTATTGTTAGTCATTAAATACATTTTTAGAGTTTTCAAATTTTAACTCTTTTAGGCTCTAATTCAGAGTTTAGTATTGTTAATTTAATATGAACACAATCAATTTCTCTCTTAACTTAACATTTTGTAAAATATAGTATCTGTGAAAATAGATAGTCCATAGTGTGATCTCTGCCATGTAGGATAATGTCAGATAAATACTCTGGGAGCTGGATAAATCATGTTTTTATTTGGGATCATCCTGAGCTGAAAAACTACTTAGTCTAAAAAACCAACACAGTAAAGTTTTATGATTCAAATTCTTCTTGAAAAAGCTCAATTAAGAAAGTAAGATTATAATTTTTCACTCTTAAGGCCAACCTTACCTTGGAAAATTTGAGAGACAGAAAAAGCAGTAGAGAAGACTGCATGGGCTGAACCTATAAATCTACAAATAAGAAAAGTCTTTCCTTTTCTAGATGAAAAATAGGAATGAAAAGAGGAGTTTTAGTTTTAAGCTGAGAACTCTGGTAGCAGAAGCAGAATTACAACACCGGAATGACCTTGCAGAGTGTCCTGTGTTTTTAGAAGACGACTACTCCATTTCTGGTTTCCTGCAATAGTAGTCCCACTAGTCCCACTTGGTCAAGGTAATTGTTCTTGTTAGTTTAACTTTCTAGGACAAATGCTTGCTTAGACTTATACATGATTCAATAACTTAATAGATCATGCCCAATAAAACATTTATTTGAAGCCTGGAGGACACCGAGTTTTATTTTTCCTAGGTGAGTGTTTGCCTGTTTCTATCTGAAGAATGTGGAAGATGTTATCCCTGCTGTCCATGGCTCTATTCACCAAATATACTTCCAGTACAATAAGGAGTGCTTTGGAGGAATTTAGCTTCTCCTGTGGTCTAGATATAACCATTATCCCTAGCCCTTACTTTGCACAGGCAAACAGTTTGCTGCATGGAATTTCAAGGACAGAGTTGCTGGACTCCTACTTAGCAGTTTGCTGCCTGGTTAATCAGTCCAAGGGTATCTAAAGAGCAAGTCAGCTTACATGCAAAGCCATCTCATTACCAGCAGCTAGACACTTTTCGTTTTTCTCCTTCTTGTGTATTAGGCATGCTCTTGCTGAGAGAAGTCAAAGGCAAAATTAGTATCTGTAAATTGAGAACACTGGTTTTAAATTAAACAAACAGAATACAAAGAAACTTTCTGGTGTCTAAAAACTTTCAAAAAATCTTTATCTATGATTACCACAGCTGAGAAGCACCAGCTGTACTGAATTACTTTAATTTTTAAAGAAATATGTTTAACTGCTCTCAGCATATTTTCAAAAAACCATCAGCGCTTGGTAAACATTGACTTTGTCATATGCTTATAAAGTGTTTAGGTACTTCTGGTAGATCCATATTTGTCATCTCACAAATTGACCTGTGGAAAGGAGTAATGTTTTTCAGCTGTTGTACATTATTTGTATTTTAAAGGTCTAATAGATGTTTATAAATTACTCTAAGATCTGTGGATTAAAGATTCTAAAGCAATGTATTTTTATTATACGAAAGAACTGTTGAAGTGCTAGAGGTAAATAAACATACCAGTCAAATGGCCATATGTCAAGGCATAAAGGGACTGAAATGTGAAAATACAGTTCTGTTACAATTCTCTCCTTCTTGTGTCTCAGCTCAGCTCCATGGAGTGGAAGCCTGAACTCTGTTCAGTTTTCACAAAACATTAAACCAGTGTTACGGCATACACGCTTCTGATCAAAAGGTAATAGCATTTAGCATTAAAGACTGGTATGGGATACATATGAAATGGGAGGCTAGGGTTAGTGAGTTAAAAGAGTTCCAAAATCAGAATTTTACTGTTTTACTGGGGCAAATCTTTAACACATAGCTGTTACCTAATCACAGAACTGTTGGATATTCTATATTGACTCTTTGAGTAGCCTGGTTTCAAAACGGCGAGAAGATGTGATCACAATAAGGTTTATGCTCCTGGAGCTTTTGGAACTGCTCTGAAAAGCTTGTTCAGCCCCGCTGTCTTCAAAGGGACCTGCTTGTGGAGTGCCCCAGCATAGCACTGAGCCTCTCTACCATCACCTCTTCTTTTCTCTCTTTGAACCAAATCCTTCCAAATGCAAATATAAATGCTTCCAATATAAAATAAGACTTCATAGACAAATCTGGAATCACCTACTAAGGGTTTCAAGTATAAAGCTAATCATCCTTAGCCCTTACTTCTATGTCTAAATTGTATTTGAATTACACTCTATTAAAAAAAAAAAAAAAAAAAAGATCTTTTTTTAATTTTGTTCATATGCCATCCAAATATCAAGGCCCTTCTTCACTGTATGAATATTGAGGATGAAGAAATGTTAACCATCTTCCAGAGGTCTAATGTTCAATGATAGTTTTGAAGTTATTATGCAGAATAAGGTGGTCTTCTACAGTTCTGCACAGCTGGTGCATTTTGAGAATGGTTTGTCTTGTGAAGGATACTTGGCAAATAAAGCTGTGTTTTAAACATAAACTTTAATGTTTAAACTTAATATGCTTTAATTTGCTTAGAGCAAAACTCTGGGCTATTAACTGTGCATAAAGGGTCATTAAACTCAATGAAATGAACTTTTAGGTCAATACTGGTGTTAGGTCATTATTATAACAAATATTTCTTGAAGGCCCTTTAAGTTAGAGGCCTTTCACTATATTTTCCCCTTTATTTCTCTACTGATGAGTAGGAGGATGCTTGTCATAATAATATACCATAACTTTGTTTCAATTCATGCTTTGGATTGTTGAAATTTCTGGCTTAGACTGACAACTTCGCTTCACAAAAAAAAAGCATTTATGAAAATAGTCATGGGAGAATTGCTTAACTTCACAAACCTACTGAAGTAGAAAATCAAAAGGGGGTTTTGTTTTTAAGCAAACTTTTGTCTTTAGTAGCAGTAAACTAAATACCGAAACTTAAGACTTGTTCGAAAACACTATCAGTTCATTCATTTTAAGACTTTCTAATTTAATCTTGCTAAAGACAGTATGTATGTATCTACTAGACTTATCCTAAAACTTTCTACAGTTCAGGTCTTAGTTTTACCACATTGAGTCACTGGAATACCAAACCTGTATTTGGAAATATGTCCTTATGATTTTGTATTTATTTTTTAATACAATTCATTGCTTTATATATGTATCTTAATATCTAGTTTATACTACTTGCTTCCTGCCATTCTACTACTTACTGCTTTTTGTAGAATCTTAGAAATGCTGATTAAAAGGGATCTCACCATCTACTCCAAGGTCTCACTAGGAGGAGGACTATTAGCTAACATTATTGCTCTGTTCAATCTTGGAAATATCCAAGGATGGAGATTTGAGCACCTGTTCTCGTGCTGTCCTACCCTCCTAATGAAATCAGGTTTTCCCTAATGTGTAGTCTGAAGATTCCAGGCAATTAGCTGTGATGACTGATTATTTTTATGTATTACTGGGAGAAATTTGTCATCTTTTTAACTCCCATTCAAGCAGTTGTAGGCTGGTATTAAATTCTAGTTTACCTTCTCTTTAGCCTGGCTAAGAGAGTTCAGCTCACTCATCTTTTATTTGCAAGTGTATGCATTTTTATCATTTTAGTTACTCCTTGTTCCTCTGCCATGTGTTGTTTTGCATTACACTTTTTTTCAGATTCCCTCTAAGTGAAGTCTTTTCCTTCCTCCTTTACCGTTTTCTGTACAGATACAATCTTGATGCTGTAGTTGCATCATATTATCTGACATGCTCTTGAAAATAGGTTGTAATCAGATATGTTATGATAATCTTTTACAGCCATAACCATCCTTTTGAAAAAATGTGTGTTTTATTTCTAGTCTTACCTTCATAGACAGGTAATGAGTCAGAATATTTTATGGATTGTGGGTGTTATATTTGCTTTAAATGAGCTGCTTCCAATGCTTTAAATGAGCTTTAAAAACTTACTACCAATAAGTATTTCTAATAAATTCACAGATGGACACTAGCTAGATGTTTTTAGGGGGGAGGGATCAAAAAATCTTTCTAATAAATGCCATAATGATTTGCATAGTATCTAGTGTGCACTGGCATATTTGTTATTCAGAATCAATGGCTGTCACATTGGTTTCTTCTAACAGTCTCAGTTTTCACTGGTTGGGCATGAGGCTTCTTGGGAGATATAATCTTCTTTAAGAAATATCTCTGCTGTCCCTTTTATGTTTGCTATGAGATAATACGGTGAAATATTTCCACTTACAATTCTCTAGCCTATGCTCCTGGTACTGATGATGGAATTATGTCTCAGTTGACCTCTAGCTCAGTGGAGCATATATACATATATGTGTATGTGTATATATATCCATTTATATTTTTATATTTTTTTATATATATATTTATAAACGGATATTACACTTTGTTTTTTTTGTAAGATGCTGCTGAAGGAAAGAAGCAGTATCAGAAAGGGTTGAAGAGTATACAGAAAAAGAGCTCACAAGAGCTTAGATTTTGTTTGCAATGGGTGGGTTTACAAACAGAATAGCAGTGATTAGCAATTTTCTGTTCCAGGCAAACTCGTTGGTAGCACCCATTAGGAGGTGGCATGACAAGCTGAGTGACCTCAATGTCTCCCAGTCCCCGCGGAAGGGGAAGCCGGTACAATTCATTAGTGAACTCTTTAGAAAGCGACACTAAAGAGTAGTGTGGCATGTTAAGATAATGGGATGAAAAAACAATGAAACAAGAAAGCTGGTGATGGAGTACACGCAGTGGGCACATCCCAGGGGGAATGTGTTGGAAGCTCTTCGGAATCACAACGTGTTTTTCTGTGCAAATCTTGTTTGAAATTTCTTTGCCGTCCCTGTTAGGTCTGAGTGATGAATATCACTCTTTGCAGGGAAACATGAGAAGTGTTTAAAAACTGTAATTTACTATCCTGATAAACCTTGCGCTTTTGTTACTGCTATTTTGCAGAAATACATTTCAGCATAGACTTTCATATTATTTTCCTGTTATAATGCTGTATTTGTTAAGCAATTGCTAGTGTAAGAAGAGCTGTATTTTTACTTAGCCAAAATGGAGGGGTGACTACTTTGAGCCTACCAGGCTGCCTAGTGGTCGGATTGGCTTTGGAAAGAGGAATAGACTCTGGTTTACTTACATAATGTTAAAGGTCTAATCTTTCATTGAAATTTTGTTAACTAAGGTTATTCAGCCAGGGTTTCATACTGTATACCCATGTAGTACAAAAGACTAAAAGTTAAGTGAACAGGAGGGCTGTTGCCAAACAGGTAGCGATGTAGACCTGCTATTTTTCTATGACATGAGATAAACACTAGAGTTCCCCCTAAAAGGTGTTTGACCAAACAGTTTTAAAGATAATGAGTGACTTTGGCTCAAGACCAACACTTGTTTCATTTCCCTTCTTGTTGCCTTTTTTGTAGAATAACCATACTGAATCATTCTGTACTTGGAACTTTATTGCTGCTGGACAGTTGTTAGGATAAAATTTAGCATTTGCTATTTAATCTATTACTTTTGTGGCAAAAGTGGCATTTAGTTTGTTTTACCTGCTTAGAATGATTTGAGAAATAAAAGACTATAGTTTTAAAATTTCAAGAATGAATACTATTATAGATAATTCCCTGGCATATAAAAATCATTGATGAACCTTTCCTCACTGAAGATGGAAATGCTTTAAATGATGCTATTGAGGTGTTCAATTTAAGATACTCTCTGCTTTCATATTCCAAATGAATGTGCAGTTGTATGCTTTTGGTGAGAAGCCACCCAAGATTTTGAATATCCTATCCTTTTGCTGCTGTAGGTATCATAAATTCTAAATTATTCTAAAAGTACAATTGTTCTACCTAGCTTGTGCATATTCGGTTTACTTATTTGCCTCTGTCAGCTCAATCACATGTGTTTCTATGGACCGATATGTTTCTGAAGAGATTCAAATTTGATTTCTTGAGTATCAGATGCTTAGCACAGGAGTCCTGCATTTCTTCTGAAATCTCTGGTTTCCGAAATATTGAATGAAGGTGTTGAATTGCTTATTAGCTTTTGCTAGCTGAAAGTTTCAGAAGATAATTTGGGATGTTCTGCTTCTATATATATATTAGAAAAAAATATAGTAGATTTTTCTTTCTCTCCTCATCCATTGAGAAAAGTGAAAACATGTTTGGGTAGAACTGATCTGAAATGATATTCAAATTTAATTGAATTGATTGGGTCAATCCGCTGCTAATCTTTTTCCTCTAAAAACTTTTTCCTCTAAACTGCTGTGATGCCTTAAAGGAGTTGTAGTTTAGGTATATGAATGGACTGAACTCTCTGGCTAGACTGCACCCAAAACTACATATATTAGCTTAACCTTTGGCCTGAACTCGGTGTCATGTTATGGAAGACACAGTTTGAAGGCAGGCTGGCAGCATGGGTGAGTGAGCATGTGGCACTGCAGCAACTCAAGGAGACTCTGGAGATTAGACTGAGATCAGGCAGATATGGAAGATGTTGCTTAGTGTTGTGCACGATTGACTGTCTTTACGGTTCCGAAACGAGTGGTTTTCATGTCGCACAAGGGAGGGGAAGAGGGGGAGAAGGAGATTTACTGCATGATTTCACAACTTGTTTCAAAGATCAAAATTTACTACACAAGTTATAACAGTACAAAGCAACAGTTCTTATTAACAGAAACTTAGCTCAACTAGAATACTTACTTTCTAATTACACTAGAAGTTATTCTAACAATAACTACTTAGTAAACAGACAAAGCTAGCTAATTTATACCAACTGTAACTACCCAAATGTATGAGCTAGGCAAGCCAGTTCTGATTGATCTTATCCACTGTTGCCTCAGCGGCCAACATACGCTCAATCCCAGGGAAGTAGCTGCAGGAGGGCAACTGCATCCCGAGGCCTTCCGCAACTTGGCGGATCTGCTGTCACCTGCAAAGAGCCCAAGGTGACCTCCAGGGCCAACCTGTTTATACCCTTCAGGGGAAGGTGGAGTCCCAAGGCCAATTGCTGTCTAGTTGTAGTCCCTAGCTCTCAGCTGCTCTAGGGTTCAATTCTTCTCCATCGTTGTTATGATGATTGCACCGACAGTCATGGGGAGGGGGTGGCCAAACACCCACAGCTGCAAGCTAGCTGCCTGGAGTAGCGCTGAAGAAATGAGTTTGAGTGATGGCAAATGACTGCTTTGCTCTTGCAATGGTGGTCCCAAGGTGAGATCCCATAGCTGGGGTGAGAAGGAGTCAGTCCCAGACCACCACAATTAACACTGCCCCAGCAGTGAGAGGAGGCTTTGTGTTGCCTGCTCAAGGCCATGAGGCTCAAGCAGCCCATATCTCAAAGTCTTGATGTCCTCCCTTTCAGAGCGTGAGGCAGGGGAGTGCAAACTGCTTGTAACTGGCAGCAGACTGGGGGAGGGGGAGCGGAGAGCATCCCTCATGCTTGGGAGTGGTAAGATCTTCGGTTTTCGTCTTGCCATTTTTTGCACTTTTCTTAAATGTCCTGTCTGCAAGTAAATGGTAATGCTGATGGAAAATGGAAATGTGATTTGCAATGCTGGATTTCCTTGAAGGATAGGAATTATGACTTTTCACCTACTTGTTTGAGCTTTCTGGGTAATTTAGAGCATTAATATCCTGAAAATGTATGAATTCCCAAGTAATCCTGGCACCATGCTGATTATGTATTATTTTTGTGGGCTTTTTAATGTATCTTAAATAGTAGCAATTTGCTGTAGTTATTTGGAAAGCTCAGCTCCACCCCAGTTTCTGGGATGTTCTAATAACCACCTCTGGTTATTAGCATTTTGTAATGAATTTTCTGCTGATAGGTGTTGATGGTAACTGTGCAGCCAGTATCGAAGAAAACGCTATTCAAATGGGAGGAGGCAATGAAAGTTTGACTGCTTTTTTGGCAGTCATGAGACTTTCATTTTCTCTCAACATTCAGGTTTAAAATACTTGTAAACTAAAGTCAATAATGGCATCATTAAAATTAAATAATAAAATTGTTCTCCATCATAATAAAATAATTCTCCATCTATACTCCATCTTTAGTTGCATGCAGTGATGGATAGTTCCACTCCCCAGAATACTGATGGAGATATTAGTTAAAAGTGACTTTCCATATCTGCAAACTCAGAATGAATGAATAGCCAAGGGGTAAACTGCAATCTGAACACCCTGATCCTGCAAAATAGTCTCTGAATTCTGGAAAAAAAGAATTCCTTGCATGTTTCTCTTTGATTTCTGATGCGAAATCTCTGCACATGTGGCAGTCATAGCTTTGTCTAATATGTAGTTTATACTGAATATTTTATACTGTAAAGTACTGTATAATTTACAGTAATTTTTGAGAAGACTCAGGCATAAAGACAAGGTGGACTTGTGACCACCCAGAGGTGAAAGAGAATCTGTCTCCAGTGGCACAACACTGGGAACTTCTTTCCTTTCCTTTTGCTTATTTATATCTATTTTGAAAATGTTTTATTTTAAAAATCTGTACATACTCTGTTTTTAATGCTTTTTTTTTTTTTTTTTTTCCCTGTTCCCAGCCCTTCCCAATTTCATACTTGTTACTGGTATGTATGGTACAACTAATTCTTAGTCCTGCTTTATGCTACGTTTGTTTAGTGTAGTCTACTGTTTTATTATTGCAGCAAAGCTAAATCTCACTGCCCGTCTTTCAGCAAAAAGAAAATTAATGAAAATAATCCCACTCTATTGAATGAGGTGTCTATAGGTTGCAGGGCTCAGCACGTACTGGTGGAGTGAGACTGCAAGTGGCTTTTACTTAATGAGGAGTTGCTTACAATGCTCTCTCACAGGGGTTATCACTGTTTCAGTGGGGCAAATTTAACATTTCCCCTACCAATACCTGGAATTGTATGTCTGCCTAAATGTGACTTACAGTTCCTTTAAGAGGGTGTATAAAGCAGTATTTGGTTTAGAAGTCTCACTGTCTCTGGTTAGTTAATTTCTACATTGTTTTTATATACATTTTTCTCAATTTTTTTTTAAAAAATATTTCCTAACATTTACCAATTCATTAGCTTGCTTGTCTTGAGCCAGAGAAAAATAAGGGAAGCTAATCTATATATGTTTTCTTCTCAGCTTATGAAAAGAAGGAAGGTGATGTAATTCATATTACCTTGGGTCTCAGGTGGGAGAAAAATCCAGGGAGCAGTGGACACCTAATAATTTATGATCTAAGTATATGTATGTATCTGTAGTTTCTATGGAGTAAAATCTTCTCCAAGAGGGCTGTGCAGTATGTCTCCTGCGAGGGGTTCAGCTGGCTTCCATACATCAGTCTGCAGTGCAAGAGGTGATTTTGAAGCAAATGGTTATAACTTGAGATTATATTTTGATCAGCATGGTTGTGGGTGGTAGTAGCAGGGACTCTGATAAATACTAAGAAACAACTATGAAAAAAATCTCTCAGCTGAGGTAATGCAGACAAGTCATATATCACTTAAAAGAACTTACTGAACTGCGAAGGCTGACATTTGTGTCACAAAATTAGACTTTGTTTAAGTTAATCTATTTTAAGCTTGTTCTGTCTTTTGACTTAATAAATCAGAGCAATGAAAGATTGCAGAATTGAAGCCAGATTGGCTTGCATTTTAAATCATATCAGATTTAATTTAGCAGATATATTAATTTTTACCTTTTTTGTTTTACAATGAAAGCAGTGGAAGGTTTTAATGAACAATCTGTTAAGTTTCACTCTTAGGTATGATGTAAAGTTTGGAAATGACCTTCAAATGCTAGTAACTAGAATTGTGCATTTCTTAAAAAGTAACTTCAATTTAGCTGCATATTTGTTCTTCCTCTCTTCTTCATACAGCTTTTGAGAATTCTTTAAAAGTTTTGATTGATGTTAGAGCCATCTTCTGCCAATAAATCCTATGCACAAATTTTTTGCTATTTCTGAAGTTGCAGTTAATAATGTTACTGTAGATATAGTATAACGGAAACCTTATCTTAATCTTTCCCATTTTTGCTGCTTCTTTTTATGCATACTGTCTAAGGAAGTCTTGCAGCTTTGAACACAGGGTTAACAATTGATTTAATGATGCGTGGTTTTGCCTCTAACTAGCAGGGCAGACCAATACTTTCCAGGGAGAGTCCTGATTTTCAGTGCTTTTAATGCTGAGGAAAAATTCATTAAGTGTTATGAAAAACATCTTATGAACAAAACTGATTTGGATCAAATTCAGTGAAGAGTTTTAATAGGGAACAAGGAGAAAAGAATGAAATGAGATTGATTTTTGCTTTCACGTTTGTCTTTGACATTCTGCTTACTTGTTTGCAAGTGAGCTTTTCCTTTGTGAACTTTACTTAATTAGGAAAAAAAAAAAAAAAAAAAGCTACTTATGGCTAAAATAAACCTCTGCCCCTGCCAGTTCGGTTCCAGGTCTAACAAAACATTTATTTTTCCAGCCATAGGAATTTTAGTTTTTGGTTTTGTTTCCTTTCATGAAAAAAGTTTGCTGCATCTCTTCCTCTTCTCTCTGCCCCAAGCTTGGTCATCAAATGAAAAAAAAAAATAAAGGAGTGCTATAAGGAGCTCTACTTCATACTCCACTTAAAACGTTGTGCTGAGTATGAAGAGTGTGTTCATAAGACACTGCTCTAGCTGGGATTGCTCTTCTCCCTGGCAGCTAACACCAGGCATGCTGAACATTGTGTCACAGGTCCTCTACAACCCACAGTTAAATTCAGTTGTTCTTTATCTTAACTGGCAGGTGCCAAAGTTTTAGGTATGTCAGGAAGCATACAGTCACTGTAAGCTTCTCTGTTGTAGAGACTGTAATATTTGTTCCGGTCTTGTCTCAAAATGAGCAATATCAGGATTCATAACCTCTTTAAATAATTCCTCAGAGAAATTTGCTATTACTTAGGTTGATTCTTTTACATTAATCTGTATTAGCAATTCTGTTCATAGCCTCAACAAGCAGATATGAGCCTCCAAGGAGAGAAACATTTAGGAAACTCTAGGAATAATTGAGAAGATATCTTATGGGACAGAATAAGAAGACTAATGGGGTATATATTATTTCCTATTTAAAATCAGGATTTTGTGGCTGTGCCAGGCACAACTCAGAAGTTTTTCTTCGGCTTCCAGGTTGGGGTCAGTGTGAAGAAAATGTGCAGGTTAAATTAACTCTGAATGATTGAGCTGGCGAAGGTAGGATGGTTGACAAATGTTTCAGACCACAACTTGGACTGCTCTTAGCTCTGCTTTGGTAAGGGTCCCCTGAGGTCTGTGGCGTGCCCTCACCCCACTCTCTCCGCATCAGTACATGCTGTCTTACTCCATCCTAGAGTTATTTCATGACAGGCAGTTAATTTTGTTTCTTTTTTATTATTATTATTTTTTTGGCATTTACTTTATTCAGAAAGCGGTGAGAATTTAATTAGTTCAAGTAATTTTAGAACGAAATGCTTGTTAAATTCAGAACAATTTAAGTGTATGGAGGGTCTATATTTAGAACAGTGTTTTTAAGGGCTGTCTTTCAGCTCAAAGGATACCCTGTTCATATATTTCTTAGGAAATGAACTCCCACGGGTCTAAACAATTAAAATAAATATGCTTTTTTGGCAATTCTCTTAATTAAAATTGTAAATTCTTAGAAGTGTATAATTTCCATTTCTAGTGTCCTTTATTGTGTTTTGGGTTCTTGGTTCCCCCCGTTTTTCAGTTCAATCAAGTTATGCACTGTTTCGTTTCTTTATTCCTAAAAGAGTGAGAAAGACCAGGAATAAGTTTTATGGCTGTCACCTTTGAACTGACTAAAAAGCATGATGTACAGTGAATCACGCAGCACCTTCCTAATGTGTATCAGTATGTAGGCATATATGTGCTGTAATGCTCATACGCGTTTGATTTGAATGATTATAAATATCAAGCCTGCTTTCGGCTACAAGCTTAAAAAACCGTTGTGATGAGATGCTCACAACACGAGCTAGCTCAGAGCCTGCAGGGGCCGAGGAAGGGCTCTATACCCACGCGACCACCGGTGAGCTTCGGGGAGGCAAATTGTAACTGGAGTGCTTGAACTGGGTTTGGGTGCTACGGAAGAAGTCTTTATCAACTCCACGGACTTTTTATTAGATAGGGCTAATTTTAATTTTATTTTATACCTTACCCAAAAGATAATGCTGCTTGTGAAAATACATTGTTTTATGTGATGGAGAGTATTACATTCTGCATCTTTGGCACCACATCCTGTAATTCGATTTAACCTGTCTGCTTCGTGTAGCAATCCACCAAATTGTGCGTTGCCTAGTTTGTCTTCTCTAGAAAGACCAATACCCGAGACAGTATTGGCTGCATTTTTCTCGGCTATTTTAAGGTAGGTTTTCCTGCCAGATCGTAGTTTTAGTGGAAAATCAGTACTTGTGCCCATTTTCAATACTTATTTTACCTAACTTTTTTCTTTCCAGTGTGTCCCTGTCACTCTTTCTTCTTCCTTCTCTCTCTTTTTTTTTTTTTTTTTTTTTTTTCAGGAAAAAAATGCTTCCTTTCGTTCCCCAGCAGGTGCCAGCTTGGCACTGTGCAAGCTTCCTCTGAGCTTGGTGCCATGGCTGTTTCCTAGGCTGTTGAACAGGGAGCTCTTCTGTGAGCAAGTGCAGCTGGAGTCGTCGTCCTCATCCTCGTCCTCGTCCTCCTCCTCTCCCCAGGCTCCCTCTGCGGGAGCGATCCCCTCGCAGCCTGCTGAGCCGGAGGGCGAGAGCACTTCGCCTCCCGGCAGAAGTAAAGCTTGCGCACGGAGGGGCAGCGTGCCGCAGCTGAGCTCTGCAGCTAGCTGGACACACTGCGTGGTTCGGTTAGGTTAGTATCTGCTGCGCGGGGCGGCAGAGCAGCCCTGCGTCCTTTCCAGCTGAAATGATACACAACACGGCAAACTTGCCACCCTCCTTTTCTTGATTTCTTTCTGCAGCAGACTAAAATCCAGCCAGTCTTGTGAACAATGTAACACTTCAATTTCTCTTTTCTAGCTTTCTTCCTTTTTTCAAACAAACAAAAAGCCAAAGCAATAAACTTTTGCTGTAGCTGATGGGACACTTCAGATCATTAATTTATTCAAGAAGCAACAGTGACAGCACTCTTAGCAGCATTTGCTGTTTTAGTGTTAAAATGCAATAAAATTATGTTACAGCCTGTTGGAATTTTACTGTCCTCGTATCGTGTCTGAGCTATAAAAAATAGCACCGCTACGTTTGTATCTTATTAAGGAAATAAGCTGTTTAAGCACAAGAAGATATAAAAGGGATATTTTGTCACTTGTCACAAATTGGTTCTCTCTTAGAGCAAAATTTAGTTGTGCCTTAATATAATAATCATTATTAACTAATATATCTTTACTGTAGATCTCCAAATGCTTTATGGAAAAGACATAATTAATGCTTATCCTATAAATACTAATTATATTTAGTTCTGCAGATGATGCAGCAAACATACAGGGTTGTAACTGTTTTACCCAAGGTTTTATAATAAATCGGTAGTAGACAGCAGGAGAGTATCCAGACACTGCTGCTGTGCTTGTACAAGAAGATGGAAGATATTTTGGAAAGTCGACCCTTATACAACCTGTTCTTGATTTTTTCCTTTCCCATGCAGCCATGCGCGAGGGGAAGGAAGAGATTCAAAACTTTCTCAGACTGCCGGGATGCCAATATCAATTCTGCATAAATTTAACAAGGAGATGCCAACTCAATCTCTGAGAGGATTTGCAACATCACAACCCACCCCAAACCCTCATTACCAAAATATATGTTAAAAGGCAACTCATATACATCGTGTCTTTGTGTGTAAACGTGTTTATGCACACACACACACAAGTACACGTGCATTTCTTTTGTCTAAATTTGCTGAGTTTAACCACTTAAAACAGTTGTTTCAGTACTCTGGTCACCTAATACGAAAGTCTAAGAGGCAGAAAACCCCCAAAACATTCATTGGTCTTTTCACCTAATAAAAAAGTCTAAAGGGCAAACAAACAAACAAACAAAAAAAAACATCCAAATCACTCCTTGATCTTTTCTTGCTACTGTTTTGTCAAAAAGGTTGGATCCTTTAAATGTTTATGTGTTTCTTCTAAATCCTACTTATGTTGCTATCAACCCCTTATCGTCAAAAGAAGAGAGAAAGAAAGTCAGAACCTTGTAAAGAAAAGACTCGGTTGTTAGTGATAACAGCCAACCATGGAAACCTCAGCTTACATGTGCTACTCTGAAGGTGGGTGTGCTGGAGAAGTCAGCCAAACTTAACCAGCTGGGGTGGTGCTGAGTGTGGGAAACAGGTGAATTCTGTTGAAACAAAATTTCTTAAGCAAGTAACCTACTGCTGCAGTCAGGCTGGCAGCTGAATTGCTCTGCTTTTGACACACTCACCCTTTCTGAAGGAATGGACCTACCTGAAAGCTCATTTATTGCTGCTTCCTTGGATGCACACGTAAATTTGATCTTCTGAAAATCCAAAGTGATGCAATCTTTAAGTTAAAACACAATGTGTAAGGGATCACGTAGAGGGTTGCTCTTCTGAGCTTTCCAAATTACTCCTTTGGACTCTACCCCTCCATCACCCATCACTGCTGCTCTCTTTTTAATTTTCTAATTTTCTTCTCTACACCTGCGTAAGAAACAAGGCTTTAATCATAGAGAATTCACACTGTTATATTTTAGCTGTGTGCTGCCTGAGCCGTGTGCTTGGAAATGTGTGAAAAGTTAATAGTTTAGGACTTGCATCGCAGACGCTGTACTATTTTAACTGCGTAGTATTTCATAGAGGTTGTAAGTTTAAAGCAGGAAAGAATTAGTTGGTCATTTAATCTGACTCTGTGTGTGCTATAGGCTATTAAATTTCAGCCAGATAACCCTATGAAGAAGTCAATAACTTTAGTCTCTTGAGAGGTATAATAGCAGAGTAGAATAACAGGGAATTATATAAGCGGAGAACAGGAGAGAACACAGTGTCACCATTATGCAAGGCTTTGCCATGACAGTGTATTGATTAACTGATGATCCATATTCCAAAAGGAGGAGGGTGGGAATGGGGAGAATCTGTTTTCCTGCCAGCGTCAACTTGAACTTTGTCTGATGATTAACTTGATTTTGAATATGTAACCAAGCAGTGCCATTCTGTCACTGGTGCTCTGTGTCCTGAGCAAATATAAGCATAAATATCAAGTCAGTTGTGGAATGGTCTGTGCTTTGAAATTGAGGTTAACGTCAAGAAAATCGAACTACAGAGATTTCCCAGAAAACAGATTGAGTGCATGTTCAGAAGTGATAGTTAATCTCGTTTTAGGGACAGCAAGTGATTGGAGCCTGTTATTTCACCTCTTAAACCATTTCAATGTTAATACCTTTATTTCTAAGGAATTGCATTTTGTTTCAAGACTTAATTTTTCTAAGTTATGCTTTTGCTAGTAAAAACAAAACAACTCCCTGCTACTGTATATGATTTCCCATGCATATATATGTACACAAAGAGACAAAACCACATTTCAACCTTCTTTTGGATAAAATGACTCCATGAGTGGAGCCATACAAGCCCCAAGGCTTTATTTCAGTCCCCAGATATTATAATTTGGAAATTTTTTTGCTTCCACAATTTTTTCTTTTTTCTGGGGGGTTGAATCACAGTAGCAATAATCAGAACACCAAAACAGAATAGTAGTGAGATTGCTCTCATGCTTAATGCTTCAATTTTTATGCATTAAATAATTTTATTAACATTTATTGGCTTAATTTTGTGTGAAATTAGGGAGGGTCCATGATGACCCTAAATTCCTCTCTGAGACTGTAACTTTCAGACGGACTCTATTTCTGATGGAATAGATGATTCCATTGCAGTATATTAGGTTTGTGTCTTTGGGGAGGGGGCTGTTCTTTGAATTTTGTGATTCAAACCTGTTTTTTCATTATTACTATCTTGTTGGTGTGCATACTGTCTTGGAATTGTACCAGGATTTTATTTCTGTCTTCATGTCAGTAATAATACTGAAATATCAGATAGAACTGCACTGTGAGGACTTCCATACCAGCCTCTATTTGAAATAACTCATAAATACCTCCCCGTTAAACAACCTGTGGCGTCTGTGACTCAGTTTTTCACCCATGTACTGCTGCACGGACTGTTGGCAGTTTTACAGCCGTAATGAAGCATATATAGGTCATGCATAATCCGCAAGGGAATGGCAAGAAGTGACAGTAGTAGAAGGCACTGTTACGCTGGCGTACAGCGGTGTCCTGCTAGGCTTTATACCAGATGTACCATGTGTTTAAAAATCACTTGCTCGATTGAAGTAGTTGCAGCAGAAGAATGTGTTTTTACAACTCTCCTGGAGTTTTCTGAGAGTTGGAGAATACCACACTCGCTGCTGCCGAAGAAAGGATAGATGTCACGGGTCTTGACAGTGGGCATCGCTTCCTTGAGAAGTTATCAGGTTTTCCCAGTTCTTTCAGCACCTGTCTGGAGGACTACCTGGATCGATTCCTGATGGACAGAACCCGACCAGCGAGGGAAACTTAGAGCTTCTTCGACTGTTCTTGCTGTGTTTCCCTTTTCTCTTTTATGTTTCTCTGCTTTTCTTCGCAAAATTCATTACTGCCATAGCAGCAAATGGTTTGAATGAAGGGACAGTTCATTCTGGTTTAGGTTTCTAGAGGGCTGCGTAGTTGTTTTCCATCTCTCAAGGCAAAATAAATAATAGGAAAACATTATAATGTGTTTGCAGTAGATTGAAACCTGTAAGAATCAACCTTGTTTTCTAGCAGGTATCTAATCTACTCTCCTGATGGGTGTTGAGGAAGTAGATAGTATTGTTGCTGCTGTTGTTGTTGCTGCTGTTGTTGTTGTTGCTGTTATTATTTTTATTAGATGTTCTGTGCCTTAGGGACAGGCGTATGAGGTGGCAGTTGCTATGGAAACTAGTTTGGAAAATGTTATTGAGTGTCAGTGAATCTCCTTGTAAGACAGCTGTCACTATTGACATAAATTAAATCTATCCTCATTAGTCAGATGCTGTCTTCAAGGGAAGGGGGATTTTATCTGATGCTTTCCATACTTGAGAGAGAAATATGCTCTTGCAATTCTCTTACTTAAAAGAACAGTATAGCAGTTAATGAAGTCAATGTTTTCATAAATGTCTCCGTTATGTATCCCAATGCTGACTAAAGTTTGTTTTTCCAAGCTGGTACTGCAGAAATTAAGCTTTTTGTTTGGTTTTTAATTCCACAAATCCTGGAGATATTAAAATCATATCACAAAACACTGAAGACTCGTTTTGACCGTGTGATAGAACTCTGCATCCTCGTGGGCTGAACCTTCTCCAGCAGGGATAGTTTATTCTTTTATTTTTCTCTGCCCCATTAGCCTTATACCTCTGTCTACTCTTCCCGTAACTCTTCAAAGTATAAAATGCAGAATCCATTTTAATTAGCCTGTATCATCTTAACTGCTTTTGGAAAACTATCTGTGCATTCTCAAATCTGCATTTTTTCAGCGGTTCCTCACAAAGATAATTTTAGTAAGTATTGAATTTCCTTCCTAGGAAGGAGTTGTGATTTTGTCCGCATGTTCTCATGCTAACTGAAACATTTTATTCACATTGCTTATTTTTTCCTTTCCAAACACTCTTTTTAAGGATGCTTTTTAGGGTTGTGATCATCTCAGTGTAACTTCTAGATAATAAGCCTGGGAGTTCTCCCTGCATTTGCTCATTTCAAGAGAAATTTCAGTTACTAATTTTTTCATCTTGGACAACTAAAGAAGTAAGCTCTGAGGCAGGGTAGTTTTTTTTTGTATTTGTTTTTTGGGGGCTAATATTCTTTCTTTTCAGCTGTCCAGGAGCTTGCTCAGTATGTAGTTTGGGATTCTTGTAGAAACAGCACTATGGTGTGGCTATTTCTCATTATGGGTATCTTTTCTCCTCACAAAAAAAAAGCTGCCTGCTGAGAATGATTTAAAGAAAAAAAGAAAGTCAGAAAGCTAGCTTACTTTAAGCATATCTCTTTTGAATGAGGAGGAACTTTTATGTATTCAGCATCTCAGTGATTGTCTAAAATTTTTGTGACCTCATGTGCGAACATCAGTAAGATGCTCCATTTCTTTTGTATTGCATAGTGATCCCATTTGATAGTATTCTCTTTTTTCCTCCTCTTTGTGTTCTTTCTCAAATGGGTACTGATTTTCTTAAAAATAAATGAAGCTTAAGGGCATGCTTTGGAAGACTGAGGTAAGGGGCAGTCAGCCCTTCCATTTTCATTTTTCTGTTGTTCTTTGACTTCTTGCTTTCTAACTTTGCAGAATCAAAATGTTGATTGTTGAAAATTTTCATGGGGATAGGAGAAACTGAGACTAAATTGTCTTCTTGTAATAACTGTCTTGTTACAAAATATGGTAGAGCTTTTAAATCTATTAGGGAAAAGGAATAACCAGCATAATTATCTGGATAGCTGAGGCCAGCCAGATTTAAATTAGTTATGGGTATTTTTATTAACATGGTTGGTACTGGAAAATAGCTGCCGTGGAAGGTGTATTTTCTCATCTTTTGATGTCACTTATAACACTTCTAGAAATTATGCCTTAGCCAAATAAGCCAAGTTAAACTTTCAAGTACAGGTAATTGAGCTCAGTATAAAGGCAAATCGGTGACAGATGAGAAGTCAGACTGGATGACTGAGTGCTCCCTGTATCCTCAACTTTATTAAATCAATAACAGTGAGTTTTCCTTCATTTTTCTCTTGTATTTTAAAAGATGAAACTGACAATAAGGAGCATTTTGGTGTAGCAGGTTAATTTGTTTACTGCTAGCTCTCATATTAAGAAATATTTTATAGAGCTTATAAAAATTCATGAGAATTGAAAGAGAAGAAAAGTACTTGGTGTTGCATGTAGGAGACATACTATCTCTAATTTGTATAGCCACTGTTCAAACACAAACCTGCAGGCCATGGACAAAGCTCTGTAGCTTTGCTGCCATACTGCCGCTTCCTCAGGTGTGTATGTCCTATCGATGCTCTGTCCAGTTATCCCTGTTGAGATTTCATTTGTGTAAGCAGGATCTGATTTCACTTACGATGACTTTTCAGGATGTGCATAGCTGTTTGCCTGAAGCAAGCAGATCTGTCAAAGCAATGATTATTATAGATGAGCCAATAGTCACCGGATTCTTAAAATACTTTGTTGCTTGGTAAAAGACTGACTAGGTACCCTGAACAGCTCCTTCTCTGTCTGATTTTTTCTTTTCCTACCAGTCCAATCATCTTATTTTTGCTTGCCTGCACAAGTAAATGTGTTCCTACTCCATTACATTTCCCCCCCTCTGATAAGTGTGCAGATGAAAACCTCCTAATTCGTAAAGAATGGAAACTGAATAATGTGATTAAGCAATTTCCAAAATGTTTGCATTTAAAACTTTTGTGCTTAACGACTGCATGAGCATGTTAAATTACATTTTGGTTCAAGATGAAACTTGACTACTATATCCGAGCTGTCGTTTCTCTCTACTTGTCTGTATAATGATGTCAAGTATTGTTGACTGAATTTTAATTACTAGTCTCATTTCATTTATATTATTGTCCATTTTAAAATTGATTGGATAGATTCAAATTGAGAAGTATCTATTTGGTATGCATTGTAATTCTTCAATTCTGGGACCATGTTATGCTAAATATTGCCAAGGTTGCATACAAGAGTTAGAAATCTGTGTCTGATTGTAGCACACTTCTGATACCTGCTCCATTGCTTTAGTGCAATGTCTGTTAGGAAGATTAGCAATTAAGTTAGAGAAAGGGATCTGATGATAATATTATTATATGCTGCACAGTAATTCTATTTGATTTTTATGTTCACAGTTTGAAGAACGGTGAATCTAAGTAAGGAACACTGCTGATTGAGGAATTAATAAGAACTCTAAATAAATGTTCTCTGTCTTTATAAGATAAACTTAGGCAATTGCTTTCTATTGTTCTTTACAGAGCAGTCTAAAACCCTCATTAAACTTTGACTAGCAAATATATATGTATATATGAATATAGTCTTTTAATTAATAAATTTTGCTTATTATTTCAGTGATCTTTAGGTGTGTTTGTATTTTGAGGAAGCATCATTTTTATATATATTCCTGTGAGCAAAAAAGCTACTCTTTTGCTTAAGATGGTTTTTTTCAAAATGAATACAAAGGACGGGCAATGTTTATTCCTGGATTTTATCCAAACTGTTGGGCTCAGTTTTCTATAATTTGTTTAGTCAGTGACTGATTGTTTTCGATATATTTTCTGAGCTTTCTTGGAATCATTCAAATTTTAATCTGGAAAACAAGCTACAAATCCTATGAGTACAACCTCTCATCTACTCTGATCTTCTTACCAATAAAACTGTTAGGAATAGTATTTACTCCTATTATGGTCATGTGCTTAAAGTACTGCACAGCCTTTCTACGTGATTTTTATGCGGGGATTTTCAATGGCTGCTGAAGGGATGGTATACCCAACTGTTACTGGAATTCAGTGGAAGCTTCTGAAAATCTCGACCATCATCCCAATTTACTATCTTTTTAAAAAGAAGAAGGAAAAAAACCCAGAAAACCTGTCGCACTTGATGATTTGTGCTTGGTTACTATAGTGATGAAGCCTGTATGAAAACCCACACAGTTCTGACTAGAACCCGGACATGCAGATACTTGTCAGAAGAGAAAGGAGATAAAGAGAATAAATTCAGTGATATTCAGTGATATAAAATTGAATTGTGATATTCACTAAATCTCTTTGGATTAAATAATTATCTAAATTTTAAATTACATTTTATTATTTTAGACACTGATGCTGTATAATCTGTTTATACTGATTTCAAATATAGAAAGTGTAGGCATTCAATGAGGCATAATACAGGAAGGCTGAAATTAAGGTACAGTCCTGACTGATATTCTCAGGTAGCGTATCATCTACCATATTTAGTCTCTCTCCTAGTTTTTTCCTTTAATCAAAGGCAGGGACCATGGTAATTAAACACTTTAGAAGCCCACTCCTCTTGAGTCTTCCAAGCTCCAAGACATTGTTCTTCCTGGCTCTTTGGTTTCCTTTCCTTTATAGTAAGTTTTGTTCCAAGCAGCTTCTATAAAGACTGTGGGGTTGTATTTCAGTTCAGGAATGGACTCCACAGCCTTTACAGAAGGTTCCTGATTCCTCTACATTGGCTGGCAGAGGGCTGCTTCTCTCTGCTGGTGCTCAGAACCTCTCAGAGTGTTTTTACAAGCCTGTGTTTAATAGAGTTCGCTATTGAATTCCTTAGGAATTTTGCAGCATGAAGGTTTTTGGTAAAAAGTTACGGATTCATGTTTCATGGAAATACAAGGATTTTGATAAACCTGTGATAAAAACATGCCATAAGAACTTGCTGCCCATTTGACTGGGTTGGGGATTGCAGGCAGTCCTGCTACCTGGACTGATTTGGACTCTGAAGCATGCCAAAGCTGAGTACTTCTTGAGTCAGAAAGTAGTACCCAAAAGAAAGGGGGAGGAGGGGGGAAAAGGGGGAAGAGAAGAGAATTATTAGTTCTTTCAAGCTCAGAATCAGCAGTGTTAAGGATGGAAATCCAAATACAGTCTTTCAGAGTTTCTTAGCTCCTGGATCCAGGGTAGAATACTAAAAGGTTTTAAGAAAACCATACAGGAGACTCCCTCATGTAGCCTGATGGAAATAAAACTTTATTGTTCCTGGTTATTAATGCTTTCTGATGTGGGATCTGGTGCTCTGTGCTGTAGGAGGTGCTCTCAGATGTCAGAGTTTGGCAGTGAGCAGAGCTCCTGGCTTCTGCCTCTGTCAGGAGCAGGTGTCCTGGCAGGCCCTACTGCCTTGGCTTCTGAGTCCTTGTGTCCAGGAGTCCAGCAGCTCCGGAGCTAACCATACCCAGGGATCTCGGGTCTGGGCTCTCGGCTGCTCAGGGGGAGATCTAAAAGGATATGAAATCCCAGCAATTTCAGTGTTCTTGTCTGTGAACTCTAGCTTTTTAATCTCTTTACAGCTCTGAGGTCATCCAAGTTCTGAGTTTATATTATATAAACAGATAATAAAAACAAAGAGGATAGCATATCTTGAAATTTTAGATTAATGTTCACAGCTAATCAAAGCGTCATATATTCAGGCTTATTCTAATTCCTTGAGTTATAGGTTATTGATGCATTTCCGGTCATTGAAGTATCTGAACTTCTTAACATTCATTTTGTAGTAGTGTATCTTCACAGCATATGCTACATATACTTACTAAACTTTCAGTTCTGAGCAGACAACCATAATGAAACAGAGAAGTAATTCACCACTTGTATGTTTTAATTTATTGTCTGTTATCTTGAGTCAGAAAAATAATCTCATTAATGAACTAATAACAAATGAAGCTAATTGTTGCTATTGCTATCCATTAGTGACTGATGTATTGCATGGATCAGAAGGCTGCCTTTAAAATATTTGTATCTTGTTGTTAGTAATTACTTTTATTAAACTTTTGTCTTTAATGTAATTTTAATGTAGTGCCCTGACCAATGATAATACTTGAGAAAACTTATGCTTGCACAGTAATTTCACTGTTGTAAATACAAAAATTATCAGTCTGGCTTTTAACAATATTTGCAAAGCTTGGTGGGTAATGTAACTATTGCATGTTGTAGACGAGATCATAAAGAGCTGCAGCTAAATAGATGACTTGTATACAATGTTGTGTACAAATGTTCTGGACACGCTTTTCTTGGGTGGTAACAATTGGCTAAACAATTCAGTCTTCCTTTGTCACCACTGTGACGGCATCCTCCTCCATGGTCTCGAAAAGTCGGTCTTGTTTAATCTGCTGAAGCTTCAACTAAAGCGGCAACACTAGTTTCAGTGAATTTGATTGAAACAGCAAGCTTGCTTAAAAAAAACCCACAAGAACAATACAAGAACAATAAAACAAACCCACAAACGATGGCAAGCTCCCTTATTTACTACTGCTGAGCTGAACTAGATTTCAGCTAAGAACGTACACAGGGTCTGTCTACTCCCTCTTTTCCGAGTAGTGGCACACCTACCTATTGTGTCTTGGAGAAAATATCCTAATAGGTGCTGTTAAGAATGTACAAACTACCCCAAGCTGGGAAGATACAAAATAATCTGTCCCTTGGTAAAATTTCTTTCTGAACCCCATGGTTAGTTTATGCTGTGAAGCATGACAGTCAAACAGTGTGATGCTCTTCTAGTTATTACGCATATTGAAATCATCTATCCAATCTTCCTTTTAAGCATTTTCCACTCTTGTGGATACTCTACATGGTATCCCTTTAGTTAAAATATGTAAATATAAAGAAAACTACTGTACACCAAAATCACAGTCAAGAACATCATCCAGGAGGGCTTCTTTTCTATTGAACTTAACATACGTTCTTTTAGCTTAAATAGCCAGTGGAGTGTTAGGTATCAGTTAAAAGTTTGTTTTATTGAGTTTGTCACCATCTGAGGAGCGAAGCTGGAAAGCTCCTAAAGGTTGGCTTATGAGTGACAGTAGACTACTGGTGTCTGCTAAAAATCCAGCTGAGTCTAGAAGTCTGTCAGTCTGTTTTAAGAGCAAGAGTTTCATTAGTTACTGTGTCATAGCTGTTAGGCGATAGTTTGTTAAGCTACAATACTTCACCTTAAGTTTCATTTGAAGTAAATGAGATGAACAGTATCTTTTGATAATGGGACTTGCAGCACATATCTTAGGAACTTGTGAAATTTTGACTGACTTGTTTATTTTTCCCTTCAGCCAATCCATGCGACTACACCAATGTGGTGGTGACTCACTTAATACAGGGAGGTAAATGTCCAGATGGTAAAATCACTTGGCTACAACTTCAAATACAAGCAATTGATCTGAATAGATATTTCTTTGCCAGCACAGTAATGTCTGCTAAAATTATAATTTAAAAATAGTCAATTAAGGAAATTAAGTGAGATTATTAGAGAATCAGCTAGCTCAAATAATGAATTAAAAATAGCCTTAAATAGTAGTAATGGACAATTTCTTGCAAATTACCATTTCATTAATTATTCCATCTCAGCATTTCTGTCTTACTAGAATTAAAATGTATTATACAAGGTTATTTCTGCAGAAACATATTGGTTATATATTAGAAAAAGCATCATGCCCTGTGCAGGTTTGCTTTTAAGGCATTGGATAAAAAAAGATGAGAGGTTTGGGTTTTTGTTCCTAACTTCTCTGTTCTCTATTGGAGGCAACAACAGTATATGCAAGTATCATGCTAAGTTTATTTTTATTTTTATTTTTTTTTCCTTGAACATCAGCCTTTGGCCACTGTCAGGGATAGGATGCAGGATAGGTGAGGCTGTTCTCATGTTCTTAATGTATGACCTGGAGCAAAAGATTTTCTTTGCTTTTTCCTACTGCTGCTGCTGGCCTGTGTTACTCTCACTTTCTGCTAAACATTCTGGATGGTCTGTATGCTTTCAAAGCAAATGCTGCCTGTATACAAAGTTATTTTGCACTTGAAGTTTCAGTGTTTGAGTCTCTGGGATTTTTTTCAATATCCATAAATTCAGCAAAATATTCTTTTCAAATAATTAGCACTTTATCTTTTCTCAAGAAAAGAAGACAAGAATAAATTTAAATTCATAGGCATATGACAGGAAGGGGACCTCTGGGGTCATGAAGATCAGTTTCTTGCTCTTATATAATAGTCTTGCTTGTAAATCTCTCTCATATGCTTAGGACAGTAAAATTTAAATTGGCCTCTACTTCTGCTAGAAGTCTATTTTAAAATCTCATTTCTCTGATGATTAAAAACCTTGCTAACATCCAGCCTCTTTCCAGTTTATAGAATTTCTTACACTGAATCTTGTATGCTAAATGTTTGTAGAATGCTTGTCTTGGTTTAAGAATTGAAGTTGTGAGATTTTTTTTTTTCCTGGCTATGTGCATGATTGGCTTTTAAAATAATGTATTATACTTGCTTAGATATTTGTTAAATAGCTCAGTGTTGACTTACTGCAGGTACAAAATTATTTTTTTTATTTGTTTAGATCCATGTTATAGATGTTAGTATTTAGTTTATATGGTTGTAGTGATTAAAGTGCTGACTACGGTTACAAGCACTTTAGTGCTCTTAATGTAGTGATACTCAGCAAAAATTCAGGAAAAAATTCAGGCAAAATGAGGTCAGTTTTATTTTTCTTTTAGCATACAAAAGAACAGCCTGGCCTCTTTTGGCAGTAATGCAATCTGTTTAAGAAGTTTAAGCTTTGATTCCCAAGAATGGGACAAATAGTGAATTATATCCCACTTTACAGAACGAATTGGAAGGAAATAAAAACTACTAAAACCTTTGCTCAGAATTCAAACTGTGTCAAATCTACTGCCATTATTTTCTTTATGGTTTGAAGTCTAAGTGCAATCAGAAGCAAAAAATAAATATAGTTCAATATGGAAAGAAAGCTGTCAGCATAAGGGAGAGCTACATATATAGCTACAGAATAATGCTGCTATGGAAAAGGTAGTCAAATATCAGCTGTAAATTTAGGTCCTTTTTTCCTGCTTGAATACTCTGTGATCAAATCTTTGATAACTGTGAATGCCTGAAGTTCTCAAAGGCTGTTCAATCAAATCATTGAAATACATATCAGGTTATCATTTGAAAATTCATTATGGCATACTGCTGTTAGCTGACTTCACTTACTACCATTTGCTTGTTTTAAACAGGAAAATGGAAAAAAAACCAACTGTTTTCTAGTGCAAACTTTAAATAAATATTTCTGCCAAGTAATTAAAACACTTTGCTTCTTTTTTAACCAAACACTGCTAGGTCACACCAGCTCGATCATCACCAGATGCAGGCTAGGAGTGCTGAAAATGCCCTTGCCTTCTTGCGGAGACAGATAGGGGTCAGAGGCTGATGTTTTAGGAGTACCAAACTGATGAGTTCACACTCCATCTTAGGTTGAACCCACGTCCAAACTAACACTGATATTTGAGTTTAAAACTACATATACTATTCCTTTTTGAACTGCCTAATCTTATTGCTATGACTTGCTTGTTGACTCCTTTTGGTGCCTTTGTAATTCTCCACTAAGTACCTACCTACATCTTAGCTATCTATATAAGCACCTTTAACCTTTGATGTTTAACGTACAAATTAGGTCATAAACACTGAATAAGCCTCATCTCTATCAGCTGGGTGGAAGTTTAGATTTCTAAATAATCTTGGTATTTTTACCTTCCCTTATTAGTTCTTGATAATAAGAGATAGCACAATGAAATAAGGAGTGGAGTGTGGCATAGAGAGAGGGTTTGGAGGGGAGCCGAGCCTGTTTAAACTATCCGAGAAGAGAAAACAGCAAGGCTTAAGTCCTGAATTTCCTGACTTGGTGAGACAGGTGGAATTAGTTGCCTAAATATTTTTGTGGATCTCGTTTCATCATAAGGAAGCAAAACAGAGTTTGTATGTAGTATTAAACTTCAGCGAGAAGAATGGTTCACAGTTTCATTAAGATCATTTACTTGAGAAATTCCTGTTTCTGAGAGCTGATCAGGAACTGAGAACAATAAAGTCATAAGCAAATAAATAATAACAGGTTTTGACTCTCACTCAGATATTACTATTTTAGAAAAGCTATCGACATGCCTCCGAGACAATTCTGGCTCAAAGTGGTGAAATAGAAACAATTGCCCCGATTTGGAGAATACTGAGGCTTTTCTCTTAATTGACCAGCACCTGCCACTTCAATGTACCCAACATGTTGCAGGTGGCTTGAATGATCTTAAAAATAGATGCGAATCTCCTGGAAAGAATAACTTGCCATAAAGATGCGCTGAGAGGGTTAAATATCTGCTGCCACTAGGTGTCATGCTGGGATCATCTCTCGAGTCAAGAGCGAGTAGCAAAGGCACTGCATGAAGGAATGGGTGCCCCTTTTATCTTATGCTCTAAACAGCCTAGTTTGGGAGGTGGTGATTGCCATGTGCGTGTGATAGTGCCCTGGGAATCCTTGCAAGAGGCCAGGCTCCTGCACGCGTCCCTACATTAGAAGTGATCAGCGCAGCACAGGCTGAAGCAACACAATTACCAAATGTCTCCACTTTCATTTCAAGGAAGAGATCCATCACAGACATCCACAAATCGAACTGACCAACTCGGAAAATGTGTTTGATTTGCTTCCAAATCTGTGTCTGGTTGATAATATGAGAGGAGAGGGAGAAAAGAAAAATAGGATTTTACTCCTCCCATAATACTTCTATCATATAGAACCTGAAGGAGCCAAATAAAAAGAGAAAAAAGTTGCAAAGTTTTTGGTTTTGGTCTCATAAGCAGTGAACACACTATCAAATAACTTTTTTTTCGTTGCAATTCTTTTTTATAAAGTGCAAATCTCAACAGGGATAGAGAATACAGGTATAGTTTGAGGGCAAAATTTTTTGATTTGGTCCTGCCCCGAGCCCTTTCTGTACATCGTTCTTCTCTGACAGTGTTTCTTAAAAGTTTCCTGATGTGGCTGTTTTACTGATGTGTATGGATACTGGACTGGTGGTGACGAGGAGTAAAGAGTCAGACTCTTCTCAGTGGTGCCCAGTGCAAGGGCAAGAGGCAGCAGGCACAAACTGAAGTACAGAAATTTGTGTTTAAATATAAGGAAAAAAAAAAAAAAAGAAAGAAAAATAAACTTTTACAGTGATGATAGCCAAACACTGGAACAGGTTGCTCGGAGAGGTTGTAGAGTCTCCATCCATGGAGACACTCAAAAGCTGCCTGGACATGGTCAAGGGGAGCCTGTTCTGGGAGACCCTGCTTGAGTAGGGAAATTGGACTAGGTGATCTCCAGCAGTCCTTGCTAGCCTCCAGCCCTCTGTGATTCAGTTTCTGTTATTTAGATTTATCCAGCATTTGGAATATGGAAAATGTTATATGCAGCATTAAGCACTGTGGTTATAGGTTTCCTTTGCCCCTACCCCCACCTTCCAAACAGCAATAAACTTCTGACAGGATTTTTTTTTTTTTTTAAAAAAAGAAAAAAATAGCTTTGTTTGTACTGCTTACTGTATGTTTAAGAAGTCATGCAGTGGATTCTATTTATTGAAAATATTAAACCTAATGTTTTGTTCCAAATTTGTATATAGTTGAAATAACTCAGGTATTGGAAATCGTTTTTCACTCTCTTAAAATTGATCTATGCCGGTCTACCATACACTATTTTCTGCATTGCAAATTTAAGTATTAGTGAGGCATGTTGTTCTCAAACTTTTCAGGTTATAAGCAACCAACTTTTCCAGGTCTGAATTCACCATAGGGGAAAGGGTAAATAGTCCATTTGTGAGCACCACGCATTATGGGCAGCCTGTGCATAATAGTTTTGATGGATCCATGTTAGCAAAGCTGGATCTTGCCCTTCATCACACAAAACCTGTTTTTGTTCTTGTGGGTACTCTCCACTTTTTACATGACTGCCTAGCCTCAGTCTCTTACTTAAATTCTCCCTTTACAAATATGATGTTAGATTTCCTTAGAAATTTATCACTCAATGGAAGAAAAAAAAAGTGAATGCAGGCAGGCCATTACCGTATTGTAGTAGGTATGTTGTAAGTTCACAGAATAGCTCATCTTGGAAGACATTTCATGTTATGCACATAAATTCTGATATGTCTCATATATCAGAACAGTTAAGTGCTGAGATAGAAAAATATTAAAATATAGATTTGAAAGATTTATTTCTTGATTGTCTACTTATATCCATCTTTTCTCTCAATATTTACTTAAGCTGAATGCTCTTTTCTAGGGACTGTTTATTAGTTGTATAGATTTAGTGTTTAGTACAGACTCTGATCCATGTTCTTGACCCTTAGACACAATGATCATAATATAAATACATATCATTAGCAAGTAGAAATGTTTTCCATTTCTCTGGTTCAATATTTTTGTTAATACTGTGAGTGAGGTAATAGTGAACATACTTGTACATGACATCATGGGAGGAATATTACATGCTTTGGAAGATAGAATTAAAATGTAAAATTTTCTGGATGCTTATTTGGAAAAAAGGACCTAAAAAAAAAAGATTTTAAATTCTGTAAAGATTCTGTAAATTTGCAGGAGATCAGATACTGTAGATGAATCAGAAATGTTTTGCTGTTGCAGGATAGTCAAATCTCGTGTTGGTGTTTATGGAAGAATCACGGGGTGGTTCAGCTTTACTTGGCAGTGGTGAGGCTTCAGCCTCAGGGAATAGCATATCCGCTCTTTGGCAGTGCAAGAAACAGAGATGCAGACAGCTCGGAGAGGATCCTGCTTGGACTATGCCAGCCACATAGCAATACATGTTGACAGTATCCTGGAGTTTAGGAGGGAGTTTCCTGGATGGAAATGAGGGGTGGGGAGAAAGAGAAAGATAAGGAAAACAAAATGCAAAAATATTTTCATTACAATAACATTTCAAAATATGATTAGAGATAAAAGAACAATTCCCTGAGTAGTTTGGTGATTGAATGATGCTCTGAAACAATCCGTTGTCTATCCAACTTGGGTTCAATTTCTGTAAGTCTTGCCTAGTTTTGGAGCATCCTTAATAAAAGTAAATATCCTTTGGAATATTGCCAATCTGATTCTGAAACCTCAGATTTAGGGTTTTCTACCCCATCTGATTATTGGTGGTTAAAATCTGTTTCTCATTTGAAATTTCATCTAAGATCTCAGAAAACGTTTTTAGAAGGTTTTTTCCTGAGGGATGTGTATGGAGCCTCTATGGGATTGCAATTGGTAAAATATTTTATTAAACTCTTGTTTGTTTGTTACTGGGATTTGTGGTATTTGCATGGATTTTTTGTGGTTGATTTCCTTTTGAAAACAGGTGACTGTGGTTGATCCATTTTCTAGTTTAATGAAGAACAATACCTGCATAAATAGGTGGTAGTCAATGGTATTGCACTCTGACAAAATTTTTAAAGGATAATTGTCTACTCTCATCTTTAGACAGGTACATATTAGACCTAGCATTCGGAACCTTTTAGTGAGCAGATGTCACTATAGTAGATTTAATATTGCTGGTTATTATGAAACCCAAATGTTTTTGTACATCTTAAATGTAGATTTCAGAGCTTAATTTAACTTTTAAAATTTCTGCTAGTATTAAGGTTACTGTCTAGAATGTTTCTACAATAGCATTTAATTTGCTTTAGAAAAACATAAAATGAAGTATAGCGGAAAATTTTGTTTATAGATAGACTATTATACAGAGAAAATGAATAAAACTATAGTATTAGCCTAACATACAGCTAAATATTGCGCCACCATCCTATAACTCAGGAAGAGGCAAAAAAGCTGCATAGCAATGTGTTCTGTCTAGTTTAATGAAGGAAGAGACAGACTGAGGAATGCTTCACTGAACTAATTTTTTTAGCTGCCAATCATTACCATGTCCCCACTACCTCACCTTCTGGCTTCTTGTGCTTTGTCCTAGCAAACTGCAAGCAAGCTTTATGCAGCAAGGTAAGTGATGGATGCAGATCCATCTTCAACCTTTAAAACAAACAAACCCTTAGTGAGGGTGAGTAAAGATATATTAAATATTTTTGTGGTTTTTGTTGTACTTAATTAAACAAATTGAATTGACCATTGAGTCCTTTTTTTCTGATAGAGGCATTACTAGACTTTTATTGCAACTGTGTTTCAGCTCAGATTTGCAGATAGGTTTTCTAAAACTGCAGGAAGCATGCATTGCATTTCTAGTAAAGAAATCCTCATGTATTCAGCTCAGGCCCAGTGTGCTCCAATGACTCGTTATCTTTTATTCAGGCGTATTGGATAATGGTAACTGTTCACACGAACCCTCTCCAACTCATCAAACCTTCCTTGGTTCGCTTTTACAAGTTTTCTGTCATAGAGAAAGCCTGTGAAAGGTAGCTAGAAAAGGCGCACAGAGCAACAAAATACTTAGTATTATTACAGATGCTCCCCTTGTAGGCAATTTGGTCTTGGATATCTATTTAAGGGAATATCTTGGCACTGCTGAAAACATATATCTCTAGAGTGATATAACTCCTTCAAGGCATCCCTATGCAAACAGTCTGCTGAAATTAGATCCAGTACAAGTTGCTACTTTCTCCAGCTCCTTCCCAGCTTCTTCGCTTTGCAGAAAATTTACCCTCCCCTCAGGATACTGGCATGATCCATTATAAAAAATACAGATTACTTCAGACTTCTAATTAAGATGGCTCTGCATCTGCAGGTATCACCAACAGACTGCATCTTCAGCTATAGAAACTGGTTATAGTTAGAGGTAGTTTACTGGTGCATACCTATGACTTGAGATGGGCAGCGTCGTAGGATGCTTCAAGCTCTGAATTCCCACTAAGAGCCACTATTGTTTGTTGCAGTCCACTGAACAACATAACTGCTTTTAGGCCTGTGCTCTAAACCAGACTTCAGTTTAGAAATAAACCCAAATTTCTCAAGATACACATAGCTTTTCTTTCTCCTCTTTCTCTGTCTTTCAGGACTCCATGATCAGTGCAGAGATTTCTATCCTCTGAATTTTGAAAGTGCTCGCTGTATTTTATGTGGCACAAAAATCTAATTAACAGCAGACAAAGAAAATGGAAGCTTGTTATTTGCCTTGCTAAACCTTTAAATTGTTGCTGGTCGTCTTGTCTCTGGTGTGGTTTGCTTTGGAGTGAACCATTTAAATACAGGCAGTTTGCACAGATTGAATGAACTTTGAGAAGATGCTCAAATGTCACATTTCTCTGAATCTTGTCACTGTTCATCCCTTCAGAGACTTATCTTTCCCGAGTTATTTACTTAGAAAAGTGATAAATGTTACACATTAATGGTCTTTTAGGGATTTTATGACATTGGTGTGTCCTTGTTTCACAGAGTGTGTTTTTGCTGAATGGAAGTAACGAGTTATGTCATGGGCTGTGCACTGCTAACACCTAAGGACGATTGCTTGCCGAGGGGTCCGCTTCGGTCTCTGTGTTTGGGTGGTCTGGAAGAGGATGAGTGATCATAATATCACTTGTAGTGTCAGGCGTGAAACCACACTGGTGTCCTGTGCTTAGTTGCGGTATCTCTATAATGCACTTTTGTGTGTTCACAAAACTAGGAGTCTTGAGGCCCTCTTAGCTGCCAGATGCAGTGCGGTTTGGGTGGCACAGCTATTTACCCCAAGAGCATGTGGCCCTTGCCGAGTGTGTTGGGATTTCAGTCATTTACTGAACCATCTCATCAGTTCTAGAAATAAAATAGAAATGTATTTTTTAATGTTTTGGTACCTACTAGAAAATTCACTGTTTTTCCTCAGTTTTCGTTTTAGGAATTGATCTTTTAAGCAGAGTTGGTATATTTGGTATATGACTTCATATGGAATTTGGGAAGAAAAGCAATATATGATGTCAAATTGGAAACTAGCAATTTAACCTGCTTTACAAATATATATATTTTATATATATGTATATATATAATTACTCCTTTGAATTAGAAAAAGAAATTAACAAATAGTCTCTGTATCAGGGCAAAAACAACTGATTAGTAATAGGAAAAGTGAAGAAATAATGTTTTCTGTGACTTAAAATTCAGCGCACCTGGGAGTACTGAACACAACCAAAGCAGACAAATGTCTTACTCTGCTCTGGTTTGTAGAAAGTATAGCTTACTTATGTTTCCCTTAGTTTCACAGTCTTTCATACAATATATATTTTTTGGTGGAGGGGGGAGTGTACTGGAGAAGACATTAGACTACTCTGAAGAAGTGTAATTAGAGATATGTTTTAAGGATGACTATAAAATCTTTGTATGAACTTCTTGTAGGCTTTAAACCGTTTAGAGTTCTATTTTTTGTAACATGCCTAGACTAATTGGTATAGATTTAAGATGGTTATCACTTCAACTTTCCTTAGTTTATATATTCAGAATGAAGTCAGCACAGTAGAACATCATACTTGTACCAGACTATTGCAATAGAAGTTGCAGTGAGGGCTATGGGGGCAGGTTGTCATCTGCAATCTCACCTCACCAACTCATGACCTCTCAACACTTTTATAGGGCAACTTTAATAACTTGACAGTAGAATAAAAAGCTGAATTTATTGCTAATAGAAAAATATATTTCTCTTGTAATTTTTTAAATTAAAAAAGTTGAAAGGGGGAGGAAATGCTTTATCTTAGCTTAAGTGTTCTTAAAAATTAACTTTTTTAGGGGGAGGGAGATTAGAGGAGATGGGACAGTTAAGCTCACAACCTTAAAAATATGTGCCTTACTTAGCAGACTGTTGGGTAAAAGAATATATATATATTTTTAGGTAGTCCATTATTTTTAGTCTTCTGCTCTGTCCTCTGAGATTGCAGGCTTACTTTATCACTGGGGTTAATGCCTTGAAAACCACAGACTGGTAGAACATTTTAAAACAAATTTTATTTGAAAACAAATTTTAAGCAAAAACACATTGTTATTAATGATCTTGAGATCTCCATCTGTTACGGAATGAAGTTGATAAGGCATTTGAGGCAGAGCTACAGAAAGGAAGCTTTTCATGTCCATAAAGCATTCAGTTGTGTGTTACGTCCTTGCTAGTGGGGTCTTCTCATGCCTACACTTTTTTTCCCCCCCTCCATACTTTGGGTCATCTTTCTGCCCAATATCTGTACAACTTGTGTTTTTTCTTAGAAACATAGTCACAACTATTTCAGTGGAAGTTTCCACATTTCTAAATTGTAGCACAATACTTTTCAAATTATTGTGAATAATCCGAAATATTGTGAAGGCTCCGTGAATATCTGCCTGCTTTATCAATTTGATTAGTTTCCTTAGCTCAAGTGTTTTTGAACATACAGTAGGGCTGAGGTCTTGCTACCAAAGTATTTCTTTAGTTATAAAATGGAATATTTATTTGGGTGGTGGATGCGATACCGGCCAATTAAAGAATAGATTTGGTTACATAATTTTAATCTTAAATACAATACATAGTAAGTTATTCTCTTGTGCGTTTAGTTGATAGGACATTGCTCTTTGTGCAGTTACAACTACCAAGGCAAAAATAATACAAAAAATTCTGAAATCACAAAAGTAATGATTTGTAGCAGCTTTGTGTTAACAAATGACAGCGAAAGATGCAGTTCAACAGAGAAACAAACGTAGCATTTTTATTGTAAAATGATTGAGACTGATGAAGTAGATAAGGTATGTTTTTGTGTATGAGTGTTGACAACACTGATATACAGAGAGGAGAGAACAGATTTAGAGGGGGAGGTAGATATTTCTTGGAAGATCAATGGAAAAGAGGTTTGACACATGCTAGCTAAGGGCTCTTATGTTTAAGTGGTGAGGGTGGGAATAATGTTTATAAAGCACGAGGTGAGTGGGTTGCGTGCGCAGTACGGAAGAGCATTGTTTCGGTTCATAGTGTTTGTCAGCGCGTGTGCAGTTCCATGCGCTGTTTTGTGGACTTTGGCTTTTGTGCTTCACAAGCCTTTGTGCTAGGCTTTTTGCATGATACAAGATACTTCATGTCAGAGCACCGTCTATTCTATGCAAGCTATGGGCTGGGCTCTGCTCTACTTAGCAGGTGCCTGTTGATTTGTCGATAGCTCATTGTGGGTTTTCCAGCAGTTTCTTCCTGAATTTTTAATCTCAGATCCCAGTCACAACCTAATATGTCACAAGCATTTTATAAGCAGAGTTACCAGATGCCCAGATTTCATTTAAAATTGTCTGTTATTCTTCTTGCAAATTATTTTTGAACGTGAACATATGCAGATCAACTCTATAGTACGTATACAGTCATTCCAGCACATGAAGGCTATATCAGGCCTGTTAAACCTATTCTGCACAGGAGACCTGCACCAGAAACGCAGTGGAACTGTTAATATTCCCATGTTTAGATTCAACAGAGACAGATTTTATAATTTATTTAGATGTGGTATATGTGAGATGTAATTATTCCCTTTTAAAATCTTGGTCTGAAATGTAAAGTATCAGAAATACCAAGAAAGGATAAACAAAGTTTCCAGGAACAGAATGTACTTTTATTGTGTCAGTCCCATTATTTTATTTTGAGGGCCACAAGTATCAGGAGAGTGATTGTTTATTTGCTTTTTGTTGCTTTCTTCCCTTTGCTAACAAGTTTGTCTAACAAAGACTCTCTTAGTAGTTCCCTCTACTGCAAATTGCAAGAGCAAATCAAAAGCACAAAGCAGGAAAGCAGAGCAAGTAGGAAACGTCTGTTTTGATGTCTGAACTGAAAAAGAATAGAAGGAAAAGGATTGTTTCAGCCAAAACAGTTCTGTCCTCACCCCCAAACTGAGACGCTTAGTATCAACTCAGTTTTTTAAAATATTTTTATTTAACCACTCCATATATCAGTTTTTTGGTTTTAGTTTAGGTAAATTTCAAATAACTTCTGCTGTGAATGAAATCGATGATTAAAAAAAAATACAAAATGGTATGCTGTCTTCAAAAAAAAAAGCCCTCGTTTGTGAAGAAAAAAACAGAATAATCAGTATTTAAATTTTCCCTTTTTACATCTCAAAATATTAATTGAATTGAAATTTTGAATTGAGTATTAATTGGATTCAGACTATCTCTAGTTCTCCAAAACTTGCTTTTAATAGATGTGCTGCTTATCAGAAACATGAAAATCTTTGTCTATCTGTAATATATAGAGTGACAGGAAGTGTACAGCAATAACCAAAAAAGGGTGGGTACGTCACCTTGTTTCTCCCGTGGAGAGGAGTAAAAAGTTTCAGATTTTCACTTCTGCAGAATTTCTTTATAAGTCAAGCTGAAGGCAGAAGAACTGCATTAATTTGTGCTAGGAGGTTGTAACAACGTCGGGCACAAGGTCCCCCAGAGTGGTTTACGTTGCAGGAGCACGTGATGTGCACAGGTTCTGACATCTCAGATTGCTTTGCCAAAAGCCAGGTTGTATCTGACGTGGGTTACTAGGGAACTCCAAGTTTTACTGCTGCCAACCTAGTTCCTCTAATTATCACCAAACAAACAGGAAAGCTCTTACTCAAAAGAAGGTGATGAGACATATTTATTTATAATTGGATCTTGTGCTGCAGGTTGTGCTGAACAGGCTTTCTGAGGTGATATGATTTACCTCACTACTACAAATGGCTACTGAGCCATTTCTGTATTTAATGACAGTAATGTTTTAATCCATTCAATTTCTGTCATTAGCTTGCTATCCAGAATTCCTCCTTATTCTTCTTATTTTGCCCTGCCCATTTCTACTGTCCTTCTGCTTTGTCATTGCTCTGGCGACGAACTTTATTCTTCGCTTTTGACTCTGAATATTCACCTTGATGTCAGAGGATTTTCTGTCTTCTAAAAAGATGGTCTTTTTGGCCTTCCTCTTTTCTTCCTTCTGGATACCATTGTCAACATAGAGTAAGGATTTGCAGTAAGTAGCATGTTATATGTTTTTTCTGGTGCTGAATTCAGAGCTGACTGGATGCATGTACTGTCAGTAAAGTACTTTTCCTTACCCCTATTGCAGCAACATAGTTTAGTGTTAAATACTGGACTGTCTAGTCAGATCTGTTTTGGTTATTCTTGGAAGAACACAGTCCAGTGAGATGAAAATAGGTAAACAATATTTTTTTCAAGATACCTCTGTAGTACACAAGTAGTATGTAAGCAGGTACAGAAACACAGTGATTTTATTAGTACTTTCATTCCTTATTTTCCAAAGGAATAGTCTGAGGTAATATTTTACTTCCTGAGATAATTAGTTTTGTGATTAAGTTAATATAACATCACCTGGCTTTGTATATGTCTTTGCAATATACTACTTATTTACTTTAAGGCTTTTCTATGACATTCATCACTGGACTATGTCAGGTTTTAGTGCAAAAGATGTGTTACAGTCACTTAGCACAGCGAGATTAATGACAGCCAGTGATTCAGAATTGTAAAGCATCGTAACTTAAGTTGTGTGCCGCTGGAGCTGTGTATCCTCGTGCCAACCCTTTGAAAACTGTTGTTTATAGAATTCACAAATGCCTGGTCCATGGCTGAACTAGAAATACAATTAAAATAGGCTGACATTGCTTTACGTTTCTTTGTGTGGGGCCTCCTTTTCTTGCATAAATTTACAAAAAGTTATATTTTCTATTTAAAATAGATTGAGTTTAGGGACAGCTAGAAATCTATCTATGTTGCCTACACAGACGATTTCAATTACTACCAAATCTTTCATGACTTTTTTTTTTTTAAGAGTGCTGAATTTTCAAAAGTCCTGTTGAAATTAATGGAACTGTGAAACACTCCAGCACCTGGGAAAAAGCTATTAATAATGTTCCAATTCCCTAACTTCCTACTCTGTTCCCCTTCCTCTGTGTTTTCAGTGGTTTGTATTATTATTTGATAACTCCACTCTTGACTCTGAAAGTGGAATTCGATCATGTGCCTGATATTTGGAATATAAAGCTGCGCAAGTATATAGTAGCAGAGGCTTCCTGGTGATAATATTTTGTGAACGGGAATGTTAAAGAGCGGACAGCAGAGTGCCAGGTTAAGAGCAGTCATTTGCCTTTCCCAGCTGAAAGGCCGCCTAGCTAAGAGCGCCTTTCCCCCGGCTCAGGTCTGCTTTTTCTCGGGCTGAATGTAGAGGCCAAAGGATACTGAGTGAGCACAGGAGAAGGTACGGGAAGTACGGGGCACGGTTAGACGAGGTCGGGCAGCTCCGCAGGGCCGAGGGGCAGGGAAGGGGTCAGCGCTTCCGTGCGCTCCGTGCGTTTGGGTTCGTGGTGGAGGAACGCGTGGTTTTGAGGACGATGACGATGAGTCCCTCATCGTCACGGTAACGTAACCACAGGACAGTTTCCCAGGATGGTTTTGGACTTGGTATCACAGCTGAGAAAGCAACAAGAGCAGGCAGCAGAGGCCCCGGTCGGGCGAAGCAGGCTCGCCGGCTGAACTGCCGCCTCTGCGCGGAGAAGGTGAGGAGGATCCGGCCCTTCCCTCGGGGGGCAGGGTTGGAGCAGGATTAAATCAGGCCTAAGCCACCTGGTAAGCAAGGCAACAGAGTTCTGCGTCTTTCCTGAGCCTTTGTTCATGCCCCTTGGCCATTTTTTCCATTGTTCTTGCTTATTGTTCGAGAACATCATGACTGAATCCCAAATGAAGAAACCTTTACTTGCAATTAGTAGCTACTGTCCTCCCCGAGTAATAAATGAAACTCTTTGAAGAACAAAGTACCACGCAAAGAAAGTGCCGCATCTACATCTGAACCTTGAATTTTGCTTGTTTTGGCAGGAAGGAAAAGAAGGTTTTCGAGGTGGTGGGGACTAAGCCACCAATTAAAATGCAGTGCAGCATCTGTAGACTATAAATAATGAAGAAGAAGAACAAAACATCTGCTGTGGGAAGGGGACAGAAAAAACAGATTTTGAATAATGGTAAACGTTACTGATATTTCTCAAACCAATAAAACTGCATTTATATCTAATTTTAGCTGCTTTCTTGTTTTTAAGTCCTATGTTTCACTTTGTTGAGTGACTGTAAGTGCAGGTTACCTGTTGGATTGGCTTTCCAGCCTGACTGTGTAGCAGAGCAGTTTACAAAAGATGGATAGCTGCAAATGGTACTTCGTGTTACAAGAGGCCATTTCTTTCTTTCTTTTTTTTTTTTTTTTTTTTTTCCTCTCTTTTTTCTTCTACCTGTAAAGGTAGCTTAGCAAAAACTCGTTTGGATCTGGGTCAGAGCTGCATTTTTTAAACTCATCATGAAGCTTGTATGTCCTTAGGAATTAAGGAAATGGTAGGATCTAGAAGACTGGCAGTGTTTCAACTACTTCCCCATTATGGTCAAAAGCTGAAGCTACATTTGATCCACTTTTTTTGCATGGCTAGGTTAGTATTTTTATGAAGGCCAATAAGCACACAGAAATACATAATTTAATCAGTTCTGGCTAGTTCAGCACAGTGCTTACTTGAGACAAGTTAAAGGCAAGGTGACCTTCAAAGCAGGGAAATTATTACAAAATTAAATTAAAACTCAACACTGATTATATACAAGCTGATCTCTTTTTTTTATATATATATTGCAGACAAAATAATGACATATTCATTTTTATCAGGTATAGGAAATCTTTAATAATCTATTTAAAATCTTAATCTTTATTATGCTATTAAATATGTCTTCCTTATTTGTCTAAAGGGGCTAATTACACAGAAATCAACTTTTAGAAACTATAAATTTGAGAATTCAGTTAACTGATAATATAAGAATGGTGAGGCTTGCATGCTGTGAATCAGATGTAATGAAAGAACACTATTTCATATTATATCACAGCTTTTGAATTTGCTTTTCTCTTTTGGATATATCTATCTGGTACAAACTCAGAATTATCAAATAGGACCACCTTAAAAATATTAAGGATCTCCATTCTGGGACTATTATTTTATTAGAAATCATTATTGCCCTAAATTTCAGGCATCTCTGTCATGAACAGTGTCCCTTAGATGAGAGTCTATGAAAGAACAGACAAAATCAGTTTGTTCTTACCCCCCAAATCTTATCGTACAGATTATATGGGCTTGGGGTAAAGTGCAAAGAAAATATGGGTCCTGGTTGGGCTGTCTGCTAGGTGTGGTATCAGCACGCAGTGTCCTGTTATCTATGCAGTTTTTTAATACAAAATAAATTGATAGATACTAGAGATACTATTTTAATGATAAATTTTAAGCTCAAGAATTAAGTGATATAGGGAATGTTTATGCACAATGCTCTCCAAGAAGGCAAAGGGCATGGCAAAGGGTTTGGAGGCACTGCTAGAAACAAAATAAAATTGATCAACTATACTAGGGAGACAACTTCTTCATAGCATATGAGCGACGTGGCAGTAAAAGAAAAGAAGACGTTGAGAAAAGGACATTGAGCGCGTGCTGCTGGTTACGTGACAGACAGATGGCCTCACCTCTGCGTAGCAGAGTCTTGTCGACTCCATTTCTGCCTCAGGCTTTAAAGACAGATCCGGTAATGTGAGGGAGCAGGAGTAAAGACTCAGGATAATACTTCGGAAAGAAAATTAATTAGAAGCTCTGTTTTAGCTGTGTTGAACTTACGTTGTGGATCATACTTCCTTCAGTGGATAGGCAGGCCAAGATTTCATTTTGGAGAGAAGACAAGTTTGAAGTAGAGCGCTAGAAAATGATGGTAGTTTCTTATGCATAATGCATCTATGAAAATCCCAGTGAACACTGGAGGGGTGAATGACAGCTTGCTGAAGGAGTGAATAAAAGAATATAGAAGGAGAATGAGAAGTTTTCATGTAGAATCACAAACTAAAAATATAATAATGCAAAATTATGAACAAAAATGTGTTAAGCAGCTGCCAAGCTAAGGAGAATGAGGGTGGAAAACTCATTCTAAACATTGAGTAGGAAAAGGTCATTCTGAAGCATAGCTGCAAAATGTTCTTTATGTATGCAACACCGAGATGTTTTGTGCCGATCTGGGATGGGACTGGTCCCCCAAATCAGTAGTAATAAAATTCTCAGGCTCACTGCTGAAATTTCCAGCAAGGAATGTATTTGCATGCTATGAATCGGTCTAAAGTGCCTCATTCCTCTCTTAGAAATCATCAGACATTCTTTACTAATTGCAGTGTCTTTAATAACTAAGATAAATCTTGAACAGGCCCTGCTAGAAGGCAGGCTTGACTTTAAATCTGTTTCAAAATATATATTAGAGAAAAAAATATAAGACATCATACACCCTGAAGGACAATAGCTTTATTTTTTATTTTTTTTCCCCTGACATATCTAAATATCTACTGAGGATCTCTGGCATTGGAAAAAAAAATAATTGCGAATTTAGATAAACAGTTTTATGAGTTTTTCTGTTGGTGACTTTTAAGAAAAATAAATACTTGTTGGGGTAGTGGAACTTTTTCTAATGGAGGCTTTCAGAAGGTACCCAACAAAAATGATTATTTGATAGTTTTGAACACTTTAAGATTTTGGTTCCATTCTTATAAAGATAACTAGAATTTTCTCAACATTTATCTGGGAGGAATGTTTGAGGAATAGGCTTTGAATCATTCCCCCAAATTTTACTACAGAGGAGCAATATTTTAAAGATTTTTTGAAAAATTATAAATTAAAATTTCAAATAAAAATTTTAAGAAAATAAATCAATTAAAGAAAGCACTGTTTGTCCTTGCCATAGCCTATGCCATGTTTTCTAATGAAAAAATCATTCTCTATTGCTGATACTTTCATCAACATTTTTTTTTAAAAAAAGTAAACAGTTACCCTGTAAACACTGTGCATATGAAACAGGTTTGATTTTCTAATGCATACAATCCTTAAACTTGAGTTTTTCCTTAAATGTAAAGGCTATGCAAAACCATCTCCAAGAATAATGGCACATTTTTGCTTAAACTATTCATAACAATGTTTTTCCTTCATAAAATTGAAATTGGGCTAAATATCCCTGAGGGTCCTTGAGAAACGTGGTTATTAGGAGGTTCTGGGGTGAGTGTGCGTGTGAGCCATCCTTAATTTAGAAGTAACTTAAGAATCAATCAAGCAAAAGCTATAATCTCCTCATCTTGGTGTCCATGTAGGTGGAACAAGCACTTTCTGAAGTGAGTTTGTGTGAATATTGTATTCTGTACCTTGTCTTTTATTTTCATACTTTGTCTTTCATGAGTGAAGATTAGGGAAAACTTATTATATATTTATACTATTATGTGATGGCCTTGACCTCATGAAAGAACATTGGAAAAGAACACTAAAGCCAGAGGGAAAACTGTCTTCACCAAATTCCTCAGTCTCTTAATTCGAAAGGATGCCCTTCAGCCTACATGTTAACATCACCTGCCAGAGGCTAATGAATCATACCGTGAAATCTCCTACTTAGAGTACTGTCTACACTGACCATGTGGTCCCTAGTCAGGATTGGCAATCCTGACAGTCTTTTAAACCTCAGTCTGGAAAGCTAGTCATGCCATTAGCCTGACTAAACATGCTATTAACTGATATGAAATGTAATATTTGAACTTCGTCAAATGAAAGGATGAGTTGTGATGTGTCCTTCACAAATAAATTCCCTAGCATGTTGCCTGATACTAAAACCAAGCACAAAAGCGTGTACATACCTCTCTGGGCTTAAAGGCAATGCATTTCTCATTTCATTAATGCATTTTCCCTGTGATTGCCTTTATGCAGAATGGTTTCCTGAGAAAGCTATTTTGGATAAATGGCAATAATAAGGCGTTCAAAACTTCCTTTGGAAGTGCCTCTACTCACTCTCTACAACAACATTTGGATTCCAAAGGAGTGTTGTGCTCTGAGCAGACACATCACAGGTGATAATGGATGTGGTGTTTCCCCACAACCTGAAGGAGAGAAAAAACCTCTAGCATACAGAAGTCAAAAGCTATTTCCATGAGCAAAAACTATTTGGTTGTTTAGAAAGAATGCATAGGAGTAAATCACTGTTCAGCTGCCAAAATACTGTTTACTTGGCAAAAGGTTTTTCTTTCACTGCAAATTAATGTAAAAGCTAATATAAATTTAAATGGCTGCAGATAAAAGATGCAAATGACAGAAATGCGAGATATCATGTCCTAACGTAGCTTTATACATTTAGGATAAATTATATATTTAGGATAAATTTAGCAATACAACCCCAAGTAAACACTGACCTTCTGGGAAAGGAAGATTCTTACTACTCTTCTGGAGTTGAGAGGACATTTGGAAATGGCACACCACAGCTGCAAAGCTCATGAAGCAAATACACACACACACACCCCCAAAGCCAACCCACCACAGCCAAACAAAACACTTTACCTTCGAGCCTCAGACAGATGGGCATCACTTGAGTGAACTGTTCTCCTTTGAAGGCTGAACAGAAGAAGAATAATGAGGATGCAGCAGTTTTGAGCAGAAGGCTTAATTAGAGTTAGAATAAGTAGAGAGAAGATAATTCTGAAGAAGTATGGAAAGTGAATTCCTATTGCTCACTTCCCCCTCTTTGCACATTAGAATATATATAGGGTGTTTAATTTTTTAAATATCTTTAATTACAATGGCAACAGCTACATAACAGTAGAAGAGTATTTGGAACAATTTGTTTCTCTGATTTATAGATGGAACTAGTTGCTGGTCTGAGAGAGTGAAAGAAGATAAAGCAAATAGATGAGGATGAGAGAAAGCTCATAGCCTCAACATTAGAATAAAAGGAGATTTACAGTACCATAGTAAACAGAAGTACTGTGTGAGAAGGATGAACAATTTTGCCATTAATACTTTATGTTTCTCATTCAGAGGGATTCGTCAGAATTTGAGTGCATTTTGAATATATATATGCCCATTGAAAGAATATATATATATACATATATATATATATGTAAAGAATATATATATACACACACACACATATATATATATATATATATATATATATTCTATGGGCAAAATTTGAATATATTTTTCTTAAGAAAGGAACTTCTGCTGCTTTTCTTCAGTTAAATGTATGAACTCTGACAAATGCTTTTTAACTTTATAAATAAATTAAAAATAACGAAACATTGAAATAAAATGCTTTTGTCCAGTTTCTCTAAAAAGCAAAGAGGCAATAAAAGTGTGTTATGAACAGTGGGGTGAAGTAGCAACTTCATTATCTTGCTGCTTTGCATTTCATAGCTGAATCGGAAACACTCTTGAATGTTCATCTCTAACTCCCCAAAGGAGGAGGATGGCTAGCTCAGTTAACAGGAATAACACACTCCTTTGATCATTAAGGACGCTCGGGCATTTGAACTGCAGTCTAACTATCATTATTTCTTCCAGTCATTCTGTTTATCAAGTTGGAAATGGATCATTGCTTCATTTTGCATCACTTTGCAATTTAGAGTGATAAATGTTTTTTATAGGTCAGAGATGTCAGGCTGTAATAATAAGGCAGAAATAGAATTAATTGAGGCAGCTAGCTCCTAGGCTAGGGCTCCTGAGGGAAGGGGGAAACAAAGAAACATTATTGAGCAAGATCTCTGTTCTTGCTATCAGATAATGAAATAAAGCTGTCTGGACATCCTTTCAGTTTTACCTTAATTGCCAATTAATTTGCAGGATGATTTGTATCTATATAATCTCTGAATTTGTGAAAGGATTTAGTTCTGAATCAAAACACCAAATCTAAGTATCTCTGAATTTCAATTTCTGGACAGCTGTGATTAAACTCTGTGCCTGATTGCTAGGGCTGTTTCAGAGTGCTGTATGAGAGAGAAGTCATTTAGTCTGTGACATGTTTAGTCCGTACTGTACTAAAATGCCAACCATTGAATCAGTTTCCATGGTGTTTCTTAAGCAGTCACCTGTCTCAAAATAGCTAAGCTCAGATCAGTACCCAAAGTCACTAAGCAATATCCTGACTTTAAGACACTAAATGCACAGCTTCATACAGGTGAACGTGAAAAAAACTAAATTCAGTGTTAACTGAGTCTAACCATGAAAATTCAGAAATTTACAAACCTATTTAAAATATAAATTCCCCAAATATCTTAGCAGTTCTGCTGAATTCCTTGATTGATTACACTTTCAAATACTTTAACTTATGTAGCATCTTCCTCTGTTTTCAACATCTGCTCTATGGCTCTATTGAATTCTTGACTTGCATTTAATTTCTGGGCTAAATTTTGAAATAGAGCAAACAGACTTCTTAAATGTTGCAGTATTGATCAATTGTATATTAAGTCATTCCTTTATGATTTTCCTATATTTTAATTTTCTTTAGGTAAATCAAAATGTTACTGCTAGAATTACTTTTCAGAGTTACTGCTTTTTTTTTTTCAGAGATTTTTCTCTAAAGAACAGTTTATTCTAAAGAAGTAGTACAGAATGCCACATAAACCTTTTCTAAGGACTAGGCTGTTTCTAAAGTTCCTTTTCTCAGTAAAACTTTCTCAGATTGTATCTTTTTCTGTGTAAGCACCACTCCTGTATCTCCTATTTAAAAGTGGTTTAATAAGCCAAAAGTACCAATAAATGTGTGAAACTCTCTTAGGTTTTTCCGTTAGCATCGTTGCCCTCTAATGGTGATAGGTTCCAGGAAAATCTTAGAACATTGCTCTCTAGCCATGGCCATTATATTTCTGAGATCCCTCTGAGTATGAAGTCAGAATCAATATATTATACTGTCTCTGAATACTGGCAAGCAATATTCTTAAAAATACGAACAAAAAAACCCCAAACTTTTTCAAGTAGTTATTCTCTTATTTTTTTTTTCCTTTTGAAAAAGTTCTTTGTGTAGCTCTTTTGTGTAACTCATGGAGCATGAGTAGAAAATAGAATACCAAATAGAATACCAATACTTAACACTTTGTCTCTTTATTCTTAAGCCTCTCTGGAGAGTGACTGTAGTAAGAACAAACTATCCCAGAATCAGGTTGTGAAAGGAATCCGTAAGTAGACAGTTTTTCTGAAAAATATGTAGCAGTAACTTCATTACAGTTTGGCAAACAGATCATTGACTTACCAAATTATTCCTCAATTTGATGCTGTCCTTGTTATCCTTCTGAAAAGGCAGAAGATGTTGACTAGTCAGTGAAAACTGTTGGAGTTGCACATATGGAAGATCTAGAATAGTCACTTCTCAGGATTTGAAACTCTCTATGGAAAACAAATATTCCTTATATTCTGCATTGGATAATAAAAATGTGGGTGTTACTACAACCAAATTATCTTAACTTCAGAGATAAATGACCTACAAAGTTCAAAACATAAAATTGTTCATTTAGCTTAGTTGATGATTTTCTCTTTGAAATTGTACATGAATGAACAGATGGCAAGCAATCCAAACCCCTGACTGTTAGTGGAGTACTGTCATTTCAGATCAAGATTGCAGGTCATTAGTACAGAAGAAATAATCCATTTTCTCAATAATGGGACATCCTAGTAGCAGATTTGATCAGAAAGATTCATTAAACAGGAAAAGTTGCAGAAGGACTTTCTGTTGATACTAGCTGTTGATATTGAAGTGTATGCCCTTTTAAATATTGTAGAAGACTTGGGTTCAGTTCTTGAATTTGCCACTAAATTACTTTGGACAAGTGACTTGATCATTCATTCTTGATTCTTCCATCTGTGAAATGTGAAATTCTTCTCCAGGGTAGCATAAAATCTAATGAATACTTTTAAAGCATTATTAGTTTCTTGGGCACAAAACACTAGCACATTGATATGTGTTATGTGATATGTACTAATCTGAGGAAGACAAACAGGGCAGTAGCCTTATAACCAAAACTAATAAGCATGCTTTCTTTTCAACAGTGGATAAGGGTAGAACAGTGATCTTACAACAATAATACCGACAAGAAAAATCCTTCAAGATGCAATTTGCTTTATACATGCAGGGCAAGAAAGAGCAAAAACCCCAAATCACTCTTTGAGTAGAGGCAAGAGATGGATTGCTTATTTCAAACTCCTACTTACACATTTAGATTGTGCTCACTTGAACAATCACGATTTCATGAAAGCCAAAATGACTAAATAAATAGTGGGTAGCAGAAAATAGGACCTTTATTAAGCTGGCTGTTTCTCAGTACAACTCTCTTCCCATAATTGTTGAACTGATGAAGAGGTTCAAGGTGAAGAAGGTTACAGCTGGTGGAACACAACAGTGACAGAACAGGGTAGCAAGTCTTATTGCTAGGGCCTTTGCTCTGGGTTCTTTTCTTCACTGTGATGTGTGGAGCCTTCATGAAAACTGCAGTTGTTGTGAGTGTGTGTTTTTTGCTCTTTTTTTTTTTTTTTAAATGCAAACAGATTTACATTAAGAATTTGATTTATACTGAGGGGACATTTGGGGGTATATTATCAGTCCTGAGAGGTGCTTTAGCTTTGATTTTTCATTATCTCAGGAAGAGAGCTATGAATTCGCTTTTTACTGGTGTCAAGAAGAATGAGGAAAAGGAAGTAATTCTTAATCCTTCGTGTTCTTCAGCTGAACTTATTTTCTGCCACTGAAGTGTTCAGTTCCAGGGTTGGTGTTCTTTAGCATGGTAAGATTTGAGAGTTGTTATTGGTAGCAGCTTTTGATAAAATAGAGGATAAAGCTTTGTATGTAGGACAGATCTTCGGTGGATATAATTGGGTCCTGTTTCTCTGAAACCATCAGAAATGTGCTGAGTATACAAACTGAATTTCAGGAGCTTCCTGGGCTAGCAAGCACAAATTGTCAGAAACCTTCAATTCTTGTACTCAGAAGATCTGAGATCTGGAGAAAATCCTTATTTTGTGGTATGTTATTGTTTGGTTTCTCATGCTTTGGAGGTTTACAGCTTCCTTTCAGCATCTGTTGCAAGTCTCACAGTAATCACAGAATTTGTGTTAGGTAGGTCATTGATATGTTTTGGCATGGCAAGGGCTAGCAAAAGATGTGAATGTCTAACAGAGTACTACCTTGTATCTTCAAGGAACTGTTAGACATACCCTTATAAGGTTTCTCAAAAGCATCTCAGTAGAACTGGACCTATATGTTGGCAGTGTGGTCTTTGGCAACTCATACTTGGTCCTGCACTTGATAATGTATTTGCTCATCTTAATTATAATTGTATTTGCTGTATTTGTTTGTGTAATCGTCTCACATATCCCAAAGTCTCATGTGAAGTGAAAGAGTGGAATTCAGCAACATTTTAAAATATGTTTTTGTCTCTCTATGTATTTGTAACTTTAAAGTTAGCTTTATTAACAGTAGAGGGATTTTCACTTTTTTTTTTTCCCTGCCTGGTGTGCTGGAAAGTTGTTAGGATCAGCTTAAAAGCTCAATTGATTTAAAACAAATACTTAAAGTTTATTTCATAACAAATTGATTTGAGCTGAACAGCCCATGAACTGTTACGAATTAAGTAAACAAAGTGAAAACAGTGAGTTTAGCTATCAAGCTTTTGTCGTTCATCAGTAGGCTAATCTGAGTCATCATTTCTCACACAGTAATAATTGCTCTCGTTCATCCTTTGTTCTGCCTTTATTGTTTTTCCATTCTGCTTTTTATAAACCAATCTCATCCAGAGAAATACTTAGTTTTTTGCGTGTTGAAAACATGCCTTAGAGCAACCCGTAAGCAATGCTATACATAAACCTATAGCACTGGCCTTGCTTGGCAGTGTGCTCCGTGGAAGAATCTGCCAGAGCTGCTCACTTGCTGCCTTGCAGTATGTGATGAAACTACCGCTTGTTGAACACTGAGGAATGAGTTTATTCGTTCTACAGTGAAGCTTCACCAAAACTTTGCTCACAACGGGCTTCTCCTCTGTTGAGGTACAAAGAGCAAAAGAATTTTAAGTCTATTGTACTCCCACAAATTAATAGCTTATGCCTTAAAGAAGGATGCATATCCTTATAAAATTTGTTGTTCACTCATATTTCGACCCTTATAAAGCAGTAGAAGGAGCATCCCTCTGTGTGCTGCCCTGCCCCTTTCCTGCACTAATTTATTAACCGTAATTGCCACTGTTAGCACACCTGGAACTAGCGTGGCAAGGGTATTTGGGGTAATGTGGCTGCCTTATAGAAAAGGTGCCCTAATCGATGTGGAATAGATCTGTTGCCAGTACGGTGGTGATTTGGGGGAGGAGGGAAGGAGGAAGGATGCTAGTGTAACTAACCATTATTAATCTTTTACCTGCAAGAGATGCTCTCTTTTTCAGCCATACTTCTTCATTGTATCTTCATGAGTCTTTCCAGATCTTCATCCATTTTTCATATCAGTTTCTTGACTTCTATTGATTTTGTATTTTTCTTTGACATTTAAAGCAACAGCATGTTACAGTAATATAATTAATCTCTAGCAACGTATTTTAACATAACTTCTTCCTTTCTGCTTTTTCTTGTATCCTTAACTTTGTCATTCACGGTCAAATGAGGCATTTTATTTCTTACAGGTTTCACTGAGGTCAAACATCACTGGCATTTTAGATAAATGTCAAGTAACAACAGACCCTGTTATAATTGAAGGTAATAAAGCCAAAACAGCCTGTTATGCAACCCGGAAAAATGTAAGTAACTTTGTTTGTTCCAACCAATACAGTCTTTATTAAGGTTGCTTACTGCAGCAACTACTGTGTAATTAAGTGCAAAATGTTGTTAGTCTTTAGTTCTAGATTTTCTTTTCTTTCCCCCCCCCTTTTTTTGTTGTTGTTGTTGTTGTTGTTGTTGTTGTTGTAAGTAGAACTGGAAGATTTTCTTGGATGGTACTAGGCTGTAATCCACTGAAAGAAGTATCATTTTTCTGATGCACTGTGCAGCCAGAGAAGGTTGTGACTATAACGGAAAATTCCATTCTACTTTTGACCACTTCTTCCAGAGAGGCGTGTTACTGGTGTGATTAGAGTAAACTGCGTTCTAAAATCCTCCTTAAGTTTAGTAATTATATGGCTTATCACACTAATATATAAACCTGATAAATAGGTATGAGTTTGTCCCTGTAATAACCTTGAGAATCAGAGAAATGCTACTGTTTCCACCTCGTGGGTGAGGAACAGACCACAGAGTACGTGTTAAAGATGTCAAAAAATTGTTGGTAGGAAATAAGCTTTTCTGAGACTCAATCCAGCTCTTAACTGGAAGACTTTCTTGTTGTTGGCAATGGGTGCCATCCTCCCTTCCCCTGTCTCCCCCCGCCCATTCCCCAATTTTTCCATCTTAAACTGTAGTATTCTTGCTGTGTTTATGTTATAAATAGATTTTATACTGGAAAAAAAGTTATAGACGAGAGGTGCAAGATTTGGTGAGGAAGCTGCAGTAGTCCTCTTTGATGTTAGCATGAATAAATCATGAATTTGGCATGAAATTCAAACTTAGAACTATATATTTTTTTAACTTCAGTGATGTAATTGTTTAAATCATCAAAACTCTCAATGTTGCTGATGACTTTGAAAGAAAGACTGTCTTAGAAAATAAGCTGTGTTTTTTATCAATACGGACTTGTTCCTCTGTACTTGTTCAATCTAGAAATAAGTAGGCATGTTCTTAACTTCTTATTAGCACACAAGGAAAATTCTAGTGCTTGGCCACAAGATTTCTCCAATCCAGTGAGGTCAGTGGAGTTATTATTGAAGAAATATAGCATTACTTTTTAAAATTCAGTTTTCCATTGTAACTTTGTAGTGCAAGAAAAAATCTTTCCCTATAGCCATTTCAGTCTAGCGCTGCTGAAGTGATAATATCTTATGCACATGCTCACAAACTCCCCCCCCCCCCAATTGTAATTTATCTTTTTAGAAAAATAACCTTTTCTTTCGCACACTATCTTCTTGTTTTTCCTTCTGGTTCAGTGTATCTCAAGCAAATGTGAATGCACAGCTGGTTCTTCCCCCCACAGATCCATGTTTATAGCTTCCAAATTCTTTGGTTAATTGTCAGAATATAGGCAACCTACGCGAGCCTGTATAGATGCAGTACACGTACCGTCATGATTACCTTTTGACAGATGTGTGTACGTCCTTACTTAAGAAAGACATTTGAGTTCATTTCATGAAGACAGGGTTCATTCAGATCATTAAATCCTACGCACTCCTAGTTAATAAAACAGAAAATCTGCCTGCACAATGTTGAATTCTCCCTGTGACTCAGAGAACTCTTTGCCTTCCCCCAGCTTGTTGAGTCATCCAGCAGATTGGGTTTTTTTTAATACCAAATTTATTTGGATAGCCTTGAAAGTATTAAGTACAGGGGCTGTATGTGCAAGGTGGATGGTGCATGCCTGCAGAATGTATTATTTTGAAGGTTACGTCAGGATAATATTCCTAGCACCACGGTAAAGTTACATGTAATTATATAATTATTTGTGCAAGTAATAAAGCAAAACATTACTTGTGATCGATTTCAGTGATTTCAGTGTGCCTGCTCATGCGAGAAAACCCTGCTCATAGGAGGATGCCTGGATCTCCTCTGTTCTCTGTTTTGTCCCATGTAGGGTTGGGGTTTTTTTTTCCTCCTTGAATCGGATTTCTGATTTCAAGGAAGCTTCTGTATAGGTTCGCTTCTGCCTCCTCCTTGCCTGAGTGTTATCACGATGTTATAAGGTACTGAATCCTGAGATATTCTAGAAAAATTGGATGCGTCGATCAATTGTTTTGAGATTCCTTTCTCAGAGTCCTGTTAGTAGGTCTGTGTCACAGATTTTAAAGGTTCCCCTTTCATCTCTCTGGGTCATTAATAACGTGAAAAGCCTTGCCTGGTATTCTGTCTCCAGATGTAAGCAATACTCTGAGGAGAAAGGTAAGTCATCTTTTGAATATTAAGTATCAAAATAATGGAAATCACAGGACAATTTTTCTCACCTTTGTTTACTTAGTAATTGAAGCCTCAGCACAGTTTGGACTGATTTCGGTTGTTGTTGTGTCTCACAATAATGCTTGCAAGTGGTGTTTTGAAGTACAATATAAAAACTGAACAGAGAGCACCTTGTTTTGCTCCATTTTTCCCTGGATTTTCTCTTAATGAAAGAGAACATGGAGGTTTTGTAGTATTTTTGCACCTTTTTCCACTGCTGCAGTTTTGTTTCTTCTGGCTTCTCTTTTAATTTTTGTATGCAATATACAACAGTAAACAAAGAAAAGCAGGAGCATTGGAAGGAAAAGCAAAACAAAATAGGCCAAAAGTTGTTAGGTTTTTCAATGTAAAACAGTCAGTATAGTCTTACAATAAATGCTTATTTTTATACTAAAAACCTTTGATTTAAAATGCTCAGTATCATAGTTACTGCATTTTTAAATAGCACTGTTAGGTTTTTCTTCAGAAGAGAACTATATTCCCATAAATACTTTATTGCTTCAAAAATAATGTTTCTGAATGTAATGGCATATTTTAACCTCACAAGAGATACAAATAAAAATGGACATATTGGGTTTACTACATTTCACTGAGGGATGTCTCCTGATAAGTACCATGTGCAAGCAAATCCCCTGCTACTCTGTGATGCTATATGAATGCTTTTTATTCTGCTGCTTTTCTTTCCTGTTAAAGTACAGAAGTATGCTGTAAACTTGCAGTCATTTTTTTTTTTGCTTTCAAATGTAATATACTTTAAGAGCAACAGATGGCACTGTAACAGGGTGTGATTGAGGTAGAATTCCAGATGTTGGTGCAATACATCTGTGCAGCCATGTGAGACAGGGGCAGGGATAGGCCCTTTATACGGATAACTACGTGAAAATTGAAAGTACCATTTAAAAATCCGTTTTCTGCTGTAAATGAATTGAAAACATTCAAAATCATATGAGTGAGTTGAACTTCCAAATGAATAGAAATATACTAAAACATGGCTAATTAAAATTGAGATTAATACAACATTTCCAGTTTTTCTTTACTGGATTCTTTTCTTATCACTTGTGTGATCTGGAGCTGCCTGTGTTCATCTTATAATCACTTGTTCCTAATTTTCTTTTTCCCTCTGTAGAGTTCTTCTTGTAAAGTAGCTACAGAAAATATTGGGGGGAGAAAAAAAAAGAAAAAGAAAGTTTGGCTGATTTTTCTAAAATTTATCCACAGTTTATCCACTACTTCTTCCTCTTCCCCTACAAAAATGCTAAAATGCACTTTTTGAGCAGTTAGTCAGTTGATTCCTTGATTTTCTTTGCTGGAAATTCCCTTGCTAATTATATAAATGCCGAGAGAAGGCTGCAGCTGCTGCCACTAGGACTTTAAGCTAGTGGCCCAAGGCTTTGCCATCTGTGATACTGGGTGCATGATGTGGCCTCTAGGCACAGGGAGAAAATATCTCCAAAGCTCAGGAGTATGAGCAGCACTGACAGATTAATTCATTGGGTTGCTGAAAGCATGGGATACCTGCATTTTAAATCATAGTTTTTACTTTGACTCCTGCATAGTTAATTGACTTTTGGTTTCTGCCTGCCTTGCCCCAAATGTGAAAAAGATGCTATTTTCTTTTTTAGTATGCAGCTGTAATGATTTTCTTTATACTGTGCATTTAAATTTGTGTATATCTATGTATTTCCACTTGGGTATAGGAATGGAGGTGTACCTACTTAAAAAAACAAAATACTTAATAAGAGTGCATGAATAGCTGCCTAACAGGCTTCAGGTCTCACTGTAGTTAAAAAATGATACACAGAAAGTATTCACATCTCGGGAAAGAAACTGGCACACACATCTGTGTTCCACTTCTGTGGATTATGACTAGAGTCATAATTTTTTATTTATTTTTTTTTAAAAAAGAAACAATTTAGGAATTTGTTTGAGAAGTCTCTGAAAGAAGTAAATCCATACACATTCTGATGTTATGGTGAGATAGATGTAACCAGTAAGGTTACAGACCTATTATTTTGAACTTTTAGCATATATTTCTGGATGAGTCAAGACTGGTTTAAAATTTAAAGCCATTTTCTCTGTTCATGAGTTTTAGAATCTACTTTAGCAGAAATCATATGTACACAAAAAGGCTTGTGTGTGTGGAGGGGAATAATTAAGGCAAAGAAAGGCCTTTAATACCTTGTAATAATTTAAAGAGGTGCATTTTAAATGCTGGAACTTGGAGAAGGAGGCAAGAAATGCAGATTTTAGAAGAAACGTACGTAACTGAAATCAGATTTTGAGCTTTGATGTCTGGATGTATTTTCATGTCTTCCATCTTCGCCTCAACAAAAGTTTGTTGTTATTTTCTCAGAGCAGTTTCTTCATGTTCCCCAGTCGTTCTTCCAGCTGCAGAAACAGCAAGGAGAATGCAGTGACCCTGCCAGTTTTTGAGTGCTTCTGACAACCTGTATGGGAAGATTTTGTCTTACTGTATTTTCTTCCGCTGAAATGGGAGGAGAGTTCTTTCTCTGTGTGGCTGGGGGAAAGGAATAAGAGAAGAAAGGTTCCTGTATGTCTTTAAACTTGCTATTCTTCCTTTTCTTTGATTTTCTAGTCTCAATTGTTTCTTCCAATTCAGAAGAATTTTTGTGTCTTAACAGTTTTTTTCATTTCTTTTAGCTACAAGCAATCTCAAGTCAAATCCCAAAGTGCTCCCTAGTCGTCCCTTCCACTTGCACACTATCCCTTTTATGCAGTGAACTTCATTTCCCTAAGTATTTTTCTCGGATGAGGTAATTTTTCTTCATAAGAAAACCTCATACTCTCCTTAGACTGCACTGGAAACTGATAAAATAATGTTCTTTTTTTACAATAATCATATTACCCTATGTGGGAGAAGCTGGTGATTTGCAAGGAAAGGTTTACTTTTTCCTAGCAGTTTTCTTTTTTTTTAAGAATATAAGTGGGATCTGAGTTACTCCAGGAATTCTTTTAGATTCTGTAGGGTCACTGTTTGCCACATGAAAGGAAACTCCAAGTGCTTCAGTAAATAACGTTTTCTAATTTTTGACTTGGAAAAGTTTCTTTTGGCTTACTACTGGTGCGGTAGCAGTAGTAGAAACCATGATTCGTCTGTCTTACATGAGCTGCTGGTTGCTTATTCTGGTAAGAGTCTCCCACAGCCTCTCACGGGGGTGTGCAGAGAGCCTTGGAGAGCCATTCGCGCCTTGCAGAGCGTCCGTGGCTCTGCAGCAGGGTGCACGTAGCCTCGGAGCTCCCGTGGGCACGTCCGTAGCACACAGATGGGCTTCGTGAGGGCTCTCCCGCAGGGAGTGGGAGGTTGTAGGGTGAGCGCGGGCAAGTGCCGGGGGAATCCAGGAGCTGCTCCGAGTGTAACGTCTCGCTGAGTGGCAGCGTCACGTTCTCGTCGTGACCGGACTCAACCCAGCCCTTACTCATTCGTCTGCCGTTCCAGCTAGGTCTCCTGACTGTATCTGAGGATAATGTGACGCCGTGGTTTTGGTTGCAGGTTTTGTGCTTCTGTTGAGTCTTTGTATGTTTAACTAATTTCTATTTTCTCCTTGAGAGTTTTGATACATGAACAATTGTCTTGCTTTGTAATGTTAATTCTGTTTATTTGGGGTTTCATCGGCTTACTTTGTCTCTCACTGCTTTTCTTTTCTTTTTCTCAGAAAATTTTTCTTCTGCTGACTTGGTGTAAAAAAAAAAATCTTTGTATGAATCTTAACTGAAGGTTATTCAAAAGTCCTCAGTATCGTGTCTGTTACAGCAGGCAAAGGGACTCGCAAATCATTCTCCATGCAAGCATTTCTCTTTTAAACCACTTCTAATTCCCTGACAAGGTCTTCAGAGGTGAAAATGAAACTATAGCTGGTGCTTTATCTTCCACATCTGGCTCAAGTTCAAGTAATTAGACTGAAACCATATTTGCTTCCTCTCCTTTAGATAAATCTTTTTGCTTTTTCACATTTTCTTGAGCCAGAGAGGAATCTTTTGTATCTCTTTCCTTTTGGGAGAGAGCTTTCTTCTTGTCCTTTATTTCATTTATTTCATCTGGTTGTTCCTCCTCGGCCGGTTTGCCGTTGTGCAGGAAGTCGCAGCAGTAACAGAATGTTTAGTTTTGCTTTGGAACAAGTATTTCAGATATTGTGAAAAAATGTGATTGAAAAAGATCAAAAAATCTAGAAAACCTTTTCACCTCTCAATATTAAATGGGAAAGAAGTGATATATTTGGAAAAAGAAGAGTATAGATAAAATTGGTTGAAAATTTTCCAAATTTGCATGTTTCACACAATTAGTTTTGAGTTTATGGAAACCGTATTCTTAGAAATACTCTCCTCTGACAAGTCCATGAAAACTGCTGTGTAGAATAAAGAGAAGTTTGATGTATTATATCATTATTTTTGCGATCCGCCACATATTGATAATTTCAAATTTGACCTTTTGTTAGCGGACTTCTTGTGGGACTTAGGGCAGCTGAGGAAGGAATGGTGGTAGAATGATCCCTCATGTGAGGGAGAGTAAAAGCCAGGATGGTTTCTACTCTTAATGGGAGTTTTTTGTTTTTTGTGTCCTAGTGCACAGAAAAAAAAAGACTTTTTTCTGGAAAGGGAAATGGGAGAACCCAAGTTAGTTCTCTGCTTTTGAGCAAATTCAAACATTAGCAATGTTTTCTAAATCTTACTTGGCTATTATGGGAGAAAAGTGTTCCGGGAACTTTTGAGGTCTCCCTTTTAGCCAGTTCTTTGTTTCATTTTCAAAGAAAATTTAGTTACAAAGGAAAATTTGACTTGTCCCTTGAGTATTTTTCTATAACTGTAATAATCTTTGTAATGTCCTCGTATAAGTAAGGAGTGTTCCTGGTTTTGGAGCATGTGGATATTTACTGAAATGTGCAAACTCCCACTGGGCTGTTCAGAATATCTACTCATGAATGAAAATTGATATATTCATGAGGCCTGACATCTGTTACGATTGGATATTTACAGTTTGTGTTCCCTTAATAGCCCTCAGGAGATAATAGAGAAGACTGCTTTTTCCTTTTATGTGTATGTGCTTCTGTAGGTAGGTAGTACATTAGAAATATTTCATTGTTGCTAGTAGTCCTTGTTTTGCTGATTTCAATTTGTTACATCCATTAAAAGAAGAATGAATGGTAGATTAATAGTTATATTTTGTATTTTTATTTCAGAATTTTTTTTGCATTTGGCAAACTTGGCAATAGCTGGTGCCTGTTCTGCACTGAACTGTATCTGTTCTTTCTCTGGAAAGGCAGAGCTTCAGGGATGCAATAAGTACATGACTGTACTCCAAGAGACAGGAAATAATATTATTTTCAGAGCCAGTTGGAGATGCCAGTCATCCTCGAGGTTGAATCTTATATGAATTTGCTCTTGGAAGTAGCAGCTCCTTATGTTGCACTCAGTGACTTTTATTCCCTATTTTTGTCCTATTAACCATGTGCTAATACCTTTATAAGCCTTGGATCAACAACAATAACAAACAGCTGAATCTGAAAATATTAAAGAAACAGCCAGGACTGAAGCACAACTCTAAACACTTATGCTCTATAAAAAAATGTAAAAATCGTCCGTTGAATGTTAAATGCACTTGCTGAGAGGTACTGGTATGAGACATCAGTTTGTACAGATCGTTGTTTGATATTTAGCCTCAGTGATCAGGAGAATCTGATCAGTGAGGACCAGGTACGTATGAAGGTTGTTCAGTGTGAATACTACTGGCAGTTTTTAATTGAGTTAAAGATGAACTGACAGCCCCTAGTTGAAATGTGGGCAAGACCTTTTAAGAACATAATACACTTTGCTCATGGTATCGAATGTTTTACTTTTTCTTGTATGATCTGGAAAAAAAGGTGAGGGGGACCACAACAAACATATTTAGGGAGAGACTGGCCAAGACTGTGAAATGGACTTTCATTATGTCTATGGGAAGTGACTTCATTTTTCCATGGTCTCTTTCCACAGTCTCATTCTCAAAGGTGAGGTTGTGCTCCTCCCCTGACAACAAAGAAATAGTTGCAATTAAAAAAATGAAAGGATATTTTTGGATCCAGTGCAGAAATTCAGTTCTTGGCTATATGCCTCTTTCTTCTCTGTACTCTTCATAAACTATACCTTTATTAAATGTTAAGAACGGAGTCTGTATTCTTACGCCAAATGTCACAGATGCTTCAGAAGTGTGTAACACCTTTTTTTATCAGTTTCTTGACATTGAAATATATTTTCAAAGGAGTCTGCAAAGCTCTGTTCCCAACGCAGTCTGCATATTAAAATGAATGTGTCAGTTCTCACATTAATATGTGCAAGCAGGTACTTAAGGACACAGATGACCTCCTGCATCCCAATTCAGCATTTGCCTAAAAGGTGTGTATCTTGCTGTCTGCCAGGTGGTTTATCCTTATACTTGAGAATCTTCTGTATGCATTTCAATGTTGTGGGTCTTACACATATAAAGAAAAAAAAAAAAAAACACTGCATAAGCTGGAAAAATGAATATGTAGTAATGGTTTTCTTCAAGGGAAAATACTTCTCAAGATATTAAAAACATCTTACATTTTTTTCACTTCCAGTTCAGTAGTTAAGATGAAAAATCTGAGTTTGAGGTTTATAATAATTCATGGAATTGATGAAAGTTGCATAACAGGAATTCAAAATCTTGATTCGAATTTCAGTGCTGATGTTGTCTGTACATATTAAGTAGAGACATGAAAAATGCTCTGCCTCTGGAGTGTTTTGAATTCAACCTACACCTTTGGGACAAGCTTTCCTTCTCTGTTCTGTGCTGTGGTGGCTTAGTTTTCACCAGTTCTCTAGTGCTGGTGAACCAATTTTGCTTGTTCAGTGCCGTGCCCTGTAAGATAGCACACTTAACTGTATACAGCCAGAACATGAACATGTCACGTTTTAGCTTAGCAACTGTGCTCTCCTCATATTTCTTCAGTTAAGAAAACAAATTAAAAAGAAAACAGAATGCCACCACGCTGTGATTTGCTATTTCTGCAACTTAAAATACACAGAAATCATTCACCATATTTTATTTTCAGTGTGGGATTAAAATATTGGTTCTCAGTGACTTCAGTATTTGTACAGTGGGATAATCTTTTCAGTTGAGTCCTGTAATAAAAAGTCCAGTTATTATCACTTATGAAGGTAAGCCCGTCTGATGGTGGATCTTGCTTTCCAAGAGCTGAACTTCACTGATTTCATATCTCTCCAATGACTGTTTAGGAGCATAAAATAAATTAACACATCAATTGAGATTTAGATGTAGGAAAAATTAAGTATGCGATGGGAGATTAAATCATTATTTGGAATGGAGGCAATTAGTAATCATTTTTAATGCTTCTTACTCCATAAAACAGGGCTTTTAAACACCTTTTAATTTCTGATACAAATAATATTTATGTCTATTCATATATTCTGATACCTGCTGGAGGCCTATGCAGCGTGTAAGGAAGGGCAACATACTAACTGCATATTTTTATAAAGTAGATTCTGTGAACTACCACCCTGAAAGTAAGGAGATTCTGTAGTTGAATGTAGATCTGACCACAAATACTACAGATTGGTGGAGAGACATTATTTTAACATACACAGGGGACAGGTAGTAATGTGTTCACAAGACACTGAGTACATTTCATATTTGTCAAAATTTCAGGTTGATTTAGTGTGAGTAGTCTAAAATCTAAGTCTAAACAGCCCTTTTAAGCTTATAGTTCTGTGGTTCCGTTTACAGCCAATCCGTTCTTTTCTTGTATGTGATACTTGGCAATTTTTTGCCTCAGTGGTGAAGAACCATTTCAAAAAACAGTTTTCATTGTCACCAAGGCACGAATAATATATTTTGTCCCAGAGAAAATAAAAAAGTGAGCAACTCAAATACAGAAATGGGACAGTGTTGCGGGCAACAGAGAGGCCGAGTCACTAAAACATGAAAAGGGAGGATGCCTAACGGGGAAGCATAGGAGAAGGACGGCAGCTAGGTAATGAGAGCTGAAAAACATAGTTTTTAAATAGGAGGTCAAGGAAGGCACGTATGAGGCAGAAATTCAGGCAAAAAGTTCTTATCTTCTTGTGAGGATCCTAACTACGAGATATAAATCCAGCAATGTGAAAGGCTCTTCTCCTGTCCCTGCCAAAGGGGAAACAAGGACAGGAAAAAAAAAGAAAGAAAGAAAGAAAAAAGAAAAAGAAAGTACACTTCTAATTCCCAGGTAGGAGGAAACTACAGTCCTCAAATACCATGAAGTTAAAATCAAAATGAATAGTGGGAAGATCACTCCCAGCACTTGGCTTCTTTAGTATTTAACAATTGAGATTTGTAACTCCAGGAGAGTGAGACCAGCCAGCCTCAGAGTGTAAATTGCATGCTCTTTTTTAACCGTAGCTCTCCGTATTAGCTCCTTGATGCTGGCAATTTAGGCCATGTCACGTTTTCTACATGCACGTAGAAAGCCCTGCTGAATTCTCAATTACCACTGTGTATTTCAGAAGCAGCAGACAGCTCTGCAGTGATTTGCCAATAATCCTAACTCAGGCAAGGCGTTCTTGGGGAATTCATTATCATACTGCATTCTTTGTACAAGAGAATTTAAGAAAATCAATTATCTCAGTTAAGATAAGGGAAAGAACCTTGAGCTTGGATGAAGCCTTAATTTTGAAGATAAACTTTGACTCACGTATCAAAATAATGGAGATCTCTAAATCCATGTAAAAAAGGAGACCTTCCTCAGCTGATGCTGTAGCTGAACTGGCCATAGGTATACGATAGAGTAGTGTTTTCTTCAGTATACGGCTTCAGTGCAAAAAATAGCACCTGTGGGAAATTAGATCTTATTCAAAGTCCTTTGAAGTCAATGAGAAAACTCTCGTTCACTTAGTGGATGGATGCGTTCTTATTTTTCTCAAGTCTGAGACAATACTTTGTACTTCTGTAGAAGCTTAATTTTATGCTGTATCCACATTACCCACCCAATTTTCTTTCATAAGATGAGCTAGTTTATATTAGTTTAATAAACTGTGGGAAAGATTTCCAGCAGGTTATTGATGTTGTAAATGATGTCTCGAATCACATTAGTTGAGTTTGCAATTACTAGTGTTTCACTGGCACACATCGGCATGTACATATTGCTTTTTTTGTTGGTTGGTTGGCCAAAGCTGGATTTGCTTGTATCAGACAGATGAGCCTTGCACTCCTTGTAAGCTTAAGCCTATGTTCTTAGAAGACAGATGAATTGAGCCACATATCACTACTTTTTTTTTTCTTTAATATTTTTCAAAAAGAACTTGAAATACCACATTCTGCCTTTAATACCTATGACAAGGAAAAAGTAGGTAGTGAAGGAGACCAAGCAAAAGATTAAATAAGAAGGGTTACAGCAGTGTTGAGTGTTATGTTCTGTGATACATTCCCAACTTACTTCGCTCTTACCTTGAAAATTGTATTCTTAATTCACAGCAGTTCTTCACACCTTGCGCATGTGCATTATTGTAGGTGATATTAAGAAGGTTATATATAACTTGACAAGCTTGTTTGTTTTGAAGGGATCTTAATTTCAGACCTAACAGCCCCGAATGTTTCCATCTTCAGCAAAATTTTTGTTTCCATTGCTTCTCTTCCAGAAGTTTGAGGCTTTTTTTTTTTTTTTTCTCTTGTGTGATTAATGCTGTTCATTATCCTGACATTAAAGAAATTAAAATGTAAAGCCTGTTACGGGACAGCAGTGACAGTTTTGACATTAACAAAATATTAACTTTATTTCAGTCAGACACAATCAGTTACACATAATTTCCAAGATATGCCCTTTTACCCATATAATATCTAGAATCAAGCTGGATATTATAAATTAAATGAGAATGATTGTCTGAGATTTTCTAATAGTGGTTATTTCAGAAAGGGGAAACAAAGACTGTTTGTAGTGGCAGAGTGCTATGTAATTAAGAAGTGCAGCATAAGGGGCAGGAGACCTACATGGGTGAGCAAGGAGCTCTTGGCCAAATACAGACAGAAGAAGAAAATACACGGAATGTGGAAGAGGGGGCAGGCTACTTGGGAGAACTATAGGAATGCAGTCAGAGTATGTAGAGATGCTGCGAGGAAGGCCAAGGCCCATCTGGAATTGAGTCTGGCAAGGGATGTCAAGGACAGCAGGAAGGGCTTCTTCAAATACATCAGCAGCAAGAGGAGGACTAGGGAAAATGTGGGCTTGCTGCTGAATGGGGCGGGGGCCCTGGTGACAACATCCTCCTAGATAAGCTCAGGAAGTGTGGGTTAGATGAGTGGACAGTGAAGTGAATTGAGAACTGGCTGAAAGGCAGAGCTCAGAGGGTCGTCATCAGTGGCACAGAGTCTAGTTGGAGGCCTGTGTCTAGTGGCGTCCCCCAGGGCTCAGTCCTGGGTCCCATCCTGTTCAGCTTATTCATCAATGATGTGGATGAGGGGACAGAGTGCCTCCTCAGCAAGTTTGCTGATGATACCAAGCTGGGAGGAGTGGCTGACACACCAGAGGGCTGTGCTGCCATTCAGAGAGACCTGGACAGGCTGGAGAGCTGGGCAGAGAGGAACCTCCTGAGGTTCAACAAGGGCAAGTGCAGGGTCCTGCACTTAGGGAAAACTAACCGTAGGCACCAGTACAAGGTGGGGGCTGACCTGCTGGAGAGCAGCTCTGCAGAGAAGGACCTGGGAGTGCTGGCGGATGACAAGTCGACCATGAGCCAGCACTGTGCCCTTGTGGCCAGGAAGGCCAATGGTCTCCTGGGGTGCATTAGGAAGAGTGTTGCCAGTAGGTTGAGGGAGGTGATCCTGCCCCTCCACTCAGCCCTGGTGAGGCCTCATCTCGAGTCCTGTGTCCACTTCTGGGCTCCCCAGGACAAGAGACACATGGAGCTATGGAAGAGAGTCCAGCGTGGGGCTACGAGGATGATCAGAGGGCTGGAGCATCTGCCCTACGAGAAATGGCTGCGAGAGCTGGGCCTCTTCAGCCTGGGAAAGAAAAGACTGAGCGGGGGATCTTATCAGTGTCTGCAAATATCTTAAGGGAGGGTGTCAAGAGGATGGTGCTGGAATCTTTTCAGTTGTCCCATGTTACAGGACAAGAGGCAATGGACAGAAACTGAACCACAGGAAGTTCCTCCTGAACGTGAGGGGGAATTTCTTCCCTGTGAGAGTGATGGAGCACTGGCACAGGTTGCCCAGAGAGGTTGTGGAGTCTCTTTCTCTGGAGATCTTCAAGGCCCGCCTGGACACAACCCTGTCTAACATGCTCTAGGTGACCCTGCTTGAGCAGAAAGGTTGGACTAGATGATCTCCAGAGGTCCCTTCCAACCTTATCGATTCTATGATTCTATGATAATTTTGCTAATCACATTTTTTGTAAGGGTAAAGAAAGTATAGTATATTTGGAAGGAACCTATTAGCTCAAAGCCAGGTGAAACAAGATGCATTGAATGGCATCAAAGAAACTTGGCAACTTTTGCTTTCTCAAGTTAAACATTCAGTCCTGCAGCTGGGATTAATTTTCTGCAGTTCCCTCACAAGCAGGTTTCTGAGGTCCCCCAAAGTCTAGAGCCCTGTACGCCAGGTGGCTGCACTGAGGAAGCATCAATATGTGTAATGTAAGGTGACTGCTAGCCTGTCCACCTGCACCTTGGCTAACGTTTGACTTGCCACAATCTTGGAAAGAAATGAAGCGACACAAAACAAAGGGGACAAGTGTTTGCACACAGGTCTTGGGAGCCAACGATACTGTGAGATTATAAGGTGATGAATTGCCATGCTGTAACAGCTTTTAAGCCTTTCTTTGAACTCACAGCTGAGACTAAGGTTTATCTTAGCAATAAGCACGGGTACATGGGGGAAGGAGGGGATGAGTGTGTGCGCACATGGTATACATGCATAAACATATCTGAAAAATAGTAATTTTGTGAGAGTGTAATTTCTTCCAGAATATTAACTTTTTTGTTAGGAAAAAACAAAACCAAAAAACAGATGTTTCAGTGGCGTCCCAGGCTAAATTATTCGCACTATAAGAGCAAATTCCCTTTCTGAAAACAAATGATTATTTTTCTCTCTATTTCAATTTTTATTCTTTTCATGTGTCCTGATTTCATATGTCCTCTTCTAGCCTCCGTATTGTAATTTGTTTCACAGAATTTTTCCCGAGATAGATAAGAATGGCTTCACTCTGAGATCTGAAGTAAGATATGTGGCCCAATGGTGGATAACGGATATGGGCTTTGGCTTGTAGCTCTGATTTGCCTTTACTTTAATGCCCTCAGAAAACACTGATGTGCTGTATTTTTGAACTAGGCAGCTTTGCTGTTAACAAATATTCCTAGATCAGGATGATGCTAGAGAGTGCTTGCTTGTCTTATTGAATAATACTAATCTTGAATATGTATGCTTGGTAAATAATAATAATAAAAATGATTCAGATTAATCTTCTGCTATGTTGGTTCCTAAGTGATTTTCAGAAACAACTTCTGCCTCTGGTACTGTGTAGTAAAACCATTATCCTACCATACAGTGCGATAATGACAGAACACATGCCGTGTAATGTAAACTTGCAACCCGGTCCCAGGCAGATGTTATTAGGCTGTCATCTTTTCAGGCAGTGGCAGTGGAATAAATAAATAAATAATCCCTTCCCCTTCCCCCTCTCTCACGTAACTACAATAAAAACTGAATTCATATCTATAAAATGATTTTTGCATTGTTTGAGGCTTTTTGTCCTTTAACAGATTCTTTCTTATTTAATTTTGTTTTCCTTATCTGACCAAAGGAAGGCCAATTCAGACTGTAGGTAATCTAGTGAATAATGTGACCTCACTTTCTGGTGGGGAGGGAGGAAGGAATTTGCTTGCTTTGGAAACCAGCCTTCTTGGTAAGAGGGGAGAGCTAGCTGGATGGTAGCAGAGAAGCATGTCATAAGTAGAGGACTCTTGCAAACCCTCAGCATCAGGGTGATTTTTTTTTTTTAAGTTTCAGAATCCCTTTATTTTAAAAATCAATTATATAGCCATATTGACTATGGCTATATTATATATTGACATTTACATTAAGTGATCAGTTATGGAAAATGAAGGTCTCTTTCCAAGCTCATCTCTGTTCTGTGAGAATCACAGCACTGTGCGCTTTCTCTCAGCCTTGCCCTGCTTGCAAGGTGCTTAACAGATGCTTGATAAGTACATTGCACTATGAAAATGCATAAATCCAACAGTGAGCTTTGTTTAAGTTACCGTAATTTACCACACACAAGGAAATGTGTTGGATACGTACATAGCTGCATACATACATAGTAATTTCGTAGTGTTCCTTAAGTAGCTGTTATGCGTACACAAACTTTTCAGTTTTGGAAGTAACTTTCTGTTGCAGCTTGAATATGAGTAATAATATGAATTGCTCAAAGAAAATTTCTCCAGCTGTCATGTGAAGGCACCTCTTTGGCCTGTATTTTGAATGTTTGCATTGAGTTTTCTCTCCTACAGTATACTGAGTGCTTTTTCTACTCATATAAAGATGAATTATCAGATCCACAGAGATCGAGGGCTAAAAGCTTTATCCAAATTTCATGCAGATGCATACCCCCAGTGGGCCTGGTTTGCTTGTTGTATGACTAATTGCTAGAGGAGAAGATTAGGATTCGGGTTCTCATTAAGGCTTCCACACCACTCCTGTTTACAGTGCCTATTCCCTCGCACATTTTGAAGCGAGCCTGCTGCTGGAAATACAGCTCCTGTAGCACATGAAGTGGAGCGAGGTGCTGCCAGGGCGCTGCTCGAGGCTGTGCCCGGTCATGGGGCAGCACTGCGAACGTTTGGCCAAAGCGGGAGGGTCTGCCGGGCTGCGCAGCTGTAGGTGCTTTACTCCAAACGCTAGTCAGGCATCAAATCTTTAAAAGACAAGTACGGAGGGGTGGGGGGGACTAAATGAATTAGTACTGCCAAGAAAAGATTTGGTAGCCTGTAGGATTTATCTATAGCTTCTGATAGTTTACCCAGCTGCAGGGATAGAGCAGACCTTTTTAAACGAGGAAATCCTCACTTTGGCAAGGAGACAGGAAGAAGATCCAACATTCTGCCCTGAATCAGCTCAATTTCAGCAGTGCTGGAGGGAAGGTAAGTGTTTATTATAAAATATTTACTGCCAAATGATTATTTAACATTCTAAATATTCTGAAGTGATGGGCCAGGACAAGACCCTATGACAAAATATTTAAAGTGGTTGTGCCAATTTGGGACAGAGGTGGGGAATGTGACTGACCTAGGTATATCAGAAGTCTTGCTATGAAAGCATAAAATATGATCTGAGAGGGGTGACTCCTGAAGATTTCTATCTAATTGCCTCAAAATCAGGAGTTTCATCATGGTTTTTGAGAGATATTTCTCCTAAAAGCATATCTGAAAAATCAAGCCCTTCCATAATTTTCTCCTAAATCTAAAGTGACTTTGCATGCACAAGTATTGCTGGGGCATGCTACATAATATTCTATGAACTGGAATTATGTGGTCTTCTGTAGTTTGTCTTTAAGAGAACAGTGTTTTCTGCCTATTGTGTAAGAGAAAAGAGCACAAGGAAGTGATGACCAGTTGTATGGATATATTATAAAGCTCTTCAAAAAAAGCTCATTTTGGAGAGATGTGACTTTTTTTATTATTATTATTATAAAAACAGCTTATCTTTGTGCAAGAAGGTGCCACAGTGCCTAATTTCTAGTGAGGCCATTAAAATGGTAGCAGGCTTGTGGGACATTTTTACCAAATATAACTTCCTTACTTTTCATTGTGAATTAAAGTAGCCATAGAGCTCCCCTAGTGATTTTTCAGCTACTCTTCCAGGTCTTATGGCTGAGGTTTCTACCTCATCTCTCTCCCAACAGGATGTGGGACTGTGAACTGGTCACTCAGCACACCTAAAGAAATGGAAAACTTTGCTGGGAGAGAACAGGGATGAGCAACTGGATGGTGATGAGAGGGACGGGGCAGGGAGAACTTGTGACCAGTCATTGATGGAATAGGTTTTGGTTAGAAAACCTGTATTAGAGGTCTTCCTTCCTGCTTATTCTTCAGTGGTGCTGAATATTGAAGCAGTTGTCTACTTTGCCACGTTCTGAGAAAGCACAGATCTCCACAAGAAAGGACCCCTCCCCTCCCCCCCAAAATTAGTGATTAACTGTGTTTAGAGCAGAAAATGAACACATCTTGCAATTCCAAAGCATGTATATAGAAGACACAGGTTCATAACCAGCTCTGGTCAGGGCTTTTTCATTTGATACTTATTTTAAAAAATACTAGTTAATTTTAGTGAATTACTACTGAAATAATTTGTTATGCAAACATCCTATTTTCATGCTTTCCATTTTTTTCAAATACATGATTTTATATTTCAAATTTTAATAAAAGTTACACTAGGAAACAGTTAAAATGGAGAGGGGAGAAGAAATGAAGAAATAGTTGCTTAGGCTGAACTAGTCTGTTTCTTTTTTCTAACTGACTTTTTGGTTAATGGGAAGTGTCTACATTTTTCTCACAAATTACAGTGGAAATGTTTTACCTTGAACTTCAGCAGGTAGAAAAATTGTTTATAGATCCTCCTTTATGGATGGAAGTGACCTGGTTGTTCAACTGATCAAGTTCCTTACAAGATCAGAATTTGGTTCAAAGTGTGAAAAAATAACTTCACATAATCAGGACCTAGTGGAAATGCACACACTCCAACAACTTCACACAACAGTAGTCAGCTGAGATAGTTGTCAAATGATAGATATTCTTAGACTGTTTTATGCTGACCAGGGATATTTTACTTAAATGTACTTATTATTACTATCTATTTTAATGTACCTACTTATGAATGTTTCTTTTTTATTATGGACTGAATGAGACTCCTCATGTTTGAGGAGTTCTGTCAAGGGGGTTGCTTGAACTGCCTCTGACCTTCTGACTTTGCAATTTATTTAAAAAAACAAAAATGACTTTTACCTTTTACCAGCAAGAGCTTATTATGCTTCTGTAAGATCTCTTATCTTTCTGCAAGAATTTTCAGACCAATATAGTAATAACTTTATTTCATGCATTGCATTCTAAAATAGGTGAATGAGATTAAAATACTGGAAAGCGTGTGCATGCGCACTCTTGCTCTCTCTGTGTGATTATTTTACAGCTAGAGTGTAACTATACTGTGAACTATAAGTCATATATACTATGAACTACTAATCTGTAATTTCACTTGACTCTGTACTGTAGCAGACTAAATATTGGCTATGTGCAGGTTCAAAATGTTGATCAGTTCTAGTCCTTTCTGGACCAAAACTATAATCAGTAAACAAATTGAGTTGTGTTGAATTGGTCTTCCAAGCATTAATTCAAATTATAAAAAACTAATAATCAACAAAATTAAATGAAAAAATAGTCTTTTTATAAAATCTATTGACATACATGGTTCTGATCGCTTTGCTAAGGAGGCAGGTTTTTGTAAACCTTTCAATTTCAGTTGTTTGACTTTTGTGTAAATTGGAGAACAAATACAGTGGTATGAGAAAGTAAGGGGAAACCAAATGTTATTAAATTGTTTGAAATAAAGTTATTATTGATCCCAGTGAAAAGTGCATCTCTGGATTATCTTTGGCAGTAGAAATAAGCTTACAAGTAATCTCTCCCCTGAGGACCTTAACTTTGTGCATGTTAAATTAGTAAATTATATTAGTAAATGGGACAAGGAGAGTTTGGAACTTGTAGGGGAGTTAAAGTGAGCTCTTTAAAATGGCACAGGAAACCTGGAGCCATGTAGAAATGGAGCTGGGTATTCTTACAGCATATCTGTGAGAGGGGAGTTAATGGCAGGAGTAATCCACATCAGTAGGGAAGAGCTGCGCCAGAGGGAATTTCTAAAAGGCAAACCATGAGTCAGAGAAATGGAAGCAGAGAATTTGTAAATTGTGTTTTAAAACTCTCTTCTCCACACACTACTAAATAAAGACTGATGAGAAGCTTGGGCAAAACTGACCCGTGTGAAATATCTTGCACATCTGTCACCTTTCCCTAGTGCTCTGGGACAGGGAGTGTTTAAATCAAAAGATTGGCTCAAGGCTCAGGGTGCAACAGGATTGTAGGAGATGATCTTAGCAATGGCGCTGGGAGTTTGTGCACCCAGAAATGGGTGGCAGGGTATCCAGAGCGTGCTGAGCGGTCTGGGTGAAGAACAGAGCTGGATTTCAGCCAGATTCTTCAAAGTTCAAGGGACCATGCATTGCCATCCAGCCTGAAAGTCTGCCCCCAAAAAGGGGCACATAACCAGATCTGTGAAAGCAACATTGTCTGTCTTCAAGTGTTTCTGGTATTTTCTCTCTATTTCTGTGAAAGGAGATGGGAATAATACTCCTTACTCTCCCTCTGGACTAACAGGAAAAGCTGAAGATAAACAAGGTTGAGAAATGGCTCAATTGTCTGTAATGAAACAAATGCTCTCAGTGGACACTTTCATTTTACAGCTATTACCCTTAGGACCCTCCTTATTCTCTGAACTAGCTTTTGCTGATGATTAAAGTCTTGACTGATCATTATTCTCTGTGGTACTTTGACAGGATTTATGGCTTTGAAGTGGTTGTCACATGTATTGCTAAACTACTTTACTCCTTTTCTCCTGCCCTGAGACCTCCCACAACCAAAAAGAGCTGGATGAGCTAGAGCTTTAACGAAACTGAAACTGTAGGAGCTTTATCAGGGAAAAAATTATTTGAGACCTGATTTAATACAGAGACAAGCTGCAAAAAGACAGAATCACAATGTTTCGGGTGATTATTCCTGGCTAAAGTTTAACGTTACTGTTTGTGAAAGTATTTTTTTTTTTTTTGTGTGCTTTATGTTAAGGTTGAAGTGAATAAGAGTCTGGGACAAATCTGCAAGGGAAGTTACGTCTATTTTTTTCTGTGAACAAAATAAGAAAGATTTTTTTCATTGGACTAAGGTTAAGAAAAAAGTGAAACTGAGTATGAAGATGCACATTAATATCAAGTAATCATGTACAGAACATAATATTTGGGGTACTACACTGTGTACATACACTAGAAGATGCTCCTTTTGAGAAACTGTGCCATAGGATTATATCCAAAGAGCTCAGCTGTAAAGTCAGTAAACTGAATCACCCAAAGTACAGATATGTCATGGGAGAACTAAGCCTGTCTTCATTGGCCCTGACCAAACCTGCGGCTCCTGTGATGCAGAGCAACTGAGGCAACAGGAACGGGGCATTGCTGAGTCGCTCTCTCCTCGTGGAACGAGTAAGCAGAATAAATGGCAAAAGTACTTTTGATACCTTTAAGGTAAGAAAGGCTCAGGTAGTATGAAGTTGCTGCTTTGGGAAAATGGTGAAAATGAGGAAGGGAAGTTTTGCCATAGTCTACTTCTGAGCTGCTCACTTGAGAGGGAATTGCATGTCTTTTCATATCTCTTCAACAAATGGACAAAAAGAGCATTTAGTCTGCAGGACAAACAAGAGACTGCTGTGATGAGGATAGAAACCAGCATTTTCAAGCCCATTTTCAGGGTACTGCATCTGTAGGGTAGTTTAGCTAGCTCTTCACTCCCCAAAGTGCCTGACGTTAGCATGTGTGTGGAAAGCGAGTACTTTGTTCTTGACCATTCTTTGCTCTTGTGGTAGTCACTTAGGCAAGTAGATGCTGCTGCTGTCAGTGTAGTTTCGTGATGTTTTCTCTAGCAGCTGCTGAGTAGTTTCTCAGCTGTGTTGACAGAACGGTTTGTGAGGCTGTGCTGCGTATGTTGTGTCACCAAATAATGTAGGCTAAACAAAACTTTTAGAGGTGGTAGGGCTGACCTCCTAGAAGGCAGTGGGCTACCACAGGTCTCTTATTAGCTCAAGGTAGAGGTCTGTTTTGTGGTATCTGATGCTTTTCCCCCCTGGGACATCAGCAGATGATGTTTTCTGTTTGGTTTTAGTGTGTGCATAGCTGGTGGTGGTGGTGGGTTTTTGTTTCTGTTTTCCTTTTTTTAATAAGTAGTACTGAATCTCACAACTCCTAAAGGTGAGGCTAAAGAATATGTTTAGGATTTCATGATCAAATGTTCAGAAACAAATGCCATATCTACATCTGTCTGTGCTCTTACAGAGGTGAAATGATAGGCAGCATAAGACTTCCCTACCCAGCATCTATTTCTCTTACTCTATTTCTCAGAAACCACCAGAGAATATTCTGTTACAGTTACAGTGCCTTAAGTTAGTCTCTAAGAACATCTCATTATTTGATTCCCTAATGAGTCTACAGCTGTGTGAACTGGAAAAACTTTCGTTTTGTGTCCATGATCTGGTACTAGGAAAAAATCTAAATATCTTGTTTTTCTCACTGCTTAGGAATGACAGCTTTAGTTTTGGTGGTTTCAGGAAAAGAATGAGAGAGAATCACCTGTTCCCTTGTCAAGGGTCCTCATGTTCTGAATGTGCTTTGTACCACTGTTAAAAGCTGTAAATGTCAATAAAGCTTCTTTTATGTCGTGGTTTCTAAATTTATGTTGGAGTAAACCTTCAAATACTCCAAAGTTAAGTGCTCTACCTTTCCACAGCAGTACTTCTCTTTCTGTGTGCTTCTTACTTTGTTCCTTATCTTTAGCTGTGTCTTCCCACACTCCCATTTTTTTTTCATTTTCCCCTAACATGCTGTCTGCCAATCCCTTAAGCCAGGCAAGGATCCAGGATGCGATAGTGCAATGTACTTGCTGGCAAACGTATCGATAGAAGCATCGTGCGGTGGCCGGTTAAGAGGCAGCCAGCCTGGTGGAATTGATGGATGCTGTGGCCATCTGGCTTCCCGGTCACATACCTATTTGCTGGGCAAGAGATATGATCTATGTTACTGGTTAGCTCTTCACCCGAAAGGTATGTGTCCTATGGTGGGCTAAATGTTTCATGCTGCCTGTCTGCCCTTGGGCTACATTTTATTTGTAGTATGCAGCCTGTTATCTTCATTTTGTTCATTTGGATTATGTTTAGGGATTAGCCTTCAGAATAACCTGTTTTGTCCTTATTTCCCTGAGAATTCAGGTAATAACTTTCAGCTCTTCTATTTCTTCATCGCTGCAAATTAGACATTCATACAAGATTCTGTAGCATGCCTGTCTGTTTTTCTTTCTTTTTTTCTTTTTCTTTCTTTTTTTTTTACTGTTCCCAAGCAGTTAATGTTAAAAAAAAAAAAAAAAAAAAAAGCGCATAAAACCCTTAACATTACAGTTTCTCCTCAACATCCAAAGCTAGTTTCTTTGACTCAGACAGCTTGATGAAAGCTGTGGCCCAGCACTCTGCCCCATCACGAAGGGCCTGTAAGTGCTTCTGATTGCTCTTGTTATGTATCTTCTAGGTACAGTATGTGTGGTCAACATTCTTCCCATTTAGTGGCAAAGTTCAAGGACAGAAAAACTGCAGTGAATGCAGTCTGTGAATTTCAATCTGTGTATTTACCTTGTGGCCTTGCAGAGACTACTTTTCTACTATTTGACACACACTAGTACAGAAACATTCCTAAATATTCTCATTCTCCCTCTGTTAGCAACTTAGCATAGCTTATTTTTATTTTAGAAAATAATAATGAAAAAATCAGAGATTTTATTTATTTTTAAGTTACCTAACTGTATGTTCTTACATGAGTTTTCTGAAGTTTTTAGTTGACCTGGGAAGGTGAATATATGTGCATGGAATGAAAAAGGCAATATGTGTGTAAAGAGTAAATAATGACACAGTATCTGACAGAGTGCAGGTTCCCTCCCTATGCAAGATATGGTAAAAGGGAAGTGTAATTACTGTCATTGCATAAATAGCTTTTCATGCTACAAACCTATAGATGCAGCTAACAAAGCTTCATGCATCTCATGACAGGAGTCTTCTGTGGCCGCTATCTTCTACAGTGTGGTCGTTCCCAGGAATGGCTGGATTGTTGCTAAAGTCCAAAGGTGAAGCCAGAGTTGTTTGTGTTTTAACCAGGTATCAACTACAGAAAAGATTGTTTTTGCAGGGAAAGGGTTACTGTTATAGCCATAACCACTGTATTATGATAGAATTTCAGACTACTTTTGTCTACTTGTGTTTCTGAAGTCCTTCAAGCTTGTGAACCCATTTTGGAAAAATGATTCTTTGACAAGAGATAATTACCAACTTTGTATTTTTTTTAAAAAAGGCAAAAATAAATAAATAAAAGGACCTTCAGACCCTTTAGAGAATACAAATTATCCTGTTGTCTAAACAATGTTTCTCTACAAGCATTGAAATTTAGGAGAAGTAGTTTAGAGGTTGGGCCTGGCAAACTGAGTTGTTTAATACACTCTTCCCTCATCATTCTCATTGAAATTAAATTCAAGGAGTTTTTTTTAGCTCTACCTTTAAATCTAGCAGTCTACCTAAATTTAAAAGCAAGCAAATGAGCTAACCAAAAGCTCATACTTACTCTGACATAATTTGCAACATTTAAAGGCCAGGAGTTGGATACAGGAGTTTCATAGGTCAGATTTGCTAAAGATGCTGTCTATCAGAACCAGGATTTAGGGCGTAAGGAGTTTAGGGAGGGTTCTGCAGAGTTGAAGCCAGGATTTGGCAAGCTAGAGTTTGAGGTTTGTGGAGAAGCTATATGTTGTGATGAGGAATGCAACAACAATACAGATGAGAGGACTAGTCTAAACATATTGAAACTGTTTTGAGGTGACTCATGTATTAGGCCAAAAAGAATTAACAATGGCTTATATTTCTGTATTGCTCTTAATATTAATTTAACTCTGAAGAGATTTAATTAGACACAAAGGGAAGACAGCTGACAGTGAGACACAGTGAGGGAAAATTAAAGAAGACTGCTCTGTAACAGAGCCAGATAAGCTTTAACATTAAAATATGGAGTGTATTAATATGTTTCTGCTTTACGGATGACTCAGTGGAAAATGAATTTGTGTAAACCTGTGCTGTAAGCTGCATTGTCCTTTTAGGAACACAACTGCTTGTTAACTCTCTTGTGAACTTTACACATAATGTGTTTGCAAAAAATTTCCTTTTGCGGAGGAAAAGAAAGCATACCCTTAGTGGATTCTATATTTTTGTATTTGTCTCAGATTCTTGAACATCTTAATGTTCTTTTTTATATGCTGTGGTAATAGAATTTGTATTGATCTATGGCCCCCAGGATGACGCATTTTTAACTCTTGAAAAACTTTCTGGTCCCTTCAGCAACTTAATGTTCATTTTTTATCCTTTCTTTCAGAGCTAATTGTAAACCTCTTTCACACTCTACTCAGTTCTCCTATGTTAAATTGTTCAAGTATTCTAAATTGATATAGACTATTATCAGACATTACCACGCTGCTTTAGCCATTTAATATATTCCCTAATGTCAGAAAACTAAAAAATTCATGTATTTCCTTGTATCAGAAAATTAAATATATCCCAGACACTCAAAAATCAAGTCAGAAGAAAATAGGACAGAAATGGAGTTTCTGCCAGCTTTTTAGCAGCTATCTGCTAAAGCACCTTAGCCGTTCTTTGTAGTCAGAACTACTCAATGACTGGTAAGGCTCATTTGGCACCTAAATGTTTTAACTTCCTGATGGACAATAATGGCATGAAAAAGCAAGGATTAAGGAATTAGAAAAGAAAGGACACAGTTTGCATTGCGTTAAGGAAGTTGTGCAGGACAGTGGAGAAATATGTTTTGGTGAATAAACGCTCTGCTTTGGAGATACTGAAGAGAGCCTAAAAGTGGTGAAGGGAAAAGGAATCAACAGTTAGCCCTGTTATGAGCTTTAGAGTCAATTAATAAGAAAACAGAGGATTGAAGATTGCACGACAGTGAAAGAGCAAAGAAAGTGGGGAAATATAAGGCAAATGAACTGAGAAACATGTTTGCATTTTGGGGAAGAGTAGTATTCCTGCTTGGGGGAAAAGGAGAAGGGAAATGAACGGGGTCTACCTTACTGACAGATGAGAACCAAAAATAAGCTATGGAGGGAGTGGAGAACAGGATGTCCACACAGAATTGCAGGGCTGGGAGAGTTGAAGGGGCTCCACTGTCATGATTAGGTTACTCAGGTATGAGGAAAAGGGTAGCAAAGTATTATAGCTAGGGAATATACAGGTGGTGTATAAATACACAGAATAAGAAAGATGAAAGTCAATGGCTGTATGAACACAGTCAGGGGGTCATCTCATTCCTTGTATCAGGGCCCATGTTAGTAGCTCCACACCACTGCGAAAGGAAGTTTTGGGGGACTCTGCAATACGAAGGGCCAGGGCAGATGAGTACAGAGAATTTAATTGCTGGGGCAGTGGGGAGGGTGTCATGAAACTGTTGTGCGTTCACTGAGCTTAGATTACAGAAATGATAAATATTTGATTTTCTGAAAATGCTTGTCAATTGTAACACAACTGAGCATCTCTCAAACAGCAGTAGGTTTATTCTAAGCAATATATTATTGGTACACTTCACATATACTTTAATCCATAGGTGACATTTCTCTTGGGAGCATGTTTGTTTGTTGTCCTACACGTTAAATCAAAAGATTGTGAGAGGTGTCCAGCCTTAGAAAAAATCTAGGAGATGCCTGGAAAGGTATAGTCTAATTTCCACTTTTTAATGCTCCAGTGGGAGCATTAGATTAGGGATGGGATTAAATTCATCTTTATTTATGAACTAGAATTTGATTGTCTTGTGAAGCAGAGTTGTGAATTACATAAATCCTTTTCGTGTAACAACTTGTATATTACAGCTGCCCTACGGAGTTTTATAGGCCTGCGGGTAGAGTAATGTACTCTCTCTTTTGAAAATACTCCTCATCAGGAAGAGGGGTGAAGATGCAACCCCAGTACAAAAATATTTTAATCTTAGTTTTGCTTGTTTTGTGTTTTCCAAAGTGGAAAAACATGGCATGTGTTTCAGGTCTGAAAGCCTAAAAAAGAGTAAACTTTGAAGGTTTCTTGAGTCTGACATTTTTATTCACGTTACCTGCTGTCAATGATGTGCATGGTACTGACTGATGTGAACCCATCTATTTCAAGATCTAAAATTTGGGTAGCGTACATACTTCTATTGACGTTTTAGTGACCTTTTTTAAAACATCTGAATTTGACTGGCATGGCTAAATATCCAAAGTTCAGTCATACCTAACGAGAACTGTATGTGTAGAAACTTCTCAAAATTGAGCTTTTAACTAGACACACAGGTCGCATTTATTATAATACCTCAAACTGAAAGCCAAATTGTTTGCTTCCTTACCCTTTGTAAATTCACAATAACTCAACTGGATGTAATATCATTCCCTTTTTGCTGTATGTGAATGACATTGAAATCTCTTTTGTGATTCTGTTTATAGCATGGGGGGGGGGAAGAAACACGAAAAAGAGGATGTATGTTGCAAATTCATCTATTACCATGATTCTGCAGGGAGGTTTAAAGTGTTATTAGCAAAAACCTACTTGTCTGCATGAGTGGAAAATTATTACCCCTATAGATCTTGGATTACAAGGTTAGAAATTTTCTGTGAGCTGCCTCTGAAATCCTATGGGCAAAGAGCTATCAAGCAAGAATTTCTAGTTTCTCCTCCAGCATTCCTGATCTACTTGCTTTACGGTGGAGTTTGGAATAATATTCCTTTTTCTCCATATTGCAACCTGCTCATTTTAAGGATTTACAGCAAGTCAAACTGTTGGCACAACAAAGCACAAGGATGCTGTCTCAGCTGTCCCATCACAGTCGTCTTGTTTCTCTCTGTACAAAAGAGAGGTTAGAGGTCTGCTGAGAAGTTTTCACAGTAACTGAGTAGCAAGGGTTGTGTCACTCATGCAAGCAGCAGCATTTGAAGAAAGAAAGAAAAAAAAAACAGAAAAGAGTGCTGGAGAGAGAAAACTTCTCCTTGTCCTTTTGGAATAACCTTAGCAAGACTAAATCTGGCTACTCTTTAGGAAAAGTCTGGTGCAGTAGAAGAGTGAAGTGAACTGTCCTTTGACAGGTCATAAACTCACCCTGACAGTGAAAGGCAGGCAGAGGTAGAGGCGTGATGTGAAGACAGATTTAGAAAAGAGCGTTAAAGTGCAAAGGCTTCTGTTAGAGATAAGGGAGATATCCAATGTCCTCCTCTCTCCTCTTTTCGTAGCAGAAACTTCACAAATAGCAGTAGCTATTTCTTCAAATTTGTCTCCTGGAGGAGTAGACAAAGTAGGTATGAAAAAGTAAGTATGTTTGACTCATGGTGTGAAGTGACCAGGGACATTCCTAAAACTGTCAGTCTGTTGAAAATCGCTGCTCTTCCTAAATTGGCCTCAGTTTATGGCAAAAAACAAGTATTTGTTATTACCTTTTGTCAGATGATTTATTGGACTTCTGTAAGCCAGTACTTTTTAACTTAGCAAAACCAAAGCCATTTGATTTGAGGTTTAAATCTTTTGTTCTCATAGGCAGAATAAACCTAAATGGCTGTTTCTTATTAATTTGTGATTATTCTAAAGTTCTCATGAGCTATCTGCTGTTGTATGATATGATATACAACGTGGATGCATACTATGGATATATAGTAACATATGTACAATTCTTGCCATCCTGTAATTGTATTAAATGTGATTCTGGCTCATATACTTCTGAAACCGGGTAAATTATATCTGCTCCTGGTTTATTGAGGATTAATAGTTTTGATGCACGGCCCTTGAATATACCTTTGAATATAGTACAGATGATTCCAGATGTTGACATCTATTAGTCTTTGTGATCTTCAGAGTCTGCCCCGTTAACATCTGGATGCTATTGTATTAACTATAATTTCAGTAGTAACCAATATACCTTGTCAGGAATAGCCTGACAGCGACCAGAATAAGTTTGTGCTAAAAATCAAACTTGTCAGAGATTTAAAAAAAAATATAACTGCTTTTTGTGACATTTTACTGTGAAAGATGCGTTGACTGATGGTTGCACGAATTCATGTAGAGTTTCATGCATCTTCCTGTGCAATTCAGTGAGGGGGAAGGTGTTGGAGCTATTTCATACATAACTTTTAGTCAGGAGTGGTCAAGTTTGGTGACACTTGCACAGCAGATTTACATGTCATTCTGTTCTTTTAAATAGTGGTTGAACATCTCTCATCTATATTTAGTCTCAGATCAGAAAATGAGCTTCAGTGACCACTTACATTTAGCATACAGGAAGAAATTAGTGAAATTAGTGCTATACTTGTCAAATGAGATCTGGGGACTTCTTTCCCTTCCCCCCCCCCCCCCCTGAAATTATGGAATATATGCAAAGCAGCCTTCTGTCAGAAAGCCTCAGTATACATTATAAATAAATATTGCCCTGAACAGTCATAAATAACACTCTTTGCTTTTAATGCATAATTAACATTGAGTAGTAGCTAGTAACACAGCTGAATAATAATGCTATATTTTGAGGCTGTTTTTGCCTGCTTCAGTCGCACAGTCAAGTGGTTAAAATATGGCCAGATCTTTAGAGTTTGGCACAGTAATTTTTAGTTACAAATTCCCAGTGAGCTCTTTAAAAATCTAATTAGTAACAACCATTAGTGTTGGCTTATTCCTCTACATTAGATACTAAATAAGCAGCATGTATTTGTAGGGTAAACTGCTGCAATGTATTCAGAATACCAACTACAATGGTTCACTTCCCTCTTCCTCCTGAACCAGAGCCCCTTAAGTTACCCAGTGGTGTAAACATTTGAATCCAGTTATGAATCGAATTACATTCACGGGCACCATCAAAGCTTGTCCAGTACACAGCATCACCTATTCCAACAACCATTTTAAATCCTGACCCTAGAAATTATTTTTTCCTGGGTGTACATATACTTTGATATGCTAGAGTATACTTGCCCAAATAGCTACTTTGTTGGAGCTCTTTTGTTGTACTTGTATGTTGACCAGCATAGGAAGACCCTGGTACTGCTTGGGAGCTGTGGGAGTTACAGCAATGCATCTGAAAACTAGTTTTAGGAAAGAAAGAAAGATACTTTGTCAAATCAGCTATGCATTTTTTATTTCATTTTTGTAACTACAATTCTGATATTTATAGGACAGACTCATGCGCCTTCATTCAAGTAATCTCTGCTGTCATAATCAGGAGCTGTAACTCAATTATAAAAGCAAGTTGAAATTGTTCCCCCTTAGAGACTCTCACTGCACATGCGGTTTTAGCCTTAGTGCTTTATCAATGACAGGAAATGTGAAAGAAGATTTGATGGTGTCAAAACCGGAATTTATTTGAAGGATTTTTGGAAGATTAGCTTCATAATACTGAAACAGTTCTTGTTAAATGACTGGTAAACTTTCAGAGGGTGTCTAATTTGCCATTGGGAAAGTAATATAATAACAATATTTCTAGAGAGTTTTTCTACCCTCAGTAGGAACCCTTGTGTAGGAAGGATCATCCATTCAGATTAAATGTCTATGTTGTGTGTGATAGACTAACTACAGCTACGTGTGTGTGTTATTTATTTATTTATTTATTTATTTGGAATAAGCTTAGTTTCTTAAAAATAGACAGAAAAAAATCAATAGCTCAGAGGTGCTTGTGACAGTGAAGATCCAGGCAGTAGTCCAAGCTCTGTGGATTTTAAGACTGTGCAAATTCAGTAATTGTCTTGCCTCCTGGACATGAAATATAATGAATGCATCAGTATTGCCAGCTACACGTGTTTGCATCCAAAGAACCTGTTGTGTCTTTATAGGTAATACTCCTTTGTACTTTTTAGTGAATTGCTGATAATTCTGGAAAAGGGAGTATGAGTAGGAATTCATGGCTGGAAAACTGTACATTATCTGCATCTACTGGAACAGTAACATCTGACTATGTTCAAAGAAAAGTTAAGGACAGACAAACCTCCAGCAGTTCAGATTACAATTTCCAAATCTGTATTTCAACCAACTTTCACTGACATATGAAGAAATTAAGGTTTACTAAAATTAAGGAAAGCTTATTACTCTTACAATATAGGCATATTACCTAAACAAAAAACATCATTTTCTGGAAGATGCTGATTTCTTAGTTTCTGGCTCTGGGAACTTCAGCATTCTCATATGATTTAGTAGGGAAGTGCAGCTACAAAATTTAGCTCTGTTAATGTAATATTTGGGCTTAAATGTCTTTTCATGTACAGAATTATATGCAAAAATTGAATAATTCTTGTTAGTAATCTATGTAACAACATACCTTTCCAAAAGTAAACTGTAATTATACATGAATTCCACCTGGGTGAAGACAAGCCTCAGAACTGGGCTATAAAACTCTGAACCTTAGGGCTATACTGCGTTGCTGGTGTGCAGAAAGCTGTCTTATTCAAGTCACTAAGTACTGAAGGTCTTTAACTTGCAATCACAGAACTTTGTAGGTCACCTTTAAAAAGTGCAGCAGACCTACTTGTTATAGAAGTTGCACACTGCTGGTCTCCCTAATACGAAGCCTTTCTCATTACGCTGGAGATAGCACATCTTCTGTTCACTTTCTTAAATGAACTTTGTATCTCGTATTACAGAAACACAGAAGTTGCTGATACTCAGTGGTATAACTGGAGATAGCAGCCTCTTGCATTTTGTCAACCTAGTTTTGCAATTTTGCTAAAGACTTAAATATTACTGCTTCATGTCCCCTCTGCATCCTGTCCTCCTACACATTGCCTCAGTGGAGACCAACATGTGTGAAGAGACTGAGTCACCTTTCCTAGATTTCTGCTGGAAAAGAGGTCTGGCTTGGCTGCTCTAGCCTTTTTCACATCCTCTTTCTACTAAAAGGTGACCCTAACAGGCTGGGGGACTTGGATTATATCATGCCAACAGAGATGTTCTTCGCATGTATTGACAAAAGAGTATTTGGCACTTCAATGTTGTAGACAATACAAGTTTTGTATCCTATGCTTTCATTTTTAAGGGACATGATTTGGCAAAGATGTGAAATCTGTGCTCTTGTTACATTTTTAATTAGATAGCTGCTGGTAGGATTATGAATGCATGTATTTCCCTACTACTCTGCATATTGATCACTTTAATGATTTAACTATTTCCCATTTTACCTGAAATGAAACACTTCCACCTGGAGATTTCCACAAGGAATATCCTTCGCTCACAGCGTCAGAGATGAATTTTCATAAAAGGAATGGCAGTAGACAGTAAGTGCCTACGCTTCGTTGTCAATAAATTTACCTTTGATTACTCTTGGAGTAACCTTGGTCTTTTCCTTTGTGGATAACATTGAGAAGTTTCTGTCTAAACTTTTTAATCCAATATTTTGTGGCATTTTAATTATGCTTTGCATCAGAAAAACATGAAAAATGGTGCTAAAGTTTGAATGATAGTTTTACTGTTCTTGTATTAATGTTACACAGTAAAGCGGTATTTGATGAAATCAGGAGGAGAGGAGGAATGAATAAGAAGTGAAAGAAGATAATATTTGGTAGAAAAGACAACTGATGGCATCTGTCAAAGTCACAGTGGTCGTCTTTTCCTTTTTTGACTGTGTCAGGGAGAATGAATTGAAACAAAAGAGAGAAATGAAGGCCTAAGGTAAATCAAAACTAACGTAGTGAAGATGGGAACACACTGGTGAAATAACGTCTTATACCTTGAATTCATTTCTGTGGACTTTTCAGATATTTCTGTCATAAGAGGAGACTTTGGAACTGTTTTGTTGCTTTTACTACTTTGTGTTTCTTGTATTACTTAGTTGAGCAAATTATTCAGAACAATTATGGTTTTGTGAACTTATACTTTATCTCCAAACTTTGTCTTTCAAACTTTATCTTGAAATTACCCAGAAAAAGGCACAATTTTTATTAGCATGCTTAATGTTCCAGCTGTTTCACCAGATAATTCATGCAGATTTGAGTCTCATAACTATTCAGATTTTATTTTGAAGATTTATTCAAATGTTTGACATGGGTCCCCTAAACTATAGGTTTGTTACTGAATGACTGAAACATACCAGGAACAAGGGAGAAAAATCTTTCCTCATAAAGATGATGACAGACAACTTGTTCCTGACACATTCAAGCAAAAGCAATTAGTAAGACTTTACTCCTCAAATAGTTTTGAAAAAAAATACTTACAAATGTTTCCTAAAAATACTTCCATATATATAGACTTCAAAATCAAATGCAGCATTTCTTTATTGGATAATAGGCAAACACCATTTCTTACTGGTCACTCAGCTCTATTTTTCAGTAAGAATGAACCAATAGTTTTAATAGAACTATCTTAAAATAATAATAAAAAGATATGGAAAACAGGGAAATTATTGAAGAAGTAGAATTCTAATATTATCTGAAAGACAGGTTTATATCTCCAAGAAAGAACCTTTAGGAATGACCAAAAACAGTTCAGAAGGACTTTAAGTGAACTCTAGGTATCTATAAAATACCATTATGGTGTTTATCGAAAAAAAGTCAGACCAGCCTATTTCACATTCCAGGTAGGGAATCTTCCATGAGAACTGATTATTTCATCAACGAATTAATGACTATCATAAAGCAAAACTGTGTAGATGTGTCTATATTACTGAAATGGCTACCATGGGACTATTGCAATTCTGTTGGGGCTAAATCCTCAAAGATATCAGTGCTGTGTCTCATGTTAGCTCTACAGAGAAAACGCCTCCCTGTGTTGAAGGCAGTTCCTTAATCATAGTCTGTATTCCTTGTCTTGTAATGTCAGTGGGTATTGACAGTCCTCAGTTGCTTCCCCCCACCCCCGCAAAAAAAAAAAAAAAAAAAAAAAAACCTTTGTGTTCTATTTATATGACTACTTTTCCCCAACTGTTAAACTAATCTAATCTATATGAATACAGACATAGCTGTATGCAGGGGGAGGGGAGGTTGTATTTGGTGAAGAGGAAAATATAACTAGGTTAAGACAGGGTATTCAAAAATGCCACAGAGCAGCTGCTTTAGATCTTGCTCTAGAATATGCGCAAAGATCATGGGGAAGTGATGGACTCAATGAGCTGCTGAGGGCAGAACAGCCTGACCTAGCTTAGAGCCCTGATACTAGGGCAATTTGTCCCCTCCAAAGGGTGGGGGAAAAAAAGGTTGTGGATCTTTACCAAAATTGTAAAAGCAATAGTCCTGCATTTAAAAATGTGGAAGGTATAGCTGTGGATTGAGCAGTTTTAGCTTTGTTTGTATTAAATCAGAATTACTCAGCTGTTTGTGTTATGTTGTGGAGAAGGGGGATAGCTAGGGAATCTATCTTTTGCCTCAGAAAATGATGAGGAGGCCTATGCTACTGAAGCAAAATATTTGAGTTCTGTCCTAGCTCTTTCTGTCTATGCTGCATATTTCAAATCTTGTATAAAACAATATATCTATTGCTGTGAAGGCCAGAAAATATTTCATTATTAATTAATAGGCTTGTAATATTCTATTATTTCATTAAAATATTTTTCCTGTTAGTATTTTCTCCCTGACAATCTGTTTTTCACTTTCCTCCTTTAATAAAAACAGGATGAAATAATTAGCTTTTCATCAACATAACTCAAATGAAAATAATTTGGGTATTTCATTTGATTAAATTTAATAGTTTTATTTTTCTGCATGAGCTAATGGGATGTTTGACCTATTTGCTGTTGTATGTGTTCCTCCCCAGTACAAGAGAGAACTGGCAGTACTAGAAAGCCCAACGTAGGGTTACAAAGATGATCAGAGGACTGGAGCATCTTCTCTACAAGGAACGGCTGCGAGAGCTGGGCCTGTTTAGGCTGGGGAAGAGAAGACTGAGGGGGGATCTTGTCAGTGTCTACAAATATCTGAAGGGAGGGCGTCAAGAGAATGGGGCTGGAATCTTTGCAGTTGTCCCATGTGACAGGACAAGAGGCAACACTGTCACTGTGAGTGACAGAGCACTGGAACAGGTTGCCCAGAGAGGTTGTGGAGTCTCCTTCTCTGGAGATATTCAAAACCCAGCTGGATGCAACCCTGTCTAACATGCTCTAGGTGACCCTGCTTGAACAGGGGGTTGGACTAGGTGATCTCCAAAAGACCCTTCCAACCTCAACCATTCTGTGTTTTTGAAATACCACATTTCCATTTGAATGTTTTAAAATGCATTAATAGACCCAGCTATTTTGTGGGGCATATAACCTGCATTGTGGATATCTTGAACAGACTGCACAGGCTAGCTAAGGAATATTGTTTATTACTAGCTGCTTTCAAAACACTTCTTGAAGAAAGCAGAAAACTCCTGAATCCCACAGCTCCCGGTGGTGTAGGTAAAGGCCATAATTTTGTTGTCTATTTTAGGATGCTTCTAGGATGCCATACCTGTGCCCACAATGAACACTTGAAAGAGATCAATTAATGGCAGCTGCATAAAAAGATCTGATGTGTTACACGAAGAAAACTCATCTAGGAGGTCAGATAATATATTTACCCTCATCGGTTTCTCATCAGTCCTCCAGCCACGTTAGGTAGCAACATGCTATCTGGCCCAAGTCAAAGGAGCAAACTACCAGCTATGGCATGACATGACATGCTTAATGTAATTTGTATAATAGTACAGCTAATATTTAACAGAAGTGTTTGACTGCTGCATCTCTGGTGCCTTTAAGATGCCTAGATGTTTAATGTGACTAAACTTCCAAGTCAAATTTGGAAACCTTTCTGAACCTTAGTTTACTCATCTACAGTAAATGTTATACCGTGTGGATGTAGTGAAGCTGATCTGATTTAATATGACAGAGTTCTTAGAGATACCTTCCAGGGAAGGTTTCAGTAAAAGCAAGAGATGTATAGCAAGATGCATGTCTTAACAATTTTTTCATTCAAGAACAACACAACAAAAAGATGCTGCATGCACTGGAGAAGGGCAGTTGTACAGTGAATTGTCTATAAAGGCAATTTAATGCTTGAAACTTCTATTCTATTAGTATTTTATGAAGTAGCTGTTATGCTGTGTGTTATATATGTTTTCTTATCAATATATTTCATACTGAGCTTTCAAATTGCAGGTTAAGGCAGGTTAAGGCCACAGGTACCAGTGCAGGTTGAGAAAACAGGAGACACTTCAAATGCTAATTATTTTAAAGTATTTTTTTCTGGCATAGCCAAAAATTACATAGAAGAGAAATTTCAGTGATAATAGAAGTAATAAAGTATTAAATACCTATTTTGATGCTCTCTGGCTCTTAACTGAAGAGGTGATTTCCAAAATAACTTTGTCTTTCCTGATTTGACCTCATTAAAAGTGGATTTTGTTATTGTTGATAACACCTTTAAATATTTTTTTTTTTTGAGATTTTTCTCCCTAAATCACTATCTGATGTCTAGGTTGTATACTTCCAAGGCTGTCAATTCAGGATCTGTATTCATCTTTATTATGTATAACAAATATTACTGGGGCCTTAAAAATGATACTGACAAACTGTATTTCTCCTAACGTCATACCAGTAAGGGACTGTTACTTGATATCCATTGTTTGATATCAGTATCTACTACGCCCTTGAACTTTGTATGCTCATAGCAGTGGTATAATAATTATTGAACATACTGGGACATTATAGTGAAGATTTGCTTAACATGTTCTTCATTTATTATTTTTTTTAATTTTTTCCCAGGTAGCTGTGAAGCTGTATCTTTGTTTGGATATATTATTTTTATTTTTACAGTAGATCATTGACCCTAAGCTATTTCTTGTGCACCTTGAAGTCTTGAATTTTCTTCCTTGTAGACTCACAAGTTAAGCAGCAGGCTGAGTTGCCACTTCCTCGCAAGACAAAAGTTTTGCAGCAAGCACTTAGCCTGATGATCAATCCATAAATGAACCTGTAGCTTAGTTTTCTCTCCAAGTACGGCTCCATGTAGCTTATTTTAGTGATTTCTCTTTTTCTCTGCAGAGGAAAGAAAGAAGGATAACTTATGTCCGTGTTCTTTTCTGTTCTGCTGTCTTGTCATTTATACTTGACAGAACTTTCAGACAGGAGATCATGTTTTGCATCTCGTTGCACCGTGTTCTTCCCTAGTCTTCTGGTTCTGCTTAGTCTGCAGTCTGACTGGTCTCCGCTCTAGGAAGGCGCTGAAAGCCTCGCAGTACTAGGGTGAATTCGGAACACAGGAAGGTATTACCTCCCTTTTTTTTTTAATTGAGTCACGCTTTGTGAAGACAAACAATTTTCCTCAGAATCTACGTTTATGCTGAACAGATAGTGGACAGTATTGAGTGCAGCAGTTATCCAGTGCACTTACCGGCATGTGGTGCTTGCAGTTTCATAACTGCCGATTACCTCTTCTAATACAGAATACAAAGTTCTCCCATGGATTTTTATTGGTGAAGTTAGAAAGTCAAGCCTGGGGTCATCTTTTAAAAGTGATTTTCCCCACTGCTTCATTATTTGTATCCCAACCGTTGTTGCTTAGCACAAAAAAAGGTGTCTGGACACTTTCCCTTGTCTTCCTTGAATGTGACAATTCATCTGTTTCTCACCACATCCTAGTATAACTGCAGGAAAGGACAATGTGCTTCCCTGAGTTATTGTCTGGCTCTCAGATTGTCTAGCTAGAAGTTCTCATTTTTTTTCCTGACTCTCTTAATTCTATTACTTAATCTCTTTATAGTACACTCTGTCCTTCCCTTTGCTTTGTTTATCCAGGCAGGTGAAGGGAGTCATTTCAGCAGGGACACTGCAGACATAATACATCCCAAGTTCATCACTGAAAGCTAAGGCATAAGATGTCCTTGAAAGACATCTACTTCATTTCTCTTCTGTGGTATGGATCCAAGTAACTTTTGCTGCTGTAAAATTCTGTTTGCTAATACAATCGAATAACTGATATTTCTAGCTTGAATTAATCCTTGCTGGAAATAACCTCTTTGTTTTCAGTAGAGCTATTCTAGGGATGAATTTAGTCTTATCCATTTTCAATTTATGTTCCCTTCTGTTCCTAGATTTCCTCCTCTTCCATGATATAAAATCTATAGTCTCTTGTCTTAGGTCAGCATTTTATTTTCAGTGTGGAATAGAATCTATTGCTATGTTTTATCACTGCCTTAGAGGCAGGATTTCTATTATATTCAGCATGAATATTGAGGTTTTTTGTTTGCTTTTACCATTGAGTAGAAGGAATTGAATATTTGGAAATGCTACTATTCTTGCCAAAAACTCTTTTTTACAAGAAGATGCCAGGTTAATAATGTGTAAGATTGCATTTCTCCAGTGCCATATTTTGGATTCGAGAAGCAACAGAAAATTAAGAGCCGTAATAGAGGAGAATAAGATGCACGTGGATTATGCTGTTGACATCTGAAGGACCTGAGAAAATCTGAGTAGTAAGAGGAACCTGGCTTGTGTGTGTTATTCTGTTGCTGTAAATACTTGACTTTCATGCCTGCTGGTGGTCTCCCAAAGCTATTTTGCCTGCTCCACTAATAATTTTGATTAGCTTCCTTATTAGTAAGGTCTTGTCTTACTTACACAGAAAAGTGTTCTAGAAAGAATTGAGTATAATTATGGGTCTTTCATCAGTTCTTTGTGAAGAATAACAGGCCATTTAATACATGTTGGAATACCATTTCTGCATCTGTCTCAAAGGAGATTTAAGTAGGAAAGACCAGTATTTATATTCTATGCCCAAAGTTGCCCTGAATTAAAATAGTTATAATAGCTCTTCAGAAAACTACTCAGACTGCTCAGAGACCCTTTTAGGTGTCTGAGGCCTCTTCTGTGATATTTTTTTTAAATAGTTCTAAACAATGACAAGTCATTTATTTGAAAGCATAGTAAATAAATGTTAAGTTATAAGTACATTAAAAGTTAAGTGTTTTTCTTTTGTGTGTGTGTGGTCCTATATGGCAACTGATACTGGCCCATGGATTCTGTTTCTGCCCTGACTGGCAATAGAGGTTGTCTATTCAAAACATAACTGAAGAACTGTGATGGGATGTGAAGCTGAAGACAAACACCAATTACTGACATTCTGTTCCTATGAACAAGCTTCTCTGCGTTCCAGGGCATGAAGCTATCAGTATAAAATGCTTGTAAGAAGGCAATCTAAAATGGGGTTAGTGTGGGGACATGCAGTATTTCTTTACTCAGTCTTCTAGGGTTAATGACAGCTGTTGAGGGCTTGAACTAGATGAATGCTCAGAAATGTCATTTCAGAAACTAACCGTTGTCAGCAGCAGATGCTATGCAATCAATAGATGAAATGAACAGGCCAGAAACAGATAAAATTCATACAAGAGTTCTGAAGGAGCTGAGGGATGAAATGGCTAAAATACACTATGTATAACCACTATGTGTGATTTATATCCTTTCGCTTCCTACTGCCTTGGTACTGGAAGGCTATGAATTGCCAATATCTTTCTAAACAGGATTTCAGGAAGCTCTGGAGAACTGTACAAATGATTACAAACTGTATAAAACAAAATGAAAGGCCTTCTGGAGTGCATAAACATACTGGGGAAGAGTCAGCACAACTTCTGCTGGGTGAATCATGCTGTACAAACCCACTGCAATTCTTTGAAGAATGAGCAGTGTGGTTGATATAACTTAGTTGTATTTCCTAAAGGCTTTTGAGAAAGTGCTCGAGGAAGCAGGAAGATAAGAAGGGAAGTCCATGAATGGGTAAATCAATAATTAAAAAGTAGGAAACAAAGTAGGAATGAATGATGGTTCTGTAAGTCATTAGCAGAGTTCGAGATGTGTGTGCTGGGACCTACACTCCTCAGCATATTCGATGTCTGAATGTGCAAGTAATGAGGTGAGAAAGTCTGATGACAGTAAATGGAGGTAATAAAGTTGAGAAGCCATCACTGAAGAAATGCAGAAGGTTTTTATAAAACTCAGTATGTATAGTACAATGGCAGATGAAATTCAGTGTAAGTAAAGGTAAAGTTATTCACACAGGAGAAGTAATTTTAAAGTTGTGTGTGAAATGATGAACTCTGAGATGATTGTTACTACTCAGAAGCAGGACTGTGAGGTTATACTAGAAAGTCCCATAAAAATACCAGCTGAGTACATGATACTTCAGCAGATATAGAAAAGCAGACAGGCTGTTAGGAAGTATTAGAAAAGGGATAACTCACTATGCCGCTGTATAAATCCAGAGTTTGACCATATCTTGGATATTTTATGTTCAATTCTGATGTCCTTACATTAAAATAAGAAATACACAGTAAGACTTAAACTTTCAGAGAAAATATCAATGGCAAGGCACAGCTCCCATAAAAGATACAATTAAGCTAAGACTTGTTAATCTGGATGAGTAATGGACGATGGAAGATATGCTTTGGGTACATAATGCCATGAATGTTGTGGAAAAAATTGCATCTTTTGGTGGAAATGCTATGGGGCTTCAAATGAAACTAATAAGTAGCAGTTTCAGATCAGTCAAAGGGGTATGTGTTTCTTCACCTGATGTCATTTAAGCCATAGAACCTCTTGTTTCAGGGGTGCTTGAAGTGGTGTAAAACAATTTGGGAGAGTAATGCACTGCATGTTATTAAACACGTAGAGATCAGTTCTGATGCGGGAAATCCCTGAATCATGAATATCTGAAAGCTGGGAGTGTACTCGGGCATAATATCATATGCTATTCTGACCACTGTCAGAAAGGTAAGTTATGTGGACTTAGGACACTACCCATAATGATGATGATTACGTAAACTTATTTCAACAAGCTTAGCCTTTGGAAGCATAATAAAAATAGTTATTGTATCACTGATCAAACTATTCTCATAAAAAAATGGGCAAAAGAATAGATTAAATCCTAGAAGCTTTGTGGAACCCAGTAGGAGCAGAATTTAAAGAAATCAAGAGATGGACCATGAGGAGCTTGATGAGACTAAATGATTTGATTCACTGAAGTCCAAAAGATTAGCAATCTATCCTATAAATGTGAATGAATCAGAAATTTTCCTTCCCAGAATGTGGGAATCTTCAATTTTGAAAAGATGCAAATCTGTAGGTTCACAGTAACGGCAGCTGCAGAATGATTGTGTAAATTTATGTACATTACATGTGTTGGATAGGATTTAATTCATTAAATCTTCAATAGCTACAAATGTGTCTGAGCTGTGAATGGCTAGAGATTGGGAGACACCAGAGGAAATATGGCATGGTAACTTTGTACTTATACTCATTCCTACGGACCTGCTTTTGGCTATTGTGTGAACAGAGCTAGATGAACCTTTGGTCTGAATCAGTATGAACAATCTTAGTTTTTTTTTTTTTTTTTTTGTTATGGTACAGTATAAATTATAAATAAAACATACTGATTTCTATTTCTGCCATTTTAAACTTCATTCTTAAAAAGAATTTCCTGTGGCGTGTTTGCCAAGTCCATTCTCTAGTTCTTCATGTTCACAAACAACAGCATTTAGTATCTTGGATTTGCCGTGATTGCCAAATTGCCATGTCTAACAAACTACAATTACTCATTTTTCCCTTCAGGCTTAGAAGTATTTAATTCTAATTTGTCAGAATAGCTACATCATGCAATGTATGTTGTTTCAAAAGCTATTTTTCCTCCCTATCTTCCTCCATCTTACCCATCTCTTTTTTTTATCATCATCCTTTTGGTATCTCCATCATGCTATGAGAAAACTTCCTTTTAAGTGTACTCACTGTAAAAAGCAGAACAGGAGAGAAAAAGGTCATAGATATTTAACGGGCATCTGCTGAGGCCTGCCTATCTAGAAACTGAGGAGTAGTGACAAAAATCTGAGCTTTTCCAGAAGGAGTTTTTTGATGAAATGTGCAGTTGACTTGCCTTTAGGGTCAGTAAAACAATATGCAGCAATAACAGCAAGTGCAAGAGCAACTCTTCTCTTTAGCTTTACTTCATATGTGAGTGAAGGAATGGAAGAGTCATTTTGCTCAAAATAGGAACTGCAACAGTGCCAAAACCCATCTGCCCCCTCTGCACTCATGCTAAAAATGTTTCATATTAGGTATTTGAAAGCCTCAGAACTTCTGATGTGCTGTGTTGCTGTTGTTGCTTCCTGCTCCCTTGCAGTTTTGTGCTGTAGTAAGGCTTGGAGTTGTCCTTTTGGATAACTTGAGAATCTGCAAGTCTGATGGCTTGGAACAGAGGATGTGACAGATCGGACTAGTTAAACTATTCATTGCCAGTGTTACTAATTGCAAATGTAGCCGCCTCTTTTCATTACTTTTCCTTGCTCCCTATTTCTGTGAGTGTCATAGCCATTCATAACTACCTGCTATTTTTAGCAAGCAATTTTCAGCTAATGGCCTGAAATGAACTGTTGAAAGTGCACAATTTATTTGTGTTGGTTATTTGCTCTTCACTGCTTGTGCTACTGTTAGTCTGTACATCACTTATTGTTTCTAAATAGATGACTGAACTTTTAGTTCAGTCTAACTGAACTTTTTAGTCAGGGGAAAGATAAATATGATGAGGTAGTGTTAACTCTTCAGCTGTTATGTTTTTCATTTTCTCATTTAAATTCTCTTTATATATGGTTTAAGTGTTGCAGCCTAGATGTAAATATACAAAACTTCAGGTACACAATTCTTTTTACCAGTGGTGGATGTGTAGACAAGTGGTAGGTAAGACTGCTCCTGAAGAGAAAGGGGGAAAGTTCATGGGAAGTGTTTACAAGACAGTCTTTCCACTTTCCACTGAGATGTTTCCACACAGAAGAGACTTTTACCCTTAAACAAATCTTAAAAAAAAAAAAAAAAAAATTGATAAATGCTTTATTTGATCTTCTACTTTCCTCCTCTTCCCCCCCCCACTGCTCTTATTTAATGTACATCCATTAAGAATGGGACTTAGATTTGCTTGTTATGTTTGCTATATCTGTTAGTTTACTTCTTCTGGTATATAATAAATGCATGATTTTGGACAATACCTGATGAATTTGAAAATGAGGAGTAACTTTTTTTTTCTTGCTGACACTAAGGTGTTACAATACAGAATGCCACTTCCATAGGACTCTGGAAAAATAACCTGAGGCATAAAGGATACCAATGACTTGATCATTTCAGAAAACATTAAGATAAGATAAAATGATAAATCATCTTCTTTCAGAGGAAAGATAGGAAATAGAGATCAACATGGCATCAGCAGCTGCCTTTTGAGAAAAATCAGTAGTACTTATAAAAAATTAGAAACAAAAGCACATGACACGCAGACAAAACAAGGGAATGAGATCTAAATTAAATCAGCACTATGCAGAGTAGTGTATTTCATGGGCAGCATGGAAAAGAGTTAAAATTGGTGTCCTGCAGTTGTCAGGTTAATCTATATTTTTGAAAGGGTAGCACTGATCTGTATTGTCTATCTATATTCTTAGTGTCCTGGTGAATGGTAGCATTAAAGGTGAATGCCTCAGTGAGGTCCAGTGGCATCTAAGGCACTGCTGCGCCTTGCACTTCTGTTTCCTGACTTTCAGACTAGCATCTTGGCAACCTGAAATTAAATAAAATTGTTTTGTGAAAACTGATAGATTTGTATTTCAAAATTAGTAGGACACTAACGTCCATTTTAAAGGTGGTAAATGTGAATAAATTTGTTTTCAGACATTAAGAGAAGCTGGCAAATAGGATCAGGTAGTAGAAATCTATTATTATGATGAAAATATACTTACTTTAGAAAGGATACCTGATTACAACTTAAGCTTGTGTATAATGACTCTATATGTAGAGCTCCACAAATCTTTGGCTTGTGGAGAGGAAGCTGTATGCAGAGATGTGACATGATTTTCTATTGCTTCAATTCTATTGAGGTGTTTCTTGTTGAGACTGTGTATTTAAGATTAGTCCAGAAGAGAGCTTTTGCTTTTCTGCTGAAATGAGGAATCTGAATACCTTCCCCTTCTGGCAAATCTAATGACACATGTAAACTCACAAAAGCGACCATGAGCCTTTGAACGTGTCTCTAGCCAGATATTTTCATGCTACCTACTCTTGCAAAATGAGAAAGAAGAAAACTACTGGAGCAGACAGAAGACCTCAGTGATGATCTTTATTTACTTTATTTTTATTCCCTTGATGACCTTTGCTTTTGTTTTCACTGGAACTGCTATGCTTTGGCCTCTGCTGCCTGTGTGGGGATGGACACCAAACGATGGCAAGAGACCATTAGAGTGTAAGGGTTCAAACCCAGCCATGTACATTTTTTAAGGATTGATATCATGATTCAGAGACAACTACCATATACCATGTCTGTTAATCAGCACAAGTTTTTTTTTTTTTTTTCTTAAAAAAAAAAAAAAAAAAAAAAAGCTTGGGAAGCTCTAGAAGAGATAGCAGCAAAATTTATTATTTGTCATGTATACGTGCGTGTGTGCGCTTGTGAGAGAATGGTCCCCCAAACTCTGCTGCTGCTTTTTCTTTTCTCCATAAAGGTGCAGATTCTCATTAAATTATGAAATATGGGTCAGTATGCAATTTCTGGTACTATTGTATTGTCCATTAGCAAACTGGAGACTTCATTTATATACTGAAAAACATAAAAACAAATTATATGGGTGAACGCACAGAAATATTAGAGTGAAAAGATAGAAGGGTGCATCTGGGAGGTGCAGTGAGGAAATACACAGTGTAAAATAAATCATGTCTACATTTTAATATTTCCACCTACTCTCCTTATGGTCATACCATGTGGTTCTTTTTCTCTTTTCTTTTTTCTCATTTTCATGTATCTTGTGGACCATTTCAAAGTTTTGAGAGGAGAACTATTTTGGGGAACAGAAATATGAAGCAAGCAATTTGTCCGACTCTACTTTAAAGTGGCATTTGTGGTGCCAGCAACCACTCAGGGTAGAAAGTTAGCTTTCAAATCCTTCTGCCCTTGAGCTTTGTGTGTACATATGTTCTTAAAGACACAGCAGGCACAGTAGTCTCCTGTGTTCCCTCTTTGTCTGCTTGAGCAGAAACAGTGGTAAAATAGTAACTATAGGTAGGAATGGACTGCAAGCGCCAAACAAAGAAAAGCTGCTTTCACCAAATGTTTTCTCACGGAAAAAATTTGAATTTCTGGGTTATTGACAGTGACTTTAATGGAGCCAGGTCTTAACTGTTTTTCTTCCTTTCCCACATGTGCAACTCAGAGGGCTTTGTCTGCACCTTTGAATATTTGTATAAGGAGGCTTCCTAGCGCTTTCTGGGGCGCTGCGACCCAAAGTCTGCTGGGAGACTGCAGCAGACTCCAGCATTTTGCTAGTGAAAGACCATCACTGCTAAAGCACTTTAAACTCTGCCATCTGGCTGTCATCCTATTACCAAAATATTTTGGCTCTAAAGCCACTGTCTGGCTTACAGAATTCAATGTAAATATATTGGGAAAAGAAACAACAATATTGAAGAGAAAATTAGGGAAAGCAAGAGAAAATGCTTGGGGTAAAAAGTGAAAGAGGTTCACAATGACAGAAAAAAGCACGAAGCGACCATGAAAGGAGTTGCAGGTGATACGTTTCTGGAATAAAACAATTTGGAGGGAGACTAGCAATCATCAGGCGGGTATAAAACCCCAGCAGGTACAGGTGCTTATTTTTCTCTCGTAAAAAGAAAGCAGGAGAGGCGTTTTACTGAAGCCATGCTGTCACGCTTGCTTTTTGCTTTTTCACTTCCAACTGTTTTTCTCTCCTCTTCTTTCTCTGGAGGCTCATGGGTTGTGACTACTCTGCAGTCTGTTTCTACTTTCTTTTTACTCATTTTGTGTTACAATAAAGAATGTATTTCTGATATTTCAGCAGAACTTTTAGGATACAGCTAATATTGGAAAAAAAAACCCTCCTTCCCTCAAAGCAAACACACACGAAAATCCAACCAAACCTGCAGTGCTATTCAAAATTCTGAACTTGAAATCAGACATTGGGAAGTGGGAACCTGGTGGTTTTCTTTGGGCAATCACAGAGGACGAAGGAAATCTGATCCAGTCTATGCGCCATGACTGGAGGATGCATACTGATTTATTTCTGAATTCAAGACTAAATATAAAATATCAGAAATACATTGTTCACTGTAATACAAAATGAGTTTTAAAAAAATAGTAGTAGACTGAAGAAAAGTCAGTTTGGCTTCATCACTGTGAGAATGCAGATACTTAGTTTAACATCTGAAAGGTGGGAAAATACCTGGCCATTTTTGTTCTTTGACTTTAGCTGTTTTTTTTTTCCTCAGCCTATTTTTGAAAAGCTTTCACAACCTTTCTATTTATTTCTTTTCAATTTATTATTTTGTCCTTTTTTTAAATGAAATTTCCTTGAAGCTGTAGGCTTAGGTTAATTGATGCTCTTCATAGAATCTGTGTATGAACAATTTTATTTGATTGTTCCAGTAATAGTTCCAGTAAGAGGGACAACTAATTTCATGTTAGTATGAAAAAAAGCATAATTGGAAAAAAAAGTAGTTGATTATATGAAAAACACTTTCAGCACCCTTAAATCAGACCTGCTGACCTCAAAATAAATAGCATAATTATTTCATCATATTTGACAGAAATCTAAATAAACTGTAGTTAATCAAATAGCTGTGCATTCAGGCAGAATGGTGCCCTCAACTGTGTAGAAATATAAATTGCTCATTGCTGGGTTTTTTAGGTTTTACTGAAAGCTACTGGGAGAATTTCTTGTTCAGCTCAAGTTATAAGAACCTGTGGGAGTTGGATCCATTTAGTTCTAGTTCATAAGTATAGTCAAGAGGTTTAAATTCAGTATTTTTACATATGCCATAAATTATTACTGTTCTTTTGTATAATATCATTCCTTAATATATGTAATGAATGCACAGATTAAAAACCTGAATAATGGTCCATTTCTTCTGTGACTTTCTTCCATGCTTTTTATTGAATTAGGAAGTCATACTCTGTCAGAGTCTCTGTTACCACCACTTTCCTTAGAATAGTCTAATAATATAATCTCTTCTACTTGGTTCTCTTGCATTATGGTAAAACTGCTTTCACTGTGTCGACTAAGCAATGCAATCTAACTTACTAGCAGGTAGCACAACACTCCTTAGCTGGCATTACAGGGATTTAGAAAGGAGAAAAGTGAGAGGTGTCTGGCGTTCTGCTAAGGAAAACACCTAGACCAGTCAGAACCTACTGGGAAATTAGCATACAAAATGCAAATGATGTTGGAGGCCTGAAACTGGATTAGCGGACGTAAGGAGATTTGTAGAGAAATAAAGGAGAAGAAAGCTAGCACTTTAGTGGTTTTTCTTTTTTTCAAACATGAGTGCAGCCACTTCTCTGTGCTGATACTCTCATTTAAACGTTTCAGTATCTGGTAAAATACTGTTAATAACATTACAAAGTAGCTTTCTTTTCACAAGATGTATCCAAGTCAAATTAATGGCTTGATTATAGTAAAATTTATTTGAAATGTTAATTTGATGTATATCATGAAATTTGCAGTGCTAATGTTCATAATATCTTGGCCAAAATCCAATCTTGGTAATTATAGTTAGCAGATGGAATTTCACCTGGCAGTTTCCAGTGGAGAGGACGGGTTTCTTTCTTTCCTGCAGCATGACCAGGTCCTGTTAGCAGCTGTCATGTGCGGCCCTGGAGGTACATCAGAAATATCCATAGTGACATACGGAAGTGAAAAGTGTAATTCAAGAATTCTAAATTTAATTTTCAGATTGTTTTGTAGGATAATATTATTGACAGAAAAGATGTCTAATGTTGTATTAAGTAGTACCTTGTTCTAGTCTTCAGATGGTGTAACAGAGAATTTCTGTACTTTGTTTTTGGTTTAGGTGGTGGTTTAAATCTTGTTTTAGTTTAAACATTGATTTTTGCAGGCATTATTATACCTGGCTGACATGAGCTCATGTGGGACTGGAGTCTTTCTGGGAAGTGAAAAAATATCCCCAAGCTCTCCTTAGGCATTTACTGAGAAGAAATTGTTTTCTCTGAAAACACTAGCCTTTCTGAGTAATAATTAACTTTTCCTCTTTTATTTTTTTTTCTTATTTTTTCTTTAACTCTTGGATAAGTGGGATAGTCAGTTTTAGGGCTCAGGTATGGGCACCTACTTCTTTTTTTTTTTTTTTTTTTTTTGTTTGTTTGTTTTTTTCTGAGCTCTGTTAGTTTCATTAGCTGTATCACTAGGATAACAGAAAGGATTCGCCTAATCATTCTTGAGATGTCTGAATTATGTCCTGTAGGATGAAGGCTGTTCTCGATGGCTGGCTCCTCTGATAGTAATTTTATTTTTTGTTTTTTTTTTTTTTCCTTTTTCTTTTTTACTGGTGGATAAACTGAGACGTAAGGGATTGACAATTTATTCTGAATAGATAAATACATATTGGATTATAGCAAGTTAATTTGATATAGCTTCATAAGAGAACCCACACAGCTCTTTACAATGATGCAGATCTCCATCTTTAACCTCAGAAACATATATATACATATATATATATACACACACATATATATATATATGCTGACCACATAAATCAAGACCTCTTACAGCATAAAGAACTGTTGCTGAGTATATGGCAAGAACCCATGTTCTTTAATAAAATTTTTGTTTTGCTATTAAATGAGTCTTAGTGGGATTTTGGAGATACTAGAAGATGAGGTTACAGTGCTAGTTTCCTAGGAATGTGCTCTGCTTTGTTTAATGATTACACGTTATGACTCTCACTAGGATTGTTTAAAGAAAAAACTACTTTGTTGCAGCACGTGTGATGTAGTCAGTATATTGCAGAAAAAATTTGATCTCCTGTGCTGCTTTACCTGCAGCACGACAGCTGTTTTAAAAACCTTGATGGTAAATAAAGGTTGCTATGACGGAAAACATGATTAATGGTTAATGGTCAAGATCTCAAGAGACAGTTTTGGAGAAGCAAAAACAGTATCATATCAGATACTGTTCTGTATTGCATCCTATTTGCGTCAGATGAAATTACCCGTGAATTGACTCTTGCCTTGTGTACTGTACAGGACATGAGAGCTCCCAGCTCCTCCATAGCTTTCTTGGGAGCTGTGGAAGAAGTGATTTGTTGCACAGTTTGATGTTCTCTGACCTACAGAGAACTGGAATCAAAACAACGGCTACTGCTCCTTTGAGCACAAACGACAGGAAAAGCCTCTACAGGAAGCCAGCTCGGCACTTGGCTTTTCCTGCTAGACCTCTGCTGTGGGCCACTGCATCGTCCGAAACAGAGCTGAACTGCTGCGTAGTGATGAAAGAAGGCGGTGCTGCTACCTCATTATTTTATCGTAACTCTCACAGTATTTAGTAGTTTTCTTCAGATACCAGCTTCTCGATTTGTATGATTGTATGAGAATCTCCGCAGAGAGTTAAAATTAAAAAGCTTCTAACACTCCTGATCACAGATGCAAGCTCGATAACTGAAAGCAAGTAAGCCTGAGCTATATCCATTTTTTAAGTTTCCTAATTACTAAGACAACTTCATGATTATTTTAGAACTGACTAATGAACTCTTGTCAGCAGAGTACATGTTCTTTTTCTTTCAAGTTTGACTGTCTTATGTGGGTAATGAAGTCAATATCTGCCAAGATACTACTTAGATAAACTTTGTCTAACCCAGCACTTAAAGACATTTCCAGGTGTATTTAAAATAAGTTTTTAATAAATGACCCCAAGCATAATAGCCCTTCTCTTTAGCACTTTGTACTCCAGCTTTTTTGTGACCTTCCTATTGCCTCCAGTTGCAGGGAGTTTACAAGAGCTTATTATTTTATAACCTTCTGAGTACTGAGTTTTGGATTGTTTTTTAATTAGCATTTTAATTGCTCATCAAAGTAATTGAAAATTTTGTTGGAAAAATGGTGCATTTACTAATCCCTTTGGTACCAGTCAACTCTTAAGTTTCTCCCAAGGTCAAACATATGACTGTGACAGCGGGAACTTTCTTAGCTTACCTAATGCCAAAGGCTTGGTGGATAGCAGTGTTTTCACCATGCCTTGCTCTCTGCTCCTGCCTGTGATGGAGGAACAAAGAGGTGTCATTCTCTGCATAGCTGCATATTCAAAATTCACTCTGGGAAGATGTGTCGCCCTATTATTTAACAAATCCAGTCTTCACTTCTTCTAAGCATAGGAGATGAATCTTAAGTGGTTAATGCTGGGTAGGGAAGCTTCTTTAATTTATGCTGTTGCTGTTGAACAGTGTGTTCATTCAGTGAAGTTTATCTTACCACTAACATGATCAGTAGACTCTAAACTAACGGTCAGTTCCTGGAAATGCCTGGAGAAGAGGACAGAATGACCCAAGGATTCAAGCGCGCTGGTGGATTATATTAAGCTGAAAGCTGTACTAGAAGGATGTGAAGTAATTGTTTAGACTTTGTTTTCAACAAGCTCTCTGAGCCACCACCAGTGATTACAGGACACGGAGATGACCTTACTTAAGCAGTTTGTCTCACCTTTGATAGAGCTTTGTAAAATGCCGCACAGAGTCGTCTTTCTGTATATTTTGTTTTACCTAGTAGTGAACTTACTCTTCTTCAGCTACAAGATCCCTCCTGGGAAGACTCCAACAGTCTCTCAACACAGATTTCCGTAAGAATATGAAAAATTGGTATTTATCTATTTTCACTTTGGATTTATAACTTCAAGTAATTTATGTACTACTGTCTTGAAATTTATTTTCCTATTCCATTTGTGCAGGGCAGCTATACTCATTGTGCTGTGGTGTGGAAATGGGCACCCAAGAATTAAGAAATGTGAAGTGAACCCAGTTTCTTTTGTGAATATTCTTTTCCACTTAATCTGTAAATAATTCCATAGGACTAAGTATCTGACTGTGGTCTAAGTGAAGCTGGTGGCATAAGTTCCCATTCATTCATTTGTTGTAAGGAGAACTGGGACACCATAATTTTTATAAACTATACTATAAACTTTCATGCAGTATAAGAGAATAACAATTCACAAGTTTTCTCAATATTTTTGTAATTTTACTTAAAGGATTGTTTTGGAAATGTGTCAATATCCATAAAATCTCTTGAGGGATTTGAAATAGAATGAAATGGAAAAAAAAGTAGCTTTTGTTCTTCATACAGTTTTGTTTTAATTTGTTCTATGTAACTGTTTTATACTACTTTTTGTTCTATAGTATTTGTGTTAGTTATATAGCATGCTGAAAAAAAAATCACCCATGGAACAAATTCGAGATCCTGGCAAACTCGAGTCCCAAGCCTCTTAAGCAATTGCACTGTGAGCTGAAGGTTGACTATTTGCTTTTTAACCTGTAGAGTTTTTAATGTTTGAAAAAATTGTCTTGAAATACTGTGTGCCAGAAAGTATTATCCTTTCAGTGACAATTTGTTCTGATTTTTTTTTTTTCAGAGCTAGTAATGAGTTACAATGCTGGCTGAAGATAATGGATGTTGTTTTAGACAGTGTATCTCACCTTAAGAATCTTCTTTTGTAACCATTTTAAAGAGATAGCCCTTACTCTTTTCAGTCAACCAGTTACTGAGGGGAAGGTATATTAAAAGGTATATAAATTATGAAAAAAAGTGTATGTATGCACATATGCATACATAAGGTGAATACACCAGACTACCCAGTGTAAAGAAATCATTGCGCTGACTTTGAACTTCCACAGCTTTGCTAGGTATAATAACGGTGACAGGATCTCTAAAGTCTTAGGAAAAGCGCATTTTCATATGTGCTCCTTGTATGCAAAGCAGAATTAACTGCTAGCTGAGCTTGCACTTGGTAGGAAATTTGGCTCATTGTCACTGGACAGACTTGAGAGGAAACTGCACAGGTTATTGTTTTAGAAGTTTTTGAAGAAAGAAAGTCTACTATGTCTGAAATTAAAGTAAAACAGCTAGAGACTGACCCATTGAAACACTTCATACTTTCCATTGCTAGCGGGAGATCCTCAGTGAGGCAGAGCAAATGTAATTATCGACAGAAATAAAGAAAACATGTTTGTTTGCTGCGTTGTAATGAGGACAGCTCAGCAGGACTGGACTTGAGTGTGCTGGATTCTGACCGACATACAAGCTTGTATGCCACAGAGTTAGAGGGGGTCTGAGTCACTTAATTACAAGCAGCTATTTTTGCCTTTGCAAGCACTAGTAACTTTCTTTTTAGGAGAGGTAAGAACTTGCAGTACTTAACCTGCCTTTTACATGCAGAAGATGCTTTGCAGTTAGTAAGCAATTAGCCTAAACACTACTGGGGTGTGTTTCTGTCCCTTCATGTGTATACTGCAGCGGTGAGTATAGCCCAAAACCACAGATAGGGATTTATGGGTGGGGAGACAGAGATACTGTTCTGTTGGCATCACTGAAATTGGGGTTGGAGAGTTTAAACTAGTTGTCTACCCAATCATAGCAAATCAGCGCTGGCCTTCAGAAATACAACTTGGTAGTGAACTCCCCATCCTGTTGGAGTGGATGAGGGTTTCTTCGCTACAGCATTAATTTCTCTCTCCTGAGTCTTGGCTTCCACTTCTCGTGTCATACTTCCTTTTATGAAGTTTGGAATTTGAACGTCGCTTAAACTGGGGGGGGGGGGGGGGGGAACACGGGATGCTTGCACTTCTTTGGTTTAGATGTGAATGCTCAGTCCCAAAACATTTGTTAGCTCAGTATCCGAGAATTAATTCCCCTATATCTAAAGAGGAGAGAAGATCTAGCAGGTGACTGTGAACAAAAACCTGACTGAGGAGGTCTGAGTTGTTTTCTGTAAAAGTCTTTTGTTCATTGTGAACTATGCAGGGACCCAAGGGAACTTCTATGTCTAATATTAGGAAATATAAATATGTTCTCCTAACTGTTTTCCTGAAAATCCAGTGTGAGTTTCTAATACAGAGCTTTAGGAAAAGCTCTATGTGTAAAATGAATCTATATTTGTAAATTACTCTGGCTTTTAAGAATGAAAATAGTAGGAATGACATATACCTGGAACATATAACCAATGTATTCAGAAGGAAGCCATCTTGCATTACAGGCTGATCCGTGAATTCAAGTACCATTTCTGAGTAACTGCATCTTGATATTGATTCTCAGTTTGATATAGACCATGATTAGAGGCTGGAAAAGTAATGAAGGAGCCTTCATTGAATCCTGTTTAGGATTGAAATCATGATTTACTTAGGTCTTACAGTCTGTAATGTATTTATCCATCAACAAACTTTTGAAATTATGAATAACTTTGAATTTTCTGTCCAGTGGGAAATCTCAGCAAATCCAGCCTTTTTTTATAACAGTTCCAAGCTCGACTGAAAAATTGACATTCTTGTGCTTTTTAAAGAATTTATTTTAATAATATCAAAATTTTTACTTATTGCACACCATCTAAATATTAACTATAATATCTTAGTTCAAAACAAAGAAGTTGAGAATTAAATATTTACCTTAAAGGGTATATATGTAAGAAAACAAAATCATTCATTTCTGCATCATTCTATAAGAAATTCTGCCAACAACAATACAATCTTGCAAAATACTGTGTTTTCTTATGGAAAATTGTTTTATTTTTCACCTACTTGTGTAGGGAAGTGCAGTTGTTCTCAGCAAGATGTACTTTGTACTAATTAACTTTTCCCTAAACACATGGGGCATCGCATATTAAAATGCATCATGGATTGCAATCTTAATTTTTCTCTCTCTGCATGAAATACATCTTGGACCAAATGTTGCTGAGGATAGAGAAAATTCTAGTAAAAAAAATTGGAACGCTACCTTTTATTTCCTCAAATTACGCTGAAGTAGGCATTGAATAAATTTCCCATTAATCGTTAAGTAAAATTAATTTTCAGTCATGAGATTGCTTATGAACAGGTCATTTCTTGAGCTGTATCACACTTACAAAGATTAAAATTATGACTTGTGTCTTACCTGGCTCAGGTGTAGGTTTCTGCGCACAGCTCCAGCGGCCTGCTCTTCCTGCCCTTTCTGCCTCCCCTCCAAACAGCTGCCAGATGGCTGTGTCCCGCATCATCAGCATTAGTTTACTGGCCTCTAGGACTTGTATTTCCAATGTGTACTTTCTCTTCTGCCTCATCTCCTTGTCACTACGGGTATCATCTAGAATTCCTAATCCCTCCAGAAAGGATGTGTGCTCTGCACTTCTGGTTTTGCTGAGCTCAAGACCTCATAGAAGAATATTCTTGGGGGGGCAGTCTTTGTACAAATCATTTTTTTTTTCCTTTGATTTGCATTCTACAGGAATATCACTTTCTCACTTCATTGAGCACTCTGAGACTGTATGTAAAAAAAACACACAGCAATCTGTTTCCTTTCCAATTCTGTTGTGCTTGTCTTGCTCTTATCCATTCACTTGGACTGGAAGGAAAATCTCTATGATTTAGCAATAACAAATTCTGTATCTAAGAAATGAAGATATCTATAGTGTCAAGACAAAAATAATGAACTTATCTTTTTCCTTTAAATGGACCAAGAAAGGAAAGATGATAGTTCTATGTTCTGATTTATATAAAATAAATGTATGGGAGTTCGCTATGTGTACAGAGAGTTGTGAAAAACAGTGTGTTTACCAGAAACTAAACGCTTAAAATAAGGTTAAAAGATTCCAAAGCATGCAAAGGTGCTTCTGTCATTTCCCACAATATCTTTCTATTCAATCGTATTTTCAATTTAAGTTCAGAGTTTGGGGCTTGGCTGACCGATCAAGAAACTGACCATCATCCTTTGATTGCATATTCTCTCCTAATCTGCAGAGTCTTGTGCTGTGTAGATCACTGCAATATCTGTGTGCCTTAAGCAATGGTGACTAACATGTCACACGCCTGTCGCACACCTTCCCAGGCAGAAAAATGTGTAACAAAACAATCTGTTTTTGTTGGGTGTTTTTCCCACGTCTTCTCTGGTTTTTGCTTATAAACAGAAGGCAAGAAATACCTGTAAATTGATGTTTCCTAACATACAGGCTTAGAGCTAATTTATTAGGATGTAGAATGGTAGACATAAGTTATAGGGTATTCTTTTTTTCATTATGAGTAGTACATGGAGAAGATGGTGTAAGAAAAGGATACTAATGTTGTGATAGTCAGACTTTGTGTTTGAAGTTATTTTTAAGTTTCCAGCAAAGATATATTCTATTGGAAGAGTTGAAATAGTTCATCGCAGATCTTTCAGCAAGAATTATTTAGCAGTTTTGACAAGACTGAAATTTCTTGACTTAAACATGCTTGATTCCCTAGGGAACAGCTGACTGGAAAGTACTTGTCTTTGAAAGTATAGGGCTTTAGGCTCTGTACTGGCTGATCTGGTTAAGGTATTTGAATCTTGCTTCTTGCATGCCAGGTTAGTACTTGAATTAGTAGACTGTTGTCTAATCTGGAATAACCTCCCTCTCTTTCTGCTACTCTACCCCTGCCCCCTGCCCCCCCCCCCCCCAAAAAAAAAAAAAAAAAAAAAAAAAGAGAGAGAGAGAGAGATCTTGGCATTGTCTCAGCACAGAGTAAACTTTTATTATTATTTTATCTTTAGTCTCTTGGATGGGAAAACAGGTAACTAGGGTTACCTAGTTCTCAGCTGGTTGAGTATTCAGTTATTGAAAGAAGGATTGATTTGATCAGTACGTCAGCCTAACCATATGGTATACCTCTGTAAGGCAACTCTACATGTTTTACTTTCATTCATGCTTTACTCCCTTTCTTTAAGTGTAGGAGGGATAGTGAGAGGCTGTGGCAGACACCCTCCTGGCAGACAGCAGAAGCCAGCATTCATCTACCTGTTAGAGCTGGGGTTAAGTGCTGGTGTTATGTGAAGTACATCTTTTCTTTGTCTTTTTTCTTTCCTTAGACTATTGATAACAGTGCATTAGAGAAGTTTTATATTTTGTGTACCTTAAACCTGAGAATGACTCCCTAAACAAAGCCTGGGGAACATTATGCCTCGCAAGTGTAGAATATGGCAATAATTAAATGTATAACAAAATAACTGTCAAGTAAGGAATTAATTTAAATTTTTCATTTCTCTATCCTGAACTGGTGGGTCAGTCATGTGATTTGATCTCTCACCTCTAAGGTGCATATCTGTATTACATAAATTAACTGATTGGATTTGTATAGGTTTAAGGAATAGCTCACAGGAATGGCTGCCTTAACTGGCTCATTTAGCAATGGTGATATTCCTGGAGATATATATAGCTGAAATTGGTCTCTCCAAGGAGGGTCATCTATGGGGAGCAACGACACTAGAGGAAGTACAAGCTGCTGCTGTCCATGATGTATTTGTGCTGCCCAGAGACTGTGGCTACTAAACTTGCTTATATTCCCTCCTCACACCAAAACAATTACTGATTCTGGATGTTTTTTTCTCAAAGTTTTTTGATTTTATACTAGTTATATTATTATTAATTTGCATAAGTTAATTATGTTTGTTTATTATTTTACTTTTGAGGCTTTTTTTCTTATTCTTTGACAGTCCTTTCACTGTAGTAGAAGATTGTGATAAAATGAAGAGTAAGAATGATGTCTTGTGACTGCTTCAGCTTCATTTTATCTTCTGATTAAGTGTAGAACACTTTCAACCATGGGAAAAAGACTGAATTTGACTTTTTCCCCTCCTCCCCATTCATCATTGTAAAGAAGTTTCTCAATGTTAATATGCGAAAGAATGGAAAGTAAGGACTTTCTTGCCCATAAAAATGGTGATACAAGCCATGGCTGTCGTCATACCAGCAAGCAATTCAGTTAAGTTCAGAGGTAGCCTGGACCTATAGTACTAACTTTTTGTTGTGTCTAACCTAACCAAGAAGGCAAATGCATTCTTGCTCTTGATATATACACTGGCCACATCTATTTACAAATTGAGACTAGTTTGCTTTGGCTTTCCATCAGAAGGAGATGGTAGTGTGTAGGTGGGAAGTCAAAGACAATGGATTCCAAAAACACTGAAGTCTTGGCAGCTGGTGGACAAGGATTTCAGGATGTTTGAGTGACTTTAGTGGGCAGCACAGACCCAGCCTTTATTTGCCTAGGCCCCGAGACAGAATAAAGAACGACTGGTACTAAAACGTAATATTAAAACTGCATTTGTTAAACAGGAGCATATTCCTATTTCTGTCCTCCTGCTCCTCAACTTCTTTTGTTCAAATAAACCATTTAATGCTGAGGAAAATACAAGGCAAGAAAGGAAAAAAGAGAAAACATGTTTTAGAATGCACCCATTTTGTTTATATGTAATTTTCTCCTGTCTTGGATGTGTAATAGGGAGGGATGGGGATAAAAAAAAGTGATTTTAGTTTTGAGCAATAATCAGGAAATGAGAAATTTTATATTTTTTTTTTTTTTTTTTTTTGACTTGCTTTTCTGCAAAATGGTGCATTTTTATTTTCCAAAGACTGGGAGAAACAAATTCTTCATTGGTCTATTTTACATGTTTTTCACTTCCTCCTGGCTGAACTTCTATAAATTTGCTCTCTGGCTCATGCCAAGAGCTATTTCAATTTGGCATATAGTGTTTTCTGTCTATAGTAAAATGGATAAACATGAATGACGGATGTGCAGTAGGCTTACTCACTCCTGTATGCCTTGCTATTGATTTGCAAGCCAATGTGGCCAGAACTGAGCTTGTGTTTGCCTCAGAGCCATCTGGGCTCCCTTCATTCATGTTGTCATTAACAGCACCGGTGTCCTCCTGTCCTTTCTGTGATTCATACCTGCTGCTACAGAAGGTTTCCATATGCAGATTTCTGTCTTCATATTTGCATTGCTCCTTGTAAATAAGGGAAATCAAATCATGTCAGTTCTTTACAAGGCATCTTTAAAATGTATGACCTTTCCTTCTCCACAGATATCATTGCTCTGTAGCTTTATTAACAGAGCCTTAACATGAAGTTTAAACTCTTCATTGAATTTCCATAGTATGTACTTATGTATTTATTTCCATCCAGAGGCCAGATGGAGCGGTCTTCCTTTTCAAGTTAGTGTACAGTTCACAGTCCAGAAGACTCTTACTTCCTTTTTGCTCTCATCACATCAACTTTGCACACTCAATCCTTCCTTTAAAACTATGTTGTATACTCAAGGGCTTACTAACAAATATGAAGTAATAACTATGCAAGAAACCTGAGTACAAAAGTGTTGTCTGTGCTATTCGGATATTACTGTAATCAGGTATGTAATCTTTTGTGTCTCAGCTTTCCCAGTATAAAGTGAAAATAGCACCACAAGGACTATTTTGTAGTGTAGATAATTAAAGCAGTAACATTTCACATAGTGGAGGTCAGTTACTGGTAGAGCATGAGCTTTAATTCATTAATAACTAAGTTAAAGCTTAGGCATTTCTGCTTCTCCTTGTATAAAGTCTTCATGATTTTATACTGTGCATTTTACAAGGTCCACCCTGATTCATTGAATTTCATATTCACATAAAAAGTTGGTTTACTGGATCCTCTGCTACTGCTGTGTGGCATTTGAACTACTTCCTAGTCTTGCTCTGCTAGAGGAGGCTGGTGAGAAGGTTATGAGCGCTGTATTCCTACTTCTGACTTAGGATACTTCCACTTGGAGAGTAGGTTTGTGTTTTCATACCAATTGAACCTGACCTCTTCAGCTTTCAGATGTGTGTGAGGTTGTTTTGCAAGATGAAGGTGAAGCTGTGACAGTAAGGGCTACTGTACCTTAATTCCCCCTTTCTCTCAGCGATTTGATTTCAAGAACTTTGAGTCTTGACTTGACTCGAACTTTTGAACTTTAATTGTAAGATCTATTTCATATTGTATATCCACTGCTATTCAGTTGTTTTTCTGATAAAAAGCTTTCTTACTATTTCCAGTCTAACTTTACTAATGGCCATTTATATAAATCTGTCCCTGAACCAGCAACATCCTTCATTTTAAATAACACATTGCAAAGAACCTGTATTGTCTTTCTCCATTAAGTTCTTAATATTAGCAGACAGTTGGAAGTAATTTTCTTATAATATTCGTATAGGAGAAAGCATAAAGCCTAATGCTTTACTGATATCTAGATAATTTGGATGATGCGTCCTTTTGTGTGCAGGCCCTTCTCTGATCAAAGATGTTAAGTTATTCCTACATGATAGTCACCAGTTACCAGTTAAATGCAACACGAAGTTATTTTGTTTTCCTAGATGTTTGTAATGATTTCTTCCTTCCTTCTAATTTGTTTAGAAACAACAGATTAAGTTTATACTACCAATCCTGTGGTCACTCAGATTTCCTTTCCATTATTTTCCTCTTAAGTAGTATTGTCTGTAACTTAAATAGATTTAAGAATAGATTTAGATAAGTCCTGTAACTTTCTGATCTTTCTGAATTTTAGCATGAAGATTTCTATTCTCTCAGACTTTTAAGTTATTTTATTAAGTTACCAAGGTAAAAATTCAGGTAATTAAAAAAATTTTTTTCCCTTCTTCTTTCCTGACTTTTAGCTTGAAATGTTTTTGTTATTTTTTTTCTTTCCTGGCTGAATATCTAAGAATTCAATAGAAATTACACCATTAAGACTCTGTAAATATTAGGAATGTGATCTTGTTTACTGTTTTTTGTGAGATTATCCAATAGCATTTACATAAAATTATGGTCTGTTATTAGATGACAGTGAATTGACCTGAATGAAGAGGAATCCCCTGTTGTCTTGTCAAGTGAATTTTAAGATTTTGGAATTTTAATTACTTGTATAGATGTTCCAGTAAACATTCCATCTGGAATATTAGGGATCTCCATTTGGTCAGAGAAGTGATGAAACAAAAAATGTCACCAGCAGAAGGATAGTCCCTGTCCCACCAGAAGAAGCTGTTTCAGCTTTGGCAGCCTGCCCTTTGCAGGAAGTCCCCCACCTAGGTGAGGTGAGACCTCTTCTCCCTCATTCTCCCTCTTTTTGGATAGCGTATTCGGCACTATGTCCCTTGGGAGATGCAGCATGCAAATGTTTTAAATCCCCGATTGTGGCAGAGAGCGCATCAGCAGAGTGCAGCCCGGTGCGAAGTGCGAGCAGGAGAGAAGATGCAGCTCGGTCAAGCGAGCATCAAGCTCCCTCGCAGGCGCAGGCCCTGTTGCCTGTAGCAACAGGATGACTGCTTTGGGGGCTTCACGAATAAACAGCCATGTCAGCTTTTCAGCTCCTTTTGGAACGGCCGCTGGCAGAGGAAGGTCTCCCCAAAGAGCATTTGCAGACAATAGTATGATTAGAGTTAATAATAAAAATTGAACACATGCAAAAGGGAAGTTCACAGTCATTTCAAGGCAGTTTAAAAGATTAAACTTGTTTATATGACTAAGGCCTAGTGTTGTAATAACTTTATGGAACATTCATAAATAGAGAGTGCCAAAATATTACATTATCTTTTCTTCACTGGAAAGACTCTTACTGACTTCCAGGGCTATGGATTGGACAGAGGTTAGTAAAAGGAAATGTACGGTTGTGCAAACATGTAGCTTCTCAGTGTATAGAACAGATGTACTGGTAAAAATGCATCAAGGTTCTCTTTATTGATCCAGTCTTAAGCATCCTGCATTGGAGCTTATTTCTTGCCTCTCCACAGGTTCAACGTTTGTTTTTACAAGAAGTAATCATGACAAAGCAATTTAATATGTAATTAATACATTTTAATTTGTTATATCTTTGCTACTCATGTTGTATGTTTAGTGTATTTCTGAGTTTTAAGAAGATAACTTCAATATTTGGGGGCTTTTTTCACTGGGAAACTAGCTATATTGACAACAAAATAGATAAAGAATTAATGATTGGATTTGCTTGGTGAAATTGCAGATGATTATTCAGAAAAGTTTGTTCAATTTGTTTTGGTTATTCTATGAGGAAAAAAAAACAGAAAAGGAAAGCAAAATAGCTGATTAACTTCTCAAGCAATTGATAAACTACTAGAAAGCTATCAAGTTAATAAGGGCATTTAGTCCTCATATTTCTACCTGCGTAACTAAATGCAATTATTCTACCCATATTGAGGAGGTGACATTCACTTTCTAGTTTGAGTCAAGCCTGCAGGTTCTAGTAGAGCTGAAAAGTCCCAGTGTCTTCACTCCTGACCTGGAGTCACTTTTCCCAGTAACGGCTAGCTTGCACAAAGAGGAGCTAATACCTCTGTGCATATGTTCTCATTTCTCGTTTCTGCTCCGGTAGAGCATCTAGTGCCTTTATAGTAGCGTAAAGGATCACAGCCTTCACGATGTGCCAGAAGGTTCAGGTACCATTGCAAGATGTTTGTGGTGCTCTCCTTGCTCTCTGGTTCGTTGAACAATTGGGAGATTTCTGCTGTCACGAAGAGGGTTTGTTCAGGGGTTATGATGCTGGCCAGGGGATTACTGATACTTGAGTAAATTTTCTGCTCTGCCGCAGACAGTTAGATGGTTGCCTATTTGTGTGAAATCTCCAGACCTTCTGACAGCTGTTCTGTGTGTCTGAAGAGGTCACTTTTATGCATGAGAGGACTCGGGAAGAAACTGGGAACAACCAAGAGTGGTGGATCACTGGCTAGCAGGTGAATCACTTCATAGTGCTTACATGATAAAAAATGTCAAGGTCCTTGCCCCTACTGCCTATCTTGCCAGTTGAAATCAGTGCATTAGTAGGAAATAAAAAAGAGGTTCATACTTTCTCTGCTGTCCACGTTTTGGAGGTAGAGATGATGGAACATTTCTCTAGCTAGGACTAGGGAAATACATTTTAACAGTGTTGGTATAATACCTAGATTCTGGTCTGAACTTCAGTACTGAAAGCCTTATTTTTTCAACAGTGTTGATAATTTATGGGGGGGAAAAAATCACACTGTTGAAAATGCCCATTTTGACTTACAGTGGTTTTAGCTTATCTAAGCTAGATCTTGCCTTGGAAATTGTGTAGCTGAGAACAAGAGAAATTAATTCAAGCTCCACTTGTGTTGCTTTGGCTAGACTGCTTGCAGACTCTGAAGGGGGTCATTTAAAATTAGCACAGTTGCTGTACTACTTTAGTGTAGACTTATATCTACCAATGTATGGTTATAATTAATTTATGAAAAAAAAATATATGGACTAGAATCATGACATAAAACTTTTTATGTTTGAGATCATTCTGTTGCATCATTGAGACTATTCAGGAAAACTCTAATTTTGAGCTACTTTTGGCAGTGTTCATTGTGTCCTCAGGTAACTGTCTGCACATCTTTCATGTAGAAGAGCTGTGAGTGGCGTAAAGAGTCAGCAGTTTGCTCTAGCTTTTCTTTCTTGTTTTTATGAATGGGTCAGCACCCTTCAGCTGCCCCTCTGGCAGAACTGCCAGCAGGTTGTTTTTCTTTTTTTTTTTCTTTTTTTTTCTATTGTATTGCCATTTTACAGCGTGCTTTAAAAAGCAACTCAAAAAGACTTTTTCCATGATGCCTGAATGTAATAGTATGCCTTATAAACGACAGAAGAACAGTTCATTCTGTTGATTGATTAAAGATTTATTATTAAATGCCTTTTAATCTAAAATTTTCTAAAGAGCTATTAAACAATGTAGCTGAATGCCAAATTTTGAAAGCACAAGCCTCTCTTCAGCTTAATCACAGGATCTCTGATCTTTTCATTATGTTCTAAAGCCTCTTGAAGTGACAAGGTTAGTATGAAAAAATAACATGTAATCACAAAATAACTGCATGTTATGTTTTCCAAAACACTGAGGTAGCTGCATAATAATTACTTTTGGAGCTATTAAATGAAAATGCACAGCAGTATTCAGGAGTGTGTGATTACTCACTGGATTTCTTTATTAAATCTCTAACTTATGTGAAACAATAGGTGCCTCCTTCCCCTTCCTTCTCCTTATGCAGCACCTTGTGCCTGATGATATTAAAGTCTTTTCAAAATTTGATTAAATTAATCCCCAGGGTAAATCTACTCAGTAAAGGCCTGATATCAATGACTGATCATGGGCATTACTTAAGACTGAGTGATATTATACAGTAGGAGGAGGCTGGAAGGAAGATGACATTGCATTCCTTTTGAGATGGAGATTTTCAAAATCTCCAAAGAGAGATTAAGCACTTTCAACAATGTAAATCAGTGGCCTCATCATATATGAAGCCCACAGTTTAAACGTGTGGTCTAAACATTGAGGGTTTTTTTTCTAGTGTGCAAACATTAAGTATTTTTGATTCCTTCCTTTTTGATTTCTTATCTTATCTTTCTTATTTCTTATCAAGTTTTTTTTTTTTTTTTTTTTTTTTTTTTTTTTTTTTTTTTTATGGTACAGCAGCTAATTAAGAGTTAAAAAAGCTGTCCTTCCTTTCTCTACTTTCTCCCCACAAAGGGTACTCAGAACTTGAAGTAGGACATTCTCCTGCTAAAGGATGAATGCAGCTGTGGGAATTTCAGATGCCATGTATCATGTTTGCGAGAAGGATATCTATTTCCTGACAGGTTCAATATGTATGTAGTGAAGACCTGTACCCTACAGCATATTAAGGAAGAGAGATGCTTGCATTCAAAAACTCAGCATTAGCATTGCCACTACCTGCATTTTTCTTCTTTTTAATGTCTTACGGCATTTATTAAAAAAAAAAGCTGGCTGAATGGCAGAGCTCAGAGGGTTGTGATCAGCAGCACAGTCTAGCTGGAGGCCTGTACCTCTGCTGGTGTCCCCCAGAGGTCAGGACTGGGTCCCATCCTGTTCAGCTTATTCATCAGTGACCTGGATGAGGGGACAGAGTGCCTCCTCAGCAAGTTTGCTGATGATACCAAGCTGGGAGGAGTGGCTGACACACCAGAGGGCTGTGCTGCCATTCAGAGAGACCTGGACAGGCTGGAGAGCTGGGCGGAGAGGAACCTCATGAGGTTCAACAAGGGCAAGTGCAGGGTCCTGCACTTAGGGAAAACTAACCCTAGGCACCAGTACAAGGTGGGGGCTGACCTGCTGGAGAGCAGCTCTGCAGAGAAGGACCTGGGAGTGCTGGTGGATGACAAGTCGACCATGAGCCAGCACTGTGCCCTTGTGGCCAGGAAGGCCAATGGTCTCCTGGGGTGCATTGGGAAGACTGTTGCCAGCAGGTTGAGGGAGGTGATCCTCCCCCTCCACTCAGCCCTGGTGAGGCCTCATCTTGAGTACTGTGTCCAGTTTTGGGCTCCCCAGTCCAACAGAGACATGGAGCTACTGGAAACAGTCCAGCGTGGGGCTATGAGGATGATCAGAGGGCTGGAGGCACCTGCCCTGTGAAGAACGGTTGCGAGAGCTGGGCCTCTTCAGCCTGGGGAAGAGAAGACTGAGGGGGGATCTTATCAATGTCTATAAGCACCTGAAGGGAGGGTGTCAAGGGGACAGGGACAAACTCTTTTCAGTTGTCCCATGTGACAGGACAAGAGGCAATGGGCAGAAACTGAACCATAGGTCCGCCTGACCGAATTTCTTGCCTGTGAGAGTGACAGAGCACTGGCACAGGTTGCCCAGAGAGGCTGTGGAGTCTCCTTCTCTGGAAATACTGAAAAGTTGCCTGGGCACAAGCCTGTGCAACATGCTCCAGGTGACCCTGCTTGAGAAGGGGTTCTGAGCAGATGATCTCCAGAGGTCCCTCAACCATTCTGTGTGTGAGTGTGCGCACGCGTAGTATTAAAATAATAATAATAATAATTCTCCATTCATTGGCGTAGCAAAGATGAAACAATGAGATTATTCTTCCCGAGAGGCAGTGCTCTTTGTTTACAAAGATTTTTTTTTTAGTGAATGTCACTAGGACTCTGCATGATTTTTCAATCATTACATATATAGATTCATATATATAACATCTGTGTGTATTGATAGGATTTGTGTATTGACTTTTGGCTTTTTTTTATTCTGCTGTGTGGTGATTTGGAGCCTTGCAGTAGTAGCATTGGACTAATATATTTATAAAACTGAGTGGCACTGGCTCGTCTGACAGTATATCTTGTCCACTAAGAGTGTTTGTAACAGTATGTAATTATTTCTTCTAGATTTGATTCGAACATATTTTGAACATTTCTAGTTCCTGAAATATAGAAATAGAGGGATTGGTCAGGAAATAACTTTTCATTTTGCATACAAAATAAAAAGGCTGAATAAGCAGCAATATGCAGCTGTAATTCTTGCAACTTTAGTGTGAGGTGACAGGTGCTTGATTGTGCAAACAGTGCTATGGTAGCTGGAATGGTTAGTGCATATGGAGCTGTCTGCTAACTGTCCAGAATTACAGTCTTCTGTTTATGAGATTGGCCTCCCTTGAGGTTTTTTCTAATTTTAACAGGAGCTGCTCAGTTGAAGCTGACAAAATTCAACCAGAGATACAATAGCAAGATGGATAATGTGTAATCAAAGAGTAACACTTAGGGGGAACCTGTGGTGTCCTCATGCTAGCATAACGACCTTGTGTTTATTAAAATAAATATCCCCAAGCAAGACAGTGCCAAGGAGTTCAATAACAGAAATATTTTCCTGTCCTCCTGCTGGTGAGCGAGCAGGGTCTGAAGGTGCCACCTCTAATTGAAAGCAGTCTGTGTGCTCATAATGCTAAGGCTAATTTATTTGTTTATGACAAATAACTGCGGGCAGAGTACATGAGAAAGAGATGGTGAAAGGCAAAATTGAGATAAATTTTCCAGCTGTGCTGAGAGAAAGCCAGCAAATTCCCTATGTTGTTGTTGCAAGTGATGATGATAAAAATCAAAAAGTAAAAATGAGTCAAGGCAGTTGCAAACATTTTCCTGGTTTTGTGCCTCGTAGGCACATTGCTTCAGTGGCATTTTTTATATGGTATCCTCAAATGTCTATGGTTCCAGTAGGAATGCACTATGAAAAACTGTCTGAGCATAAGAGACCTGAACTTGGAAAACAGGAAGCTAAACTGATTACCAGTGGCCATCTATTTTTGGTATTATCTTTGTCCCTAGAGACATTCAGAAGCTGACTGGATGTGGTCCTGGGTAGCCTGTTATAGCTGGCTGTGTTGTAATAATGTGGTTAGAAAATCTCCAGGGGTCCTCTCCAACCTCACGTGTCCAGTGGTTCTGTGAAGTAGATTATTTAATACCTGAGCATTTCACACAAGACACAATCAAGTATGCATATCTCATTCCTGACAAATACTTTTTCATGAGTTTTTGGAATCACAAAATAACCTGGAAGGAGGTCATAGCCTGTAGAGGACATTTATACCCATCACCCCTCAGAGTAGGGCCAACTTAGCTCAGGTTGTTGAGGGCTTTTTCCACTCATGTTCTGAACATCTCCAAAGATGGAGATACCTTAACTGCTTTGGGCATCTTGTAATAATCTTTGACAATCCTCATGGTAAAATTATTTTTATCCCTTGTATCAAGGCAGATTATGCTGCTTGCAGTTTGTGTCCATTTCCTCTCACCTGTTACTGTGTGCTGCTAAGGTGGTCCATCTCTTTCTTCTCAACGCTCTCCCATTAAGCCATTTGAAAAGTGGGAAGGTCTCTCATTAGCCTTCTCTTCCTAAGACTTAATAGCTCAGTTCTCTCAGCCTCTCCTTGTACATCTTCAGCTCTAGCCTGCAGATCGTTTTGATGACTATTTTCTGAGTCTGCTCCAGCATCGCACTGTCTTTCTTATGCTGGGGGCCCCAAAGCAAGAACCCCATGGGGTGGGGGGGGGGAAGTTGAGTCCGTCAATTGCTGAGGAGGGGGATAATCGCTTCCCTTGGTGTGCTGGCTGCCACCGTGCTGATGCAGCTCTGTGTACAGTTGGCTGCATTTGCAGCAAGGGCAGATTGCTAATTCATGTTCAGCTTGTTTACTGGGACCACTGAGTCCTTTGTTGCAAAGGTGCTTTCTCTCTAGTCAACATCCAGTCTGTTTTGTTGCAGGGGTTATTTCACTCCAGGGGCAGGACTTTGCGTTTGCCCTTTTTGATCTTAATTAGGTCTCTGTCAGCCAATGTCTCTGGCCTGCCAAGATCCTTCTGAAGAAATTCCAAAGACAGAGCTGTCACAACTTCCATATTTTATTTTAATGTATTATTTTCCACATAGTTAATCCTAAGGAAAAAAAAAATCTAACTTGGTTATTTATTTGATGCAGTTTGTCTGTTATGATCTGTCATGTTCTCCCTGGGTATGGCAAACACTTACTCTTTCCTCTTTGCAGAAGTTATTTAGATATTTGGAAGCTTATCATAACCTTGTCTGACTTCTTTCCAATTTCTCTCCATCTGTCTTTCACATGAGTCACTTTCTTCATAATGTTTCTTATTCTCCTCTATACTCTTTGCAGCTGGTCATCATCTTTCTTGGAATGCCAGGAATCTGATACAGTATTCTATCTGAGGCTTATCTTTAAGTAGAGCAGAGGATAATTTCCTGTCCTTTACAGGCCATGGTAACAGATGCATTCCAAATATGATTTTCCAACAATATAAAATTGTTATGTGTAGCTCCTGAGTCATAAGACCTTCAAAAATATTTTCTGTGAAATCAATTTGCTTCCATGATGCATTTGTGCAGGTGGTTGTTGACCCTAGATTCAGAACACTGTCCATATTTAAGGGAAATTTTGTTTGGTTTTATTGTGTTTTTTTTTTTTTTTTTTTTTTTTTTTTTTTTTCCAGAGCATAGTTCCATACCATCAAGATAACTTAGAATTCAAAGTTTGTCTTCCCAAAGACATTGCTGTCACATTCTATATTTTATTGTCCTGATCATTAATTAAAATACTCAGTAGATATGAATCAATAGGGAACTTCAATAAATGTTTTGTTTTGTTTGTGGGGGGAAGAATTTCCAAGAATAATTCTCTAAGAAGCTTAGCATCTGTTCTAATGTATTTCCATCTATGCTATGTTTTCTGCCCTCTCTATAAGAATATTTTGTGAGACAGCATCAAAACTGTGAACTCAGGTAATAGTATATGAAGTCCCCATAGAACTTCTTATCTTGTTGTAGTAACAAATAGCCGTTACTCATGTTCTTTTTTTTCAATATTTTTCTGAGAAATGAAATTTAATTGAGAAGTTTTATAACTCTTCAGGTTTCTTTGGTTCCCAAATGCAGTGAATATGTTCATCCTTTCCCAGTTCCACTGCTGTCCTATATATCAAAATTTTCAAAAGAATCAGGCAGCTTGTTTCTCACAGTACTCCTTTACCAATAGCCAGTTATTTAATTAAATTTCTTTAGTATTACAAGGCCCTATTTTTTCGGATGTTCTGCCAATTTCTCATAGTCTGTTCTCTCCTAATCTTCTTAGTTTTGTAATGTATGGTAGACCTCCTACCTGAGGCTTAAACTATTTGGATTAGTATGTGACCATCTTGGATGCTTGGTATGCCGACTCATCATCTGTTCTTTGTTATGAATATCTTGCTTCCTAATTTTAGGATAAGTCACCCTTTTTGATGTTTGCTTCTAGGATTTTGTTATTGTCTGTCCTTAGACACGAGATTTGTGAATCGTGAGGCAATGACACTTTTTAATCTGCCTGGGTTGTATTATGTTTTCATGAAACAGCATTCTGCAGTCAAAGGAGCCAGACTCTTTCTGGACCTTCTCTGCAGAAGCGAAGAATTGTCTTCAGAATGCATCTGCTTTTGCCTGAGCCTTGTATCTTTTCAATCCTCTCAGGAAAAGATACAGACTTCTAAATGATGGCATATCTTAAAGCATTGTGTAGATCATATTATGCACTTTTTCAAAAGGAGGTTTAAGACCTGATGTAGCCTAATTTCAAAAGGAATTGGGAAGCAAATTTCGATCTGGTTGCCTTTCCACTACAAATTTCTTTATTACTCCATGCTGTCTATGATACCAGCCAAACTAACAACATCTCATCATGGTGTTTGGTGGGTTTTTTTTTTGTTTGTTGTTTAAGTCCTTTCAGGAACCCACTTTAATTCAATTAATATAGCAGGTCAAGCTAAGTCAGAACTGAAAATCAGTAATATATGTATTCTAGAGACACTTCTTAATTATGTATAGTTCAACAGAAGAGACCCAGACAGAGAAACGTTTTGAAGGAGAACAAAGTATTCAGCTGTAATCCAACAGGTGCTGGCTGCCTTGACATCAGCACACACAGTGTGAAATCATAGGAAATTAAAAGTACATCTGTCTAAAATTCTGTATTAAATTGAAAGACTTTAAACCAAGAGGTGAGAGGGGAGTCATCTAGTGAATGGTATTTAAGTAGAACTTGGTTTATGAGTAAAAATCCCAGATAGGAAAGGCAGATGAGAAAAGGAAACATACTGTCACACCTTTACTGAAATAAGGTCAAGATAAAACTGTGTGTCACCACATGTAATAATTGCTGAGGAAATACTAGCATTTAATACAAACCACCTAATAGCAGTATTTGAGAGATTTCCTCTAGCTTCCTTTCACTCGTCGTATTTACAATATGACAAAGAAAGAGGCAGGCAACAGCATAGTATTTGTTGACAATTTTTTGTTTTAATAGCAAAGATTTTTTTGTAGTATTTTTAAGTCTGTTAAAGATAACTTAAGAAGGAGGAAAATCATGCGTATCATTCCTTTGTTAATTGACAGTTTAAGTAGAATTAGGTGATTCTGAGTAGAGAGAATCATAAACTGTTGAAAAAAATGAAAATTTAGATAAGTTTCATATGTTCCAACATTAAGTTATAGTAAATGTAAAAACTTTTGGATAACTAAACTCCTGATTTCAGCAAGAAGTCTTAAATTATTTAGTTAGATATTTTGGTTCTGTCTTGTTGTTTCATGTAATCTTGTGCTGGTTTCTTATGTTAAAAATGGCCTCTCTATTGCATAAATATGGTTGATTTACAAGGCAAACATCAAGTAAGAGCCTGAAGGTGATATTGCTTTTTTCTACAGCACGATTGCAACTCCTATACCTTGTTCATGTCCAGATTGGGAGTCTATGCTTTTATAATAATGCAAATGTTGTAAAGAAATCGGAGAATTGTTTGAAGAGTAGCCTGTGATCTGGGAACCTCCATCAGTGAATGCCTTTAGAAATGCAGTCTGCTGATATCAGTGATAATTAGGAGGTGATCTTATAATAATTTTCAAGTATGTTCAGAAGGAAGAGTGGCAAAAAGTGGCAAATGTGGCTCCACAATTCAAATCTGAAGCAAATTCAAACTTAGAAATAAGACGTGGAATATATCATGGCACAGTAAGGTTTCTTCTTTCTTTTCTACTGGCATACACTCAAAGTTTTCTCTCCTTGTGGAAGGAAGGAAAAATTATGTAGGACCCTCTGATTCCAGTCTTCTAATTATTGCAATTTATGTATTTTGAGGATATCAGTAAATAACTGAGCTTAGAGTATCATTTTCAAGAACAATAAGAACTTTCTCTAATCTTTTCCAGCACACAATTTGTTAGACATGTTGTTTTCATGTCTTGGATGCAACTGAAGATGAAACTTTTTGAAGCAAAGAGCATTTAATCAGCAACAAACTTTTGCTAAAACAAAGTTGGAGAGGTTACAAACACTGTGGGATATATCGCCCATAACAACAGACAGATGCCCAAACAGTTTTATTGATGTGTTACCATGATGTGAAGTGAAGAAACCACAGCAGGAGCGCAGGGACATGCTTCTGTTTGCTGTGAGGCAGTCTCCTAAGGAAAAGACAACATATTTGAATTTGAGTGGTTTTATTGATGTAGTTGCCACCAGAATGAGATCTGAACTGCAGCCACCAAACCAATTTGTTTTGTCGGATTTTGAAACTCCAGTCTGTTCCACAAAACAAAATACAAAATAAGATGGGAAAGTACTACTCTGCTCAGCCACTGCTGCTCAGGAGATGAAAGAAAGCAAACATACAGGTAGGCAGCTAGTCTGCCTTGATCACGCTTAGAAGTATGCCACATAGAGTCAATACAAGATATGATTATGTTGTATTTTATGAATAGTACATGGTAGCTGAGAAAAATGGTTGTTTATCATCATTACATGTCTGTGCTACCAGTGGCAGAGTTGTCATCCAAACCGATAACCCTGATCCAACAAACCGCATGAAGGGCCGAAGTAATTCTATATCTGGAACAAGTGAGTAATTTTGTTTAGGCGGTTTGAATGACTGATTCAGGAAAGCTAACATTAAGTATAGGACAGTGAAGATTCCCCTCCTGGAGTTTCTGTTCTTCTCCTTCCTTCTCTTTTCTTTCCTTTCTTTCAAATTATGTTTATTTTAAATCAATATATATTGATACTATTTTTAACCTAAATTGCTTCTGGGTATTTTCAAAGTGGTATTTAACAAAAGTGATTACCATGATAGGCAATTTTCAGCACGTTTTAAAGAAAAGAGAATTCTTAATTCAAAAATATGAATTTTGTCAAGAACATCTGATTCAAACAAACTCATCATTTTTTGTCTTTGAAAGATAAGCAATTGACATGATCTCTCATGATCTATGCAGTAAACACTTATTGTAATTTCAGGGATATTATAACACTTGATCCTATGTTTCTGCATGTGACTTCTAACACCTTCTTTGTGTGCAGGCCTGTTTATCACTGGACTTTCACTTTCCTGTTAATAGGAGTTTACAGCAGTAAGCATAATTGAAACAATTTCAAACATGCAAAAAGACTTAGAGCTTGAAATATGTTCCTTTAATGTCATATAATATTTAGCAAATCTGCAGAAGTAAAGAGAATATTAATGTAGAACAAAACTGTGCTTGAGGGGAACAAAACAGTGCTTGGGGCTCAGGTTCATGGATTTCATGGAAGAATAACCTCATCCTGAAACTTGTGAGATTTCTGTACCTCCTGCTGCATTTTTTTCCAAATAGACATGTTCTTAGCTGCATTTGCAAGGCAAATTAAAGAGTACTTCAGCAGCAAGATTTTGGTCTTTTGCCAACAGACTTAAATGTTCATTTAAAACAATGTTTAAGAAGTCTTCAGAAGATAATAGCAGAACTCATTAAGGGAAGACTGCTGTGTAATACAGCACGGGATATTCTAATTCTCACCACTAATTATAAAGAAGAATAAATATGAAAAAGATACTTTTTAAAATGTCTTAAATACACTGAACTAGGGATAATAATAAGGAAATATTTCAACTTGTCGGAAATAAGATAGGCTTGAAAGAATTGGTAGCACTGTTAGAAAGCTTTGAAAATATGGAAACTTTAAAATAACTTAAATTTGTGCTGTTTGACACTACAAGTTTGGAGCTTTATCTGAAGGAACTATGTTAATCATAAGCTGAGACTGAAGAATAGTTCTCAGGAGTTTACGTGTATTTTTAACATATCTGAGTTTGCGTAAAGAAATGAGTTTCAGTAGAAACATTTAAATAATAGTAAATGTGTCTTAAATATATGTATAGGTAGATGCACACAATATTTTAATACTTTTTTTAAAATAAGACAGTATCAATTATATTTCTCTGGTTTTCTACCAGAATTTATATTTGATAAGTCCTCTGATATCCTTTTATAATTTGGTAAAAATGTATTTCTATTTATTTCACAAGTATGTGCTTGATGCATCATATTTCTTTAGGTTAGTGTGGCTAAAATTATTTTTCTTGATATTTTCTGATTTTTATCTTAATTCAAATCTCAATCTCGACCTCTATATTTTACATCCAGTTCTTGTGCAGAGCTTTGAAAATTTTTAGACTGTATTTTAAGTGTTTTAGGGAATTATTATAGACTTAAATTCAAAATCTATTATCATGAGCAATCTTTTTCCCCATGTATATTATTTAATAAGACATATTGTCAATTCTTAAGAGATGTGGTGTTTCTCTTAATCTCAGCCTAGGAAATTCATAATTTTTTAATTTATTTATTTTTTTTATTCCCAGAGCTTTGATTTGTTTTGGTTTTCTGAAAGATTTTTTGTTCTCATATTTCCATTAAAAAATATGACTGCATGCCTGTGAAGAACTCCAAAAATAAACAGCAAGAGAAAAGAATCTCCAAAGCATTTAGAATTTCACTGTTCATAGAATCAGTAAGGTTGGAAGGGACCTCTGGAGATCATCTAGTCCAGCCTACCTGCTCAGCAGAGTCACCTAGAGCATGTTAGACAGGGTTGCGTCCAGGCGGGCCTCGAAGATCTCCAGAGAAGGAGACTCCACAACCTCTCGGGGCAACCTGGTCCAGTGCTCTGCCACTCTCACAGGGAAGAAATTCCCCCTCACGGTCAGACGGAACTTCCTGTGGTTCAGTTTCTGCCCATTGCCTCTTGTCCTGTCACACGGGACAACTGAAAAGAGTTTGTCCCCGTCCCCTTGACACCCTCCCTTCAGGTACTTGTACACATGGATAAGATCCCCCCTCAGTCTTCTCTTCCCCAGGCTGAAGAGGCCCAGCTCTCGCAGCCGTTCCTCATAGGGCAGGTGCTCCAGCCCTCTGATCATCCTCATAGCCCCACGCTGGACTCTCTCCAGTAGCTCCATGTCTCTGTTGGACTGGGGAGCCCAGAACTGGACACAGGACTCGAGATGAGGCCTCACCAGGGCTGAGGAGAGGGGAGAGGCAGGATCACCTCCCTTGACCTGCTGGCAACACTTTTCCTAATGCACCCCAGCATACCATTGGCCTTCTTGGCCCCAAGGGCACATTGCTGGCTCATGGTCATCCACCAACACTCCCAGGTCCTTCTCTGCAGAGCTGCTCTTCAGAAGGTCAGCCCCCAGCTTGTACTGGTGCCTAGGGTTAGCTTTCCCTAGGTGCAGGACCCTGCACTTGCCCTTGTTGAACCTCATGAGGTTCCTCTCTGCCCAGCTCTCCAGCCTGTCCAGGTCTCTCTGAATGGCAGCACAGCCCTCTGGTGTATCAGCCACTCCTCCCAGCTTGGTGTCATCGGCAGACTTGCTGAGGAGGCGCTCTGTCTCCTCATCCAGGTCATTGATGAAGAAGTTGAACAGGATGGGACCTCAGTTGTCCACAGAAGCTCACTGGGATACTGCGATACTAGGTCCTTAGATGTCGATTGGTATGCCTCAGCTGTGCTCAGCTGTATTGCTGTCTGCTGATGTGGCTGCTACAACCAGTGAGATGCTCACATGCTTACCAGATGTTTGTTCGTGCTTGAATAGAGGAACTGATTTAAACAAGACACTAGTTTGAATGGGGAAATGCTTTGAAGAGCTGGCAAAGGTACCATTTCTACTGTCTTATTTATGTAAGTGGTGTGAAGTTGCAGAGTGCTGTTTCACTCAACGCTCAACCAAGTAGTACCACATCTGAACACTGTCTTCCAGCTTGGAAGAATTTTCCTGTAATTTCTTGACACTATAGCCAGAATAGTTCTTTCAGTGGCTGCTTTTCAGCTGTAGCTCACTGGATCTGAAGGTGGTGCAACCCTATCAGTTTTCAACTGACAAAGATTGACCTTCCCAACTACTGGCTTCTGCTTCTGCTCATATCTAATTGGCTCACCGTTAGCTTCTAATGCCAAGTTAAGGGAGTCATCCTGATTTGAAGTGGAATTAAATCAAATTCCGTTTCCTTCAGAGAACATATTTATACGTATGATTAGGAGTTAAAATAGGATTCTCTGTGGCCATGGTGTATCTACTATCTGTGGAAGAATCAGGAGGAAGATGGCCATTTTTGAGCATAGATATTTTGCTGCTATGGACATTCATAGATGTGAATGCTATGAACATTCAGCTATGGAAAGCGTTCCCAAAGAGATTAGATGAATATGAAATGTTATCTCCATTATCAAGCTGTGAAAATTTTCTCTAATAACTTGAATAGTGTTCTTCCAAATGTTTAAGAGCCCTCTCCCATTCTTCCCTTGAGAGAGCAATACTTTCATTTTGAAATGAAAACGTTACAGAGATTGTACGGTAAACTAGGACCTTAGAGGAGTCATTTGTATGTTTACTTGTTATGTTATCCTGCCATGGTGCTAGAACAAAAGAAAATATTTTTTTCAGAATGGTTTTTAATTTTTTTACATGTTTTCTAAAAGCATTTTTGTGGTGTACAAATCTTGTCTTGGGGTTTGATGGTCAAACAGAGGATATAAAGAAAACTAGATGCTTGATAGAATCTTGCATATTCTTATATTATGCTCTTACTTGAATATGTACACCTCTATTATTCTTCATTCATTGGTTTGGGGTACAAAAGAGAATAACAGATTTGGTGATAATCCAGCAGAAGAAATCATGTTAGTCTGTAGCAGTCTCAGTTGGAACTGTGGTACTTGCAGTTAGAGAAAAGTAACAACCCTTCTTTAAGTGTGAAATAAAATGTAATCTCACACATATTGGGCATGTGTAACCCGTTTTTACAGATTAACTTTTCAGAGCAGACCTCGCTCATTAAGAAGATAACAATAACTTAGAAATAGTGAATATTTCTCCAAAACAAATCCTTTCTACCTAAACTTAAGATCTGCCTATTTCGAAACACAGACAGGGTCAGTGAAAGATCTCAGACTATGTTTTAAGTTAACTAGAAAAGGGGTAGATGTCACATGTTTTACATTATATTACTGTAAGTACATATATGTGCATATATGTAATATGCAAGTAATACCAAAATAGAAATTATCATACAATTGTTTAGGTTGCAAGAGACCTCAGCAGGTCTCTAGCCCAACCTCCTGTTCAAAGCAAGCTCAGCTGTGAGATCAGACCAGGTTGTGCAAAGCTTTACTCTGTCTGGTCCTGAAAATCTCCAAGAATGGAGATCTGGACAACCTCTCTGGGCAGCCTGATCCACTGCTTGATTGTTTGTGGAGTGAAAAAGTTTAAGAAAAAACTGTCTGAAAAAGTCTGAATCTCTCTTGTTTCAGCTTTTGTTTCACTATTTCTTGTCCCTTTGGCCCCAATGCCATGCCCCGTTGTGAAGATACCTTCCTTGTAGGAACAGAGGCAGCAGACACTGTTAGGTCTTCCTGAAGCCACCTCTTTTTCAAGCTGAACAAGCCCAGCTCCCTCAGCTTCTCCTCACAGGGCAAGTGCTTCAGCCCCCGCTATCTTGGTGGCCCTTCACTGGCCTTACTCTGATTTATTCTTGTCTTGTATTGGGGAGGAAGAGAACTTGTTTTTAGTGACCAGTATTTCCCGCTTTTGTGTAAAAATCCTCTTCTAACTCTACTTGGAGATGCTTTGCTTCAACCCCCAGTTCTCCAGGAACCCACTGGTTCTTACTGAGGTCATAAGAATTTCAGAAGTAAAGAACAGCGTTGACAATTCACCTCTTCAGATTTCATGCGAGATCTCAGAATGAGATATAAAAAGTGACAACACAGAAAAGACCTCATCCCCTTCTCTACTGGAAATCCTACCATATGGTATTCTCTTCTTGTGTTCTCTCTGTTCCCTCCTGCCCCCACTGGAAAAGACACAAAGACATTATTCTTTTATTCTTAAGAGGTTATTTGGATCACAATTTTTTGTTTACTCAGAGACTAGAGAAATGCATGTCTTACTGTGAGCCAATCAACTACTGTGATTTGCTCTATTAAAGCTTAAAATCTAATTAAATATTTTCAAGTAAATTTATTTTGAGCACAACCTTTCCTACCTGCTTCTTTATGGCAAGTTATTGACATGTAGGAGAGGAAGCCTGATCCACTCAGTCTAAAAACTTAAAGCCTGCCAAGTGTAGGGTATAATAAAAGAAAGCAAAAAAGATATCTTTGTTACCATAGCAACAATAAAACACTTCCCTCAACCCCATTAAAAATCACAAACTCTCCTCTTCTCCTATACCATCAATAAATTAGATTTAGAGCATTAGCTGTGGGATATTCTACATTGAACTGTCAAGTACATTTGTTTATGAAACTCAAATCTCCCAGAAATCTGCATGTAAAGCACAAAGTTCTTTTTAGTTTTCACAAGAGCTCCTTAATCTTTCTCTGAATTTAATTTAATTATCAGTATTTTATACAGAAAAAGGCTATGAAAATCCTCACAGGAGTAAATTCCATTGTATTTTTTCCCTTGTTCTGTTCCAGAAAGTATGATATGGAGAAAGGAAAGAAATTTTTTGCAAAGCAAACTAAAGTTAATGCTGGTAGAGTCTTAATAAGGATGAGGTCCAGAGAAGGGGCTTTTTTAGCTTCCTACTGAAGAATGTTGATTGTCATGGTGATTGCTTTCTTTATGACAACTATTACTTTCAAATATACCAAAATCTTTTATTTTGAATTTCTTGAAATTATCAGTCTCTGATGAAAGGAGGGACACTTCATGTTTGATCATTCTGGAAATTTAACATGCTCATAAGACTTTAACTACCACACTGGATCTTTTTGCCAGAAGATCTTCATGTGCAGATTTAGAGCCATCTACAATCACTTGCTTAATGTGTTTAATATGCCTAGTATGTTTGCATATAACAAGATGTCTATGGAGCTGAAGACATCAAAGGTCCTCTAAGGCTCAAGCAACAACAAATTTATGAAAATCACTTATAATTAATCACTATAGGTATCACAGAATGGTTGAAGCTGTCAGGGACTGCTGAAGAATGTCTTGTCCAACCTCTGCTCAAACAGGGTCACCTTGAGCAGGTTGCCAGAACTGAGTCCAAGATGACTTTTGAATAGCTCTAAGGATGGAGACTCCACAGTCTCTCTGGGTAACCTGTTCCATTTTTAACCAGCCTCACAGTAAAATAATTCTTTCTTATATTCAGATGGAACTTTCTGAGTTTCAGTTTGTGCTTGTTGCCTCTGGTCCTGTCACTGAGCACTACCAAGAAGAATCTGACCCCATCTTCTTTACAGCCTTCCCTTCAGGTATTTAAACATACTGGTTATATCCCTGTCTTCTCTTCTCTATGCTGAGTAGTACCAGCTCTCTCAGGCTTTCCTCATGTCAGCTGCTCCTGTCCCTTAATTACCTTAATAGCCGTTTGCTGGGCTTGTTCCAATAGCTGCATGTCTCTTGTACTGGAAAGCCCAGACTGGGACTCAGTGCTCCAGATGTGGCTTTGCTGTGCTGTGTATGGGTGAAGTATCACCTCTCTTGACCTGCAGGCAACTCTGTCTAATGCAGGAGGCTATGCCCTTCTTTGCAACACGGGCACATTGCTGGCTTATAGTCAACTCCTGGTCCACTGGGATCCCGTGGTCCTTTCCTGCAGAGCTCCTCTCCAGCTGGTCAGCCCCCAGTCTACTGGTGCATGGCGTTATGGCTTCTTTGGGGCAAGGCTTTGTACTTCTCTTTGTGAATTTCATGAGATAATTGTTGGCCTATCTCTCCAGCTTGTTGAGGTCTCTCTGAACAGCAGCACAACCTTCTGGTGTATTGGATGTATATTTTGCTAGCTGACTAACACGATACATTTATACTTACATGCATGAATGTATTATGTTAAATTTCTAGCAAAGTGTGTATGTACATATCTATGACTGACTCAACTATATGATACATACAAAAAATACAACACTTAAATTTTTGTAGCCACCTGAAGTTGCTCTTCTTTGTGACTTACTAGTCCTCCCCAAGCATTAAAATCATTGATTTAGAGCTAAGCTGCCCAGACGAAATCAAGCTTTGCCTTGCCTTGGATATGCTCTTTTGCTAATATAGCAATAAAAATTGGTTTTGTCAGTAAAATTATCTTCTATGACTCAGGGTATAGGGAATAACACTGCATTTAATGTATGAATTTATTATTATTATCTATTTATTATAAATTCAACTTTCTATCTATAAGATTATTTTGTATTTCAGCTTTCACTTTTGTCATATTTTTTGTATTAGGAACCTGTCTTGTCACATCAGAACATGCTAAGAGTCCTCCTTTCAATACTGAGCTTCAACACTTTTATACGGTCAATACTCTACTGCTGCCTATGCATCAAAAAAAAGATGTTGTGTATAAAAGATAATGCACTGTATTAGAGACGATGCACCTTCTCTTCTTAGTGGATGGGAACACAGAAGTTCCATCTAAACCAGAGAAGATGGAAGTTTTATACTCTACAGATAACTGAATTTCTTTTTGCTCAGAAGGTAATCAAAAAGTTTCTTGAATTTGGCCCTGGCTGGTAACTGTCGGTGTGCAGAAGAGTGATTGCTATTAAAAGCTGTTTAACAGTTAGGCCTTGTAGACATCCTTTGGCTACACCTGCTTAGATAGCATAACTCACGTTTGAACTGAAACTGTGTTGTGCACATGTGTAAAAATCTCTAGCACATTTAAAATCTGTTTTCAAGTATTTGAATTTCAAATTTCAGAGAATCTGGATCAATACTTAAAAACAGTCTGCTAATTCCACATTGTGTCATATGTCTGTCCACAGTAATTAGAACTACCAGTCTTGAACTAGGAGCATTTCCCTGTACTGTATTCATGTGAAAGTCTACACCAGAAGCTACATCTCCATAAACAAACTGGTTCATAAATCTGCTATATCTGCCTTATACACCTTATCAGTAACTCAGACTTATTCATTTGCTTACTGAAGTTTTCTATGAGCACTAATTCCACTCTGGCATCCAAGACAAATTTTTCTTCCTTCTTCTTAGATTTAAAGCAGAATCCAAAAATGCTTCAAAAATTTGAAATCCTTTAAAATATTATCTGTATGGATGGACAGTTAAGGTGTCTGAAGATAAATGGTGACTGCATGTTCACTCTTGTTACACTGGCATCTAAACCTGGAAAACTAGAAGCTTACTGCCCATGTAAGCTTCCAGAGCATATGGCAAGGGCACGGCATGCATTCTTGAAGGCTGTATGTTATCAGTCATTCCAGACATGCAACATAAAAATAATGAGCCATATAGCTAGGAATAAAAAGAAAAGATTTATAGTAAAATGTAGGGAAAAAAGAAGTTTCAGGACTAATTACTTGAAGTCGATTGAGCATAATAGATAACTGAGTAGACTTGTTTTCTGTTTCTCACCAGAAAATGCCTTGTAGCATCATACCTGTCAGCATCATACCTGTCAGCTATGTCGAAAATTGTTATTTAGGATAATCAAAAAATCTTTATCAGCTTTTCTATTTTATTTACTTTTCAGTAGACTGTAGAATATTGTATGGTATGCATTTAATAGTTTTCTATTGAGATAATCATAACAAAACTTGAGTAAGATGCTATTTGATGTCTTCTAGTTCATATCTGTTTCTTGTTCCAGTTATCATATTCTATTTAAGTTTGTTGTTTGGTGCAGTCTTTGAATAATACAGATTCTAGGAAAGAAAATCAAGGCAAAATACAGAAGACTAAATAAGCAGACAGCAAAAAGTCCTTACAGTGGATATGGTTAATACTTGATTTTTGTTCATAAAGATATTTTTTTAATATTAATTCATATATTTATTGATATGTTTTAATAATAGAAGGTAAATGGGTTTCTCTACGCTTTTTTGGAAGCGTCTATTATCATCATCAAATTTCTTTGCTATATAGATAGTTCTTAGAAATAAAACTTTATAAACTCTACAAGGACATAGTACTGAAAATACATCCAGTTATTTGAATCAGATCTATTATTTTAATATATTGCATTATATTGTGAGATGAATGGTTTTTTTAGTTGAAATCATAATTCTGCAGATTCTATCACTTCTGTATTGTAACTATAGTTTTTCTTATATGCAGCTTCACATCTCTGGATAACAAATATGAAACAACTAAAGAAAACATTTGTACATGAGAATGGAATAGTAGGTAGAGACAAAAATGTCAGCAGTAGCCTTTATAATTTCATCTACCCACCCTTCATTTCCCATGGAGGAGCATAGCAACATAAAATTTAAATTAGCATGTGAAACAAGTATATAACAGCTTCAGGACGCGAGTTGATTTCCTCTTTGGTTTTAACCACTGACTGCTAATCTATGTAAAGAATACTGACACATGTATAATGATGGATGGATAATCTTTGCATAAACTCTAATAAAAAAGCTTTTTTAATTAGAATGAATGATGAAAGGTTATGGATTTGCACCTTTGACTTTCAGACTAACTTGTTCAGCAGCTGCATATAGTTCTAGATGATGCAGCCTGATGAGATCTTTTCGATTTTCCAGTTCAATTTACGAAGCTGAATATGTTTGCTGTATTTATTTTATGTTTACTTAAACTAATGCCAAGGATGAAGCTTACTAATTTTTTTCCTGTGAGAGTCATTCTATTACTAGAGATAGCACTGCTTTCTCATAAATTTGATCTCCATGCTTTTTGTCATGCTCTTTAGCTTTTTGAATTTTTTAACCTGTTTGTACCATGCATTTCAAGCTTGCACAATATGCTGTGGTGTACATTGTAGTTTGTTTAATGATAATGTAGTAGATCATTTTAGATTAAGTACTTTTTAATTGCTTGTGATTTTGGAGTGCTGAATTTGGTGAACCTGTCCTTACAGACGATCACCTCCAGCCACGTGCTTCAATACTTACCAGAAATCTGATAAGACCTTTAGCAAAAAGATTTTTTTGTTCAGTCTGCTGCTATAATTTTATATAGTCTCAAGTAGAAGTGTTTAACTTTATTTTCTCATACATAATTCATATGGCTTTACAGTCACTGAAACTGAGGTAGTATGAATTGACCAACTAATGAAAAAGGTTTTTTCTAAGATTGAGCCTTTCTGTTTATTCATCAGTCCCCTTGACAGAATTTGCCTATGGGAATACTAAGTGTCATTCAAAAAAATAAAAGTCAGTTTTGTTAAATTTTTTTTAGAAGTATTATAAAATTTTCAAATGATTTTTTTGAGAATTCTTCCATTTTTCATTCACTTTTTCTTTTTCCTCCTTTAAGTTTTATATTTAAAGCACTTACATGACTTTAGAATCTTTTGTATTTTTTAAAAAGAAGTTCCTAATTCACTTGGATGCTTTAAATAAGAATCTTTCATGTTTTCTCTTTTAGTTAACAATTTCGACAAGCATTTTTTAATCTGAGTAATTAAAGGGTGGAGTATTGCTATGCACAGTAAATGCACAATAGAGTTGAGAATAAAGCTTTCCTGAATCCCACACTTGTGTTTTAGTCATTATACTCTGTGACATGCTGCTGTATTTCACCTTTAAACAGTATCTGTAGTCAGAAAACAGTCTTTAAACAGTGTGTTAGAATGTTTTTCTGAAACTGATTATTTATTTGATGGTCCTGTACACTTTGAGTATTTGTTTCTTTCTTGGTAGGTTGATATTGTGAAGTCAACCTTGAGTCTACAGGTTCCAGTGAGAGCATTTTGCATTTAAAATGAGTTGTCTGCACTGATGTAAGGAAGTTGGCCATCTCTCCTGAACTTGGTGATATCTCCTAACAAAATTCACTTCCCTCAGCAATACCTGTGCTAATACTGACTTGGCCAGTGTAATATAGTCAACTCGTGCTTGCATTTGAGATGGCCTGGGTTCGTCATGAAGATGCGCAGAGAATAGCTGGTATAGGAAATAAAAATACGTATTTTTTTCTTCCCACAACTGCACTATTGTAGTGATCTGAAAGCCAGGCAGGATGCAGAGCAGAGCTGCTGAGCAGGTTGGACCAAGTCAGAGCAGAAGCAGGTTGGTGCCGCAAATACTGCTGTTCATTAAAGTTCCCTGCCGCTTGCTAAGGCGCAGCGGTGCTCGCAGACACAGTGCGTACAGGGGGCTGTCTGCTTCCCCGACTTCTTTCTTAAATTACTTTTTCTCCCCTATTGAGAAATTGTTGTCTCCTTGTCTCTACTGTATATTTTGTGAGCAATTCTTATGTGTCCTTTAAGATTTTCAGAAAAATTAATTATTTGTGATGACTATAGGAAAATAAGTAGAAATGTTGCCCTGAATTGTGTAGTTGGCACCAGTGCCATGAAATGTAAAATATCAGTTCAGACCATGCCAGGTATTTGACGTGTATCCTGGAGATGACACAATCGTTTGCCAGGACATGATAGGTCATATTAAAAAGTATTTTAGTACAAATTTGATGAACATGTAACATAAATCAGGTGACCATATTACTATCTTTTGGGCTAATGTTTAGAGTAACACAAGAAATAAGTTGAAAAATGCTGGGAAGTTGTGGGATTTGTTGTATAATGTGTTTACTATGTGTGTGTTATATTATGGCTTTTCTCCAGTAAGTAGATATAGATGTGGCTGTAGGAAACCAGCAGTATGGGGTGGTATTAAACATCAGAAAAGTTGAAGTCATAACAAGAGAAAAACTTGGCAAAACAAACAAACAAACAAACAAACAAAAAAAAACCAGCCTGACTTGGTTAGGTTGGCAGCCGTGATGCAGTGAAGGGTCCCTGGCACAAGACGGGAGCCAGTGTTGTGCTGGTGTCCTGGAGGCAAGGCAGCACCTGACTCACCAAGGCATGGATTTCTAGTTCATCTCTGAACCACAGGGAGATTCACAGGGTTCAGATTTCACGTAAGAGGGGATGGTGCTCTCACAACGAGCAGGAGTTATAGAAGAGTGAAGTTATGATCCGCTGGGTACGCCTGCAGACATTAGCTCCAAGCATGAGGCATGAAATAAATGTGTTGCAACTTGCAGGGTTGTATTTACCAGCTGATGGCTACATGTTTGGAGCTCTATGTGTGGTAAATTACAGCCACAGATGTATTTAAAGAGTTTGTGCTGTTGTAGCTGAGCTTTGAACAAGGAAACTCTTGGTCAACGTTTTGCTATGATTTACCTGCACTCAAAGAGCTTAACTGAGCTTGCCTCAGGAAATCACAGTTTTCCTTTCTGAGTCACTACTGGCAGGAATATGTGACATAAACCTCCTATCTCCCATTTTACCTTGCTCAGTTGCATATATAATTCCTAAAGCTTTAGTTTTTATTTATTTATTTATTTTATGTCTAAAGAAGCTGGTCTGACACTTTATAAACCTGGTTGTGGAATCAAGGTTAATATTGTTATAATCACATTTAAACAGAAAATATTAAGTTGGCCAGGATTTGTGGATATTAACTATGGAGATCAAATAGTAATGTTAGGGTCAGTGCATTACTTTATGATATTATTGCTAAATTTTTGTTTGAAGTATAAATACAGGAAAAAAAAAATCTGTAACTAGACCTTGAAATAAAGTCCCACATTTCTCTCTCTCTCTCTCTCTCTCTCTCTCTCTCTGTCTGTCTTGTGAAGGTAACTGGAACTAGAACATTCCGCTTCAAATAAGAAATGAGAGATTTTGAAAGTGATTACATTTTCACAGTAAAACAGCTACATCAATTTTCCATTCCCCAAGTGTTTTAAAACATTTAACACTTGAAAATTCACATCATGCAATTTATTTGGATACAAGGATATTTAGATTTTTCTATTCATATGTATTATAGTTTGTTTGTCAAAATACAACACAGACTGAAGATCAGTTGATTTGTAAAATACAAAGGTTTTCTCTCTGTGCTCTACCCTCAATGAATTTGTGTTCTGCAAACACAGGAATGAACTCTGAAGGTGAAAAAACTAGAAGTTACAAGTTTTGAACATGACGATTTTTCTTCTCCTTTATTGGCTTAACTAAAGCGTATTATCAGTATCACCATTTAGTTTTGCATCTAATCTCAGTCTCAATTACGAGATCATGCTTTTTGTTAGTGCAGATTTTTTAAAAAAGATTTTAGAATTTTTCCCATTCTTTATCAAAGAAAAACATGATCTTTTAATATCTTTTTCCCTTTAAAAACAGAGAAGGAAAAAATGCAGAAAAGCCAATAGCTGATTAGCAGGATACTGATTTATAAGGTGAGAGTTTAAAGCTCAAGACCCTGCTATTACTTGTTTCCAGATCCCAGGTAGTATAAATCCCAGGTAGTATAAAGCTAGCTTTTTTTTTTTTTTTTTTTTTTTTTTTTTTTTTTTTTTTTTTAGGCTAGAGAAATCTCAGGGCTTATATGCTAAAATCACCTCACTTATTGTTTGACTATATTCACCCCACTTTTCCTGTCTCAAATCTCATCTGATCTGTGGCCTTGTTATACCACCTGAGGTTCACCTTCACCTCACCTTCAGAGCTCTTTGTAATTCTGCTTGTTCACATTTTATTTCAGTGCTGATGTATTTTAATTCTCTTCCTCTGAAGTCCCTTCAATTTTATACATAATCACGTTCTTTTGTTTTTTTTCACTTTCAGCTGTATACCTACTTTCATGTTTCTTCTGGTACTTGGAATGATCTCTCACTTATTTTAAGTGTTTTTCCTTCCACTAATCTTTCAAATTCTTTGCAAAGCCTTCCAGTACATGTTGTTCTGAAAAGAATACTAAGGTTTTATAGTAGTTTTTAGGCATATATTTAAATATCATTGAGTTTTAAAGATAATTTTAATTTAAAAATGCGTAAGGTATATTCTGAATATAATTCTTACTTTTTTATTGCCGTTGTTATAATGTCTGTGCAGGTACTTATGTGCACGCATATAATTAAGTCCAATGGTTACAAAGTATAATTACAGTTTGATAACTAGTAACATGAATGTTGTAGCTTGCCAGATTACTGTTCTAAAAGTGTCCATCTCAGCAGCTGGTAGGGACTTTTAAAAATAACCTGTTGTTTTTATCTTTGGGTTTAATAAAGATCACATCGTAGCCATCATCTTATCAGATCTCAAGAACAAATCAGTGCATGGCTTACTGCCTCAGGTTTGTCTCCTGGTTTTATTATAACTGCCAGTGCATCATAACTTTATTGGTGTTCCCACAGTGCTGTTTCTTATCTGCGAAATACTCCATCTATCAAATTTACAGCAATGACATTGAGTTCCTGTGATTTTTTTTGACTGTTTTTTAAGTTGTCTATTAATTGCTTTTACACTATTTGTAATTTCATGCAGCTATTCTGACATTAAAGAATGAATAAATATTTGAAGACCCATTGGAAAATAAGCACTTTCTGCATTCAGAGAATTCTAAGCAATTGACAATTATTGGCTCATCCACCTGCAAATAAAACAAGTAGATTTTAAATAATATCTTCAGTGTCAAGAGTGAGACAGTCCCAGAACTGAAATATAACCTTTATGCCTTGCTTGCTGAGTTTAGCTCTGATACAATGAGACTCTAATTTCCATTTGCTTTGGAGAGCTTAGAAATACTGCACCTACCCTGACTGTAGTGTCTTTACATGCAGAATCACCATAAAGAGATGCCAGACTGAAAGCATGTAAAGCCTGTTTAAGGATACACTCTGGCCTTACTCTTTCTGAGGTAGATAAATACAGTTATATTGGGGTATATTGCCTATTTGCCATCAGTTATCTCCAGAAATATGTGTTTCTCCCTGGCTAAATGGGAAGATTAAGTAACATGGCAAAATTCGTAAGGGAGACGCAGAAAATGAGGTGAATGTTACAGATGTTACTCTGTATGTTTTGAGTGTTTGTGAGTGCACCTTGAAGTCCATTGACTTAAAATAGCTTTCAGTTCTGGGAGTGACCTGATTCACAAAAATCTGGACTATTTTTCTCTAATATTTTTTTCTCTAATATTTCTACATGTAGGTTCACAGCAATGAAGCAGAATTTTTGTTTCTGCCTCTCTCTCTCTTTGTCCAGGGCTTTGATCCAGCACTTCTGAAATATGGGAATTGATCAATGTTCAAAAGAGAATTGTAAAACATTTGGCTAAAACAGGAAAAAGATTAGCTAAGGCCCACGTTATTTACAGTGTCCCCTGGACAGCCAGTGTGCCAGGCTGAAATGGTCATTACTAGGAGGCAGCGACACTGTCCTGCGCTCTGAAAAGATTCTCCGGTCCTTCATGATGGTGATAAATTTGGAAAGTAGGTTCATGGGACTGAAAATGATATCTTGTCGGGGCAGTACCTGGCAGTGGTGCATGCATTTATTGCCTTCTGTTTAGTTTAGGAAGGGAAGAGAGGAGGAGGTCGTACAAGGAAATAGGGAGACCCTCCAGTGATGTGCGCTGCCACTGGTGCTGGCAAAATAAACAGTTTGTACGCCTTTGAAATTCAGCTGTGAGGAATAGGCTTTAAACCAGAGCCGCACTTCCTAACCCCCTCATGACTGTGCCTGCAGCCACAGCACTTTGTGCAGTAATTTGAGTCATTTCTCACAAGCTTTTCAACACATCTAGAAGCTTAAAGTGCTCCACAGCCCACTACTTAACAGCAGTCTTCACTGAGCCTTCACTAACTGTTCCTTAAACTGCTCTTGTGAAATGGAAAAGAGAGACCTGTAAGGAAAAGGAGCTAAGCTCTTGAGTTGTAGGCACCACTCTTCCCTAATGACTCTGCCCTGAAAGAGCCCCTTAGAAGAAGGGCTTGAGGGCACCTCCTTCTCCTTTGGGCAAAACACAAAACCAAACCCGAGATTTTCTGTAGTTCTGCTGCATTACCTACTGCCTTGCTTTTTAGCACTAGTATTGACTGTAATGTTAGCCCTTAGAGTTAATTCTGCTTAGCTGTATAACTTCTGAAGTTTCCGTTTGAATAACGCCACCACTACCTTTGACTGTTTTGTGCTGCTGTTGTGTTGGCTCTTGGACAGTTGCCATGTTCTGAATTCTCAAAGGGACTTTATTTGAATAGTCTTCTGTGGGACTGTACTGTATTGACTTTTTTTTAGGGTAAAGAATGCAATCTAAATATAAGAGCAATATTATATAAGACATAGGGAAGCTGATCTATTTTCAGGACAGACTGACAGCGAAGCTGAGTCCTTAACTGGCCCTTCTCTCTCCCCATCACTGCTGAATTGAGGCACAATCCAGAGTACCGGCAGCAGAACTTTCTCTGCTCTGAAATGTTCTTCCTATTTTGCTCATTAGGAACACTGTTTTACTCCCTCCCTCTTACCTTATCCTCCTTACAGGAGTAAGTTAATTTAAAGGGATTGACTAACTCGCAACACTTGAAATCCTGATTTATGTCCTGAGTTTTGCTTTGGCCTAATTGTTTGGCCTTGGTTCAACTCAGTTCCTCCCGTCGTACCCGAAACTTCACTCGTTTTGCAGGGAAGTGCTATGGGTTGTCTTTGTGGAAGAAAATCTGAGGAATATGGTACAAAACTAGCATCGCAGCCTCAGTTTTTAAGAAACTAATTAACAAAAAAGAAATTCCGTTAAAAGCATAAAGTAGAAATTGTAGTATAGAAAAAACAATGCCAGGATAAAATTGGAAAGGCTGGGGCAAAATGTGAGTTATAACTACTGAATAGATTATTAGATTCTGTGAGAGAAGGCTTTAGAAATGTGTCAGAAACAGTGTGGAAGACATTGCAAGATGTTCACGGGAAAAGGGAGCATATATCAAATGTTGTGGAGAAGGCGGAAGTATTCAATGCCCTTGTTTGTATCAGTCTTCACAAATGAGGTAAACTACAGGCAGATTTTCAACAGGTAATAACAAAGCATAAATATAGGCAAGAACAAAGGAAAATGGGTTACAGCAGATCTATGCAAGTTTCATTTTTATCATATCCTGATAAATTTTACCTGGGAACAATTAAGGAGCTAGGAACTGTTAGCTGGTGTAGGAGAACTCACAGAGAGAGGTCCAGAAGGCTGGGAAAGGGCCAGCACTGTATCTTGCTGTGGGTTATGGTAGACTGTAAAGTAAATACATTTGCTGTATTATACTGCTGGTGAGGAGGAAGTTCAAAAAATGACGATGATTTTTTTTAAAAAAGTAACAGAAATATATGTCTGTACAAAAAAAACCTTTTTTCAAAATTTTATTTTTTTCTGTTTTCATTTCATTTTTATTCTCTCTCTAATTTGTAATATCTGATTTTGATTTTTGTGATCTTTAGTTCCACATATTGTGTATTTATGCTATCCAGATGATAGCAGCTGGATATTAGGTGTGCTCAGCTACTGGCCCTAATCCTGACTGTCCTCTGAGATGGAAACCCTAGTACTGCGTCACCATGTGCACATGTCTCTGAAACAAAGCTTAGGTGCATCCCTTAGGAGTAAAATTTGTGCCTCATGGAAATTTGGAGCTCATTGTTAATGCGTAGTAAAATCTGCACAGGAATCATTAGTCACATCATGACTATTAAATTCCGCTAATTTACCTTTTCCTCTTGTTCTGTACTCTTGAGAGGTGGATGACCTTTGCGCTCATATGAGATGGACCTTCTTCTGAGTAGTATAGCTGCATCTTAGTGCTTTTAGTGTAAAAGAATTCCCAGAAAGCCGTAGCAGCTCATCAGTCCTGACTCAGAATTGAAATAAACATCCATTAGAGTTCGAAGAAAGGTCTACAGCGCATCTAAGCCTGAGAAGCTGAATTAGGCTACATTTTTGGCTAAGAATAAGGTTTTTTTTGATCTGGGTCTGTGAAGAAACATCTGTGATAGTCAGGGGAAGTGAACTGCGCACAAATGAACCTCTGGAATTATTTTATAGGAGATGAAGCTTGGTGAGGTTCATAGAGAAAGGAGGGGAATGAAACATTTATCTGATTTTGAAACTTAAAGATGAGATAAAGGATTTTACAGCAGTTTGTATGATGCTTGTCTCTACTATCTCTGAACCCATTCTGACCTTCAAAGAGCAGCTGCTGGGGTTATTGGGAATACCTGCAAAAGACAAACAGGAAGGATTTTTTTTTTCTCCTCCTTCATATACTAAGAAGTTCTACCTACTGACTCACCAGCTGATGTGTTCTTGAAACCTGAAAATTATCAGAACAAGGTTATTCTTTTGTTATGTCAGTTTTTCTGTTGCATTTCTATAACTGTATTTCAAGCGTAAGTCAAGCTAAATCTGGAGATGTACCTAAAGCCAGTCTACATTTCTTTATAACTAGATAAATATATCATAACCACTGCTCCGTGAAGGGCTGACATAACTGTAGAGTTGTATCATGCTACCAGCATTTATGCTATGAGCCGCTGTATTCCACCGCTTGCTGCTTTGCGAGTTGTTTTTATGAGGCTTTAGGTACTAAACAGACTTATTAGGCTATATAATGATTTCTCTCGATGCAGATCATCTCCAGTAGTATTTTCTCCCAGTCATGACAGGCTTTAAATTAATAAAAACTTCTAAATCATATTTTTTTTCTCTCAGCTTTTGGTGCTTTCATTTGTGGAAAGGTTGAGGAATAGTTCGAAGGGGGTAACAGAGTAATTAAAAAATAAACCTATTAGGATCAGGTTTAAATTCATGATTCAGGAGTCTGCAGGAATATGTTCATCTATCAGAAATGTTTGAAATAGTCTGTCAACAGCAAGGAATATCATTAATTGAAAATTTTGCCATATTTAGGTCTTTCGGGGTAAGCCGGAAGGAAAATTCATTAATTGGAGAACCTGGAGGATATTTATTTACGGGTAAAACAGGCAAAAATTTTTTAAATGTGTCTTATTTCCTACTAGAAGAAATTGTAAAACTCTGTTAAGCTTCAATCAGAGAGGTAGGAATGGACTAGACCTCACAAAACCTGCCATATCTGACTACGGAGCTTCTTCATTTCTTTGGGAGTCCCCTTGCCCAGAATTTTTATAAAATTACTATAAAATTTTATTTTTATTATATTATTATAAAATTATAAAATTTTCCTGTAAATTTCCTGAGATTTTACTTTTTCATACAATGTCACTTGACATTGCATGACTACTGAAAAAAACTGCCATATAACTTAATATTTTTTTTCTTTATCTTTCCAGAAATGAATTTCTCTACTGCAAGAAATCATGATTATTTGCTAATGTGGAAGACAAATGAGCTGATGTTCCATTGGGTGTTCTGAACAACATGTAAGTGTAATAAATTTACTGTAACACTGATCACATGTTCAGTTCAGCTAGTGATTATGATTTAACAACAAAATCATTGGTTAAGGATTTTTTCTACTTTTTTTTTATCATGGCAACAGATAAAGTAATGACAGATTGTGTCTGAGGTGAGCCCTTTCTGAAGGCGTTGTTTGTCCTTTTGTTTCTCTCTGCACACATTAATCTCCACTGGGCTCTGCTCTGCATTCAGAGCCTTCGCCCAGGAAAATCCATGGCAACATGAGTCAGGATTAATGACAATTTATAAGATAAGCTCTAAAGAAAATTATGCAGGGCCTGCCCGGTCAGCAAAATGACCGGACTCTAGATAAACTTCTCTATTTGTTAACCTCTCCCAAAATAGCAGTACTGTGACCTTTTAGAGCAGGAACAGCAAAAACAAGACTACACAGTGGTAGACAGAAATGTAAACTCTGATTAAAAACTTTAGTTTTGAAAAGACACTAAGTAATATTAATGGTCTTCTCAGATTTAATGCGCTGGTACACAAGGGAAGGAGGAAAAGGCCATTTATTCCTTCTTACCACAACATGTACTGCACATTGTTGCTGTCGGGTAACAATATTGTTTCTGATACTGCTGGTGGGATGACAGTCTTTAATTTCCTTCTGTTTATATTTGATTTCATTGCCATAAGCATTTGTTGCCTGATAAGGTCCAATGAAGTAATCTTTTAATTCTTGAGATTGATGTTTCTTGTATCTTTGAGTAATCATTTGATTTTTGAAAGGTTAACTGATTCAGCTTTGTTCATGATCTTGTTTCTGGCTCCTCTGATCTCAGACATTTGTGGGGATGGTTTTACTGGCCCCAGTATTTGGGGATTGAATATCTGCCACTCAAATAGCCATGTACTCATGCAGCAGCAGGATTTTGAGCATCCTATATTCATACTAAATATTCAGTATTTTCAGTGTGCTTCCTGTTACTCTTCTTAGAAAAGCTCTAATTCAAGAGTAGAAATGATATCAGCTGACTAAAATCATATACAGTGACTAGTGATAGTCTAAACCTGCGATTTGCCACACAGCCAGTCAGCTTGCCTTTTTTTTTTTTTTTATGTAGACTTTCCTACAACTCAGAGTTCTCTGCTAAAACCCTGATAAGATAAGAAGGTATAAAAGTGGTCCCCTGGTCAAGAAAAGTTTGGAAGCTTGGTGTCAAAACAGTCGTCTAGCTAGAAAATTAACAGTGATGTTTGTAGCTTTATGGAAGATTAGATTAGGGGAAAAAATAAAATCACCAGATATTGCTTAACCATATCTTTACCTTTGTTGTAATTACATCATTTAAGATAAAAAGTTGTCAGTGTTTGGGAAAGAAAATAGATTTTTCATCACTGTGTTATGAAGATGAAGATTTTTACTTGATGTGCACATTAGCTTTTGTGAAAGAGGAGATATACTTGCAATACAAATGAAATAGATTAGTATTACTTTATTGTCCAGTATAAAAGCCAGATTATGCTTAGCCTAATGTGACTGTTTAGCCATCGGATGAAGCTGAGAAATTTCCCCTTTCCTTACGTGGCATCCCATCATTTACATTTCCTATTATTAAAGCTTTTGTAATTTTTTTCTTGCAACTGATGCCCAGTTCTTCTCTGTGCTTTCTGGAAATAAATTATTCATAATTATTCATAACTTACTCATAATCTCTGTTTGAGCAAAAGAATGGCAAAAGTTCCCATACATGAAGTACTGGTATAGTTATAAATGCCTCAGCAAAGCACTTACCAAAATAATTAAACATGTGTACATTGGGTGTTTGATTTTTCAGCGCATTCACCAATATTTTAGCTTTGTTTCCATTCTCAAGACTGGTGTTAAAAATCCATTGTATTCTGGTAGGAACAGAATAGTGCTGACAATGAGGAGAATTCAGAATGTGCCAGTTGTTTGAAGCTGAAATTTCTGTGTTTCATCAGTCTTTTGTCAGAACAGCCCCTCTGATAAGCTTTTAGAAATACCAATGCTTTTTCCATATGTGCGAAGTCCCTTTGATACAATTACAAAAAGAAAAAAGATATTTCAAGCTCCCTGCCGCAAGGCTTGGAGCACAGAAATGGTGAGCATGTTATCCTATCCAGGCTGCGCGCTCTCCTGGTCTGAAGAGGCTGAGAGTAGCTCCTGTTCTGACTGATCCTCGTCTCTGATACTGGGCCAGCAACTGACTTTTTTGGTCATTTCCTTACTAGGTTTAATTTCCTTAATTTTCTAGACTTATTTTTGGTTCAGAAAGTTACACTCAAGTTCTTACAAAATTATTTCATGGAATGAAAGTGTTGAATTATGAATTTGCTCTGTACTTCGGGGAAAAAAATCATGCGAATAGGACTGATTATAATCCAGGTATATATTATTTTTACAGGGGTTTTGTGCAAGTAATATGTGTCAGATGAAAACTGTGCGGACACAACTAATTTCTTTCTCTTGAAAGAGCATTGGCTGCTAATTGAAAGCATTATATACTGCGCAGTTTCATGATACATTGTTACTTTCAGTTCAAAAGAAAAGGGCCCTAAGAGCACAGAAATGAATGGCAATATGTTAGGGGACTAAAATACTCTTTGTTTACTGAAGCCTCAGCTTGCATGCAAAAATATCATTTAACTGTGAAAACAGAAATTACATTTCCATCAATATGCTCTTTGCTATTAATCCATTTTTCTCATTTCATCTGAAGAGGCTCTAATAACATGTTAGACAAATCATACTGTTTAAAAACTAATTTGAAATAAAAATGCCTTTGAATCCCTGCAATTTCAGGCTTACATTTTGCAAAAATAGTGTTCACATGCTGTTAGTATATGGATGCATACTAGTAAGCGTGTATGATGTTGTACTTTCTTATTTTGTCCAGGTTTATTGTTAGAAATGAAAAATTTCAAACTAATTGAGCTGATTTCTGAGGGAACTATGGGTTTTATAATAAGACAATTGAATCTGGCATATTCTTATGGAAGACCTAACAATAATTTCATATTATAGGGACGCTATTGATTATTACTATGTTGTCTTTTGAAAATCTGAACATATTTCTACTTGGTGTACTGATACTTTTTAATTTTTTTTCTATATTAGTACTTTTCCCTTTATAGGCTCTTTTTCCTTGTAGGTTTCTTTTTCCTGGCTTACACTGGTATTTATATGTAAACAGATATATCTGTTCCTCAGAAACATTTAAAAACATAGTAGAAGGTTTTTATAGAAAAGACAAAATATCTTTGAAAAAATCTTAAAATAGGAAAGTCTTCTAATATATTTAAATGCCACATTTTAAACCACAGGGGAACAGGCAGTGAAACTCAGGGAAGCTTTATTTCATTTTCACCCGGTTCAGCACTTTGCAGCACTGTTTAAGAGTCTGTCACAACTATTTCTTGCTGCAGAGGCAGAGGGTCTGGATGAGGAGACTGAGTTGCCATGTTGGTCCCTTCTTTGTATTCCCAGTACTTAGGAGCAGATATCAGTTCCTTAGCTATTTTTTTTCCTGCTTGATATAGAGCTTATTTAGTGAATCAGAGGCACAGTCAGGATCTCATGGCTTTACTTTTTTCTCTGTGAGGAATGATCTGCGGGCATCTGCACTGCCGTTCATACCAGTTCTGTGGCTTTTGAGAAGTACTGCATAGTTCTGCAATCAGTTGCCTCACCTATAGATTACGGTACAGCAGGTTCATTTTTTCAAGATCTCCCTCCCATAGGAATTAATAGTAGTTACTAGCTAGGGGTAGCATAGCCACTAGGTAGTTGCAGCTAGGATAAGGTTAAAATGCCAACGCCATTCTTTTCCTTTGCAGCAAAAGAGGTACTGTCTTGAGCTGTTTTACCTCCTTAATGTTTCCTCAGTCTCAAGTTCAGTCGGAAGTTCAAGAAGAGGTAGTGTTTGTACCTAGGGAAACTCTTCTGTGTACTTTTGGTGCAGGAGAGCTTTAGTAGCTCGGTGCAGGAGAGCTTTAGTAACTCAGTACTAGAATAAATCTCAGCTAAACTTCTCCGTGAAGCAGCTTTGTCTGATACACACAAAGACACCGGTCTTGGACAGACCAAGGCTCTTGGACAGCTACTGCATCTACCTTTTTGTTCTCTGCTGCTAGCTTACAGGCAGGGAAAGAATTTACTCATATTTTCTGCTGCTTTTGGTCTGGATGTGACACTTTTCAGCTACTTATTATCCTATTTTAAATCTATCCTTTCAGAGAAGAGGAAAGAAAAAACAACCCTGTTTTTTTTTTTTTTTATTTATTTTTTTACAGTTAGGAGGTACATGAATCGTGTCCATAAATCCATTAATTTGTAGTCTGGAAATGTTCATAATCCCTCCCTACCATAGGCTAAGTCACTTTAAGTTCAGTTAATGTTTCCTTTATTTCCCCTTTTCTCTGTTATTTTGCAGGACTGTTTATCTTATATCATATTTTTGTGCAGATACTTAATCTATTATTCATAGCTTCTGTGGTCCTACTTTGATTAATGCTTCTATGAACTGTATCTGGATAACTCTAAACTCTAATCCATTCATCCACAAAACCTACAGCCACTACAACTTCGCTCAGGAGTGAAATTCATAAAGAATATCAGAAGGAACAGTATCACACTTGAGACTGGAGAGAGGCTCAGATGGAGAAGCCTCAGGTAGAGGCTTCTTTCTCATCTGAATTAATGAAGGCAACATTCTTAATTTACATGTTGAAGGAAAGAGAGATTGAAGTAATTTCTGTGACGATGATCTCTGTATTGAAAGGAGGAGGCATTCATTTTTCAAGAAGAGCTGCAATTTCTTTTTCAAGAATTTTCATGAAGGAAACTGCATGGGGAAGGGGAGCTTTTTCACCTGGTAGGCCCTATTAATGGCTTGGTGTTGTCTCCCTATGCTGTAACTGCCCACCTTCTCAGAGACCACAACAGGAGCTGCAAGGTCTCCGTTGTGCGCCGAGCCTGTAGTGTCTTCTGGCAAAGTTTGTCCATGTCTTTTGTGATTGCAAACAAAAGCTTTCGTATTTCATGCAAAGCCATTTCATGGCTGCTTCCCCACTTGTTTGTGAAGTGTTATATAAAACACTTCTAGTTTCTCTCTTCTCCCAGCACTACCAATTCTTTTCTCCATTTGGCTTATTTTCATGCATTACCAAAAATGGTGCTAAACCAACAACTTCACCTTTTTTCCTAGCTATGGCACTAGTTTTTTTCTGAGTGTTAGCAGGACTGACTGAAGTAGTTAGCTGCAAATGTCCCATGGAAGAAGTCTTCATCTGTTCCTTGGTTCATTGTATGAGGGTTTAGTGTTGTATGAGGGTTTAATTTTAACATACAGTAGACAGACCCTTGCGACAGCCATTGTGGGTAATTACTATGATTTAAAAGAATGAATAGGAATAATAATTTCCAAGGCATTCAGGGTTGTCTTTGTCTTGCTTAGTTTAGGTATCTAAAACTAGCTAAGATCTAGCTGTCTAGGATCCTTTTGTCTAGAAGGTGATGCTTAGATGAATTTTTAAGACAGATATGGTGAACTGCCCCACAGAAGTGCCTATTTTTATTTCATTAATTATAAGGAGAGTCTACATCTTAAACTTGTTTTAGATATTTAAAAGTTAGACAACGTGAATCCTTTGTGATGAAAGGAAATTTTTTCTTGGTGGGTTGATAGTCAGTATAAGAAATCCCATCTACCTTGTGATCTAGCAGAACGTTTAATTTCCCAGGTTTTGTCCATCACCTAGTTTATGGTGGGATCTTGTGTTCAGAATGTGAATAAATATTGAAATATGCATTTTCTTCTGTTTTTCAAGATACAAACTGTGAAAAAAAGTTATAAAATTTTATTACAGTGTTGTAATTTTTCCTAGAGAGTGGCACTACTACTTATGCAGAGCCTTGTGAAGCCTACTAGTTTAAACACGGGAACCAGTTCTGTCTCTTCAAATCTGAGCTGTCAGTTAAGCAGCTGCAATGCCATGTAACAACCTCTCTGTGTTGCTTGAATCAAGGATTTTGGAAAGATTTTTAAAATCTTTCACTTTGACCAGTAACACCAAACATCTCTCTAATACTTTGCCTCTTGTCCCATGAACTCTTATGCTCTGAAGTTTGTGATCAAATTCTGGTCTGGCAATGCTTAGTTATCAGTGGCAAAATTTGAAGCTTTTAGATGTATGGTATTGTCTGGTATTGTCATTTTAGAAAGAAAAGGTACTCTGTTTTAAGTGATCTACATAAAGACACATATATTTCATCAGCCTGTCAAGGTCACTCACAAGTCTCTTTTATTTTTTTTTCCCCCACATTGACCGTTTGAAGTGTGTCTTTTTAACTTGATATAAGGCTAATGGCACCGAGACTGTTGCTCTTGCAGTCTTTTCAAGTACCCGCTCAGTGATCCAACCTAGTTATCCATATGGATATGGGAAGCACATTCAGGTGATGGAGATACCAGGTATTTTAAACATGTTCTCTGTACAATTCTGTTAAGTTAGTCAGTGGTACACCTGTAGCTTCCTGATAAAAAAATGTACTCGCCAAATTACTGGAGGAACTGGATGTATCTGTTGATGTACTTGGCTTGTAAGCAAACTATTTGACATTAACTGAATGCAAGATGTCTTGCCTGTCAGTCTGTGACGCGTTTCAAACAATAGTATCAAATATCTAATATTATCAAATATCTAAGTCACTTCTATAAACCCAAAACAGCAAATTAAAGAAATAAATTACATCACTTAAATTAAATTGCATCTAGACTACATCCATTTCAATCTGTTTATAATAATCCTATGTATATATTAGACACAGTTGAAGAGGCAGCAATATTTATTTACATGTTTAGAGTATATTAATTTTACTTCCATTAATTAAATATTATTTACATTTTGTAAACGCTGTCATCCTCAGCAATGATGTAGTACAATGTACGTTATGTATATCATGAATCATGTATTAAATACACTCTATTCATTTACATGCAGTTTATTTTCAGACTGCAGGTCTACCTGACAGTGAAGCTGCTGTGAAATGTTCTGACACTAATTTTAACATCATCTTTATGCAAAAATAGGAATATATACTGTGCATGACCAATTGTCAATTAAAGATGTTATTTCTGCTAAATGACTACCATATCTAATATGATGTGATTGATGTTAATCAAATAACTGAAATTTTTAAAGCCATACTATGCCCTAAATGTTGGCAAATGCAATACTTTTACCATAATATCCTTAAAGCTTTGATATGTTTACATAAATCTCACAACCTGTTCCTGAAGAGGAAAAATAAAAATGCTTGGTCCAATTTACTCTCTGTAATTGCCATTTAAATACCAGAATAATTGTTCAAAATGTGAATTTCTCCCATCTGAAGATGTGAGGGTCCTTGATTTTGTGGAGAAGCTTGAAGGAATATTTAGCTACAGATTCTATTTGTTGTATGGTTCTATGATCTATGGACCAAAGAATTAAAACTCTCGTGAGTGGCTGGTTACTAAGAAAGTCCTACAGTTTGACATATTGAGCTCTATATTTAGATTTTTTTTTTCTGTTAGGCAAAGAGAAATGTCCTCAGTTATAGTCAGATACTACTTTGTGTTCTTGATGGATCTAGCTCTATCTGAAACGTATGCTTCTGTCCTAGAGACCCCGTTTTCACTTACTTGTGTTCTTGTTTGCTTTATTATCGCTCAGGCAGAAGGCATCGGGCCGCGGTAGCATGTACCACAGCCAGGTTCTTGTCCTCATTAATAGCACCCCCACGAAAGTGGGAAGTGTGCGATGTGCTGCCCCCAAAGACTGCGCTTTGTTTTTGCAGGTGAAGCAAAAGACAAGACCATATATGCAATAAAATTATCTTACTGTAAAGGAAAAAATTGATAGAAAAAAATATAATACTTTGAACGCTCTACAACAGGGAAGTATATAAGAGTTATGCTTTCTCACTAGTAGCGAAAAGCAATATTTGAAATTCCCCTGTTTTATCTTATTGATACCAGTGCAGCTTTTGTCTGAGCACTCTGTTTTTGTGGCTGTTGTTGTTTTACTGCCATACTACCAGCACTTGTGTGTGTTGAAATGTCAGTCTGTTACAATTCTGGTGCTTGGTAAATGTCCCAAACTGCTTTATGAGCAACAGCCAGAGACTCTTCTGAGTCTATGCCATATATGCTCAGTTGCTACTGCTTGAGCAGAGGGGCAGAATTTATATGGTAAGGTGATATCTATGGTGTAAGGAGGGACTAGCAAGATTTTTAGTCACCGTTTTCTTCTCTACAAACCACATTATGCCTGAGAATAGGTTCCAGTCTGCCTTTTGCATTTACAATGTGACCACCGTACCTGTTCCTATCGTTTTTCTCATAAACATGACAAATATTTGAGCATTATATGATAGTTTACTATTTAGTACATGCAGTTATTTTTCTAGTAGATCTGTTTCCTTCAAAGATAGGACGTTGAGCTCTGTTATTTTTCTGTAGATTTCTATATCTAAATATAGCTGTCATAGGGAAGATGCATCCCCTCAGTTCTAGTACCTAGTGCCAATCTTGTTAGAGAACCATCAATCTTGTAAATGGAATGACTTAAAATAAAAGGAACAAAAATAATTAAGCATGGGTAACATTGTCTGGCTAAAATAAGCCTAAGCTTATTTCTTTCTTCACTAAACTCAATTCTAAATCTGTTAAGTGTTCTGAAATATTATTTTCTCAGTATCCTCAAAATCTCTCTCCCAGACACACATGCCTGTTCTTTTCTTGGTTCTGTTTTGTGCTTCTGTCCGCCTCTGGATACTGCCTGTGATCAAAACTATTTAGCCGTCTCTACCTTTATTCCCAGTATTGGTGGTCTGTGTCCACGTGTATTTATGTGTTGTGTCTATTTCTTGAGGCAGTGTGCCTCGTAACAGGAGAAGGCAAAACTTTTAAGCATATTTTTGGACATGACTGCGTACATTTGCCTGAGGAAGTCATATGCTTTCTTTATGTTGACCCCCACTGTAAAGAGGACAATATGAGAGAAAAATAAAGACTAGTAAAAATGTATATTATGTGAAATAGCAGCTGCCTAAGGCTGAATTTGGAATATTAAAATAAATTCTGGTGAAACAGATTTGTTACCAGGTGATGTAGTTAAAAATACATGGTAAATCAATAATAGTTGACTAATGAATAAGGCATCCGATTGATTAAGAAAAGCATATAGTTCTGTAGCTTATCTTCTTGTATTTATCTCCATAAATTAGTTGTGCAAATACACAGAGAAGGCAGATGTGCGTAAAAATACAAAGCGCCAGAAATTTCACAAGGTGTTCAATTCGGTATGACAGAATTCAGTTTGTCTGAGCTGTTTTAATAAACAGCCCTTTGCTTAGACCTTCCCTCCTAGTCTATGGCCAGCCCTATGTAAGGCCAGGTCGCCTTAAACTCTTTGGTACGTTCTGCAGCAGCCCTTTTCAATCAGCCCATGAGCTTTGAGTGAACAAATACTCTGGTATTGGTACTCTGGTGGTGGGAGAGGGGATTTTTACGTCGTAGCAGCCGGTTGGCGGGGGGGACCCTTTTATGAATATGGGACTGAATTATATGAAAACAATTAGAGAGAGCTGATGCAAACCCAAATTATTACACAGAATACTCTGTGCCACCTCCATTGTCTGAACTGTGGAAATTGGACATTTGAATGCAGGTGAAACGTTAACCAACAAATACTGGTTATTCTTAGATCCTTCTCTTGCTCGTTCTCACCTTCAGTTCCACCCCAGAGCTGACAGTAGTATTCATTATACATTTTTTTGTTTGTTTGTTTCTGTGAATTTGGGAAGATTTAATTTAGATAACCTCAGAAAAAGAGGGGAGAAGGTTAAATAAATCTTTTTGAGGAGCCTATGATTCCTCCTCAGTGAAGAGGCATGGTTCAGAGTCCTATGACACTGAAGCTATCACTTATGAAAGACTTATTTTTAAAGAAAAACTTCATCACCTCAGCAAGTCCATTAGAAAATACTTAGATGAGAATATGAATACTTTTTCTATTTCTGTCACTAACTGTTAACTTGGATAAATCCTCACATTTCACTTTTCAATTACAGTATATATTTAATAACGATTTCCTAGTTGAAAAAGGTAAATATAGTCCTGTAAAAATGATGAATGTTATCTAATATATATTCTCTAGATAAAAAATAGGAATTGTAGAAGAAAAGCAGTAGCTTTCGTTTCCTATTCACTACATCAGTACCACTGAAGGCACTCTCCAACTTTCCAAAGAAGAATTTGGGCAGAAAAAGTGAAAAAGGATCAGAAATATGCTCAGCAAGCCCAAACTCCCTGCCCTCCTGATGCCCTTTCTACCAGCCAAGAGCAAATGTTTATTTGTTGTTCCTCAATACACATTATAAATCAGCAGCAAAAAGGAGAACAGATATAGAAAGATGTCTTTCTGGCTAAGCCAGAATATTTTTTAATCCTTCCATTATGTCTTCTATTTTTCTGATGTTATTGTCCTCGTAAGTCCTTAAGCGCTCTAAGGAACAATACTGAATAGCTTTGGTACCATGTTGACACAATTTCCATGTCATTAACTCTTCCTCCCTCTCATAGAAATTCTCTTATGGTATTCTGAACATGACTTTTCTATTCTACTTCATTTTCATAAACAGATGTCTGAGCGGCCAACAAGGTGTAAAAGTCTCTCTTAAATACATACAACCAGAAGGCTCATAAACATAAAATAGCCCAAAAAAGCCTGTCACATTATATGGTGGTTGACCACTCAGAAAGATAAAATTCTGGGTGATGTAGCTTCAATGGTGACAAATTTCACAATATAGCCAGAATGGAATCAGTTTATCTGTGCTTCTGTTACTCCTCACTCCTAGTATACGTTGTGAGTTCACTACTGGAAAGGCCCAGTTATCTTTTGCTCCATTTGAGCAGAGAAAAGTAGTTAGTGTTTAGAACTGTGCTCTTTTACTTTCTTTTGAAAAAGTACATTCTTGAAAATAATTTAAGATTTACAGAACAAATTGCACGTGCTTTGCAGTGTGTTAACTCCTTAACTTTATTGACTTTTTGTCTATGTTCTTATTTTGTGTAACACTTCCCATATTATAATTATTTATCAAACACTACCAGTTTGTTTGACATTATCTAGAAAAAAAAGATTTTATGCTTCTTGCTACAGTAGTCCTATAGGACTTTTTTTTTTTGTCATAGTTAAGTTTGCTTCTATGAATTTATTCGTATGTTTGTGATCACCACTGAAGGAAGATTGTTTTTTCATGTACAGTAAAAAATACCTCTTTAAAATATTCACATATTCTTTTTGAATGCTTGATAGATTGTGTGTGCTTTTCCCCATTACATCTAGCATTTATTGAAGTTAGACTTACGGAGTTTGCAGAAAGTAGTTCTGTTACAGTCAAGTGATAGGGTAAGGCAAGGAAGGACTGCAGATGGAGACCTCTGCCTCCAGAATGTCGTCCCACCAAGGTTTTTGCTTCTCCTAGCAGTGTAACTCGGTGTGGCAGAACATAACTCACTAAGTGCCCCAAACGTTTGCCTATATATAGTATAGAAAAAAGGAGGCAGTCTTAGGTCTATAGTTCCTTATATGAACAGATGCTGAAAACTTTGCAATTACTATACATAACCTTAGCTAAACCCTATGTGAAACAGAATTTTAATATCTCTTTAAATATACTGCAGTAAGGTAACTGCATGGACTGTGAGATATGGAGTTTCTTTCCTAGATTTTTTAAAAAAGCAATACATGCAGGAAGTATAATTTTAAAATGGTATTTTGAAACTGTGAGAGGCGGGGAATCCAGGAGGACATAACTGCAGAGGGCTTCAAAGGAACCTGATAAACAAGGTGATAGAAGGCATTGAATTTAAGGGAAAGAGGTGAGAGCTGTCAACATATTGACAAACTGACACAGTAACTGATCCATAGAATGCTGCTCTAGTACAGGAGTCGTAGGATCATCTTGTGTACTAAGAGATTAGATTGTCACATCTCTTCGATTTTTAAGATCTGGACATGTGCAGAGAACCTTAGCAAAAAATAAGCTTGCAGGAGTAAATCTTGGAGGAAAGACTGGAGGAAATAAAATTCCAAGTGAAAGCTTGGAAAGCCTAAAGAACTTTCCCTTCAAAAGAACTCCTTTTTTTTTTTTTTTTTTTTTTTTTTTTTTTTTTTTTTTTTCCCTCCGGGCAGAAGCTATCAAGACTGATTTCCATAGGGAAAGTTGCAAGACTCGTCTTCTACGGTGAGAAAAAGCTATAAACTGAATTTGACTCTCCTGAGGAGTTTCATTCTGTGCTGTCTTGTGGGTGGCTTCTGAGTAAATCAGAACAACTTTTGTTAGTGCATACAAACATTCCTGCAAACTTTACTGATGTAACTTTTTAGGTCAAGGATTAAAAAATGATTAGGGTTAATAACAGTAGACTACTCGCTCAAAGATATATTGTATAGAATTAGAGAACATCGTCTGAAAACTGAAAGTTAGATACCACTTGCAGTTCAGAGAAGTTTAATTATGAAAATAAGTAAAGTGAAAAAAAAAATTTCCTAGGAAAACTGTTGTAGAAATAAGTAAAGTGAAAAAAGATAATTTCCTAGGAAAACTGTTGTAGAATTATCCATGTTTTGTTAGGAGTAATCTCCAGATTTTGGGAGGAAAAGATTCTTCCCATATCTTCCTGGCAAACTGTACACGTGAAAAGCTTTGCGCTCCTATATTCTCCTGAGGAAATATATGTAATATTTTAAAATAACTTCTAACTCATTATTCTTAAGTTTCTAACTCATTATTCTTAAGTCTAAGAGATTTATCCTGATGCATTACCTGGTTCTAATTGTTTTTATATTGATTAGGCTACAAGTCTGATGAAGAAGACAGTGTTTAGTAGTTAAAACTAATGGAGAATTGCTTTTGGTTGGTTCTGTCATTGACCAACTGCCTGAACATTAGGTATTTCTTTTCCTTGTTTGGTTCTTGTAAGTGGGCTTCAACCTGTTGTAGATGAGTTGTGAGGAAAACTTGAAAATTACGCAAAGACTATTGGTAAAAGATAAGCAGAAAACATTACTACTTTTGCTACCGCTAGGGTAAACCGTTCAGTATTTACACCTACCCATTTCTTTTTGTCAAGTGCCTCACAGGCCATGCGTTTCACCTAATGGGTGAAAGAAGCAGGTTGTTGGCTCGGGGCAGGAGTGAGAAATTTGTATTTGTGCTTTCAGAAATAATTCCTGGATGAACCAAAAATCTGGTGGTTACAGATCTGTTGCAATGACAAATTTCAAATGTTGAAAGCTCAGAAGGGGTCTGATAATAACAAGATCTACTTACAATATGTGACAGCAATTTGTTAAAAAAAATATGTTAATAATCAGCCTATTATCTTTGCAAGTCTTCAGTAACCTTTGCAGTATATCAAGAAAGCTACACCATATTTACATTAAGTGTTTATAAAGGTGAAACATTACCTGACATGCTGGCAATGCAGTCTGCATAAAATGTTTTGAGACAAAAAAAAAAAAAAAAAGGAAGTATACTGCTTTCTAGTAAGGAGTGAATGCAGCAAAAAGTACCAATTAGAATAGCAGTAGGTGGTACACTGGAACAAGTAAATAAATATGTTCCTTTTTACTTTTTTGTCGTTTATTTCTTAATTTAGCTTTTCATGTAAAGCTACAAGATATTGATAGTTATTTTCAGCAGTCATTTGCATTTCATCTTTGAAATGTTCGTGTTTTGCTAATGTAATGGAAAAAGAATTTGTGATGTTTGAAAATGAATAATTCTTCTTTACTTAAATTTCTTCAGTGGTGCAAAAAGTTGTCAGATGTAAACACTTCAAGCTTGTTGTACTGAAAACTCAGAGACAACGTTCAGCAGTTATACCATGGCTTCAAAGACTTTGTCATCTAGAAAGCCTCCACTTATTTTGTGTACGTACAAATAAGCAAATTTCTTCTGTGCCAGACTGAAAGCAGGTATTCATTTTTCATCTTAGTAGTGAAAAGCGTGGGGGGTCTGTTCATTGTTTGAATCAGACATCAGCTGAAAACACCAGATACTGGAGGTGCAAGGGGAGAGCCGTGGGAGAGCGCTCGGTCAGCGGCAGAGCGCGGAGATCAGGTGGGCTGATGGGCTGAACTCAGCTGCGCTCGCGGGGAAGGGACACCTCCTTAACCGAGCGGCTGCGCACAAACTGCTTCCAAACAGAAGGCACGGTCGGCTGTTAAACAGGTCGTCGTAAGAGTTTCTCGACTCGCCTGTGGATTTCATTAGTGGCTTTTTGATACTTATTATCCTCTTTATTCCTTATTCAGCTTTAAAAATGAAGATTGTAATTACTGACGTTTAATTTATTAGGTATTTTGAGATAAAGAATTGTAAGGAGGACAAAGACTGGGTATGTATATTACAGGCATTTCTTCAGCTTCCGTCCTCTTTGGCCCCACTATAAATGTATTCGGAATCTAAATGAATTTTCATTACATTCTCTACAAGTTTAGCAGGCGTAAGATACTTCAAAGAAGAGATCTAAGATTCTACAATTATTTTCTAGTGACACTTCATTTTAGCAGCACATTTCTGACCAACTGCGTATTAGACTGTTAATTTAAACTATTGCTAAGCTGTTAGCTATGAGAGCATGACTTCCTCTTTTTTTTGCTTTGTCTATTTTTATACTTATTTGATTGCATGGCACAGGTTATGATCAATGATGATTCTAATAGGAACTTTGTATTGTTTTCCCCAACCCTGTTGCCTTCAGGCTGACAGCTGCTCCCTTGACATCTCCCCAAACTAGTCAGACCTTAGAAGTAAATGATGACAGGCAAACTAAGAACAGTACGGGATTTATCTCTCCACCCACTGTCTTTCATGCTGACAATCATTTCTCATTCCCAAAAGAGACTGTCAGTTTCTTGGATGACCGCTTATGCTTCTTGGATTGCAGCTGCATTTGTTTTTATTTTTGAGGCATTCAAGAGATGGCAATGTGAAATGAGTGACCCTTTTCATCCTTCATCTTGAAGAAGAATGGAAATGACAAACTTGTGTCATTTCAGAGTAAGCTTACCATTTTCTCTTCCTCTTTTCAGCTAAATAAATTTGAAAGAAGTATCTCATTAGAAACATTTTGCATAACTCTGTCTAATTGATTTTGTGCACTATTTGAAACAGGCTAGCATAGCATTAAAATTGTTCACTATTGCAAATGCAGCTTACTAATTTGTTTCATTTGTTTCATTGTTTCTGACCCCTTCAAGTATGTACTACTGTGAAAAATGTAAACAAATGAGGAAAAAAAATGCTTTTTATAAAGCAACCATTGGGTGTTAAAGAATAATTTATCAGCTGAAAATGATTTTTTTCCTGCTCCAACTAATTCAATGCAATGCCATTAAACCTGTAGAGCCAAGCCTATAAATGTGAATAGAAACCCACAAGTACTGGGAATAGAAAATACTGACTGACCCATTAGTTAAAAGTTATTCAGCCAGCCTGTCCACAAAAAGCAACAGATAAATCACTAACTAGTGCATCTTTTTTCTTTTCTAGTTACAGAGAGAAAAACAGGCAGTGCAAACTTTCCAATGAAAGCTGCATCTAGTAGCATTCTTCATAGAGGGGCTGGAAGTTAAAGAAGAAATAAGAAAACTGTCACATGGTGACAGTGCATTCAAAAAAAAATCCTTTGAATTTAGGCCAAACAGCTCTAGAGAAAATGAGAAATTCCTAAAGCCCAGGCTTCCTGCCAAAACAAACCAAACATGCTTCCAAATTAAAACATGAGGATATTTCTGGTTGTTTTATAAGATGGAAGCATTGTATATTGTTTGATTACATGAATACCTATTGTGGGCCGTGCTTTCTAACATCAATTACAAACAGAAGGTACAAAAAATATTGATCCTGAGCCTCTATTCATGACACTGCCTTTTTTTGTTTTTCAACTTAAGGTTTGTGAAATCCAGATTTTAAGATTATTTAAATCAAGAGACCAAATTACAAATTTTATTGCATTTCTTTCAGCAAACACACAGGAGTTTGTGGGGATGTATCTTAAATATGCTTACATCTTCTGCTGCTTCGTGATGCTTGTGCTTTGCATTTCTTTTGATCCTTTGGGCTGTGTGTTTTATCTCTTTGTAAATGTGACATATATGTTACTTCATTTAATACCTTTCCATAGGTATTCAAAATGTTCTGTATTTCTTGTCTTCTCTCTTAAACACTAAGCAGATCTGGAAGTGGTCTTGTCATTATGTGGAAGGCTTTGATAGGATGCCTTTTTCTTTCATAAAGGAAGGTGTCTCAAATATCCCTCTCTAAAGGCTTGTGTATAAGAAATTAATGTGCAGTGTTAGAAATAGGTGTTAAACTGAATGGAGAAAATAGCATTAGGATGGAAATACCATTATATTCTGTGCATAGCTAACCTGAATAATCTGTATAATTACATGAAATTACAGAAGACAGGTATTCAAAAAGGGATTAGACACGTAAACTGAATAATAAGAGGATCTACAATTACATTAGTTGAGAGCAAATCTGTAGGGATTATAAAATTTATTATTTCACGACATAAAGAGTAAAAACCTAGAATTAGGGATAAATGTGCTTCTTTGTTTAGATCATAATTGTAAAGCATTCTCATTTCCCCGTGAGTCTTGGGACAAAATAATGAATCAGTTCAGATTTGATATGATATTTTCAATGCCTCAGATTTTGGAGGATATCGGAAAAAGTACTGTAATACATAAAGCAGTAAAAAATAGAATAAAGGAAAATTCTAAACAGGAAAGAGAAATTGTTTAAGGGATGTGAACTTCAGTGATGGATGTCTTTGTCTTGGCATCACAGCGCTTCATCTTGTTTTTGGTTAATCACTGTACAAATTTTATAGCCTATAATTATCTTCAGTTGTAGGGATACACAACCATTATTATACTAAAGGGAAGATGATAATTGTTCACAATCCAAGAACCTGTGAGTTCTCATTTATCTTTTTATTTTCTAGAAAAGAGTATAGTATTATAGTGTCCGTAGGTGTTTCTTCTGTCACTTTTGGAGCAGTATACGTAACAATTATTTCTATTATCAACATCCACCACTCATAAAAGGCTTTGCAGAGCCAGGAGAAATAACTTGCTTTGCAAGTATCTGTCAGTAACTGGCAATGAGAAAACTGTAGAACAGTGACAAGAAAAGGCTTAGGCTGTAACTGCATTGGCATCTCCAGAGTTATTTTTTTCCAGTAGTTGGTTGGCTCTGGTTTATGACTGCTGAAGAGGATCTTGCTCTGTGACTCAAAACTCGGTATCATCACCTCTTAATCAAGAGTGATTGAGTGATTTCAAGGGTGGGGAAGAAATGCAGTCAACCAAAACAAGCTTTGGATGGCAAGCGTGCCACTGTCGTGTAGATTTGCTGCTCCCCAAAGGAAAGGAGACTTCTCAGATTGCATTGGGGAAGCTCTTACTGCTCTGAAGGTACTTGACTGCAAAACTAGAAATGAGTGGCAAAAAGAAAAACAATGTGCCTCATTATCAAGATATAAGAGATGTAGCTCTATTGCTGTCAGGCAGGAGTATTTTTTGGAGCTTCCCTTTCGTTCAAACTGAGAATTTAGTTCCAAATTCCTCTTCTGACTGCTATTTTTTGTAGTAGGCATCTTTATGGAGTCAGCACCCCTTACTTTATCAAACATCAGGTGAAAAACTTGTAAGTGCTGGGAATATTTTGAGTTTTCATGGGAGTGTCTGGGTTTTCTGAGAAGCAATGAATTCATTGTAGGAAGGCTGGTTATGGTTTTGGTTTGAAATGAGTTTACACAGTTCAGTAAAATTGATATCTTTTAATATTATTTACAGTCATTCATAATGGTTGAATTACGTATAATTTTAAAGATAGTGTTGCACCATAACATTACATTGCTTATAATAAATAAAATATTGACAAAGTTGAAACAATACTAAAATTTACACATGATTGAAATATCTTTATTAAATAACTTAAGTACAAGTCTTTTAGGTTTCAGGTCTGGACATCTTATAAGATCTTCAAAATAAAAAGTAGAGAAGGGAGAGAAATTTAGGTGCTATTTGTGTAACTGGCTTATCCTGTACCTGGAGAATAAGTATAAACATAAGTAGTTGCATAGCAAAGTGTTGGAGGGTAGAAGGATGAACCCTGAAGAGAAAGCAAGTCTTAAAATAACAATTTTCATTAAAGTTAACTGTTTATTAACTTATTTATGTAGAAAGTTGTTAGAAAGCTAAATGCAACTGGAAATTGTATTGTTACAGAAGACTGACTTTACATATAGAGGCTGGCAAAAAAATGCTACTGATACTGGTAAGGCCAAGGTCTGAGAACCAGTAGATGTATTCTCCAGTGGTCGCGAAATCAGAAACGATAATAAGGTTTTGTGGTTCATTTTGGTATCTTGCAAATACATATTTTAGAAGAGGAGGATATAAAATATAATCCCGTAGACTGACTAGCTATTACTTGCTTCAGCTTAAATTAAACAGCAATATGAACAAGTTCCGGCTTTTATCCAAACTTCAAGACTTGAAGATTGGATAAAATTGAGATGTGGCTTAATGAAAGAATTTTAAGGAGGGCAAAGACTAGATTTTGTTAAATGGAAGCGTAAATCTGAATAGAAGTTAAGATTTGATCCTCTCAGGATTGGTAATGGGGCTTAACTTTCTTTATTGTAAATAACTTTATCATTAAAAATTCTTTTTTGCAAAAGCTTGTAAGTCAGTTGTGACAGAAAGATCGGGCTCAGTATGAACTAGCATGAAGAAAACTTTTACAGGACGTAGGTGGGATCATATACAGAGGATTGTACAGTTGTGCCTGTCAAGATCAACAAAAACTGTTGTCACATTCATAGGATTAAGTCACTACAATGAGTAGAGGAAAGGAAAGCTTCTTTGTGGCAGGGATCTAAAGGAACTCCTTTTGTCTAGCAAAGAGAAGGGGGAGCTAAACCGTAATGAGAGGGAGATTACTAGAAATAGGTAAGAGCTAAGAAACAACTCTAGCACAAGTACAAATGAGTATGTAGAGGCTTTAAATAAGTTCAGGCTGTCGCAGCAAGGAATATTTCTAACTGTCAGAGTACAGGGTTCTGGAACAGCTTTTCAAAAACAGTAATGTGACAAACGTGACAAAGGTGACATGCATTTTCTGAAAAGGAACACAATGTGGTTTGCAGTGGTAGGACAGACCAGGACCCTGTGACACAGGAGATCCCTTCCAGTTTCATGTTCTTCTGTCGAACTGTCCTGTTTGTTCTTTCCTAAATAATTTCATATCGGTAAAGAATCTACATTTTTTAAATGGTTTAAATTTTATTTTCCTATAAAAATATTTATATTTTTTTTTCATATCGTAAATATAAGAAATTGAAAAATAATGCTACGAAGAAATACATATTCAGCCCTCTTGAAAGTACAAGTCTTCAGTCTGGAGACAGACTGTCAAAAAGATCTTGAAAATCTTTAAGAAATCTCAAAACTGTCAAACATTGTCTCTTTTCTTGCTGCTATTGTTGTCTCAGTTAATTCATGCACTGTCCAGAACAGCCTTATGGAATGGATACCTTAAAACTCAGGACTGAATGCACAGTTTAAAACTGATCAAATTTTTTAGGATATTGCTCCATGATGTAATTGAGAATGAAGCCCAAGAGGAGCAGGATTCAAACCTGAATAGTTATTTAAACTCTATAGTACCAGTGCTATCGCTAGACAATGGTTAGAAATCAGTTTTCTACTGTCAACGAAAGTAGTACACAAGTTCAGAAGATAATAGGACTGCATTTTTTAAGGGAAAATATCCTGTAACATTTCTTTAAATTATATTACTGTTGTACAGTTGTATCTTATCTGAATATTGTCAAAGTGATGCCCACTGGTATCACTGGAGGATCGGCCCCTCAGCCATCCTTGAAAAAGGAAACTGCCTTCAGTCAGTTTTTGAGTGAAGAAGCATTAAGGTTCTGTAACTTCTCTTTTATTTATATGCATCTTTGGCAGCAGAAGATAAACTAATAAATTAAATAATTGCTGGGCATTCACCTAAATCTTCAACAACTCAGAGCTGAGAGTAAGGTATGGGAGCCTTACACTGTTTTTCCCTCCATACAAGCCAACACCGGGAATGTTAGCCCTGACTCGCACACACATGGAAGCGAAGTGAAACAGCACTATGCAAGTCAAAATCCTTAGCGTCCTCCAGTTTCCGCTTGTCATTCTCACATAGAGATCAAAGAGTAAACAACATTTTTCTTCCTTTGTGTGGAAGAAAAAAAGATATTTTCTAAGGTTGGAATTAACTATTTTTGAAACTACCAGCAAATATTTGTCTCATCTAGTTATGACAAGATGTAAATAAATGCTAAAACATAAAAAATGGAATATGAAAAGTCAGAATACTAAAGAAAATTTGATAATACAAAGCTACTGCTCAGCAATTATGGGGGTAAGTATGTTTTTCATTCCTACTCATTTTAATTGTAGTGACTCCAAGTGATAAGAATGAACACAATAATAAGTAAGTCCTGATGGTGAAAACTGCTTTGATATCAGACTCCAGGGAAAATGGAATACAAAAGTGCTGCCTTGGGCTCTTTTAAAATGGACCTGGACAGAGCATTTCAGTGTACACCACAGGGAACAGGGTCTTTAAAACTGACTAGGGATTCTCCACCATCTAAGTAGAATCTACACTTCCACAAGGTGAGAGACTGGTGTAAAGAATAGAAACTTTATTTGTTAGCAAATTATGCCTATTTGCAGAGGTGTTAGTCCCAGGTGGTCTAAAGAAGTGTCCATTTCTTGAAACACTTTCTCAGTGTAACAGCCAGAAGAAAACGTATCTGCAGAAAGAATTTGTCTAATGTTTGATTTATCTAAAATAATAGAGAAATCTTCTTCCATAGGACCAGGTGACTTAGGTGTTTGTTTTATTAATTGAGCAGTGATTTACATTCACTTAAATAATAAACTTCATATAGAAAAGAGGGAAGAGAAAGTATGTTTTGGAAATTACAACTTTCATAAGAAAATATCCTAAAAACTTACATGTGAACGGCTTCATATGATGGAGGATTACCCTAGTTGAATCCTCCTATCTCTTAGGAAATTCATTCTTAAGGCTAATATTTACAATAGCAGACAGTTTGCTGGTCCATCCAGCCACATAGCTGGTCCAGGCTGTCTAGCATGAAGAAAACATTTCTAGAAGAAATAGAAATGTTATTTCACCAGATTGTCCAGTTTGGTGGCTTCCTCATTTTTACTGTTCCTAAAAAAAAAAAACATTACAGGATGGAGTTTCAGTCAAACATAGGTAGGAAGGATTTTGCTGCAGCAGCTTTGTCGTTGGCTGCTGTTAACGTACGTGTGCTGGCAGGATGGAGGCCTCAGTATTGTTATTTTGGTGAGGAGATTTCAGCACCGGTCCTGTTTCTCAGATGGTGAGCACAGGCTCAAACAGGGGAGAAAGCCCCAAAAACAAAGCCGAGTTAGTTTGTTAAGAAAGGCATAGCCTTACCAGAGTAGTTCAGTCAAAGTGTTAATGCGTAAATAGCTACAGAAAACATTAGCACGGATCCGTGTCCCACAGGCCAATATAAACCTTGCCAGTTTTCTGACTCCTGTTTTCTGCTGCGGGATCGGAACCAGCTGCGGGCACGTGGCATGCTCTGCTGCTCCTTACGCATTTCTTTGGCACAGAGTCTCAAGCCTAGTTCAGCCGTGTCCTGCATGGCAAGGCTGCAGGCCACCATCTCGACTGTTTTCACTTAAAAAAAAAAAAAAAAAAAAAAAAAAAAAAAACCTTATAGTGAATTCATAGGTCACCAGTCAGGCATCTTTGTATGAGTATGCATAGTGATTGATTCTCCAGTAAGGCTTATGTAGATTAGATATAGCTATTTCTCGATTATCTTTATTTTATTCATCAGTAGGTATTTAATATCCATCAGATAATATCTGTGTGCATACAGATTTTATTAATTTATTTGAGGCAGTAGCAGGAAAGATTAATTACTTCCCTAATTGTAACAAATCTGAGGAAAAAAAATGACTTGATTTAATCAACAGAGAAATACTGACAAAATACTATCCAAACTATTCAATGTTAACTTCTAAGTATGTGCTTGTTAAATTGTATTTTGTAAAAAAAATATAAACAAAACAAATACTTGTAGAGATCTAGGACTTGCTAAGTGATACTGGTTTATGTAACATCACTCGTTCACCTTTCTTCTCAGAACTGAACCATCATTGTTCCTCACATGGAATAAAACAGTATATTGAATTTCCCCCTCCTTGCCCTCCCCCTTCAAAACCTTTTCCAACAGCTGCCGTGTTTAGCATTTTAGATTTGTAATGTCTGAAGAATAATGTTTCACATATCTTCTGTGGTTCTGAAAACAAATACTACGTGTGGAGGAACATGTGGATGGATAAAATATGACAGGAAACTACTGAGAGTGAAACTCCATTTTTGGGGGGTAAGAACAAACCCTCCAAAATTGATGAGAAATTATTTCTGCATCTTTTTACAGGTATGAAAAGTGCATACCCTCTACTTTTAATTTCAGCTCAGTGGCACCCTTTATTGATCAACTCGACTTTACTTTTCCCTTGAAAGATCTGATCCAAGAAATACTGTTTGCTTTTTCAAGCAAAATTAAAACAAAACCAATTAAAACCTTTTGCATTAACATTTATCCAGAGGAAAATTGTTGACTTAATGGCATAAATCTGGCAGCTTTTTTCAGCACTCTGTACCTCATTTTGTGCAGTTAGGGCACAATAGGTAGGAGGGATTGCTCCTTGATGTACACTGTGCTGGCAGTCTATGTGAGGTGTGCAGAGACTAGATACACATCAGACACTTGAATTTTGGTAGGCTTCTAAACGATTAGATTTAGATTCTGTCTTGCAAATTGAATATGCTTGTCAACTTGGATTTAAATCTGTTTTCAGTTTCGTCTTCTGATGTTATTGATGTAGTATCGTATGAAACTTAACGCTGTGAACAAAACAATGAAATTATGAAGCAGAGGCATCAACCCACCCCTTTCCCCACACATGCACACTGTTAATAAATTTGAGAAAGGAATTTCCTTGACAGCTGATTAAGCATTCTTTGCTTTCATCACCATTGCAATGTTAGTCTGAGGACAGATCTACTTTTGTTTGTTAAAGGGGCTATTTTTTATTTTAAGGCACAGTACTAGGAGGAGCCCTGGAGACCTGCACAGCGTGAGTTCATGTTTTCCTAAATCAGCTTGTGTCAGAGCAGCTTAATTATGATTGAGGTTTTGGAATTAGAGGGAATTTCACATTTATGCCTTCCCAATTCTTGGTTTCTTTGTCTGCACAGAGCACAAAATGAACTCTGTGCTATTTGTGATATGCTGCTTTGTTTTTCTTCTCACTCAAGTATCTGTCCATTAGTGAGGTGTTTACTAATGTAAAATGCACTTCGTATAAACAGCTAAAAAGGCATGAAAACACTTTTCTATTGCCCAAGTGGATTCAAAGAGACCAGCTTAGGGATTCTCAGTCTTTACCTAGCCCCTGAGTCATGCACTTTCTTTCTGTTATGTTGCAGCCTAACTTGCACATAGGTTTCAGTAACTGGCTGGCTGTCACATCTTTGAGTAACACTTTTACTTTGTAGCATAATACAATTTTCTCAGGGCAATTTAAAGGAATCCTGGTTTAAGAAATATTGATAAAAGTAGTAGGGAGTATTGCTAAAAGAACTGTCTCTTCTGACAGTTTCAGTTCCATCACATTTAATAAATCTTTCATCCTTTCACAGCTCTATCTATGAATATTAGAAGAAAACAAATACAAGCTGTGAGAGGAGTTTTAAAAAACAATTGTCAATTTGCAGACCATACTTCCAGCTGCAAAGTTTTATGCTCTCTTGATCAGCCAACCCTAAAACTGCTATAAATGAGAAAAATGCTTAGAATTTTACCTAGATATGTTTAATGTTTGTTATACGTTGGGAGTAGTCAATTTTACAGTGCTGTTGATGATCCAATCTTGCCAGATTGTCCAGTTGTCATATTGGAGTAGAAACATTAACTCAAAGCAAAGACCTGGGAGAAAGGTAGACCTGAGTATCTTGTTTCAAGTCCAGTGAAAACATCTTTTTCAAGCTCTTGATAGAAATATAATATCTTTTATATAATGAATGTAATCTTGGTGTAATGAATATGCACTTTGTAGTTGTTATCTCTTTTCTCTCTTCATCTTTTGTTATATTGATTTTTTTCAAACAGTAGCACTGATAAGTGTAAGTTTGTTGATTTTTCTTAGAGACTATCAAATTCTTTTGATTTCAGTGTAATTTTAGTAGATTTAGTGGTGTTTCAATTTAGCTGTGAATTCAAAATAATTTCCACCATTCTTATGAGGAGATATCTCTTGAAGATCAGCTATATCAGGTAATGATTATCCAGAATTTCCTTATCTTTCAGCTTCACTTACTGATGAAGTAAGCAAAGGTAACACTGCTATCTGAAGTATGAAATTATTGCTGAATATGCAACAAAGTTCATCAATGCTTTTCAAGAAATCAGTATTAAGAATAACTAGTTATTTATGGCCATATTTTGTTTATGAGATTATAAATAATTAGTACTTCCACTATTTTATGAAGCCTGATTTGTTTACTTGAAAATCATTTGGAGGAGAGTGAATGCATGAGTTCTTTGCTTTCCTTTGTTATTCCTTTTTCCCAGCTAATATCTACATGTTTAAATTGGGTAGCAATTTTAAAAATTCTCACTTCACTGAGTGTAACTTAGATGATTACAGGATCGTGAAAGGTGAATAGAATATTAAAATATTCTGGGGAGTAAAGGAGGGATTTCCAGTGGAAGATAGGAAAATACAAATTCAGTAGTACATTACACTCTTAAGGTATCTTCTGTCTATTCCATTTTCAACTGATGATTTCAAATTAGAGCAAGCAATAGCTTCTAGGATGCTCAGAGTAACAGTGGCTCATGTTACAAGGAAGGTCTTAGAAGGGAATGGCATGTTTAACCTAGAAAAATGAGAATTGAGAGCAGAATATGTTTATTTTCTCTAAATGCATGAAGATTGAAGTGCCAGAGCCAGAATAAAAATGCTAAAGCACAGTACTGGCATATGAATAGAGAGAAATTAAGCATGAATATATTCAGGTGCAGTATTTAAAAAGGTGTGCTATATTTTAGCTAGCTGAAACTTAAGTTTCTGGAAAGAGAGAGAAATCTAATGCTTTTTCACATGATACTTGACAGTTTCTGATAATTATGACTGTGGTTGCTTGGCAGCAAGAGGCTGGATCCACCGACCTGTGTGTTCTCTAGTATATTGCTGTTGTCTACTTATCTCTGCTCCTCTAACCTCTAGCATCTCAATATGCAAAACGTAGTCCTTTGTCTGTGGCTGGTTGTCTACTTCTCTGAAAGAAAAATGATTTTTCTTCCTTTTTTCCTTCAGTCAGCTTTTATGATAACCGCAGAAGGAAGGTTACATATGTGAATAAAACAGCTGTTCTGCAGTGTGCTGTCATGGAAAATATCAGAATAGTTGGGACCAACTTAAAAGTGTCTCTGTTGAGGATCTTAAAAGATTGTGTGAATTCTTGGTAGACAGACTGTAGCTAAAAGTAAAATGTTAATGGTCTTACTGTCCTCTGTGGTTCAGCCAGCAAGGCTTAGTTTGAAAGAAAACCTGGTGAAGCCAATGGAGCAGAACGTGGCAGAGTGGATTTCTCTTCCATGTAGGGAACATCCTGACATTTATTTTATTGAATTGCTCATATTTTTGTATGTCCATGTCACTTAAATTAAAGAAAATTATCAAAGAAGTAAATATAACAAGCTGATGCTATGTGAATGTTTTCTGTTTCAGAAGGTGTCAGTGTTGTAACGACTTTGCTGGTAATATAAATAAATTTAAAAAGTCAGCATGCTACAGCAAATCCATTAGCCAAAACTGAAGCACAGCTATATCCTCAGGGATGATGCATGGCAACTCCTCGATAATGCGTACAAACACTGCAAAATAAAAAGTGAGTAAGAGGACAGGCTAGCCATATGGTCATTTCAGTATATATATAAAACTATTTCAGATCAGTGCTTAAAATTTCTGTTTCTTTCCTTCCACTTGGAGAGTATAATAAGCACAAATAAAGGAATCCTCAGAGAAGCTGTTGCTACATAGGGCTCAATTACTTTACAAATGTAGAAATTTGAACGTAGTCTGTTAATAATTCACTTCAGAATGCTGTTGTGAAAGTTCATCCCAACCCAGGCTTTTTCAGCTTCAGTACAGCTTCACTGCGCTGCAGTGGTAACTCTATTGAGAGCTGTGGGATTCTTGATTTTTTGCAGAGGAAAATGAAATTTTTAAGTGCAAAAGTTGTGTATATCGGTGATTTTCCCTGGTACTTCCTTTGGGATAGTAGAGGCTTCTCAGGATAGCGGGATCTATAGGGTTGAGGTTTCTTGGCAATGTTTAGCATCAGCATAATTTCTTGTTTGTGCTTAGTGTAGCTCAGCTAATCTGAAATCAGACGGAAAGATCAACAGTACCAGAGTTTAAACTTGTACTACTTTTACCTCATTTGGGAAAGCAGAAGCAAAGCTAGGCATCCCGGATGCCTTTCAAACAAAGGCAGTTCCTGGTAGTTTCTGTGAGATGAAAAGAGCGGAGGGAAAAGAAAGGTTTCCTGTGAAACGAAGTTCTTTAGATCCTGGGGTGTTTGGAACGTGCAGCGCACACTGCCTGGTGCATGCGGAGTAGGTGGCTCACGTTCTGGGCTGAGAGCAGGAGTGAGTGCTGCTTACTCCGGCCACAGCCATGCGTGTGTATGCTTTACGGTTTTCTCTCTTCCATTGGGTGCAATAGTTCTGTTAATGTCTTTGCTTTCTTTTATAATGACTTTTGTGCTGGTGAAAGCTACCAGTTTTCATCCCTGAAGACTATAAAATTTTCTATATATACACAGATTAATTATACTGTGCACAAATGCTGAGCATGTTTATTGAATCTGTCAGTATGCCTCAAGCCTCACCCAAGGAAACCTTTTTATAAGCTAAAGAAGTTCTGTCTCCATAGTCAATTTACTGGACAGTTCATAGGTATTTAGTAGGAAGCAAACCTGCTGGTTTGCTTTACCATCTACACAACACTGCAGTCACCAGATGTAAAAGTTGTTCCATAAAAATGAAGAAAACTAAAGATAGGCTGTAGGCCTAGTATCCAGTCTGTTGTATAAGCTCTTTCAATACTGCTGTAACGTGCTAGACAATTTACATCATTTCTTTAAAGGCTGAATTTGACCTAAGTTTTATTTTTGGGCTTTCACTGAATCTGACTTTGTTTTTAGGTGTAAGCAATACGCATGCGTGCGCACACAGACACATGCACAAATGTTCTTGCCTCTAGCAAATTTGTGCTGTCCATTGCCAAACAGAATTTTTGAAATGGATTTAAATTAAAAACACATATTTATTTTGTTTGTATACAATATTTATATAGCTGTTGTATTTTATATAGCTTGTTGGTAATTGAACTGCAGTTGATGTTACCCGAATTCAAATAGGAAAATTGTAGGCTCCTGGTATGGTAGGTGTTAACAGTGACTTACGGATAGTAAAGGAACACTGGTAATGCACTGTTACAATGCCACTCATGTTGACTGGTAGCTATATTTCAATTAATATTTGAGTTAATTTGGTTTCTTACCACATTGACAAGACTAATGATTACAAAGCCACTCATGGCCCAGTGTAGGAGGAAGAAACTAGAAGGACTTTGTCAATTCTGGCATAATTTACAAAGTGACTGTGCCTATAAGATGTTCAAATTGAAAAAAATCCACAAAGAAACAAGATAGATATAAATAATAGGGTTTTTCTCTTCTTTCCTTCTCTTTTTGAAAATTTTCATTTTTTTCCTCCTTAACAATAAAGAAAATTTTCATAAAATAAAAATTACTATAATGTCTTTATCTTTTTTTTATATTTATTTAATGTTTTTCATAACACTTGAACGTTGAGTAAAAAATTGAGTAAACGTTGTTCAGGTAGATAAAGATTAGAAAATCAAGTTTATTGTTCTAATTCTGGAATCCGTTTTTAGACTAGGGGAACTATGCATGGAGTAGTGGGTTATTTCCTGCCTTATCCTCTAAGGAGAAAGAGGAAAAGCCTTGCAGATTAATATTAAAAAAAACACTAAATTTCTTTAAGGGGAACAACAACTCAGCATAAATAGTCTGTAGAGCAAATCATCTGATATTTCTAGACAAAAAGGAGTAAGTTTCTGAAGAAAAAAATAGTTTCATTGGGATTTCCCTTAACCCAAAGACAAATTGTGATAAGCAATTAAAAAAGCAACACTAAGTTTTAATTAGAAATTGTTTACTCCTCAAGGAAAGTGCTTCTGGAATTGGGTCAGAACACGGTGAGAGAGATTTTAGGTTTGTGTCTGTGTGCGCATAAGGTGAAAGAACAGGCCCAGGTGCGGCTCTGAGGGGGTCCCGGGGGCTGCGGCCCCGAGGGGCGCTGCCGGCGGGAGCCATCCATCCCGCATCCCGCACCTTTTCGCAGGTCGGCGCGAAAAGGCTTTTCACAGCAGTGGGAGCTTTTCACATCGTTTTCCGTCGTCTGGCAAGCTGGGCAGCTGCTCCAGAGCTGAGATCTTTACGGGCTAGCCTAATTCATTACGAGAATTTCCCAGACCCAGAAAACTTGTCTTTGGTGGTGGATTGTTGTCGTTTTGGTTTGCTGGTTTTGCTCTGGCTGTATTCTCCGCACCACATCAAAGTTAGCCCGAGTTTGTGTCAGTATTAAAGGACATGATACGCTGATCGTTTCTCAAAGGCAAAGTCATTGCTCTGAGTATCTGCGTTGGTGCTGCATCGCTCCCTAAAGACAGCCTTAAAAAATGGTCCAGAAACTTATGTTACTTGGTCTTACATGTTTTCGCTAGAATCAGGGGTGGGATATATCAAACAATATTCCTGCACATAATATGTAATGCATGCAGCAGTATGTAGTCACTATGTAGGCTCTGTGATAATCAATAATGCTTGGCGTTTAAAATGTTATCTGAAGATAATAAGGAAGCTAAACATTATTGTCCTCTTTTCATCTTCAAACTGGCCAACTGAGGTGCTGTGATGCTGCTGGATTCAACAGAGTTTGCACGGGGAAGGAGTGTCATCTTACCTGCTAATGGCCTAATATAAAACGATCAATAAAGTGACCAGACTTATTCACAGCCAATAAAAAAGTACATAATTAATTTTTTGTGTAGGTGCATCTAAGATTAAGTTTAAAAATGAGCACAAAATCTTGGGTAGCTTGTTCAGACTGATCTATTTCAAATATAACACCTTCATCCCTTACTAGAAAAATAGTGGCAAATATGTTCTTAGTTTTTTCAAATAGGTATCTAACTTTCAAAGAGATGGCCTTTTAAAAAGTTTGTTTCAACACTGCAGTGAATTAGCAAAGCCTATGGGAAAAAAATAGGTGGTTTTAATGCTTTTCCATGAATGAAAAAACAGATTTAAAGTAAAGTAGGTTGATTTACTGAAGATTGATGACATATTAATATTTTGCTGTACTTTTTGAATAAAAGTATCTCTATCTTTTTCATCTTTTATCAAAACCTATTTGTAAAGAATGTGTTTTAGCTCTTAAATGCAGTAAACTAACTGATTTCGTTGTATTATGTTATTTGCTCTAAATTAAAGGACTCTTTCATTAACTGTTTTTATGATAAATTGCAATGAGATTGTAAGGTAGAAGCAATAACTTTCTCTGCATTTGCTCTGAGGTTCTCATTTGTCCCACTGGCTTTGTGAGTGGTGGGATAACTGAATATTGACAGAACTGGGAAAAAAATCAGGACAGGATCAACGAACTAGTCAAGGATAGAAGTTATTTGTACCTACATTTCTTGTCAGGCATGGGGAAGAATCCAATATGCATGTATTTGGGGTGTCTCTGTACACTGGTGCTGCTGGGCCCAACATGATGCAGGCATGGAGATGACGGAATTAGAAGAAAGGGAAATGGAAAGAGAATGTAGCAAGCGCTGACATGGTCTAGAAAATATTGAGAATCACTCTGCTATGATATAAATCACTAGCACAAAAACAGAAAACATTAGGCCAATGTAGTTGAATGCATTCTGAGGAAAAGTCACCTGTAGAATTTTTGAGTCAGTACAACCTGCTGTTTGGTGTTTCTCTTTTCTATTTAGTTATTAAATCGTATACCTCTAAGGCCATTCAAACTGCATATCAAACAACAAAGGTGCGGGAGAGCGATAATCCCTCTTGAATACTTTGCTCCATGCACAGGAATTCAAACAGAGCCACAAGAAAAAATATTTGCATAACTAAAAGACAAAGGAAATAATAATTATCTAAAGATTTTAGAGAATGTGAATTTCACATGAGAACTTTGAATAGGAAAATGAAAGCATGAGCTGTTCAAAACAGCTCTGAAATGTGCTCACAACATTAATTTTGCTTTTGTCAGAGAGAGGAGAAAAGCTTTCTGTAGTAATGCTTTGTCTTTTTAGGATGTATTAGTATTAGGATTTTTTTTTTTATATATATATATATCCTCTTTATTATGTCCCCTGCTCTTTCTGTAACACTGCTTTTTTTATATGTGTTTACATAGGACCTGGTAGTGGATCCCTTGACTTTCTTACTAATATCATAGGATTCTTGACGTAACTGTAGAAATTGGGTAAAGGTGGGAAAGAAGGAGGAGAAAAGTCATTCAGTGACTCAAAATAGCTTTTCTAGGATATTAAAAAACATACAAAAAAGGGGATTCTTAGGTAAGGAAAGGCAACTAAACATTTTTCTCTTTCCTCCTTCCCACTAAGCTTAACCTTAAGGACTTAGATGAATGCCAAAGAATGGACTGCTAGTACTGAAGTACTTCTTCTGTATTTATCATCTTCAGTTTAGCAACATTTCACTCTGAAACTGTCACAAAATATAAGAATGTTAATTGTTTTTCTTTATTAGTTACAATCCGTCTTAAACTATCTTTGCAAAATGATTAAATTCAAGTATTAGTCCTTGTGGCTACACTCAAATACAAAATCTAGATGCACTCAATTTTGAGCAATGAGGCTGTCTTACCAGCTAATGCTTGTAACGTCTGTCACATAATGACAAATATTGGTACGATGTTAGTCTATTCCTACTGATTATGAAACTCAGCCTGGCTAGTTATAATGCAAAATAGGATTCTGATGATTTGTCAAGGACACGTTTTTAAATCAGAACTTTACTGGTGAAATCTGTAAGTTTTAACAGGTAGAATTGTGAAAAGTCCTTCCAGCCTCGAAAAAGGAGAAATCGTAGTATTGGCACTTTCATAAGCATTCCTATTTATTTGTATTACTGGATAAGATGAACAGAAGTTGTAGGAAAGAAGTGGTGGTATATAGAACCAGCCTTTTAGGAATATGCAGCAGAAGCTTGATTTAGTTGCCTCCAGCTGCCTTTCCAGAAGGGCATGGGTCTCCCCTAGATCCTGGTGTAGCTACCAGACCCCTGGCAATGTCTCATATGACTTGGAGCAACAGGTTGAGCCCTAGATTTTGAATACTAGGGGTATACAGCACTTGAGCTATACTGAAAGAATAATAAGAAACTATGAAAAGTAAATTTTTTTGAACTGGGATTACATCAAATTCAGTAAGCTAGTCCAAGATGGATCAGAATTTGACTGATGGGCCCAAAGGGAAACATAGTGTGAGTTCAGTGGATAGAATTATTTTTGACTAAGCCAGATCAAATCTAATATTCCTATTTAGAATTGTTATAAGTTGGCTTTTATGTATCCTTAGTAATGTTTCTTTAGAGATGCTATATTAAAAAAAAAAGTGATTTTATGAATTTTAAATAATTGGGTTTGGTAAAGATTGCAGAATATACCTCCAAAGAGCAGGCATTTTATTTCTAGTCTCTTTGCTATTTAGAACTTTGGCTAATTATATTCTGTCTGTCTTAAAGCACCCTGTGGTTTTAAATGGAGAAGATATTTACTTCTACCTACTATTCTACAGGGCTGACAGTGTTCATCTGTGCTGTTAAACCACTGCTGTGTTCTGTCTCTGAGTTGGCTGCAGTTCAGAAGTAAATGGAATGTTTCTATTATTATATACTTGTGAAGTGCTTTGAGATCCATCAGAATGTAAAATATTTTGTGACTGCTTGCCAGATAGGTAGATGTCTCAACCATTTTAGCTTTTTAAAAAAGGAAAAAGCTTAAAATGTGTGTTGGCATTTTCATTAGCATTATTATTTCTTTATATTTCTTTACAGGAAACATAACTGCTGAAGAAAAAGTGTTATACTGAGAATTATCTTGACATTTTTTTAGAAATATAGAGTATTTGAATATCAAGAAATATCAAGAAAATACACTTATTTGGTGCTTTTTTTTTTTTTTTTTTTTTTTTTTTTGGCTCCCAACTAAAGTTTAGGCAAATGAGGGATCAATGTGGTAGTGTATAACCTTGCATGGGAAATTTAGAAAATTTAGAAATTAGGGAAATTTCAGGAGTGCCTGTTCTTTGTGGGAAGTGAACTGCTTTCAGCAGTATGCTTTTCATGCTTCTACAAAGCAGAGCAATGAAGTATTTATTTTTGATACATAGAGCTTTCCTGACAAAACATTGTTAGTGACCTCAGCAGTTTTATCATATTATAGCATCATAAAATAATTTAGATTAGAAGTGGCTTCTGGAGGTCATTTGGCCTGGTCTAGCTTCCCACTGAAAGAAGCACCAACTTAGATAAAGCTACTTAGCTTAGTCCAGGTAAGTTCTGAACATATCCAAGGATGGAGATTCCTCAGTCTCTCCGGGCATCTGTTGCAGTGTTTGACCACTGTCATTATGAAAGATTTTTTCCATGTATCTAATCTGAACATCCCTTTTTTCGTTTTGTAGATGTTTCTCTCATCCTGTCAGCATGCACCTCTAAGATGATTCTGGTGTCTTCCCTATACCCTTTCATTAAGCAGTTTGTGATGGCAATAGGAATCCCTATTAGCCTTGTTTTCCTAAAATTGAACAAATCTGTTTTCCCCGTCTTCTCTTGTATCTCGTGTGCTCCAGCCCCCTAATCATCCTGGTGACCCTTTAACGGACTCATTCCAGCATGGCAATGTCTGTCTTGTACTAGGAAATCCGAAACAGGGAGCGGTACTGAAGACATGATCTCACAAATACTGAATGGAGGGGAATAATCACTTCCTTTGACTTGCTGACATGATTATTGCTATGTCCCCTTTGCCACAAGAATATAGTACTATTATCTGCAAGGACCCTCAGGTCTTTTTCTAGAAAGCTGTTTTCTATCCAGTTAGTGTCCAGTCTGGCCTGTTGTATGGGTTATTTCATCCAAGATGCAGAACTTCATGTTTCCCTTTGAGTTTCACTCACGTTGTGCGTGTGTGTGTGTGTGCATGCAGCATAGGAAAGTTACAGGAGAAATCAGAAGTCTGTGCACAGTTGCGTAATTATAGTCTCATTGGAAATACAAAGATGTGATGAGATAATTTGCATGATTGTAGTGCTGCATTGGATGGTTGGAGGCTTTTTAGAAAGGACCGGAAGGATGAGAAGGAGGAAGAGTTGTGCTTTGTCCAGTGAGACATTTGGGGCTTTGTTTCAGAATAGATGACAAACCAGTTGAGAACTTGAGGGTAAGGAGTAGAGGACAGATCAGCACAAGTAATACTTTGGTGGGCATCTTCTACAGACTCTGTCTAAAAAGAAAAGTAGGTGAAGCCTTTTCTATTTAGACCTCTGGAGAAAGCCTCGTGATCATGATGCTGATTCTTACTGAGGATTAAACTTCTGCTGGAAAGGCATCATCATGGCAGCCCAGGAGACCTGTAGTTAGTATCGAGGACAATTTATTGACACGGTTGATCAGCAAGCTTCCTAGGGAAGACACACTAATGGACTGCTACTACCGAACAAGGAAGAACACAGGTTACTGCTAAGACTTTTCATTAGGTGTTTGATAACACATGGTATCGCAGAGCTGAGCAGGTAGTGTGTGTTCTGCCAGAATCTTAATCACCGCTAACAAAGTTTTGTTTACTAGCAGAGATAGGAAAACAAACTAAATGAAAACAGGTGTTTTAGGAAAGTTAGTTCTGAAACTGACCTTGAAATACTTTCACAAAGTGCTTAATTGAAGCCCCCCAAGTATGCAGAGGGCAGAGACCCACTCTCCTCAACTGTTGATGAGAGTGTTCTAGCCAAAAAAGAGAGTCCTGTACTTGCTGTAAGATGGATGATCAAGATGGACTTGTTATATTTTGTTAATCCTTCATGAGCAAACAGAGGACAGAATTGTCAGCATTTAAAATTTCTTTTCTAGACAACAGATAGCAGAGGGACATTGTAAGAAACAGAAACAAATTAACAGAGAATTATTCAAAACATACCATATAAGAGGTTTATTTTTAAGGCAGCAGCAGTGTGATGGTATTTTCCTTCTTTGGAATCTTTATATTAAGTATTTGGTAATTTTGAAACAAAACTTATTATATTTGGATTACTCAGTAATCCAAATCAAAACTTGTTAGCAAACCTGGGAAGCTAAAATATTTTAGCATGTACTTGACAATGACAGAGTACTGGAAAAAGATCACAGATTGTCTTCCATTGTAACAAACTGAAGGGCAAAGATAAATTATCAGATCATAAATGGATTAATGTTACTTCTAATGGCATACATTATATTCAGCTCTATTGTCTGCAATTTTTATGGTATTTGACTTTCAAACAATTTCATATATGTGAAGAATCTACTATGAATCCATTTAAATTATTTCTTTTGATGTTCAAGTCCTCGCAGAGAGAATTTTTATTAGTTGCCAAAATAAGACTTGCATTAAGGTACAAAGGATTTGAAGTACCTTCTGTTGTGCGCTTGTAGAAAAAACTTTATTTCAGGGCTACTTGTAGTTTCTTTTGGAAATGTTCTGATGAGGGAGTCTTTGGAGAACAGTGAAGCTGAACAGAGAAAGCAGAACAGTGAAGGTGCTCAGTGGGTTATAAACATTTGGTTTCCGGTATTTAAAGTGCCTAATCCATTTCACCAGTATCAGTATTTACAAAGAAAAAAAAAAGAAGTAAAAAAAGAGAAATATAAAATAAAATGAAAGTCCTGTTCAAGTGATTCTCAGCTTGGTTGAAAATTTTCGGTAGAATTGCATCAGGAGTTCATGGAATCCATGATTTTTCAGGCATTTTCTGGAATATTTAGTGTGTAATATATTGAGAGAGAAATAAGCAGGCTTCTCTGTACAGCTCAGAAATTATGATTCATAGTAGTGGCAAGGCTGAGTTGTATTAGAAGCTGAAAAGAGAGACAGCACCAGGTGTGTTTGAATAAATAGATTCCAGGTGGTATAATCTCCAAATATTGAATACAACTTGGAAGATAAATTTTACATGAACTGCATCCCAGGGCAAGATAATCTAAGAGATGAAACATTTGCATCAAGGTTACAAATGCTAAAAAATAAGTCAAATGCCAAGTACATTTCTAGCTGTTATTTTGGATAGCAAAAGCCATTTCAGAATCTCCTGAAAAGCACAAAGAAATACATGTGCAAGAATCCTAGCTGGGTCCCCTCTTCCCCAATTCCATTTTTAAATCCTAAGAAGTGCTGATTGTGGGAAGATTTGAATACTGCATCACGATGAGTGCGGGTCGCAGTTGAATCAGAGCTTGGAGATTAGTACCAAAAAGCAAAGACATTGCTAGCTGTAGAGCGTGCACACGGCTTCAATATTTTTGATTACATATGCACAGTTATGATTACAAAATGTGCACATCAGTACTCAGTGTGCATTTTTATATATTTTTTTTTCTCCAGTGTCCTGGAAATGTCTAGTTACACAGTATCTTTTCAAAGTAACAACCTGCAACAAATGAATAATTTTGAAGGCTGGAAAAAATCTATTTTTGTATAAATCTGGATCCAGATTCAGTTCTAAACTGGCAGCAACCAATTTTAGTTAGCAATAACGTAGACTAGAGTGAGATCATATTGCATTTGCTCTTATTAAACCGTAAGGACATGGGTTCCCTCTAGCTCTGGAAGGTGGCTTTGTGTCACCAGTCTGCCTTTGCTGGTAGAAGTCTGCTCGGCAATTTTGGTAAATCCCACGGCAGCATGCTATCGTGCTGGCCATTGGCAGCTCAGGAGGCAGTGTTTGGAAGGAGAGTAAGATGCCAAATGTGGCAGAAGAAACCATGAAGAAGCAAAGAGTGTTTGAAAGAAACAGTTGTGCATGTGACGATGTCCCAGGTCCCCCACACCTCACTAGAGGAACGGGGGCGGACTTAGTAACCTGTAGTGAAGTAAGGCGAGTTGATACTAGGAGGTGGGGAGGATAGGTATTTGATTTACACTGAACTTGGGGAAGTAGGGGGCAACGGTATTCACTTAAGTGTTTTGATTGTTGCTTTTTTTCTCAGTATCTGAATTGGTAATTAGATTTTGGTGTTAATTGGTAGTCAATGAAATTAAGTAAAAACTCTTCAAGTTGAGGCTGTTCTGATCAAAGAAGTAGACTGCACAAATAGCCCTGAAAAATTCAACAGTAACCAAAAGCCTATGCAGCTGAGTTTCTAAAACTGTATGTTATGTTAGACACAAAATGTTTTCTTAGAAAACTTGCATTTTAGCATGCCAGCCTGGGAAAACAAATATTTGTAGACAGCCACATTCATACCATGTTAGATTGTTTCCACTGCCTGCTTTGTACTGGGATAAATACTTTCTCTCTTTTTATCTTTACTAGGATAAATACTCTCTCTGCTTTTCTTGTGCAGGATCCCCAGAGGTAGTCTTTAGACTACTGTATTGCCATTTAATTTAGTCTGTAGCATTTGTTTTTTTTTCAAAATAATTACCAATGATGAAAAGCACATTTCTAAAAGCATATACAAATGGTTTTGTTACATTTTCACTTGTATGTAGACATTTAAATAACACATACTCCCCCTCCTCCACACCCACATAGTGAGGCTATGGGAGCACCCTTACAAGTTGTCATCCTCTGCATTGCAAATTCTTCTTCATCCTTAATTTTTATATTTAGAAGCAGGACCAATGGTTTTATTTGCTCCTTTCAAATGCATAGTTATGAACGTATCTGCAGGCTTGAGGCACTATTTTTTTCTTTATTGAGTTGCGTGCTCATAGATCACTTAAATTCTTTTTCTACAGGGTTCTAGGAACAGCGATCGGCTGCTACGTCTCGAAATTTCAAAGACCCTCCATTCTGCAAACAAGTTTAAAGATTCCCATTCTTCCTTGAATCAGATTGAAGATCTGCAAGATCAGCCATCAGGAATGACAGAAACTGGTGATGAAGGTTTCTTTTTAAGGTGAGCATATTCTATTGAAATACATTATCAGTGGAGTTATGGAAGTTGAGAATCCAAACACTTTGGTATCCATTTTGAAAATGAAAATGACCACTTAAGAAGGTAAAGAGAAGCATGTATGTACAATCCAGCTGCTTAGAGCTAAATTATCATTTTACCTTCCCTTTGTGTATTCTGTGATAGTGCTAATTTTCTTAACAGGTAGATTGACAAAGGTAATTCTTTCCTCTCCTTTCACCAATTTTCTATGTTTTTGGTCAAAAATACAAAAAAAAAATCTAATATTTCAGACTCCAGCTGTCTCCTATATCAAAAAAATAAAAATCTGCCTTTTTTTTTTGTGGTTTCTCTAAGTTTTTGCTTCCTCTGTGCAAACCATCACCTTGTCCAATATTCCCTTTATGCTTTTAGTATAGGACATAGGATTTGAGGTTGAAACAATGAAAATCCTACTTCTGTCACTACTGCTTTTTAGAGACTACTTTGACATCTTAGTAGCAATCATCTATATGGTTCTAGGGGTGACTGAAGGAAATATCCCGTGAGCGAAGATGAACAGAAAGCCTTGGATTATGTGGAAGGATGAGAAGGTGGAAAATGTCCCATAGCGAAAAGTTTTAAAACTGGTCATCTTTTTTTCCTAGTCATCTCCACTGATCTTTACAGTGTGCTCCAATCGATGCTCTTTGTCTTTCTTCCTATGTTCAGATGGGAGCTCTTAGTCTGTGAAGACTGAAGACTATGCAAAACAGGGTTGGGAGTAAAGAAAGTGACAACAGAATTTTTCACAGTTCAGCCTTGTTTACTAACTACCCCATTAAAAAGTGTGCAAGAAAAATGGAAAAAGACATAAAATATGGGTCCATTTCAAGCTGAAATGTACAAAATGCTATTTCGTATGAGATGTCTGGCAAACCTGCCAAGAGAGATTCTGAATATGAATGCATTACAGAGTGTGACTTAGAGATGCAAGTTCCATTTTAAACATGGAAGATAGCCTTTTTCTACATTTCTTTCCACTGTGGGCTTATTAAAGGTCTCTCCTTTATCTTGTATGATTCTGTTACAATTGTTTAAAAATCCTTCTATTTCTGTCATAGATCTTGCAAAATGTTTGAAAGAACATTGTAAAGAGAGTCTTTCAATTAAAATTTTTCCTCTAGATTTGCCAGGCTATCATAACTTTGTACTGGTTATTGTTCTCCCTTCATTATATTCAATGATTGCAGTTCTCCTTAGAGCTTTGCTAATTTGTGCTCTCTGACAGTTATTTTTCTAAGCACACTTTTAGATGTAGCATTATTTTAGCCACAGGTTAACTATTGTGCAAAACAGCAATAATGTGAGTGTTTTCTTATGGTTTCCTTCTGAATGTGGTAGTACATATGTGATAAACTGGTTATCTCCAGCAGTTAGCACTGCTTAGTGGCATATTATAAGCCTTATATTGCTAGCAACTAACATGGATTATCCTTGGGAATGCTGTGTTTTCAGGGAGATGGGATATCAGATCTGTTTGCACATTCACCCTAAAAGCTTGAGTGTGGATCTGATAGTCTTTATTTTGCTGAAGATTTTTTTCTTTAATGGGAGAAAAACGTTGCAGTGTATCAGGTAAAACGGAAACGCCAGCAGTGGTTCTTTGGGCATGACAGATGTGTGATGTGGAGGGGTTCAACAACCCAGCTGAAATGGGCAGCAGGTGCTTGAAATTTGGCTGCTGTGTCATTTCCTACTGTTTAATCTGTTGTCTGTAGTGTCAAAAGGAATTACAAGGTAGACCAATCACCTGAGTGACATTAAGAAAATCTGTTCTTTTTGTTGCTCTCTCTGATGGCTTAGCTGGTGAAATGTGGCAAACATCATTGCATCGACAGGAGTAAGCGTTAGGGTCGTTGAAGGGTCAAGTTTCTCTTCTTTGACTGAATGTGCTATATTGCTTTCAGAACCCTCCAAATGGCCTAACACCTCCTTTGCTTATCACTTCCAATAAAACATCTCTGACAGAAAAAGCCATCTCAGCTACTTTCTCAAAGGACACATCAGAGATGCGAATGGAATACATGCCGCTTACTCTGTTGAATCACCCTATTTGTGAAGAAGCTGATGATGTCCCTAAGTGGCTTGGATAATACACCTCTCCTCACTCTCCCTGCGAAAACAATCGTGTGATTATTCTGCCCAGTGCTGAACCGAGCCATAAACACTTCACGCTGGGAGTGAGTGATGGAAACAGCTCTAAAATGTTGGGTCTCAGTTACATAAATCCTATACAATAAAAATGCATACTAATCTCTGTAGCTTTACTGAATCCGCAAAACTAGAGGGGGAGACTGCAGTTCTAACAAATTCCTCAAGTGCATCTTCTCTTTCTTCCTTTTTCGTGAAGTAAATGTAAATGAAGAATAACGTGAAGAAAGCTACACTGTGTCACATTTCCTATGAGAGCCAACAGGTAAAATGACAGGGTATTACTGACTTCAGGCAGAGGTAATGGCCAATTTTTTTATTTTTATTTTTTTTAAGGTAGGGACTGCGATAATAAATTGCTGAGAATCATGTTGATGAGAAGATTCAGGATGGAGCTTTACTTGATCTAATTTCTCCATTTTAGCTGATTTATAGTCATCTGTTTAAAATTTTTCTGATCTTACTGTCTTCAGTTTACCTAATCACAAAAGATTAGGAAAAAGCTGATTAGATACTGGACTCCCACCAGCAGAACTAAAGTTAATACTGAATGAATACTGAAGTTAAGGTAGTTGGTAAGTTGGAAAAAATGATAGTTGAAAAGTTGGAAGTTCCATCTCTGACTCTACCATAATCCAAACTCACTTCACTGCTCTGTCTTGTGGAGCCTTGGTCAAAGCATTTAATTTTGTGCTTCCTCCTCATTTCCATTTGTCTCAAAGCAATTAACATACAGTAGCACAGAAAATCTCTGACAATCATAATAAATACTATTATGTAAGCATATGAGTATTTATTTATTTACTTAAAGTTTGTGTGCAGTTCAACAGAAAATTAAGATCTGATTAGAAAGCACAACTGTAATATATTTATAAAAACAAATCTTCATGAAGTTGGTATTATTAATTGCCAAAGCGTATTGAGAAGCACTTACTAGGACACATCCTGCCTGAGATTTTCAGTGCAGTAGAGATTTACAGAGAAACTGATATGGTTCCAGTTCATGGAGGAGGAGGAGATTTTGGACAAATAATCAGGTCTTAGCCATGAATTTCTAGAAAGGGATAGCACTTAACCAGTACCTCATCAGAAATTTTTGATTTTTGATCTCCATGAGCATCTGGAGAGAGTCAGTTTGCAGTAAAGAGTCCCTTCTAATCTGTGATATATAAAATATATGGCAAACATCATTTTGTTGTTCTGACTCTTAGTATCTGAGAATTTCCTAGTTATAAGCTGTTATCTCTTCCTTTTCTGTAGGTACTAAATTATATATTGAAAATTTAAATAGCGTTATTTCCTAATTCTCACTTTCCTCTGTAAAAAAATAGCTTCTTCTGAGGTTTCCTGTGATGGCTAACAGGGTGAATAGTAAGGTCAAGGAGAGGTAATTTCCAGATTTTTTTTTTTTTTTTTTTTTAAGATATGGACTATAAGAATAAAATGTTGAGAATCCTATTTTAGAGTTACTTTACAATTGTTTTTCTTGATAGTAATTTATACTCTCATAAATCTTTTCTGATGTTTTTAATAATACTAAAATGGTATAATTTTAGACATCTCTCATCTTTTTGTATTTTTTAATAGTTTTTGATCTCCCTTTCATCAGAGTCCAACTTGTCTTTAGCTGTAGGATTTGGACACTTTTGCCCAGCATTGAATCTTATCTTTCTTATATTTATCAATGGGGAAAATTGTTAAGAATATAGTAGTTTTCACTGTCTCTTGTAGAGGCAGTGTGTGTTCTGTGGAGACTAGCTCAGAGTTGGAAAAGAACTGTTCAATGTTTTGTTGCTATTAGAAAATTTTCTTCTTAGGAGCATGACAACAGGAAGTTACGCAACCGATGTTTCATAAGGTATGAAGTTGTTGCCTTTAATGGCCCCCAATATATTACTGTCCACCAAAAAAAGTAAATACTCAAAGTTAAAAATGAGGAGCAATGGAAAAGCTATGGTAAAAACCAATTTATTGAAAAGTTGGCAAAATGTGCTTTACTTGTTTGAAGAAAAGTGTCTATTTTCAGAGTTATTTAGTTTTGGAGACAAAATAGTCAATAATAAGGTAGAGAATCAATATCATTTTTCTTGTTGTGTGCTAAAAGTATATTTTACAGAATCTTTATCTACAGTGAGGGAAAAGCAGCTTTTGGTCCTCTGAGAACACGTTGGAAAAAAAAAAAAACAGCCCATCAACATGAACATGACTGTAGTAGGCATAGACATATGCACTTTTTATGGTAACTAAACAGGCCCTCTTTGCAATACTTGATTTTCAGTAACGAATGAATGTGTGTTGGCATGGATACTGAAAGACATTATTGGACATGCTACATTTATCAATTTTGTTCTAATGTTTCTGTGCAGCAGTGTAAGTGTTCAGGAAGGAGTGGGTTGCAAGTCTAATGAAAATACTCTTAGATATTTTCATGGGTTCCTGACAGAAGTTGATAGTTTTCTACCAAATATATGCTATAAATGAAAGTGAGACTTACCCCTTACTTTAAATAGTACCTACATCTTCTTAGGAGATAGGAATTTTCATGGAGGATCATCTAGGACCTTTTGTGCTCTGTCTTTAAATATAGCTGAAATTCTTTGCTTTGCAGAAAGATTTTAATGTTGCTCAACACTGCTGAACTATTCAACATTGCTGCAGTCGTACAGTACCAAGCCTATAGCCTATTTTCTGGAACTAACAGCACAAAGAAAGCTAATGGTTGGCCTGAAGGTTTTGCAAGCTAAACTATTTACTATTCTTTTTTCTTTCCATAAGCTATCAGTTTTGTAATATCATGGTGTCATTTTGACTTGTTGCCTGATAACCTGCTGGCCAGAAAATCCATGTGAGGGAGATTTAATCCTGAAGCTTTACTAAACGTACGCTATATTGCACGGTAGGGAAAAACAAATGTTTTTTCACACTCTTAATGGTTAATCTGATGGAGATTGAAGATGAGCATCTTTTGGTGTTTACAAATAGCTAAAGAAGACAAGACCACCTTTCCACCCATATTGTCTCATTATGGAACAAATGTGTGTGCATTTCCAGTGTTACTCTAAATAATAACTGTTTTACAATTACTCCACTAGTGCATTTTTACTCATCACACTACAGAAAATCTTGAGGATGAAGGATGGTCCCTAATGACAAATCATAGTCTGAATGCTAGACCAAATACTATCCACAACTTCCACAAGTCACTAGTCTTTCTAAACAGCAATCAAAATTCTTTAAGAGTCTGTAACTGACAACCTAATGTTCAAAAGGGCGATGAATGAAAAGATAGATGATTGCAAGTAAGACCTCTGACATTTTCATTTACTTAGAATCTGCAGTTACTTGGAAAGATCACATATTTTTCTTTGCAATGGGTCACTTGTGCAGGATGCAAGGATAGAATTCCCGGCTGCTCTATAGCTAGTGTTATCTGTGCACACTTTTCCCTCTAATGTTGATAATATCATACATTTTACCAAGAAAACGGACTGTACCAGCATTTTATTACAACATTTATTAACTTTTCTGAAGGTTAGCTTTACAGTCAATCCTATTCCCTGTTGTCTCCTGAATGATGTCTAGACTTCCCTAGAATAAATTGAGATGCAGATGTGAATTACACACCACCTGCCCCTCAGTGTTCTGAACCTGATTGAATCACTGAGGGTCTGAACTGGCATCTTTGTTTGATATAGGAGATTCTGCTAGCCCTTGAGTGAGTGGCTATGGGTTGTCCTCGTGTGTGTTTTGCTGCGCACAGTGCAGTGTGCTCCATGGCTCTCAGACTACGAGCCCCTTTGGAACGCTGCTGCTTTTGCTGCCTGATGCATTTTACCTTGTGTAAAGCACTATTCTGCAGCAGAAGCATATTTGCACCCAAGTGCTACATAAGACCTGAACTTTCTCTTTAGTAGGAGTGGATTTCACCCTGCCTACCTGTGAGAGGTATCGTTATTGCATTATTGATCATAACTGGTGTACAGATATTAGTGTATTTGTTACCTTTCATTGTAATGCAAATAATTAGCAGGGAAAGAGACTGTCAGCCACATCTCATGCATATCTCACTGGATGTTGTTGCAAAGACTGCTTTTAATGAATCTCCCTATTTATCATAAATATGGATTTTTGCATTGTACTAAGTAAACCGAAAGATGAAACAAAGCCCAACAGAAAATGCAGTAATAAACCCTGAGTTTCTTGCATTTCTTTCAGAGAAGAAAGAGGTGAAGGCATTACTTAAGCCCTATTTTTTGGAGAGGGCATGGTTGTTAAAAGTTAGGAAAGTACTTGGAAAAGAAGGAAGCTGTGAAAAAATAGTGGCACTGTGACAGAGGTGGGCTGAAAGAAAGATACTTGAGCTATCTGCTGTGATGGTTTTCCTCATCCAGATTAATGTTGTGTCAGACTGGGGCATTCATCTGACACTTTGAAAGCATGTTTAATACACAATAGAGAGAAGTTATAAAATCTGTAGCTGATTTAAAGCATAGTGTATACATTTTGCTATGAGTACTATGATACTCATAGTGTCAAAAGAAGAGGCCGTGCTTGATACTGTAGAGGAACAGAGAATGAGAGGAGAAAATCTGCACCATTGTACTCCAACATTCACTTTCTATCTGGAGACTAATAGCTGAAAATCCTAAACTGTGAAACAAAAATTACCATTTAAATAACACTTTACACATGAGAAACAATTGCTCTGTGACTCAAAAAATATCAGGGAGCAATACCAGGAGGTCCTGTCACGCATCTCTCTATCCTCCTAGAAGGGAGCAACTTGTTTCTAGAAAACTCCAACGGTGCAGACTATGGGAATACAGGCTATGGGATCCAGGGCTTGCTTACAAAGCTCTTCCTAAAGCCTCTCTCCTTGTGGTAATTACTGTGTTTCTTCTCGTGGGATCTGGAATGCTTCCTGAGAATAGTTTGTTCTCTTTGTAGTGGTCATTTACGTTCTTCAATCTTGTCTTCTCTAAACTGAACAACTATTTCATTAACTCACTGTCGTGGGTTATGGTTTCCAGACCAATGATCACTGTTCCTCTCTGGGCTCTTTCAAGCTGATCGACACCTTTCTCAGTGTGCATTTTCCTGTAAGAGAGAGAATTCACAGACGAAGCCTTACTACTGGAGCTGAGAAAAGCAAATGTATAACTTCACTAGCACTACCATAAAAATAAAACTAATGCCTAGTTGGAAAGGAAGATGCTGGTTATTGGCTGGATACAACAGAAACATTAATATTTGTTTCAACTCTCTGTCAGATAGACTGTGGAAAAAGACAGAGAAACACAACGTGTGTATACACACGTACAATTGTACTGCACTACCTTAGGCTTGTGATTAAATGTATTTATCTTTATGTTCCTGTGCTTTGGGGCACTAACTGTTTTTCCTCGGTTTGGAAATTCTCATATGCATAATCTAGCTCACCTTAATTTCAACAATAAAAGCACAAATTCTTAGCTTTGGCACAAGATGTAGATACTTAATGTTAAGAATCTTTGGAATTGACCATTCTTTTGAGTGTGATTATTCTCTTAAAAGGGCATTTTAAGGATTTATCAAATTTTCTTGAATTTAGTAAACTAAATCATTTTTGAGAAGTTTTATTTCTTTTGTTGTTTTCAAAATCATACCTTTTGATTTTTTTCCACATTTCATTTTGAAGCATTTTCTTATTTTTATTCATTGACGTTTATATTCAAAAGTAGAAACACTAAAACAAAATGTTTTTTTTTTCATTTCAGTGAAATGCATATTCACTTAGATTATTTTTTCCAGTTTGTCATTTTGTCATTTGGTTTGTTAGTTTGTTTTGTGAGCATCAAACCAAACAAATCACTTACATAGATTCAGTCCTGAAACCATCACTGAAGTGTCTGTGTAAATGAGTGTTTCATTACATGAATATTACTGTAAGTAAGAAGCATTAGATATTTAGGATTTATGAAAATCGAGCAAAATTTGATAATGAGGACCTTGAATATTCACATAAGGGTAAACAAACAAAAGTGTGTTGATTCTCACTGCTGCAAAACAACAAATGTTCTTACTGACTAGAATCAAAAGATGAATTGTTGTCCCAGAACTTCTAAAATAGTTGATGCTTTCTTAAAAAAAAAAATATGTGCTTAAATGTGACTACCCCTGTTCACAAGAAAAATACTATTTTTTTCATAATAAGTGTGAGGGCTGACATCTTTTCATTTTTTACTCCTCATATTTCTACAGAATTACATTCAACTTTAAAAATGGTGACAGAACAAAAATAACTTACTATTCTATTAGAGAGACTTTAATTATAATGCTTGCAGGTGGGAAGAGAGACAGTAGGTCAAGTCTTTATTAGAGCACATCTAATGAAGTAGTGCAGATAAAGCTGTCCCCTCTTATAACATACCTACTTTTTGATACAAATCTGACAGCTGGTTGGGCTGGAGTTAAAGAATGAGTTTCAGGTCAACCAGTGTACTCAGATGATGCTTTTCACATTGAAGTCACACTCAGCCAAAGCAACAGGAGTCATTTTTAATGAGGCTGGTGCTGCCCAAGAAGGACATAGACCATAAATTAGTAGTATAAGAAAGAGGAGACATAAAGGGATACACAGAGGAGATGAAATAATTTTGTCAGACAAAGAAAAGTGATTTCCTACTGAGGGCACTTACAGGTCCTTCAAAATGAAAGAAGCAGATGGCAGAGGTATTGTCACCAAATTGGGATGACAGTTCTTTAGAAACTGATTATCTGATTATTATCAAGGATATTTCTCTGATGAAAAGTCAGAGGTGGGATTTTCTGTATTTTGGTTGACTGTCTCCCACCCTTCCTCATGGGCATGTTAGAACACTTTGGACTGTGTGTTTGAGCCACCCAATTGCAGTGATGTCCATATTCTGTCTGATGTTTCAAATTTGTGAAATTTGGATTCAGGGTATTTAAAATTAAACACTGAGAGCAAATCTGTTTAGAGAAATAGGCGTCTTATTTGTGAAAGGGCTGGCATTTTTTTAATGATTTTCTTTCCTACTTTGTAGTGTGTGCTCTAGATGTAAGTAAATTTGTCCTTGTGATAAAAAGATAATGTAAGTAAATGTTAAATCTGTTTTGCTGAAAAATAATTGAGGCAGAGCTTAAATAGACAGTGTTCAGTGTCTATAAGTTCATTTTGTTCTAACTGCTAGCTGCTTAGACTTCTTAAAGGTATAATTGCATGTTTAGGGTATGTGTATTGAACAACTGGGTATATTGATAGCCCTCCAGAAAACGTGAAATTCTTATTGAGGTCAGTTACATTTTTGATATAGCTAGGATTTTACTGACCGGAAACTGAGGCTCAGTGGGTGGAGTCACTTGCCTAAGGTTGCGTGAGAAGATCAGAACAGAGTACAAAATGATTAGTAAACTTTGTGTTTATATGTAATTAATCGTCATTTAAATTAAAAAAAAAAGGTATATAAGAATGCGTTTGCAAGTGTGTCTGTGCTAAAGTGAATTTTAAGAAAGTAATCTCAAAAGATTTTGCTAATAAACTTTATATAAAGTGACCATGCATCAATAACAGCATGAATCACTTTCCTAGGATGATAGGGATCAGAGGTTGACAAAGAAAAGTCCCAAACAAAATTGAATGTTTTCTTTCTGTACTGCTGTTCTGTTTTACTTTGCAACTTACCATTATGCTGGATCATGTTGGCCCCTGCTTTGGTAAGTGTACCCTGTACTGGTAAGTGTAGAAGTCCATAGGGGTAAAACCCTATTTTTTGGGGAAATACACAGCCATCAAGAAAATCCAGGATATATTAATGTATTTATTTGTTCATTCTGTGATTTCTTTCTATTGATGGAGTTTCAAGGATGATAACTGCAGGGTTGATATCAGAGAGCTATGAAGCTGTATATTTCTAAGCTTTCCTCTGACAAGCAAAAGCCTAGAGGATGACATATTTTCTTCACTCTCCAGAAAAGTTCAACTTTTCATTCTCTAAGAGAAAACTAAGTAGTTTACTGGAAAAAAAAATAGAAAAAAGAAAAAAAAAACTTCTATAAACTTTGGAGATCTTTTCCCTATGTTTTCTTTGAACATCTCATTACTTTATTACTTTATTAAGATTACTATATAAATATAATAATCTTATATTGAAATCCTAATTTCAAGAGAAGAGCAGATCATGCAAATTTTTTTACATAGAAGTGTAAAATCTCTGTATTGCATAGCCATAGCAGTAAGCTGCAGCTGATTTCTCACTGTAGTGGATTTGTGCCATCTGCAAAACACTGTTCTGACTGCCTCTGCCAGGGACAACAGGCTGTCTCCCTGGATTGATACATCTTAATAGGACCCTTGCCCTGATTCATACCAAAGATGTGGGCTCAGAGTTGAGAAGGACTAGTATTGATTGAAATGGGCACATTTTGGAATCCAAATCCAAGGTGATTTTTGTAACCCCTGGAATAGGTGCTATTGGTTTGGCTCAAGAAATGTTCCTGAATCATTGAAATTCCGCTCTGTTTCTGCTGTCATATCTGTCTTATGTATTTGTAAGCAATCATCCCGAAAAAAAATCTGAGAAACAATTCGTTTTGTCAAATGAACTAGCAAGCAGCATGTTTACTAGAGGAGAATTTTAATTCTTGTGTTCGTTTCCTGACATCAGTGTCTTAAACGCAATGATACATTTTAAACAGGCACCACTAGACAATAGCCAGCAGGAGAGAAAGCTGTTACAAGGCAAAAGGTACAGGTCTAAAGCATGTTGATTTCAAAGCGATGTTGAACTAAGGTTGCTTACCTCTTAAAGGTTATTGAGGGTAGACAATACCAATCAGAAATGTTTTAGGAACAAACTTGCCTTATGAAACATGAACTAGATGATATTTTAGTTTTTTTTTTTTTTTCCCTACTCTATTTTCTGTGAATAATCAAGTGTTTCTCTTCCATAAAGGACTGTCATGGAGTGCTTTAGAAATCTTAGCATTCAGGTATACTCTCCAATTGGGCTGTCAGAGAACTTTCCTTGTTAAATGCTTTTTGTTTTGTTTTGTTTTGTTTTAGGAAGATAATTGTTAGACTTTCAAAACAGCACGAATATCTTAAGGGAAAACAACCCACTTTATCTTTCAAATGCTCTGGAAGGGTTTGTTGCTGAGGAGTTGGGCTCTTGTTTGATTGTCCTAATGCATCAGTCTGAAGATCCCCTTGATCTGGTGTCAGCCAGTTAACTTTATTCTCACTCTCCCCCTGCTCCTCCTTTTCTCCCTCCCCCCTCAAAAAAAAAAAAAAAAAAATCAAGCTGAGTTAAAATGAAAATTACCAAAAAGTGATGATTCTGTTTTGCTTTTACCATATATGATATGGCGAACCCAAATTATACAGATTGGTAAAGATATAGATTCATATAATTATTAAGAAATATATCATGAGAGAATTTTTTTTAGAATTTTATAGTTGGTTCTTTGTGCTTAAATGCATTCTTTCTTCGCCAAAAAGAATTTCACTACTCGTTGAGTTATCTGCAACCTCTTTCACAAACATTGGACTGCTGATACCTTTGACTTATTTGATCAAAACTCTCAAATTAACTGATTTTTGACTACTTTTTCTTCTTTTAATGGGATACTAGAACACTTAGAATGTCTTCCATGGATCCAAAGATGTGAGTTTGAGCCTCATTCTTGATTTGTTTCAAAGACCACTTTTCTTTGAACTCTCCATTGAAGACTGGTACTTGTCTGAAAGGGGAAAGTGAGCAGATGTGTAGTTTGAGGCTTTGTGAGCTCTTGGCAATAGAAACTGGCATATGTCAATCACGATGGAGGAGTTAGGCTTCAGAAGGATCTTTGAATCTTTATAATTTCCTTTCTCCTTATTTCTTTTGCTCTGTTCAGTTGAGGACCATATTTTAAGCATTCCTCAACTGCTACCGCACAGTCTTGTTCACAAAAAAATACTGCACTTTAGTTGATTCAGTCAATTCAAACATGTTCTATACTTTGGAAGTATAAATTTCAACTCTTTTTTCTACTGTGATTACCATAAGTTTGTACCTTTGAAACAGTAACCATTCCAAACAGAAATATAAGTGTTTTCCATTGGAAATATGGATCATCTACTAACAAAGAAGACTGGTGTCCATTTGAATAGACTAAAACGTATACATTGGACTGAATTGACACCGTGTTCATAAACTATAATGCTACTTGTATTTTATTTTTTACTGACATTAGATTGAATGTTTTAAGGGCTGGCAATGGACAAAACTAAATAGGAGAAAATCGCATCAGAAGGACTGACATTTCAGTGCCAACCAATACTCTTATCAGAAAGTTTGATGGTATGCCAGATTCTGTGTGAAAATTGCTTCTTCAGGTAAGCAAGGCAAGGTAGGTCTCATAAGATGTATGCTCTTAAGCAGCATTGCTCTCAGAAGTACTGTGAGGCAGTTTTTGAAATAGAGCTGAACTCTTGTTATATTCTCTTAGTATTTTCCTTACAAGATTTGTTCAACTCAAGAAAAGCAGCCTTTGCCAGTCTCACCATTTTAAATTGCAGGTAATGGAGTACTTGAACAAGGTTCTGTGAAGTCCTACAAGGTTCTTGGTGTCAGTGAACTGTGACAATAAAGACTTGTGTCTTCCACATAGTATCTCCCAAATAATTTATTAAAACTGACTGCTCCGTTCTGGAGATGATCTTTAGTGTGAACAGTTCCATTGAGATGAAAGGAGAAAACATCTTTTGTCTCAGATGTCTTTAACGGTTTTTTGCAGGCTGTTTACAGCACTGGCTTGTATTCAGCTTATGGACAGAAAGTTATTTTCACAGTCATGAGATCTAGCAATAGTTTGTTGTCTGCCATGGCCTAAATTGCAGACCCATCGCTTCCAGGACATACAAGCTTGACTGGAGTCATCAAAACTATGTATCTTTCTATACTCTCTATCTTTTTTTTCAATACTTTTTCTCATACTAATGCTCTCAAAAGGCAACAATGTTTAACTTGGTAATCTATTAATTTATTAATAGATAATAAGTAAAATTTGAAGGAGAGTGACTTTTCTACCAATACTTGTAGCGCTTGTAAGCTTTTGAGATCTAAATTCTGTATGAATATGAATCTCCTTAGTTAGCTGTCTAGCAAGAAGAACGGGCTGTATTTTTGTTTGTTCATTTGGAATATTTATTATCAAGTCTGTCATTTATTATCCAGTAGCACTTTCCTTCACTTGAAATGTAAACTTATCTACAACTGTAAAGCACGCTCAATTGGCCGGACCTCCACTAAATTCTTGTTTTTAAGCAGTAGTATTTTATGATATGATATTTGACTGTAGGCATATATTCACACACAATTGAAAAACGCTTTACATCTGGCCACATTTTGACTTAATAATATGTAGAGCTAGGCATGTTATTTATGCTGGTAATTTAATTCTTTGTTCATTGGTCAAGCTGAAAAATAGCATAATTAAATGCTTCTAGGTTTACCTAACATGAAAATTTTCCATTTGTCCTGTCAGATTGAATGAACCCAACTGAGATGTTTGATTTCAGGTGTTTTTAACAAAAGCAGCAGAATTTGTGAAACAAATGGCTAGATTTACAAGACTTGAAACAGATAAAGAAGTAATAGTTGTGCTGCTGGCATCTTCTTTTTCAACCTCCCATAAATGGGTGTTTAGAGAGCTCACCTATGATGTGAAATACCGGGAGTTAATCTTCCACCTCACTATAAAAAGTATTTTTATATGACTATCCCACTTCTGAAAACAACGCAGTTCCTTTGCATCAATGTACTGTATTTACCTAGACTGGTGAATTGTTTGAATTACTCTAAAACTGAATTTTGCACAACCTTACTAAATTTTAATGATAATCTTATTAATAGTAAATTTTGAATGTATAAATTTATTTTGACGACAGTTTGATTAAATCTCTTCTTTTTATTTCTTTTTATTTTCTTGTATGAGGTAAAAAAAATGAGGTGAAGCAATAAAAGGTTTATTTTCCTTTATTCTGATGGTTACAGAAGTCATCTGAAATATGCTAAGCTCATATTCAGATTTCTGGCCTACTCACTGCACAGTGAGGTAGCTGATATTTTCTTTTCCTTTGAATTGCTATATTATTGGTTACTCAAACAAACAGAACAAAAAATTGATAAGTTTTTCTATATTTCAAATCAGTGTCCTAACTACTATTTGTAGAATGTGTTGATATCTCCTTTTCACTCCCCCTCATCTCTTACACAGATAAGACTGCATGTAGTTCCAGGAAAAGGCTACTGTAGTTATAAGGGGGGGGGGGACCAAAAAAAACACAGTAATTTATTGTTTTGACTCCCCTGGAAAGAGAGAAAGGCACTGTAAGATACATTGCTTGTGATATAACCTCTTCTTGAAAGGCTCTTTATTAGTGCTTTAAAATTTGTTTTGGTACAAAATACATCAGCGTTTGTAGTTATAGAGTGCTTTTCCGCCCTCTTCCTTTCTACCTCACTGTAAACTCTATTTTACTCATAGTTCTTATAAACACATAAGTGAGAATAGATTTTACAGTGTGATACAGACACACTGTCGTGTGTGAAATTAATTCACAAGACTCACCAAAATCATCCATACCTTTTATGTTTTCTTAATCACTTTCAGAGCATAAAACAAATGCAAAATTTATAGCTGAATTTGAAAAATATTCTGACTAGAGCTCCTTAAATATGACTTTCATATTTCATTTTTGCAATGTTTTCTAACTTTTATAAAACTCCCAATGTGTAATTGGTACTTGAGCAGTTTCAGAATTGTAGCCAAAATATATCACAGTTTAATATAAAAAGAATTTTAATAGATATTTTCAGAAAATTAATGAACTCTTTATTTCAATTGCATCTCTGTTTTCATGAAATTCAAAATCTGATTAATTTTGAGATTTACAGCAACAAAACAATATTAAAGGAAATGCTGAAACATAGTTTCAAGTCAAAGATGAATTAATTTAGTTTTAAAAGTTATATAACTAGCTATTTTTGTATTATGTTTACTGACGTTTAAAACATGAAAAGCTTGTCCAAACTGCAAGATTCTTTTTAAGTGAAAATTTTGCTATCACCAAAAGGAGATTTATATGAATATTTCTATCTAGAAGCAATTATGCCTCCTGTGTACTCCTATATCCAGCATGCTGCTTTACATATTTGGAAAAAAGAATCTTGGTCATAAAACAGTGACAAATATAAAGTGGGATGCTGGAAGAACTAGTAGATCAGTTTCCTTATAACTTAGCTGTACACTGTGGACTGAGAAGACAAGCAAAAACTGTGTGTTTTAAACCAAAAAAAAAAAAAAAAAAAAAAGAGAGAGAGAATTCTTCCTGACTTTTAACACAATTACTTTGCAGGATGTATATTAAAGAAATTAGACAAAGCCTAGTCCTTTTTAGTTTAAATTAGTTGGATGTAGATTGAAAAAAGTATTTTTAGAGACAGTCTTGCCGTGGCAAAGCAAAGGCCAGTACTCGGGTATACAGCAGAGGTTTCTGATTCTAAAATACATTTTAACTTCTTTTACAGGCAAACTGCTTCAGACCGGGCCTTAATAGCTGCTAAGAATCCTTTCACCTTCCACTGATATTGCTGTTTTGTGAAATAATTTATTTTTTTTATCAGATCAGTATCTAAAGAATTTTTTTTATAATACTAATGGAATTGAAAACACATTTAAGAAAATAAGCTGAGCATGTTAAACCAGTGCCCCACCTTATGTGTAATAAGCACTGTCTTTCCCACAAGGCTGTGAGTTCAAACTGAACTGGCATAAGCTTAATCCACCTGAGAAGCAGGCACGCAGACTGTAAATCTGAGCTCGCGCACAGTGGTGCACCGCTCGGGGCCAAAGTTATCACCGGAGAGGAGGGCAAAGGAGACATCAGCTTGTTGGTTCTTTTGCTGGCACCGAAATTCTTCATTTCAGTAAGCAAGAAAACATAAACAATTGTCAAAAGGGCTATTTGGAGCGTCTCAGTTAGTACTGTGTTATTCCTCTCCCCAGTAAACGATATTGTTATAGTGGAGATTTCTGGAATGTTGAAAAGAGTATTTTTCAGTGGTGTCTGGAGTTCACTATCTACATACATCTATTAAATGCACTTTGTTTTAGACCCTGTTTCCCCAGAAAACGACTTTTACAAAATCTGGAACAAGCTCTTCTAGTGTATCCAAATAGGATTCCATGGCTGGATTTTAAAGTAAGTTGGGAGGACAAATAATGCAGCTGTCAAAATTAGATTTGTGATGAGCAAATATCCTAGAAGAAGACATGTTGATGCACATATAACAACAGATCATATACCATGGGAAAATGTAATGCAGTTGTGACTATAGCTGTAAAATTTTAATAGAAAGCAGACATATCAAGTGCTTACATGTTTTTAAAATCTATTCTTACATATCTTCTTGAGCATCTGATGTCAACTTCCTTACAGGATCTAGTCTAAGTGAAGTGAAGCAGAAAATAGCCTGGACACTAACAGCAAACACCAATTTAAATATAACTTGAAAATAACTGGTCTAAGCTTAACTTAATTTTATTAATTTGTTAGGCCATCTGCTAGGGAAAGGTGGTTGCTATCTGTGCAGTAGAAAAGGTGGGGCCACATGGAGCTAAGGAGTGAGCCAAAGCGCAGAAACTATAATGAGCCACAAAACTAATGTCTCTACTGAGTCACTGACTGGTATTTCCTACGTTTCCCCTGAGTATAGGATCAAAAGTTCAGAGACTTGAGGGTCTCCTGTTTTGGAGGCAAAGATAAATGTATTTGGGAGATTTATTATTTTTGTGCTGAGGAAAAAGTAATGGTGTTTTAAAAAACAGCGCAGAAATTCCATGTCTCAGTTGCAAGCTGTACTTGCTGTGGTGTTAGCCCAAGACTACTCTAGTATTTGGGGTTTCTGGAAAGGATATTTTTAATCTACTATAGTATTTTAGAAGTCGATCAATACACTTACTGAACACCATTTCAGTGAAGTGGTAACTAGCAGAGACTGTATGCCTAGGAATTGTGCTAGAAATATGAAGGGCAGAAAGCATGAGGGGATTTAGAAGAAATGGAGTGCACTGAAAATGATTACAGAAAATCAACAGGGATATATTTGACGAGCAGTTCATGCCAAGGAATTACCAAACTTTACTGTTTCTCATAAATACATAACTTCATAAAACTGTTATGTTCTTGAACTTCTACAAAAACATTTTTGCAGTAAAAAAGGATGGTATCTGAGCACCCTGAATCTACAAGCTCCTAGGATGATGTGTATAACAAAATATTGTTATTTCTCTAGACAGTATTTGCAAAGCCGATGCAGAATACTGAGTTAACTCTCAGGGTTCTGCTTCTGTACTAACATTGTGATTAGGCAAATGGACACAGTAAGAAAGACTCCCTTCGGTCTTCCTAAGGTGCTTGGCAGTGTTCAGTTCTCATTAGGTAGATCAGTATTGTGATAAATTATGAGAAAATGCAATCAAAACAAAAAAAAAAGTAATTTTTTGAAGAAAGTCTTAGAAATAGGGTTACATTACTAGACAATGTCTTGACCATTGATAGCGCATCAGAAGCAAAAGTGTGCTAAAAACCATATGTTCTGCTAATGGCCAACCATATGTAACTAGCAGAGAATTCTACAGAGAACGGTGCAAGCCAGCTACATGTGATTGCTAACTGAGTATTACTGTAATTTTTTTATTACTGTAAATTAGCAGCTAGAGCAGAATAAAGTTCTCCAGTACATTTTTTACCTGATGACTTAAGTTTTTATGATTTGTTAAATATATCTTTGATCGGATATTTATTTCAAAATATACATGTTTTTTTCAGTTAAACTCTGTTGGATCAGAGCTGAAGCTCAAGATGTTTAGCAGCTTTGTCATTTGATACGTCTTCAATTTTCTGACTGACTGAGCTACAATACGTTTCCTGTGTCCAGCTTCAAATTGATACCTAAGAGAGAAAAAAGAACTTAATTCAGGAGGATTTGGGGCATCTAGCTTGCTTTATTGTACCTTTATCTTGTCATTTTTGACACAGGCAAATTCATTTTTCAAGTTTGAAGGAAATCAAGACGTGTTTTGAGAAGGGGTTTTAATTTCATTCTTGGCATGTATTTTAGGAAAACAGGTGCCTGTTTTTGTAAAATAATTCTTTGTATAATCCATGCTACCTGTTGATTCTTTAGCTCATTAATCCTGTATTCCTTGTGATTTTTTTTTTAATTTAGAATTCTTTCTGTTTTGGGGTAAGATAGGTTTAAAGGAAATGCAGGAAATAAAAGACAGAAAAAACAGTTTAGCAAATGAATTATATGAGAATATTCTAATGAGAAATTCAACAGTCCTCTTTTAACTGGATCATTTTCTTGAAAGATAGCCTGCTTCAATTATTCTAGTTTACCATAGAATACATAAGTAGAAAATTTACATGGCAGATTTGGCAGTATTTGATCTGCTGTCATCAAAATACCTATTAGCTAACATAATTCTCCTATAAAAATACAATATGCAATAAAGTGGCAGAGACCAGGGAGTAAGAAAACATAATAGGAGAATAGGTTGGATGATCTGAAGATCTAAAATTGGCTAGGAATTTATACAGAGTTCTTTTTTGTGTCTACTAAAGAAATTGCAACAATGTTGTTGTCACTTGCAGTAGAATACATTGAAATATGACACAGAAAGACCTAAAAATCATCTGAAGTTGGTTACCACTAGAAAATAAAAGGTATATTGTAAAAGTAGAAATTATTGTACAGCAGAAAAAAGGTTATTCATTTGACAATAGCATATGCTTCTCTAACACTTTTTAATTGTTCTGCAAAGTGATGTCTTTAGAGGAGTATCTATTACTTCATGTATTTCTGGGGAGTACTTAATGATGTATTTTGAGCAACTAAATTTGTGAAATCATATTTTGAGATCTTATGGTAGAGTACTTCTCTTCAGATATTTTAAAAATATCTGGACCCTGACTTTCATGTCTCAGTTAAGTGTCTAAGTAAGGCTTTACACTGAAGTATATAAAGGCTAAAGATGTTATAAGGATGAGTTCCTGTACTACTGAAGTTTTCTGAGATATGGCTCAGGGCAAGGGATCAGGAACTCTGTGTAAATGAATAGTGATGTCTTGTGACCAGCACCAGGTTTAAGGTCCTTTCCAGGTCTCGGATTGTCTTGACATTGTCAATATAGAGAGTTGCATTTCGAAAGTACTGTGGACTTCAGACTGTGGAGATCAGCTGAGGTAGCTGTGGAACGAATAGAGCATTTTGCATCTGTTATGGTAGGAGGTTTTGAGGTCAAAGACTTTGGGCTGTGGAAACCCAGTGCAGTACCCAGAGCTTAGGAAGTAAAACCAGACCGTTCTGGATAGCCGTGGATGTTTGGCAATGAATGATAAGAAGTTGGAGCTACAAGCATGTTCTGATTGTACTTTGCAGAAAGAGCTACAAGATTGGAAAATTTGATATTTTTAAAGCCAGCTCAGCTTTAAAGGGAATAGATGCATGCACAACTTAAATTAAAACATATTTACAAACCTATTAGTTTCATATTATAGTTATAATATGTCAATGTTATTAACAATAGCTAAAGATCATTCTCCCTCTCAAGATGGCAGCATCTCCTAGTAGTAGTTTATAAAATGTAATCATCCCATATGTTTGGAGAATGCAGGAATGTTAACACAGAATCGTGGTGTCTGTTTGAAAGCATGCATCGTCACTCCAGTGGTGGTGCAGTCCTGCACAAACTTTTGCTGTGTTTGATGCTCCAGTGAGATTGCTTCACAAAATCAAGCATTATGCACAACAGAAGTGTTTTCAGGAATGAAATTTGAAGAGAAATAATGTCTACTTGTAACAACTGAGGCAACTTCAAAAAAGCAGAATGAAATTACTTAAACTTGATTTGATCAAGCTGTGAAAAGCAATGCATGCTACCTCATAAAATTGGGCAATTTTTGCTTTAAGATTGCAATGAAGTGTACAGTAAGTTACTGTCTAATTCTCTACTCCACACCCTAAAGCAGCAGCAGAATAACTCAGATCAGTGAAGCTACACAAGGCAAAAAAAGATTGTGGGGAGAAGAGGGAAAGGATGCAAAAGCAATACTCATCTAAAAATATGAGGTTATTTTTCATTTGTACGTGTGCATATGTATGTATGCATAAATATCTATATTTATCTGTATGCATACATAGGTATATAAACGGACTTGCACTGGAGACAATACAGTAGATCTGCATGTTTCTATATAATGAAGATTAGATGTGTAAGGATCTGAATAAAAGCTTCAGTGTGGAAATTTCTTTGGATGTGGAAGTATAGTTCTGAGCCATTCTTTAGTATACATAACAAAATAAAATTGGGTTGTAATATGGTTAGGTCTCTGTCCCCAAAGGGAACTATAATATGGGGATAGGCTCTGGGCTTGTGATTGTACACATGGCAGCACCACAAGCTTATGACATCTACTTTTATCCTTCTCACTTTCTCTGAAACATTTCATAGGCAGTAGCTGTTTCATGACTGTCTCCTTGTGATCAGTCTTCTCAAAATGCTTCTGCCTGTACCTGAAGTTAGATTCAGTTTATCCTGTAAGAGTTTTCTAGTGATTTCTTCTCTTTAGCTTTTAATATTTAGAAAATTTTACCTAATAGTAAATGAAAAGTATAGGGTGTTACATTAGAAGTTGTTAGGTTATGTGATAAAGGGCTACTCCCAGCCTTTCGGCTGTCACCGAACGGTGGTCAATCAGCTCCACTGTCTGGCTGTGAACACCAGCGGGATAAACTGGGATCAGATAAGCTGGCAATGACCAGGATCTCCAGAGTACGTATCAGTCTTCAGGGCATTACTGCCTATGAGGATATGGGACTTATGATATGCAAGGAAGAGCATATTGGGATTGTACAAAGCTTGTTATGGCCTCGCTTCTGTGGCAGTACTGGATTTGGAAAACCCTAACAAAAATTTTAAAAATATATTCCTTTTGTTTTCACTCAATGAAAGATTCATTTCGGAATTTGCCTTTTATTTTCTTAATTATTTGAATATTATCTTAACATGAACAGTTGACTTCAACAATCAATCTAGAAGGCAATTAATACGCAATACCTTTCCAGTTTGACTTTAGAATTATATAGAAGGATTGATAAAGCTCCAGACGGCAATAGTGCTCTTCATTGTAATAATATTACTGTGTTTAGTAATAACTTCATAGCAGTATTTAACATTAATTTAGTAATAATATTGCAGTCTTCAAAGAACAAACATTAGTAAGCAAAAGAGAACACTGATCTATTTCATTCTGATAAAGATACGGCCACATAAGGTCTGCTGTCTCAAACTGATGTGGAATGATTTTGGTTATTGAAGATCTCTCAGGTTAAGAGATTTGACTGCTATGAGGGAAACCTAAAATTCCCATTCAGAGGCAGGGATGAAGGTTTACAAAACAATCTTTGTCTTCAGCACTGTTAAATTGATTTCTCAGATTAGGGTTTAGTGACATTGGCTTTGATCTTGAAGTGAACTGTTGTCCATATCCAATAAAGCATTTAAGGATATATTTAATTTATTTGAATAAACTCCTCAGATAAACTTATATTTACTCCTCAGATATACTTCAATTTAAGTATATATCTGAGTGCCTGACTGGGCTGGGATAAGAGTATTCAGTGCTTTGTAGGACTGAGTGCACTGAGGCAAGAAATAACCATTCCAAAGTGTGAAACAAATACTGGTTTCAAGCATACAGTAAGTGAAAACATGTGAGCTTGATTTTGGCTCAGATTTTTTTGCTTAGTTTTGGTATTCGGAGCTTGCAGTTCTGGCATGCCCTTGCTGCTTTCTGTTGGCAAAATGTTGTTATGGTAAGGTGCGATATAGCTAAAAGCAGGTCTGCCAAAAACGTAATTAAGGCAAAGGAAAGCCTATATTAATGAAACTCATTGAGAAGCTGATGCAAGAAGAAAATGTGACTTGAGAGTAGTTGTTTGAAGGCAAAATACTCAGGGCTTATTCTGTGGAATAAAAAGGCATTCAATGACAGTTTTAAATTAAAAGAAGGTAAAGGATTGCAAATCAATAGCAATAAAAAGTGCTCTGAGCTAATGGATCCCTTGTTTCAAATTGTAGGTGACAGTTCTGAATTCCAGAATAAACCTTTAGTGATGGCTCTGTTAATTACCGTGTGGAAGCCCTGCCATTCTCCTCCTAGAGCTTACGCAGGGGGCTGCGCTGCTGCTTTGATCGATGACTCTATTTGCCATGCCTTTCAGGGATGGGGAAGTGGGAACTCATTACTGGAAAACACCTGAGTGATTTGGAAGACAGATTTTCCCGTCACTGGCTGGTCCTGGAGGCTCAGAATTCACCCCTTGAATAGAAAGTTAAGTAAAACCTGAGAAGATGTTTTCCATGTTGTTTCAAAAGGGACCTTGCTGACTAACTGATTTAATGGCCATATCTGCTTACCGGCTCCAACAGAACAAATGTGCTCCGATAGAATAAATGCTTCTCCTGGTTACACAGAAATAGCTAGATGGTTTTCCTAGTCCTCTACCTTGCTTTTATCTGTGTATTAGTCTCACAATACTGTGGACCTCTCACTTCTGATATGTAGGAGTTGAAATAATCAGAACCGATCAGAGTATTCAAGATAAGATAGCCCAAGATTATACTGTAGGAGAAAACCCTGTGGGCAGAGCTATCTTAGTCTCTCTTTTTTTTTCTTGTGATCTCCTTAGATACTACAGTTCTTGTTTCCTGTAAGGCAAGTATGATAGTTCTCCTTTTAATTCCTTTAATTCCTTTAATTCCTTTCAAATTGTCTTATTTAAGGAAACAATCAGAGTAGCCAGTGCACCCTGCTGTACTTGTGTATATGCTTTGAAATGGATCAACTGGATTGTATGAATAATTATTTTTGTTTTGCAGGCTAAAGAAAGAAAGGGTGACTTGGCCAAAATTGTTTGAGAGTTCCTTTCCCCCCAAAATAAAAGTAATTCTAAATCAAATTATTTGGCCAAGATGGGTATTTAATGTAAGAATAGACAATTTCAGCCATTTAATGTATCCATAATGACTGTGGGATTCTCGCATACTATGTGAAGTCTAGGTTCCATTTACTTTTTTCTTTTCTAAATCACTTGCTTTTCAAAAGGATCCCCTAAATTTTATGCTCTAAAGTGTTTTTAGATATGTCATTTCTATTCTGATGTTTGATTTCATATAAAATTTATTCATTTTTTCAAAAATACCCCTAAGCAGAAAAAGTGACGCTTTAGTAGATTTTCTGTAACATTCACCTGAGAGATGGACAACTAAATTCCTGCTCCAAATCAATATATTAAATAGAAAAGTATCAAAAAAAGAACACTGAAAACCTATTCCCAAATACACAGTGGGTATTCACTCTCCTTGGCTTGAGAATAAATAGATTCAGACTATATCAGTTGGGAGAGGGAATCAAATCTGAATCTAACTGAAGATTAATGTGAATTCATTCAAATTTTGAAATTCTTTAATTTTTATTTTATTTTCAGTTTATATTGTTAATTTTGGGAGGTGAATAATTTAGCTGAAAACTAAAATAAATTGCTTATCAGTTTTTCAAAAGAATGTTTTTGAGTCTTTCAGAGAAAAAATCGCAGATGGTAGAAGAGTAGGTAGGTTGAAAATCCATGTGGTATTAACCTTTGAAGCCCTATTGTTAAAGCAGCTCACAAGAAAGCGTAAGTATAGTCTGCTACAATCTGAAAAATGAGGCAGTGATTTTAGGATTTATTAATGCCCTTCTTTTAGGTTTTTTTGTAGGCAAGAAACGGGGATGTAAACAGATAATGCTTTTCCTTTTCTAATGTCAGTTTGAGACCTTTTTTCCTTCAGCTGTTCATCACTGTCCCTCCAGGGCAGTTTAGTATTCTGCGGCAAGACACTGTACCTGTCTCTGCGAGCGCCCTTGGTTTACATCAGTGCAGAGTAAAATCCTCGTAGTTTGTTATGCTAATGCTTTACTCCTCCCCGAAACAGAGCAAGAACGGTCAGCTGGCCCGTTACAGCGGTTCAGAGGTGGGATGGGGTGGCGGTGAGAGGATTAGCCCTGGCCGGGTTGCAGACGAAGCGATACGTTTGCAAGCAGCCGCCTGAGCGATCAGCACGCGAGAGGAGCGCTGCCTGTTCTGCAGGTTACGCGTGCAGCGGCAGTATGAGTATGTAACTATGCAACGACAGCCGTGCCATGCACAAGGCTTTACCAAACTCTTGTACCAATCGATTCTTGGGATTCTAGATGTTGAGGAGTTTTGGAGTGTGGAGCGTCTCTAGGGTCTTGAGTCTCGGGAATGTGGAGGGAGATGGTGCGCTGTAGGAGCAAGGTCGGCTTCTTGTTGCTCCTGGTGTTCATACGTTCTCTATTCTGCTCAATGTTTTTACTTATTCCAGTAGTTCCTTTGAGACTATTAACAACTTTGCTTAATCCAGAGGCTGTTTTTCAGTCCTAACTGCTGCATTCCTACCCTTATTTTCTTCAGCCTTGATTAGGGAGTCCTAAATCACAAATGACAGTCATTAGTCTCATTGATTGAGTTTCTGTGTTTTCAGTCTTAGCTTACTTACATTAACTGCCGTTCATGTCAACTACAGGCCATCTGGCCTATGGCTTGGGCTAAGAAGCCACCAGACCCCTCACCACTCTTGCCTGGGGAACTATTTGGGGAACGGACAGAATGAGAGAAGTGCACAGCTCTGTTCCCTATAATGTTTTTTTTTTTATTTATCTACTGTTATGTTAGAGATTCATACTAATGAATTACTAATACTAATCTGAATTTCCTTATTCAGATTTCTCACTGATTGCCACATAAAAAAGCTATGGTAACCTCCCACTGAGAAGCAGAAAGTAACAGATAGAGGTGATGATTGCTTACTGTTAAACCCAGAAGTACCAGAGAATGAGTTTTATACTTAATACTGCATCTGATATTAAGTGATCTAGATTATTGTTTCAGTTCCATTTCCTAATAAAAATGTTTCAGAGATAAATTTTGCAAAAATAATTCAATAATTAATTTAATGTAATGAAAATATCCCTGTTTTTTGATTTTTTTTCACTAAAATGTCTAACAGACACCCCTTTTCTACAAAACATTGATCCAAAAATGTTTTTTGAAAAAAAAAAACCCAAATTTGTATTATAAAAACATAAGAAACTTTTGAAATATATAAATATTTCTATGAGCATTTTTCTAAAGTGGCTATAAAATCGTAATGGCCTATTCTATACTCCAAGGGGTATAAATCTTAAGAGTATAAAACTTTACTATGTGGTAGACAGCTGTTTTGTTACCATATAATAATATTGGAGTCAGTAATGATTGGTGGAAATAATAGGAGTCATCTTGATAATGTCTAAATAGCTTATATTCATATCATTGAAGTTATTTGGACATTTAATTAGCACTAAAATTAGTAGGTATTATGTGCCTAACTCCTTTATCCTGGGATTTGGGGCCTAATCCTCTGGCTTTGAAATTAATGGAAAAATTCTCAGCTGCAGTATTGAGTTTTCGATTCTTCGCAGGTCTGTTTCTTGTTTTAGAGAACTACGGTTAAAATGATGCATGTACAGAAGTGTCTTGGCCTGTTTGGAGGAAATCTGTGCAGCGAGTTGTTTTTGTACTGTTGTCTCCATGTAGAATGGTCTGGAACATCTGACAGTCCAACAGCAGAGAGAGAATTTACCCAAATTTGGGAGGGACACACCCAAACATGCAGCCACAAATGAGCACATATATTCCTGTGCCTCTTACATTTTAAAACATTATCACGGTTTTGGAATTTTATGGTGACATATTTGAACTTTCATCAATGCAATGAGCACTGTAGTCACTGATTTGGAGCTGAGAAGTGCAGTGCCCTGTTAGGAGTTTCAGTTAATATTAGTCTTACGCGTATAGGATTAAAGGAGAATAAATAGTGGGATCTCGAAGCTGAATTTAAGAGTTGTCTTTCTGGCGTAACCAGTGACTTGCTCTGTGACCTAGGGCAAGCTGCTTTAGTTACCTGTACTTTCATTTTCTAATTTGTGGGAGCCAGCTAATAAAATGCACCTGCCTTGGAGGGATGTTGTGAGTTTCAGTTAGCGCTTGCACTGTGCTCCGAGCTCCACAGATAGAAGATGCTACAGCAGTAGGAACTATTATTATTGTTGCATCATTACGATACATGTTAGTTTTGCTCTGTGACATTAATCTTCATTTATCATAAGACTTATAACTCGCTCCTGGCTACATTTCTTGAAAATTATAGTTTTTTTCTCTGTGTTGAAGATATATACCACATTGGCATAAAATCATCCTGAATTTTATATCTAGAGCGTATTCGTATGATAAGTGAGAAAGTAGATATTTTTAAAGATGCTGAAAACAATTCATGCTTATTGGTTATAATGACTTTAATCATGAATGACAGGATTGTTGTAAATTAATTAACTTCTTTCCTTGATTTCTATGTGAGGCTCAAATTGAACACATAGTTGAATTAACATTGAAAGTTGAGATTGCCGCCACATAAAGTGATCCGTCGTATGTGACATTATTACACTTCACTGATGTATGTCCGTATCAGAATCGTGTTGTGGGCCAGCTTTGGTAACTACATAGTTGCATATCAAACATTAGGACTAGAGCAGTACTTTCCCTTAGAGACTGAAGTTTATTTACTGCTCACAGCCTCTAATATATTGTCTTCGTTGTCCGTGAAGTAGAAGAATTATACTGGTAGAGTTTGTTACGTGGTGATTGCTTGCAGGGCTATATCCCTCAGCTAGAAATCAAACACGTTGTGTAATGCTAAAGCAGTAGATTACATTTTGAAGGAATAAAGCTACGTGAAGTAGTATTTGTAGTAGGGATGTTGTGTCAACTGATTGATGTTTTTAATTTATGTATCTTTAGTGGCTGGTAACTTGGGTGCATGTGAGTCATTCGCTTTTAATAGGCAGTACCTGCAAAATTGTTTTAACTTTGTTCATATTTGCTCTAAAGGCAGTGTAAGCCATTATTATTAATTTCTTCCAATTTGTAGACTTGCTTTACCTCCTGTGAAAAGTGAAGAGCCTTATTCTGGTCTTACATCAATGTTTCACAGACCTAACTTTACTGATATCAGTGAGTGTAAATATAGAAATCGTATATTATTCATATTTTATTTATTAATATTAATTACATCTTATATATTATTTATTAATCAGATTTAATATTAATCACATTGTTCTTTATTTATAGTTTGTAATATTGTATATATTATATAATAATTTATAAAATAAATAATAGGGAACGTGAATATGCAAATGATATATCCGGTTGTAAAATCTATTTTTTCAATTGTTCTGCTACATACAGGTTTATCATGTGGTGTGTTGTGGTCATCTAAAATTGTTATTAAGTTGGAAGGACAAATGGGTGATGGTCACTAATTGCTGCAGAACTGATAGAGATATTTAAGACATTACAGCTGTAAGCTGTATTTTTAAGTACCATTGTGGGCTCCCATGTCTTGGCCCAATGGACAGATTGTTCAGCCGATTTCAGAAGTGGTTCAAACTGGTTTGTGTGATTTTGCATTAAAGGATACTACATTCACACGTGTCTATTTTGCATGGAGGCTGGTGAGGAATATCCACTTCTTTATCACTTCTTTGTGAGGCAAAAATCTGTAATGGGGATTAAGTATATGTCTGAGTGCCGTAGAAAAACGGAAATGTAGATAACCACAGGGGCTTGTGCAGATGTTTGACCACAGCCTTAGTTCAGAGCCTGTTTGTGGCTAAAGAACTATTCACAAGGTGAAGATTGAATCCTGAGCTAGATATTGGCAAGTTAAGGTGTTCTTTTTCTGATCAAGAGTAATAAGAACACTATTTCAATTTTATATATACATTTCTTAATCAAAACCAGTAGCATTTTATACACAAACTGATGATAGTGACTAAGAGGAAGAAAAGGCATATTCTCATATACAAATAAGCTTTGCTTCTGCCGTAAACACCCATTTTTCGTTCATATTTTGCTTTCTTCTTCTCCATATATTGACTTTACATCTTGAAACAAAAGGAGTACTTTCATGTAAATATCTATGGTTTAATTAATGTTGACAAATTTACCTAGAGTGGACATTGTGCAACCAGTTTAACCTCAAGCAAAGAAGTTGTTGCCCTGGCAAGTCTAATTTAAATGATATCACAACCAAACAGAAGTGATTCATCCCCAGCAACTCTAACGTTTCTGTTAGTATTGCATAATGTTTTCATTAACGTGCATAATGAAGTGAAGGATGCTTTCATGTAGTGTTCCATCTAATGTGGAATATTTAATCTGAAAGACTAGATTTCTACTCTTAAAGCAAGACTCTTACCTTGACTTATTGACAAACTTTGATCTTGAGCAGGCCTCCTTTCTACTTGTAGAATCATTGAAACATTTTAGTGCTTTGCAGTTGTATTTTATTTTTCACATGAGATTTTAAAAGAGCATTGTTAGTGTACATGTAAAAAGAGATCAAGAATGCTATGAAGTAAGGTTTGATTATGATCTTCCAGAATATGTAAGACCTGGTAGAAATTCTCATCTTAATAGAAATTTTGCTTTTGATTTGAATGAGGGTAGATTTGATCTCTTAAATGTCATTATTTCTTTGCACTGTATCACAACAGGAAAACTCAAAGGTTAACTCAAAACCTTAATAAATCTTTATAAAATCAAGTATAAGGTTTGTGGCTTTGCTTTCTTTCTAGGGTCCTAGAGTCTTCAGTAACCAAATTTTTCCATTGGCTTTCCTAGTATAGATTTCAAATCTCACACTATCCCATCAGAGAGGTCTTTCTTTTTTTCTTTATTTTTTCCCTCCCATTTTTTACTCCCATTGGTTATATGTGACACTAGTGAGTTTCTTTTCAGGTATTTTGTATGAATAGCTTGGCATTGCTGGTTTCCTGTCGTCTTTTATCAGCCCTTGCTTCCACGTGAATATTTTTAATTGGATAACAACAGGAAGAATCCTATTCACTGCGGACTTGTATGTATCTTGTACGTGCTCCCCCCTCCCAACACCTCTATTCTACAAAAAAAGATGTGTTGGTAAGGCATTTAATTGATTGGAAAGAAACCTACATAAAAGGCCACATCTCAAGCTTAGCAGGTTTCTAAAAGAATTTTGTAGAAAGTAGCATGTGCTAAAACAGAACTAGCAAGTTGGTAATGAAGTCGCTTTTGTTCAATAAACATACAAAATGGTTCATTTTAGTAAAACATTGTCCATTAAAGAAAAGTCACTTTGCTGCTGCTATAGCTTTTGATATACACAATGATTTTATTATTTCTTCACAAGGATATGTTTTGTTAAACAGTACTAAGCATGAAATATAGTTTTGATAGGAATGAACAGCTTCTGTGCAGAATATGGCCAATCAGATTCTCCAAATTGTGAAAGATACTGAACTCATGCTCAGGTGTTATTGAATTTATCTTTTACTGAAGGCTGGAAAAGTCAATTATTCAAATAAAAAAAAAGAAAATAATAAGGTATAGGAAAAATGTAATCGGAGAAAAAAAACGTATGGAAGATAAAAAACAATGTAGGCAAAATAATTTATAGAAAGGAGGGGGAAAAGTTCAAATGAAAAAGTAATGCCTATCAGATCCTTATGTTAGTTAATATTACTGAATTACCATCTAGTGCTAAAATTAATGTGTAAGACAGATTTTCATATGAAAAAACAGATTTCAGAATAATGAGTCAAGTTGTTAGTACAACTAACCACTAGGTTTTTATCTTGCTGTTGATATGCGAATATATAGGGAGAGATGGTGATTATTAATATGATATTCAAAATCATGAATTTTATATATGTGGTGTTCACATAATGAGAATTTTCATTTAAGATGACAGTTTGCCTAGAAAAGGAACTCCACATCGTGAAGAGTGAAAAGATTATCCAGCCTTGGCATAGCTGCTTGGAAATATTAACAGCACAATTCTGAAAAAGTGGTACAATCTTCTTGGATGAACTTCATTGTGAACTGCGATCAGTAAACGGGTAGCTAAGCTCATCACTGATGCTAAATCTGTACTAACTGGAAAGGTAGCCCCTGTTTTAGAATTACAGAAAACAGCAAAAAAGTAAAACCTTTCAGTGCCTACCTTCCTTCCGATTAGGAAACCTTCTACCCTATCCCTGCCCCTCATTAACATGCTGTCTATGTTTTTCTCCTCTTAATGTTATTGCATTGATGCTAATTACACCTGCTAGAATTGCGTTCTTTTTCCCACTTACAGATTCCTTTGACTACTAATTTTGTGTAAAATTATTTAAAAAGTTCTCATTAAATTATTCTTATCTGTATTTCTCTTCTCTGAATTCTTGTTTACTGCAACCAGTCAATTTTGAGGTCTGTGCCAATAAATGAGTAAAAAATAAGACAAATTTTTCATTTGTAGACACAGAAGGTGTATAGGCTATCATTTCACCTAAATTGTTTAGGTGCCTGGCAGAAAGAACTGCAAATTGGAAATTAAACCAATTAAATTAAAATTAATTCTAGTTTAATCAAATAATTGTGTTATTGAGAAAGTATCATGCTGCGGTAGCTCACAGAAACATCCTTATGCTGTATTTCAGTGGATGCTCCTGTCTCCCTCATAAATAAGTTTCTAATCTTCTTTAGCAGGATATTTTATTCTGATCCTGAAAAATGCTGATCTGCCATAAAGTCTAGTGGTTTTATTGGGTTTTGGTAATTCAAGCTCATGTCAAGAATAAGCTTTTTGGGTGGTGAAATGGCCTTTCTATAGTGGAGGAACTTCTGAACCACTCTAGATTAAAAAAAAATCCTTATAAGTACAGAAATATATTTTTGACTGGTATGAATAAGAGGTTCAGTTAAATATGTGAGTGACAGACTCTCTCTTCCTTTGACTGATGGAGTATTTCAATTTGCATATTAAAGACAGGATATCCGTTAGAATACAGTCTGGGACACCAATTATCTATAGAGATAGTAATTTAAGTAGCGTTCCTAGAGCAGAGTTAGAGGAGACAGCTGAATCATGACAGAGAGAAAGTAGGATTGCAATTTCTAAGTTATGAATGCCAGATGATTTTTATAGTCCTGAAACTGAATCGCTAATTTCAGTAAAATTTGGTTTTGGCGATTTCCAGATCATCCTGCAGAATGTTTGTCTGTGAAAGTACTAAGCGCTTTAGAATATGTATTTCACTTACTGTAATCTGTGCAACATTCCATCATCTAATTAAGGATGCTGCTATTTTTCTGTTGTTGTATAGATTTCATAAAACATGAAGCCTCCAGAAAAAAAAAAAAAAATCCTTCAACAGGAGAGATCCATTTAGAAGTTGGAAAGCTTTTATGTGCTGTCAGTAGTGGCAGATAATGTCAATATGTTGGTATATTTTTGCTTTTTTTCTGAGTTTTTGCTTTTAAATCATGACCAATGGTCACAGTTGAATTGGTGCATTTCTGTCCTTTCTACAGCCACTTATAGTCCTCTAAAGATTCCTATATCATTAATATAGGTCATAATTCACAGTTGGGTAAAAATGGAATAACTTAATTGTTAGCTGGAATATTGGTAGAAGTTTTCATGAATATTGATTAACATTTGATTGACATTCAAAATTCAGAAATCATTGCTAGCTTTTATTTTCTGTTCTAGATATCCAGGATTTTTTCTGTTTCACCAATTGCGTTTGGCAGGAGTTGCCAGATGATGTATTCATAATGTCCACTTCTGTCTGTCAGCACCCGCCCCAAGATCCCATTTTCAGTACTGTTTTCACAATCTGGCTGACAATAATGTGAGTGATTTCAGGAAGGGGTGCTTGGTACAACATACTTTACTGTCCAGGAGTGATATTTGCTATAAAAAGTTCAAAGGAGCAGAAAATCATTGTTAAAAATGTTGCTCAGATGATTGAAGATAGGAAAGGAGTAAATGGCCTAATGTCATATTTTGTATAGTCACTTTTCTGAGTATAACAGTACTATGAAATAATGCCAAAATTTGTGTGGTAACATATCATGCACCTGACAACAGGCCTTCATCTTCTCTTGTAAGAGAACATGAAGTTGTCAGTAACCCCTTTCAGTACTAGGGTAAAACACTGGAATTGAGTGCTTTTCTCTTTCCCCTTCTCTATTGCTTTCTAAAGAGCATGACGACATGCTCAAATGTAAAAGGTGTTGTACAGAAGAAAATTGTAAGCCTTTATATTCTGACAACAGAAGGGAATTACTATGTGTTTAAATAGCCTATAAATAACAAAATAAATGATTCATACTTGAGATTTCATAATGTCATTTGTTAGTTTCTTTGCAAGTGAAGCACAGCATGCAGAATAGGGACTTACTTTTTAAAAAATTGTTATTAAATTATATATTTAGAGTAAGAAAGAACATACTTTGTTCTTTCTTCTCTACAATATTACTCTAGCACTTCAGCCCAAAAGAAAATAAAGAAATAGTAGGTCAGTGCTTTAGTTGCTTTTTACATTGTTCCTCTTGCACAATTCTCGTTGCCTTGTCATGTTAGTGTTGGCTCAAGTTGTGAAATGCCTAGTCTATTTAAGTGTTTGTACAATAAATTAAATAAATTCATTAATCTGCAAAAATTATGGTAAAATTTTGGTCAGTGTGGCCCAATTATTGTAAAATCTCCCGATCTGCCTTGATAAGACACTTGATGAGCCTTTGCTGGCCAGGCAGTCAGCAGGCAAACGGGGAAGGTTGGCTGCGGTTGCTCTTAGGAGTGGGAAGATTCTTGATGTTCTGGAGTTGCCTTATTTCAGCTCCCTGTTTTCACCTTAGCTTTTTACACTTTCCTCAAGTCAGTACTCTTCCTCTTAAATCCCTGAGCTGCTGACTATCCCACTTCTGTCAATCTTACCACTGTCTGCAAATTTACCTTTCTTATCTTGTATGTCTCTAGACTGTCTATTTTGTCACAGCTCTTTCCCATAACACAGCAAGATTCTAAAAACTTTCAGCCAATGTTAAGCATCTGCACTACATCAAAACTAGTGTGGGTTCACAGAAAACTGCATCCCTATGAGGAAAGTTAGAGTGAGGTGATAAAGGAGAAAATGTTTGCCAAAATGTTTAGGGGTTGACCCAAAATTAAAACCCAAAGTGATTCTGGTTCCAATAATAGACTTATGTTCTTATGTTCAGCATAAGAACATTCTTCTTAAGTCTCTAGGTATTCGTTCCCGAGACCTTTCAGCAGTGATTCTCCTTACACTACATTTTAAATTAATAATAGTAATTCTGTTTTGATATGTTCTTAGTATGTCATGCTGCTTCTTCAAAGGCAAGTATAATGGACATGTGTTTAAAAAGTATATACATTTCTTTATGACTTTGAAAGAAAAAAGATGACTCTTTTGTCCCAAATGCTAACATGGTTTACAAATACAGGAGTCCACAAACACTTTAGCTTCTTGGAGAGGCAAAGTAACGTAGTCATATAACTCTTGAAAACAAATTAGGAAATTAAATTGTTGTAAAGATAGGTTGATTCATTCATAAACAGAAGTTTAAAGTTGCTTATGACTAGGATGATAGTTGCTTATGACTAGGCTTCTATTTTGCACCTTTCATTTCTGACCACTAAAATAGGTGCAGCAGCAGGGTTGCCAAAGGACTCACACTTTCATATCTTTTATTTTCAACTCTAGATATCTCATCCATTGAGTATTTCTTCAAAATTTTTTATGATACCCTTCCTATCTGTCTGATCTTTGAAATGGTACCAGGAACTAAAAGAAGGGGCTGAAGAAGATGTGTGAGAGGACTGGGAGATTAACAAAACAGTTTGTGGGAGGATACAAAACTTTCAACCTCTCATCCAGCCGTGACCTGCTTTTTGCTTGTCTTCTAATATGCTGACTCCAGTGTATTTGTATCAGGGAAAAAAAAAAGAAAGAAAATTGCTTTAAGCTCTGCACTTGGAATCCGTCCAGAGATATTTTCCCCTAAGCCTGCAACAAACAGCCGCCAGGCCTCCATGAGTCCCTTAGTGTACAGCAGTGAGTGTTCCTCACGCGTACTACGTTGACAATGTGCTTGGTCAACGGTTTCGGGGAGGCTGATCCAATGATGTACAGGAAAGAAACACGGTCTGCAGGGATATTGCTGTGCTTTTTGCCAGAAAATAGGGAAAACACAAAAATGTCCTTGTTTGATGTTTAATTTCCGCTGCTGATTTACCTTGTGAAAGCTTGTGGTGCCTGCGGAAGTGGAGTATGTTGTAGGTATATCTGGGTTCACTTGTCTTTCCTTTTAACATATGGAAAACTCTCTGTGCATAATTTGAATTTTAGCACATTGCTCTTTGCCTCTGTAATAGGCACATAACCAGATGAGCCCAACCCTAAGAATTTAGCCTGAGATGTGTGTTTCTGAGAAAAGTTTAAAGTAAGCAAGTCTGCTTTTAAAATGGCAAGTATTTTATACTAGTGCCCGTAGTATACAATTTTTCATCCATGGAAAAACGATGAACTAAATGCAGGAGGAATTGGGGCACAAACAGTAAGCAAAAGGCTTATAAAAATGCACGGGAATTAATTGCATGACCTGAAAAAAATCAACTTTCTTGTGTATATTGGAAAGCAATGAATGGCATATTGACTTGTTTGGTAATGTTATTCGTTTATACGGACTAAATCAGGGCTAGACATTGGATAATGAAACTTTGAAGAGAACTAGAATTTCCTCTTAGTGGTGTATGAGATTCACTAGGTGGTGCTCTTCCCTCTGCTTATCTTTTCTGAATCAAACCTTGGTGTTATGATAAGACTCCGCCTCATAAAAGTTAAGGCCATAGACATCTGTGATTGTTCAGTAGTCATGTCACGACACAGTTTTACTGTGATTACTGTAATATTGGGGGGAAAAAAAAGTTTGCAGCACATTTCAGATGAAGCCGTAGCTGACACGCTTTCTCTCCCCCACGTCTTTCTCCTTCCCCTAAAGTATTCCACAGATCCTGGTCTGATACTATTCCTCTATTCCACAGATACTGGTCAGATACTACTCTTAAATATTCTTTCCATCAGAGCTCTCTCAGATATCTCATAGCCTCGTAAGTCAAACACATAGGACACTATGTCCCATGTAATTGCAGAAGAGATGGTATCAACGTCAGAGGGCAAGCCTCCGTGCAAAACCACCTGCTTCCCCTACCTGAGGAATTATGCATCCTTGTTGCTGTTCATTTGAGCACAGTCACAGAACTGCCAGTCAGCTGCATTTGGCATGCGGAGTCCCAGGGAGAATGATGTTGAATTGCCAGTTTACAATTTGGAGGTTCAAAACCAGTGCCACTGAATGAATTTTCTGCAAGACTTCTGAGCTTTGGCAAATCTCTTCTGACTTACCAAGCTGTGTGTCAACCTATTAAATAAAATAAAATAATAAATAAAAATAATAATATAAAAATATTATCATATATATATAAATTTATATTTTATATAAAATATAAATGATTTTTTTTTCTAGGGCATGAGTATAACTTTAAAAACAAACACGTGGCAGATAATAATCCTTTTTCATGTCTCATTTCCTTCTACTTTAGGGTCTCTGCTGCTCTGTAAAGAGAATCTACTTGTGCCCTGCAGCTAGAAGCAAACAAGATATATAACAAACTTGTCTACATTTGGTGTATTATAGACTCTTACATGTAAAGTTATATTGTCTGTAGGCATATAAACATTATAACAGGTTTATCTGGACATAATTATTACCATATGACTGAAAGAGTTTTGGTATGAGGCATGTGAGTAATTTAAAGTTTGATTTGAATAATGTGCAGCAAATATAGGCTGCTGAAATGCTTTTACATTAAATGAATCATGTTAAATGTAAAGTGGTCATCATGAAAATGTCAGCTCTTATCAACTAGTCATTAAAGATCCATTTTTGGTGGTATAGGAACATTCTGCTATATTGTTGGTACAAATGTATCTGCTGACAATTTTTAGCTTTGGGTAATTTTGCCAGTTTCTTCTTTTTATCATAAGGTACTTCTGGATCTACTTAATGCATTATCGTATTTCCATTAATGTTTCTTGTCTTTGAGACAGAATGCTGAAAAGGGGAGAAAAGGTAAGTAGATCTTTAAGAATCTTCTGAGGTTTTCTTCTGTGTGGTGTGCCATATTAATGCTGCCCTACAGGGAAATAGTCAAAGAACTTTAATATAATACTGTGGTTCTGAAAGGAAACATGACAACCATACATTACTGCAAATTGAATTTAATGAGCTTCTTAGCAACATGGAAGTGAGTCTTTGAAATAGAAGCTATTCAATTTAGATAATTTTGATTATAATTAAATAATTTAACATTCACCACAGGGGCAAGTTTAATCTTAATTGGACACTTTTACAGGAAGGTGATGCCATATATTTTTATATACATGTATGCTTTTGAAATACTTGCATTAGTCAAAGCTTAATCTTAAAATAAATAAAAGCTTAATCTTAAAATAAATAAATTTTAATATAAATCATAAAATAAATAAATACGGCAGCACTTTCTCCAGGGAAGTTTTAGTGGTGAAACACTTCCTGCTTTTGAGATAGTGAAAAGACATTTCCTTCAAGGTATTATTATGTCCAAAAATGTCACAGCAATATCAGACAATTTTTATACAATGTTTATAATTCAGGATAATATATATATTTTTGGCATAGTTGTAAAAGAGAAGAAATGTCAGTCTACGTTATTAAAGGTTACAGTATACTTGTATGTTACAGTATATTTGAGAGTCTTTACTAGATTAGGTAGATGTAAAGTGAGCTTGGGTTTGAATTTGATTTCACTGCTACTGTTCTTTTTATATTCTTTTTGATCTCATGGAAGGTAATTCTCAATAAAGCTCTAACCCAAAGACTCATATTTACCTAAGAGAGAATGAGAGATTACCCAAATACTAAATAATTAATAGAGATTTTTGGGTAGCTGAAATAATGTCAGTAAAATAGCTGTGTTGGCCAAGTCTTCCCTTGGTCACAAATTAGATATAATCAGTTTCTTTTTCTGACAGTAGACTTCCCTCCATTTCTGGACTGTTGACCACTTAATAACAATTACTTGACTTTCTTTCCTACTTTCCTTTTGTGATCTCTGTAGAGAAACACAGAATTTCTTTTTGTACAAGATGATTGCTAATTTAGGTTCCCTGAATCTGAGGTTCAGTACAACAAGGACTTGCCTCTCCTCCATCCATAGGTGCAAATCACTCTCAATTTCTTTGAAAGTCAGCTGGAGATGCAGGTGCTTATCATCCCTGCAAATGAGGCCATAGAAGACTCAAGGCTGCAGGCATCATTCTGCAAAACTGAGAAGTCTTTCACCTTTAACAGCAGTTTCTCCAAGTGGGTGGGTGTTGAGAAAAAGCTTATAGTACTGCTGCTTACACTGTTTCTGCACTGTGGATGAACAGAAGCCTTAAGTCTCCAGAGCTGTCAATCCAGCATAAAATTCAGATATTTTTACAGTTATTATTTTAGCTCTGTGAGTCATTCTGTGATGCATAAGGATATATGCAATAAATAGATAATGGGTTATGCCTTGTAGAAGTGCGATAGCTGGGGGGGCACTCGTGCTTTTTTGTCTCTATGTCATTTTGTAACATTGCAATATTTCTAGATGTATAAAAGGAATGATTCAAACCTAGGTAATAATGCCTTAATAAATAATAATAAAATAATAATTTAATAATAAATATAATATATTATATTTATAATAATAATAATAATATAATAATATAATAATAAATATAATAATAAAATTCTGCTTATTATCCTCACATTTTAAAATCCAGAGTGTCGCGAGATGACTTCACAGTCCTGGACTGTATGGGTTTTGTGTGGCGCGAGGGAGGAGAGGAGAGGGAGAAGGAGATTTGTTGTTTGACTCTGCAACTTGTTTCAAGGATCAAAATTTACTACACAAGTTACAATAGTACAAAGCAACAGTTCTTATTAACAGGAACTTAGCTCAACTAGAATGCTTTTTCTAATTACACTAAAAGTTACGCATAATTGTCATCTCACTCACACACGCTCGTTTCTTAATCTCTGATTCAAGTCCACTAGCTGTATCTGATCTGATGCCTCAAAACAAGCCCTGCAGCAGAACTGGTGACCCGTAATGCTGTGTGGAAACAGGAGAGCTAGTGAAGCCCTAAAATTCTTTGTAATTCCAGGAGCACATTATTTGCTGCACAAACACAAATGTTGATTTAGCCTTAATGAACACAGATGTATTTAGTCATGCAGTTATTCAGCATTTAAATATCTAGCCACAATATTTGACTCAGAGATACCGTCAGCATTGATGCTGAAAACTGAAAATGCTAAACACAGATGAGTATCCTCAATAGTACATGGGAGAAGTATTTCTTCTTTTTTTTCTAAACTTATTTGACAGTAAAATGTGTTATGGAACACTGAAGGATAAAGGAGAGTAAAATATAATCAATGTGACTTTTCTACTATTTAGCACCTTGTGGGTATGTCTTGGCATCAGAAATTGTACCTCTCAAACCTTATTCACCCAAAAATCTTGACATGGCTTCAGGTCTTCTGTATTAGTTTCAAAGGTGTTACTCTGCTGCATAATGGAAAATAAGGGTATATAATATTTACAGTTAAATCTGAGCATGCAGAATGAGCAGCTTCCTTAGTGATTTTACTAACATATGTAGTATTATAGCCATATAATTGGAGGGCAAGTGTCAATACTTACATAGGTACTTTCATATATAACATATTACGTACAAAAAGTGCTCATGAATAGAGGTGAACTCTATAATATAATCAGTATTCTCTGAAGTCAGAGGTGGTTAGATTTTAGATTTGGCTTTCTCTTTACAGCTTAGGAAATTAAACTGAACTTAGGAACTACACAATGGCAACACACAATTGAGCTTAACTTTTTTTTTCAAAGTACAAGAAAGAACAACATTAGGCATCCTTATAAAGTAAGAATTATAACATTTATTTACCATAATCACCAGACTGACATTTCTGTTCCTTTACCATGTTAGAAAGAAAATCCAAAGTTTTTCCTAGTAACATTTTTCTTTGTTACTCCCTAACGTTTTTGGAATTTTTCATAATGGGCCTAGGACAATAAGTTATAAATTGAAAGTTGAAGCCTTATAGAGCTGGAATGCCTTGAGCCGCTGTGTGTGGGCAGATACCAATACTGCAAAACTAATTTTCTAAACAGATATTATCATACCTCTAGTTAACTGCTTCCGTAGGGAGAATAAGTTTTGAATATGGAATTGGTTTAACTTCCACTTTCATCTGTACAGAAGTCTTGGTAAAGGCAGGATTTACATGGTCATTTCTTACATTGTTCTGAGAGCTTGCAGAGAAGACTTCCTCTGCTGATTTAGGGCTAATACAGTGAAAGCATTGATCAAAACAAGAACTTATTACTGCTAGTGAAAAGGAATCATTAGTTATATCTAAAAGTTACCTATCAGGGGGAGGTGTCTGATTTTACTGTCATTTCAAGGATATGCATTTTAGAGTCAGTAAAATGAGATAATGTGAATGAATGTTTCAAGCATTAACTGGAGAACAGAATGAATTAGTAGTTAAGCTATCCCAGAGGTGTTTATAACATCCTCTTTCTTTATAATGGTCTCTATACCTCAATTTCTTTTCATTCCTATAGCCAAGTTGCTATCAAATTGAAAAAAAAATAACATATTTGACACTGATTTTCTTTTCTTCCAGCAGTTTTTCCTCATCCTTTGTTTTAGGAAAAAAAACTATAAGCTATCAGACAAAGAATTAGATTTTGTCATTTGAATATCAAGAATTCTTGTCTATAAACTATATTAGTTTCACTTATACAAGGGTGTGATATATAAAACAACATATGTGATACTGGTTATTGTCATCTTTAATGCCTTTGCTTGCAATATCATTAATGCCTCTGCTCGCAAAAGTGGTGATTTTTGTTTTTGTTGGGTTTTTTTATTGTCACTGTTGTAAAATAACCAGCTTATGCCCCATCACACAAACTGGAACCAGACTCAAAGTGTTTAGAATTGCTATGTTGGGGCAGTTGCAGAACTCTGATAATACAGCTAGCCCTGACACAACAAGGCTTTCTAACGCTTAAGCCCATCTTATTCCTGCAGGAGTACAGGCTCTGCCATCCTATCATTTTAGCTCATATTCTCATTTTCCTGTCTTCTTCTGTGACATGAAGAGATTGCTCTTGAGACAGCTTATTCCCTCTCTTCTTTTGCCACTGATATGTAGTGTTAAGATCCAGAAACAAAGCATACTAGATTTTGGAGGAATCTGGTTCAGAAAACTCTTTCCAAGGATCTATTTCTAGAGGTTTGATTTACCAGTCTGGAAAATGCCTGTTTGCTTTCACATCATCACCAAAGTGATTCTTTTAAAATATTTACTTACCAGAGAGGTGCCGTATATGGAAACAGTGTTTCTATCATACATTTTGTTTTGTTTTTGTGTTTTACTTTGTTCTCATGTGCTTTGATTCTTCAGAACCACTTGATTGGGGATGGGGATGGGGATGGGGATGGGATGGAACACAAAAACCTTTCCTATTAAAGAAGAACTCAAGGCAAGAAAAGTTACCAAAGTCAAGCCAGTGATAACAGGAGAACACTAGAAGAATATTTGAGCACAGCTTTGGATGTTTATCTGAACTCCCCAAGTGCTACAAAAATCCTACTGAGAGATAGAAATTTCAATTTCAAATGCAATGGTTAATTTTTCCTTAAAATATATACAACATTTTTGTAAGCTACATTGTTGTGTTTTGTTTCTGTTTTGAATCTCATAAATGTTTAAGGGTGAGTTATTTTTCATTTCATAGAATAACTATGTCTACATTTGACCTGGGGGATTTGTTCACTCAGCAAGATTACTCATATTCTCTATTCTTGTTGGTCTTCTTTTTAGGAGACTAGAACTTTAGGCAATCCAAAATACTTAGCATAAAATAATGCAGGACTCCAGAGCCACATTCCAACTTTTCCTCCCCTCTCAAAGCGTATAAACAAGAATAGAAAATGGGACATCTTCTCCATGACAAAAACTGTAAGATTTTCATGGTTCTTGCTCCAAAAGCCAGTTGTTCTTATAGCTGTACATGTCTTACCAATGGACATGGCCCCTTCTCTTCCGCATTCCCTTGTTTAACAGTTCATGAGGAGTCCAGAGATATTTCCAAAAAATCTGGATAATTTTCTGAATCTATAGTAAACCTATCACTATTAGCAAATATATATATATATATATATATAACAGAAAGAAGTAGGAAAAACATTGCAAGTTATGTTTTACATTTCTTGTCTCTGTCATGCACATGTATTTCTCTGATTCAAATTCTTTTGAAAGTCTTCCCCAGGTGACTGGATTTGATGTCTATTAGCAATGGGATAACTGATCCAATGCCTTGGGCAGTGCATACTCCTCAGATCAGTCTTTACTGCACTTCTTACCTGTTCATCCAGCCATGTGTCCTATACAATAAATAGTATCCTAGAAAAGAATGGACGGTTGTCAGAAAACATAGTAGGTTAGTACACTGTTTATTAGTTCACTGGGTATTGGTTAAATTGACTGAATTATCAGCTGGATCTATAAGTTCTCTAGACTCTGACATTTCTAAAAAATGATGAGCTTCCCTCCAACCTTTCTTAAAAAAAGATTTGATTCTTGGCAGGCTAGCTGATGATCTGAATGAAAGGCTGATGCAGTTATACATATATTAATAGTTAATTTTACATATCACTACAGTGTTAATTTCCGTTAATTAAAAAAATTACTGCTTATTTCATTGATCCTTACAACACATTATTATGAAAAGGAATAGAATATGCCGATACACATTGACAGGTTCCAAATTAACTGGAACCAGTCAAGAGAGAGGCATCTGGGTATTGCTGTATACAGATAATGAAAATACAGAAAAGCTTGATGTACAGCAAAGTAATGAAAGCAAATAAAGTGCTAACATGCATAGAATAAAGAAGTAAACTGAGAATGCTATGCAATTATATAAATCAACAGTGCTGTTTCCTTTGGGGTACTGAATTCTGACAGGGGTAGGAATTACTTTTTACAAAGTCGATAAAGCAAAACCCTGAGATGCAACATAAAGTTTTTCATACTTCATAAAGCAAGGAAAGGAAAAAGCACCCCTCTTTCTATCTGCACCTGATCTCTGAGAAATTGCTAATATGGCCATCATAATCTTGTCTGAACGTAAGCATTTAGATGGATTGATCACTAAGTGCTGTCTTTGGTGACGCTGTGACATGTCTGTATTCAGGGTTTACCGAACTTTAAATGCAGATCTGAATATGTTTCTAAACCTTATTCTGTATTCCCCCTCAGTCAATCTGTTGTTTGGCAGAGCGTGTTTTACAGGCATGTCCTTGTTCCTGTGTGTTGGAATTGTTAATGCAGTTCAGCTGTATGTCTATTTTAAACCTTTTAGAAGGAAGTAAAGTGAAAACAAAGCCTCAATGAATAAAACGCACTAAGAATGTTTTTATGTTCAAGTTCCACTGTTTGTCAGGTAATCAGTAAAAGAAAATGCCTAGAGTATTACAGCACCCACTCAATGTGCATGCATATCATTGTATCCATCCATTAGTAAAGCTGGGGGTGATGAGGAATGACTAGCTGTAGGAACTCCTGAAATAGATAACCATATAAGCGGGAATAATTGTAAGATTCAATTTTTGCATCTATTTTGGGCTGTTTTGAGACCTTTTGTACTTTAACGTGCATAAAGTACCACAGATTCCAAATGTTATTTTGTTTCTAAAGGGAAGAGTGTTCAAAAGATTCTTGGTTTCCAAGGTGAATACTGTACTTAAAGGCTAATCCTATGAGCATCATAATGGAACATGGAGAGTTCTGTAAAGCTATGTATGTTATTGACTGATTCTCATACTGAAGAAATGCATATTTCTGGAAACAGCTTATGGAGATTAAGCAGCTCAAGGTGCTCTATCAAGATGAGTCCTACTTTCTTAGAAAAGCTAACCGGAGATTAAAATCAAATAAAACTATGATTTTGTTCATGCTGTTGATCTAGTATGCATTACTGACTTTACCTCTGCTGTCTGTAAGACTGTGATGTCTTGTCTTCTCCTTTCTTAAAATGAATTCAACCTTTTTTACAAAACAAAAACCTCTGGGCTTTATTATTTGCAGATTAAAAGGGAGTTGTTAATTGCTGATTAAAAGGGAATTGTCTGTCACTTCTGTAAACAGAGAGCTACTATGGAAATTCACCATTTTAACGTTTAGAAGACTTCTGTTTTTGTGATTAAATGTGCTTATGATTTGGATACAAACTTTTTTTTTAATGACACTATTCTGTACATTAAAAATTCTCCCTAACTTTCTACTTTAAACCAACCAATATATTTATAGATTCATATCTTAACTTTCATTTTGCTAGGGTAAATGAGCTAAGTGCTTTTCAATTCCTCTCATAAGACTGGATTTCTCCTCTTTAGATGATGATTAATCTTCCTTGCACATAGTTGGTTGGATCATCTACGGAAGTCCACATGAGACTGTGTACAGTGGCATTAAAAGTGGAATAACGTTACCTGACAAATTACGGTTATATTTTATTGGTTATCCAGAGCTGTCTAGTAGGCTTAAACTTTTCACCTTATTCCTTCTATATACAATTTATAAGGTTGAACTATATAACTGACATCCTTTTTAGTCCATGGATGAAAAACCTTGGACATACCATAAAATGTGATCCTATGCTTTTGCCCATTATCAGATGCTTTAGTGAAGACAGATTAAATGACAGACTTCATACACAAGAGAAAAGCAACTCCTGTTTTCCAGGTGAAGCTACTTAGGATCTGATAGAGAATAAAAGGATAGACTGAAGTAAGAGAGTAGAATGGTCTCCTTTCTTGGCAGCAAAGGGCCATGATCCTTTTATGGATTTCCAGACTATGGGTTTCTCACAGCCCAGTTGTTTCACCATCAAATTATCCTTGCCACCTATGTTTGTGATTAACAGACTCAAAGAGGTAATTTTTAGTTAAAAACAGTTTTATCTCTCCACAGGTCTGTCCTGTTTCTTCCAGTGTGAACAGCTCTCCACAGCGTGTTTTTTTCCCTTGGTTTCATGATATAAAGACCATCTCATTACAATGTTGAAAGCTGTGAATGACTGACAAAAAAATTAGGCTTCTTTTATTTTGTTACAGAGTTGCTACATTTTAATGCAATTGCTTTCTGTTCCCCTAGAGAGTTTAGTTTTAAGGTTTGTACTTAAATAGAAAAAAGTCAACTTTATCTTTTATTCCATCTACTCTTTGGATTCATTTGTCACATCTTCTCCTTTTCCTGCTTTGTATCCATCTCAGACTGATTTATTCTTCTTTTGTTTCTCTTCTTGGTCAGTGTATGTATTTAGAAGAGGCATACGCAGCTCACATATTGGCAGTTATCTAATACTCATGGGACCTTACAGTATTAACAAGGATAAATTAGGACCAGGAGTCCATTGTGGATTTGCTGATATCAGCTGAATTAACTTTATTAAGATGTGAGGAGAGGTGCAATAATATTAAACATTTCAATAAGCTATAGAGCTGTTTGGCAAGGTAGAAACATTTTGCTTGATGAGAGAAGTGTTTTCCTGTCAGCTGTGGCCAGAAGAGCTAAGAAAGTGCTCTGTATGAGCACCATCCTTGCTCTGTGGCCATCTGGCCATGTATGCGACTGAGAATGAATGATCACATAAGAAAGGCAGAGAAAAGAGGTGACAGGGAGGATAGGGATTTTCACCATATCTATGGGTTTTTTTTTTTTTTTGTTTTGTTTTGGTTTGGTTTTTTTTGTCTCTCCACCTACTAAGTTGCAGAGTGAATTTCTCCACTGAGACTGCCAGCAAAGCCATTATTCCACTCGTTGGTCAATATATGTTCATTTTCTGCTGACTGCTTTGGGACTCGATGCATTGTATACTGATCTTTTTCTCAGGTTCATTTTTTTCCAGGGGGAGTTATGTGTAATCCCCAGTTCATGTATGTCCTGAAAACATCTTGATTAAACCGTTTCAAACCACTGAAATAATAATTCATCTATGTGGAAACTCGAGTAAATAGGAGTGATAGTCTTGCCTCTTTCCTATGTGAAACTGCTGTACTCTTTATTGTTGTTGTTACGGTTTGTGTGTTAACTCTTGCTTTGTTTTTGTTTCTCTGGTAACTTCAATTTTCTTGCTTATTTTTGAATTTATTAAAGGAGCTCAGATTTATGTAATGACCCTCTTAAGGCAGCTTCTGTTCATAGATGAAGCTTGGAAGAGAAGGAGAAGGGAAAGTAAACCAATAGGGAAAAACAAGCTTCTCTTCTTGTTTAAGCTGATCTGCAGCCTACAGGGATGTTGTATTGCTGGGGGGGGGGGGGGGGGGAAATAAAACAAAGAAAAAGAGAAAAAGAAATGATTATAAAAAAAAATCTTGAATCTTTTTAAAAAAATTTCTCTGGGGTACTTGGTGATATCTTTGGTACTGTCTCTGCCTTGGTTGACCTATAACTATGAGAAATGTCTTTTAATTGAAACAAGTTTCTGAAGGATGGCAAATGACCTGAAGTGGTGTTTAAAAGATATGCCCTGATACGACACTCTGAACTGCACGTTATGAAATAAGTATAACCATCCTGAGCAGAGGTAGAAGCACATGGAACCTTTCTGTATGATAGTGCTTGCAAAAGAAGGGCTCCGAGAGGAGGTAAGATATAATGACTATATCCAGTTAGGTAAGATTTCTTTTGGGTCACAAGCTTAGCAGAAAACTGAGTTTTAGACTTGTGATTGCTTCACACATACACTTTTTAGCCAACATGGATTGATTTTAGTATGAAGCAAAAAGAACTAAATCAGTAAACCTGTAAATGACAATGAGAAGGAAAAAACATTTCTGTAAAAATCCAAGTTCCAAGGTTTTCAGTTTGCCTTTTCTTTTTCTTTCGATTCCAGTCATACCTCAGTAGTAATGGTAGCATGATTTCTTTTGACTTTCTCAGAGACTGCAGAACATGTTACAACGTGTCTTTAATTCTGAGCACATTGTGCTCTAAGAGAGGGATAATACAATACTTTTTACAATATTATCCTGCTGCCAGGTTGAAATTCTATTTACCAGACATTGTTAAAAAATAATAGCAATTATCATAACCTCAGGATAATTTGATTGTAAGATGTTACTTATTTAAATATTGTTTATCCACATACATATATTTATGATAATAGGATAATAATCTTACATGAATTAGCCGTGGAGCTAGATTTTTAGATGTTTATAAATTCTAAGCATATACAAATAAATTCTGTGACTTAGATTGTTCCATTGCTAATGAATAAATATGAAGCTTATTTTTTAAGCCATTTAAATATAAAATCTTTCTGGTTTAGCCACCTTTATTTTGATACATTTAAATATTGTCTTGATGAATGAATTAATTTGAATTTATCAATGTGGAAAATAGTTTTTTGTTTCTCCATATATAAATAATAATCATGATATGTCTTTTTCATTGTGCCTAGAAGTTGTTTTCCCTTCCTGTGGTAAGGGGATTCATCTATATTGCCTTTTCCTGAGAGAGTAGCATCTATCACAGAGTATACGAGGATGACTTAGGTCCAGATATAAATCTGTCCTGAAATCCAGTAATAACTCACATCAGCTATTTCACTGTAAGCCCAAGTGTGGACATACATATTTCAGAATAAGTGTCATATTTTGATTTAGTTTAAGTCAAGTAAAAATGACTTAAATCAATGGCTTAAAAATGAGTTAAATCAACATAATGCAATGTTAAAATGACATAGAATGTACACACGGAGACTTGAATTGAAACAACATTAATCTATACATTGCAATTTCATGCAAACTTTATATGTAAAATGTCCTTTTAAAACCTGGTAACAAGTAAGAAGCTATGCCGCTGCGCTCTCCTGTTTCCCCGTCTGTTTGAAACCCCAGCATCTCAAGCTGTTCCTGTTACAGTGAAGAGTAAGAGGGACAGACTTGAAGGTGATAGGAGAAGTTTGAGCCTGGGAGAGAGCACCCTGAAGGAGCTGGTGGTGTGCCTCCCCGTTTACCTGGGCCATGTGGTTTCCCCAGCGAGGATGAGGGGGAGGCTCTCCTGCTGCTGTTGTCTTTCAAATCAGATGTGCAAATACATCCCTGGCAAACTGGATATTCCCATAATTAAATATAGCAGTTTTGACTTACAGCAAATGTAATCTTTTACACTACTGTAAGGCAGGTATAAAACGCACCTGTTCTGGTTTGGTTGCTACGTACGCTTCTATGGCATTCATTCTGCACTGGTATTAATGACGCCATCAGATGCCAGACACAGAGAATGAACTGAAAAAGGATGGCTCATAGCGGTCAGCTACCGTTATCTTGCCATTTACTTTGTATTTTGTTAGGAATGTAGGGATAGCTAAGATTCTGCACAGAAGAAATACATAGTTGAAAACTGTCAGAGGAAAGTGAAATTAGTGTTCAGAATGGAGATCTACTTAAAAAAAAATAAATAAATCCAGGCAGTTTAAAGTAATGGCAGAATAAGAAAGTATATTTGAAGAAATAATTAAAGCTTGGGCTGTTTCCTGTGCTATGACAAAAAAAACTTCTATCAACCTTTATTTAATGTATTTAATTAATTTAATCACTTCTACATGGCTGTAAACTACATCTATAAAAGCTACATAGTGGGTTAAGCATGCAAGGTATTTCTTGGTGTGAGGGCATGAGTGTCATGTTGAAGTTTCTGAAATTCCTTCCCTTCTCTTTTGTATTCTTGTCCCTATAAGGATCAGAAAGAAAAATTCCTATTTTTAAAGAGATTTTAAAAAAACCCTTCTTGTTGAGAACTGACTAAATTTACTTGAGTGAAGGTACTGGAAGTCCTTGTTAATATTAGTGTGGGAAACAAGTTTTAATCTTTCCACTCCTTGTATAAGTAAGAGAAATATGTGCATATTTTGTGCCACGTTCTCTAACTCTGTGCCAACAAGCTGTATGATTTATTCGCTTAATAAGAACAATGGAGTAATTTCCATAAAAATCCTAAGTTGCCTAAATACAGGCAACTCTCCTACAATGTGGTATTTTGACCTAATCTATTTAGAAGCCTAATATCTTTTAAAAATGCTGTAAATAACCCTTATATATAAAAAAAGCATGTCCTACACAAGAGGCTGAAAATTTATTACTTAGGATTTCTGAGTAACTACAGAAGTTGGCAGAATACATTTTCCTTAATGGGTGTGCACATAGGCATAACACCACAGAAGGGGAAGGGAAACTCAAATAATTCAATCCCAACCACTACTTATCAAAGAATAATGAAATGTTTTTTTTCTAATTTGTCCATAAAAATTTGTGATATTAAATAATCTGGCTATATTATTTCTGTGATGGATGATTGGGAGTATGAAAATAAGGTATTACGTGATTTTTCATTTAAGTACAAAATGGAGATAGAGTGTTTGCCCTTACTCAGTCATATAGTCTGTAGAGATAGTGGAAAGATGAGTTTATCAGATTCTTATGGAGATAAAACATTTATAAAGCAGAAAATAGAAGATAATGGCAGATGTCATCTTGTCAATCTGCCAGAAAGCAGAACCCAATCAGAATCTGAAATTAAAGGGTGAAAAAATGAATTGAAACTTTTGACAAACCAGCAGGCTGTTGATATACAGTAGAACGTGGTAGGTGTTATTACAAGTAAATAATGTGCTGCTGATGGGCAGAAGACCACTCTTTCCTTCAGTAGTCATTGCATTGCAGCAGCGTGATCAGGAAACGCGATTCTGTAAAGATAGTGAGAGCAGGAGAAACAAACCAGCTGAATGCTCCCTCTGATAGCACTTCCTCAACATATTACGGATGCCTTTGAAAGCTGGCTTCAGGGAATTCAGTCTAGCGAGCTCAACATTCAATTACATTTTTTCTGTGTATATCAAAATATGTACTGCTTTGAAAATTAATAGGGCACCTCAGTCGTGCTGGATTTAATGTTTGATCTTGAGGCTGAAGGCATTCATAAAGGAATCAGGAAGCAGGAGAAGGGAGGGATAAAAACTCAGAATGACCACATCTTTTCATAGTAAAAATGTTTCTTCTTTGACAATTAAACTGGAGAAAGGGGTTCGAATGCCATTTCCTTTCAAGGCAGGACAGTTCCTTCCCTGTTCCAAAATAGGGAAGGTGCATGATTCCTACTAGGCTCATAGAAATTGTTCTTTGTGGAGCTTCAGCTTAAGTGACTAGCAACTATTATTTTACAGTTTAAAGTATTTTCTAATACTGTGTGTAGTTTGTATTTCACTCCTTCTCTGAAGTAAGATACCAATTTCTTACAGAGGTAAAAATTTATAATAAAGCAAAAACCTTATCTTTTTTTTTTTCTTTTGGTAGCATGTGTAGATGTAGCCAGGTAGCTGGAGGTACAATGACACAGATGTTCATTAGTAGATTTAAAGTGTTCTTTTGCTTGTAATATTAGGTTTTATTAATGTAGAGTCCCAGCTCCTGAGACCAATGGGAAACTTTGGAGCAAGGAAGACCTACTTGCAATAAGGGAGATCAGCTTAGCGAATATTTAAACAAATATGACATGGGACTTGATGGGATGCACCCATGATCTAGCTGATGTCATTGCGAGACTACTCTCGATTATTTTCAAAATGTTGTGGTGGGATCCAAAGGTCATGATCAGTGGCACAAAGTCCAGCTGGATACCAGTCAGTAGTGGTGTACCCAGGGGTTGATAGTGGGGGCAGTATTGTTTAATATCTTCCTTAATAACCTGGATGATGGGAGTGAGCACCTTAGGCAAGCTTGCAGATGATACAAAACTGGAAGGATATGAAATTGTTTGATACCTCAGGTGGTTATGTTGCCATTTACAGAGATTTTGACATGCTGGAGAAATGGGCTGACAGGAATCTCATGAAGTTCAGAGGGGGAAGTGCAAAATCATGCCCCTGGGGAGCAGTAACGCAATGCACCAGTACAGGCTCAGGGCCAACTGTCCAGAATACAACTCTGCAGGGAAGGCCTTGGGGGTCCTGGTAGGCAACAAACTGATCGTGAGCCACAAAGCACACTTGTAGCAAAGAAGGCCAGCAACCTCCTGGACTGTATTACGAAGAGGGTTGCCAGCAGGTGATCCTTCCCCTCTACTCAGCACTGGTGAAGCCACACCTGGAATGCTAGGTCCAAGTCTGGGTTTCCCAGCACAAGAGGGACACAAACATACTGGAGCAAGTCCAACAAAGCACCATAAAGATAATTAAGGGCTTGGAGCATCTGTCATATTACAGGGTGAGAGAACTGGAACTGTTTACCCTGAAGAGAAGGTTTAGGGGGGATCTTCTCAATGTGTATAAATACCTGCTTAGGGGGAGTAAAGAAGGCAGGGACAGATTCTTATTACTGGTGTCCAGTAAAGGGCAAGAGGCAACAGGCATGAATTGAAATACTGGAAATTCCATTTAAACTTAAGAAGAAAGTGTTTTTCACTGTGACTTTGTCGCACAGGTTGCCCAGAGATGTTGTGGAGTCTCTAGCCTTTGAGAAAGATTCAAAACATGACTGGACATGGCCCTGGGCAACCTGCTCAAGGTGACCTTGATTGAGCAGGGCGTTGGACCAGATGGCTTGAGGACGTCCCTTCCAACCTCAGTGATTCTATAATTCTGTGATTCCTAAATATAAAATGAAAATTATTTAGCAACTTGTCATATATATTATTGTATTTACACCCCAGATGATTCCTTAGTTGTTGTTATATTACTTAACTGTAAAAAGATTACTGTTGATATTATTATGTTACAGATTGTACAAACAGTTCTGTCTGCTGTTTATATAGAAAAAGATAAATTTAAATCAGTGATATGATGAATTGCTATTTTACAAAGTGAAAAGAGAGGCTGAAATATTTGTATGCTCAATGCTTTTCTGTGTGTAATGCCTATGATAACCCTTTGTGACCCTGTTAAATGTGTGGCTGAATTAGGAACTGAACCTCAGTATTCTGAGTCCCTGTCTTATCTGTAACCATTACATCATCCTTCCTCTGAATTTTGTCTGAAAGCAGAACAGGAACTTAATGATGACTGTTTGGTGGTTACCGCTATATACGGTGTATGTGTATATGTGAATTCTCTGCTCTTGCTGAAGTATCTTGACTAACTTTCAGGTGTTGTTGTATTGATAAATCTAGATTATTAAGTGCTAACTAGGTTTTTGATATATTTAAAATGGAACTGTCCAGATAGGATGAATTAAGAAAGATTTTCCTTTAAGCAATACCTTGACACTGTTAATGCTAAGTGGCAGTGATTTCTGTAGATATAGAATAATATGCAATATCTCTGTGTAAAGAGGGAAAGTATGTGATCTGGTTTGGAGACTGGGATCCCATCTGATCCATTTCTGTACAGCTGCCAAAGGTAATTCATAATATCCTTGTGAGAGATAAAATACTGATGTCAGATAAAATATTTGAAGTCCATTTAAAATTTAGTAAAGCATTACCGCAAGATGCGATGTTCCCTTTTGACAAACTGGCTCTCATAATTCTAGTACTAGCATGAGGACAAATTCTGATCTCTGTGGAGCACAGGAATAAATTTCTACAAAGTTGTTCTTGGAAAAATCTTTCGTTCAGAGCAGCAGTAAAAACTCTTAGATACCCGTATATAATTGTGAGTTAAACTGTGCTGTTATCTGTGACTGTGGATATGGCTGATGCATTTTTGTCTCTTATATCTCGTCTCCTGATTTTTCTTGTTTGTTATGGAAGATGAATAATATGTCAGTGGTGTAGGTTTATGTATAAGGAGGATTTTTCCCACTTTATGGTATAGCTATTTTTAAAATTGGAATTCGGTTTTCCGTATTTTATATTAATATAATTTTCTATAAAATTATATATGTGTTTCTACTTTAATTTTATATTCTATAAATTTGATGGGGTATATATTTGCTTTTGATATCTGTGCCCAAGGAGAAATTGTTTCTGATAGTAAGAACCTGTTAGACTATTCCTGTAGTCTTCTATTCAGCAGTTAAGTTTTAAGTAATCATATATTATTTTTCAAGATCCTGGGGCTGTTTTTTTCTTCTATAGACAGAAATCAGCCAGCAGAGGACAGAATACAGCAAAACTATAATTTTATTCAAGTTAACTAGTTAATCCATTAAATCACACTAATTAATGAAAACAAATGATTTTTCTTCAGAATTCAAAAACACTGCAGAAAACATAATTCATGTGATCAAAAAATTCCTTATATTTCTGTGGTGATATTAACTAGATGGATCATATTCAGTTTTTCAGAAGGATTATATATAACTGATGAGATACGATATGCAATGTTTAATGATGGCAATTTTGTAATTCTTGAAATTTCGAAAGGAAAAACACAAATAGAATTTCAAATTAAGGTTAATATTAGTTACAAAGGAATACTACCAATTTTTTTCTCCTTAAGTTTTTCTTCAGACATTGCCTTCAAACATAGAAGAAGTGAGCCTCCTGTAATCCAGGTCACTTACTTACACAAATCATCCTTTCTATACAAGAGTTCTGGGGTATGGCATGGACTTGTCAGATACCATACATTTGTGTTGTATTGATTATTAGGGTTCATCAACCTATTTACTATCATATTTTTTACTTAATACAAATTTCATTGCCAGGTAGAAGTATTTGATATTGGGACAGTTCCATCTTGTGCAAAATTAACTTAGGTTTACACAGTACATGCCTGCCTTTGCATTTTCATGTTCTTCTGTAGAATAACATGAAATAGTTTCAGGTAAATGAAATCATTTTAATATAAGTACCATTAACAACAGTTTTATATATATACAAACACACTAGAAGCACAGTGATGAAAAGATTGCTCTATAGGAGAAGAAACAAACAAAAAAAAAGTTGTCCAGATCTACTGTTAATATCAATCAATTAATATCTATATATGTCATAGTGATACCTAAGTTTTAATTCAGGTCAGGAAGAAGCTGCATCGTGTTAATTCACAGGTGCCTGGCATAGCCGAATGTGCAGTTTCTGTCCAATGATACAAGCATAAATTCATTCATTAAAAAAAAACTCACAGACTCACTATTCTGTGGTGTCTCAGGAACAACTTCCATATTATTTATTATTATTAATATTAATTTTGGTATAAAGATAAGCAGAACAAATTATAATTTGTAGTCAAAACCAAAGAAGTTCTTTCATGTTCTACCTTTTTAATTTATATTTTTAGATATTCTGCTTAATAAATATTAAGTGCTTGGACTGTAGAGGTGCCTGCATTTCATTACTGAGTCATGAGATTTCTAAATATGGGTATTATAAAGCACATTATAATATGGTGTTCTGGCAGCATGAGAAACACTATACAATAAAATGTTATCTTTTCCCCCTCAATGCATGCAGGTTGCAAGAAAGAAGAAATGTTCAGTGGAGATTGTTAATATGGAAATATCCTAAGATACGACAAGCCATCTGAGAAAATAAGTGGACTAAATTTTGGCACGGAGGATAGTTAATCGTACCATGAATTGCTGAAGACAGGTAAACTAAAAATCACTTTCCTTTTCCACTCATTTTGTGCATCTTCTTAGGTCTGCTCTTTTATCCCCAAGTCGGTCTTGGCCACATCATCTATATTTTTTAATGTAATCACACAGAATTGTATAAGAAAAAAAGCTTTAAAGAGAATATTTGGTGGTGAGTTTCTAGGGCAGGTCTCAAACTGACTTTCACAGTGATAACTGTAGGCACTCCATTGGAAACAGAAGTAACTCACCAGGGATAGATTTTTTAGGACTCATCTATGTGAATATGTGCAGTTGTGTTGTTTGTGCTTACGGCATGGTCTGGATCTGAGTGGCAGTTTCATCATTAGTGAAGAAAGTATTTGGAAAGCTCTTTTACGGTTTCTTCCTCTATCTGGCTTTGACAGCTTCATACAGCAATTAAACGAAATCAAGGATGGTTGCTGTTGAGCAAGAGGGAGAAAACATTTAGTAATATACAAGGAATTTAAAAATGGCATGACCTTTTTGTTTTGATGTTGATGCCAGTAATATGTTCCTAGATATGGTATGTCAGGGTAGCAACAGCTCAGGCATCCCTGTAGCTTAGAGAGCATTGTAACTGTTTGTCAATATATTCTGTAAATTACTCAAAGTAGCAGGATCACAGCAAGTAACGTTACACATAGCCAGTGCAGTAGATTACGTTTTGTTCCTAACTTGATTATATTACCTCGCAAGCATAAGGATTATTCAAATTATTCAGAAAAAAATGAATGCAGATCTAAGGGGTGCAAGTATGGAGCTTTTTGTTAGAACATCAAAAAAAAAAAATGTTGACGCTAGCACAGTCTTTCATTTTATATTTATAAAGGAGAATCCTGAATCATGGGAGACATTTATAGTACAGAAGCTCTTTCAGTACAATGGGTCTGATTCTTCACTACTTTGATTCTTTATACATTCAGAGTTGTGAAAAGTGAACTCTGATTGCTACCAGAACGGGCATGTGTTGTACATTCACTTTGCAAAGAATTAAATGCAATTTTATGGTAGAGGAGAGTCAGCCCTAATGTTTTTTTTCCTTGCATTAGAGGGAGTCCTATGATTTTCTGAACCTCTTCCTACTTATGAGTTTGCTCATAAAAGCACTTATGAGTTTTGAGTGGGAAGAATTTTGAGTTGTGAGCTTCACAACCATCCAGGTCTAAACAAAAGCTCCCCAGATAAATAACAGACAACAAATGAAATAATGATGCTATTAGAACTTCTTTGTTTTTCAGTTATCACTCTTTCCTCAAAGAATAACAATCTGTATAAATCAAGGATATTTTTTCTTCTAAAGAATAATTTGTTTTCTTTTTGGTTTTTAAATGTATAGAAAGTCAGCTTACTGAAGGACAGTCTTTTATTCTGCCTTGTGGTATAACATTAATATGTTCTGTGATAAAGAATTAAAAAATAATGGGCAACAGTAAGCATCATGTATTTTGGACACTGCTGAGAGGTATTTTAAGAGTTTTTGGTGTGCTGGTGCAATAAAATTGGAGATTTTAGAGATGATGTTAAATAAATTTATATTGATTAATGTTAGCTTAGATGCAAATCAAAGAATGATAGAAAATCTAAATGATTTTCCAAATCTAAAAGAGAACATGGAATTTCTGATTTTATATTTGTTCCTTCCTGCTACTCCTCTTAGAAAAAAGAATTAAAGATGTCTCTGTAGCATAGATATTTTTCCTATTACTACCACTTTTCTTTGGGAAATCCTATCTCCAATCTGTTGACTATTTGTTAGGTAGAGTTCTGCTCATTTTTTTTATGTATGACCTACTGCTTCAGATGTGATTTGCGTTTTTTTTTGTATACTGTTTACTGACAGATAGTATTGGGGATTTTTTTTCTGATATATATATAACTCCTCAAATGTTATGTCCGAGTATAGATATAAAATTGACAGACATTTTCTATTTTAGACTTACATAAATATTTTTTAAAAAAATGTATTTTAGGATTGCTGTCTTATACTGCAGAAAAGAATTGTTCTGTAGGAATTAACATTAACATTCCATGAAATATATGGTTTTGAGATTGCTTGAGGAAACACAGATGGCATATGTGGTGTTTACAGCACCTAATTACCTATAGTATTATCTTCTGAAAAGATTGAGAAATTCACAGACTTGTCAGGAATGATGCAGTGATGTATTAGAACAGATCTTTTTTTTTTTTTTTTTTTTTCCCCAGCTCAAGTAGAGGGTTTGTAGGCTTTTCAGGATCCACCTACTATTAAGTTCTGAGGAGCTGTATGTGAAAACATACATTGGACAAAATTATAGCATTCAAAATACTGTACAATAAAATCTCTTACTATGGTGCTGTCATTCTTTTCATGGGCAGGTTAACTCTAATAATAGTGTTTAAAGAAGATTTATTGTAATAGAAATAAAAGTGCAAAAACTGTTCAGCTGAATTATCATACATTGGCAGGAGGAGTTTTTAACTGTATCCCTTCATTTTTAAAAACAAAAAAAATAACTTTTTCTTCTTTAGGTGGTTTAACTTGAGGGAATAGAAGTTTTAAAACTTGAGAATTTCATACCTTTTGAAAAGGAAGTGAGTTATAACTTTCCTGAAAAAAGCAAAATGTCGCTCCTTTCTGAAAGAGTTGGCCAATCTAAAAGGCTTTTTTTCGGTGGAGCAAATCTTTCCAAACATGTCTCAAAAGCCCTTAGACTGAGCTATATCTTTCTGTTCCCTCTCCTAAGAAGATAAAGTGATGTGCCCTAGGCATTTTGCTCCTACAGGTCAAATTTTTCATTGAATCTCAAAATCCGAACAACTAACCTTTCTCAAGAGAAGAGCAGGCTAATATTCCAAATAACCTTTGTTATCAACTCCCAACAGATGATATGTCAATACCTTTTATTTTCAAAATTTCATACCCTGCTTGGGTAGCTAATTGGATGTACTGAACCTGTGTCCTCTCAGACTTTGTCTGCATCAGCAAATTTTCCTTAGATTTTTTTTTCCCAAGTAGTCATATGAGGACCAATGTGCTGTGGGAAGAGATATTATACTTGCAGCTTCTGTAGACTTCAAGTACAAAACATCAGTTGAAAGCAATTAAACAATTCTTGAATTTCTCTTGAAATTTGCAATGTCTTAGAAACACCTGGAGGTGTGTGATTCAAGCAAGTAGAAGTACGTCCAGACCATAATATTTTACCCTGGTCCATCAGACATCAAAAATTATGGTTAAACTTTTCCCTATGGGTCCTCTTCCCATTCAGAGATGTAATTTGCCAGTGAATCTGTGTTCCTCAATATGTCTTGAAAAATCTTTAGTAAACTTGCCCTGTCTTTGAGTTGGAATGAAACAGGGAAATTTGGGTTAGAAGACATAGAAATTCTACTGATTTTTACATAATCTATGTGCAAAAGTCTATGGCTATGAGAATTTTGTCTACAAGATGACAGAAATGTCTCAATATGTACAAATATATTAGATTAAAGTATATCTCTAAATACTAACTAAAACAATTTTTCTGGAAGAAAGCACCTAGAGTGACAGAAATCATATAAACATCATTATTCTTCATCCGCCCTATTCTCTTCGTAGCCGTGACTCTATTTTTAAAGTGCTAAAACAGGAAATTTTCACAAGGAAAAATTTGAGCGTACAGTGAAAATCTGAGTACCTAATTGCATTAATTGAAATTAATGAAAATCATTTGTCTCATTTCCCACAGTAACTTTTGAAATATTTAGCATAAATCTGTCAGTGCTGTGTCTTCACTGAAATACAGGAAGTTTAAGGACAGTTCTATTTCTGATTCAAGGGGTGGATTTGATCGTCTTGCTGTCTAAGAAAACAACTGTATGTCTCACATGGCTATTTCTCTTCTCCCTTTCCCCTGCCACCACAAGTACAGTTTCCGTGTAAAGCTACATCGTTATGTTGCTGATCAAATGTACTGAAAATTTCCTACAGTTTCAACTCCCCGTGGACAGATATAGATTGAATTGACACTGTTATTATGGAAGAACATTTTCAAGTTTGCATATGCCAGGAAAAAAAAAAAAAAAAGTAACATTGCTTGAGAAAATGATCAGTACTGCTAAAGCCAGTTACTGAGTGTACTGATATAAGAACTTTTACAACTCTTAATAATACTCCTGTTCTTTCATTTACAACTCTCACCACTTGTTGGAAAAAAAAATGTTAGCCTTATGATAAAGTGTAGATGTGTTACCCAGCCCCATTTGAAGTATCAAGTAGCAAAACAATTTCATTAGTACAGTTTCTCTTATCTGTATGCCTATGGATTACTTTTGCATTTTGGATCCTCTAGAAATCACTTGAAATGGATAATTTATTTTTTTAATAAATTCTCTTTTCTCTATAAAACTTCATATTGCCAGCTCTGCAAAACTATAAGGTATCAAAACTTACAGATTTAGGAGTGAATATTTCCCACATCATGGCCGAGAAGGTTAAAATTACTAAAATAAAATAAACAATATGAATCTCCACAGTGGCTTAGAAGACAAAAGTAGAGACTATGAAGATGAATTAGTGAGCAAAGCGCAGGTGAGGAGAGAGGATCAAAGGTTCATGGCAAGTGTGTTGCTATAGTAACATTTCACAAAATAGTAAATAGTATAATGATTAGTTGCAGGTCTAGAAAGGTCTTTTAAAGATACTATTTTTAACTGTCTTGGTTCACATATTTGGCCTAACATGCATGGTTTAGTGAAAAGTAAGCACTCTTAACTTACTGATACCAGTAAGTCTCTGTATTTTATCTATGTAAATGCACACTGAATTCTGTGATAGAAGTCTGCATTGACCAGAAAAAAGCTAGGAATCACTACAGAAACAAATGGTAGATAATTCTCAGTGAACACTAGAAGTTTGCGAGGAATTGTTCAGGCTGTATTTGAGAACCTCCAAGCAAGGCTGACATATGGCTGGTGATATCCTGTAGGGAAATGTACAGTGCAGGAAGGTAATAATAATCCTTTGTAGAAAATAAAGGTCACAAGTGATAGCAAATGCCAAGAAACCATCAGGGATTTTTTTTTTTTTAGAGCCTATTGGGTCAGTAAAACCTCAGTAGGCTCATCCATTTCTTTAACTGCAAAAACGGATTCTGTCTGGACCAGGGAATATAAGGTCTTGAGAGTAAAGTGGAAAAAAAACCTTTTTCTTAGTGTGAGCCAATGATTTGTTCTTCTAGGAAGATATTTTAGTTTAGGGAGGTTATGATTTTGAGCCACTTACCTAATTTCCAGCAAACTCAAAGTCATCAGAAGCTAAAGCACTCAGAATTTCAAGAATTAACTTCTGTATGTATAGTGCTGTAATAAACAAAATATATTTCTGTAGAAGTATGTTTTCAATGACCATATATTTAACAACATTCTGTGTTAAGAAATGATTGTTAAAACTATGCAGTAATTAGAAACTTACCTTTTTCCTTCTTTATTTTATTATTCTTTCCATATAGAGAATTATGAAAATTACTTCCATCTCTTTAGAAAAGATAGTGGTGTTCACTCCAGGTTCTGACTGATGGATGTTCAAATGGCAAAACTTATCTTTATTCACAAGCTATCTCTAAGTGTAGCTGGCATGCTCTGTGCTTTTGGGAGTATCTTCAGAAGGTAGAAATGGAAATAAAGTCATGGTGTTGATTCAGTCAGATAAGTGTTAAGACATGTAGGCAGAAGAAAGCACAGAAGAAGTTAGCACAACCATTAACTATTCTGTGCATGGATAAACAATTTTTCAGTGCCCAGTTTTGCCAATCTAATGCTTTATATTCCTATTTATTTACTTATTTTCCTCTCATAATTGATTTTGGAAATATATTTATTAATTGATGTGTAGCCTATATATTTATATAGAAATATGTGAATGCTGCTCTACATGTTTGTGAGTATGTGAGAAGTTCCACTAGAATCAGAAAATTGTCATTGTTAGCATTAAAAAATTGTTATGATGAAATATTTTTTCAGTCAGATATCTATTTTTGAATGATGAATTAAATTAATCAATTTATTTACAAATTTACAACTTTTTAATACTCTTCCCCAAGGACCTTCCACTTCACTTTTGAGCAGAAATTTCCTCTTTTTTTGAAAATATGTCCTGATACAATACATGATTGTGTTCTCTTCATGTTGTGAACTGGTAAAGTCTCTGCCTATGGCCTTTCCTATAATTTATTCAGCTATCACTTTTGTCCAGGCTCACAATAGTGTTTGTTTGTCTTGATAAATTCAAAAAAAAATTTTTTTTTGAAAAATGCATGAGAGAATAACGCTGGCAAATTATTTGATTTTGCATGCTGACCTCTATTTTGAACATGGTGCCTTATTTTTTCCATGGTGCCTACAATCCTTTTTTGCTGTGTGCGAACTGCTGGTGTACTCAGTTAGTAACGTCCCATTCTTTGCCTGCCATATTGCTATGTACCTGTTCCTCAGCATTTGCAATCTGGTTCATGTATATTTGTAAAAAGCTAGCATGATGCTGCCCTAGTCTGTACCCTGCACTAAGGAAGCAATTTGTTACCAGGGCCATCATCAATATTAGTATCACTATTATTATTCATTGCTGAGGATGGAGTACTTTGTACTTGCAATTTTCACATAAACTGTGCAGACTGCCTTAATTTGGGAAATGTGATGGTACCGTGACAGGTTATTTTATTAATGCTTCCATTTAGAGTTCAAAATAGAATCTTCAAAAGTTCATGGATAGTCCAGTATAGCTCTCCAACCCATTCAGACCAGGCTTTTGGATCAGGTTTAGCAAGATCCACCAAGCACTTTTTCTTAGCCTTGCCCTGCAGGAAGCACCTCGCTGGCTCCCGCTGTTCGGGGTTAGCTGTGAACTATACGACAGCTACAAAGCTGTGAGCTGTGCGAGTCTGCTGCAGTTTCCCTCTCCCTAAGAAACGAGAAGACCAGTACAACACAAGAAACAAGGTGTAGACAGTTTGAACAGATTTACCTTGAAACTTTGCACATTCTGAGTAAAGATTTAGCCTTGCCTGCCTTTACTTACCATGACCAGATAAATAAAGGATGACATTTGAAGAAGAACAAGGTTAGACAGTGAATTATCTTTAACTATTTGCTATAAAATTGTGCTTTTAATGTGTCATTATGGAAATCAGCGAATGTGAAACTTAGATTCAGACTTTTAGTGGACAAGTAATTGAATAACAAGGACATAAAATAAATTACTGAAGTAAATTCAAGCAGTTATAATTTTTTTGTAAATTTACCGAACTCTAAATTTACAGAAATATTTCAATTATGCACTAATCTATTTGATTATCTTCCATTTTTTCTGCTGTAAAATTTTAATACATTAATCTTTTCATGTTTAAACAATCTGTCACCAAATTACTTGTGAAATCCTGAAAATGTCATTTTTTCTCATTCTGCTATCAAAATGCAGTCTTGTATTATAGTTTAGTATTACTGTTAATCTAGTTCCTCCTTTTGCTTGGCAAATGAGTGTTACTTTTAGTTCGGTATAGTTAGTGTTCCATATCAGCAATAGTTGATGGCATTAGATGAATGTATAAGTCTTTAGAAGCTTCATTAATAGGAAATTCTCAGATGCTTGTAGCCTTAGCCCTATAGATTTGGGTCATAGGAAGTTTAGCTTTATATACAGGTTTGTAAAAATAAATGGGAAGGTAAAATCATAGTAAACATTATGTTTTTCTGGAGAGCTGCCAGTGCTACTGGGAAGATCACTCATGAGATCATTCCAGCAATTGTACGAAGCTGTAGATCTAGCAAAGTGCATATTTTATATAACTAAAAAAAAAAAAAAAAAAAGCAGTATAGCAAGGGGGAGAGAAGAATGTGTCAAGTCATCTTAAAGTCATCTTCAAGTCATCATCAAAACCTTACACTGACTATGAAGCTGAGTGGGCATTTACCTTAAGTGAAGCGAAGCCTGCTTCACACATGTACTAAGCCCAGCCACCGCCTTGCCCAGGAAAGGCCAGCATAATCTCTGTTATAACTTATTACCTCGTGGATCTTGAGGGATCAAGAACAAAAAAGCTTTTTATTTTGTATGACCTACTGTTATAAAAGGACTCTCTTTATTCACAGTATTTGCAGAACATTAATAATGTGACAGGTACTTTGCACAGCAAAGGTACTTTGCACAGCAGCATGAATGCAATATTGAGAAACTTACAGTATAGCTAGCAAGTGGTCACAGGAAGGATGTAATATAGCCAAGGGATTGTCGTGAAAAAGAATGAAAAAATAGTATACTTTGCTGTATCTGTATTTTTATGGGAAGAGGGAGAATGGCTTCTGAATTGTTAATTTTCACAAGATTTTACCTTGAGGTTATGCCCAATCAAACCAACTCTGCAGACTGCAGGGAATACTCTTCTGGCATCCCGTCCTTTGTTGCTTAGCCATGTTAATCCATGAAATGTATGAGACTGGGGTGGGACAGGAAGGTGATCCTTTGATTACTCTTATACTGTTGCACTGATTTCTTAAAGGTTTTTGAGGCTTGTGAAAACATAGTCAGCTTGAGCAAAACTGAGAAAAGTAGGAAAAAAAATACAGAATAAGATTTTACTGGAGGCATTTTAGTTCATTCCTGAAAGCGAGTTTGTTGAACTAGCAGCATACTTCCTTGCAGCGGAGCTTCACTTCAGGAATTACTCAGGCAAATTAGACAAGCAAGCATCTTCCTGCATTTCTCCAGGTAGAGCCAAGTCAGTATTATTTTTATTAGCATTTTAGTGCTTTGAGGAATTGCCCGTTCATTGAATTAGAATGCCTTCAATTATTGAGCATCCTGTGAGGCAAGGAAGCAAGAACCACTCTGAAATTGAGGGTAGTTACTTGGGGGCTGTGTGTGTGTGTAACAGTATACTAACGCTAAGACTGCCTTTCAGAGTAACAGGCAGGATAGCTATCTGTCAGCTTTTAACTTGCATGTTCTTGGGCATTAGGAATGTAAACATTGAGAGACGTATATTAAGGATTGGCTTTATGGAACTTGTCGATTTAGCTTAATAAAGAACTATCTGAATGTTGTTATATTCTTACAAGTCCCATGGAGGAAAGATTTAAGACCATTATGCTTTCCTACAACCACATTTTTTTATCTTTGTTTCAAAAATGGAAGTTAGATCTCCTATCCAGGACAAGCTTAGTCAAGTTTCATTGATTTTTTAATGCAATTTATTCACAAAGAAGGATTGTTAGAATAGTTGGGGGATTATTATACTCTTAAAAAAAAAAAAAAAAAAAGAAAATCCAAAGCATAAAAGGAAAAGAACAAAGCTGTGGAAGGTTTGTCATGGTGCAGACTACAGCAATGGCCTCTAGGTGTTGTGCTGTCAAAGTGGATCCAGTGTAAGGAAGGGGAGACAAGTATAGCATCTTGTCTGGGGCTGATCAGTCGGAGTGTGTTATTTTGCCCAAGGTGTCTTCAATCCTATTCCCATTTCTGTCCAGAGAGAGTTTAGAAAGTTTCTTCCTCCTAGCCACAACCTGCTGTGCTGATGTAAAATACTTTTGACTTATTGTTGCTGTGTGCAGTTACGGAAATTAATTGTGGTACTTAAAAATCCTATGTTCTGCACATGAGCAAAGGTCTGTTTCTTGCTTCTCCAAAGCTACTTCATAGAAAGAAGGAAGGATGACCAGCTTTGAGGGGGGAAATTGGTTTAACGCACCTGACCTACAAAAAGTTTGCATTGCATTAAAATTTTCACTTATATTACCGGTATTTTTGTAACATTTTGAAGATTGTAGAGGATAAGACTTTATAACACTTTTTTTTCTACTTTTATCCTCCCTTTACCTTCAGAGTGAAGAAGGATCTACCTGCAAATTCAGCAGTATTGCTGGTGCAATTTGCCATTGTTTTGTGTTACCACAAAACAAATGCTTTGGAAAGGTCACTTGATCTATAGCAGGGATCACAAGCTTTCTATTCCTATGATGTACATACCAAAATCTTTGTGTGGTCAACAGCTCCAAGGCATACATTTTGCCTTGGGGGGGGGGGGCAGTAGGAGGAGGGGAAGTAGTTTGTAGGTGATGGGCAATAACAACTTCTAGGTGTTCTCAGCTCCATGCTAGGTGATGTGGCTAAGCTGAGAAGTACGAGTGGGCTCCCGAGTGCCTCTGTGGTGTTAGCTTCTCAGCTCCTTCCATAGAGATGTATGTTCCTCAGCAGCACCCATGCCACGGTAGCTCTGCTGCCTGGGCTCTCTGTGGACAGGAAATGGGTTGAATGGCCCATTAGAGAGGGATCTGCTCTTGCCACATAAGCATAAAACCTGCCTAGGTGTATAGTTCAGGGCAGCTGTTTAACTTTTAAAAAGCTAAAATTAGATTAAATGAATCCTACTGCAGGTGATCCAAGCAAAATTCAATGGTTACTTCCAGCCTTGGTTTGCCTAGTGAAAACCTTCCTGTTGTCTGCTCTGATGGCAAGGGACTGAATATTTGGCATAGCCAAACTTTGTAGTAAACCACAAATATCTTTTAAGGAATGTTTTTGAAAACAAGAGGTGATGCTTATGAAAATTAGCACCACTTTCCTGAAGTCAGTCGAAAAGCACAGATTTAAGCCTACTGAGAATTTACTCTCTACATTTTAAAAACTAATTTTTTTGGTGATCAAAAATGTTGGCTTGACCACAGGTTCATTGCACAGATAGGATTGACATCAAAATTCCCAGGACACTTTCCCTTCAGCAAATGCATTGCAGGCCTGTTCTGGTCTTACTGTGCCCATTTAATCATTAAGTTTTGCTATTATTGCCAAGGATGGTGCCGGTTTTAATTTGAGTTTTGATGGTGATTTTTCTGAATATCAGTCTGCTATGAACTGTGCTGAGATCCACCAAACTCATTTCAATTAACAAGTGAGAACATCCCCCTCTTTACTCCTCCACACACTGTTCTTAATATAGGGATTGTATTCACATCAAAGCTGTCAGAAGATTTCTGTGATCTCATTAGCTATACTTATTTCTACCTACAGAATAAATGAGTCATCAAGTGAAACAGCACTAAAGACCAACTGGTAAGGCTCACATGCCTATATGTTTATTTGTGCTTAGAATAGATATCTGTTCTCAAGCCTGTAGACTCAAGTTGTTAAAATTGCTAGCTTTGCAGACTCAAAAAGGGTTAAGTCATTTCTGGGATGAATTTTCTGAAGTCTTTAACATGGAAACACAATTGTTAAATGCTTTAACAAGTAGTTTTATGATTTCATATAGAATGTGAAGAGAAAACCTTTTTTCTACTTATAGTACAGTTAGGTAACTGAACTTCTGAAAATATACCTTGATATTTGTGTGTTGTTTTGCTTTGTTTTTCTTTATGTAGATAAAACACACAGTCATTTCATTTCATGTGCTGTGTGAGGTAAATTAGATAGATGGTACCCAAAAGAAATTAGCTGAGTTGATTCAGCCAATTTAAACACTTCTGAATATAAACATGTACCGTAGGGGAGTGAAATCAGAATAAATGTGAAAATGAGAAGAGATTGGAAACGGCTAGTATTAAACAAATAAGTGATCTAGGTGTACTGGTGGTGGATGGTAGCAGGGATAGGTTCTGCATAATGAAAAATTAACATGATTCTGAAGTCTGGCTGCTGTGTAGTCATGTTATTTGAAGATAATTTTAGAAGCTGTTGGAAGAGAGTCATCACTGGAAACCGAGATCTGTAACAACTGAAAGCCATTTCTACAGAATCTGGGAAATACAGACAGGGCGTGTGTGTGAGAGAGAGAGAGAGAAGGAGGGAGGGAGAGAGAGAGAGAGCACATGAGAGCAAGTTGTCAGGTACCTCTCTGAAAACTGAGGACTCTCATTCACTCTTCCTTGTTGAGTGGATGAGGGAGAGTCATAGATCTAGTAAAGATAAGGTGGTGAATTCAGAGAACTGGTTAATCTGCTATGGAATTCTTCTAATTCTTTATTTTCTCTCTTCGTAGCTAAGGGAAAGAGTTCTAGGGACTTGACAAATTGGATTTACTCTGCTGATAAGGAATACAAAGGGAAGGAAAGCATAAACCTCCAGATCCCCTCCTTCTCGTTCAGTGAAACGTGGATACCCAACCTGAAAGCATCCTCTGCACAGAGGAGCTGTATCCATCATTAGCACACACAGCTTCTGTGTGCCAGCTGCACTGAATTGATCTAGCAGAATAAGTGGATGTCCAACCAATAAGAAAAACCTTACGGCAAAGCACAGGCACACTTGTTTTCTGGAGTGCAGTAGCTGTGCTGTGATTGAGAGCAGTGCATATCAACTTTCAACTTCCCAGCAGTTCTTATTGCAATGATGGCCCTTCTGATCTTCAGTACCAAGTGGCAAGGGACTCTTGGCTAGGAGATAAGACAGCAGGAAGACAGAGGCTCCCAAGCTCACTCCCCTGCAGAGGGGCAGCCTATAACCTGATCCCACATGACCTCGGAGCGTCGGTGTTGTAGCAGTTAAGGCTCTCCTAAGCATTCACCAAAGAATCCCTTCCAGCACCTGGGGCTGTATGGTGTGAAGACGGTGGAATCAGCTAGTTAATTATACCTGAGTTAACGGGGAGGCTGTTGGCAATAACAATATTTCCCATCCTGGAAGGCTTCCAGAAAGGTGCTTCCAGTGCCATCCATTCCTGGGATCCCCCCAGTGCATCCATGGGGGCAGGGAGAGCCACTACCTCTGATCCCTTCAGGGCTGTTCATACATGTGGGAACACAGATTCGACTGCTTGTATGACATTTAGATAGAAGTACATGCCAAACGGAAGTCACTGATATGCCACTAATGCCATATATCACAGGGAGACTGTCATATAATTACTGGGTAAAAGAATTTAGAGACTTATTCCTCAAATAATTTATTTATCAAAAATTGTGAAAATTTTCCAATATAACATTCAGTGATTTTATTTTATTTTATTTTTCAATGCTAAATATGGTCAGCTTCCAGGGAAAGTGAGTTTGCATGTTATGTTCCAGTATAAACAGATGAGCTAATGGTTATGACAAAGGGTCATTGGTTCTGAAATCTGTCAGAAGGCGGCCCTTTTTGCTTGAGTTCCTATCTATGAACGGCAATAATGACTATCAGTATGTTTACATTTTGAGTTTCCAAAGATGAATTCTTTCCTGGAACAAGATATTTTATAGGAATACTTTTGGTTTTATTTTATTTTAGTTTAGTTTAGTTTAGTTTGTTTTTAGCACATTGATAAAGGCTTGAGTCAAATCAGAGCTTGAGAATAGCATCTTTTTTTTTCTTATTATCTGATTTATTTTATTTATGTATCTGACATCTATCTCATTAGTCTTTTTTCTCTTAGTTTCAGTGTAAGCAGAGGCTGTAGAAATCTGAAACGCAGCATGACAGGCATAGTCTCAGCTGATATAAATCAGTGTAGCTCCTTTGAAGTCTGAGAATCTGACCATTAAAATTATGCAAAGTTACTGAGTTTTGATTTCTAGGAGAATTGACAGAGCACACACATCTCCTGGTAAAGTAAATGGATGAGCCTGGCTCAGTAGCTCTGAAAATCAGGCCGGTGATTTCTAAGAGGTCATAGGCATTTATAAACACAGAATTAAATTCTATTGTATCTTGTAGTCTACAAGCTCACTGAGCTAGCCAAAATTGCACAGTTGTGTGTCGTACAAAGATATATACCAGCTGATAGAGAATTCTGTTTTTTTTTTTTTTTATTTTATTTTGTTTTGTTTTGTTTTTTTCCTGGATTTATTCTGAAAATATTTGTTTCCAAATATAGTTTCTGTGTTATGATCCACAATATTTCCTGGTTTTGAAAATGTATTGAAGCGCCTGGTAGAGAAACATGCTGCATTGGGGCTGGTGGAAGGGGCTGACAGTGCTTGTAAAATGTTTGGGCAAACTGAGGAAGGTCTTTGCTGCAGGGATCCAGTGAAGCTTTAAATACCAAGTTCCTTCCAGTAGGGAGTAGGCAAAGGCTAAAAAACTATTTTGGATCTTAGCCCCTTTCTAGTTCAGACAAGTAGCATTAACAGATGTCAGGTTCAATTGAATTTTGACTGTGCTATGATCTATCCATCCTCAAGGCATGTGCCTTGTCATAATTACAATTATTTTCTTCAACTGCAAGGAGTTTTCACATACATTGGGGATCTTGCTGATTCACTGTACAGATAAAACTTTACTAAAAGTAAAGTATTATGCTAAAACCAGATTGTAAATTGTATTACTCTGTATATATGGGTGGATAGAAAAAGAGGAAAGACGGGGCAAGTCAAAAAACCTGAAGTAATGTAAACTTCTGTTACACTTGACATTTGAGCTTTTCCAGTGAATTCTTTGTGTAAAAGTCCATTCCTGGGCATTACTGTCACTTCTGCTTTCACTATGGAACATTAACTCTGTTTTCATTGCTCACATCCAGCAATGATCAGATGAAGCATGGCATATCCAGGCTGATAACCTATCATTTCCTTTCTTTTGAATACGCACATATACACATATTTCAGTACCATCCTTTTTCTGCTGGCTTCTTTTATTGAAACGCTGGTTCTTCCATGCAGAAGAAAAAAACATTGTTTTTCCTTTGCTGCTGAAGTATTTCAAAGATGAACCTGTGCAGTGCAAAGACTGATCCATTGGTCAGAATTTGAATCTTCTGAATCCTCTGATACCATGAGGCTGCTAAGTATCGCACCTATTATCAGCTATGCAAGTTGATTCGTCTTTCAGGAATGAGTATTGTTTAGGATGAAAAGAATTACCGAAAGGGTGTACCTCTGGTATGCAAGTAGTTCTGTCTGGTAGACTTGCCTTGCACAGGGAACCAAGGGTGATGCAACTAGTCCACTGATCATCCCTCTCTGGAGATATGACTGGAGTCTGAGGTATCAGTAATATCTCCACTTACCTTCTGACAAGATGGATTTCTAAAATGCTGCAGCCCGACAGAAACTGTGGAGAGAAGCTGTCTGTTTTGCAAAATTGCACATGTGGCAACTTGAAAGGAATTGCATATAGCAGGAGTATTTTTTTGGTGTGGGCTGGACAGCCTACCTCCAGACAGGCTGCGTTGGCAGGGCTATTTGAGAGTGAAACAACGGGAAAGTTGTTGATCTGACCTGGAATGCAATGCAATTGTTTAATTACAGGCGCCTACCAGATTTCGGTTTACATAACTTTACAGTGTTTTGCAAAGTATCTGTTATTATATCAGCTGCTATGTTAATAACACTTACTGACACTGTTAGTGAACCAGAGTGCTAGAATAGAGGGATTAGTCCTGTGTGCACTTTAAGCATTATGGCATTTTTCTGCCTCATAGGAATATTATATCTTGATGTGCAAGACAGGAGTAGGGGGTCTAGTAGAGAAAGATCTGTGAAGAGGAATGTGGTGGGGGCAGAGCGAGAGGAGTGGAAGGAAGGGGACAGTAAAATGAGAGTGACTGCAACCATATAATTTTTCTAGAACTTTTTAAATGCCAATTTTCCCTTCTCCTCCTAGTCTCTCTAAGAAACGAAGCCAGAGCTAAAACAGGCTGGTTTCCCCCAAGTGAGGGTTAAGCCTTTGGCCACGTGACTTGATATTCTGGTGACAGGCATACAGAAATACTGTGAATAAAGTAAGAGAAGGTAGAAGAATGTTTTATTTGTGTTTGTTCTGTATTTCTTCTCGTGTGCACTGGGTGATAGGTGACTTCAGGAAGAAAATAAAAAAGGTGCAGGTTTGTTCTTCCACCTAAAGTCCCTAGGTCCCTAACTCTCTAGAACTTTCTTATGTCTACAGGATGGTCATTCATTTTCTGAATTGCTCAACTCTTTGTGCCGATTTGTGGCATTTTCAGATTTAGAGGCAGCCAAGTGCATGAACTTCACTAATTTCCATGCACTGTGATGAAAATTATCCAGAATGTTTTACATTAAAATTCAAGGTTCATAGCAGCACACCTTCTGTATAGTACTGTTGCAAATTAAAATCACTCATACATTAGGAAAGGTGCCAATGCAATCATAATAGGAGGCTGAAGTGCTGAAATGATAAAGTAGTTCTTTTGCTGCCTTCCTTGGCACATGTTCAGCACCCTACTTTGATTTAAACATCACTCCCCATTTGGGAAGACTCTTGAGAGTAATAAATACGTATACATGATGAACCTGATTTGCGTGGGGAGGATGTGACACTGGAGCCTGGTACAAATTAGCTGTAAGATTTTCAGATCATGCATATAACAGTTGTGGAAATTTGGTTCTTATGCATGTGTACTTCTGACTGAAGAACTTGCTAGCAATGACTCTTCAGCAAATGTCACAGGAAGATGTTCCTTGTTTGGACATCTGACAGACTAAAGAGCAGCACGTCCCCCGTTCTCATCTGCTGAATTAAGCATATTGAGCTACTTTGTTCATAGAGACGTCACCTGTGTCAAAATTGTGCAGCATGGCGTTCTTCCGTGCATTCAGACTGACTGACTAATTCACAGGAGTTTCTAATGTGTTCCTGTCAAAAAGCTGGTAGAGCCTATTGCTTTCCAAAGGATTTTTTTCATTGAAAATGGTCATTAAAACCCAAAACGCTTCTGAAAGGACGTGTTGCTTTTGACAATTTATTTATGTTTCTGCATTTTCCACAGGCACTTTCTTTTACTCAATTTTTATCAGAAATGTTATGAAAAGAATTAATGAATTTATTATTTCTATTTTTTACTGATCTAATACGCTGTAGACAATGCAGAATATTTTAATGACTTCTTTAAAAATTCCCCAAATATTTAAAAGGACAAAAAAGAATAGTCATTTCCAATGTTCTTAACATGAAAACAATATTTCATAATGTTTAGACAATAAATTTTATGTATTTTATTTTTATTTATTTACAGTTCTAATATTTTTAATGCTAAAAAGCATGTTTTCCTAGCCAGTAATTTCGATTAAAATGGCATTTAGAGGCACTCCAAAATTGTTTCTATTTCATTGGAGGTTGTTAAACTGATACTGTATTCCACCTTAATGTCAGAAGAATTGTATTTGTTGATATAGTGAGCTTTTTAAAAAATTTATATATTTGGGTGCACAAGTAGTCCTAATAAGACTGAGGTAATGATGGACATATAATGGTAATAATGTAAAACTTGCACTTTTTTTTTTTCCTGATTCAGAGCTGGAGGCATAAATCCAAACTAATAGCTTTTTAAACAAGATAAATGATTTCTTAGACAGGGCTAATGCGGATATTTACTGTACTTAAATTTAAGTAAGGCATAGGAATTCTTATTTAGGATAGAAATGTTAGTGATTGCTACGGAAAATATAAAGGGTATAAGAAAGCAGCTAAGATAAAATTTATAATAGGTAATATTGAAAAGGGATGTATTAAAGTCAGGCATGTAGAGACCACTATAGATATCTCATATAGATATAGCTTGGGGCCTTACCAGGTGGAGATAGTGGGAATCTGAACGTCTTGGTCAGTTTGAGAATGACTATCTGCCGTCAGCGCGCGGCAGCTGGGAAATGGCAAATGAGATTCTAGAAGGCATTAAGTATTATTAGTCATAGAGAAGTATTAACATCATTTTAATTATACAATATGTAATTTGACATATTACACACTTTTTTAGGAATAAAATTTAATGCTCAGAGAAGAGAGAGGTAAAAGATTGTCTTTCTATATGGTGCAGCTCAAAGGACGTGAAAGAACATGGCCCGTGTAACAGCATCAAACTGAAACTGAGAGGTCATGGAGTGATTTTCTATAAATATATTTTAATAGTAAATATAATGGAGAAAATTGTTTCAGTTAAAGGATAAACCGTATATCTATAATAAATAATTTTGTAGTGGATGTGAAAAGGAGGTCTCCAATAATCTCTGAAGTGAGGCTCTAAAATGGATTTTCAGACAGTGTAGTGGAGTCAAGGAGTCTAAACAGTTTTAAGCTGTTTAGACTGTGAAAAGGGTTTTGTAAATATGTACAAGAATTCCTGAATATCAGAAGTTAAGGGTGAACATGATTATACTGACATCTGCGGTATGAGCCTATCTAACAGACATTGGCAGGAGTCTGGGCAGCACCTAATTTGCGCTTTTGTTCATGTTAATCCCAAACTTCATAGCTTTCTTGGTCATTTGCTGAGGCTAGAGAGTTTTTTCTCTTCTTCCTTCTCTTCCTCAGTTGCAGAATTCAGATTTCAAGTTACTAGGACTAGGACTCAAAGGGACAGAAGGTGCCCTGGAATTAAATTATAAGTGGTTGGTTGGTATATCTTGCTCAGGTGCTTATGGTAAGTTGTTCACCGTATTTAAGATGAGAAGGAAATTTATTGTTCTCAAATCAAGTTAATATAAGTCATTGACTGTCTTCTTTCATTTTGTGTTTTAATTATTTTTTTCCCTCTTCATTCTATGTGGTAGGGGGGATACAACCATTTTCAAGGACGATCTAGGAACTGTATTTAAGGAATTCCTTCTTTGGAATGTATGATATTACCATCATCTTTGATCTCTTCTGTGGCACATTATAGTTGTGGAATTTGGTTTCTCAGTGTGGGTTTTATTTTCACAACGGCGTTTGTGGTGTTTCAGAGTATGATACTTGCTCTATGGGCCTTCTAAACTGGACATCTGTTTCAGAGTATTCATCTTCTCTTGAGAATTTACGCTGTGATTCAGGTGGTCCTTTCAGTCTTATGTTCCTGTTGAAAAGATCCTTTCCCCCAAAACACACAAATACAAATCATAGAAATACATGGAAGCAGTGGAAGCAGGCATCTAGACAGAGCATTATCAAGGTAATTGCGGGGAGACATCTCTCTATAAAAGGGGAGACTATGCCAAAATTCATAGCCACAAACCAATATGCTCAGTAGTGGCAAACATAGAGATCCTTGCTGAATAAAAGCTCCCACTGTATTTTATTAATGAGCATTGCCAAATAAGAGTCATATCTTTGCTTAAAACCTGGAAAATGATTTTTTACCTCTTTACATAGAAATGCAAATAGGCTGTAATGAAAAGCACAGGTGAGGATGGTGAGCACAGTGAAATGGGACAAGGAAAGCACAGGAACTCCGCTTTCTGAGACCTGGGTGGGATCCTCCCATTATTCTTAGGGTGAGGTAAACCTACCATGCGTTAACCAAGTAGCCAAGAGTTAGTTGAATTAACTACACAGAGTGATGCCAGATAAGTGCAGGCAAACAACAAATTGCTCTGAAGACCTGACTGAAAAAAAAAATCAGAAAGAAACATATCTCTCCAGGAAGAACAAAAGTGGACTTGGTTTTCAAGAAGGGCCTGATGAAACGAAAACAACAACAAAAATATATAAGCAAAATAAAAGACAAAACATACCGTTTGTTCAGGATAAAAAGCACTGTTTTATGTCAGGATGATTTGATCCTTTAAAAACATTGACAAATAATTTTTTAGATAAGGAATGCTTCTTCAAAACAAAAATCAAATTGAATTTTAGTCAAGTTTTATTTTGGAAAGACCAAAAGAATTTTACCAACATCTCATTTTAAACATTTTGAAACAAAAACTTCATTGTATTAGGGATACTAATTTTTTAACTGATTTTTTGATTAATTTGAAACCCAGCTTACAAATATATCCCTTAAATATTTTTATCCAAACATTTTACTGATGAATAAACTGCAAAATTCAATGGCTCATACCTTCAGTTAAGCCATGAATAAAACTTCCCTATAGACAAGAATGTTATTATTTATCACTTTGTCATTGTCCTAGTACATAAGGGTTCAAAAAGATGACAATCCTGCGTTTTCTACAATGTAAAGCTTTTGTGCAAGACAAAAGAAAGAGAAGAAATCTTCTCCTTATTGTTCTTCTTCCAGAAAATAAGTTTATGTTCAGTAAGCCAAAGCTGCTGATTTTGCCTTTGCATCTGTCATGTTTTAGTTTTCATACTAAATGTATCTGTGGATTATGTGGATGTCATCCTACATGTGGAAATATTGCATGTATTGATACATATTTACTGCATACTTTGACATATACTGGACAAGAATATTGAACATACCATGGCAAATTTGGTTTCTGCTCAATGGTAATTTTTTTCCTTTGTAACTGTAGGTAGGACATGTGGATCCTGGATAAAGTGTATGTGTCTCTGCTGGGCTGCCATAAGGGAAAGTTGTATGCACGTATATGTCTGTATAGAGGGAGAAGGTAAATCTGACCAAGGTTTATTTTGGTCCATGATAAATTGAATGTATGCCCAATAAAACTATTTAAATATCTAATATAAAAAAAGTTTACTGATTGTGCAAAATCTGCTTCTCCAGTTCAAGTGCAGAGATAGCTGAAAGACTTTTTAACTAGAGAAGTAGGGTTAATACATTCTGATGTGTGAAATCTTGCCAAAGTCTTCAACTGAAATAATCATAAATGTTATTTTAGTGTTGTGTTTCTGTAAGCCAGGGACTCCCTTAAGAAATAAAACACATTTTGAAGTGAAGATTAAGTCCTCTTGGTGATATATGTTTTCTTCTTTAAGGGTTATTTCATTACTATATGTATTATGTTCTTGTATCCAAAGGCCAAATAGATTCCTTGTGAAATAAATGAAAACAAGCATTTAAAAGAGATCTAAAAGAAGCTAGAAACCTGCTACACATGCGAAAAAATAGCTCACAGAAAAGTCTTAGGGCAGTGAATTAATATAGGAATAGCCAAACCACCTTAGCAGAGATTCTTGTAAATCACTGAGAAATGTTCAATTTTGTCAAAAAGCTCATGACCTGCTGAAGGAAATTTCCACAGTATTAAAACTTCACCCATGAAGACCCAGGACATTCTCCCGTTTTATCGGTACATCTTAAAATAATAACTGTGTAGGCCAAGTCTAACGAGGCTTGCTTGAAGGGCAGCACTTTGGTATACCAGAAGTTTCCTTACAGCCACCAGAAACAAGCCCCCTGCAAAACTGCCAAACTTCATCAAAGCTATTCCACTCTCAGAACATCTGTGTCTCGCCACATCGTGTTCCCAGTACCCACTCATCCCCATAGACGGAGCAGATAATAACTGCTAACGGGGGCTCTTACTTAGAATTTGCATATACAAACAGCTGCAGCTGCTTGTACCTGCAAAGTCTTGTGCTTGTATACTGAATAATCTAGATGCTCATAGTTCCCAATCTAATTAATGTACCAGATCCTTATGCTTACAGGTTTCCTTCCCCTAAGAATTATTCCTGCTCAGATGAAAAAATCCATCTAATGAGCAGATATGAAATTATGAAGCTCTTAATAAAGCCTATGCCTGGAGACTCAAAAGTGCCTGTAGTCACATAACACTGGTTTATTGCTATTTCACAAATAAAATACACTGTATACTTTTTCAGTCCACTTTAGACTGAGATTTCATAGGGTACTATAATCCAGGAGACAGCAGCTGGTTTGACATAGAAGCATTTCCAAGAGGCTCTGATAGGGTCATGAAAGGAATGAGAATGGTCTGGGGTAAAGTTGTACTCCAGCTGGAGGGTGTCCTAGCACAGACAGGCAGCTGACAGCCTTTAGTGGACAATAGACCTAAAATATAAGTAATACGCTCAGAGATGCCTCAGATGAGAAGTTAGTGTCAAAAAAGTAAGGATAGTAATCAGGGAGGGTTTGGTAGGTGTAAGAAGGAAGGAAGTGTTAACAGAGTGTTGCAATCAGAATTAGTCTATGGATTACTGAGGAAGAGAAGGGAGTCTTCGTGTTCATGTAAGCGGAGGGGAGTGCAGGGAGGGCTTCAGTCTGAATGGATGGTGATCGTTTTGGCTGAAATGCTTTTGAATTTTAGCATCATTCTTTTCATTTAATTCCTTACTTAAAATATGGAGAGCTTTTATCTTTGTCCCACTTAGTGTGAAAAATCAGCTTACTGCAATTTTGTAAAGGATATAAAGAGCACCAGATTTATAAATACTTAAATGTAAGGAATGTGATGGACCATTAGGTGGCAGTGCTAGGTGACATTTACAAGTGGATGTGTGGTGAGGAGAGTAATGAAAGTGCTTTATTGCAATTTTTTGGTCTTGTATATGCTTTTGATTGGTTCTCTCTACTTGGGGGATTTAAAGCTGCAGAAACTCTAGTCTACTCAGGACCCTGAGTTGCTTTGAAGCAGTCGTACTGTATGTATGGTATTTTTGAAAGACTGTAAAATCTTACAGCCTTGAAAATCTTGTGATATTTATTGGTTTTCCATAGTGTCACAGTCATGGAAATGAATGCAAGAGTCTTCCAATTGTAAGAAATATCTAGCACTTAGGACTTTATAGTAAAAATCTTCAAATATATATGAAATGTACCCTAATGTTCAGAAAGCAGTAAATAAATAAAAAAGACATCCTCCAATCACACAACAACAAATCAAATATATTGTTATTTTCCAGATTTTCCTGATTTCAGATGACTGACCTTTATTATCTGGAGCTGGTCTTTAAATTAGTAGAGGAGAAACCATGTTTAGTTTTTAGTTTGAACTCTCTTTAGGTCATCCTCAATATTTAGAAGCAACCAAATAATGTATTCTCTCATTAGGTTTTATCTTCAAAGCACAATGGTAGAGCATTTTGAAATATAACAGAGTTAAGGTGGATTTCTGTGCAATAAAACAAAGATCCATTGGCTCAGTATAATCTCAAAGTTTGGATATAAGATGACTTGACTTTTCCTGGGATACACAAGTTTCCTAGCAATGGCTGCAGATCTACCAGTGTACTTAAGACATAGCTTGTGTATGTATACATAGATGTATAAAAATTATATAAGCAAATGTGTGTGTGTGCATATGGATGAATGTGTCCTCCCATGCTGTTCTGTTGTGGTCTTAAATTGTGAATGCTCTGTTGGAGGAACTGGGACTTCTCAGGTGTTCACGTTCTTGTAACATCTAGTATTGAAGATGATTAGATGCTACAGTAGTTAGTTAGACAAATAAATACCGATGTCAGGTTTTCATTAATGGTGAGCATTTTCATTCTCAGCTTTGAAGTGGCAATTGGTCGGGTTGAGATTAGAAGGTAGCACATTAACCTTTGTTAACTGCTTAAGAATTCATATGTATTCCAAGTCCTTAAAATGAGGTATTTTGGGTGAGGTGCGACATAGGTTAATTATAAAACAAGAGTTGGTTAAAAAAAGAAAAATAACATTTTACTAAATTCATGAAATAAACAGGTAGCCAGTCAGTAAGAGAGTGAAGGATAATTATAATTAACTTGTGTAGGAATTAAATTGAGTGCTTATAAGAAAGCCAGACAAACAAGAAATTGAAGAATGTTTTTCCTCCACTTTGCAAGAATTTTCAAGATTTTAGTATCATTTCTCATTTTAAATCTGGACAAAAAATAAAATTTCCTAAAATTTTCTGAACTATGAATCCAAAAGATATTCAGATTGATTTTTTGAAATTTAAAATAGTGCTTTGTTTATTGTTATAATTAACTGTAATAGCAAAAGTTTTTTTGAATAGAGACCTTAAAAACAGTTTATTGTAACAGTTTTAGTATTAAAAATAAGTGAGAGCTTACCCAACTCTTCCAATCAATAGTTTCAGTGAATCAATGATTTACAATCATTAAGAAAACTCCCAATGTTTTTCAGATAAATACAGACCATTGTTTCCTCAACCCTAGTTGCTTGGTTCCTAAATATAATTGGGACTGAAAAGTTTACAGTAATATATATTAGCCTTTTAAAGTTTAAGGTGAACTGGTGTTTTGTATGAGTGTATTCATGTGCATCTCTCCTTTCATACAGACATCATTTTTATTCTTCCCTCAGCACATTTTCAAAACCCACTTTATAATTTCTGCTTCAATTTTTCAGCAGAGCAGTTGCACACTAATGAACACAAACCATATGTGATGCTGTATTGTTCTTGCCCAAAAGACATTTGGAAAAGCACCTTTGCCCCAAATGAGCACTGTAATGCTGATTGTGAATGACAGGGAATCGAGTGAAGGGAACAATTTAAATATGTAATATATCAAAGTGTACCTTTGAGGAAGACCGGAGTATTCTGACTTTTTAGTGAGCAATAGCCTGTGATCAGGCAAAGAGAAGCGAAAGGGATGAAACTCTGATAGAATCCTATACGTCGTAGACCCCCTGGTGATGTTCCGCACACATGGGGCTGCGATCGGTTGGGTTTTCAGGGTCTATAGAGGAGCTACTGAACAAAATACAATGTCCATGGGAGGAAGTCTTAGTCTGCAGTAACTGCTATGAGTAGTAGTATGTAAAATATCTGACTGAATTAAGGGAAAAGGGATTGAAAGGGGAGTTATCATGGAGATACCACTGGCAAAGGAAAAATCCAGTGACATGAAGTCTACTGATAACATTTTTACAGCCTTCTGTTTCACAATAACTGTATTTCATAACAATTCCCCAGTTTAGCCTGGTTTTTAGAGGATCACCAGTTGTGTAAACTTATATGAAAAACAAAATTGGATACTCCTTCTAGAAATAAGTTCATCACTCTGACTATTTGCATATTTCTTGCTTTTATTTTTCTTTCTTTTTTTTTTCTTCTTTGTCTAAGGGCAGGGGTAATGATTTTAATGATAACAAATCACCTTTAATTATACATTAGGCTGAGACATTCAATTTTTGGAATGGAGATGTAAGCAGAATTTGCAACAATGCAAATTAATTGGACATAAACAAAGAAATATTTTCCTAATCTTTCTTTACCTCTCTGTCAATGCAATAAAACAACCATTAAACATATTGGGTTATTCCAGGTTCCTTAGTGTTACCTATTATACTTTCTGTGTCTTGGTTAACATTAATCAGGATAACTTTTTAAAGTTAAAAATGTTAATTGAACTCCCTATGTCTCCTGGTCCATTAATGCCATCAATGGTGTCATTTAGGAGAAAATGCTTCATCAAACAGTAGTGCTTCAATCATGAAAGGGTGTAATAGCAGACACGTTAGAACTCATGCGGTCCAAGCCCTCTCTCAATTGTTAGAATCCCATTTTCTAAATGGAATTGCTCCCTGACCGTCTTAGTTCGTTTCAGACAAGTAAAATAATCCCATACTTTCATATAGAATCTTTTAACCCTGGAGGGCTGTATGGAAAGTTATTATTTTACCTTCAGAAATGCATTTACCTCTGGGCTGGAACAAATGGAACAATTAAAGGCTCAATATTTCCTGCTCTTACTCAAGACTGCTTCTACACTGAGAAAGCAAATGCTGCAATCTGCTCTAAAAGCCACCCCAAAGTCATGCCACTACCGGATGCTGCAGGGTTGGCATCTCTGGGGGAGTTTGAAGAAAAATAACTATTTGTTTTCTTATTGCATCTTTCAACTGAGGACCTTCTAAGATTTTCTAATCATTAATAAAATTGACTTCACAAGCCTGTTAGGAAAGATGTATTTTGGCTTATCTTTGTTTTACTTGTGCTTATCCAACAAAAGTATCTGAGAAATATCAGACATGATACTTAAATTATATATGGCTATAGGGTAATTCTGGACATTTTCCAGGTTAGCTGCTGTGTTCTGTTTTATAAATGTGTATATGTGATTGTCCAGCACTTGTGATGGACAGCGGAACACCATCCAGAAGGCCCGATTCCCGGCTCCCTCTTAAAAAGATGGGTTCACATTCCGCAGCTTCTGTGTTAATCGTATAGTAAGAGTTCTATGTTAAACATGCAGTGAGCAGTCCAGAGAAGGCCTAAAAGAAAGCCTCAGACTCAGACGCCACTATAACGAGTACAACATTACCATTAAACAAAGTCTTCTTATGAATTTATTATTAGTGGGGTACAGAGGGAAAAGCAGCTCCTTCCTGTATGGTTCACTTTAACCCACAATTCTAGCACTTAGAGCTTAAACTCTTTCTCTGTGACACTGTCTCGGTTTTATTTCCATTCTTGTTCATCCTTTTTTATTCTTCCTCCCGCCCCCTCCTCAGTGCTACTCAAGCAGATTAATACACCCTAGAGGAAACTAGACTGTTCTTTTCTGAACTGTTCCAGCTCAGTTTCAAATCCCAGCCTCACTGGGCGTCCTGTGATTTATACTTACCGGCGCTACAGCTGCTGGAGGATCAATTTTGTTGCAGCGTCTTCTGAGACATATGCAAAACTTACTTTTATGTGTGATTTATACCATTTGAGACAGATAAACAACCGATAATCTTCCTGAGACTAGACCAGCTGCATTTGTACTCCAGTGGAGGATCGCAATTTCGAATTTATTCCTTTCCTGACTCTCACCTTATCCTCCACTATTCTTTCTAGTTTTACTGCCTACTGTGGAAAAATTGTGATCTTCTTTATATCATTAGAACAAATAGTTCACATCAAAATCTGGCTCTGCTAGTACTCTTGGAGTGAGTGATATTTGATTCCATTATAACACCAGCTCGCTCATCTGCGGAGGGTGTGTAACTCAGCTTCTATCTTCTCAGGGGCTTGAAATTTAGTAAACTATGACCCCTGCCGTGCAATCTTTATATTAATAGTAAGCAAAATAGCTTTCAAAAAAATCTGAAGTTAATTAGCTTGACTTTTTCTGCATACAGAACAGAACTACAAAAAATATAGTAATGATTTGTCTCTATCATGCTTATTCTATATTGAGATACAGTTATATATTAGGAATCTATTTATGAACAATCTATGAATTCTGTTTGAGAAAATATATTCATTCCAGTGTTAAAATTTCACCGTATTCTTGCCCCTCTGGTGTTCAGAAGATGAAAAATAGGCTCCATAGACTGGAGATAGGAAAAACCTTTGAAGACTCTCAACACCTGAAGAGCCATTGCCTAATGAAACAATGGCAAGTGAAACTATCTTTATCCAGCCCAAATAAAGAAAAATACTGTTTTAAGGGGTAAGAGAGAGACTTCCAAAAAAGGACAAAGAGATCTGGAGCTGTTGATGGGAATCTAAAAATCCAGCAGTGAAGAGCTGCTCAGCTAGGCAATAGACCAATATAGAGGGCAAAGAAAAAAAAGGGAGGGAAGGATGTGCTGAGGGAAGGGTTAACCGTAGTTGACAGACTGCAAAAATAAGAGAAAACTTCCCAGTCAGAAAATCTATGAATGAAGATGTAAGGATCATTTGGATGGGTACCAAAATACTATAGATAACTAAAGAGCAATAAGGAATTTGAGGCAAGGAATTGTATCAAATTAGTATTTTATCTAGATGATTACAATTCTTGCCATTCTTGTGTGTTTTAAAGTTAAAGGTGTGTGCTTTTAGAAATTCTTTACAAAATCTGTCCCTCTTTCTTTAAACTATAATTTGTCTCTGAAAGTTTATACTGCTGTAAACCAGTGACCATGAGTCTAGAAACCAGGGAAGGTGTTAAAACTAGTGGCATCTGCTGGTTCTTCTTTTAGACTGCCATCATCATTTGTAGTTGGGAATGTCTGTAGATTGAAGTTGAAACTATTTCGTGAAACCACCTTGAACTCAATGAACCTTCAAGAGACGGCAGGGAGAAACTACTGCATTAGAAAGGGAGGTTATGGAGTTGTCTAGGAGTTCGGGGCTCATCTCTGTTTCCTCTCTAAAATCATAGATGAAGCTAGATGAAGTTTTCTACTTCAGTTAAGAGCTTCTTGGGGATTTAAGAAAACTATTGTACTTCAGAAATAAAACTCTTTTCTAAATTATTTTTACTTTCTTTTTTTTTGGCTAACTGGATAGCAGATAGCAGCCTAAAGTGTATTGAACAGGAGTATGATGTTCATAATGAAAGGGAAAGACAGAAAGCTAGATGAGATGGCATTGCTAATAACTTTGATCCAATAATTTTTGGTCAAGAGCAGTAATCATGACATACAGGTAGAATTCCAATTTTTGAAATGATTATTGTGCCTTTGAAAATTTCCTATTCATTTCCATGAGGTTAAGTATCTCGCTAACGTCTGCCTCAAAATATTTTTTAGGTTTTTTTTTTAGGTTTTCTTTTCTTTCTTCTTCTTCTTCTTTTTCTTTTCTTTTTCTTTTTTTTTTTTTTTTTTTTTTTTGAAAGGCTTTATCCAACGTCTGTTGAAAGCAATAGTAATTCTTGTGATATGGCCTCTGAAAGATCTTGTGCATTTCATCCCAGTTGTAGCTGCCTTTCTTTTGCTTATGAGTTATTCTTGTATAACACTTTGGGATCTCTTTCAGGAAAGATGCTGTAAGTGTATACTAATTAACATAAGGCATTTTTGTTCACATTGTAAATTGTTTAATTGCAAGTTGATCTGCAAATGTTTCTACAGCTGTTAATATATTTTTTTTCCTAACTTTTATTCAGAGTCATTAACAAGAATACTGTGAATAAATTCTTGGCAAAATTAATAGAACTTTAGACCTGACTTACCTATATGTGAACAGGTCCATTGATTTCCTACTGGGTGTGAATTAGATAGCATGCTATTGCATATCAGTGACACAACTTTTTATCCATTTATACATTTTTAAGCTCCATCTTCCTACTTAAAAAGGAAATTAAGCCTGAAAACAGTGAAAAAAATATGTTCTGGTTTCAAGGTTATTCTTTCCTCTGCCTTATTATTCAGCCATCATCTTCAAATCATGTAAAAGCTGCCCTTTTCATACTGAAGTATGATAAGTGGGTATTTAATGAAGGCTTACAAAAAATTGTACCAGCTTGCAGTAATATCAGCAAAACATTAGTGTGCCAATATTTAGTGCGTTTAGTAGCATAGTAGATGCTTTATATGGGTGTAACTAACATTCAGCATGAGGACTGACTTGGTGGAGAAAAGAACGCAGCCACATTCCTAATGTTATATATTCAGTAACACACTAGCTGTGTTCAGTGAGACATACTGCAGTTTTCAGAGCTGAAGTAGATGTAAAGTTTGCATGTACCTGATACTGAAGCAGCTGTGTTCTGAAATAACATATGGAGTACACTGAACACCACAGCTGCTGTGCTGTGCTGTGCTTAATCTGGCAGTCAGGAAGAGGCTTTGCAGGAGAGGTATTTGTTTGCCATAAACATAGCTATATGTGATTTGCATTTCACAAAACCGTGGAGAGTCAAACTTTACATTGACATCCTAACCTTTACTATCCTTAGCTGCTTCCTTGGTACCTAAGCAGGAATCAAATCTGACTTTCAAAAGCAGCTTTACAGTTCTATTTTTCAGTGAGTTTTGCTTGGCATCTCCAGCTAATAGTTTTAAAGAACACAGTTTCCTGGTTTTAATGGTTGTCGGCCACGTGAGGAGTGACTTTTTTTTCCCTCTGCCAGTGTCTGGAGGAGCTGCACTCTAGTAGAATTAGCTGTGTGTCCCCCTGGGCTTATCTTTCAAGAAATACTTAATGTAAATCTTGTAGCTCCTTATGCACTTAGTACATTCTGTCTGCTAGCATTAAATGATAATGTAAATAAGGCAAGCTTGTTTGGGAAGTGGGGTTTAGAAATTTCAAATTACTTTTTTTTTTCCCAAGCATTATAAACATTAATTAATATTCACCCATCTGTCTCCTTGCACTTCCTGCTTCTCTACTTATGCAAATAGGACTGTCAGTTAATGAGGAGGCTGGCAGGCCATTAAGGGGCCCTTTGTGCAAATGTGTTGCAAAAACATAGACTTTTTGTTTCTTGTAGTTAGGAGGCTGGCTCTGACAAAGCCTTAACTCCAAGTATGGAAACATAAATAAAACCTAATGCCAGTTCTTTATAGCTATCTATCTCTAAAGTTTACGGGAGATGTGCCAGGAAAATATGACATGTATTTCTGCAAGGGTCTGGATCCTGAAATGAGCTGAGGAGCTGATTAAAAGGCAGACCACACAGGCTGTTCCTGAGGTTAACACAGAATCAAGGCCACTTTGCTAGGACATTTTGCAGCCACATCCAGGCACAGGTCGGCTTTACCTGGGAGCTTTGTACCTCCCTCATTTCAAACCCCTTGGTTCAAGCCTTTCTGTTTTGTAGGTAGTGAAGTACATGAGAGGAGAGTGAGCTAGTGGTTGAAGTTGCTGGCTGGGAGCCCACGTATGCTTTGCTGAACCCTAATCCAACCTTTGACTTGTCATATGGCCTAGTTTCTCTAAATAATATCTGCACCCCTCACAGTCTTTAGTGTATTCCTCACACTGTGACCTAGAAAGGTATTATGAATGCTGTTGGAAAGATGAGGAAAAGAGACATAGACAGACTGAAGTCTGCCTTCACAAAGGGAAATTCCTGGCTCTCAGACTGGCACCTTGGTTAGGCATCTGAACTGTAGGGTATTTATATATGCAATACCCAGAGAGCAACTATCGTAACTATGAGACAGGAACTATAAAAGCCTGCCAGTCTGAAAACAGTATCAACTGGAAATAAGTTGTTCCTTTTACAGATTGAAGGAGGACTCTTCTGTTTCTTTGTAAAGACAGGAGGAAGAAGAACCGACCCAAATCTCCTACATGCCAAATGAAGAGGAACAGCTCCTCTTCTAGACAAACGTTAGTGCCAGAGAGGTGAACACAGCTGTGTTTTCTTTTGACCTTAATTCTGTAAGTATTCCTTGGGTGGACTCTGAGCATTTTCATACTATTTGAGCCTCAGAGTTGGTACACTGAAGAAAACACTTCATCTGTGAGCCTCAGGTTTTTGTATGAAAGAAAGAAAAATTGCCTGAGTTCTGATGTAACAGAAACAATACTTAGTGTTTGCAGAATCAATTATAGTGTCCACAGGACTTTACTGCTGAAAACTCCAGTACCTGCACACATGAGATGGGAACTTTGACTAACTCATAACACTTTGACTTAGGTATCTATATTGAACAGAAATCTGAGTCCAGGTATCCTAAATCCAAGAAAAAAACCTCACCACTGTACATTTTCAGCCAAATGTTTTTCAAAAGCGAGTTCCTTAACTTCACAGTATTAAAAAGTTCTCCTGTTTGTCAAATGAGGATAAAAATGCCCTTTCATTTCAGAGAAAGTGCTGTGAGGCCTGATTAGGCTTACAAAATATTTTGAGAAATCTTGGATAATCAGTAAAAATCAGTAAAGGGGATTTTTCCTGTTTCTTCAGCATATCTTCATGTATTATCAGTGTAACATCAGTGACCTGGATGAGGGGACAGAGTGCCTCCTCAGCAAGTTTGCTGATGATACCAAGCTGGGAGGAGTGGCTGATACACCTGAGGGCTGTGCTGCCATTCAGAGAGACCTGGACAGGCTGGAGAGTTGGGCAGAGAGGAACCTCCTGAGGTTCAACAAGGGCAAGTGCAGTCTTGCACCTAGGGAGGAATAATCCTAGGCACCAGTACAAGCTGGGGGCTGACCTTCTGGAGAGCAGCTCTGCAGAGAAGGACCTGGGAGTGTTGGTGGATGACAAGTTGACCACGAGCCAGCAATGTGCCCTTGTGGCCAAGAAGGCCAATGGTCTCCTGGGGTGCATTAGGAAGACTGTTGCCAGCCAGTCAAGGGAGGTGATCCTGCCCCTCTCCTCAGCCCTAGTGAGGCCTCGAGTCCTGTGTCCAGTTCTGGGCTCCCCAGTACAAGAGAGACATGGAGCTACTGGAGAGAGTCCAGCGTAGGGCTACAAAGATGATCAGAGGGCTGGAGGCTTCTGCCCTGTGAAGAACGGTTGCGAGAGCTGGGCCTCTTCAGCCTGGGGAAGAGAAGACTGAGGGGGGATCTTATCAATGTGTACAAGTACCTGAAGGGAGGATCTCAGGGGGACGGGGCCAAACTCTTTTCAGTTGTCACATGTGACAGGACAAGAGGCAATGGGCAGAAACTGAAGCACAGGCAGTTCCGCCTGACCATGAGGGGGAATTTCTTCCCTGTGAGAGTGACGGAGCCCTGGAACAGGTTGCCTAGAGAGGTTGTGGAGTCTCCTTCTCTGGAGATCTTCAAGGCCCGCCTGGATGCAACCCTGTCTACCATGCTCTAGGTGACCCTGCTGAGCAGAGAGGTTGGACTAGATGATCTCCAGAGGTCCAGCCTTACCAATTCTGCGATTCATCTACAGAATACCAACTTCAGGTTTTCTTTCAACAAGAAACTAGTAATCTTTATTTCCAAGGCTCAGGCTTTGTCTTTAATTGCCTTAATCTTATTGCACATGCATAGAGTTGTCTAGGCTCTGTTGTACTTTTTGATTGCTAAACTTTGGTACAAACATTCTTATACTTCTGTATTTTCTCTAAAATGTTTCCTTTTAATAAACACTTACCTACAGAAGTAGGTGGATGCATACTAATTTCTGATTAAGGTTGAAAATCAGAGGAGCTATATGTATGTATTTTTATGTCAAAATTTGTCCTAATAGCTTATATGTTAGCAAAGGCACATTCTCTCAAAACCTTCTCTTATTTCATAGCTGGTCTGTGCCTTGGAGTTTGAGGTTTTATATCTCTCAAAAATTATCCTTTGTTTTACATGTTCTCATTAAACATGTCAATGTCTAATGCTTATCTAAACTCTACTAAGCTTTTTTTGTTTTCTGTGCTATCTCAGCACAGCTAGAATGATAGATTAAAGCTGCTTCATGTTTTAAATTAAAAAAAAACTTACTAAAAAAGTTATATTTGGATGAAATTGAATATTGCCCTAATTGTGTACTTCTGTGAGTGGTAAAGATAAGTACAAGTGTACCAATATCTTCACTGCTGTTTCAAGAAACTCCAGAGAGTTGCCCCAGTGAGCACAGCATAGACTGGTGTGTCTTTTTTACAATGGCAGAATGTCTATGTAATTACTACAGATAATTAGATTACCTCTAAATCCATAGGCATATACTGACCAACTTCAGCGAGGTGCAGCAGAGAAGCAAGCAGGTGGTTATAATTTAAATTATTATGTGTGGCCCACCTACAACAGCAGGTGATCAAGAACATCCTATCCTGGGTTGCAAGTGCACTAATAGGACCTGATAGGCCTGAGTAGCCTCATCTGGGGTCTCTTTTGCACTGCTGCCCATAGGCCCAGGAGCCCCATTTTGTCCCAGCTAGGGCTGTCAGTGCTGGCCTGAGCTATGTTGTAGGGCACCACCACAGCAACAGCTATGCCTCTACCTGGTCTTGGACATTAATAGCTGACCTGTAAGTAGTCTTTTAAAACATCCTTTTCATTAAGAAGACTGACTTGCCTGTACAGCTAGTCTTGTCATTTCATGTCTTGTGGAGCAGAATTTTCATGTAGTTTCATATAATTTTCTCTCTTCTGGTAAAATGTTATGAAATTTTTTGCAGAGTTGCAAAATTTAGTTACTGTTTGTTGGAAGGACTTGCCATGGTTTTCTTGCTCTAGTCAAATGTGTTTCCTTGGTCAGACCATTGGACATTCTGTAGACAGGATATATCTCATTCTCTTTTCTGTTGGAAGTATATTATGTGGCTATCATCTTAGTTGAGATCTGTAGAAGGTTTCTAATGGCCAGTATAGTATAGTCTTAAAGAATACAGGTCAGTGCTCTGGGTAATAGCTGCTGTGTTTTTTGACCATCACAATGACTGTTGGCAACAATTTTTCTGATGCTAGAAAAGCAGACTTTGATTAAAGATGGACCTGTATATGAAGCCTCTCTAAAATGAGAACAGCAGAAGGTTCTTTGGTTGTCCAATTGCTGTTCTAGCTGAGATGCAACTGCTGTCTCCACTTAGTCAGATGGTATGGTTCAAAACTGTTTATAATGCTTTCATATCTGAATTTCTGAAGAGTATTATCTTTGCACAAGATATAAGACTCTGTGGTGAGGTTATCCTTGAGAATTCCTTTATAATTTGGTGTAGGTGAAGATAGTCTGTGCCTTCATCTTCAAGATGAAGTTTGGAAGAGTGGCTTAGTGGTTGCAGCATTACTAAATGATATAGCATAATGCTTCCTGAAGGTGAGAGAACAACAGAGGAGGCAACAGTGATTTTCTTCAGACTGATGTGCTAGTTCAGTACTTTTTGCTTGTTTTTGTTTTGTTTTGTTCCTTCTTCATATTTTATAGAGGGAGGAGCAGGACAATGGCTCTTGTTTGTCCTTTTTCAAATAAGTTGTATTAGAAAGCTTCTGAAGCTCCTACAATACAGCCAATATCTTAGTCAATAATGTATTTTAAAATAATCAATGACACAATCAGAAAAGAATCCTATTGAAATTAAAGGATAAATATTTCAGATACTGATCTTGATATGATTGAGAGAGTGGGCACTCTTGAAAAAAAAATGTGCATTTCCCACATGTATTAGCTGAAATTGTTGACTGCACAGATCTATCTAGGATGTAAAATTCCAAAGGTCAAGGGTATACTTTTTCAGTGCATTACATTTCTGTTTATTACACTTATTTTAAGCAGTTGGAATGTTCCCTTAGGTGATATCAGAGGAAGACAAACAAGAATGTTAAGTTTAGAACGTGACTAGCAAAATGTTGCTGCATGTTTTGGAATTTGCAGCTTTAATTTCTACAGCATCACCTTACTTCATGGCTTATAGTGTCTAATGTTGGATTTTGTTAATAACATCAGTTATTAAAATCTTTTTTTTTCTCTTGCTAGCTGAAGGGAGTTAGAGAATGCCTCTATATAAATTTTTCAGTTTTTAGAAAAATCTAGTATCAGCTATTTGTGAGCTCTTCTAGCCAAAGTGAAACCTCTACAAGTCTCAATTGACAAAGCACTTGAGTGTTCAGTTAGCACAAAAAGTTGCTTTAGATGGGTGTTGCAGAGGAAAGGGCCCTTAACATGACATTTTTCTAATAATAAAAACTCTTTCAAAGTGACAGATCTAGGCTTTGAAATAGGAGAAAGGCAGGTGAAGGAGAGTTTAATCGTTGCTTAGTTGAAAAGCACATTGTATACAGAAATGTCTCTGAAAGAAGTTTCCACATGTAAGCAAGTATCCTGACTCCTTGTCTCCAAAATAGATTAGATATTTTAATATGAGATTTAGACCCACCTGACAGCTGTGCCAAAAGGCCCTTACCTTTCATATCTATGGAGCAAAGAAATATGTTGCTAGTATAAAGCTAGCAGCCAGTTTTGTCCCATCTCCACTTCATTTTTAGTCTCTGGGTAATAGTGCTTTTGGGGATATGTACAAAGAAAGGACACAGCTGGAATATTAATGTAATCTAGCACTTTCCAAATAAAACCAATGTCAGAAGCTGCTATGTGTGAATGCCTTTACCTCCCTAAAATTAGTAAAAGTTTTTAGGCATCCTTCAGGAAAGCTGTCATGCTATATGATATGAAGAGGCAATTGAATGTGTAGAGTAGCTTCCAGTCAAAATGACCACATTAGCCTCCATCTCACTACCTGAGGCAATGGTCTTAACTGGGGCTAAATCTGAAAAAAACAGAGGTTGTTTTTTGTTTGATTGTTTTGGATTTGTGTGTGTGTGTGTGTGGTTTTCCTTCCATATTGTGATCTGCTACCCAATAAAATTTCAGATGAATCTGTTACCAGAAAATCATCCATCCTTTGTGTTGATTTTATATTCTATATAGTTTATAATTTTAACTTATCTGTCACTGGGGATTTAGAATCTGTTCCATATTTCTGGCAGTAGAAAGTCCAGGCAGTATTTGAACTTAACAGGAAATGGCAATAGTAACTTGAAGTTCCTCTATTTAATATAGTATGCCTAGAAGGAACTACCCATTGGTGGTCTGGAATTTGTATCGGGCGTGAAGGTAGAGATTTGAATTGTAGTCACAATATTGCTCTGATTCCTATTCTGGAAGCAGCCTGCAAGGACTTATAGACAAAGTCTATGAATGCTAATGGCCTCATTCACTGCAACAAGTAGCACAAGTTAATGTGAATCCTAGTTTGTATATTGGTCATCAATATTAAACCTCCTTGTTTGGAGGGGGGGTGGAAATAGAAATGTACTTATAGGTTGTGTGACAGAATGAAAGAAAGCAGTTTGCATTAAAATAAAATATTATATGTCCCACTGTTTGCGAATAGCACTCTTCATTAGATTTATGTTAATAAAATTTGTAATAATATACCAAGTGACATATATTGTGGCCTTGGCCAAAAGCTGAGTCTTAAGGCAATGGGGCTGAGTGTGATGAGCCAGTGCAAATGAGACCTGAGTGTAACCAGTCTTGGTCTGAGTCATGGACTAACAACTGATGGGAGAACAACACCCGCAGCTGCTGGGAAGGTGCAGCCTTCTTTCTGCTTGCCATCCTCCCTCGGCACCTATGGGCTGCTGAGCACCACCTCAGTGGTGAGGCTGAGGGATGGATGTTGGCATATCACAGGAGGTGAGTGCTGGAGGTGGAAGCATTGCATGTCAGAGCAGCCACAGAGCCTGATGCTGAGGCTGGTTGGAGGGCATTTGTATTTTCCTGGGCACGACTGTGCCCACTCATTGGAGCGATAATTGAGGTGGATCTCCATTACGGTGTATGTGGAAAAGCTTTTCCTGACTTGGCATATCCCTTGCTTGGTCCACTAAATTCTTTGAATTCAGCGTGTCATGTCACTTGGTATACCCTTTCCCTCTGTGACACTGAGTCCTGTAAGCTGCTTATCAGTACACAGTGCTAATGTTCATGCTTTCATCTATGGGAAAGAAGAGAATTATATTTAGATGGTAGTAGCAGTTTTTTCATAATGCTGCCAAGACTTCATTGACTGTCTAGCTGGGATCTGTGTTGATAGTGCCAAGCAAAAAAGGAAGAGTGTGAAGGTAAAAATCTCAGGGGTTTGGGAGCCCCTCAAGTTTAGACTGGTTTCCTGAAAGGTTTCTTCTGTTGCTCTTTATGCTCCTTACTGCTGCAGCCCTAGTAGTTCCTACTTGTATGTTGAAATCAGAATCTAATGCTGGGAGAAAATAATTAAATAAGAGAATTTCTTTCATTTCCTTGTCCTTTTAGTTTTGCTTATGTTCAGTAACTTATTCACTTTTATAAATTGGTAGGTTACAATGCAAACTGCAGCACATTAGGATACTCACTCAACATGGCTGTTGCACATTTTCTGAAGAGGAAAATTTCAGTTATAATGTTTAAGGTAAATGTCATATTTCTAGGATGATTTTGTACATAGAAGACTTTACATGACTAGTTAAAGCTAGTGTGTTTGTGAGAGACCAGTGCAAAAAGCTGAAATTTTTTTCTGCGGAGAGTTTGGGAGAGATGTGGAGAAAGATGAAAAGGTAGGAGAGAAAAAGTGGGCGGGAGGGAAGAAGAAATAAACTCTGATGCGAATGCATAGAAGAATAAGTTATGTGCTTCCTGTGATCAAATGGAACCCAAAGTTAGGGGGTCTCTGTTCTGTGGGTTGTTTGTTTGCCTTTTGTGGTTTTAGTTTTCTTTTTAGAATACTTCTTATTTGTAAGTTGGATCCCAAGGATTGCAGTAGACCCAAAATCAACTTTGACTCTCATGCGTCCCCACCTGTATATTGACTCCTGTGCATTGTTATTTCCAGGCGCAATAGTAATGCGTGTGTCTGATGGTTTTATTTTTTTTTATTGATAGCTTGAGATGTCCTAGTCTTCAGTGGTAGTTCTTTCAGTTTCTGTTATGGATAGTTTCTCACGGTGATCTGGGTAGATGGCAGTATTGTTGCCCGTATCTGTGTGTTTATATGGCCCTGAGTAGGAAATAAGCTTAATGTCCCAAAGTACTTTTGAAAAGTTTGGATTTTCTTTTCTCCAGGTTTTTTGAAATATTTGTGCAGAGGATAAGTTGGAGGGAAAAGAAATCACTTTCCCAGGACAGATTAATAGACAGAGTATGTGCATGGTCTATGAGACCTCTAGATGAAGTGCTGTCAGTGTCCTGAGAGCGTCTCCTTTGTGCAGGTTTGGCTGTCGGGGCTCAGGGCTAACTTGCAGCTTGCAGCCAGTGTGGCTGAGGGCTGCCCCCTTCCTGCTGGAGCCCTGGGGAGAGGCTGCTCCAAAGCACTGCTGGGCTCCACAGCCCTTCCTGTGGAGCTGCTCTAGGCCAAGGCTCTTGTGCTGAGCCCCACCAAAGCTCCAGCTCTGCCTGAGCCCTGTGATGGACCTGTGCCTGGCCACGGGCTCTCTGGTCAGGACCCAGACCCTGGCCTGTGGATTGACCTCCCAGCCTGGCTCAGATTTGCCTCATCACCATGGACTTGTCTGGTGACCTACCCCGGACTTGGCTAGTGATCCGGGCTCTTAGTCAAGCCTGGCTGCCATCCCTGAGCCTGCCCTCCTTCCTCATGGGAGGCGATGGCATGGGGCCTGGCTGGTGAGATCCCTGCTCTGCTGGCCCCACGATGCTTCCAGCTCCAAGCTTGCTGGCTGGTGCAGCGCCCTGACAGCTGGAAAGCAGCCCTTCGTGTTCTAAGTGAACACCATTGACTTTTTGGCAAGAGTTTTTCTCAATTGTTGCTTTTGGAGGAAATTGTTCCTTTTACTTCTGTGCAATGGCTGTTCATCAAAGCAGAATATTGAACCTGGAAACTGCATGTGTGATGGTAGGGTAAGTATTAATCTTTAAATAATTTGAGGAATGAATCACAAAAATAGATTTATTTATTATATGTGAATATATATGTGTTGAAACAAAATACTTGTGTCAGTCAAAGCAGTAGAGAATCTTGAATGAATTCTTTTACATGTATGTTATATGTACACAGGACTTTCAAGGTTTAAGCATATAAATCTGGAAAAGGTTATTGATAATCTAGAACATTTTGTAAGCCCTTGGGAATTTACAGAAAATGTCAAAAACTTTTTTTGTGTGTGTATATTTATTGTAGAATTTACAACTGAACAGTCTTGTGAGGTTGCAGGTGAATGTGATATGGAAATTACATTTGTGTAGTTCTGAGCAGCATTAGCTGAATGAGTTGTTTAGTTCTTTTAACGAAGTAACTGATAAACTCTTTTCAAGGTAGAATGGTTTATTCATACCACACCTTCCTTCCAAAGATTTACGCTCAAGGCTGTGAAGCCTGACTTCATTAGTTTGGCTTTAACTCTGAATCCAAAGGACCTTTTACTTTGCACTTGCTCTACATTAAGAAATACCAGAGGGTCCTTTATATTTACAGTTTTTGACAAGGCATAAGCCTCACAGGCCTTTCTTCTGAAATTAAATAAAATCTGAAGTGCAAACTATGCAAATGCATTTTGTTGTTCTCCTCGCTGAGTTGCCTCTTAGCAATCATCACAGTGAGCATGATTAGGTTAGCACAGTGGTTTTCCCACTAGCACCTGTTGTTGCTTAAAAGGGGGGTGAGGGAGGAGAGGCTGGGGGGAAGCACTGATTTGTGCCTGGGAAAATTACATCTGTTCTCCTTTGAGAGTGACATCAGCATTGACAATTAAATCAAAATCATCATTAAAAGTGCTTCTGATGACATTTTGTTTATGATCCATCTGTAAGTGATCTTTTCTCAGTTAAGTAAAAGTTATGATATTAAAACTTGAACTGAATAGAACAATAATCTATATAGCTCAGCAGGCACCCTCTTTCAGAGGGAATCTAAAGGTGAGGGGCAGAAATCTTAGTGAAGTACCTTTCTATGGACTTAACCATGCATTCACTTGCAAAGGGGTTAATTGTGGAAAAGGTAACGAGTGTGGGTGATGGGAAAAGCTCCCATCAACAAGGCTTGAATCTGATTAGCAAATTAGTGGCATGTTACAGTCTGGATTTCTGATGAATTTAAGTGCAATAAACAGGAACAGTGGGTTAAATCCTTCACTCACAGCAGATGTATACAGAGTAATTAATGCCCTATCATACACCCAGGTAATGGTTTATCTCTGCCACAGATGCCCAGTTTTCATCATAAAGAAATCATCTAATCTATCTGCTCCCTAGATTGTCCACATGTTTAAAAACAAAACATAAGGGGTTTTTTGGCATTTTGTTTCTACTTTTATCTATGTCCTCTATGAAGGTGGCAAACTTTCTGTATTAAGACTTACACCAAACTTCATACAAGTTTATATGCAAGTTAACATCTTGGAGCCTCGGTGTAACTTGTTGAGGATATAAGTGCAACTCAATTAGAGTAAACGAAAGTAATAATGGAGTTACCAACACTGAATCTCCTTTTCAAGTTTTTAATGTAGCCTCATCAATCTGGCTTCTCTTTAATCCAGAACACTTAGCACTGTAGCAGAATCTCTACAATTAAGGCAAGGTATTGATCCCCTTACCAAGCAGAAGCAATAATCTGTCATTTAGAGGCAGTATCATGCCACAGTCAAGCAAGTATTGTAGAAACAGAAGATGGAATAATATAGCCATAGATTAGATGCAGTCCTAGAAATAGTGACAAGTGCTTCCTAAAACAGGTGATGTACAGAAAAGGCAAGTAATGTAAATGAACATGAGTAGCAACAGAAATTTTTAATAGGTGATGGAATGGAATAGTATAAACTGAGGTGCAGGAAAGGAAAGAAAGATTTAATGGTTTGCAGTGAACAATTGGCTTGAGCCTATAAAACATGTGAGATTAGGATAACGGAGATGAGAGTGCTTTCACACTGACAACTGCTTTTTCGTCTTTATCAACCAGAGAAGCAAGAGTACTGGAAGTAAAGACAGAACTTATTTTCTCTAGCTTTTGGAAATACCTACAAAACAGCTACTGACAGAACAGCATCTACAAAAATGCAATTTTTAGCTTTTACGTTTCACCTGATGGGTGGGGGCAGACTCTTTCACTCAGATGGAGAGCAGATGATTATCTTCCTCTAGGGACCCAGCTCAACTCTTGGTTAAAGCAAATGTGCAAGCTGTACGTGTAGACTGTGACCTGGGGGTGGAGGCAGGCTGACTGCTTGCAAATATGACTGTGTTTACTTTCTGTTGGCAGGCAGCACAGTAGGTGTTCTGACTATTCATTTCCAACAAAACAGGATGATATTTTCCTGCTTTTTTTTAATTAATTTATTTCCATAGGTAGTCACCCAACCAAATCAACCATGAAAGATGAACCAGTTCAATGAGCAGGCATAAAGCTTAAGTCAGTAAACGCAAAGCCTCCGGCAACACTCTGGATGGCTTTTTCTTCTGTGTTCTTAGTAACTTAATTGCTTTATGTATCTGTGATGGATAAGGTGATACAGGATAAAGACAAAACTGAGTAGGAAATGTTCAGACATCTCCAAGACTGTGAAGAAGAACCCAGTATGTATTTGTGGATGCTCTTGCACTAAGATTTTATTCTCCTGGAGAGCACTCTGTTTCCATAAGGTGGAGCTGAAGCAATATGAGTCTTATTTACTTATGATACAGGGATCATGAGATGTATGGATCTTGGTTTATTTTAATATTCTACAATGGCTCTCTTGCTTTGTATGTGTTTTTTTTGTTTTGTTTTGTTTTCTTTTGTTTTTATAAACCTGGAGAAAACCTAAACTTAAACTGAGAGTTAGAAGGAAGGATCGCAAGAATGAAGGTCTGTAGGTATCCATGCTTGCTTATTCCAGTTCTGTTTCCTTATTTTTTCTTGGCTTTAGAAAACAGTGATGTCTGCCACTAAGAAATTAGGGTGCTATGTAAGAAATTGTAATTAGTGCAAAAAATTGAGCTATTCATGAAGGTGGTTGGTTTCTGTCACCTCACCAGCTTGGAACACTCCCTAATTAAGCTGAAGAGCACCTTTACCAAGTAAGTATTCATATTAATGTTTTGGAGGTAGAGAAGCTAAAATAAGTTTTTTTCTGTTGCAGAAGAAATAGGCTGTTATGAACCCGATAGGACAAAGGAATATGGATTTCTAGTGCTGTGCAGAAAAGAGCAAGATGATAGCTGCCTGTATTCCAGAGGGGGGAAAAAAAAAAGAAAAGAAAAAAAGAAAAAAAAAAAACTACCATAGTTAATGTAAGTCTTCCAGGTCAGAAGTGCTTGCAAAAGGGGAAGGAGCAGCTGAGAGAGAATTTCATGAAGGTATGTGTCTATAATATATAGACAATTGTACAGAGAATTTCCTAAGGGAAGATGATGTGAGATGTCATTCCCTACCCTATCCCCTTTTTCTTTAAGAGAAAGCTCCAAAACTTACAACCAGGTAACAAGTGTGGCTTTCTGAGGTATGCAGCAGGAATTGTAGAAATCTTTGATTTTTACCTTTAGCTAGAACTTGCCTTTATTTTATGCACTTAATTTGTTTGCTCCTTTTAGTTGTGCAGCTGTTTTGTGCAAAGCATGTATCACCTAGATAAAGTGTAAAACATCTGCTGCTATGCTGCCATGATGGTGTCACTGAACTGACCTAAACAATACTTTTATGGCTTATCTTATTATGGAGGCTTTGTGCAAATCTTAGCAGTTCAGTTCAGCATTGGCTTGTGTGTGTGTGTTTGTATGACTAGTAGTGTAAGTAGAAAAATCTTGTAGTGTTTTTAGAATGAAAATACTCTCCTATGTTCTGGTCGTATGTATGTATTACACTTGAAGGCATACTTGCCAAAATAGATAAATGATTTCTGAGGAAGTTTACAAGGAAATTATAACTAAATCAATGATAAGGCTGATTGCAAAGACGTGAGGATGGCAAAGTTGCTATTTTTCCCTGCAACTGTCTTGTGCCTCTGGCTCAGAGAAAAGGAAATGTAAACAGTAAACAATCTCCAAATAGACTTGGAACAACTTTGGTATTTTTGTAATTCAGTCTCCATGGATTTGAAAAGCCACTGACATAAACATAAAATACAATTTCAAACAGTTTACTGAGTTTATATGAGGATTGTTATTTGTAAGTGCTTGTCCCTCTCACTAATGAGATCTGAGTACACTACTGAGACAATGGCCTTTCATTTCTGGTCCTTCCCCAAATAGGGACACTTTTCAAGGGTAAAGTGTCAGAGACTATTCTGGCAGGATTAATATTGATTTATAAATATATTAGATTGAGAAAAAAAAAAAAAACAAATTAAACCGCTGCAATCCAGTTGAAGCAGATAAGTGTTGGTTCCTTCTCTAATTAGGTCTTAAATGAGCTATCTCATTGGCTGGGCGAAGCCAACAGAATAAGCTGAAAACAAAACAATAGGACAATTGACATGGCAAAATCGAGAAAAGTGTATGAAGGAGTGACTTTTAATGCTGAGGCTTTTTCTTTTTCTTTATTTTCATGGATTTAGCAGCCATTTAGTGAGTTGATTCATCATGCAGAATTATTTCACTTAGTTATTCTTGGGTCTCTAAGTTAATAAACAGCATGCAGCCATGGAATAGATACTGTCATCATACTAGGTAGTAGTAGATTAAATAGGTTAGAGGCTAAAAGGCTTAACTCATTTTGATCATTAGTTTAGATTTTAGAATTCTTGTCTTTGAAAATAAGATATCTGCTATATGAGCTTCATTCCTTTATTCAGAAGGTACACTTTTCTCTTGACACTCTTCTTCACTGTATGGAACCATTTCAGTCAACTCATATCTTTTTAGTGATACTTCTTTGTTAAGCTAATAAAATTGCTCCTAAATATGTGCAAGTAAGTTTTAAAATCAAGAGATAAAGAACGTAGTGAGGAATACATAGCCACAGGTCTGTTACGTCTGTGGAGCTTAAGTTTGGAACTCGTGGACCTGCATGAGCTATATGCTGACATCTAACGGAGCTCTCTGCTTTGCCAACACATGTATGTAAATCAAATCCATGGCTGGCTTGTTTGTCCAGCTCTGGGACTGGGTTTAGATATACCTGATCCCAGTAGTGCAAATATGTCTTTGTTCTGGTTTTCTGTATACATCTAGTACATAGATCACAGTCTCTGTAGGTTTGTATAACAGGAACTTTGTACCTCACTGAGGGACCTTAATATTATTGGGTGAAAACAGGTGAAAATCCTTTTCTTGTTTGAATTGAACTACTGACCCACTATGGTTAAGATGTATTCAGCCTGCAAAATGTGAATGATGAACTTTTTTGTCCTATTGTTGTTCTATTTTGGCTTCATCAGATATAATGGATTCTGCATTTCAAACAAGTTTGAAACTCAACTTTTAACTATATGCTGGACATGAAATAGGTGTCGCTTTTTCCCAAGCTTTGCTTATTTGGCAAGATTACTTAGCATTTTTTATTCTATGGTATTGTTACGTATTCACTATGTTTTCATTCACTGGTAGCAGAAATTATTCCAACATATATCAAGAGTGAAAAGTGTGCTGGATCTTTTTAAAGTGAAAAGATATTGCATTAATGTCAGGAGATTATGATAATCACATTTGTTAACACCAGAACTAGAAAAGTTGAATTTAAACATTAGCTGGGGTTATTATTATGACTTTTTGCCTTAAAGGATAATAATACTTGTTGAACACTAATATTTTTATCTTGCAGACAAGGTGGCAGCAGGAGGGAGATGAACACTGCTTATTGTTCTAAAAGAATGGATATATTAAACTAGCTAACCAGTAAAAATAGTATCAGGACAGCATGCAAGTGTTGTTCCTGGATTAATTACATTTGTGACTCCTCAAGTTCACTTAGGCACAAGTTTAGCACTCTGACATCCCCTGTGGGTGGTGGAAATATGCTTTTAAAAAAATGCAATTGTGCTCTTCAGACTGGATCATTCACCAGATCCATGACTGGGGTCCAGACTCAGCAATTCTACTCCGCCTACAATTTTGACCTCCATAGTCTGTAATCAAAGAGCTTCATCAAGACAACGTGATATTTATTTAGAACAAAAGTATCTTGGCAACAGTGTGTCTTTAAAACAGTGGTCTCTCTCTCCCCCAAGTCCATATTTGCTGCTAAGTATCTTCTATGTGTTTATCTAAATATCTTATACCTTAAAAAGACCAACCTTCCGTAAAGGCCCTTCCAGGCTTCTTTCTCTCTTTCTGCTTGTCTTCCTGTCAGAGTTGACTAATATCATACCTGACAGACCCAGGTATTTCTTATGTAATGCGAATAAAGTCACTTTTTAACTCCTTCTTGGCTTTGAGCTGTTCTGGTAATAGACAGCTTTTCTATTCTGAGGGATAAATGATTTTCAAAGTTTCTCGCTTTTCAGACAAGTTCCAAGCTTGGATATTCTTGTGTAGGAAGTTATTCTGTGTCGTCTTAGTATGACTAAGGTGTAGAAAGAAAAAACTTTATCATCTTACAATATCTTCCACTCCCTGATCTAGCCCTATAAATTTATTGTATTTTTGTATTTATTAAATATATCCTATCCATTTAAGAAATAGATTCTGTGCTGACCACATAGCAAGAGATGCTTTGTAACAAACTGCTGTAGTTTGTATGTGTATATAGTAGCAAGTCATTATGGTGTAAATGAACATAGCATTCCTAAAAGACCTTTGTTCTCAGGATGAAAGAGTAAAGCAATGGTTAATGTTCCCACTGGCTGCTGAAGTAGATAAGCAGTCTAGACTTGAGTAACTTGCTGCTCTAATTGCTTTACAGTTGTATTTGTTAGTAGGCGTTTCAGTAAACACTGGGAATTTACATGGAACGAACCGGGCTAATTCAGTTACATAAACGATAAAGAAAATTCTTTACTATGCCTCCCCACTCTTATGTTTTAAGGCAAAAATCAGATGAAAAGCAGACTGATTCACATAACCTTCATGCTTCCAGTAGCTCAAATAGCTTCACGGCATGACCTCATTTAGTAAGGGATCCTACTCCATATAAATAGACTCTTACTATGAAATAACATTCAGAATAGTATTATAGAGGGACTGGTGTCTCAGGAAACTGGGAAAAGGGATAATGAGATGCTTGTTTATAGTCACTAGCATAAATCCATCCTAGTGTTATAATTAAGAGAAAGTATCCTAGCAGGAAACGAATGGTGGTCTCAGCCTGCTTACACAGTGGGCAAACATCCACATTATGGATGCAATCATCATAGCTGTAATAACTGGCCACATCGTTTGGAAATTACAAAATGGATAAAAACAACATATTTGTATTTCATAAAGACTAAACTATCCTTTCTTTCCTAGAAAGTTCTTACTAAAGCGTAGGTGGTGTGTGTTATGATCCTGCATACGCAATACTGCTGCTGTGGCTAAGCGTGGTGTTTGTAGTGTCAGATGCTAAAGAAGCCATCAAACATCTTGTGTTTGTACGTTGTAAACTTCAAATTCACTTAACTATAGAACGGTGCTTGGCTGTGGCTATCTGGAATTTGAGGTTACTGTGAGAGGTTAATCTTGGTACATGCAGTTCATGGAGATATCTAAAGCAGGATTTAAGTTCTAAGCAGGAGCAACCCCTGCTCATATAAGCAAGTACCTTGTGCCATTTCATTTCTTATAGGCAATAAATTAGTTTTTTAAAAACAGAAAGTGACTCCTACTTTTGCATCCTTGCCAAAGATGTTTATTTGCCAAGACAGAACTGCTCACAACATAAATAGTTTTGATGGATCAAATCAAGGGATTTCTGAAAGTGTTGAAATATCCCATTTCAAAACAATTTGATACAATTATAACTTTTATTTTGGAAAAAATAGTCAATCTAGACTAGGAAAAACAAATAGATCAAGATTTCAAAGTAAAGGTTTCAATTGTCCCCAGCTGAACCTTTTTGACAAGTGATGGAAATTTGGGTTAAAGTATTTTTGAAATGAGAAACATAATATATTATCAAGAGAAGGAAAAATTCTCATCCAGGTCTTGCAGTTCTTCTGTGACAAGATATCTCAGTATTATTGAATGAGGTGGTCTTAAGTGTGTGGGAAGGTAATGACCCCTTGGATCTGGTAAGTGAAGCAAGTACCTATTACAGAGTTGGCAAATATTAATGCATTCATTTAACTATTGAATATATTTGAACAGAAAGAAGCGACTTTGACTTAGTCATATCCTGAAATACACATTTAAGACAACCTTCAAGTGTTAACTATAAAATATTCTAGTTTGGTATTTCAACTGCACCACACAATGTTCTTTTGGAAGATTTTGACACTAAAAGGGTTTGCACCTTCTAGCCATATGGCACCTTAGGAAGCGTACAACTGTACTATATCATCAAATTTCACTTTTCCTGTAGCAAAACAAAAGGCAAATAAGTATTTCCAATATTCACAATGTCAAAAGGGCTGAAATGAGAACAGAATTCCCCTTTTCAACCCAGCAGATTGTGTCTTCTCCCAGTGCTGGAAGGAAAAAGCAAGATTCCTCACTACAGTGCTAAGATGCATCACTTCTTGTGTATGCTGGCAAAAAGGAAGGAAGGAAAAAAAAAATAAAAATCAGAGCTACCCAGTACTCCTGCTTTTGGTCCTCCTGACAAAGTGAAAAGTAAAATAAAAATAGCTTGTTCAGCCTGACTGAATTCATTTGTCACTTTGTTTTCAGGAAGCTTCTTTTCAGAACTAGAAATTAAAGGATAAAGTTCTAGAGAAAACAATTTCAAAATAGGAATGTAAAAATTGCCTAATTATTTTAAAATGCATTTTTCATATCAAAATTAACAGCTGACTTCCATATGAATTCACAGCTTCTCTTCCCCCTAAATGAATATATATATATAAAAAAAATCTAGATGTCATGAGCCTCCTCCTTTCGCTTAACTTGGAATTTACAGCCTTTTGTTCTCTATCAGCGAGAGATTACTTAACATAACTCACCATCACAAAAATAATTAGCTTATTCATTAATCAGTTAGAAAGAAGCTTACTAAGTGTGTTATCTAGTAGGCGTATATTAATTTTCTGAAAGAATTTCACTTCCTGTCTTTGATATCATGTAAACACCTGTGTTCACCCCATAGCAGTATATTTCTACTTCCTGGCTAGCCACATTAATACAAGAGTTGGAGTTGAGGAGAAATAATTCTCCAGTAAGATATTTAAGTGGAAAGGCAGTGAAGTAAATGGAAATATTTCCTTGTCTGTTTATCTTTTGATGTTGGTTTAAAATATCTTTTATGAAATACAAACTTATCTGGGTATAACTTTTATAGGAGGAGAGAAATATAATGCGTAATGCTCTGTGAAACAGAATGGGAACTGGGATCAATCCTCCTTAAACGCCTTATGATCAGCTGTTCTGAAATTTTAATAGAACATCATATGTCCAATTGGCTCAAAGAGCTTGCAGCAAAATAAACTCTGCTCTGACTTAAGTTTGGATCACAGATTCCTTCAGAATTGAACCCTCTCGTAAACGAGAAAGCTGAACCGTACGTTTTCTGTAGTGCGAAGTGTTCTCGGGAGATTTCATCTGGAGACAACTGTTGTGTAATGATGGCCCAGTTGCGTGAGGAACTCTGACAAGTTGTTTCTTTGGACAGTCGGACAAAGTGCTATCAGTTTAACTACTGTCAGATGCTGCCTCAAGTCTGTACTGACTCTGGTTCCTGACATCTCATTTCTTACTGGGGGAGTGGGGGAGGAGGAGGGAGAGGAATGTCCATACTGTTGAGCCTGCTTAAAAATAGCTTCTGATGCAATCTTTTTGCAGCCTAACTTCTTTTCAGCAGGTGCCATAATTTCTTGTGGCTGAATTTCACTGCCAAAATTGGAAGAGAATCTAATATTTGGTTTTGTTGCATGCTGCCATACAGAAATAACATGTAGCACAGCTATGCACTGCTGCTTTAATTATTTACATCTAAACCAGTATGTACATCCCTAGTTATACTTCCCTTCCAGTATGCAAAAAAGCCCTGTGTGTATATAATGATTTTCATTTTTCACGTATCAAAGTGTTCTCTTACAAGAACTGTAACTAACCCCATAATCCTAAAAAATATGCGATCTGCTACTTCTTACACTGCAAATGTTTTTCAGCAGGGACGTAGGTTTTATCTTTTTTGATTTGGTGTGTATTGTTGTGTTTTCTTTAGGGGGAGAGGATTAAGAGACATTGTTTCTTCTTTCAGTACTATACCTCTGTAGTATCTTACCACCTGAATTTTGCTCGTTCTACTCTTAAGGTTTATCTCGGAAAAACTAGCTGCGTGAAAGTGTTTTGGGAAATAAAGTTTGAAAAGCATGAATTCATCACCTTTAGTGGAACTGTGGCAGTCCTATTGGCTTATGTGAAAGTACAGTAGTTTGGATCGGATCAGAATGGGAGAATGTGTAAATGTACACATCATAAATCTGTAGTTTTGAATGTAGATGCCTCCTTCAGCTAGCTGAAGAGGGCAGGATTCTGGGGCAATGGCTAAAAGCTGCTATCTGTCTGGCAAAAATAATGTTAGGAGGTGGCTAGCTGAAGGGCTAAATATTTACTTACTGTCTTCCTTGCATCCAGTTGTCTCAGTGTTAGAAAAAAATGTGGCGACTCCTGGCCTTTGCCAGGAAATGTTCAGAAATAAATGGCACTGGCATCGCTTGTACATTAGCTTTGACTTTCTGACTGAACACAGCGATAACTACAGTAGCATGGAATTGAGGTGTATCTAGTGTATAAATAACTGTAGAGTCTCCTACTAGGTTACCTTTGTTAATGGTCTGTCAGTATTTTCATTATAAGCTCCTCCACTCTTCCATTTTCAAGTTTATATTTCAGCAATGAAAATTCCTGTATGGTACAAGCTGGTGTACATTATTTTAACTTGGGGACAATTTTTTCATCATCTTTTGTTTCACTATTTTAGCTTTACAAAACACTTTAAAACCTTCTGTATATTGTAAAGGAGCTATACTTGTTCAAAATAATCTCCACTTGCTACAATTAAATTAATCCCTGGAATTTAACATAGTTTTACTTCATTAGATTGTTCCTTTTAGCATGCAGATGACATTTTTATCAGCCTAAAATCATAGGATGTTCTTTTCCCAAGATATCTGTAACACTTTATTCACTAATTACTACATGCATTTCTGTAATTATGCAGTTGTTGTCTTGCTACTGAAACAGCTTGAACATCTTAATACAGAAAGCTTTCATTGTTTTGTGTGTGTGTATATGTATATATATACTCAGGCAAATTATTATTCAACTCTTAAAGAAAATATTATAAAGCACGTTAAGGTTCACTATAGAAAGCCCCAGGTTTAGACACTAATCAGTTAGTGGTAAAACATCTAACAAGAAAGCTAGAAGGATTTTGGAGAAGAGATTGCATAAAGAGTAATTATCCTTTAAGAGAAAAAAAGGGAAAAAGACTTGTGGAAAATATTGTGAGCCATAAATGAAGAATGAGAGGGATCAAAAAAAGAATTACCTCTGAACAGAATACATTCTTTCACTGCGCTGGACCAAATTATCCAATGACTATATTCAGTAGCCTGTCTTGTCTAAGGAGAAAATGGAATGTTTATGAGAAATGAGTTTCTGGAAGAATAACAGTTGGCTTAAATGCAAGAAAAAGATGGGTTTTTTGTTTGTTTTTGTTCTTTTTTTTTTTTTTAAAAAAAAAAAAAAGAGGACAGGCTGTGGTCTCTAGCCTTCACAAAAGGCAAATAATCCCCATTTCTCCAAGCTTTTGAGGTTTAAGCTTCCCATTTGAGCTCTTGGTAAGCTTTAATGTAAAGTCTGCACTATCAACTACTTTTTTTTAATTTCAGCTTCAGACTTTTAAGCCTTGTCCTTTCCTCTAGCATAACAACCAGGCTACAGAAATAGGCTCCTAGCCATCATGTGCAGTATGATTTTTATATCTCACAGTATTTGAAAAGTGAAAACAATAAATAGTGACAGACTGTTGAGCTTCTCTCTACTTAAACCACCGTGCTTTTAGTCTCGTCCTGCTTAGGACAAGACTAGATTGCCAAGTACTAATGATATGATTTCCATGTCTTTCTGCTTGCCTGTGCCACTGAAGCTTGTGTTTATCAATTGAGAACTTGTCCAGACAAGTTCTTCCATAGACAATTCAGATATAGCAAACTGTGCCCATTTCTCTCTGTTGACTAAGGAACTGAAGATGACTAGTTCAGTTGTCAACTTCTACAGTGCATATGTCTAGATTTAAGAGAAACGAATTCCACTTGAGTAAACTGTGTACAAACTTAGGGAAAGTCTTGCAGTGATTATGGGGCAGATGTTAACTTATTAATTTTTTTATCGAAAAATTCTTCAAATAGTTACTTTAGTAACTGTGTCTTTGTCTTTTTCATTCGTTTCTGGTGCCTGTCATCTTAGTTTTCAACTAAAACATAATACAATAGCTACCTTAAGAGAGACAAAGTTATTCTCTCCTCTGAAATGAAAATAACTCGTGGTATATTTTCTACATAGCAAAAGATAGAGTATACATTTTCCATATGATGATATACTATTTACTTTGAATAAGCAGATGGAATTTCCTGTGTTTCAGTTTGTACCCATTGCCTCTTGCTCTGTCACTGGCACCACTGAGAAGAGTCTAGCTTTTTTTATTTTTTTTATACATCCTCCAATCAGGTATGTATATATGCTAATATGATCTCCCTGCTCCTTTCACCCTCTCCATGGGTATTTACTTTAGGCTAAACAGTCACAGCTCTGACTGCCTCTCCTCATAGGGAAGATGCTTCAGTTCCTCCAGTTCCTTAATCACTTTTGTGACCCTTCAGTTGATTTACTCCAGCAGGTCCATGTCTGTCTTGTACTAAGGAACCCCAAACTGGACACATTACTCTGGATCTAGCCTTGCCAGTGCTGAGTAGAGGGAAAGGATCACCTCCCTTGACCTGCTGGCACTGTCCTTCCTAATGCAGCCCAGGAGGCCATTGGCTGCCTTTACTGCAAGGGCACATTCTTGGCTTGTTGTCCGCTTGTCCACTAGGATCCCCAGGGCCTCTTCTGTAAAGCTGTTTTCCAGTGGGTTGGCCTCCAGCCTGTACTGGTTACTGGTTATTGGTGTAACCTGTCTCCAGACGTGCACTGGGATGTGCTCAAGTGCTATTGCCAGGCTTAAGTGTGTTCATAACTTTTGAAGCCTTCATGAAAAAGGGCTTAAATTTGCGTTACTCCTTATAAATTAAAAACTCATTGACCCCAGGAAAAGACTGACAGGCGCTCAGAATCAGTGAAGTAGATGTGGTGAGCTCAGTGGGTTGGGTTGTCACCTGAGACTTTGTAGATGTGGGTATATTTGTGTCAAGCATGGGAGGGAGAGTGGTGAGGAACTGAACCTAACAGCTTGCTTATGAGATGGGATGGAGGGAACAAAGATATTGAATATTAGCAATGTAGAATGTCTAAGCCACTAATATTGAATAGGATGAAAAGAGGGATACACAGCTCTCAGACATCAGAAGGAAGGTCATGCCACAGGTTGTCCCAGAGACAATTGCAATTGCATTAGCAGTGCAGAGCTTGACATTAAATGTCATGTTCAATTGCAACTTATTTAAGGTGATGCCTGTGGCTGTAGGAGTGGTGAAAAGGCAGATGAATGCTTTATCTAATAATAACTGGGAGATCAATGGGAGTTTGGCTGAACGCTGCTGAAAGGGATAGAGAAAAATGTATCCACAACTTTGTGTCAGTAAGCTGCACTTTTCTACTCAAATCTTTGATTTAGTTTCTCTCTTTCCATCTATCTTATAAGAAACTCATAGGTGAACAGAACATTTTTAAAAATGGTCCATAGGGAACAATGTGTGTGTTTTTTCTGGGAGAAGGGGGCAAAGAGGGAGAAGAAATGAGGGATTTAATCAGTCATTTGTCTCTGATGTTTATATTCTATGCAAGGAACCTCTGACTTGCTGTTTCCAGTCAAAGAGGATTGTGTGCATCAGCTGCAGCAGAAGTTGTGTATAGCACGCATAACTGCTGAAAAACAACTGTCCTAACATGTATTTTGGCACCTAATATCTTTGTTATATTGGCTTACAGCTTTTCACCATTCCAGGTTATTTAAAAAGTATTTCTCATTCAGAAATAAGTATAACTCCGTATACTTCCAGTTAGTATTGGGTACCTTGTGAATGTACTGTGGAGCAGATATCCTCATGTGCAGCAGATAACGTCCAGAGGATATTCATTAGTTTCTTCTACAAAATTGCTGGACATCTAGAAATCCTAGAAGAAAAAAACACCTTTAATTACTCTTGGACAAAGTTTGCTGGGGGCAGTGTGTGTTGGGGGGGGAAGTAATTTCTGTAAGCAAGGATTAGCTCTAGATGATCTGTAACACCATCCTAGATCTGATATCATTGATCAGTCTGCCAAAGCTCAGACTTTTACGACAAGCTGAAGCAGGATAACTCAACATTTCTCTCCTGTCCCTCTCACTAAGTGGTAGTAAGAAGTGAATGGATTGTACAAAGTCAAGGATCAGTCCTGAGTACTCATTTCAAAGCCTGTAGCTTTGTAATGCTGGTGGTCAGGCAGAACTGTTGTGTATTATATCTTCCCACCTGAGAACACTATAATGTCCATGTTACTTATGCATGTGATAATGATCAAAATTGCAGTGCAGGCACATTGAAGAGTGCCCAAGTGTGATTTTTGGAGTTAGGCAATCATTCATGACTCCTGCTGAAGTACTGACGAAAGATTCCAAACTGAAAAAAGGCTTCGTTATACTAGATACCAGGAAGACCGTTAATAAATTCTCTGCCCCAAAAAAGTCCTAATCTGAACTTTAGATAAAACATAACAGCAGGCTAGACCAGCAAAGAGGTGCAAAAGGTTGAGGTATCACTAACAAGTGTGAATCCATAAATTGCTTGTAGCAACTGAGACCACTGCTACAAAACTAACTAATGCCAGATGTTAACCATCTGTTGGGGGGATCATCAAGGAAAAGGTAGGTTGATAATTTTTTTTAAATGGGTAGAACATCACTTATATGAAAGTACAAGGCTCTAGAAGTTATCTGTGGGAAATATAAATGTGCAAAGCTAATATTTTTGGGAGGAGAAATTTGGAATATAGAAATAAAAAAAATGAGATGTTGATTTTTAGGTGCTGTAATGTGAGAATGGGAAATTTGTTCAATGCTATGCAGAAGACGCACACAACAGCAAAATGGAAAGATGAGTTCAACAAAGTAATGAAAATAATTCTTTGAAAGAACGCTCATTTTGAGTTAAGCTAAGGCCAAGGTTAGAGGAATCTGGGTGAGGGTGGAAGAAGTCAATCAAGAGACAAGGTGAAAAAGGCCAGGTAAGAGCTTTGCCACTCTATCAAGGTACGAACAACCCTGTCTTCAGTATGTTACAAGGGAAAACGTAGACTGACTTCTGACTGATTGCTTTAGCAGGTCAGGAGATACTTATAGAATTTGTATTAAAACTCTTTTCCTGCTCCTTTCATCATGGCTGAACTCTACAATGGAAATGGATAAGTTTCAATGAAACTTTGAGGAGGTAAGGAAAAGCAAGGATTTTAGGTAAGGATGTGGGAAAAACTATGCTCTGCCTGTTTTGAAGTGACCTGGAGTGAAAACATATGCCCTAATTGGGGTGGAGGAGCATTTGATTGTAGCTTTCCTGTGTGTCAGCCTGTTTCTAATCAGCAAGCCACAAAATTTTGGGAAGCTGTAATCTTCACTTCTGAAAATATTTTAAAAGCTTCTGTGCATTCTGCAGATTGCTGTTTTGAAGGCTGAGTTAAAGACTATGTCCAGACTGATAGATCCATTTAGATGATGGAAAATTTCCTATATCCTTTATTCACATCTAATTGTTCCCAATTTCTTCCTATGAACTTAGTCTAAATTAGAGGCAGGTAGAAGAAATAGAACAAATTTTCAGGGAATCGAACAAATTTTCAGGGTATCAAACAAACTTTTCAGTTCCAGTTCAAATTCAGCTGTGACTGAAACTGCTCTGGTTCAGTTCTAGTTCTGGCTAATAAGTTTATCAATGTAGCTCTACTAAACTAGAACTGGATCACTATAGAAGTGATCCATCATTAAGAGCCATATGATGAACATGGAATTAAAAATATAACTTTATCTAGGGAAAGATAATAGGTCTTTCCATATTCTGTTAGAACCTGGTTACCAGCTATCTTTCTAATGCAGCATCACAACTTCTCTCCAAGTTTTTCACCCTTCCTAAGGGCTAGGTGAGAAACCATTGCACTGGAAACATGAGTGATGCCTGCATGGTAACTGGAGACCGAGGGAGAGTGGATGAGACATGAATACTCGCTGAGACCCTGCCTTCCTCTCCTCTGCCTAGTAAGTCCTGTGCTGAGATGCATAAAACAGAAGCGCAGGGGTTCATGCATACATGTATGCATGTGGTTATGATGTCTGTTCAGTGCCCGTTGTCAGAAGAATTTCCAGGGGGAACCCCGGAGATGAGCCCTTGAAGGCACTAGCTGGGTGTTGCTGGCAATGCAGAGTTTCCCATCCTGAGAGACGGGCAAGAGGGTGGTGGTTCACTTCCACAACAGCATTTTCATTGACTAATCATGTCTATGACTTAGGCAACGAAAAATGTTCAAAGTGAAGGTGTCCTTAATAATTTTCAGACTAGTGCAATACAGTATTAAAAGGTGGGCTTATGCTATTCATGATGGTATCTATGGGGAACTAAACTTATTTTATGACTTGTTCAGGTTTTGTACAGGCTTTTTGAAGGAACAGAGCTTTTTGTTCAAACCATTACTTTACTAGAACTGAAAACATTAATTTTATGCTATCCAGTTCTAATCAAGGTTTAACAAACACTGTAAGAGAACAGTTTGGATTAAGTTGTGATTTAAGAAAATAGGACTGGTTAGAAACAGGTGCTATTGCTCTCTATTTTGTCGAAACTAATCAGTGAAAAATCTTTGTTCCCTTGCCAAACTGTAGCTCTGGGATTCACTGCTTTCCTTGCTGTCATCAGAAAAACACTAGTCTTCTATAAACAATATGGCTTCTATTATAGATGTTAGGTACTGTTGTTAGAGGGAAAACAGATAACAGTAAACTCAAATTACAGTAAGTAGATTATCTGTAATTTCACTTTTAAGACTTGATTAAAGAAGATCTGATTTTGTGACAAAGCTTTGAACCAAGAATAAATCTGTTTAAATCACAGGTGCTTATGAGCACTTTGGAAATACAAAGTAGTACATTTGATGTCGTTAGGCATGGCTTCCTGGTTACAGCTAAGGACTATGCATAAGTTGAGGCACAAACTGTTGTCCTATAGTCTATGGTCTTACACCAGCAAGTCCTGTGGTTCCTATTTTTAAACATCATACGCGTCTGTCTCAGGCCTATACATCCCTTGCCTGATGCCTGTTCTTAAATAATGAGACATTCAGTTCTGAAGTATTAACTTGGACATGTAAAACACAGATTTAAAGACTAATCAGATCTAAGGATGAAAATAAATGCATCTGGTTGCAAGGTAAAATATCAGCAACAACAAAAAGATGCGTTTCTAAAATGATTCAAAAATATAGTCTCTTCACATCTTCAGCTGTCAGATTTCAAGCTTCCTGGTAGAGTATCCCATGCAGAATGCCTTTATCTCTTAATAGAAAAGAAGCAAGAATTTTAACCTACAGACTCTCAATATGACTATAATTGTTATTTTATTAATGACAATCAAGATCACTTTATGAAATCAGTATAGAAGGAAGCATTAGAATTAGGAACTTTTATATCAAATCAATAACAAAATAAAAATCCATTCCTAGATTCAACTTAGTCTTAATTTTGAAATCATCTGATCGTGAAAAAGAGGGGTTTTCAAGGGCTGTGCAAAAATTTTTATGGAATTTACAGAAAAACTGTCTTCTGATATAACAGCATCCTAGTTGGATTTTTTTTTTCACTTTTACTCTGAATCAGATCTTATCAGTGCTCCTTGGGGATGTGACTACCTAGGTTTACATTTTCAGTCTGTTTTCAGTCGATAAGTGGCTGTGGAGTAACTTAAGAAGGAGGATCTCCTGTTTTCTTTCTCTTGATCTACCTGAGACTCCTGCCTCACCTCTCCTCCTTCCTAGAGAAAAAGAGTAAAATTAACAGGAGCAGTTGTAGTTGTTGAGAAGGGCAGTGTTCAAAATATTTCCACTCCCACACAGACAATTTAGGAGGGACAGGGATGTGTGTGTATGTAGAAAGAAAGTGCATGGGTAATTTTCCTACTGCATCTAAAGAATACTCTCTAACAATTCCTGTGAAAATTGATGAAACTTCTACTTTGAAAGCTAAGTCTGTCTGCTCAGGGGTGACTTTCTTCAAATCATCCTACTATGCTTTTCCTAGTATAATTCTAATGTATTCATGCAATAAACTTGATGAACTAGTTAGCATTTGATTCAATCTACCCAACACATTCTCCTCGACTACACTAATGACATCCTAGTATAATTCCACTAATACCAGATGAATTACTTGTGAATTTCATTAGTATTTATATTTACTCAGAGGAGATTTTTCTGATCTTCTCTATATACTGAAATGGTGTTTATGGAGTGACTTTTTTGCCTTACTGAGGTCAAGAAACATTTTACTATTGATTTCAATGAGGGCTAATGTGTGCTAGATGGGCATGTCTTGTGTGGCTGAGCGCTGAATACTTTTACCTACAGAATTGCTGAAATTTTTTGTCTAGAGAGATTTTAAGCTTAGCCAAATATGTAATTGGCCACTGTTATCATTCTATTATCTCAGTGCTGCTTTGTGTTTGAGTAATGTCCTCATTTCATGAACATGTATTTTTCCTTAATGCCTTTGTAATACACTTGTAATTGCCTTTATCTGTGGGGTAGTAATTTTTCAAACTTTTTGAGTTCCAGCTCTTTATTCAGTACACTTTCAGAGGTATTTTTTTCATATCCTCAGTATTAAGAGAAATTGAAATTCAGGAGAATATCCTTGCCATCAATTTTAAGTTACTTCAGGCATCTAATTAATGGACTCTAATGTGTCCCAAAGCATGGGAATTTAGGTCCTAATGTAGTTAGTGGAATTAGTTAAATGCATCTAGAAGTTGATTTAGAGCATTTACATTATGTCAGAAGGCAAAATACCTCCTCTGATTCACATACAACCAAGTAACTTTATCTGAAGGTATGCTATACTTTTTTACACTTGGCTAAAAAATAGAAGACAAAATATTGTGAAGAAGTGATTCTGTTCTTTGAGTTTGATAAGGAATCAATAAGCTAGTAACTTCAGCAGTATAAATAAGTTGCTTTTTAAAGAACTACTTGTATTATGAAGTTGTGTATGATCTTGATTTTTTACTATTCCTATTTTCCATCTATAAGAAGAGTTTCATAAGATATAATGCATTAGTAAATAATAATAATAATACACTAACCAAGGCCTCTTGTTAAGAGTAAGTTATTTGGAATTGTATAGAAAAATTTAGAGTAATAAGTACATTTTTTTAAAAAAAAATTTTTTAATCTTGAGTCAAGAGTTAGTATCATTGAGGAAAAAGAATTTAGGTGAAAGTCACCAATATCTTTTGCAGAACACTTAACAACAGTCAATGTTTTCTTGAAATATGGAAAAGCTTAAATAGTATATTTTCTGCATGAAAGTTTTTTGCACCTCTGACTATGTTTAGACTGGAGGCTTTTGCAGTGTATGCACTAGGAGGGTAAAAAAATTGTTTATGATGTATAATCTGTTTTACTAATGGTTTCAAAATCATTCTAAAAGAATAAGCTGAAAAGTTAAAGCATGATAAAAGTTATCACACATGCATCTGCCTACAATATAATCAAATATGTAAGTAAGCTCACTGCTTTCTCTGTTAGTTGGAAGCCGTGTGAACTTGGTGAGCGTGATGCAGACCCCCAACGAGCAGCGCCAACCCTGAAGCACTGTACTTCGCCTGCCGGGAGTGTTTGCTGTCTTAGAATCAGTATCACGTTAATTGTATTGTCCTAGTTTGGGCAGCAAGAGTGAGACAGCTTTTTGTAATCATTGGTGATTTAGAAAGAGTTTTATAATGCTGCTAACATTCCTCTGTTAATACTTAGATGCAGGATCCTAACAGGGAGGAAGGGGTTTTAAGGGACAGACAGAAGTGAGAGCACAGGGGTGTGCTTTTTGGTCCAGTATGCCGTAAGTGGTATTGCCTGTGTACGAAGGCAAGATACCGCAGAGGGGAGAGCAGCCCCTGACCTGACCTGCTGCAGAGCTCCTTCAGGACTAAAGAAGGAACAGCCTGCCTGGGTGAGTTCCCATAATCACACCCAGAACGGCAATTTTGGTTTTCTCTTTCTAAGGCGGGGGAGTTATGATACATTGCTGCCTACTGATCCACTTCGTGTTCTGAATAGATGGAGAAAAGAACTTCTTTAGCCCACAGCTATATCTGCGAATCACTCATATTTGATGGTAAAACCTTTGTCTTTTGCTGTAACTTTTCCTAAAATGGTGATTGCAAGACTTAGCAATGCTTTGCAACTGTAACACCCTAGAAAATGAGAATCCTACTGACTCCTTCAGCATGTTTTATAGTCTGAGATGCTTAGGTACTAGTGTATCAGCCTCCAGCTTAGTCACTAACCAGAATGATCTAAGCATCCATGACTTCTTCGCAATTTCCGGACCTTAATGTTTTTTTATCTCATTTTATGGTGAAATTGAGAATCTTGAATGTCCCAATTTCAAGTTCTTCATGCTCACTTGTTGTTAAGGGAGAATAACAAGCGTTAACAGCTCTGGAAATGAGATTGGATATGTAGAGGTACCACAAGGCAAGGTAAGAAGTCTAAATTCTGACTGAAGTAGGGCAAACATTGTAATGTTTGAATGATAAGCAAACACGGAAAGGAGCCGTCATTCTCCTTCACTGGAAGTCTTTATATGAAGATATTTTACTAAAATATAAGCTGCACCTGAAATAGAACTATACTGCAAAAACCACTAGATGAATCAAAATACCTTATCTGAGGTGTCACGTTGCATAGAGATAGTAACATCTGTTCATGAAGTCCTTGCTCATGTTGTGGCCACCATTTGTTTTCACATCTGAATATTCAATCTTTTTTAATAGACTGCTCAGTGTAGGGGTGTCAGCACATCTCAAGAGAAATTAATTCTTTTAATTTTTTTTCCATTGAAAGTAAAATTGACAAACCATTTACATGAGAGGAGGATTCTAAACTTATTCTGAAGTATTTTTTTTTTTTGATCATTTCTTTACTCTGGCTTCAACAGTAACTTTTGTTCTGCAGAATTTCATCGGGACTTGAATTCTACTTTACTCTGGGCCAGGATGGTCATTTAGATAAGACTGGCTGAGAAACATACAGGTGAAATCTTGCTGTTTTAACCAAAGCTATGCAAAAATTGAGCGGCTGACAAGGCTGGGATAGAAGTTGAGGGCTGTTCAATGGAAAACAATTACAAAGCTTATGAAAAGGAAAAGTTAGAAGAATCCTATCTTCGGCTGAGAGAACAGGAATTATCTAAATAAGCAGAATGTTCTGACTATATAGAAGTTTGTCAAAGATACGAAAAGTTAATCTGAAGCCTCTTAATCTTTGAGGTTTGAAGAAGGGGGGGGAAGTGTATTTAAGACTTCTTGCTAACTGTTTTGCAGCACAGATATTCCCACAGTATGTTTGCTGTCAGCGCATGCAAGGAACAGTTACGTGACTCAAACTGCTACGCTGATTCTTTTTGGTTTGCTGTGTTCTGGTGTGTGGATGTGGGGGAAGCACATTTCCTACAGTACCTTAGCAGAATGACTGGAACTCGCACTTTATGCAGTAAAACGTGAACATTAAGTTGGATACAGGAATAATACTACTGAAGTAAATGTGGCTGAATATTCTGAATTCCAGATGTTTCTAGTACCAAAATTTGCATTTGCAGGCAGTCTGTATTCAGATTGAGGTTAGATTACTGCAAATCCATGCAGTTAGGTGCATTTGGGGACACAGACCTCCCACCAGAAGTGATCGTAAAGCCTTTGATGAGAAGAACCGGTCAGTGCTCTCTGCCTGAAGTTACCCCTGCAAAAGCAGATGGGTTTGCTGGAGGCCGCATGGTGCGTTGGGTCCGTGAGTTCGGAGCGAAGCGTGGGGAATACCCGTTGTTTCCTCTCTCAAATTTGAGCGCTCGTATGCCAGATCAGCCCTGTGGATGTCCCTCGAGCGAGCAGCGCTGGCAGATGGAGGCTTTGCCCTCCAGGCTGCGCTCCGGGCCGCCCGACGCACTCCGTTCATGCGTTCGGTGACGTCCCTGGTATTTGAAGCAAAGTACGCGCGCATAAAAAACTAATGTTTGTCTGGCAAACTTAGTTACTATAGTTGAACCATCTGGTATATCTAGCAAGGCTATAGATATCAGTGCATAGCTGTCCTGGAAATGCATGTTTTCAAAATACCTGTGGTAGTTATAAGTAGATTGTCCTCAAGAGCTGAAGACCTGGTAGGAAGAATCATGCTGGTGTGATTTCCAGCTTAGATGAAGCTCTTTGAAAATAACAAGTAACAAAAAGGCCTTACTGCTTAGATTCTACAGGTAGTCTGACACTGGTCACCTGATCAGAAACTAATCCCAGGAGTAAATCTAAGTGTCTCCTGTGACTGCTATAAATAGGTGTCTAATACACTGAACTTATCACTGTTATGTGTTGAAGTCTGTGCCGACCTTCTGAATTAAAAATAAATGTGTTCAGCTGTGACACGAGTTAAACTAGCGACCAGTAAATCACAAGTCATACAGGGAAGTCTAGAATGCCAGTTGCATGCTATGATGAGAACAGAACAGCAATAATAATTTATATGCACACAGTATTTTAATCTGTTTCAAAATGATTACTGAAACCTTACAATACTCAAGCAAAACAGGTGTTTTTGTTTGTTTCATTTTTGCAGGCAAACCTGCTGATCTTGTCACCCAGTATTTTTAGTAGGCTTGGGGGCTGGACTCTGGATTTCTCACTCAGCAATAAGTATTACATCACGCTTAATCCTGCTTAACTTTGCATTGTCATGCATACTAAGGAAAGTGAATGCAAACTGTTATATTGTGCTCCGCAAATCAAATTCTTTATTATCCTGCGTTTGTCAGTGGGCTTGCACTTACACATCGTTCACTCTGCTGACTCTGATTACAATAGGAAAGGTATAAAATTGAAGAATCAGACTTTTATTCCTAGGTATAAGTAGCTAGTCTGGGAACATGCTTGAGAACTCAAGACTATCATGTGAGGTATAAGCAAAGCACTCTGGTGTTTAATTAGGTTTGATAATTCTGCCTACACTGTATATAATAACATACAGTCTAAGGGAATTTGTGGGTGTTTTAAGGCTTTTGCAAAGTGTCAGTAATCTGTTTGAATGCATTTTCTGAATCGGAAGTTTGGAAAATGCCTGCTGTTCTTCCACAATATACACTGCACCTAATATTGAATTTAGATGTTGTTGTTCTAATGAGTAGTAAATAGCAGTTGAAGATGAATTACTTTCATTATAATCTAATGTTTAAGAAACATTGTTTTACTTTGCTGCTTAGAAATGTGGTACTATTAATTAGAAATAGAAAAGAGTGAATAAAATTTTGATCAGGCCTTAATTTTTAAAGTAATATATCTTTAAGCAAAGTTGCTGTAGAAACAGTATTATAATATGCCCTGGCATATAAGAGGGGCTGTTCTTTTCTATCCTTGAGGGTATTTCAAAAGGAACTTTGATTTCAGGTACTGCAAGAAGCTGAGACTCGACAGATACCGCTTACCTTTCTGAGGATTAAGCAGCTGGCAAAGTCATCACTGTTTATGATTAAGAAATCTAGTATCAGCTTCAGTCTCTTGAATCCTGATGACTGCATTCTGCAGGCTTAAATGTCTCTGGAAGTTTTGTCTGTTGTACTGACATTTTTTTCTTTGAAACAAAAACAAAAATCCTAGAAAACCCATAAAGCTCTCCAAAACACAACATGTGCATTGTTTCATCTCTGAGATTGTAATGCTTCAGTTCTCTGCAAAGAGACTTCTCTGCAGGTATAAGTGAGGAACCTTTGTGATAAAGCACTTTGATTCTTCAAGGTGAAAACAACTGTATAAATAGAGCTGACAGTTACAGAGCTTCACAACCTTCACCTTTGAGACACAACCAGACCTTTATTCTGTACTTCATTTGCTCACCTTTGGCTTCTGTTTTTTCCCACTTGAGGAATCTGTTCATCATGGTCTGTCTGTCAACACTTCAGAAGGACAAAATATCTTGACCCACAAGAACCATTTGTGCCTCTTGTTCCTGAATGTTGTGTCTAGTGCTCCTGATTGTTTGCCATGGGACCTGCCGCTATGATTGGGAACACACTTTGCTCTGTTTTCTGAGTTACTTGTCTCTTTTTTTTGGTTGTTTGGAAAGGTATCATTTTTTTTTTTTGATCTCAAGGCTGCACTGGTGATGGAATAATATGCTGCAGATTTGTTTTCCACTGTGTAGTGATACTGAAGAACTGTGCAAAAAAAATCATACTTGTGTAGTTTTGTCATTTACAATACATTTTGAGGAAAGTAAACAAGTCAAGATAAATTAAAATCTTCCCCATAGCATTTATGTTGATTTTTAATTATGAAGCATGGTTTATAAAACTTGGATGAGAACCAGATTTCTCCAATACTAGCTTTTTTTGCTTTCTCCCTTTAGCTATGGTAGTGAGTGAGGGAGGGTTGTGTAGAGTATCAGGCACTGATGACAGACAGGCTGTTTCTGAATGGTAAGGTTCTTATCAGTTTAACCTTAGGACTTCGCTTATAGGAAATAAACTTTAAAAATCTGAAAGCATCTATTCTTACATTTTGCTTAACAGGCAAGCTTTATTGCTCTAAATGATAGAGCTGACTTGCTTCTGTGGTGGATTGTGCAGAGGGAAGATGAACCACAGACTGACAAGTTAGAACTTGTGCATGAAGAGCAGAGCGAGGCAGGGGAATGACGGGTAAAATGACAGTGAATGGAGAGGGCTTAGGGAGCAGGCAGGGAAACAGGAGGGTAGTCCTAAATGGAGGCACAAACAGTTAACGTAAAGACTGAGGTCTTCAGAAACAAGCAAAACTTTGATCAAAATAGTAACCTTAAAATTCTGAAAGGTCTCGCATTTTTTCTCTTCAGTGTTTTTGGTTGTGTTGATTTTCTGTCGTTTTAGTTATTGGAGCAGGAGACTAGAAGGAATTAATCATTCAGTTAGGATGTTTTCATGAGACTTTTGGAATCTTCATAAAAAGTACCTTAACTATTCTGTGAACGAGACTGTTTCTCTGCAACTTCAGGTTCATATCTTTTGTCTCAAGCACTTCAGCTAAATGTCTGAACTTCTCTTGTGCTTAACTGGAATAACTACCTCATCCATTGTACTAATAAAAACAATTTGCCCAAAGAAATAAAGTAAAAAGCCTGTTACAACAGAGGTCTCACTCTAATCTCTATCACAAACTCAAGAAATTTAAAATGGCTACTAATGCAGAATTTGGTAGAAATTGAAAGATGCAGTGCACAAAAATTTTTATTAGGCATACCACACTAGTTTCTATTTTAGACTCTATTGTTTTGTAAATGATTTAATAATAAGAGTATATTTTGTTATTGTGAAGCTGCTTATTCAACTAAATTAGAGAATTATGACACAAAGTACAATTCAAATGTATCTCCATCCTTCGGAGGTGTTGTGCTTTTTCGAGTGCTATCATTTTCCTCAACATTTGCAAGCCTGGAGTATTTTTCCTTGAAAGCAAACTGAAGTTGATGAATCTCTCTGAACATTTATGCATCATCAAGCATCAGGACAGAACATAAATTGTCATATATTCATTAACTAAATTAAACATGACACCTTCAGGGCTGTGGCTTGAAAGTGCTATAATGAAAATGAGATAGATACAAAAGTTAGTGGACGAAGAGAAGTGAATGCTTTATGCAGGAATAAAGTAACTCATATAGTAAGGAAGGTAGGTGACTTCTAAGTTTCCATTAGATGTCTGTCTGTATCTTCAGACATATAAATAATTTTGAAATCATCCTCTGCATAACTGGACAAATAAAGCTGGACAGTCCCCCCAGACTTTTGTGTAGAAAACTAATTAGTTTCAGATGTTCAGCTTTTCTCAACTGTTAACACAAATAGTGCTTTTCATCATGGAAGTATTGGCCAAAGTTATTGCACCAAAAATGTAGACATGATGTTTATCATCGGTAATAATTTCAAAAGCTATAGAGAATTTTTTTTTAAGTCTGGATGGAAAGAAAACAAGTAACTTTCAGCCTTTTTTGTAGAATAATCATAAAGTTTTACCAGCTGTTTCTGTTTGTTGTCAGACTAGTCTTCTCTGCAAGATATGCTTCCTGAAATTAGCTCAGAATTTTATCTTGCTTAAGCAAACAAGCAAAAAATGACAACTGTTTAACTTCTACTTTAAAAAAAAAAAAAAAAAAAAAAAAAATCTGGACTTAGGCTTGTAAAGACAAACATCAATGCCATTTGGTAGAGAAGAGAAATCCTCAGTTTATTGCTTCTGACTTGTGATAGTCCAGTCCTCTTTTCCTCTCCTTTCAGGAGAAATGTGCGCTTAAAAAGTATTACACAATAAAACATGGTTATAGTTTGACAAACAAGTGGGAAAGAGCAGGTGACCATTGTTTTTAAGTTTGGTGTTCATAGCAACCTTTGCTATTGTATGAAATCATAATGATCAGGATAGATTTCATAGAATGTCTACTTTGAAAATAAAAATCCACATGCTTCTTTCCTAAGTATATCAACTGGTCTTTGTTAGATAATTAAATAGTACAGTGTAATATAGCCCTAATCACTACTTTGTAATAGGCTCTTGCATAAAGCGTGAAAATCTGCTACAGGAAACAACCGTCCAAACTGCTCATCTTCCTGCTTGGGCTGTACATGCAATATGAAAGAAGGCAGAGTATGGAGATAGACATTATCTGGTCTACTACTGGAAAATATTACAATAAGACTATATAAGACTTTATTAATAAATTAGCTGCATCTTGAAAGATTTATAAAAACTGCCACTTGTTATGAAAAGCAGTGTAAGGGAGGGGGATTGGATAGCCAGAAAACAACATTAACTAGAGAGAGGGAATATCCCTCCTTTTTATTCTGTGCATTCAGCCATGCATCAATGTCAGTGCTGCCTTTACACAGTAACAGTGCTATTAATATTCATCACTGCACTGCTTTAAATTTGCAGATAAAATGAATTGGCCAGCAGAGACCAAAAACACCCCCCCAAGTACAGTTGTGCACTACTTATTTCAATTACAGATCTGAAGAAAGAGCACGGGCATCACGTAGAGAAGAGTTTTCGAAGGTGAGTTGTACATATGGCTAATGGAAAGTTTTGATGAATTTTTAAAAACAGTTGCTGCCTGAGGAATGAATGAGCGGGCATAGTGATTAGATAACAGTTTACTCTCCAGTTTACTGGCATCAGACTGGGGCCAAAGGATTTCCTGTGAAACTTTTGAAGATCAAAGGTACTTATTTAATGGCAATGGACAACTTAGGAGTTTGAGCCAGAAACAGCTTTTAAATGGTTTCAACTACAACAAAAAAAGAAACTAGAGGATGTTGATAGTTAAAATTATCTTGCTGCCTTGTCATTCAGATGCATCTTCAGCCCAACCACATTCTGTAACAAAACAGTGTGTGTGTGGTGGGGGAAAGCATGGGCAAAGCACGGGCAAATACTATTGCTTATTGCTTGTCAACCATTCCCAAAACTCCCTGCTGCTTAAAGCTTAGGAGTCAGTGTCAGACCCAGACCTAAGAGAGCATCAGACTTGGACCTAAGACAAACATCACCTCTAAGAGGGGAGGTCCTCACCGGAAGATACTTGTTAACTTTGACTTTCGCAAAGTCTAGAAAGCACAGACCCAGAGCTTTCAGATTCTGCGACTCTGTAAGATATTTCATCATTTCGTTCTCTTCCCGTTTCATTTGATTCCTGCACAAGAGAATGGATTATATTCAGGATTAAATTATACTAACTGTTTCTGGGATTAAAATTTGGTCTGTGAGATACTGTTTTTTGTAGGCAGTCTTTCAGTTTTAACTTAGTTGTCCCTACTTAAGGCACATTTTCAAGAAAACAATGTTGATCTCTGAAGGCTTGTCTTGCTGGAGGTGTTATAGGAAAATGCATCTGAAACAGCTAACATGTGAGTGCAAAATTGAGCTACCTATTGAGCATCAAATCCCCTTATGGATACCTTATTCCATACCTAGAGACCCCTGCCAATTAAAATTGGATTAATGCACTGTAATTGATGTAGGGTGGAGAAAAGGTATTATGGCAGTATTTTATTCCAACCATTTTGTTTCTTTTGCATGGTTGACTAGCCAGGAGTTTTCTGTTCACTTGCATTTCCAGTGAAAAGCTATACTTCAAAATCTTGAAGTCAAGTTTCCCAAAATATCTTTGGAATTTAATCTGATGATACCAGAGAGGAATCCTTCTGATCTTGTGATTCTGTGTTGTCCTTGTATCGGTTGTTTTCACAATGCCAAAGAAATAGAAAGTATTCACTGGATTACTTGGCCAGGAAGATATCCTTCTGTATAAATAAAAATGATACGAAAATTAGAGATTAGTTATGATGCAAGTTAACTGCAATGCCAGCTCCTTAAGTATTATGTTTTATCTTACCTCAAGGACTGAATCTATGCAAGAAAAATAACTAATTCGTCTTTCCTAAAGGCTGTGAATCTTCTACACTCCTCAGAGTATACTGAGAGTTAAAGTGGAAATAAAGTGTTAGGAGCTGCTTCTCCCTTACAGAAATGAAGGGAAACAGCAGCAAAAGTTTAGGTTCACTTTTCAGAAAACTGATGAAGTCATGGTTCAGGATATCCTGTTGCTTTAATCAGAGGATCACTTGATGCCCACATTGATCATTGGATCAGACACAGCTTGCATGTGTGTATGCATGCTGCTTTCTATAATGGCATGAAGGTGGTAACAGTTGGGTAGCATATGCTGCTAATCTGCTGCATGGTTTCAGTGAATTTGCCGATTAATGCTGTGCATAAATAAAGCTTCATGGTGACTGATGGGGCTGGACATTTTTTTACAACATGTGGCTTATGGATTTTCAGGTATTTTGATTTTTCTTTTTTGGGCAGATAAGTAAATTAGTCTGGTTTTGATTCAATCCATCCTGTTAGTATAGGAGCAGCTGTGTTAGTCATAACCTGCTATAGGGTTAAATTATATTGATACCTTAGATATATTGATCATACTATACAACTAAAATATGCATAGTGTTTTTTAAAATTGCCTTTAAAAAAGGTAAATATGACACTAATTCTAAATGAAGTTTAAAGCCATGGTTTTGTAAGCAATAGTAGCAACTTGTGTTCATTAATGTTGCCACAAAATTTTTCTAGTGTTTTAGCTGTATATGATATATATTAGTATGTATTCTGTCCGAATTCCATTCTGGCTAACATTCTTATTTCCTAAGTACTTCTCCTTATTTATTTTTTTGTAAATGAGACAGATTCTTTGATTTGTGGTTGTTCAGTGATATTGCTACGAGTACTTTAGGAAGTTTTGCCTGCATTTCAGACACAATATAACAGATCTTTAATGCCTTGCTCTATACTCTGTGAAGTCTCTTACAGCAACTTTAAAATATTGCTTTAAAAATACAAAGTGGCCTATAGCAAATACATGGTTTGATAGTGTCTTGCATCTACTTTTCATTTAATTTTCATTTTGTCATGATTAATTGTGGGAGAGCAAACACAGGATCATAGCACTAGCTCAGTTTGAAGCATTCCATTTTCTAGTTGACTCTGAATGTGACACTGTGTGTACCCTGACAGCTCCTGGCTGTGACTGAGCAAACAAGTTTTCAACTCTTGCTTACCAGCCTACAGAACAGTACCTGTAGTGTACATATTGATGCCATATAAGGATCAAACTAGTAAGGAAAAGTCTTCGTGAAAATAAAGTCACGGAAGAAGGGATGCTGAAGGAAGAAGGAGAGACCAAAGGAAAAAAGGGGCCAGTGTAGAATAACCAACTGTAATGTAGCATAGGAACAGCACAAGAGTCGAGTTACTCAGTCAGTTGTGACAAAAATATTCAGTTAAACTGTAAAATGTTCTCTGAATGGGTGGAAATTCCTGCCTTGGCTCCTATTGCCTGGAATTTATAGCTGATTAGAAACTCTTAATGGTCATTTCTTCTAATTAATGATCATCTGGAAGACCAGTGGTTCATCTCTGGTAGGCACATAACTAGTCTGCCCAACAATGCTTAGCCCTTTTAATAGAATATGGATTTTTTTTATGGATGCTGCAGTTTCAAACTGGTATGTATAAGGCATAGCTAGAAGCCAGATTCCATTACTTTAGCTCTTTTAATTGCCTGTGTGATCTGCATTCTCTCTTACTGGTTGTGGGGACTATGTCAGAGTAGTCCATTATTCTGCTTTTAAAATCTGTATTTGATCCAAAATACTCCAAAGATCTATGGCTTAGTACTAGTGTCTATGCTTGGAGGGGTGGGGAGGGGAAGAAGAAAAGGCTAGTGAAAATCTTAGCCATGATAACTAAGCAACTACGTTTATCAATTTCTCTCATCATGACAACAATCAGGGCTTTTTGCTATAAGTGTCTCTGTTTCTTTTTTACAACAGGAACAGAATGAGAGAGCCAGACATAGCACTGAACTGAGGTCTCAAGCTCATCTCACTGTAAACATTTAAAAGGCTGTAGTGACGTTAAAATTCAGTGACCTTACTCGAACAATGACAATGTGAACTAATAATCCAGTGCAGCCTTTCATAAAAGGTATGGACTTCACTGCTAGCCTCAGAGCTTGAGGAATTTAAAGTGGTTATTTTCAGCATCCAGGTTTTTTGCAAAACACAAAACATGCATTACTGAACAGTGATGGAAGGATTCATGTTTAGTGAAAATAATAAGAGTGAAGAAATTAAACACTTTGTGGCTCAGCTCTGCTTAGTCTGTTCTCTACCCAGCCAGCCCTCTCTGTACATCAACATCTACTCTGTTTCTCTGCTTTCCCTGTGTATATCATAAATATCTGTATAATGGAGAGCATAACCTTTGTCAATCAGCTACGAAATCTTCCTTCCTTCCTCACCACGTATGTTTTAAGGCAGAGCTTCGTAAATGCATGTTTGATTTACTCATTGAAGCTTTTGCCCCCAGCCTAAGAGCAGAGCAGTAAGTGGTGGGTTTTTTGTGACTCTAGATGAGCCTCTTTCCCAGGGGGACAGCATACCCAAACTCAAGGCTTGTGGAACACCCACAGGTAAGCCTTCATTTTACAGAATTATACTTGGCATTTAGATAGACTCTTCTATGTAAGAACTTCAAAGTCACTCAGATTTAACAAAACACATCCCACAGTAGTCCTGAGAAGTAATTATTATACCTACACTGTGGATAAAATGAGCTACAAAAACAAAGTCATTCTTGAACAGGGCATAAGTACAAAATCTGTGCACCAGCTAAGTCAGCCACGGTTAATAGTTCTATGCCCACTCTCAGCATGGGGTGAATTTCTTCCCAAAGAGACAAAAGTAAAAAGTTTCAGGAGGAGTTATTGGCTGTATGTGTCACTGAGCCAATTCTGGTTATATTTTTAGAATTGTTGAGCATCCACAGATTTCTCTGCAGTTAGAAGCAGCATAGGTTTTGTAGTTGCAAGATGCATCGAACTGAAATATTGTTATGCCACTGTTACTATTTTCAAACGATCTGCAAAGATAATCTCAGAAAGATTCCCTTTTTTGCCTACTTGAAAGCAGCCTTTAATTTAGAGAAAACTTGCTCATATTTAAAATGAAAGAATAATATTTCCTTTCAAAGAATAGGTATAACTAGTTCTTCCACTACCACAGAACCATACAATTCCATTTACTAATGAGAAAGCTTTTGTCATAGTCAGCGTGTTGGATAAAAGGGAGATGTCTGCCTCATGCAACTGCTTCTTTATATTTATTTTAGAGTGAAATTGTATGGAGAAACTACTATCATTGAAACAGCCAGTTTCATTTCAGCTATTTTTGATATCTTTAACAGAAGGGGAAAAAATGAAAACAGTAAATTACAATACAATAATGCAGTTGCCTGTTATTTCCGTAGTACCTTGGAAAACAGGAAAATCAAAATGGCATGTTGAGTTTGCCTGGAAATATGTAAGGCCAGAGAACCATGAGCCATCTTGTGAGTATATGTAACAAGCCAAATAGCAACTATGCTAGGTTTACCTATTATATAGCAGAGCACTTACTTTTGCAGTATATGTGAAGTAATCTATGCTAATACTGTTGATCTAAGATGATCAATGTGAATTTCTGGCCTGTGGCCATTGATGCTAGGCGAGACCAGAAACTGTTGAGTAAGTTGGAAGTACAGAGCAGCATTCTTGTGAGACCTGAAAAAAGTTATCCATATAGTCTGAGATAAGTCATTTTAGCTCCCCCTCCCTTTTTTTTCCTCCTCAGAAAATATTGGTTTGTGCTACTGCCTACTCTAAACAGGTAAGATTGATCCAGGGGCCAGAATTTATTGCAATAATAGACTGGGACCAAGCAAAGTGATTTTTCTGAATGATACTAATCATAGACAGGCCATTCCCCAGTATACAAGTAGTGCAGCCTCAAAAAGTCTGCTGCCTGCAATGCTGGAGACTTCCTAACTACAGAAGAGCCCTGGCTATACTTTGTGAGCTTTGTTCCTCCAGTAGCCTGATGAACAGGTTTATAACTTCTGTCTGCCAAGCTGTGTTCAGAGGAAGGCTCAGTGTATGCTCATCTGTACTGCACAGTTAAATAGTCATCATACTCAACCCTTCCATGAGGATTGGGATGCAGAAAAACAAATAAATTCTGCAGTGGAAAATAGAATAAAAAGCTAGGTTACCCAAACATAACCGGGGATCCTGAAGGATTGTCATAACATCAGGAACAAGGTGGTCTTGTTCTTGAATGGCATCATGGAATCATTTAAAAACTTGTGTTTGCTAGAACCTTGATTTTTACAGCTTGAGCTATAGAATCACCTGCTATGTAAAAAGCATAGCAGCTTAAAGTGTAAAAAAGCTTAAGGTTTATACAGGTAATATGCATGTAGATGTTTAAATATCCTGTCTAGATCTGTAGTCACAAAGACATAGCTGATGTTATAATTTGATATTTGTATTTCAAAAATCTTCTGTAAAGTGAAATACTGATTCTTCTTGTGTCTGTTTTGTAAACATTAATTTAAACACTGTGATTCTATGTAATAGAAAATGATTGATTATAGATTTTCAAGATAGGACGTGAAGGAATATCACTCTTGTTTTCAAATTCCTTCCAACCTCCCATATCACAAAGGGCATTATCAGATTGTATTGCCAAAAAAAGAAGGAAAGAAAGTAAGAAAAAAAAGTGGGACACAAGTGTCTTCGAAGAATACTTTTTTCTTTTTTTTTTTTTTTTTTTTGATAGCATGCATCTGAAGTAAAGCTTAGACTAAAGGAAACATTTAACTTTGCAGGTTAACAGGTTAGTTACCTTTGCACGTTTTAAGGAAAGCCAAATATTTAACATTTATATTGAATAATATATAGTTTATAATTTATACTATAATTTATATCGTGCATATACTATATATAGTATTTACCAATAGACTGAGTATCTGATCTGTTAATGAAGAAACATGAGAAGGTGAAAAGTAGATGGCTGCTCTCTGGGCTTGCATCACTTAGCGTGAGACGTTATCCCTCTACAGGCAGCTTGAAATGGAGGATATACAGACTCTAATTGAATAATTCAAGCAGACTCTCTCTCTGCTGTAGCTGCTACTTTTGAGACAACAAATTAGCTCATATTTCAATTTTCAAAGGTATTTCAATTTTCAGAAGTAATGGGGCAAATTTATAAAGATATTTTGTTTACTAATATTGATGTACTACTATTGGATGGCTAATCCCATTGATTTTTGTAATGACCTTAGCTGTATTACTTGTTTGGGCTCTTTTGTAAACTTTACTGTATTCCTGTTCTTTTGCTGACTAATTATACTTAAGTGTATGATCCTTACAAACTGAAGATGCAAAGTTGACTTGATCCCCTGATACAAACTTGAACTACAAAGTCTAAATTTCAGAAAATGTTTCTGAACACAGAAAATATATAGAACTTAAAATATACGTGTGTTAGCTGTTACAGTGGTGTCCAGTATGGATTGTCATGGAACTATCCATTTTTCTTCTCTTCCTATATTTACTCTTTGTATCTTCCTCTGTGAAAGTAGTAGTTGTTTATTGTGAACATATTTTTGAAGTTGGAATTCTATATTGAATAGAATATTTCCTATTTTAAAAAGCATTTTTCTCCCTGTTAAGTTGTGAAGAAAAACTCAAACTGCAAACCAGAAATACCAGTAAAGCTAGTAGAGGAGAAAGTATGTGAGGAAGTACAGCATACTGTTAGTAAAACAGTAATTACATTTTTATTTTTAGACTTGACTATAAAAAATTGTAGCATTTGCTAAATAATTTTCACAGATGTGTTTCATAAGCAAGTTGTTTGCATTAAGATTGGTTCAAAAACTCCTAAAATTAAAAAAAAAAAAAAAGTTAATTGCAGGTTAATATATGCAAATATTTTACCTGTGTTATGTCACTTCAATCTGTGGTATGCTCAGTGCTTTCAGTACACTTACAAGGTTTCATTCATCATTAGTTTCTAGTAATTTATACCTGTTTTTTTAGTAATGCCAAATGAGAACTGAAAACTGAAGTTTCTGGGAAAATATATACCTCCCTGCTAGACACCTTTAGCATTTCTGAATCTCTTTATAGTCATTAGGTTTGGTGGAACATTGAAGCTCTTTAGGAATTCTGCAAAGGTTTTTCTTTCTGATCAAAGACAGGTTGCTTGGTCAAAGGTGAGAGCAATGGAGGATGCAGCAACAATTAGCTTATTTGCCTCAAATGAGGTCTGGGTAACTCAGACTGAAGGGATGCTCTCTCCCTTCCTTCCTTTTCACATTGCAGTTTAATAGTTTGACACTTTAAACCAATTATCGTTTCTGCCTATTTGTCCCTATAAAGTACTTTTGACACAGATCAATGCATTTCAATGTCCCGTTATTTTTAATGGTGCAGCAGTGTTAGATACTGACAGCTGGAAACCTTAATTGGTCTGATGACAGAAAAGTAATGACCATTTGCAATCACTTATTCTGTCTGACCTTGCATTTAATATCAAAGGGTAAATGTTCATTTTTATTGGAAACCTCGAAGTTGAGAGAGTGCAAGGTAGGTAGGAGTGCTGTTTTTCTTGTAACAGCAGTGTGATGTCTCTAAGGAATGCTTATGTCAAATTTCACTTGAAATTCTTGGGTTTTTTTGAAGAAAATAAAGACGGTTTGTTTGTAGCTATTATCCACAGTGTTATGTTTGTATGCCTATCCATAACTTCTGTAATTCTATCAAATACTGTGACAAAAAATCAAATAAAACTGAGAGGATTGTCTTATGAATAGAAATCAGTTGTGATACTATTAAACCTTCAGTATTCTCTTATTAAATTTCTGACCAAATGATCAACATGTTTAGCTTAAACATGAAATTTTTAGATTCTCAGAGTATTTTGGCAAATTCTTGATCTTTTTTCAGAGGAAGATAAAATTCAAACATTCCAGCATCCAAATAATTCACTGAACTCTTTAATACTTCTAATTCCTACTGTTGCTCTAAAGAGAAATTTTCTTTATGAGCAGCAGAGATTAGCAGTGGGTTTTCAAATCCTACTTTCAGTCCTTTAAATTTCGGCCCTGCTATGATGATAGTTTCATATCTTATTTTTGTTTGGATTTATCCAATTGATACATAAAACTAGTTCTCATACACATTAATAAGTAAATCTTTTTACAGGTGTGTGAACACTTGATTTCACACAAGCTTTCATTTCCCTTTCTGTGGGTGAAAGGACCCGTCTTTCAGTCCAATATTCAAACACTATTTGTACCCAGCAATATTGTTGTCCTCTTTATGTCAGTGGGAGTATTGTATGAACTTCTTCTATTTGGGAATTTTAGGAAATACTTATCGGACAAAGATTTGGGACTAGTGAAGGATTAGTATTTGACATGATGTAGGCAAATATTCTAATTTGGGGCTCAGGAGTTTTCTTGTTGACAGCTTGAACCAAGATACTGTGTAGAACATCAATTACATCCTAGGCAAACAAAACACGACCTGGGCATATGTAACTTGGGTTAGAGAGCACTCTGAGAAACAATAAAAACTGGTGGCGTTTGTTCATGGATTTTAATTTTACTGATTAGCTACAATAATTCCTCTACCAGCAAGAAGAGTATAATGAGAATGTGAAGTTGAGGAGGCAAACCTGTACGGTAGTTGAAAGAGATATTAGAGGGGAAACCTTGAGCTTCTGGAAATGGTAAGGACACTGAAAAAGACAACGTCCTTTTGAGTTCCTATTAACCAAACCACTGAAATATTTCTGGACAGTTTCATGTTGTGCTTCTAGAGAGCCACATAGTGCGGGTCTCGACTGCTCTCAAGATTAAAGCTCTAATGTAAGATAACATTGTAGATGTGAGGGTGATAACCTTCATGCTGTGGTCAAATACAAGTTAGTTATTTTGCTACTGTAGATTTCTTTTGCTCTTTTTTTGGGGGTGTAATGAGTGGCTGCTTTTTTCCTTGTGCACTCTGTGTAGTGCATGTAACATACTATCAGGTCAGAGCAGTAGAGCTTTTCCTGCATTTTGTGTTGGTAGAAATGTCTGTGTAGGCTGGAGGCTAATGAAGAACTGTAGTGGTCAGAAGTAGTTGGAGAAGTCTTGAAAACTAAAAGAATTTACATGCATCTACCATGTCTAGAGCCTCAGATGGAAAAAGATTTTTTCTGCCAGTTTCTGTAACAGGCACTGGTGGCAATGAGAAATCAAGATGTTGTCTCATGCAATCTCTAGGATATAAGCCACACTTCATGAGCTAGCGTCTTGCACCTTTCTGAAATACTAGCGGGGACAAAGTACATCCTAAGGCTCTAATTGCCTTTTTACCTTTTATTTTCTGTGAAGAGCAGTTACTGAAAGCACTGTGATTCCTTGAGCTCTAGTAAATTCATGCTCATCTTCACAGCTTGCAGGTCTGTAGCATCATCTCCAGCCCCTGCCTAATGAGGACAACCAGCCTTTAAAAGGTTAATGCTGTCCTCAAACTTCCTTAAAACTCCCCTTGTATTGGAAGTATGTCTCAATCCTGCACTACTTACATCTCCATTCTTCTTGTTTCACGCACCTTTGACTGTGAAAGGGAATTTGGCTAATGGTCTGAAAAGCTTTGGGAAACTTCTGGGATTTAAAGAACTATGTAATTGTGAGATATCATTTATTACAGTAGGTCAGCTCATCTTCCCATGCAGATGTATGTTTGTTTTACTCTTGCATCTGTAAAGGTTGAACAAAAACCTATTTGTTAAAATCTAGGGGTGTAGCTAATGCTCTAGACAGGCAGAGAGAGGAACCTGTCATTGCATGTGCAGCAGAGGGAATAAGCAGTAAATTAAATTTATAATGGATATTTTTCAAATTCCAGCTTCTGAAATGGAATGTTTCTCCCATTTTATAGAGTTTTATTTTATTAGCCACACAAAGAGAAATAATGCTTCATTTAACTATGTCAAAACCAATCTAAACTCTCTGCTATTTACTTTCCTTTTTATAAATTTTAATGCATTTTTAATTCCACCCCACTGGTTGGTAAACCAACCATTGAAGTTATTGCTGCCCTGTAATGTATTCTAGTCATTTCTAATAAACCTGGACTTTAAGATGATTTATTATTATCTCTGTACAAGATGAAAATGAATTTGCTGCCTGTGCTAGGTTTTAGCCCTTTCATTACGAGGGGTAGATATGAACGATATTGAACAAACAAAAGGAGCTAATTAGAATACTGACAATTTCTAGCCTTGTATTCTTTGAGGAAGAGTTATATCTGAGAACAAAAATGCAGAAGTTAGATGAATATTTTCTGTGTTCAAAGGAACATTATCCTGAAATTAGTGCAGCAAAGAGATAAATTGTTTTAACAGCAATTTTTATTCTTAAACTGCTTTATGCCCTGTTCGACCTTTTCCTTTCAATATTCTATAGTTTCTTTTCTAAGATTTTCTGGAAATATATAAATTTATTTTGAAAATATAACTTAAGAATTAATTTAAGGTCTCCAAAAGGAAATTGGAAAAGATTCGAAAGTAAAATAATCATAATCAAAATATTCTGGATGAATGCTTTGTGTCATGAAATATCCTTTACTTTTGTATTTATTCAAATATATAAGAATTATCATTCTCGGTTTCTGAAAGCTATGTCAAAATTACCTTGTTCATCACATTTATTACAGAAAAACATACTGTCAGATAGAAGCATGCTCATTTATGTTAAATTTTGCACAAGTCGCAGTGATTAGACAATTAAGTCCTTGTCACTTGAATTCTTGATTTCATAAGAGTTTCCTTGTATCAGGAACAGGTTGTCATTTTTAGAATTTTTCTGTTCCTGTATGTGATGGTTCCAGCTCTTCATACCAATTTTCCATGGACATGCGAAAATTGTGTGATTATGGCTGGCAGCTAAGCAGCTCTTTCAGTTTCCTTCAAGCTGAGTTTTCTTTACTCAGATTGTCCAGGATATATCAGGTCGAAGTGAACAAACTTACATATTCTTTACTCTTGCTTGTGATCTCAGTTTCTAGAGCAGACAGTATTTCAATTTCCTGCAAAATCATTTATAAAGATTAGCCTTTTTAGAAGAACTAACAGTCTTTAAAATGATTTTCAGCATATTTTCAAGGGAGGAGCTATTCCAGTAAATGATATCTTGTGAAATTTCCTTGAAACGTTCTCTTTCAGTACTATGCCAGACTACCCAAGTTCATTCTTAACAATTACATTGTATGGCTGTTTACTGGAATTTGACCTATTCCAAAAATGTCACTAGGTAAGCTTGTATTATATTGTAATAGCTCAGATATTGTAAAAATTTACTTATTTTATCTTTACAAAGTTACTCTACTTAGCAAAAAGGCACAGTATGCACACAGCCAGCTCATGGTGTAGACAGATTTTGTAGGGGCTCTTGGGCATCTGCATCCTTGTGGTAAGTGCTATTCTTGTAGGACCTGGGTGTATAGCACCAGCATGATACTCTGGAACAAATCTGTTTCATTTTGTTGATGTAACAATATATTTAAGGCTCTGTGACTGAGTTTAGCATACCTTATCTACTTTTCAAAAATAAGTGATGATCTTTATTTTTTTGCTACTAGTATGAACATTATTACTAATATAATTTCTAATAATTGTACTAGCTAGCTATTTAAGTGTATCGCCTTTTGGGAGGAGTTCACAGACTAATTTGCTAAGGTTTTTTAAAGCATCTTAAAAGGTCATGTATTGTGATTCATTCAAATGACTGTCAGTTCCTCACCATGTTCTACAACTCCTGTTTTGCAGAAGATACAAATACAAGCTAGACTGCAGATGGAATACAAGCTAGATCACAGAGGAAGGGAATCTCATGCAGACATAATTGATGTATCTGGTAGCTTTTTCATAGCAACTATAAAAGATAAATAACAGCCTATGTATTTTCTACAGAAGATCAAGGACTTCATGATGGGGCATTGACTTGTTTGTTCATTTTAAAGTATTCTAAATTCTGATTCCTCTATTAGGTTTACCATGTCCTTACTATTAGATGTCACTTTTAAATCAGATTGCAGTAGTGAGGGGGGTGTGTGTGTGCGCAAAATCTTACATTTCTGCAAATGTTTTTAGTAGTTCTTCCCGTCGATGACATACTTCTCCATATGCTGAACTTGATCAATATCTGACCTTAAAATCTCAGAGGTGGTAGGAGCAGATGATAAAAAATATGTAAGATGTGGATAAGAGCAACAAGAATGATTAGAGGCCAGAGGGACTGACTTATGAGCAAAGATTAAATGAGCTAAATATATAGTGTATATCTTAGCAGAATGAATTGAGTTGGGGAGAAAGGATCAGAGAGAGGCATAAAACCATCTCAATATCTCTAAAGGATATAAACTGCAATGCCTGAAATGGGCTAGTTAGTCACAGGCTCAATAAGGACAGTGCAGAGTTATTTTCAGAGCTCGGGGCAAAGAAAGGCAAAAGTTACGCTATCATTTAGAGAACAGAAGATGTGCAGTCTGCTCACCTTGACATCAAAAGATGATATGGAGGGAAGCAAATTTATTATTTTATATCACTTTTCATACTAACTTGCAAGCAGTCAGCTGCTCTATATTGTGAGGGAGGTGCACTCAGGCCCACTGCCAGAACAGTTTTTAATAGTGGATCTTGAAATAAATAACACCACCATATGTCTGACAGTGGCTCGTGACTGTAATGAGCTACTTTAATGGACCTTTTAAAGGTAGAGGTGACTGTTGTAACTGAATTAAGGCACAACTCTGGATTAAATATTCTGGATTTCCGTGCAGAAGCTTTATCTGAACTTTTAGGCTCAATACCTTTCCAATACCTGATATAGGACTGTTTGAGCACATGCCACAAATATAACAACATTCCTCTACGTGTTCTTAAAAGGTTGGCAGTTCTCTGCCTCCTTTTGATTATTGTTTAAGCTCAACTATTAAGCTTTCTTCTTTACATTTTTCCAAAGAATGCTGAATCCCCTTAAGGTCCCTCATTTCTTTCTCTTTCTGCATGACAGCATTTTTCTAACTCTGGAATATAACATTTAAACATAAGGAATTTATTTATTATTATTATTTTCACTGTGAGAGTGGACACCAGAACAGATTGTCCAGAAAGGCTGCGGAGTTTCCATCCTTGGAGATGGTCAAAACCTAACTGGACACTGTTCTGAGCAAGCTGTTCCAGTTGATGCTGCTTTGAGCAAGAGGGTTGGATGAGACTATCTACAGAGGTCCCTTTCAACCTGGAACAATTCTGCAATTCTGTGGACTTTAGCTCTCCTAACTGAACAACAATTAGAAACTTGTGTTTTGCAACATTTTTTTCCGCTTGAGCCAATGTCCACAAATAATTCATTGCAATGTCTCTAAAATCTTTTTTTTTTTTTTAATTCTAAGGGCTGATGAAACTTCAATTAATGTTTAAAGTAGGTATGCTGAACAGTTCAGTCCTTTAAAGACCCTGTTGAACTGTAGCATAGTCGTCATTCTTTTTTTATCTGACCTACAAACTGGTCTTTTTCATTACTAGCTTCTCTATGCTGATTATGTTTGCACACTGGAATAGTTGTCTTATATCAAAGTAAAATGATAAAAGTAGTTCTCACTACCAATCCTAGTTCTGTTTTATGTTTTTAGGTAAATAAGTATTCAGTTGATAACAAGAGATTTAATTAATTTTTACTTCTCTATCCTCACCTCACCTCTCTTATTCTCCCTTCTTTCTCCAGATTAATGTGAGTGGACTTTTTGGAACTTTTGGAACTTCTTTGGACACTTTTTGGAAAGGAATCTCTAGTACTTATACTCATTTTGGTAGGAAGAGTAGGAATCTAATAGAAATGAATGACCAGTTCTCGTTAAATTGAGTTGTAGAGGCTTCCTTTGATCTAGCACATTGAAATAGTTCATTCCTAGAGAATGAACTTAGCTGTAAGAAATCCAGAAATGAATGCTGCACACCTAAATCAATCAAAAGAACTTAATACCTCAAGGACAAGTGGAAATGAAAATAGGCTATTTCCAAATGCTGACGAATGGGAAAAATGGGAAAATCAATGTGACAGGCTTGAGGTTTGCCTCCACTGAAATCCCCAGCTGTGTGCTGCTCTTTAGCTATCATTCTAATTTTCTAATATTGCACGTTATAGAGTGATTGTACTTTTTTGTTTTTTTTTTTGTCTTGACTGAAGTACATGTTTAGTTTCAGCTTCTTCACAGCATTAGATAAATCTGTGACAATGTTTGTCTTTGTGTCTAAGAATGGATGTTTCTGCTTTGAAAGTAGCTATATCAAAGATATGCAGAAATCATTAAGGTATACACAATCTCAGATGGCAGGTAGAATAAGTAACCTATTGTAAACACGCAGCAAGGGACTAAATCTATTTGACATCTTCAGTGTTTCTCTTGTTCCACGCGCACACTTTGCCTGGAGTAAGGAGGAAACAACTAATATTGATCCCTTTCATCCATCTAGGGGCAGGAGTCTAAAATTTGTCAATTACAATACTTTGTCTCAATGCTGCCTGCCTCTGGATTAACTAATACAACATAGTTGTCCTCTAGTAATAACACATAATAATACATGGTCCCATCTAAACTCAAGGGGGAAAATGGAATTTATTAAGCCCTTTAAACTACTGTCTGGACAAAGAGACTGATCTTTTCAAAAAGATTTGTTTTCCACATGCTTTGAGTTCTTTTTTGTTTGTCTTATGCACAGAACTTTGCTAGTGTCTGATAGACCACATCAGACAAACTTTTTCAGTATTTGGTATAAAAGTATGCAGCTCTAAGCTGCTGGTTTGAAGACTGTCTCTCATTGTTTCATAATCTCATTTCTTATTTTGTCTTTAATCACTAGAAGAGTAGAGATGTTCTTCTGAAATGTTGGAAATCTTGGGATGCTGATCGCAGAAAAGTGGTGTCATTCTACGTTCTGTATACCCACAACAGCATGCACTCTAAGAACATGAGTAATTCCTGGTTACAAAACAGCAGAATGCCTGTTTATACACTGCATGATTCCTATGGCAAAAACACTCCTCCTCCTTTGTTGTTCTTCTCAGAATTTCAATAGAAGAAGAAAATTGATCAGCCTACTGGATATGTCCAAAATAACATTTCCATGCTTGCTGGATCCTTCAGTTAGGATTGTATGAACTGCTCGTGATTGCAGGTGATAGCCTATATGTATGTCTTGTACACTTGTGGCTCAGCCCTGAGCTTCTGCCCTTCGGCAGACTTAGTCTCAAATGTTAAAAGGAGCGAGTACTTGTGGTAACGGCTTCGATCCAATCAATCACTTGTTCTTAAAGTTAAGCATCAACGCATGAACAGTCTTTTGCGTGTAATGAGACTCTACATCTGCTTAAGTGCTTTGCCAGATTGGGATCAGTATTATAGTAAAATAGAGTGAAAATTGGTTTAGATTCCATTAGTGATAATCCAAGCAATAAACAGTGACTTCACTTAAATTTTACTCAGTTTTTTAAAATCATAACATTTGGTTCACAAGAATTAAATTATTTCTTTTCTGTGTTTCTGTTCTCTCTGAAATGTAGTTAGTGACGGGGCACAAGACCCAAATGCTAAAATAAAAGATTGGCCAAGATTCATCTAGCTTAATTCGAAAAAACATAATCTCATTTAGTACCGTATAAAATGAGACTGAGTTTCATCTGAAAGATTTACCAAGCTTCTGGAAAAAAAGACCTAAATTCTAAGTTTGAAGAGATTGAAAATTAGTCAAACCTCATAATTCAGATTTTTCCCCAAATTAAATCACAGTTGGAAGACCTAGATGAAGTTGCTGAAATAAATGTTGATTTTTTTTTTCCAAAGCCTAATAGTAAACCTCTTCATGAAGGACTTATTGATGCTTTACCTCTGTGCTTTACCTCAGCAATCTTTCTGTCCTTGAGAGAATCTGTCTTGTAATAGGTGGATAGAATATGATTATACTGAGTAAATAATAGTTTATTTGATACATTACACTTTTCAGTTGTGCTCTTGCAAGCAAATTGGTGTTGTCTTGAATATATTGACTATCTGCAATTATTTGCAGATTAAGTTACAGTAATTTTTCTGTAATTCAACCATCAGCAACATGTGAGTTTGGGATTTTTAAAATTTCAGAAATACTGGTCATTTCTAATACAGTGGAAAAACGACATACTCCTAGCTTGTATTTATTTTGGCCAGAGGCTGAAGTCAGAAACTGACGTTGGACATATAGAAATTTTCCATGTGTAAATATTTGCGATCTAATGGCTATTTTCAGGAACGATTTCTGCTAGTAAAACAGTTTTCTAGACTACTTGCTGAGAAAAACACAGAAATGAGCATGGAAATAAACAAATGTACATTATTTTTGGTGGAACACTGATAATTCTGAAGCACTAATATTTGCCCCATGCTAGTAACAGTATTACACTATATTATTTGCCAAGTGAATATGAATTAAGAGATATAATTTCTTTTCCCCCCAGAAACATCTTGCTCTGTAGCAGAGCACAGTATACATCTATACGGACAGTTTATCTTGCTTACTGTGCAATCTTTAATGCAGTGAATAAAACTATTTCAAAGACAAAGGTTCAGTTCCTCCCTTGTGTTTAGATCATGGAGAGCTATCTTCTTCTGTTCCTGTATTATGCAGAAAAAATATAGAGAAAAGTGTTTCTCGGAAAGCCTGCCCTTCTTGAAAGGAGGGAGCCATCTGTCAAAGATCTAGCTTTGCTGAGTGTAGCCTCCTTGAATGCCGTCCCACAGAGCTTGCGTCGGAGAATGATAATGACCACGATGAATGGCCTTTGCCCTGTTTTAAAACTGCTTTTTCCAAGATCAAGCTCTCCCAGGATGTAGGCAATCTTGGTGCCTAAAGTAACATCCACTGAAGCAACGTGCTAAGTGACGTCATCTGGTCCAGACTGAGCTTAAGTTTGTTTGTTTGTTTGTGTTAAAGTGTGTGTGTGTGTGTGTATGTATGTATATATATATATATATACATACACATACACACACATATATTTGCCTTGGCCTTTTTATTTAAAGTATTCTCGATTTTAAAAAATAGATCAATTGATTCACCTTCTTTTATGGAGTCTATTACTCAGTTTATTAGAGAAGGAAGCAAAACAGCTCACCATCATAAATTCCTTTAAGCAGAAGGAAAAGTATGTAACTCTAGGAATATTTTGGTTATCTTCTGACTGAGTTCATGCTTTCCAACATGCAGGCAGTTTTACTCTATGATATTTGTTCCTTTCTGTATTTCTTCCCAACAGGATCTATAGGTATCTTTCCCAATACAGAATGTATTCATAGAAAAATACTGTTTTAAGGAATTTGGGGGGGGGGGGAAAAAGAGGTAGGAGTATTTAACTCTAATTTCAAGGTTGAAAGTTTTCCGCAGCTCTGTTACAGAGGGTTCTTCAGCTAATGATTGCAGCAGGATCTATGGCTATGTATTAGTTCACAAAGAAAACAGCGAAATCTATGCTTGCTCCTTTAGCCTTCAATAACTGAAATGAAGTAGGGTCCTAGTTTTATTCCAGTGATAAATGTAATTAGAAATCCTTAGGAAGTGGCATTGTTTTTTTCAGTAGACAAGTCTTCTCTTCAAGTCATTAGGAAACCAAGGCCTTTGCACCAGAGAAGGCAGCATGCTTTATGTGCCATCCTTCGCATCAAGTGTAGATCTGAACCCGAGCATGCTGTCCAAATTCCCACTCTGACAGCTATAATATTCCCATTTATGCTTGCTTTGCAGTTTCAGTATAATGATTTTCTTTCATCTTCTATCCTATTCTATTCTAATGTGATCAATGTCATTATTCTGGGGCCTGTGTGTTTTCCAGATGAATTTCAGTGTGAGGTGTAATCTGTGTTTTCCTCCTTGAGCTGGAACCTTAAAAATATCAGTGCCTCCCCCCCTTTTTTTTAAAAAAAGAGGTGGACAGCTTTGTTATAGGATCTCAGTACTATTTAGGGGGAACTTATTCTACAGGGGAGGATGAACAACTGTGCATTTATTACTAATTCTGTACAGTGGTTTTGCAGTGGTTGCAAAAATGCCATAATAGCCAACCATAATAGCCAACAAAATAGCAAAAAACATAATAGCCAACAATTAACACATCTTAGTGTTTCTGGTGGTGGCAATAATTATAATTCCAAAAGGAAGGATGGTTATGAATGGGCCACATATTATTTTGTCTTTGAGTTGGATCCATCAAGGCTGAATACTGTCAGGTCAACTCCTGGAATGGGCTGTCTGTCTTCCCTTGGATTTTTATGAGCTGAATTTTTGTGATAGTTTCATTTCCATCCTATTACTGAGCAAACAAAATAAATACACAGAGAAAGCAATGACCACATGATGCACCCACTGGAACCTCTAATGTAAAATGTTAGCGCTTCTCTAAATGTTACCAGTTATCAAAGGTTCTCAGAAGGTTTGTAAAATAAGCAAGCAGTATTAAGGACAATATCCTGCATATCTGCTACTATATGGAGAATGAGTATAGCATGCTGGATATCTTATAAATTACATTTACTCACATAATATCAGCAAGAATACATGCTGATGCTCACATTGCATGGGAGCTTACAGCATTTACACTACAGATAAAAGCAATCATATTTCTTTTTATGGTTTGGCCCCTTCACTTCATTCTCCTCCACCCTTGTTTCATCCTTTTTACTGGGCATTTGCTAGTGCCTTTAACACCTTGTTTTGTTGATGAGTGTAGAATGAAATTAAGAAAAAGACTAGAGATGAATAAGGAATATAAAAGCTGACCAAATTAGAGAGGTTTGTAAAATAATCTCAAGTGAAAATCTCAGCATTAAACAATTTTTTTAAGAATATCAAGAAATTAATCTCTGTGGTCTCATAAAATTTATCCCATTAGAACATACATCTTCAAAACAAGTTGCTAGCTGTAGATGATACAGAAGTGACATATGTCATTTGAGAGTACACTTTTTACAAGCCTTTTTCATGTGTTCAATTGTCTATATAGTCTATATTTGTGTGCATCTCTGATTAATATTATATATATACTTACTGTAACAATTATAAAGTATCAGTTTTGAACCAAAAGAGCTAAAGTCCTCACCTAACTTTCTCCAGAAAATAAACGTGCAGTTATGCAGTTATCAAGGCATGCAAAGTCAGTCCTGTTGAAAGCACTTTTTCCTCAGTGTGTTAAGTTTGCATATCACTCTGTTATCTTCCTAAATCTTCCAAAGGTGAAAAAAATCCTGAGCTTTTTTTTTTTTTTTTTTTTTTTTTTTTTTTTGTGTGAAGGAAGATAATATGTATGTCTAGTTTCTTATGTGATCTTTGTCTCCCCAGCTGTTCTGAAGATGCTAACATATTACAGTGACAAAGTACAGTGAGAGCAAATTCAAAATTACTTAGGCTATAGCAGACTTGGAAACTGAAATGAAACTTCCAGGTTGTTTAACATAATATTGTCCATTTATTAGAAGAAAGCTGCACTACCTGAAGAAAAGGAACTTCTGTACAAGCTTCTTAGAAATCAGGACAACCTGCTGACACCATGGAAAAATGAAGGATGGTCTGCTAAAATTATAATATATTTGCAGGATTCCCTATTTGAAGATTTGGTTACTGTAATTGCCTTGAAGATATCTCAGACTATTTCTTCAAATTCTTTTCAGTAAGCATGTAATTAGCTACAAAAAAAGTGTTTTTGATGATTTCTTCATTCAAAAATATGGATTTTTTTTTTAGCCAGTGTTGACAAATGACCACAGAAATCCACCATCCCCCAAGTGCCTTGTTTCTTTAACAGCGCTTCTGTTAGCCGTGCCAGGTGTATAAAACCGTAATGTAGGCTACATCTGGTATTTTGCTATTTCTGGACAGTTTTTGTGCTTGTCAACGTTGTTATATTTTTTTTTCCTATGGTCAGGGTTAATGCGGATGTCCGGTATCTTGATTTGTATTAACAGATGGAAAATTATAAGTCATCTGTATACTCATTGTCATCCCCATTTCTCCTTTATCATACTGTTTAATGGTCCGTGGATATGATTTTTTTAATATTTTTATGGTGCCTTTTACTATCAAATGCTCCCAGAATGCTTTGCACACATGGCCTGCAGCTGGATTGAGATGAAGCAGGGATCCCTCTGGATTGCAGATAAATATGGAAACATAGCCATAGATCTGGATTTTATGGATCAAATCTAGTACTAGGAGGGAACTCTTTTCTGCAGCCAAAATACCATTAGGGCCAATACTTCTGAATTTGAGCTATCAAATCTGTAATCAGCATTAAACATTGTCCCCTCAGGCTGCAACTAATTGTAGCTATTTATCATTTGCTTAGCAGTTAAATGAACTACTTCTGGTTTGGAATACTACAGCTCTGTGCTAGCACTGAACAAGATTGCAAAACAGTTTAGGTGAGGAAACCCGCTGAAAAAGTGACACGTTTCCTCAGCCTGGAGTGGGCTGAAGACACCAGAGCAATAGCCGTGCTTTCTCAAAAGGCACGGACCGTCTCAGCAGCTAAATACGGCTGGTGGATAAAACTCAGATGAGAGAGTTGTGTAAATCAGAGGTCTTCGAGGCCAGTCCTGGCTTATTATGTTTCTGACAAAACGGCTTCAAGCTGAGTAGTTTACTACTGACATGTTCAGAAGCGCCTGGTGTTTTTCGGGAGTTTCTATCCACGTACAGCCAAACCTCGTCCAGCGTTGTTCTGCAGTCAGATCTTGAGACTGCCACAATGTGATAATAGTAGTCTGCAGTGAAGATAGCTTATTGGATTTAGGAATTTGCTTATATTTTAAGTCATAGTACAAACGAAAGATATTATTACAGCATGTCTTTTCCTCTTCCTGTTTATGACATTGATTAAATTTGGTTAATCCATATGCTAGTTTTATTTTCTGTGGCATAATTCTTTATCTCCTTGACATTTAGTTTGGTGGAGCTGCTTGAATAGCAGTGTTTCCTGGATTAATTTTTGGCACCAAGGGTTTTATCCTTTCTCCATTTTTCATGCTTGATCAAACATGGTAGCACATTTTTACGAAGCATAGACGCTTTTGCGTGTTAGTGGGCAGCATTAAGCACCTCAGAATTTGGAAGCTGTTTCTAGAGCCTCTACCTTATGTTGTTTAAAATGGAAATTACTTTATTAAAAATAACTTGGTTCGCTTCAGTGCATCTGTTTCTATGCAACAGCAAAGGCACCTGTGTCCTATTAATACTTGCATTATGCAGCACATTTGAAAATGTTATAACTCAGGTGGATTATCCTCCTGGGAGTCGCACGCATTGCTCCTGCCTCAGCTCTTGCTCTCTGCGTATGTCAAATTGTTAAATGATCTTCAGGTTACTCCACCTTGTTTGCAGTTGGAATTCTTAAAAATACATGACTTGGGCAAGTAAAGAAAGAACTGATTCCAGCAGGTTGATAGCTGAGCTTCATCTTGTTCTATATTCTGTTTGACCAGTATGTATTCTGAACTGATCCATTTTTTTTGTACTGCTATTTAAAAAAGAAGAGAGCTATAGAGCTGGCAGATTTTCTGCATCTGCTTGTCTGTTGTTCAACCACAAATGATAGTGGCTCTGGTACTACTTTTTGTCTAGGTCAATTATCTTCAGTGTAGTATCAAAGATTGTGGCAATACATATAATTTTTAAGTTGATTAGATATTTTATGACTGTGGCAATGTTAGTTTAGCATTCACATTAACATATGGCAATTAGATCAGGAGCTTCAGTTGACACTTACGGAAGAGATCAGGAAAAAAATTGTACTACTTTTACCCAGCATCTTATTTGATTCCTCCTAAAACTAATAGCGTGTACTGACCCTAGGGCTATGGAGCAGGGCTATATACTACTTCATTAGCTAAATACACTATGAAACCTTTTCCTGGTGTGACATCAGCATGAATCTGTGCATGTGGTTCATTAGGAGATGGGCAATCTTATGCTATGTTTCATTGTCTTAGTCCTTAAAAAACATGTCTTTTTTTTTTTATCGTCGAAGACTTCCAGAATATAATGTGAATCTTGCATAAAATATGAAACTCAAAGGTGGTTATGCAACACTTCTGTTTCTATTGATTTAGAATAACATTTCCTTTTAGCTACCTCATCCCTTTTGCTTAAATTAATATCTTGAAAGACAGTTACAGTCACTAAGTAGGTTTTTTTTTTTTTACTGAAATATAGTTAGCTGCAAAGCAAATAAAATCACTACTAGTCATAATAATCACCCAGAATGAGTGGAACTCAATAGAAAGAAACCTAAAGAAGTCAACTTCATCTCTTTGTTCAAATGTAAGATGAAATATAACCAGTTCCTGATGACTATTCATCTAACCCAGTCTTAATACCCCTACCTTCACAGGATCTCTTAGGAGAAAGGTAAGTGTAAGTCATACAAGACGTAACAGAGGCTGATTCTAATAGTCTTAAAAAAAAAAAAAAAAAAAAAAAAAAAAAAAAAAAAATCCTAGTTTAGGCTTTTCTGCTATTGTAGCCTTTTCATTTGTTCTTGTCTTCTGATAGCATACTAAGATGATCAGTTTGACTAGCAGATATCCTCAGCGAGTCTTGATCTCTCTCTCTTCACAGTGTTATCACTGTTTATGTTGTATGTTAATTTAAGCATAAATTATAAATATTATATCCACACAGATGTACTCCTTTGCCTGCCTTCTAGGATGAGAGGAGCACAAGGACTAGTATGCTGTTCTTCCTTTGATGCTTCAAATATCAGCTCTTTCTGGAAATCAAATATATGGAAGATGTGTTGCTTGTGATAATAAGAAATCTCAGGTCGGTTATGTCTGGATGTAATAACTAGCTCTGAGGTCAGAAAGGAATTTTTACCTGCTGGTGGAATGGTAAAGACCCTTTTCTGGGGGTTGTTTGTTGTTGTTGCTGTGTTCTGTAGCATAGAGCCTGAACCGCTTTCTAGGGCTGCACAGTGAAATTCTTACAAATGTTTTTTGGGAGAACTGAATAAATAGGTGAAGTGATGAAAAAAGAGTTATCATAACATATGCAATAAAAATTCTGTTAATAGTGTTCTCTTCCCCACAGTCTTTTCAGAGCTTTATGAATTACTTAATATTCTTTCATCTCTGGAAATTGTTATATCCTTTAGTTCATTGGAAAGCTTGAGATGCTCTACGTGCATTGTGGATAAAACGTGTCAGTCCCCAGGGCTGCCAGTTTAGATGCCATTAAATATACCAGTTTCCTATAGAGGTCAAGCATATATAAAACATTTTATTTTTATTTCTTTAAATATATGCCTTTTGGCTTGCTTGCTCTTTGCTCTGCATGATATGGAAACTGAAATTATCTTTGTAATGCAGATTCCTTCATTTCTCAGAGTCGTGTTTCAAATAAGATCCAGATTTCAAGTGCTCACATGGAACAAATAATTCATTTTTGTTTCCTGATGCTTTTGTAGATGAGCCCCTTGTCAAATCCTGACAACTTGTGAAGTTTGTAGATTTTTGGTACAGAAGGTATAGTCCTGATCTCATGAAAGTGAAAACGTATATGACAACTACAGCATATGATTTATTGAATGCTTGTGTTACTCTGTCAAACTAACCATTATATCATATCTACTTCTACTATGTTTCTGATTATACTTCTTTTTCTGCTAGAAGTAAGGAAGTTATACGTATACATCAAAAACAAAGTTGGTTTTGACAAAGTCTCTTCTGAGATGAAAAATAATATAAGAAAATGAAGGTTGTTTATTCCATGAGTGCTTTAAAGAGATTTTATTTATATTCATATAGTTGTCCACATACATAAAGTATTTTAGAAAATAAGATTTGTAAAGCGACCAAGGCAGTACTTTTATGTGGGTATAGGTTTTAAGGTCCCACTAGTACGTTCTTAATATTCTACAGTATCCTAACAGAAAACTTCTTCCATTGTGTATATGTGTTGATTCGTGAGATTACGTGATGACTGTCTGCCTGCCTAAATCAATGACATTGATCTTAATGGCAGAAATTAATAATCTGAACGTCAGTGACTAGCCCTTCTTTGTAACTTGTCCTGAACCCCATTCTTACCAAGTGTTCAGTTATTTAAATTGACTTATATTTGTGAGGGATAAAAGGGGGAAAAAAGTAATAGCATGTACTCTTTCCTTTCTATTTTCTTATATCTAGCTAAGCTAGAACTCAAAACTGAATTTTTACTGCTACAGATCACTCTTCCAGATCTTTTTGTTGTTCAGGATTGCTGTGATATCACTGACATGACTCAAGTCTATAGCACATTACAGCATTCTAACGACATTTAGTTTTGCCATATGTCACTCTGTGTTATGGCACACTAGATTAATATCATGATTTATCAAGTTTATCTAGTCTATCCTTAATTTAGTTTTATCTACTCCATCTATTAATTTGATTTATAATCTTAGTCACAAAGTGCCAAAGCAGACACACAGGGTCTATCCTGGAAGATGGAGTGTTGGGGTAAGATCATCATTATTCTGTATTTTAGGAGAAGTTCAGTAGCATTTTAGCAGAAGGGTAATTGTGTTGCTCTGGGGCATTTTTGAGACAAAAATCTCATAAGAATTGATTTGGAGATTAGGCCAATCAGCTGTGAGGATTTATCTAGAAGGTTAAAAGAGCGGGGCTGAGATATATGAATAAAAAGAGCAAGTTTCTAGCTATCAATGTTGCACTTATTCAGCTGTTAATACTTCATCAGGACAATGGACTAAGATATAATTCCTTAAGAAAATTGAAACAAGGACCCAGTGGAAGCATACATGGCTGATAAAGTATGTTTGTGGCCCCATTATTCTACAGAACTCAGAAAAATAGTTTCAAAAAAAGTGTAACCGAATAAAGGTTAAATAGGGGATAGACAACAGCAATAGGTGTTCTAGACGACTGTCTAGACTGTCTAGAATGATGTTCTAGAGAAAAAAGACTATATATAAAAAACAACCTCTTTCATACTAAAAAAATAGACACAGGTTAAGGGAACTGGTTAGGAACTAGGTGTCTGAAGGAACATTTGTGGACTGCTGTGGTTTCCTCATATGCTGTACACTAAGAATAAGAGCTCAAATAAGGTGGAAAATTGCTAAGGCAAAAAGAAATGACTCTGTGGAAATGAGGTCGATTTTGCACATATTTGTTTGGAGGCTGGTTGTTCACTTTGTTTCCTGCTGCAATGCCCACAATAAGTCATTCTCATAACAACAACAAAAATGAAAACTTGCAAATACCAAACAAATGTATTTGGCTTGAAACCAAATTATCTTGGAAATGAGATGTAAATGCATAGGAAGGGGTAATACATGAAAGGAAAAGAACTTATATTTCTGTAATTATTATTGTCACCTCTTGTAAAGTCATGAATAATTTGCTTCTGCTGTGCCTTTCATTTGATCTTTGTGCAGAACAATATTGTGATTGAATGCTGCAGACTGTTAAGAGTTCAGTGTCTCCTCAGAACATAGTTGTGAAATTTTCTTTGTCTTGTCCGTTTGCAGTTAGTGTAACCCCTCAATATTTGCCTACATACAGGTACTGTGATCTGAAATAAAAAGGAAGTTTTTCCAGTACTGTGTGAATATATTTTCACATTGAGTAATGGTTGTAGAAGCCTGAATGCTTAACATAACATAATACATTATCCTTTTTCCTGTTATCTATTGGTCGCTAAAAAAACTTAAAGTCTAGTGAAGTGGATTGAAAGGTTCTACTACTGCAGTGTCTAATTTAGTAATGGCAGCTTAAAAATAAATAAATAAAGGAAGGAGGAACAAAACTGGAAAGTTTTGTTGTTTTTTTTTCCCCCCTTCTTCCTCTACCCTCCCAAGTCTCATAAACAGTCATATAAGTGTTGGAAATGAGTGAGGTTATTTTGTAAATATCTGGTTGAAATCTAGTGACTAAAAGATTTCACCATCTGATAGCTGTTCAGGGCTCCCTGCATATTTTGATCTTTACGAATCTTAACATTTGCTAAGTTCCAGGTATAATGAAATCATCAACTTCTTCCTAGAAAGGTCATGACTCAGAAACATGTTTGATGTGGAAGTGGTGGTCTAGAGACCGGGAAGCAGCAGACAACTACAAGCAAACTTTGCTAATAACTTTTCATCCCTCAGTGTATCTATCATATAACTGTTCCTTTAGTCTTTGTGAATTTAATTATTCATGAGTCTTAATAGAAACTTGCTAAAGATTCTTATGTGACATTGGAAGCTAATAATCATTAATTAATTACCTGAGTAGGAATCCAGAGTCCCAGTGCCTTAATTATATTTAGGTCTGTAGGTGCCCCTGTCATTTCAGAAAACAGGACTTAGGCTTGTAAGTCATTTAGGTATTGGAGTATGTTTATGCTAAATTCTTGCTAAAATTTCCTGGTATCAGCTATTGAATCTGAGAAGAGGCTGTATGTGTGAATATTTCCAAAAAATAATTTTGCATAAATGAAAACAATGGTCATTCTACTCTGTAAAGTTTAAGTCAAACAGCAAGTAGGTGAATAAATATTTGTGATCTGATTAAATATACTTCATCACAAGAACCTTCTGATTATGTAGAGATCTGCCAACCTGGAAAACCTTACACAATATCAGGTGTTTAATTTTCTTAAACTGAGCCTCACTAATAGTTCTTAATTGTTCTAATTGCATTCCACGGGAAGGGAATGTAACAATGAAGAGTAAGCTACTGATGAAGCTTCTACAGGTGCTTGTATGCAAGCTGCTGCCACTGTTCACACAAGTTTCTGCCATTGTTTCATTTAATAAAGATCTGATTAGCAGTGTGTTTGCAGGAAGTTTACGTGCTGCTCTTGCAACTTGTTCTATTCTTAGATTTCTTAGTAGTAGAAGACTGAAGTTTTGGATGTCACTACCATCAAACAGCAGGAATGAACATCTGTGTGCTCATAAACTTCCATTAGAAATCTTCTGATGTCCCTGAGAGCAAGGCTGAATCTGGCCTTGGAGATATATTATATTGAAGACATTAGTCTAGGGCAGATGGCCAAATTAAAATTATTTACTTATAGCGCAGCCACATTTTTAAATGTACGTGAATTAGTCCATTAAAGTACATCCTACACAAGAGAAAGAGAAAAGCGATTCTTTAAGAACATGACATTAAAATAGTTTGTATGTTTTTTCTTTAAAAAAAAAAATGCATTTACTAGAGGAAATCTGATAATAGCAAACTTTAATATTTGTTAATATCTACTATTTTTTGCATAAATGGAAGACTAATCATGTATTTATACTAGTAACTCTATATGCAGCACAATATATATGTGAATATATACATACACACTCACACTCAGTCTGTGTGCAAATTATAACATATGGGCCATAAGTAATGATGAAGGAATTTTAAAAAGCAGCTGTATACGTTTGAATGTTTTGTTCTGGAGGGCTTTTTACTTTCAGAAATGAGTCTTCTTTCCTCCTTTCTACTATTTCCCTTGGGAAACTGTTGTACTTCCTAATAAATCTCACTGACAAAAGGTTGCACCATTTGAAAGCTTAGTCAAAGAGACTCATGTAGCAGGCTGACAAAGAGCTCATTTCTATGAAAAATTAGAATGAAAATACCTCAGAAATAATTATCATCTTGCCTAATGTTTGACACAAAAAAGATAGGAGTAGGGATGAAGTAAGTAGCCAGGTATTTCTTTAACTATTTGAAAGATGTCTTTGTGAATAACAAGAATTACTTTAAATCTAACTAAAACAAAACTCCCAGCCAAGGTTCTACACAAAAAAAAAATTAGATTTCATTTTTTCAAAGATTAGAAGTCAGAGATTTAGAGCTATTTCTAGATCTCAGAATTTGAGGTGACATCAGTTGCAATGTTGGTACATTGATTTTTAAAGTTGAATGAATTTCATGTGAAATGGGATAAATGTAAAATCATCCAGTGTACTGTTTATAGTCGTTATTTTTGACTATGCAGCTTTTTATTGTGTCGTTTGGAAAGCTTAGAAAATATATCCTATTTCTAAGCCTTTTTTTCTAGTAAGGAGAAAGGTATAATTGGGAGCAGGGCTCGCAATGTACCAGCCAATGTAATTTTGCTGAATTATCCTATGGATGTGTTGACTATGAAATAGTATCTCACATGAATAAATTCAGGTAGCTTGGCAATTGGAACCTATTTAAAATGAGCTGTGATCTGTAAATGTCATAGATTTCAGTGGTTATCCGACTTGAGCCAAAAAGAAAGTGTGCTTGGATCGAGACAAAGCATAGCGTGCAGGTATCGCCGGACTTCTTGGTCCGTGCGTCTCTAGCTTATTGCCTAGATCTTTTTGAGAGAGTATAAATCAGTGTTTCAAAAAAAAAAAAAAATGCTGTTTTGATTTAGTGTTTCCAGACAAAAAAATCACTTGAAACAACGCTTAAATTCCATAATCACTGGTCACTCTGCTTAGAGAGAAAAGTCTCTATTTTTTTAAGCAAATAATCCTCCTGCTCAGACCATTTTACTGTGTCATTTCAGAAACCTATCTCTAGTCCATGGGTTTTAATGTCAGTAGAATATATATACCTGCTTTTGTCCCTAAATTGAGGTGTGGCAAAAGTGAAAATGCTCAGTTTGACCACAGATAGATTCAGCCAAGTTGCCTGTCAGACTTCTCAAATTGTTGATTCTAGCTGGTATAAAGTCAGGAAAAATGAGTGAAAACATGTTCTAATTTGACTTTTTTTTTTTTTTTTTTTTTTTTTTTTTTTTTGACTCCTTAACCACCTTTTCAGTGAGTTCTACCCATGAATTCCGACCAGCCTGAAAAAGCCAGGTAATTACTTTGTGATAAGAAGAGCAGGGCTGAAGGATTTGCCTGGGGCTCAGAACACTGATGGTCTGATAGAGACTCAAGGAAGTCCATGGCCCCAAAAGGCCATGGAGGCTGGATCTGCTGTGGCTAATGTGCTTAGAGGAAAGGTCAGGCAGCTGTGAAAGCCCAGACAGCAGACTGCTCTCAGCTCTGCTGCAGCAGTCTGTGTTTAGAAGCTGAGGCAGAAAGGGAGAGATATAAATGAGTTAACTCATTCCCCTTTTCTTTAGGCCTGTATTCCCCAGCCATGTGAGCAGGTGGCTGTGCTGTCACTACAAACAACTGGAGCTCTCTTAGGAGCCTCTTGCCTAATTGCGGTGGGACAGGAAGACTTGGAGGTGTCAGGCCCTTGGTCTAACAATTTGCTCCCGTTCTTCTCTTAAACAAAGTTGTGCCTTTATATTAGAATGAGAAAATACAGTAGTTCACAATACAAAATAATTCTTCTTTCTCCTCTTGATGCCAGCATATTTCTAGGGAAAAGAGTGCTTTCAATAGCATCCTTTTATGTTTCAGCCATCCGTGCCCATTGGCGTGGCTAATTATTTGCAGCCACTGAAAAATCAGATGCTTTTTAGCTCTGATTCATGACAGGAACCAGAATAGCACCTTGATAGCTCTAATTGGGGAGAACATAGCAGTGGTTTTAATGCCCTTTCATTAGTTCTCACCTCCACCTTGTTTCCTCTGAGTGCAGCTAGGATCGTAGCCACATACCTTAGGAGTCTTCAACAGTGGCTTCTGCAGGTAGCGACTGCACGCTAAATGATGGAGGACTGCTGGGATTCCTCTCGAACTTGCTATGCATATAGCAGTCCTTGATTACTTAAACATCTTCTAAGATGACATAACTAAGGAAGAAGGACAGACCAATTAAACTGCCCCAAATTGCTCACCTACTTAGATTTGTTTCTACTTAATAATCTGACTTTATTACCAATGTGTTTTTCCGGGACATCTAGTGGAATGGACTGTGTGTTGAAAGAGGTAAACTTTTCACCTGGGGAATAATTTGTCTTCTAAATAAAATGAATCTTTTGACTAGAATGCTCTCACAGTCTGAAACTGTATTTATCTTCTTAATACTCTTAACCATGGATTTAAATATGAATTGTGGAATTAACCATTACAAAAAATATTTGGAAGGTGTTCTGCTGATTGTCAGGGAGATTCTGTGAGATTCTTCTGTATGACAATAGTATATTGTGGTCAGTCAGAATTTTCTGCTACAGCCTTACTAAATGACACTCGGAAAGAAAAAAAAAAAAGGTTTTGCGTGCTACTGTTTTTCCTTTCAATTATCTCAATGTTTTCGAGCAATTCTGCATCTTTTATTTTTGTTCTTCTGTTTCTTCTTTTCCTATATGAATCACTGTAGATGTTTTGAAAGTTATCAGCTTGGCAACCTGGAGACTGAAGAAGGCTTCCTTCTCTGCTGAAATAACTGAATCAGAAGGAATCACTTACAGTGGTGGAGCTGTGACCCAACCTATCACTGCCTGCTTTTCTGTTTCAGCTAAATAACAGATACATGATAGAAACTTGTGGAAATCACTAAGCTGAGATCACCCCCTGTTCTTGTGTAAGCTACTAAACAGTCACCAGCAGATAGGATTTCATCTTTCATACTTCCTATGCTCTTGGTTATGAATGTAACAGGGAAAACATCTTTAAATGAGCTAACTAAATGATTGTTACATTTTTCACATATACTGCCTACTCCTGCTTAGCCTTACCTATTGATTAGGTTTTGAGGGATGAAAAGGAATGTTTATGGTAGATTTTGTTATTTCTGTCTTTAACTAAAGATGTAACTGTAGCTTCTGTTGTCAATTAAAATTATAATTTTAGGTTGAAATATTCTGCTGCCATTTACACCCACACAAACCAGTTAGCTCCTGTGAAGTTCTTTGTAAATGAAGGTAGAATTTGGAAAAATCCTACATGACATCTGCTTATCCTTTAGAATTGCTGTTTTACTACTGATATTTCAACATGAAACTCCTTCAACGACTGGATTCACTGAGGTGATACTGCTTGTGCCTGATACAAGAGAAGAACTGAAGTAACTCTTTTCACTTAAGAATAGAATGAGGCAGTGACAAGAGCAGTGACCAAAAGAAAAGATGCACTTTATTGGCAACTTTATGTGTATTTGAAAAATACATTAATTATTATGTTGTGGTAAAGGGTTCTACTTCAGTGTTCCGTGTCTGTCTTCTCATTGCCTTGTTCTGGCTCAGAGAGCTGTAATTAACTTGTACGTGAAACTATAGATGGCCTAAAATGCCATTCTTCTTCTGGTGCATGAGCTGTAGCAGATATGTGGTCAAGGAGAATGGCCCTGTTATACTCCAGTGATTGAGGTTTCAGTGCATCCCTAAAATATGTAGTTTGATGTGACTAGATTTTCTCATATGTCAATGGATGAAGTGACAAGCTGGGTCTTTGAAGCTGAAGTGGCATATCAGATAGGTTTTAGTTGGGCATCCATGGGAGGTCTCTGTCGGCCAGAGCAGAACAAAAGACTGCGCTTTTTTCTTTCGAATTACTGTTAGAGCATGCAGGAAAACACGCAGCTTAGAAGGAAGAGTACGTCTTCTGTAAAATTTGAATGTGACCAGATCATTTGCCTTGTGCATCAGAGGTGCTTTGTCAAAATAAGAGAATTGTCATCAAAACCAGCCATGGGCATTGTTTGGTTTCTGTTGTCACCTTTAAGCCACTATATGGAGGCTGTTAGTAACTTTTCCTGATAGTGACTGTGTGCAGGTGCTTATGGACTCTGATGTTCAAGCATACGCAGCAAAGATTTTAAAAAGCGCTCTGGTGCCTTGAAATGACTTCTTCTCGGAATGAGTGTCTGCGGCAGTGCTAAATGTTCCTTTCCTAGCAGAGAAGTGCCATAGGCAGTTTTAATTGAATTTTTGGAGCTGATAAAAAAGAGCCAAACTGTATGCTGAAATCCTGCCTATCTACAGTACTGGTCTAGTAGACAGGGCGGCATAAGCTTCGAACGTTCAGGAAAGCCTGTAAGAGGGCTGTAAGAGTCCGGAGGGACTGCTTCTAGGAGCTATCTGAAACTCTCTCTCTATATATATCTATATATATATATGTATTTATATATGTATAATTTTTTTCTGATGTGGGCCTCTCAGTCTCTGCTTCACTGCTAAAAATGCTAGCTGGAGCTCTAAACTTTTGTTGCCTATGGCATAGGCATCTTTCCCTTGAGAGGTGAGATAAACCTACTCATCTATTTCATAGAGCTGATAAAAACGCTGAGCAAGGTGGACCATCTCCTCTCACTGGCTTACTGGTAAAGGGGGGTTTGTACTGTTACCACAGCAGCAATGTGTCTAGTGCTGTATTCTCATCTATCAAAACATGGTTGTTGGCCTGTCAGGCTGTCTTGTAAATTATCTGGGAGAAAAGCAATAGCCTTGTTGAAATCACAAGGGGAAGAACAGGTGCTATCCTAATTATGGCACGTGAGTTGTAAGAAAAGGGTAGGCTAATGGCCAACTGTTTGCTTGCAGGTAGTTTTTAGTTCCCTAATTGTTATTAAAGGGGTTGAGAATGTTTCCCCAGACACATTTTTTGTGGATTAGTTTTAAATTAAACTCTATAGCTGAACAAGGTATTTAGCTGCATTTACCAGATCCTACAGGTGAGATTTTAAAAGCAGACTTTGGAAGTTTTGAAAAGATCAGATGGCATTTTTTTTATGGAAATTTCCCACTACTGAAACTAAGACAGAATGTTTTTAAAGGGTGCCTCATTTAGTACAAAATGAGATATTGTGATGAGTGAGATCAGCTCGTTTTTCATGCAACTTGTCCATACCAATGGGGGGTCCAGAGGGCTACTTTGAAAAAAAAGAAAAACACAAAACAACAACAACAAAAAAAAACTCAGAAAGCAACAAACCAACCAACCAAAAACCCCCAGCTTAAACAGTCAGCTACAAAAATGCATGTAACTGTGTCTGAGAAGTAATTTGCCTGCTAGTTAATGTCCTGCAGCTCATGATCCTGGAAATCTGCAGGTCATCCTTCTCATGGAGGCATTGTATCAGAGAGATTTCATAAGAAGTTTCAATCTTCTTATGAAGACTTAAGATTTTCTACAAAATCTTAAAATTTTGACAAATTAATACCAATAACGATTTTTGACCTTTTTTTTTTTTTTAATGCCTTAATGGCATGAAGCCGGACTATGAGAGTAGAAGAATCAACCTTTTTATCTCCCTCCTTACTTTATAATGCTCCAGTAAAAGTGAAAAATATTCTTATGGATCCACTTAGAGAGTTGTCAAGTATTTAAAAAAAAAAAAAAAAAAAAGAGAGAGAGAGAGAGAAATGACGTATATTCCTAAGTGGACAGCACAGAGTCTGTTTCTTATTCTGATTACACTGGTATGATTCTGTATAGCTGAAATTAGAATACTGGATATCAGAATAACTCAGCTTGAAATGTATCCCATATAGTCTAAACATCCATGCCCCAGTTAGCATGTGCTTTTGCTTTAAGCCACATACTACTCAATTAACATCTTCTACCTATACATTCTGCTGTTTTGACTGTAATGACTGGGAACATTTACAGTCTCTCCTGTTCACTTCAAAGGTGGTAACTTTATCAACTCTACATATGCCAGATACTGCTCTGCAGCATCTGGCTTTTAAGCTGTTTAATCACCCTGGGAGTTTCTTGGTTTAAATCCATGACTAACAATCATATAAAAATATGTCCAAGCCAGATGCCTTTCAACTTGTGTAGCTTTTGATGTTGGGGGATATAATCTAGTCAATCTAGTTTTCAAAAACTCACCAACAAAGTCTTTCCCTTTTTTTCTCTTTCTTCTTTTCTCCTCCCTCCTTTTTTTCCTTCCTTTTCTCCTGCCTCCTTTTTTTTTTTTTTTTTTTTTCCTTTCTTCCCTGAAACTTTTTCAGAAACCAGTTTGTAGGTAATAGGTATAAAATATTTAGTTGTCTTTTTGGCCAACTTTTTGGCTTTTTTTTTTTTTAAGGAAAATTTGAAGATACTACTTATTTCTCCAGTATCATCTTGAGATCTTTGAGACACAAGATTTATGGCATTAGTACTTTGACATTTCAGGATACTGTTGTTTGAATGCTTTAGTTGTAGAAACTAGAGCTATAAATGTGTTCTGAAAGAATAATTAAAATTAAATTTAAAAATAATAGTAAAACACCTAAAAATGCTAGTATCTATTGGTTAGGTATTGGCTAGATCCAGTGGATAAATCAGGAATAGTCTAAACTGCAGAGTACTTATGTGAATCTAAGAAGAAACAGTTAATATCTGTTATTACTACTTTCTCTGTAAGCGTAATTCTTAGAAAATCTAAAATGGTGAAATGTTTGTTTCTACATTATGTTCATTTGCTAAAATTTCAATTTACCTTTTCACATCACTGTTGCAAAGAGGCTTTTACTTTATTGTAAATGGCATAACTAATTATTCAGGAATTACAGGAAAACTAAATTATTCTCCACTTTAAAACAACTATATAAGTTGATTGGAGGAAAAATTAATATTTTTTCAAGACTTAGTTTTTGAGTTTTATTTTTTCTGTTTTTTAGTTTTTCCTTTCTCTATTTTTTGAACCAAATGGACAGTACAAAAAAAGCAACATTGGGAAAATATTTTTTGAAGGAGAAATAACCTACTGGAGATGTGAACAATACTGATATTTTGCTGTTGTATATTTTTCACGATCCAAAGTTTTTCTAAAGCATTTATTTCCCAAAATTGCTTTTTATTTTTGCTTTCAAAATTGTCAGAAAAAGAAGTTGTTGAAAATCTGTTTTTCTCCTGTTAGAGGAAGCCTATTCCCTGCAAAAATGAATAAATATTCATTGAATAAACAAATATTTAGACATTATTATTTGGACTAGTAGTAGTATCCAAGCAAGGAAAGAGAAATGTAGGAAGATAATTAAATACTTCTAGATTCCCATGGAATGTCCTCACAAAACTGAAAGATCTTTGTAACATCTCTGAACTTCTACCTCAAAACAACCATGTCTGTCCTTACTCTAACAAGCTAAAGTATTTTTGACCCTTGCTGGAGAATGATTACTCTATGCATAATCAGTTGCAAGCAAATACCATGAAGTGCAAAAACAAAACACTGTGACCTTTGATATATATGTGGCTTAAAATTAAATGAAAAAATGGTATATAATTCCAGCCTATACTGTCATTTATGTACTAAAAATTTGCAAATGTTTTAAGGCTTAAGGTAATTCTCTACTCACCCATTACATGTGACAAGCATAGGTTGCTTTGACTTGCATCTTTTGGAAGATGTAATGAAGTCAAATTCTAATAAGTACATACATTCATGTGCTCTAGTCATTTTTTTTTTTTTTTTTTAATAAATAAGGGAAAAAAGTGGGGACAGGAATATTTTTAAACAGCACAGATGATGTAAAGGTTCTTTGTGGAGTGTAACTGTCCAAAATGAAAATGTGGTTGTACAATGAAGCATAATCTTATCCTCTTGTAAAACATACTGCTGAGTTGGAAGCTGCCCTTAGAAGTACAATGCTTCTAATATCGGCATGCCGATAAATCAAGAACTTGAACGATGACATGCTGATTACTACATTAAACCCTTTTAACTGCAACAGCCTATGTAATATTCTGCAGAGTCATGACTTTGCAAATTATTTGGTGGTCACTTCATTCAGTTTCAGGAGGAGAAGAGCTCCAGGAAAAGATAATTTCATCGAGAAAGTACACATGAGAATTGGTTAGATCAAATATATAATATATATAGATTTTAATCTTTATCTGTGTATGTATATGTTATTCATATGTATACATAGAATGATAATTACGATATATAACTGCTTATTTACTGTGAACATTATTAATACCTACTTAAAATGGATAACATTCTTTTATGAGGAAATGTTTCTTAAAAGTACAAATATTTATAGCATTACATATTTCAGTTGTTTGTCTTCATCATTTTGTTGCTATCTCCTCTGTCCTCCGAACATTACATTAGCATTTTTTCTTAAAAGGATGAAAGAGTGAAGGCAGGGGGAAGGGATTTATATTTTAATTCTTATCCCAATAGCCTTTTGGTTTTAATTCTTTTACGAAGTTGCATTTTCTACCATGAATTTTTGAGAAAACAAACCTCTTATAATACTTTACAAAAGTATTCAACTCTTTTTCACTCTGGTACATTAATATGTGTATATAGTCTGTACACTAATGGATAGCTATACTTTTTGTTACAGTCACTAGTGCTTGAAGAAGTGAAAGATGTGACTGCAAAGTAGTTGTAAAATGAATTATTTTGGAAATCGTATTATTTACTGGGTTTTGTTCTCAAGACATTCTTATTCACTGAATTCTAGCTAAAGCCCTTTTTATTTTTTTCTGATTTTAAGTATAGCTGTGATCTTTTTATATTTGTTTGTCCTAATTATCATCAGTCATTATAGATGTTACAGATTCTGGTTGTGGGGTTTAATACATGACTTACAAGACTCATGTTAATTCTGTCTAGACTGTTTCTATTTAAATTGTGAGAATGTGACCTACTTTCATCTCTATCACTGCATCTGCAGATTCTTCTATTCATGTCATATTAATTCAGCCAAGTTTAATGATTGTCCTGCCTCATTAGCTAGACATGTAGGATACATTTGGGAGATCTCAATTAAGCTAAAACTCATTTCTTGGGCATGCCAAGAACATTTCACCATATTTATCCAGACCTTTGTCATCTAATAATTTTTAGTAAATACTACTTCTATTTAATATTGATAGATACTAAGATGTGATGCATTTTGCAAAGTTTAAGAAAGCTTCATAATGATGGTCTGTCCACATGTACTTTTAATGATGAATGAGTAATGTTCATTCTCATACATGCAGACATAGAAACAAGAATTGAATTTTTAATCCTGATTAGATTTTTCTTTGAGTATTGAATGGAGAAAGAAAATCTTTCAAATTTTTCCCTTGATGTTTCATTTCATTGTAACTTTTGCTAGGGTTTGATGCTTTTTATTCTTTTGTAAGTTACTTACAGATGTTAACTAAAGTGGAAAGCTTTTGAATCTTGTTCCTCTCTCTTTGCTGCTTATTTCCTTATCTGTTAGCTAGTTAGTAAAACAGAAAGCATATCAACACAAGCAAATATATATATAAAAAAAAATGGAATTGACATCAGGTGTTTCAGATAGGTGTCTCTGCAGCCAGATGGATTTGTCAATTCATTCTGATGGTCTGGAATATCTCAGGTATTTCATAGAGAAACTCCTTAAAATAATACAGTATTTTAACTTCAATTCTCCTACTATTTTTATAGATAGTATTGCTTTAAATATTAATGTCTGCACTGTACGGAATTTTGTATCTCTTAGTTATTGCTATGAGAAAAAGACAAAAATGCCTCGAGTTATGCAGTTAACACTAATAGCTATGGGTAACATTAGTTAACAGTAATGGTTCTTAGTTAACACTTTTTCTGCTATTCTGTCCCCACACTTCTCTGTGCTTATTTTATTTACCTCAAGGTACCCTTCAAAGGGTTGAAAAGTGAAATAATTACTTCCTGAAATAGTAGGCTTTTCTTTCTGACTTAGTTGTTATAATGTTTTTTGCTTTGTGGAGATTGGTCTTGTTAAACATGCATATATAGCTTGGAAAATTTGTGAGACTAAGATTTATCGTGGATTTAGTTGTACAAAGAGCTGCAAACACAGATCTGATTTGGAGCTTTCATCATCAGGAAACACCTAACTGTGGAAGTCTGAAGTACTCCCTGCCTCAGATGTTCTAGGTCTTTCACAGATCTAATGTTCACTAATCACTGAAATGCAATTGTTTTTACATTCCAGTCACTTAAGTATAGAAACTATTCAAAACCTAGCCTAGTACTGACTTATAAATAGGAAATCTTTGTTTCAACGGATGACATGCTCCTGTAAAAGGACTCGCACAAGGGCTATAGACTATTTCAGTCCTCAAAGAGAACTTAAATGGATCGTAAGCGATTGCTCAGCCTTCTGTTTCTACATCATTATGAATTGTTCTGAAGAGAAATATAAATAACATTAATAGTAGGAGTCCGTATTCAGGTAGAATTTAATATATAGCTTCTGAAATACATACTGTAGTCCAGCACAGCACGCAGCTGTCTTCATTGCTTTGGTGTTAAAATTAAGCAATGAACAAAGGATCCTAAAATTAGAAAAATAAAAGATTCTCATACTACTGTTCTAAGTATTTCAGTATCTTGGTGCTTTTCACTGAGATTATTAATTCTCATGATGAAATTTCTGTGCATATGTGAGGAATTGCATCTAATGTGAATGTTTTCCACAGAAAGCTTCTTGAAAATGAAACAGAGCTCCTATGAATGCAAGCGTCTCATTGTGTGAAGGCTGTATTTGGACTAGATCTTCCAAAAGTGAATGCACGTTTGCAATTAGCTATGACTCACATAGTTTTAAAACTTTGCAAAAATTAAACTCGTAGTTTAATTTTGTATAAAAAGTGAGAAAAGGTAAAACTTGGAACAACTTTTCTCATAGTAGAAGAGAACCTTCCTCTCTTCCTAGTTAAAATAAAAATTGTCTACTACCTTAACATTACCACATTAACTGAACAAAAAGAAAACTTTGAAGGATTTAATTTCATGACTCCACTTGAAGTTGGCAGGTATCCCAGCTTGTGGAGATGGAACTGAAGCCTAAACAGGCTAAATGTGCCATTCAGACTGGCATACAAATCTGGGGTTTAAAAGGAAAATGAAGGACCTCCAGATACAGGCCTAGGATGCTAAGTCACATCGTTTGAATATCACAGCTCTCAGTACTCCGACTGACATTTCATTTGAAAGCTGACCTCCAGAAAGTTTTAACTTTTAGTCAAAAAACGTTCTTCAAAAAGAATCATTCTGATGAACCTGTTGATCTTTCAGTAAATTTATTGTTGGGTATTATGGGTACTGAAAGTAGAGATTAAAACAGTAGTTTTCTGAGAACTGCATGGGACAAAAGATTTTCGGAATTCTTTTCTTCTGTGCTTCTTAGAAAACTGTCTCTTCTTTCTTCTTATATTTAGCATCCAACAAGTGCTGATATAAGAAGTTTCTTTGTGACTGCTCAGAGCATCCCAGAATGATTGAGTTAGAGATATTTGTTTTCATTAATCTTTTTTTAAAAAGCCCACAAACTAGAAAGTTTAGACTTCAGTCCCATGTGAGTATAGTCCCATGTGAGTTGCTTCCTCAATTGATACCACCATCATACAATTTAATGTTTCATCTAATTTTTCTATGCATGCCCAGATGATATAGTTCAACAGATTTAGTTTTATCATCATTGATGAAAAATAACAGAAAACATAATCTGTTGGGTAAGAGTAAAGGCTTTTTGTATTTTCCATTCTCTCTCTGCAGATGCTTTAGTTATTGAAGTTCAGTTTTAGAGTGTGTCCTCTTCCTCCTAGTTATGATTAGAAGTTTCATTTATTGTAAGTGGTGAAAAAGTTATGCTGTAGGATGACACTCAGCACTAAAACTTTTATTAAACCCAATAATGCACTTGTAGAGATTTTTCAAGGATTTTTTTTTCCTCCCAGTAAAACCCACACAAGAATTTTCAAGGGAATGACAAAGAAAGATTGCTGCAAGTAATGGTTATTTGTACCTTGTCATGCATCAATATTGTCACTTTTCAAATGTAGCATGAAGAGCTGAAAATCATCAGTCTGAGTCATATATGACGACATTTTTTTCTCTTCACTTTTTGCTATAACATACGTTCTATCTCTTTCTTTCCTTTCTAAATTGCCAATCAAAAGTATAACTTCTGGAATGCATTGCTCAGAAGGTTGAGGAAGGAGATGGAATTAAGCAGGAAGGATTAAAGGGGTGGTATGTGGTCTCTTCATAAAATATAGTACTGTGTTTAATACAATTGTCTCAAATGAAAAAAAAAAACAAGGAAATGGATCAAAGGAAATTTAAATGGAAAATCTTAATGTTGCAGAAAGAGCCATCTGAAGGCTTTAATAGCAACATTGCTCGAATGATTTGACAGCTATTTTACACTGAATCTGACAAAGCATTGTGGAATATGGCGTAGGAAATAACCTCAAAGTACTTGAAGATGTGGACAACACATTAACAAAATGATTTACATTTTCAAAAGTAGTTTTTGAACGTGTATGTGGCAATCTTAGCCCACTAGTTTCTATGAAGAAGTTTTTTTGTAAGTGCAGATTGTGTTAATAATTTGGGTATTGAGGTTATTGAATGGGTTTACAGTTTCAACTCCATGTGCAAAGCTTCGCAGCTTTGAAAGGTACAAAACATGAATTCTCACTCTTTTCAAGTACAGATATAAACATAATTGATATTCTAGTTCATCTCCTTATTTTTCTTTTTGATTTTGTAGTTAATCTGGGGTGAAATAAAAATGCTTTTTTCTAATATTCCTACTAACACCAAACTTGAAAAAAATTGTTTCATAGGCAATGGCTCATTTTGTTTGATCTGTAATAGAAAGTTGTATTTTGTCCTGGACTTCAGAGTTTTTTAAATTTTCAGTGGAACTTTAAAAACGAGGAATTGCATAGGATGGCATAAAACATAAAGAAGGTCTAAAAAACTGGCATTTGAGAAAGGATCATAACTGAAAGCAGCAGTTGTAACTTGAAAGCAATTTTAAAGAAGAGAAGTATAAGGGAGAGAAATAGAGGTAGGATGAAAGTTTTCAGCACATGAAAAGTTGGAGTTGTGGACAGGATAAGTAATAGGTTTACACTACAGCAAGATGCTTCATGTTTAACACTGGGAATCACTTTCTAATAAAGAGACAAACACTGGAGTGAAAGATTGTGGAGTATCTGTCACTGAGGTCTTTCTGAGCAAGTTACAAAAAAAAAGGCTATCAGAAAAGATAACAGTTGAGCCTATGAGAGAGGTAGAGTAGTAAACAATCTGCTAAAGGCTCTAAGTTTTTGCATTTTAAACACAAAATACGAGAGATGGGTTCTAGATCCAAGGTAAAGTCTATTTTGACAATCCAACCTCAAACTTACTTCATTTCTAAGTTTTAGTATTTCTTTTTATATTGCATAAGGTATGAACCTGTTCTTAGTTTTGAAATTTTGAACAGACTGGTTTATACAGCTTCTCTTGCTTTGAAATGATAATATATTACTGAAATGATAAAATATTACTGCTTTTTACAGCCTCTCTTCAGACTCTTACAGTGTAAAACTGCAGTGATTTTCTCATAGATGCAAGACTGCCTTGTTTTCCTTAAAGTGGCAATAATAGGATAAATTAATTAAAGTGGTGTCTTAAACTAATGATGATCACTTTCGAGAGGCAAATTAACTGTTTATGGTCATGTGGGACCAGTCTATAAGAATGAAGTGCAAGAACAGCACAGCGCCACTCAGATATTCTGAAGCTTTTGCCAAGAGAAATGATTTTTTTTTTTTCTTTTCCCTTGTGACTCAGTTTAGGCAAATCATTAGAGCACGGCCAGTCCAACAAGTGGGCTTGTGCAGATCGGGGCTGTTTCACCTTTTCTAGTGATGATGGAGCTATTTTTAAGATTCATAAATTCAAAGGTAGGTTGTCCTTTTGCACACAGGGAAACAACTACACATCTCTGAGACATCCAGTAGATGTGTTTTCCCCCGAGGGCCAGGTCTTGTTCATTTGAGCGGCAGCTGACGTGCACAGTAATATGCTGAATTAAGTGAAGGGCTAAATGAAGCAATTAAATCTGTTCTTTTCGAAACAATGGTGGTACCAAGCACCATTTAGAACTGCTGGATATTGGTCCTTTTTTGTATGCAAGTCAGAGCAGGAGAAGCAACTGTGATCAGAGAACGCTTATCTGTGTCCCTTCTTCCAGCGCCTTCAGCTCGTGTTATGTAAATCCATGTAACTTCAGCATTTGCATTTCCCACTGGGAAATTTTGGGGATCCTAGGAAGGACTCGTTCTTATCTGCCTAGCCATGTTTTACTGAGATTGCCACACAGCTTTATGACTGTTACAAGATTCATGACCGTGCTTCCTATTTCGGGGTATGTGTCAAAGGACTGTCCCTTGCCGTTAGCTACAACAGAATCTCACGTAGCCGAGAGTCTGTGATACCGTCAGAGCACAAATTTCCTAGGCCTGATTCCAGAGTTAAATTCTGCTGGCTTTCCAGCTGTAAGGAAGCAGGCAAAATTCTACCTAAATGTTTCAGCCAAAGTCAAAATATCCCAGGAAGAGATTTTTACAGGGCAGCTCTCACTTGGGTCAGCGTGGTACAGATTGCAGTCTCCTATCTGCTAGATGGGTTGGGATGTCTGTGTGTGTGTCTGTGTGTCTGATTGCTACGCGCTGTGTGTGCTGGGAAGTGTAGTCTTTAGTGGGCTTGGTTCCATAGCAGCAAAGAGAGTGACTGCAATCTGTTTTACCCTAACAAGATGTGGCCCTGAGACCTTGCAAAATAACCGTGCAGCTTTTAACAGTGTTGCTGATACAATTGCTTTGTTTTCAGTCTCTGAACTCGTGGCAAGTTCATGTGACATTTGTATTTCTTCATTTTGTCTTGTTTCCAGAAGCATGAGGATGATTCCAGGATGAATTGGTTTATGTGTATCAGAATTTAACACAAGATAAAGCTGGAAAATGCAGAAAATGCATACATGCAATAAGTATGCTTTTTGATTTTGAGGTCGTACAAATGGAAGTGGCTGGAAAGGCTTTTTTCTGCTGCAAATGCTATTTCATAGAAGCATACTGGTTTTCATGAAAATTTCATTGGAATGGTTATTGAGGGCAAGGGGAAAATCAAGAGTTGACTCATTTATTTCCTGAGTTTACCTGGAATGGAGGACGACATGCGTATTCAACTATTTCTGTTAGCTGATTTGAACTGTGGACTTGAATTACAATAAAGGTCATTGTACAGTTTCTGAAAGTTTTTACATACATATTCTGAAAGCTAGGAAGTTTTTTTTCCCTTATCTAGCTTTCTAGCTTGCTGCTTTGAATGAAGCTGATTTTTTTTTTCCCTTCCTTTAACTCATGTGGATGTGAAGAACAATTAAGAGAGGTCAATTTATAATGATATTCATGCAAGTTAGTCTTGCCTATTTTCCCTTATCAATTGTGTTCTGGAGGAGGTCCATCACTGTGTTTTAGAGTTGGTGAATCTGTTTTCTGTAAGAACCAGTGTGCTTCTATGAAATAGCATTTACAGCAGAAAAAAAAATTCTGTTGTGTTTTTTTTTGTGTTTTTGCTTCACATGATAATTGTAATTCTATTAGATTTTTGAAGTTGTTATTATTTTGAGAGCTAAAAGCAAAGCATTCCACCACTAAGCAAGCTATTTAGTGTAAAAGATGTACAATCCAGTAACCATAATCAAAACCATACTTTACAGTCTCATAGCTGCTTTTCCATGGGTCTGTGACCATGTCTTACATGGGGGGGGGGGGACCAGCTATAGCTAGAAGTATATTGTGCTGTAGTTTCCATCAGTGTTCGCTTCAGTGCAGCCTGTACAGAGAAAGTCCCTTGATGAGACAACAGTAAATAAAAGAACTTCTGAGAGGTCTTCATAATCTACACTTGTTCTTGTAAACAGATGATTAAAAAGGAAACAATCAGGTCTCCTTTTGCTCTGGATTTCTAATCAGTTGGTTCTATTTCAGTTTCCTTAATGCTTTGATAATGCTGGCAGGCAGCACAGAAAAAGTTTGGCAGAGGGAGACATCTCTATTGCTTGTCTGAACTTTGGCACAAGAATGACAGTTGTCGGGAAATACCTGGATTCATGTGCTGATCCGTAATGGAGTTTTCATGTCTTCTGATAATTTTGTTTTCTCTTCTCTCATATGAAGCCTGTTAAATTTTATCAGCATCTCGAAGTTACTTTCTCTAGATCAATATTTAGAGCCATATTGGCAGGAAAAAACAGTCTAATTCTGCTTGTAAAAAGCAGACAAAATAGGTGTGTGTCTGTGTGTACACAAATATATATGTATATGTAAAATAAGTAGGCATAAGCATAGCTAAGAGTCATTTTATGCAAGGGAATAGAATAATTCAACTTTTCTCATGAAGATAATTCCAATAAAGTCATTATGTGTACTTTCCTGAGCAAGTAAAGTAGGAACTGGCTCTTAATGGTTAGAAATGTCTGAGAATTAGTCTTTAGCACACATTTGCCCTCCTCTTTCATTAGAGATGCATAATGCTTAGCCACAGACAGGAGTCTCTTACATTTGCTTCATGTGTCACCTGAAAGCAGAATATAAAGAAAGATAACTTCAGTAAATCTAACTCCTAGAATATGAATATTCTAAAATTACCTATGACTAAATATTAGCTTCTATCATCTTGTTTTTATTGAATCTGTGGCTTTCTCCAATACAAAAGAAACACATTCGCTCTTACATATCAGTATGTTAGAGGAACCTTTAAAAATTTTAATCAAGATAATAAAGAATTGCTGCATTGCATTTTCCATGAAACTACTTCTTAGCTTGAATTCCTGTAATTCCTAGATCTTATATGATAACAATACAAATTTGTGCATACCAGATTAGGCCAGTTTCATCTAGAATGATCCAAGATAATCCAAAACAGAAAATACATCTGCTTCTACATGGTTAAGCAATGCTTATATGTTACCAGTTATATTGTATGTTTAAAGTCTGGAATTTGAGATGAACTTTTCTAGTTTCTAACTTCGTTTCCAATATTGAATGTGTCTAGGACACCTGACCATCACAAGGAACAGCAGGATATCAATAAAACTCTCAAAATAACCAGATGTCTCTCAACACCTAGTCAATAACTTTGCATCGTGCTCATCGCTTCTATTAGGCGCACTAACACTGATGAGATACTGAAGTTATAAAGATGTTACCTGTTCGTGCTTAATTCCTTCCTCCCTCATTTTCTGTTTTTAGAGTTACCTCTTTAGCATTTTCATTCTAGGTTAACAATTGTAATTGTAATTATAAAACATTTCTAGTGCATGGATTAGCATAGTTGATGCTGCTTTTTCCTCTGATATGTAGCAGGTTCCCATTTTATAGACCTTATACAGACACTGTATACCAGCCTTGCAGTTGCAAACTCTGCAGCAAGGACAGAAAAGAATAGCAGTTGCAAGCTAATGCATTCCTGCAACATTCCTAGTCTCACAGCTAGTTCACATACTTCACATTAATAGCAATAATAGTAATAATAAAAATACTATGAAGGTGGTTAAATACAGGTTGATGCGAGAGGCTGTCGAATCTTGGAGGTATTTAAGGCTTGACTGTACTTGGTCCTGAGCTGACTGATGTAATTAGACCTGTCTGGAGGTTGAGGTTAGACTAAATGATCCCTGGAGGACCCTTCCAACCTATAGTTCTCTGACTCCATGATTTTTGTGCCTTGTAAAGATAAAGAAAAAAGAATGAATGAGAATGCTGTAGATAGTGTCACGTGCAGAAATAAAATAATTTCTTCCTTGTTCTTTGTCTTTAACCTGGTGGTGTGGCTATACTGTGCTCAAATTGAATTAGGTTTAATTAAACTTTGACTTTTTAACAGTCTGTGTTAGAGAAAGCGTTATTTTGGCTTCTCTTGTATCAATAACGGACTCCGTAATGAGAACCTGTGCGGGACAGAATTAATTCTGCTTGTGAGAAAAAGGCATTTTTAGTATGTGTCAGTAGCTTTTACTGCTTTTCTTCCTTCGGTGGTCATGGTCGTTGTCCAGTAAGCATGTGCGTATAATTTCATATCAACAACATTGATACACAGTTTCTATGCAGTGACAAGGATTATATTCCTAAGGATTATTACTCTTTTATTTTTTCCATAAAACATGTAAAGCTGTTTTTCTATCGTGCCAAATTTTGCTCAAAATCACTGGATAATAGTTCTGAATGTTATCAAAAATAAGCATAGATGATGCAGGGTCCACTGAAAGAACTGATTTTGTTGATGCAAGTATTAATGTGTAAATGTTTCCTAGTTTTTGATTTGACATTCATCATGTCCTTCCTACCACATCTTTGTCAAGCAGCAGCACTGTCTTAAATTGTTCTCTTACTGTTGCGCTCAAAGTATTCAGTAAAGTAGGAAATGGTCATTCTATGAGGGACATGCTTTGTGCTGCTTAGGTTATTAAGTTCCTGATCAAATTAAGTAGTTTAGTTCTAGTAGTTTAGTTTAGTAGTTTAGATACCAAGTAGTAGTCCCTTGGTATCACTATCTTTTGTACAATGATAATATGTTTTGGTGACCTGGTTGAATTCCACTTACTGTTTTACCTACTAAAATTTTAAAACAGATTTAACAGGATTATCAGTTTTTATGTTTTTGTGAAATGTTTGTGTGATGCAGCTGTGAATCATTTACCAGAAGTTATGCCCACCTTACAGGTGGGCACATTTCAGTGATCTGGGAAATGGTTACTATCTGACCATTTTAAATGCACTGTGATAATGTGACTTGCATAAATATAACTCTTTGTTACTGTTCTTAATTTAAAGAAAATAAAGTTACAGGTTTTTTAAATATTATAATATCACTAACAAATTGTTGTTATTGATAGGCAGGCACGATCATTAACTCCTTTTAGTCAGTAGCTCCCCGGGAAATGCTCTGTACCTCAATCATTATTGCTTAAATGTTACTCTAACAAAGAGGATTACAGTATGATTTAATGTAATTTCTCTTGTATCCTGTTATCCACAGTATTCTAAAAGAAGCACATTAGCATGAGTGAAGTGTAGATGAGGTTAGAAAGTGCTGAGAGCAGCTGCTAGAAGCAAGAAGGTCTCACGCCGGGCTGGTTGCAATGGCATTGAAATAGTGTTTCCTGACCTGATAATTATGTTTGAGAATTATTTCTCTGAATTGCTGCTAAACTCTGACTTTGAGGTTTTCTATCCTTTACTCCCAGTCAGAAGATTATAAGGAAAAAAAGAACATAGCAAAACCCTAAACAGAGACAGCTGCTGTATTATGGGAGAAAGGAGAGAGAGAGAGAGAAGCAGAAAAACTGGAGGAGATATGTTAACGTAACAATCTGCTTAAGGACAGAGGGAGGAAAGAGAATTTGCTTATTGTAATTTCATTTTCCGCAAATACTTGAGGAAGCAAATTTTAATGGAAATAACAGATATAAAGCTTTGTTCGTACAAGCTAATTTTCAAAGCTGTAAAAGCACTCTTTAAATTATTTATTCACATAATGTGAGGTTTTTTTGTTCAAGAGTTTCACATTTCTTTCTTTCTCTCCAGCTGACCCCTCTTCTGGCCTTTCGTATGTGCATGTGCCTTTTTTTAAAAAACAAAAACAAACAAAAAAAAAAAAAAAAAAAAAAAAACACTTGTGTCTGACCTCCTTACTTCCTCTGACTTACTGTTTTATGCTCTTCCTGGGTGATTTTAAATTTTTATACCTATGCCACCTCTGACCCTGCAGCTCCTGTCTTGTTATTAACCTCCCTCCGCATAGTGCTGCGTGGACGCTCCTGCTCAGACAGCTGTTTGCACTTTGTACAGATCACCTTCTCGGAGACTGGCAAGACGTGGCTGAGCAGTATTAAGGGAATGCTGTACGTACTGAATTTGGCCTTTACAAATAGGTCTCGATGGATAATGAATGAATTTTGTTGATGGTTAGTAACCAGTTGATGCACAGTAATGTGCCACAGCTGTGAGCAGGTAGAGCTTCCCTCTCGCTTCGAGCTCCATGCCCGTGCTGCCGTGTGACGGGGGCTGGGAGATGCTTGTATACTCGCTCTCGTTTAACCAAAGCAGAAACCCTTGCCAGTCTAGAGCTTAGCATACCAGGTCTTCATCAGCATGACTGCCCTACAAACGCTCCATCTGAATGCCTTGCCAGATCAAATCCCAGAGGTAGGCATGCGTATAGTACCAAGTGAGTCCAGAACAAACATCAGTTGGTTTATTAAAGGTGAAGTATGCAAGATGCAGGTGTTTGACACTTTCTGTGGCAAGATAAGGAGGTAGAATCTCAGCTAGTCTATATTAGTTTGTTCTTCAAATGAATTTGAATATGTGAGTGTAGTGGTTAGTGTTTTCTGTTTGCATAGACTCGCCCCAGCTATTTTTTCCTATTGACCAGGCTTACTGACTGACTCATAATCCTGCTATACACTGCCTCCCACCTAATACCATAGTGACAAGCTGCTGGTTTTCTTTCAAAGCAAGTGAGAAATACAAATAAGTCTTTTGAAAAATGGTATCACCACAAATATCTTGGCATGATTAAGTTGACATGAATGCTGCTGACCCGTTAAAAAAAAGAAAAAAGAAACCCTCTGAAGTACATATTACACACATAGCACATGTGTTATTTTCTGTTATATTAATTAAAAAAAAAAAAAAAAAAACACTGTTCTTGTTTGAAAGGGTTATAAAGATGGACTGGTATGAGAGTTGCATAATTAACTCAGACAAAAATGGTAAACTACGGTGGCTTTCAACCTACATGTTTAAGCACCTGAATCCTACTTCAAGTCTATCCTGGAGGTCTTATTTTTAGAATGAATTCTTTTGGTGATGTTTGGTGTTGTTGTGACTGTATAATTTAGCGAAAGAAAAGGTTATGCTGAAGAATTTCAGCAAGCTGAAATGACTCTCATGAAATTTACTCTCCTGAGTAAAATGCATGATTTTAATGGGAGCAGGGCCTCTGTGCTGAGAACCTGGCGGAAAGTCTGGTGCTGTTGGGTTCCAGGACCTCTCTCATCTCAGGATGTTCTTTTGTGTTTTTCATAACCACATACCCTGTGATAACCACAAACCACTTTTTTTTTTAAATAGATATTAAAGAAATTAGTTGTATTTGTGTTTTAGAGGTCACTGTGGTTTGAAAAATTCTTTTGTGAATATAGGCTTTCCAGCAATAATGTTGAAGATAAATCTTGTCATCTGCAAGCTATTTTAAGTGTTACATTGTCATGATAAACATGTATGACCCTAGATAAGTTTAAAGTATGTGTATCTGTTTTGGAAGGGAGCAACAAACTGATTATTGATTCTTGTGTCCATAGTAGTGAAAATGAAAAACATCTATTTCAATGCAATTTCATTATTTTAGTACCTATTTGAATATCTAAGAGAATGGTATGGGGAAACACTTTTTATGTTGAAAATATGAATTTGCAAGCATTTATTTTTGTGTGGTTTTACTTTCCTAAGGGTGAAATAACTATCAAGAGGAAAAAATAAAAATACAATACTTTCTTCACTAATTATCAAAATAGGATGTTATGAATGTTTTTATTTTAAAATTGTGTTTAAACATCATGTTTTTGGTGAAAGCTTTTAATACAAAATTAAAAACAGCTTTATACCTCTGCTTTTAGGAGAGATTGCATTAGCTTCATACTTTGAACCAAATATCATACTGGTCTTTTCAGGAAAAGAAAATCTGAAAAGTGTAGTATGTGTACTATAAGACCACAGATGGTTTACTCCTTCCTCTGAGTCTATGTTTGCAGATACAGATTTATTAAATTAATTTTCCAAAACTGATAATTAATTTTAATTGCCTCACCTTTGGATAGTCCATTTTAAATAGGATGGATTAGCAAAAATTGCTAGGCTTGCATTTAATAATCAGGCCTACTTGAAGCATTTTAAATCAAAGCTCCCAACCCTGCCTGCTTTTCACCAAAAAATATTTGTTAGCAAATTTTGGAAAATTTGCAAACTTTGGTCTAGAATTCTGTTTTTTGGAGTACTACTGATTGTTCATAGGCTATCAGGAGTATGTACTGTGAGAGATGCCGATATTTCTCATTTCTTACATGATAACTAATTGTTTTAGCATGTTGAAGGCAATTCCCACCTGTATGGACAAGGTTGTGAAAAGCAAATACAGCAGTGAGGAAATGAAGTTTTGGTCTAAGCTGGGGGAAGATGTGAGGAGACAGCAATTCCTTATTTTTTCTGTTCTTTTTATTACTACAAGTGCTGACCAAATCCAGACTTCTGTTTTCCCAGACAATCTCATAACTGTGATATGCAGCCTTTAAAATAGTGTTTCACACCTTGCAGGTATTTTTGCGATCTTCATTATCAGAGATAATCCCCTTAACAGGCAGCTATTTCCTAGATCTTGGAAGATCAGATCTGATTCTGTAAGTTAGGTTTCAATGTAAAACTGTACTATACAGATTGAAAAACGTTTGCAGAGAGGGAAGGAAAACTGATTCTAAAAGTATCAGTAGTACTAAAAAGTATTTAATAAAAAATGTGTATATATTTAATATTAAAATATAGTTTCTCATATAAACAAATATTATTTATATTTAATTTATGTGTAAATATAATTTAATATGTACATGCACATTTAATATTTTATGTAAATACAAATATCCAAAGCTTAAACATATGTTTTAAAGAATCAATATTCGTTTCATCAAAATCTTGCAGGGCTTTTTACATTCTTAGTAGAAGTTGTAAAATACCATCAGTAAAGAAAGAATCATTCTCATCCACAGTTTCCTTTTAGAACTTCTCATAGAATACTATCCTAATGAGGAAAAAGATAGAGATTCATATTAAACATTTCCTCTTATTGCCTCCAAAATATAGATTTACATTTTCTCTTCTTGTAAGCTTTCCAGGGCTTAGGTGATTGAAGTGTAAAGCGATTTTCAGGGTAAGTCTCAGTAACATTGCACTGCTAACATCATTGCTGAGTATTAGAAAACTGCAGTGTGTGTGTGTGTACATATATGTGCGCATATATATATATATATGCACATATATATATAAATAAATCTACCTATCTATCAATCAACCTATCTACCTATTTATGTATAGGGAAAAGAAAGTAAAACATCCAATTATGGAAAAACTGTCCTTAATTCTTCCCGGAAGGACAAATGTTTTTCAATTGTATTTACTCTCAAAGAGCATTATGCAACTGAAATGCATCTGGACTATTCTTCCACTTACACTGCTTTAGGAACAAATGTGGAACTACTTCCTATGGAATGATCCTGCCTGCACGCTCTTCAGAAGTGATGCCGTACTGCAGGAGACAGACCATCGGTCTGTTCTGCAGTGGCAGTAGCTGAGTTAATTCTGAAGAATGTCAAGCAGCTCATTACTGTGTGCAGTTTTTTCATTTGCCTCTTTAAGATGATACTGAAGGAAGATTAGGTGTTTCAGGTGTCATATGTTCTTTAAACTATGTACAGTTTTAATGGGAATGTGGGGATAGAAGTGAGAGATGAATACTGAAGGAGAAATTCCAGAGAACTCAAGGTGAAGGTTGGTCTTTTAACCATCTTATGCTGTATTTCAGAGCACTTACATGCATAAATATGGTGCCTCCTGCCTTAATTCATTGCTAGGTCCTAAATTGTTCCCTCAATTTTTAATCTGCCCTTATTCAAGCCCACATCAATCAATATCATACAGCATTCAGAGATCTTAAATTATTTAATATCAGGTATGGACTGCTAGGGTATGGAGAAGAATGAGAAAGTATGTTTTTTGTTGTTGTTGTTGTTTTTTGTTTTGTTTTTTCCCCTCCTGCCACCTTATTTTCTTACTTGCATTGCATGGTGTGGTGCATCACATCATGTACTCGCATGGTTGTGAAACTGTTTATGCTCCCTAGTCACACTAGTGCTGTTTTTTGTGCAACAACCAGTTTAACACACTTAGTAAGTACTATTTCCATTTTACAGGTAAGGTGACTGATGCATAGAGAAATCAAATGACCTACCTTGAGATCATACAAGCAGTCTGGAAATGTTGTCCCAGTGAATCCTGGCTATAACTTTTGATGTCCTCATCACTGGCCACACTCCTGCAAGAACTGATTGTAAGAAAACAGATTATGTATATACCATAGGCATTATAGAACTGCCATCTGTTTGAATGTAGATAAATCTAAAAAAGATTCTGTTTGTTTTGAGAGGTCAAGAATAAGCCAACTGTAATTAAAAAAAAAAGTATAAAAAATTCTCTATAAAGTATGTGTTTTTTCATATTGACCAGAAAGGATTAAGTGGAAATTTGTCTGATGTATAAAAATTATGATCAGATTTTGGTATCAGAACAAGCTGAAGATATAGTTGAAAGTAACTTATTTAGAAAGCTTTAAGTATCTGAAAATAAGTGTTGAAGTTATTTTCTTAACTACTCTAATTTCTAACAGCTTTCAGCTGTGAAAATGTAAAAAGAATATATAACATAGCACCTAATGCAGAGCTATAAGGAACAGTTATTTATGCTATGAACATTTTTTTTCATTTTGGCAGTGATCTCTGTCAGTGATCTCTCTATATATACCCATTCTGTAGAAAGCCAGAGCTCTTTGGCATCTTGCATACTTAAAGCAAGGCATTATCCTTTCCTGCTGAACAAAATTTAGAATTTTGTTATGTTACTTTTTCCTTGGCTCAGAGGCTAAGCTGTTTGGAGGCCTTTTTCCCCAAACTTCATTTCGCTCTGTATTTATGCTAAATATGAGAAAAAGGCAGAGCAATATGGCTGCTAGGTTGTTTCTTGTTAATGTTTTGAAACATTATATAGTCAAGGTTGTGTTCTTAGTAAATGCAAATTGTATTTTCCAGTCACCATAACTTCATAGGAGAAGAAATTAAGATGTCTGATACATTCATCTCTATGTCAGGGGATCATATTTTTGCTATTTAAAATCCACCCCCCCCCCCCAAAAAAAAAAAAAAAAAAAAAAATACTGTCACACTGTAAAGATATTATTTCCAAAGTAAGGCATTGTTCATCTTTGAGTCTAGTTGTGTTCTTAAGTTTTACATTCCTAAAAATCCAGTTTAAAAGAAAAAAAGATATCCATTATTTTTTATTTTACTGATATTTCCAAAACCAGATGCATGCTAGATGGGACATGAATATAAAATGAAGGATCCTGCTCTGCTCTCATTTGCACCTGCATTATTCTGGAGAGAGTACACTGAAGTCAAAGTTATTCTTCTCTGTGGAGTGAATTTACAACACTTTGATGCCAGTGGCACTCTGTCCTAGGCACAAGAGAATTTGTCTAGAATTAAATTCTAGGGCTGAAATTAATGTTATAGAAAAATGGCAGGCTTTGGGCTATTTTTCAGGGCTGTTTTAGAGTGAAAGCATTTGACATTGTTCCAACCTGTTTTGTGAGTTAGTAGTTTTATGCTAAATGCAGTAGTTTGTTAATGAAAATTAACTGATGTTCATTCAGTCAACAATTTTTGTATTTTATAGGAAGTTGGAAAAAAAGTCAATTCCAGGATTTGAAACTGAAATAGAAAAATAGACTTTTTTGTTGTTTTTGCTTTTAGTATTACATAGCTTTTGTTCTGTGGTAGGGTTACTACTGAGGGTTACTACTGTAGATGAAGATTATACTTTGCAATTTTGTTTTCATCGTAGCAAAAGGATTTTGCCATGTACTTCTTCCTAATTTAGACTAATTGCTCTAAGTAACATTGGACTAAGTTGTGGAGAAAAGAATATTGAAAGGAGCTATGGTGTCACCACCACAGGAGAGATTAAGCACGCCCTGTATTACAAGGAGCACCACCAAAGTCTACTTCTAGCCAGAAGAATATGAGTTAAGAGTGATCTTAAATAAAAGCAAGCCTGTGTGAGGGTGCGCATATTGTGGGGAGTTGTTTGTGACACAGAAGCAGAAAAAGCTTGTCCTTCATTCTCTTGGGAGTAACTGCAGCAATAAACTTAGAGTAAGCATGAGTGTTCGTCTTGGATGGAGACGCTGAGCAGACAGCATCTTTACAGACAGGTTCGGATTGGAAGTTAAAATTTAAAATCACATGAAAAAAAGATACTCTGCAAAAACATGGCCTTATTCAAGCCAGTAAATTTTGCCATTGACTGTTGGGTACAAAGGAAAACTTTACTTTTTTTAATATACAGTTGCTTTTCTACAGCTGTATGTACTCTTAAGGTTAACTATTCCGTTAGCTCTTAGGTACCCTCAAGTCATGCTAAAATAAACTTAAAAGTGATTACTAATGCTAAAGCATAAGCCTTAGTTAGGAAATAGGGGCATAACTTCTCAGAGATTCTAACACTGTATATATAGGCCTTAGAATTGAAGTACGAGAGTCCAAAGAGCAAACTGAGGAAAAGTTTAACTTCTTTTTATTAGTAGTGTATCTTTTTCATTTTTTCCAATGCAGAATTTGCTTTGGAAAAAGATCTCTGCTAATTCTCTGTGGATACTAGGTACGTAGCTCTCCTAGGCACACAGGTGAATAAGAAGTTTAGTGCGCACAAGGAGACATTTTGACCAAATTATTATAAGACTTCTTTCTTTTCTTTCTAGAAAGAATTATTCTAAAAGCAATTATATTATGAATTGTTTGCATCTGTTATGATGGGAACAGTGCCAGATCTGGATCCATAGAACAGCGGGTTTTTCTAGACAGCAAATTGCCTTTCAGTAGTAGATTGTTACCTTCAAATATGTTCTTAACAGAAATCTGTAGTACTTTTTTCTAAGCTTGTTCTGTTGAGCCAACTGGACAATAAAAATACAAAAATGCTGAGCATATACTTTCTTCCAAATGGAATCAAATTAACAAAAGACAATGTTCAGTTCCATCTTTACCAGAAGAAATAGATTTCTCATATTATAGGTTGGATTATGATGGGTTCATTAAATAGTCACTTGAACTTCCTGAATGTCAAAAGCACATATGCTTTATATTATTCAGATCTTCCTGAAAGGAGGATAATCTCTGGGGAAGGTGGACTCTGAAAGTCCCTTCCAACTTCAATCATTCTGTAATTCTGTAATCTTTTCTTTTACTTCTTTCAAGCCTCTGTGACCAAACTGAAAGTACCTCAAAACAAAGCTTCACACTAGAATTGTAAACATCAGAAGAAAAATATGTAAAACGAATAAATGAAGGAGCATTATAGCTCCTAATTTCAAAGGTTGTGCGTCTGATTTTAGGTTTATTCATACTAAAAGAAATGTTCAATAATCAGCAAAATCAGACACACATAAAACTGCGTGTACCATGAGCTTTGATTACATTATGAAAATTGGTCTCCCTGTGAGAATATATATAATATAATATTTTATACACTCTGAGATTTTTAGCATCTCTCTTGAATCCCTAAATTAATTAGAGAGCTTGATCTTAGATCCATGTAGACAAAAGTAAGTTTGTCAGCATTTTTTGTTCCTTTTTGAAAGTAGCAAGCCGTAAGAGGATTCAAGTACTGTTTCCATATGCAAACAACTTCTTGTCAGCAATGTTTAATAAAATAGGAAGAATAATGTGTTCCACAGCTTCCTTCACAATTTCTTCATGTTTATTTTAAAAGGCAGGCAGGACTGTCATTGGTTCAGAATAAATAACTTTGAAACTACTTTTACTTTGTATTATCAAAATGATCTGCTTTCACTTTTTTCCTTAAACTTTGTTAGTGTTTATTCAATTTTAAGGTTTCTCTGTGCAGTGGACCTCTACTCTTTCTTTATCTGCAAGTCAGAATTTGCTTCTCTTACAGTTTAATCATATTTCTCTTCTACCAAATGACTGACAACTCCAACGCTCTAGCCTTTTACATTAGGCTTTCTCAGTGCTTATCACATGTACGAGTTCAGTTCTTTAGCTGGCATCATCTGTCAGTTAGGAAAAGGTGCATTAGGCCACTGTCTTGTCATCTGCGTTTGCCGCGTAAACGTTTGCCGGCGCGTACACTTGAGTTTTGTTATCGCCCCCGTCCTCGAGATGAGGCAAAGTTGTCCCATTAGGTGAAAAACAAAGTTAGTTCCCTCGAGAGACTGCAGTGTCGTCTCCATCGCTCACCCTTTGGACTGCAGGTGTTCCCAGTCCGTAAGCGGAAGGAGCCCCAGGGACCTGTGCCGCGTGGTCGGGCTCTTGTCCCGGGAACTCCCCAGGTCAGGACCCGGACGGGAGGCCCCAGGGTAGTTCCTGCCCCTCACCTTGTTGGTGCTTGTACAACGCTGCACGAAGATGGGCTCATGTTGTAAAGCATACGCTGCTTTTATGTTTAATATCCGCATGTCCCGGATTGGATTGGCTTTGCGAACGAATGTGCTAGGAGCTGTATTTCTTGCCCCTAAAACCTGCAGAAAAAATTCAAAGGCTGTTAAACAGCACACAGTGCACTGCAGGATAAAGTCACCCAAACAGTTCTGTCCAGTCATAATCACACTCTTTTAGCATTGGACAAGCGGATGATTTATTGTGATAATACTTGAATCTTTGTTTTAAATAGGCTTGACACATAGCTGAGACTCATGCTTGAAAATCAGATAATACAATTTTAGTTTGCATTTGGTTTAATAAAAGGACAATTGCCTTTTCATATAGCATGTAGTATCCTCTCATAAATATCACAAATTAGATGCCTTTAAAGTTATGCTCTGAGTAGCTGATCATTCTATTTTCTGTGCTTATTAGACATACACAAACCGTAATTGTTATATTAAAAATAACAAACATTAGAAGAAAAATTATGTTGTAGCCTACAGCACATCACAATCTTGATTATACTAATTTTGTGTTTAGTCATATTGATGTCAGCAAGTGCATTATCTTCATATATATATATATGTGTGTGTATATATATATATATGCACACACAAACACCATTTATTTAGCTATTGACATCCATTAGAAATTTGTATTTTGATGCCATTAGAAAGGCATTAAAAACCATAAAATAAGCAAATTTCTTGCAAAAGTGTAAATGAATATTAATTTGTATCCACAGTGTGTATTCTGTTAACTATTGCAGGTGCTTGTGTCTTAATCTGATTAGATCTGCAAAAGCTGAAAATCTTCTGTTTATAATGCCTTATAATGCCCATTTTTTTAATTCAGTTGTACAAACCTTCACATTTCCTCACAGGCTCCTTAATACTAGTGGGAAAATGTTCAGGCACATTTTTAAAGAAACAGTGGAGCAGACATTTATTAGGCTGTGATATTTTTAATACTTCTGGGAAAAGACTTTTTTTTTTTTTTTCTAATTTTAAGTAGTAGAAAGAAAAGACTCAAAATATGTGTAGCCCCAAAATATATCAGTGGCATCAATGAATCAGGTGCAAAATAAGCTTGCCAACTGAGAAAGCAATTGCTACTTGTCAGCAGCTTCATCCTTTTTTTCTTTTCTTTTTTTTTTTTTTTTTTTTTTTTCTTTTTTTTTCCAGCATTCTTGAAAGACCTTTCCATTTGGGTTCTTTGTTATTACTGCACGTTGGGTCTTTCATCCCCCCGAGGTAACCTGTGCTTGCCATTGTGTTCAGGGAAAGTACGATCAGATGCTGACTGATATAACCATGATTAAGGACCCTGTTCCAACTCTGTAACTTGTATCCGGTAGAACATTTCTCACCAGAAAGCCTGCTGAGTCAGTAGGATAAATCTGAAAGTCAATGTTCATGATTCAGTAACTGTTGTTTGACTGAATTCAGCTAGCTTATGTATGTTATAATTTTAGAAAACACTTATGTTATGACATGTAACTTAAGATTTCCTTTTCAAGTATGTCAGTTTCACACCAAAGATGCAGGCTGCGGATGGCAAACGTTTTGGCTATTTTGGAGAGGACAGAGCAAAGAACAAGCTATATAGCGTTGCATGCAAAGAATAGCTTGAAGTTACTGCTTAATATATGAAGTGTGCTACAATTACCATGAAAGCGCCTGACTAATTCTTTTTTGGGGTTTGTGTGGAGGAGTTAGCTCTATAAATAATCTTTCTGATTTTGAGAGAGACAAATGCCGGCGTACATCATCCATATTCTGTTTCCCTTGATCCTGCAGAGGGTAGCATATCTAACTTTATATGTGGCAAAGTTTTCTGTAAAAAATTCTATTGAAATTCCCCAAAAATGAAAAGACGCTCAGAATCAGGTTTGTGCTTAACTAACTTGCATCTAAGCAAGTACATCTAATGTGTTTAGGTAAGCAGCTAGCAAGCCTGTCAGTATCTCACTAGTGAAATCAGAGACTGAGTTTAGAAGCCGAAGATCACTGTACTTCACTGCATCCCCAATCCTGAAAAATCTTGGCTGGAGGGCATCCTAATCAAGGGGTGGCCATAACACGTGAGCCTGGACGTTATATTGTTGTGTGCACGTCGCTTAATGACTCACTGCAAGTGTCACTTAAACCCACTGAAACCTTGCGGCAGTTCATCGAGTTTTTGTCCTGGAACATCTGCAAAACTGGAGTTTTAGGTAACTTTTATTTTAATACAAATTTTAAACAAGTATTTCAATAATTGGAAAAGTGATTATCCCTCTGTACAAATCACTTGTGCTTTTTTTCCTTTTTTTTTTTTTCTTTTTTCTTTGTTTTTGGTTTTTTGGTTTTTTTTTGGTTTGTTTTTTGTTTGTTTTTTTAAGTCCGTTTCACTTCGCTGCCAGTCCCTCCAAGCAGGTACCCGTGCATACGAGCTCACGTGTACCTTTTTGTGCAAACATAACGCTGCACCGTACGTGATTTCACTGCCCTTCCCTCCGCTTCGGTGGCTGGCCGCTACCCGCGATGCTCCGCCGGCGCCAGGCGGGCTTTGCGGCGCGCGAGCTTGGCGGTGGCTGCGCGGGCGCTGAGCCCTGCGGCGGCCGCGGAGGGGCCCCGGGGCGGCGCGGCGCGGCGCGGCCGGCAGGGGGCAGCAGCGCCACGCCGAGCGGCCGCCGCGGCCCGGGCGCCGGGCGCGGACGCCGAGGGCCGGTCGGGGCCGGGAGGTAACGGGGTGATCGCGCTTTAGTGCTCGGCAGCGGGGGAGGGAGCGAGGTGGGGCGGAAGGGGAGCCGCGAGGCTGGCCCTGGGACGCCGGCAGTGCTCGGGTGCCGCTGGGGAGCGGGGGAAGGCAGAGCGGCGGGGGAGCGGGGCTGCTCCCGGCGGCGGCGGCAGCAGCTGGTTGTGTGTGTGTGTGTGTGTATACATATATATATATATGTGTGTGTATACACACACACACATACAGGCGTGTGAACACGCGCGCACGGGCGGGTTCGAGCTGGAGCTGATGGCGGGGAGAAGGGGTTTCGGCTGTGCGTTGCAGGGTGAAACTCAAAACTGAAAGAAGCGGCAGCGCTCCTGGGAATGTGTCATCTCGGAAGGGAGGGAGGCAGGAAGAAAGGGGGGGAGATAGCTGGCATGTGGAAGAAGATGGGAGCCTAACTCACTGCTGTGCAGAAGGGAAATCCAACTTGTAGATCTGAAATACACGAGGCTGAGCTTGGAAATGCGATCGGACCTGCTCTTGAAATAGAGCGAGAGAGGAAAAGGGAGGCAGAGACTGGAGAGCTCTCATCCTTCTCCCCCTCTCTCTTTCCTGCTCTCCCCAACGAAGAAACAGAAGTTTATGCGCCTCAGTGCTGCTGGATCTTTATAGCTGCTGGACAAAAGATGGAGAGGAAGCTGGAATGAAGAGCGAAGGGAGCCCGGTGCTTGTGCAATTCACAGCTGAGAGGACAAATCACGCCTCCCCAGGGCTCTTCTGTGCCCCATCGGGGGAGTTTTAACATCAGAAAGATTTTCAGAAGTGGGGAGGGGGAGCAAAGGGGAGAGTGGGCGTCGAAAACACGCATCCCAAGTGTTTAAAAAATAACGAGGGGATGGATTTATTCTTGACAGCTGGTGGGATCCTTGATTTTTTTTTCTCCTCTCCCTCCCTCCTTCATTCCATTTAATGTGAGATTATGAAAACGCAGAGGAGTTGAAGGAAGGCAAAAGGATATAACGTGGAGTTTGAAGCGAGGAGAGGGTGCTGATGCTGTGGATTGCTGGCTTCTTGCTGAAATCAAAAATCCAATTGCGCACTGGGTTGTGATTGGAAATCTAATCAGGTCTTTGGAGAGGGGGGAGAGAGACTAAAAGTTTATTGTTTTGATACACGCAAATAAAAATTTAAATGCAAAAGGAAGTTCTCTGCTAACGGAGCTTGGGGGATAGGGAAAATCGAAGAATGGGAACCTCCGTTCTAACGTGGAGACGCACGGATTGGATAATTGATAGTGCAGCAAAGAAGGGGGAAGAAGAAAACTGCCTGGCAAGACCTGGATCTTAACAGTCACAACAAAATTACATTAAAAGAATACAGATGGAAGGTTCCTTAGAAAGAAATTCAGCCCTTTCTGCTCTCCAGAGAAAAACTAAATAGTGAGCAATGGAGAGCAGAGGAGCCAGAGAGGCAGAAAACCTCAGAAAAAAGAAACTAGGCAAAGGATCCACAGTGGAATGAAAAGTTTTGGAAAGGAGAAGGACCATTCGTTCTCTGCAAGGGTTTTGTTTTTTTCCTGTTGTTTTAAACCCCTCTTCTCCAGCAAAGGCAAAGATCAATGCTACTGCTACAGAAATTTTAAACCAGAAAAGTTGAAAACAACAGAGGAAAAAAGGGACAGAGAAGAAGGAAAAATTGCCAAAGGGGGAGAATTCAGCAGTGCTGGGTTGGATTGGCACCTGTATGGACTGAAAGTGATTGGAAATTGCCATTGGATATATTATATTTTTATTTTCCTTTCTTATTTTTAATTTTGGTTTGGTTGCTGAAATGAAATAGTTTTCCTAGCCCCTCCCCCACCCGGGTTTTTCATAACCACTCGGATTTCCAGCTGGATAGTCTTTGAGGATACAGTAAGTGCACTTTCCATTTTATTATTTGTTAGAAAAGAAAATATGCCCCATTGCCTCTCCTCTTTCTTCCTTCTCCCTTGTCACTTGGTTTGATCCCCCTACCTGACCCCCACTTAAAAAAAAAAAAAAATCTGATGCATTCTTAAGAACTGAATTTTGCTAATGTCTCGGGGAGGGGGAGGGGGGTCAGGAAGGGAGAGGGGAAGGAATAAGGACAGAAACAAAATCTCACAGCAGCTGAAATGTTCCTGTTAGTGAAACTCCAACCTTGGTAGGATGTTGCAGATGCCTGCCTTGTCTGCCTGTGGCTCTGTAGGGTTTGTAAATGTTCACTAGCAAAGAAATGTTTCTGAGAAAGCCCCTGCAGTGAGTGGTAGCGTGCTGTCTGATTGCCCAGTCTGTAGAGACTACTGCAACTTGCATAGAATTAGATGCGTGGAAGAGATTTATTTATTTATTTTGTAAGTGTTTAAAACAGAAGGGCTCCAATTTAAATCCTGGCAGCTAGTCTGACATTGCAGATCAATATGTTGTATTACCAGGAAAATTTTATAATCAGGCAGAGAGACAAAGCCGCTTTTGGTGCAAGCCGGGGGTAGGACAAGAGGTGGTAATGGATTTTGAGGAGGCAGTGCTTGGAGAAATGGTGTATTTTACACTGCATTGCTAAAAGCAAGTAGTAGCAGGCAGAGAGAGGGCATTCTGCTGTTGAAGGGGAGTTTTGAAAACTGCTGTACAAGCCACCCGTGCCCTCCAGATCTCCTAGAAATTCTCTGTGATTTTGTGGTGAATCCTGGATCCCCTAGGACTTCCCTAGCAGTTGAAGGAGATTGACTTGATTGACAAGCAGTGAGGATACTATGGTATTGGGGGGGGTTGTTATTATGATATTAAAAATAATAAAAAACAGCTTGTAGCTCATGGGGTTTACAGATTAGCAATTAGTAACAAATCAGTAAATGTCTGTCTGTCTTTCTGGAGAAATGTGATGTGGGGGTGTGGAATGAAGGCAAGATAACATGGTGTTTAAAATAGAGGTCCTTGTGTTCCTGTGGAGAAGAGTGCCACTTCCGTCCCCTCTCCTGGCATGACTGCTTACCTTGTAGATAGGGATTTTCTTCCTCTTTTTCCCCCTTCTGTCCTCTCTCACCTCCACCCTTCTCAACCTTGGCCTTCACATGTAGAGGCTCCAATTGAATGTCTTTATTAGGCCAAATTTCGTGGAGGAGGAGGGAAGGAAACACATAATTAAATGAACTGTTGGACAAATATGGATATTTTTTGGCAGGCAGGGTGCAGAAGTTGCTTTGCCATTCATTTTTACTTTACTCTAGCAGCAGTATTCTGGAGGAGGGGAAGGAAGCAGAGATGGAAAAGGTGTTGGTAGAGCTGGATCTTGATTTTAACATATTTTTCTGGCAGCATTTCCCTCATCTCAAGCCTTCTGCGTGAAGCAACACAAACCAGAGCGCTAACTTCTATAATACATAAATATTAGCTTCTTCCTTTTTCGCATCTTTGAATTCTTTCACATCACCACTGTTATTTTGGGTAAGCCGCTTGTATTTCTTGGTGTAAAGCAAACGAGACCTTCTGTCTTTCAGCTATGTCCCATGTGCTTCTGTTTGGACGTCATGCCTCTTAGGTGTTGGTTGCTTGTAAAGGATTATGATTTAGGGTCCAATTCTGCTCCCAGGGAAATCCCTGGAAGTTTTTGTTTTGCCACACAAATGAATCAGACCCTTTGCGCTGTTGTGTTTAGATAAAGAAGGAAGGAGGCACAACAAAAATTGTTCCTTCCAACTCCAATTACTCTCATCCTTCTCAGTATTCCATAGCTAAATAAGTTTAGTATGAAATGGTTTTGCCTCATTTATTTCTCTGGGCACATGTTTCCTGGTGGGACACTAAGTGGGTAATAAGTCTGGCAGCATCTGGAAACATGCACAAAATTATACTCTCCATTCCTTCTTGTATTATTATAAGTCTGTGCCCTATTGTGGGCTACACTTACATCAGCAGTTGCAGTAATAGAGCAGCTAAATTTATGTTAAGCTGCTGCTCAGTAATTACTGAAGGAAAAAGAAGCTGGCTAAGGAAAAGGCATCTCTGAGCTTTTGCCTGGATTGCTGTCAAGTGAGCACATAAACAGAAAAATCTGATAGAGCAAGTCTACTTTTTGACAATAGAAAGCTGCCATAGGTGCCTCATTCATTTTGTACAGTAACTAGCAGGAGGATTTTTCTTGATGTGATAAGGAAGCACTGGGAAAATTTAGCCACCAGTTTGGGCTGAAATAGGCAAACCTTGTCAACATTAAAAATCTGGGAATGTATGTCTGTGTCTGAAGAGGCAACAGTTTCACACTTCAGTGAATCATTCACTTAATACAGTAGCCAAAGACACACGGAACAGCTCAGAGTTTAACTCGTTTGGTCTCGTACTAGGGCTGAGTTTAGAATTTCTCAGTACTTGCTCGGGGACTTATCCAAAGCCCAAAGAGCTGATCTTAAAAGAAATATCAAAAACATCAAACCAAACTTGTACCTAAATGAGGAGCAACAAATCTTCTTGAGCAGAGGCGAGAGCTAGCTGTTTCTGCTGCTTCCCTTGTGCTTATGCTTGAGCACAGGTGTATCATTCAGCAACATATGCTGATCCTGCAGGCTGTCTCCTCTTCCAAAATGTGGGCAATCCATTCAGTAATCACCTCGGGCAGCTAGGAATTTGGCTCTGTACAGTGACCCATTCTGTATGTATTTAGGTGCCAAGTGCTAGTACAGAGGGAAGGAGAAAGCTATGTTTGAAGAGTCCTGCTCTATTTGCTGTAGTGGTTTTCTAGAAGGTCAGAGATCATGTATCTCAAACTTCAAGTTTCATTGGCAAACTGTTGTTGAGTAATGCAAGGGGGTAGCTAGTGCATGTCTTTCACACATCAGGAATGATTTGCACTGGTCTAGAATAGGAGCAGGTTCAGGTTGCCGGAGAAGCAAATTCTGTGTCACAGTATCTCCCACTCTGATAGTATTAGCAAGTGAAAAACAAATTTTTGAAATGAGTGAGACCCAGGAAAGAATGTTTGAGATGTAAATGGATAGAAGCAATCATGTGAAACTAGAGAACGAGAGGGGTTCCCAAGATACTGTCATGGCTCCCATCCTCTAGGCTTTAAAACCTGTGACCTAAAAAGCTGCATCACATTCACATGAAAATGCTTATTGTTGCAGTATGAAACAGGAATATTTTCCACAGGGTTCGGGCCAGGTTTTTAGTGAGTGCTGAGAGAGATTGGTGCTGGTGAAAAGCATAAGCTCAAACGAGTGAAGTCCCAGTGTGTTTGCTGAAGGAAGGCACTGTGGCAGCGTGCCGAAGCTGCCGTTTCAGTCCTGATGCTGGCCTTTGCTTTGACCCTTTGCTCCTTACTTGCCAGTAAGGGAAGGAGAAGAGAAAAAAGGATGATGGAATTAGTGCTGTTTTCAGTGCGGGAGGGAAATGACTCCAAAGAAATGCAATTAGCATCCGCCAAGTTATTGGTGGCTTGACTAGAGTAGTCAAGCTGGCTAGACTTTGGGCTAGGAGAGAGCCTCATTCTGCATCCCCATCCATTCACCTGCCAACAGGTCCATGAAAACCATAACAAAAAACATACCTCCTTCAGTTTCAAAGGATGAGAAAGACTATAGTAATAGCAGTAGCCACGGTGGTCTTGAAGCCAGTTTTGTAACCTTCTCCAATTCTGGCAGCTTTGGCAAGGGGTTATCCTGGTGAGCGGCCGTTGGAAAGAGTTCTGCCTCAGCTCCCCTTAATCGCTGTTATGGCAAAAGACAGTAGGGCTTGACGTGTGGCATTTTTTGGAGAGATTTATTTAATCACAGTATATAGAAAAGAAGGGTCCCTGTTATTTACTATCGCATAGTAATTTCTTCCCCTGAAGGAAAAGCGAGATGAGCATGCTAGTGGTGCGTTTTAATTGCAAATACAGGAGCTATAATACCGGGAAATGAATTAACACAGAGTTCCTGGTAGGGAGCCTGGATATTTTGCTGTCGGTTGGAGGGAAAGGCAAAAATCAGACGCTTGTGCACGCACACAATAAAGGAGAATGAGGATTTACATTTGGTATCCAAGGAAGCGGGAGCAGAATCCAGCAGGGCTTTCTGTTCTTTGTTTAAATGTTGCCATAGCAATATCTCAGGGCACAAGTTACATGTTTTCCACTTCTTGAGTTGATCTTTTCTTCTCTCTCCCTCTCTGTTTCTCTGCTCACCAACCAAGGGATCTCACCACAGAACTTTGCACAACGATAGGCAGAGCAGCTCGATGGCTGCGTTATCTGTCCGCTTATGTCTGTTTGTCTCTTATTCCCTGTCATTTGCTAAAATGTTGGAAACCGAATTAGGAGAAAATTTTGGATGGAAATGGAGTGTGAGGCTCCTGTTAGGACATTGAGCGTATTAAAATATTTTGTATAGTGGCGATATGTTAATTGGATAGCTGCAGGCAAGTGAGATGTAGCAGTCGCTGATAATTAGAAACAACGATGAACTTGCCAGGACCGAATCTATTCCTTGGGCAGATTAAAATGCATTTCAGGTATATACCAAAGCTTTTCTAAACTTAAATACTCACCCCACTCCACTGTAAGATCTCTTGAAATTCGATTTTCATAAAGCAGAAACGATATTTGCTATTGCTGCCTGTGAAAGGCAGAGAGGCAGTATTGGATCACCGAATAAAGTCTCTCATAGTAGTTGCTGCAGAGCTTGTACTTGCTATGTCAGGACCGAGGAGATGTAGTGTAGCAGGAAAACCAGGAGAATTAGAAAGCAAACAACCCAACCCCAAAATAAAGCAAAAAACTCTAGCAACGATGCCCTCACATGCAACTAGGTAAACCTTGCTCAGGACCATCACAGCAAAATAAGTAAAATGAATGAGTTTTTGTCTGAAACCTAGTGGTAATTCAGAGCATTTAGAAATGCTGTTTGTATATGAAGGATCTTCTTTCAGTTATTTTACAGCTGAGGGGTCCCTGCAGTCCTGTGCATCAAAATAATCCTCAGAAATATGGATGTGGTTTCCTTTCATATTCATACGGACAATGTAACATGAACTGGCTTCCTGAAAGCCCCAGTAGATACTGCTTCTCTATCATTGTACATATAAGAATGATTACTTTGAGGGTCAGCCCGAATGCTGATAACCAGTGGGTAATATTTTTTTTTAAGTATTGAAGTAGTTCAGATCTCCAGCACATTTTATTTTTACTTACAAACCTCTTTGCTTTCATGTCAATAACCTGTGCACTCACATGCCATGTTACATGGCAAATAAAGTCAAGCATATTAAGGACTGTAGAACCTTTTGTTTGTCCATGAGTGAGTACAACATGGGTAACAGCAATTCAAATTGCCTCATGGTTTGTCAGTGTACCTGAAGGCATCACCGCCTCAGGCACACGACCACCTTAGAGCTCAGGCAGAAGTTCACGTACCTTGAACTTAAGGATTCTTTTGATTTTTATTCAGTAATACCCATTTTTCTATTCTAATGCAACACAATAATACATCAGAGCCAGTCTGTTGTACAGTAACTTTTCCATGCAACCAAACGACCAAATAATCTTTTTATTATTACTTAAAAAAAAAATAATTTCTTTCCTCTTCTATCACTGTGCATTGATGAAACGCAGTTTGTAGCTTTGTTGATGACTTCAGTTAGGGGTTGTTCCTCCTCTGTGGTTTTACTTTTTATTTTTTCTCCTGTAAGAAGCACCAAACCTGTTTCAGCTGTAGAAATTAACAGTAGGACAAATGCTTGTGTGTACAGACATAAAAAGGTGATCTGAATGTCATTTTGAATCAATACGCCACAAAGTCCACTTTTCTGTCTCTCTAAATTTCTAAATGCCCCACGTTTCTTTTGCAGCCTTTAATGACATTCCAGGTAGTAATTATTCTTTTTCATCGGTATATAATGTAATAACCCATGAGTTATTGAAATAATCTGGTCTTTTTTGCTCCTATAGCACAAACTCAGTTTACATTAAAAAAAATATTTTGTGAAATGTCATATGTTTCAGCTGAATTCTCAGTCATACCTAAGAGAGTTTGGTGCTGGTGTAAATTTGTGTGTTGCCTGTTCACATAAATAATAATTATTATGACATTTTGTAATTTTTGTAACAGAAAGTTTTAGAGTTCACCTTTTAAAGGCTACAGAAGAGAACTGCAAGAAGAAAAAAGGGCTAACCTAAGGAACCGCAGTTTTTCCTCCCTCAATGCATACAACTTTCAAATGAAGTGCGCAAAAATATATTAGATTCCATGAGCTTCATTGCCAAAGGGCATACATGTTGCGCTAAGGGTTTTTTACTTAGCTGTTTGGTTTTACAAGAATTTTCTCTGCCAGTACACTATTTGTGAGGCCTTGTCTGAGAGGCAAGATCTTTGACAAGTGGTTATATATTATTTTTCCAGAGGCAAACTTTTATATTTGTTGCATCATTTAAAGAACTGAGGTACATTTCTCTAAGGGCTGTTGATGGCACAGCTACTAAAGGGAAAGGATGGTGACCCCATTAGCATTTCAGGTTGCTCAGATGTAGTGCACAGTCTCCTACTTCAATAAGATTTTTATTGCATTTAACGCTCGTGTGAATCTTGACTGTATATGGTGCAGGAAATTAAAACCATAATGGATTTCTCTTTTGGACTGGAAAGAGGTCGAAAAACCTCACCTTCAGCAGTTGTTTGTGTTGATATTCCTCTTTTTGTAATGCACATTTCACTGAGTAGGCTAGCCCTGAAGATTGAGCTATAAACGGTAAGAGATGGACTGTGCAGGTATCTGTTGCAGATTACTGAATCAAACCAGAGTTCAGGATGAGTTACTCCTTAAGTACCTTTCTGTAATGTGTGGGAAAAAAATAATTGTCTTTTTATGGGAGATTTCAGTTTTGAAGATATATATGAAAATCTCATGCAGTGATAATAAAATATCATTAAGAGTTGCAGAGAACTCTGATAATAATTTCCTGTCACCAAAGGTATTGTATCAGATATCAAGTATCATCTATATCAGATTTTACTGTGGCAAAGAAAGATGAAGATGATGGTTGCCTATAGCAAATGAAAGATAAAATGCAGCCAATAATGCTGCTTCAAAAGGACCTATCTTCTAAAGCTGAGGAAAATCATGAGAAAAACTGATTGGAGAGAAAATATAGATGGAAGATTATGAAGAAAAATTGGGAAGTTTCTAAGGAGAATATATTATTTTGCCAGAGAAAAGCTAGAATCATAAAAGAATTCATGTTTGATTATGAGGCTATCTTTGATGCAAGGGAAGATGAAGTAAAAAAAATAAAAAATTAAATCAAAATCAAAACAAAGTAGCACATAGTAGGGGGAAAATGAGGAAGACAAATAACAATAAATATAAATCATAAGCTTTACAGTGAATACAATTGATAAGAGAAACATAATTTCCCAAAGACTTCCAAAAATATCTTGATAGGAGAGGATGGGTAGGATGAGGGGGTCAAAGTTAGAATGTGCCATAAATGAGGGTCTCTTATTGCTCTTGTAGATATCCCACAAATAGTTTTTAGCAGTAGTGATGCAGAAATGGCAGAAGTATTTGGTAAGTACTTCCATAGCTGGAAAAATCAGGATTTAGGATACCTACCGTGAAAAGATAAAGGAAGTAAAGGATATTGAACAACATCGGTTAGGGATAAATATTTTTAAATCAATAATTTGTTTTCTTTTCCCTAAGAGTACTACAAAGCACCTCTCTGGAAAATACTCAAGCAATGCAAGTGCAATGACCTTGTTAATCATTGACCAGTTTGTCTAACATAAGATTTAAACAAAATAACAATGGATGAAGCACACAATCCAGTTGATAGAGAATTAAGGCCAGGAAGATGGTTAACGGCAATCAGTATAGCTTTATGGAAAGTGTTTTTTATTAAACAAATGATTTACTATAATGATATTGCAAGCTTGGTAGATAAAAGTTGCCATGGATATACAGAGTGCTTGAACTTTGAACTGCATAGGGTACTTATTTAATAGCTTGGAAAAACTGACCAGATATTCATAAAAATAATTGAGTGGAAATATTTTTGAATGGGATTTTTCCAGTGGAATTATATAGGTACAAAGTACAATAACTCTTTTTGCCATGTTTCTGTATCAATGATCTAGCGATATCTAAATGATCGCTGACAAAAAACTGCACTTAACCTAAGTGTAAGGCCCACCCTTGGCCTAGTAGCCTGCATCTCAACAGCTGTTGGGATAGGAGTGTGAGTATAAACCGTGTATTTGTGAATGACTTACCCAAAATTGATAATGCTAAATAGGAGAGGAAAAATAGGAAATCTTTTGAGACGAAGAAGGAGTCAACTAGAAGAGAAGTTAAAAGAAGCATGAACATTTGTAATGAGAGAGAGATTGGGCAGGAGAGAGAATATCAGAGGAAGAAACTGCTTTGACGTTGCCAGGGGTTGGCCCATTTCATTGCAGCCATTGCCTTGGCCTGATCAGGCTGCTGTTGGATGTTTAGAGGACCCTGCATCTGGCTCGTGGAGTGACAGCAGGGGATGCAACAAGCAAGGTCCCACACTATGGATGTGCATAAGTAAACTGAGGGGTGCTTTCTCCCTGGCATGTCCATTTGCAGGTAGCAGGGAATGGCAAGAGATCACACACAGCTAGAGCACCCATGTCTCCAAGAGGAGAGGTAAGCAAGAAGGGGAGCCTGCACTCCTGGCCGAGGTGGAGGAGGATGCTTTTAGCCCATATGGCCTACGAAGATGTGTGTGTGATGTTACTTTTGAGGATTTATTGTGTAGGGGTGTTCAGAAATTTTTAGGTGTTTATTTTCACTTTGTAAGTGTCCACAGTTGTGCTTTCTCTCTTGTGTGGTTGATCCTGATCCTGCATGTATAGTTCACTGATTACTGGTTAATTACATGTTGTTGATAAATCAATACACTACTTTGATCTTGATTTGAATTAAATTATGTGAATTGAGCAGTTTTTCCTGCAACAGTAACTAGTGGCAGCATGATAAATAAGGCAGATATGCAGAGTGGTATTGAGTGTAAAATGGTCTGTTTAAGAATGACAAATATAGGTTATACGTTCAGAACGAGGGACAGCCTTCTGTAAACTTGAGATTTCTATCTAGTTGGTTGGAAAAAACATCTTTTGAAATTGATTTTTCAAATCTAAAATATTTTATAGAGGTTCATTTTGAAGATTGTGCTGAGGGTGAATAGATAGTTTCCATGTGTATTTACCTCTATTCAGTGGCCCATGCATTAGCTTGTTCTACCTCCTTCATAGTTCATGACAAATTGAATAAGACTGCAAGCTTTGGCTACTGTATCTCTGAAACACTGACTCCTCAGCAGCCTGGGCCTCTAGCCTGAAAGAGTTCTTTTGTTTGAGCTGACACAGGACTTGGACACCTGTGTGCAAGGGAGTCAAATGTATGGGCTCAAAGCTTCTTCCCAGTGCATTTTTCTGGATATCAATCAGCTTTTGATATAGTTGGTCTTGGTGCAAGCTCAGTTCCATTGCATGGAGTTCAACACTTCTTTCCAAGTCTGAGATAGATTAAATGTAGAGGTACCAAAGTTGGTATACCTTTCTCCCTATTTCTGTGTGCTTAATGGCAACTAAACAGTGCTCTGTTCATATTTTTCTCATGCTACCTTACCTGCCAATAACTGTTCAGCATTTTATTCAAGAAATATATATTTTTTTATCTTCATAAAATAACTTCATTTGTGAACTTGATTTTTATTTGTTTCCTTGGTTTTCTAATTTGGGTTGAAGAGGAAGGCATAGAAGAGCAAAGAGCAAAATAAACTTGGCCCTGCCCCTGTACACATTTATATCAGTTGATGTAAGCTGCAACTGTATGCAGTCTGGCTGGAGCATCTTCTAGTTTTTATAGTTATTCTCCTTCTAATATCTGGGACAGGATGTGTTTTAAACCCTTGTGGAGAAGTTACTGATGGAAATCTAAAACAAAGATATATATTTGATAGTTAGAGGTGAGATCCATGGTCACTCTCAGTTTAGTTTTGAGTTTCATAGTCCAAGCCAGATTTCTGTGTAGTGCTTCCTGCATTCAAGAGGCTTCCTAAAGTAGTTGGGAATTTCATTGTTACAACTGAATGTGGTTGTCTTGAGAGGTCATGGACTGCGAGAAAGAGTATTCTCTCGAATAGCAAAGGGCATTCCTTTATAGGTAACTCTATTCAGTCACTGTGAACTCTAAACAGCCAAGAGGTGCTGTGTCCTGAGCTATCTAGTCCTCATTTCTTTCTTCTTTTTCAAAAATAAGTGCCAAATTTGTTCATCTTACGAGGTTCTGACCTAATTAATGCTTCCAGGATACACTCTCTATGATGCTGCAGCAGTCCCTGTGTGCAAGGAGGCGTATTTTGTAGTGACAAGTTGAAACAATCGTACTTTCTTTTTCATCTTTGACCCTCCTTCCCTACTTATCATTATCTACCCGTGTAGTATATATCAACTGCAGCTAATGAAAATGTAAAACAAACTGTATTCTTTGATACTAAATTTAATTGTCTCCTCATTACTGTTTTTTAGGAAGTCACTGAATAAGATAATAGGACATATTCTAGTAACGTGCTTCATGAAGTTCAATGTTACTGTGTCTATGTATCCAACGGAAAACTAAGACTTCTTAAGCGTCATTTTCCTTGTGACTTGTATTGTCATTTATCACTGAGCAGTGCTGGGATTCATACAATATGAAATCAAAAGAGTAGTATTTTATGCTCTCCTGATGCAAGTAGAAATGACTGTATACAAGGCAGTGGGAACTTGAGTTCTTTGTAGAGGAATTAACTTCCCTCCCTTTTCAGTACAGCAGGGACAGTTGAAAGCCTGCCCACTTTTGAAATATTCTTGATTTTAGGAAGCTCAGGATGTGGTTAGAGACAAGGTTGTACTTCCAATAAAATCCTGCTCTATTGATTTTGCTACGCAAATTACTGAGACTTTTAGAAACTACACATCAATAGAATTTCTGTAGGTTCTTTATCTTTCTTTATCTTTATTTTCTTTTATTTTACTCCTTTCTGCACTCTCTACCATACTCTGAATTTTGATAAACAATCTTATTTTTGCAGGGGTTTGGAAATGTGTTAAATGATCTATTTGCTTGCTTATGGGAGAAAACTGTGGATGGTATGAATTTGTAACACACTAAGCTGCATTTAGCCTGTGCTAAGAGTGCTGGTATAGCTACTAGATGTTAGGTTACACTACACAAAGGCTTGTTACACCTGTTAGTGCTAAGAGTATCTGCCTAGGCTTTTAATGCGCGGTAATTATCACTTTAAAAATTTGTACCTGATCTAAATCTCCAGGCATTTTTCCATGTGTATGTTCCCTATATGTTGGATTTTCAAGGAAGCAGGTTACATGTCCAAATTCCTTACTGCTCCCATAATAGCAGGTAACCCCTATTATTGAAATACTATCAAATTAGCAGTCTGGGATAATTTCCTCATTATGTTTTTGTTTGTACTCCCAGCACTTCCAGGATTTTGTGATTTCATGAGGCACCCTTTCATATGTATCCCTCATACTCTTGCACACACTTTATGCAATGTTTAATTTATTAGAATTTAACTTGACAAAGTCATAATTTAAATATAGCTAAAAAGTTGCATCATAGTTCCAAAAAGTTGCATCATAGTTCCATTATCTTATTACCACTAATGACCATTTGGGAGTTAGGAAAACCAAAGCTTAAGTCTAGCAGATAGTCTTGCCTGAGATGTTCTCTTTCTCTCCCAGTCCCTCTCTAACTTCCTTTGTTAGAGATTCGTGTAACAATCTCTCAAAATAGTCATGTACCTGACAGGGGCCAACATGAATTAAGTTTGCTGACTAGTAAAGCTAACTTTGGCTGCAATGCTCCTCATGTCTTGACTAGAGTTCCTTATGGATGTTGTCTGTCTGGAGCTCATCTTCTCCCAGTGGCAGCAGAGTTCAGAGGCTCTTTCTCTCATGCAGATGTATCTTGCAGACTATTATGGTAATCTACAGATTCATATCTCAATATTCAACAGGATGATTGATAGCTATAGATATGAATCTGTATCTTTATTTTCTTTTCTCAATCTTGATTCACTTCCTTAGTTTCAGAAGTCGAATTTTACTGCTATATTTTCACTGTGAACTAATGCATGAAAATGACATTGCATTGCCTTTATTGCAGCTCCTTAGAAGAATGACTGGGGATTTGTTAGATTAGAATTTCATATTTGGGCAGTTTTGCATAAGAATATATAAAAAGCTCTTGCAAAACTCCTAAGTTGCATTGACTATTTTAAATATCTGTGAACTGGAATGAATCACTGTAATTGAATCAGTGGTAACTGATGTATGTGCTGTCTCAGTGCTAATGTGGTAATGTATATGCTGTGCAAAGTAAATTGATAAATGGTTTGAAGAAAAGTTGCTGAAAACAAATATGATACAACCTAGATGCCATGTTTCCATGTCTCTACTCTCTTACTCAAAATTATAACACAAACTGAAGTTAACTGCCAAAGCAAAAAAGATATTACAATGCTGTTTGTACAGAAGCATGTGTATATAAAATATTATAGATTAATATTATATATATGTGTTAGTATCAAATGTTGTAGATTAATAATCAAAGTGATGACAAGCAAAAGAATTTAAATGTCCCATTATACTGCTATCCTCCTCATTATATGATCCCCAGAGATCATCCTATGTCAGACACCATAAGCAGCAGATAACTAGTTCTTTTTCTAGATTGCCGCTGTCCAGAAGGAGATGTGGGAAGATTCAGACTTCTTAAAGTATATTGCTATCATTTATGAAACCATTACCAAGAAAAGCTTACTCAATGTCCAGTAATACAAAATGCATCAGCATTTGTCTAAAAAGACATAAAATATTTGGCCTCAGTTCCAGCTCATCTAAATATTGTATTTTTTTAATAGAAGAATATGGAAGTATTTCAAGTTTTGACTAATACAATTTATCTAATTAGCTTTCAGTGAAGTGTTTAGGCAGGTGATGTACACTAAGTAAAATGTTGTTGCCCCATTAAATTGAGGAAGGTGCCTACAGCATCTGCAAAGCTACTCTCATAATGTTCTATAATAAAGATAAATGAGAAAAAGTTCTTTGATTCAGGCAGTTTTCTCTAGTACATGAAAGAATAGTGTTACATCTAGGAAATTCTGTCTTTTAATATTAATTTGTCTGTATGACTTCTGATCATTCTTGTTCTGAAGACCCCAGGCTTCAATTTTCTGTATTCTGCAAAACTGAATGCTGTTTATCTGTTCTATAGAGCTCTTCTGCATGATTATATTATTAGTTTCTCTGAAAATAAAACCAAGCCAGGAATATATTTTATCAGTTAGAATAGGATTGCTTTGGGTAACAAATACTCTGCTTCTGCCAGAGATTGCCCTGTGATTAATTCGCAGCCATCACAAGTAACGGTTCAAGGTTTTGTTAGTATATAAACTGAGTTTATAAGTTAGTACTAACTGAAAACCTGTGTTTAAGTTGCACAGGTAATTATATAATTGTCTTTAAATATTTAGACTTCATATGAAAATTCAGGCCTTTATCTGCAAAACAGAGATGTGCTTGCTTCATTTTTTTTCATTCACATTCCTATATGTATATAGGATCCAACATAAACAGGATCTCAAGTAAGTAGCATAGGTAGGTTTTGATATGGTAAGAGAATATTTATTTGAATCTCAGAGGGATGAACTCAGTAACATGATGACATTGTGTTATAGGTCTATGATATAGTATCATATGTAAGAGAGCTTGAAGGCTATGTACAAGGTAACATCTAAATTCATCTAGGCTGTATGCTACTTAATTTCATGTGTTTGACATTGTGTTTGTGGATTCTCCCATGTCAGGCAGAAATCAGGATATTGTGGTGGTTTGGGCCTTGTTTTTCCCTCCATTTTTAATAGGTGTTCTCATTAAAGTTAAATGAGAATAGATTATACACAAGTGAAATGTATGAAATATTTAATATATTCATCATTATGGAATACTGTAAAGCTTCCCTTGTGTTTAAAACATCCTTTTGTCTCCTGCTATGTTTCTTCAGGAACCACCACTATATGCAGAATTGTGTATTCTTTCTTGTAGCCTGAATGACACTAGGCCTGAAAGGGGGGAAGCGAACAAAAGACAGCCTTGCTGGCTCTTTCTGCCAAGCGAGCTAAAAATACTCAGATTGCAAAGTACAGTGACCGAGACTCTAATAATAGCAAAAGGGGAACAATATTGGTAGCTCTTTAGAGGAAAAATGGTATAGTATTAAAGCATAAGAACTCCAAAGGGGGCAACTAGGTGATTTTTTGAAATAGTTACCTGTTTCTGAGCATTTCTCTAGCTCTGTTTAAAGAATGGTTAAAAATTTGTAAGATATGGTGCTGTTCTTGCCAGCTCTTCTGTGCAGATGTGCCTGTGGACTGGAACGAAGACCATGCACAGGTAGTTGCATTATCAAAAAATAGCAGGGCAATAGTCTTTGTTTGACATAGTTAGCAAAGCATCTACTTCCATAAATCTCTCTGTGTAGGAGGGGGTAAGACATCTCCACACATTAGTCATGTAGTTGTCAGAAGAATTATAACGTGGACTACATGGCAACTAGTTAAAGAAGAAACTTCTAAAAAAGGAAAATGAGTAAGATTTTTTCAAAAGAAGCAATGAAAAATCCTTCCCCCCCAAACAAAAGCAAGAACGAAAAGATCAAATCTTGTATCACAGATTTCCCCCTCTGCTGGGAAAATGAGATTTGAAGAAACACCCAGATGTAGCAGAACGGACACTCTTGTGCGTGGTAGTGGTTACCACTGGAGAGTCCTTGACTATGGTCTTTGTCTGGCCTCTGCTTCACTGTGTGAAACAAATCACACGGTCCGTGTACTCAATTTTGCCTCTCTGTAACTTAGGAGAAAGTACTTTCCCTATTGCATGACAGATCCTTCCACACTTCACAGGGCCAAAATTCTCCATATAAGAGATCTCGTTCAGACATCAAAAACAGTTTAATAAGATTTAAGTGAGAGTGTAGATTTAAGAGGAGGTTTTGAAAGCTTAGTTCAGAGTTGCCTGAAAGGTCCCTGAGTGAAAGGCATTTTATAAGTGCAATTTTTATTGCAATCAGTAGCATCATACATAATACATATCGTTTCAAGGCAGAGTAAGAAGGGAAAACAAAAGAACATATAAATCTTTTATCCTTAAGCATTCTATTAGTGAAACAATTCCGGAGACATAGGTCAAATTCTTCTTTTGTATGATTCTATCCTTAAGAAAGATTTTCCCCAATTTACCAGCAATTTTGTGATACCGCTAACTATTTTATATTCAGACTCTTAGTGATCTTTTTCTCCTGACTTATTTTGCCTCAGGCATAAGTTGAATTGAACAAACAAATAGAAAATAATCCCTTTCTGAAAGTTAAGCAGGATTGCAAGTCTGCCAGTTCTTACTCATGAGAGTAAATACTTGCAAACATGAGCTTATTCAAATATCGCTTTGACATTCTAGCTGTAAGTGAATAAGAAGTATTTGAGTAAAAGATATCCAGGACTTCTGTACATTTTACACAGAAATTATTATTCATTCATTTTTAATTTAAATGCAAGAATGATCAGAAAGCACAGTGCCCAAACTCTATTTTACTGAACACTGTGGAATTTTAACATATTTGTCAATGCTACAGCAGTTCACAAGCTTTAAATATCATAGAATCACAGAATCAGTAAGGTTGGAAGGGACCTCTGGAGATCATCTAGTCCAACCTCCCTGCTCTGCAGGGTCACCTAGAGCATATTAGACAGCATTGCACCCAAGCGGGCCTTGAAGATCTCCAGAGAAGGAGACTCCACAACCTCTCTGGCCAACCTGTTCCAGTGCTCTGCCACTCTCACAGGGAAGAAATTCCCCCTCACCTTCAGTCGGAACTTCCTGTGCTTCAATTTCTGCCCATTGCCTCTTGTCCTGTCACACGGGACAACTGAAAAGAGTTTGTCCCCATTCCCCTGACACCCTCCCTTCAGGTACTTGTACACATGGATAAGATCCCCCCTCAGTCTTCTCTTCCCCAGGCTGAAGAGGTCCAGCTCTCGCAGCCGTTCTTCATAGGGCAGATGCCTCCAGCCCTCTGATCATCTTTGTAGCCCTATGCTGGACTCTCTCCAGTAGCTCCATGTCTCTCTTGTACTGGGGAGCCCAGAACTGGACACAGGACTCGAGATGAGGCCTCCCCAGGGCTGAGGAGAGGGGCAGGATCACCTCCCTCGACCTGCTGGCAACAGTCTTCCTAATGCACCCCAGGAGACCATTGGCCTTCTTGGCCACAAGGGCACATTGCTGGCTCATGGTCGACTTGTCATCCACCAGCACTCCCAGGTCCTTCTCTGCAGAGCTGCTCTCCAGCAGGTCAGCCCCCAGCTTGTACTGGTGCATGGAGTTATTTTTGCCTAGGTGCAGGGCTCTGCACTTGCCCTTGTTGAACCTCAGGAGGTTCCTCTCCGCCCAACTCTCCAGCCTGTCCAGGTCTCTCTGAATGGCAGCAAAGTTCTCTTTACCATAATTCACAACTTTGGTTCCTCAGTTTCACTGCTTGGTATGTCAATTTGTTGTGTATTTACTAGGTGAACCACTGCCTGCTGCTGGATGAAAAGTTTCTGTGTGTGCGTGTGTGTGTGTGTATATATTAAAAAAATATATATTCTATATAGAATATACATAGATAGATTTCCTGATGCAGGAAATAGATTTCCTGACCTAATTCAGCTCGTGTTAACTTGGGGTGAGAGCCGCAACAGTACTTGCTTTGCTCCTCCTCTTTCTGATTTGCTTACCTTAGCAAGCGTGTGCAGAAAGGTATAAAGTCAGCAATTGGCATTATGTATCATTTTTGAACCAATAAAAAAAATGCTCTGAAATTGAATCAACGCCTCTCAACCTACGCTCTGTCCTCAGCCCGACGCTCTTATGGAAATGAGCAGCGAGGGAGCCTGGGAGAAGCCGCCGGGTTTGGGATGCGACTCGAAGGTCGAAGGTCGTTAGATTCAGACTCGCAGGCGAGAAGCGAAATTCACAGTTCGGGACAATTTACAGGGAACACCCTGCCCCTAGGAACCTTCTCGCAGAACCAAGGGGCTTGGTGATGTCTCGGTTTCCCAGCTTAGGTTGATTACCATGAATTTGTGTAGGAAGGCATGTCTGCTACTGAATTAGAAAATACTCTAGTGAGTAAAAACTGCTCATTTGAGCAAGGCTCTTCAGGAGGAAATGTTTGGTCGTATTTAAGGTTCTCATTACAATCTCTTGTGTTACTGTTTCTGTAGTTGAATCACTGCTAAAAAGCCACAAGTTCAGTGAAACAAAATTCAGTAAGAAATCTGGTAGGGCAAAAATGAAATGCTGAGTTCAAGGCTGTACAAATGCATCTATGTTGTGTTTGCCAGTTTCATCCTACCCTTTTTTCCTCCCCTCCCCCTTTTCTTTTCTTTTTTAGACCTGTCTGTGGAGGTAACAACACAATTAGGACATCTAGATCAATATCACCAACTTGCCTGCTTTTGCTTGGCACATTAAATATTTTTTAAGAACTGTGCTTAACATAGAGTTTTTGTCTTTTTGGTTCAAAAGGTCCTTTGAATAGCTTTAGCAAATTGTTTAATCGTTTATTGATCTCATAATTATTCAGTTTGTTATTCCTTTTTCCCCCCTTTGCATCACTTCATGCAGTTTTAAAAATCCTAGATAAAGTTTAGGTTAATTCAGAGGCCCTTATCCAAGTTTTCTTCATTGCTTAAATTCTATATATAGCCAGAATGTTAAGGAAATAAGTTTTGTAGAAGTTCCTCTGCAGTTAATGAATGAGATAAAGGAGAAATTGTCCACACATTCAGAGTTCATTTCTCACATTGTAAGCAGAGGATAGTTTTGGTGCATTTTGCAACAGGGTCATATTTTATTAAACTGATTAAATTGAATGAGTCAGAGCCATGGCTGTCTAGGAATTTAAACAAAGTTATTGACACTCTAGCTGCCAAACATACTGTATTTTTCTTTATTTTTGTGGTGGGTGTTAGGTTAAGAGAGGTCTGTACAAACTCCAGTTGTTGAAGAGAACAAGATGGTGCTTTTTTTTCATTTTGCTTTGCTTCGCCTTCCACAGAGCAGATCTTCCTCAGATGCTGCTCCCCTAAGCCCTTTCCTCCCTTCCCCTACTGTGCATCCAGAAATCCCTGACAGGGTTCAGTGATTTTTCAAATCCATCTGATTTACTTCTTCTGTGATAAGAGTTGTTCCACTTTTACAGTAAAAGTAGGTGCTCAACAGTGGACTGAAGGATAAACCTAAGTTTTATCACAGCAAGTTCTCCTCCACCCTCTGAATCTATAAATGAAAATAATTGTAATGCAATTTCAAAAATTAATATTGTACCATAGCTCCAGAACCTTTGAAAACACAGTTTTATATAGCTGTAATTCTACTGAATGGTATCATTATGACTAAAATTATCATAAATTAAATAGGAAATTATATTTGTTCATATCTGGCAGGAATCAGACTCACCACAGTATACAATAGATTTTCTAAATTTGGGTGAAAAGCTAGAACATTTTTCAGAACAAGCATCTCCTAAATACAACATAAGCTAATGGAAAATGCTGGTCCTAATTAGTAATACATTCTTACTTTGAAATGATCAGCAGATAAGTCTTCTGCAGATGCAAGTAAGCTTCTGTTTCCAGATGGAAAATAAATTAAATTGGACATATCTCATCCCTCAAAGAATTAGTGCCAAAGTAGAAATGTATGCATATTTTTAACATCCTAACCTGCAATGTTTTGGAGTAACTGAGATAAAAAGTTAAGTATTCCTTAAAATGGAACTTTCCTTTTAAAACTTCATTGTATGTTACTTCATACTAGCAACATAAGTTGCTCAAACAATTTAAGTTGCTATTCCTAGTTAGTTGCATTTTTATTGAATAAATATGAATGAGATGTAGGTAAATATATGACAGTTGTTATGCACTGTAACTAAAAGTAAAAAGTAGCTGTCTGAGTTCAGTTCTCTTCAAAGAACGAGGACAAAGTATTAATGCCTTGGGACCAGGAATTCCCAATACCAATTTTAGAGATTTTGTATTACCATCATTATCTGTGATAGCAGAGGATATAACCTGAAGGCTTCAGACTTCAGTTCTTTGAGTAAGGCAACTAAACCTACATCTCAGCATGTGTAAGTGCATAGCCTGCCTTTGTCAAAGAATCTCAGGAGTTGTGGTTTTCATTGACTTCAGCTCATGGAAGACTGTTTTAAAATGGTGGCTCCTAACATAATATAAATCAGGTATTTCATCAGACCTGTCAAAAAAAAAAAAAAAAAAAAAAAAAAAAGAATTAGTGTAGTTTGGTTTTACTGGTTTTATGTTTGCCTTTTCAAACATTGTGTTGCTAGATTATATGTCAGTATACTAGAATAGACTAGAAGATGAATGATCACTTTGCAGTCCTTTGGTGCAGGCTATGCTCAGACTTATTAAATAGAACTGATAAATGCAGTTAAGCTAAACTGTGCAATTGCATTTGTTGCTAGATCCAATCTATACATACACAACATATCTGTTCTGCTTAAGTCCAGTCCTGCTGCATAAGAATGTATTAGTGACATGCACTGTACTTGCATGGTGTCCTTTATTTCTTATCCGATTCTTTTAGGAAATCTATTCAGTTCTTTAGTGTATTATAAAAAACATATAGTAACTAACTTAGCTAGTATCTTTCTGCTTTGCACTGAGCAAAATATAACAAGGTTTAATATCAAATATGAAGTCAAGAAACAGCTGGGCAGCTTCTGCAGTGTCCCAGAGCTGGCCAAGAAATTTAAATCAAAAGTCATTCTGTAATTGTTCTCATTTATCATATGCATGCAGTAGATCCTATCTAAATACTAATAGAGAGCTTTGATACAATAAATGAACCTTTTTCCCCTTCCCCTCTCCTCCTCCAAAGGCATTCAATTTAGTGTTAATTCTCAAGAAGAGTTGGCTTTTTTTGAAAATTTTGTTTTTTCATAGCTTTTGCTGTTATTATAAGTGGTTATACAGATAAAAAATGGACTGCAGGAGTTCAGGAGTCATCGAGATGCAATAGCCTACAGAGCTAGCAGCGTTAAATGGTAATCTTTTTCTAAAAGACAAACATACTATGCTTACTTCTGTGTAGGACAGTAGAAGTGCAACAAAATTTAGTACTGCTATTACACGTATAGTCAGTATTGTATATAATTATTTGACTGTGACCCTATTTTTAATTAATTACAAACAGGATAACAAACAAATGGAAGAAACTACAATTAAAAATAATGGCACCTTAAATATATTTATCAAGGTGAAACAGTTGTATTAAAAAGTTTAGTTATTACATGACCATAAAACTCATACCCACATGAATAATCCAACTTGAAAATTCAAATTATTTTATTGCGCATGACTTAGCGATACAGATGGGGGTAAATTAAAAGCTAGACTGAACAGTTGTTCAGCTCCTTTAGTAAGGGAAGGAATACAGCTGCACTATCCAAGAAGAATCCTAGGAAGGGAATTGAGATTTAGTTACAGTTCCAAGTCAGACATTGCTTTGATCCACAAGGAAAATAATTTATTGAAGTCTGTTCATCTTACTGTCTTCTTTGTATCAGCCTCTCTCAGCTTGCTTTTAGGTTAGAAAGTAGTGTTAAGACTCTCTCTACTGCTCATTTCTTTTATCCTCCTTACTTAAAAGAAAATACCTAGGCTCCATGATCTGGACCGGTCCTGCAGCAGTCAGGATGCTTTACTGGATCGGGACTAGATCTCTCCACCATGCAGAGTTGAGCAATTGAAGAGAAATGCAAGTTACTATAATAAGCCAAGTGCAAAATTGGATTACAAAGTCATTAGAGGCTGTAGTTGTTCAGTACCTTTTATGCCCTTGGGAAAGATTATTAAACAAATGAAAATGGTTTTAGATCTAACCATTCTGTTCTTTTCAAGTAGGGAGTTATTTTTTAACTTATAAAATAATTATTTGTGAATAATACTGGATTATATCACATATAAAATTCAGACGATTACATCTAAAAAAGTAGATTAGTGTCTATGTAAAACTATTAAAGCATATAAAAATTTTCTTGTATTTTTGTACGTTTTGTTAGATAACAAAAAATTCCTTTTTCTGCCTCTTTTCTAATAGATTTCCAGTGCATTTTTTCAAAACAGAGTGCCTTAAAAAAAAAAAACCCTTAAAGTTACCTAATATTGTTATATTTTTACTGAATTCATTTTTATATATTTCTTATTATTCACTGTTTTTATTCTATATTTAAGAGAAATATGTGTGAAAATATGTCTACTGTTACAATTTCATAAAATCAGAGAAATATTGTTTGGAAGCGACCTCTGAAAGTTCTCAAATCCAATTGTCTAGCCAGAGTGGGACTGTCAGCAGTACTGGATCAGATTAGCCCTTGCTTTGTCTTGCTGAGTTATAAAATCTTACAAGAATGGATGTTTGATGACCCCTCTTACGGCTGTGTTGCACCACTGTTTTAATGGAGAAGTTTTCCCTGTGAAAGTTTTCCCTTCTTAAAGACTGTGAACTTTTTGGCTGTTGTCCCTTTATCTATCTGTCACTCCTGTAAAAGAATTTGCTGTGGTCGTCTTTGTAAATCCCCACAAATGGTTGTAGGCTGCCATAAGAGCACCATGTAACCTCCTCTCTGCCAGACAAAACAAGTCCTGCTCCCTCAACATCTTCTCCTAGGGAAGTGCTCTCGACCCTGACCATCTTCATAGCCTTCCTGTGAACCCTCTTCAGTTTCCCCACGTCCTTCTTGAACTGCAGACCCCAAAGCTGGTTGCAGTATTTCAGGTGTAGCCTCACTAGTGCAAGTACAGTAGCACAATAAATAACCCTTGGTCTCTTGGTTGGCCGTGCTCCTCTGGGACACATGGTACGTGGTTTGGCATACTTACGATGAAAGCGCGTTCTTGTGGCTCATGATCAACCTGGCATCCAGCGTAACCTCCAGGCTCTTTTCTGCAGGGCTGTTAGCCAGTCAGACCTCAGTCTGTATTGATCCATGGTGAACGCAGAGCTTTGCACCTTTTTCTTGTTGAAGTTCAAGATGTTTCTGTTGACTCAGTCCCCGAATTTCTCAAGATCTTATAGTAGTGGCACTTGAAGATGTTGCTCTGGGTTTAGATTGTCTTTTTTTTCTTCTTCTTCTTTTTTATTTAAAGATTCAATAGATTAGAGTTCAGTTCCCTCTTTCAATAAAGAAAAAAGACTCAGTGAATTTTTTAATATCTTATTTTTTTCTGTGTGTGGTAGTAGAATCAGATCATTTGCTCTATTTCATAAGTGTATGTTAAAGATAAATATATTTAATATTTTGATATGATCATTCTAATAGTATATCATTATCAGCAGTTATTATTGATTCCCTTCAGCTCTTGATATTAGGCTCCAAGTACAGAGTGCTCTGCTGTTGTGGAGCTCTGATATGACTCCTTATTAGACCAAGGCTACATTTGGGCAGTGACTCCAGTTCTGCCACCTATACATTTTGCTTCTGAGGACTGGCTGTTGGCTGTCTGAACATACTAAATATCATCTGATCAAGTAAAAGACTAGCAAGCTGTGTGTGTAAAGCAGCTTTTGAACTAGTCTCCATGTTCTGCAAAGGCTGCAACCTCCCTCCAAAAAACAACAACAAAGACCCCTTTTCCTACAGTAATATATGGCATTTTCAGAAAAAAATTCCTCCTAGAGCCATACATAACATATATAATGCAAGGTGTGCATTATGCTACCTACAGTTACCTTAACATGAGCCTGGGAGGATGGAATCATTTCTTATTTAACTGTCCCTGACAAATGTCTGAGCCTTTGAGATAAGTTAGGCTAAGTCACTTTTTACTCTGAGGCAATCAGTCACTCCTGTTACAGTACATCTCCATAGAGGTGGGAAGGGTCATGTAAATTATCAGGACAAGCAAACTGCCGTATACGACTTGGCTACAGCAGACTGCCTTACCTAATCCATTCTCTGCACCTTCAGGTAGGGTTTGGTTTCTGTCTTTTAATGTGATCTTCCAAATCGGTTGCTTCTCGGTCTCCTTTCCACAAAACTCCACCTTGTAGACACATCAGTTTTGTAGTTGTCTTAAGCATGGAAAGTTTAAGGAGCGATATCTGACATCTTTTACTGTACTTTTCTTCAAGCTTTTGGCTTGTAGTTTTCCAGAAGTTCTTGAGCCACATTGGGGTAAAAAAAAAAAAAAAAAAAAAGCAGCAAAGGTTGTCAGATAGGAGAATAGCTCATCCAGCCACCTATGTCAGAATGTATTTTTGAAATAGTATATGAATGTTTGGTTTGGTTGCAAATCTCATTAACAGGTAGATGCTACAGCTGGAGAATACTTTTGACTGTTTTCTCCCCTCACTTCCTCGCCAACAGAAAAATATAAAAAAAGTAGAGCTGAATAAAATATTTACTAATTTCATGTCAAAATTCTGTGAGTAACTTAATATTTTAAAGAAAAATTTCTTCACTTTTATAAGAAAGAACCACAAATCTTTGTTTTCTTCTCTTCTGGAAAAGACTCTTAAATTCAAATTTTTCTTCTATTTTATAACAAATAAACCAAAACTCTAAAATCTCCTTAGAATTCAAACAAGATTTTTGCTTAGTGGGGGCTACCAATACGTCGGTAGTATTCCATGTGATTTTTTTTTGTTTCCAAATTCACCACATACAGTTTTTCAGGGATACACAGAAAAGATTCACTTCCAAGTACTTTTTCTGAGCTCTCGCTCTAGAGTTCCTGCTCCATGTAGTTTCTTATGACACAAAGTGTCAACTGGTCAGGAGCTTATAGAACTATGAGTTATATATTTATTTACTTTCTTCTTATTATAAACCCTTTCTATCATATCTGCTCTTCAGCATGCACATTACACTGCTCAGTCTTAGATCTGCACAGCCCCTGCTATTGCATTCTCAAGTGTGTCTTGAGTGGAGTCTGCCAGTTTTCGATTTTCACCAGATTATGCTGCAATTAAGATCAATTTAGTAAGGAGAAAGAGGGAGTTAAATACATAAGTTAAAATCATACTTTCAGGCTATCAATCAAAAGCCATTATTTTCCTAGAACTGAAATGGGAGGGTTGATGAGAGCTCCTATGAATTCAAAAAGATGCCTGACAAATTATGCCTCATAAATTTTTGTATGTGCAGAAACAAATCCAGATGGATTTAATATGACCTTTAAAAGATCCTACTCTTAAGCACCATCTAAGTCAGTTGTTCTATATTTTTGTTGCATGTCCCCCACCGAAGGCAATAGATGCTTAGAACCCTCAAATAAGTGTTCTGTTACAGACCACAAATAAAATGCATAAGTTAAGCAAACTGAATAAAATATGAAAGTAGTTTTTTATATAATTTGATTTTTTTTCATTTCTTTCATTGGGACTTCACTCTTTGGTGTTTTGCTGAATAACAGTAAATTCCCATTTGGTAAGAGCTGAGTGTAATACTAAGAGTGCAGAGGGAACTAGGTTACAAAATTCTTGTATTTCAGATGCGTGTTGCAGGATATTCTGCAAGTAGATAATGATTTTTGTTTTGAAAAAAATGATAACGTAAGCATTTCATTTTAGTTCAAGAGAGACATCTATAGTGGAGAATTTAGGTATTAGTAGTTGTTGAAGGAAAATACAGTATTATCATGCCAGTGAATATCTTTGTATTTTTCCTTCATTTGCCTTTGACATTTGAAAGTATTTGAAAAGCTAGGTACTGAAATGTGTGTGATTTAAAATAAATAAATAAAAATAAAATTCACCATACTTCTTCTGTGGCAAATGTAAAGCATTTCAGCTAAGACAGATTCACCAATACCAGATATTTCTTCTAATGTATTTAAAAATTAGTTTCCTAATAAAGGTAAAACTTTTTTTCGTTTGTTTTTTGTTTTGTTTTGCTTTTGAAATGAGAAGAAATAAGTATCTATTTTGTTCTGGCATTGTTTGAGTCCTATTTTCCAGTCTTGTATTAGCATGAAATCTATTCTATCAGATGTTTGTAGGCTTTTTCCTCACTTCAGGAAAGCTATTGAGTGCTGCCTTACACTATGTGAATGAACGCTATGTCTAGATGTAGGGGTGTGTGAAACTGTCATGCTATTTAGCATTTTTTCCAGCCCAAACCCTTCTTCATCTATCTAGTTTTTTTATAAGGTCACTGGGATGTTGTGGTGATGGTGAGCTTATAAAAATCATATGGGTGCAGAAGGCTACACTAACAGTAAGAATGTTGAACACTGTGTCCAGATGTTACTTTAAATAGCTGTTCAGAGAAAAAGAAAGAATCAAACATGAAAATGTTAGAGTAAGTATACTGATTACACAAGCTGTTCCTTTAAAGCAGAAGGAAAAGGGAGGAAAATTACATTGCATCCATTTTGATAGCTCTTGTAAAATGAAGTGGAAGGGGAAAAGATTTAAGAAAGAGGGTTTAAAATGTAGTGGTGCCCCAGAATGATTGAATAGAAGAAGGAATTTCAAAGGTAGAAAAAGCAAATACAGATCATTTAGCCTGTCTTATGATCAATGCACAATGGTTTCTCGCAGCCTCATGCTTTGTCTACTTTATTTTCTGCATTTTCTCACTTTTCAGAATTATTTCTTTGTTGGATAGATTTTAATTTCAGGAAATATTTTCTTAATTTTCAGCTTATTACCTTCATTTTATACTATTCCACTTACTTCCAGTTTCATCGTCCCTCCTCTACCCTACTAATTATTTTCTTCTTCAACATCTGTAATCTTTAGACATTCATAAGTGATAAAATCTCTCTCTATTTTTTATTTAGCCATGTTGTAGTAGTCTGTCCTCATAAAATAAGTTATTCTAATCATTTGATCACTGTTCTGGCTCATGTCTTGATATCCTGTTTTTCATAATGGTTCTGGTTACAAGAGGGTAATTAGGGTAATTTTCTGTGTGTGGTTGTATCAAATTCATGTAGGGTACATGATCAGCTGATGCACTTGGCTAGTGTGATGTAGGCTGCTAAAATTTCTACGTCATTCTATATTACCTTGAATATCTTCAACATGCAAAAAATATACCTGATAAAGGCTGTGGTGACTGAGATGTTTCCTCTGAGATAATCATTTCTTGTCAGAGATAAAGAGCAAGAGTAAGGGACTGTTACATGGGTTCCCTCTGTCTTGAAAACAAAAAACAACAAAAAAAGCTGAACTTGAGAGAAAGTTCTGTTTTTGTCAATTAACTTTCAAACATTATTCCACATAGCTTCTTCTCAGTGCAATTACCATTAATGTAGCATAAATGAGATCAGCACATCTATATTAGGAATGTATATATATTTTAAAGTTTCATACTTGCTATGTTTAATTTTGATTAATTTAAACAGAAAATAATGTAGATAGCATAATATTTAGCACTTCTGTAGGATTCCATTTATGAAGTATTTGATAATGTCAGTAATTAAAGACCATATTACTGCTTAGAAGTTTGTTAAAAATATATACTGCTTTTTTAAATGAGGGGATTGCCCTACATTTTTTTAATGGTCTGTGTTGGATGTGTTGGTTTACAAGTAACCCAGTTTAAATTCCTGTAAGGATTCTTGCAGCATTTACAAAATGCTGATGATACATAACTCTGAACTCATTTGGAGTTCAGTAACCCTGAAATTCAGGCCATTAGATTTCCATTGTTGGATACCCAAAATCAGAAGCTTGGAAAAAAAATCTAAGTAGTTTAGAGATAGTTTCTTTGTTAAAAGCACTGTGGCTCTAATTCAGGTCTTTAAACAGCTAGGTTTTCTGGAAGGTGCAAAGATTACAATTATTGAACATCTCACATATAATATCATACTTTAGTATATAATGATGATTTTATATGTTCAGATGAAGAGACTGGTTGGCCTAAGCTGCAGTGGTTCTTGCTTGTAGCAGTGCCTGTGATGTGATTGTTACTTTTCAAACAGAAATAACAAATGCAGTGTCTACTACAAAAATCTCATAATCTACATACTCTCTACCCAGCAAGTTGCAAAAAGAGAAGAAAGTGTTAAGACTGCTCATATTTCACACAGTAATAAAAAAAAGAAACAAATTTTACAGTGTATTAAATGAGTGATCCCAGAATCTGTTATATTTGCATATTCTACTAGTCTCTTCTTAATGGTAAACATTTGCACTCAATGGTAAATCAAAATTGCACTTTGTCAATTACTCTGTATAATCACTATCTTCATAAAATGACTATGGCCCAAATTTCATTGTTTTCTTTATGGAATTCATGCAGTGACTATTATCATCAGGTCAGGCATTTCATGGCATCTGATGACCATCTGGAACAGTTGAGGCCCTAAGTGTATTTGGCCAGTTATGCTGAAGAGTAGCCAAACTAAAATTCATTATTGGTGTTACAAACTGTCATAATCGATTGAAATAAAAAAGTACTCTTTTTGTTTCCTTTTTCTTTCCTTTTAAAGCTTTTGTGACTCACACATCCAACCTGCTGTTGGTGTTATAATGTTTACTCTATATACCTATATAGCATGTGGAAAAATAAAGGAAAATGTAGAAAAACACCTTTTTGTGTTCCGTGTTGCAATAAGTTTGTGATGGGCTACATCCTATGAAGCATCATTACCGCATGAAGTAGTAAGTGATGGGTTACTAATACAATGCTACCCAAGGATGATAATTATTCCATTAGTGTTATAGTTAGCATTAATGAGTCTCCAGCAGACTGAAGACCAATAAACAAGAATGGTTGTCACAGATGCCATTCTGCACAGCACACTGTTTATTGTGAACAAGATTCTTATTATTGCATAAAAAAAAAAATAAAGGCTCAGTTCAGTGCTTGCTGGTTTTGGCTAGCAGACAAATATTTGTTCCTAACTTCAACAAATTGCTTTTTCAACAGGGATCAGGAAGCTTAGGCTATCACTGTATTACCCTGACTATTTTATACCCAAATTTATTCTTGTATTTTGGGGTATTTTATACCCAAATTTATTGTAATTTTTTGTGTGGTTAAGATGATGGATGAGATTGCTTACTGCATTTTTGAGTAGATTGTTGCTTTTCTTAGACCTTTGTCAGGCATAAAACAGATGCTTGTATATACTCAGCAGCTGCTTTTGAAGTGGGGAAAGGATCTTGACTTATCTGTTCTGCTACTGATCAAACGATTAGTTAACCTCAAACATCTCAGAGTTTTGTTCTCTTGGTAGTCTGTGGAGTTTGCTGTAATTTGAGGTTTGTTTCTTTTTTGCTTATTATGTTTTTGTCATGCAGACCTAATTTTACTTGGTACATAGCTCCCAAAATGATCTAGCGGGAGTCCCTAGGACTGCTTACATTTAATGTTTGCGTTCAACATCATGGGACTGGGTATTCCTATTAGGAGCAATATAGATGTCATTAACTTGCTCTACCTTGCTTTTTAATTTTTGGATTGTTTTAAACTCAATTGACTATTTTCAGCTGTTACACTAATAGTTGATTATATGATATGTATGGTGAAAAATGTGTCTGAATTGAAAGTACAGATATGGAATTTGTTTAGGTATTCATATATGAATATAAATTATACAATTAAAGCATCAGAAACAGCATGACAAAATTTAGAATTCAGATTTTCTGACTCCCAGTGTGGTGTCCAGTCTATTGGAATTTCCATAAAATTGACATTATTTTAATGCATTATTTTTAAATTATTTTAGTTTTGGCACAATGATTGCTGTAAGTAGCTAAGGACTTGCTTTTCTTTTGAGCTAAGTACCCTTTCATCCTTCTGAATTTAAGGAGCATTGAGGGCTGCTAGGATTGATCCTAAATGAATACTTTCATTAGGGATCTAATTCCACAAAATGTTGGAAGTCTTCTGTTCCCGCTGAAAGCTACTGAGGTTGCTAGGCACCTCAAAGGGTTAGTGGATATCACAGCTTGCTTAGCACATGGTAGTACATATGTCACTTGCAATCTTTGAGTAGAACAGACTTTCAGCGCTGTCACTGTAGATTATTCTGGGTGGGTTTTGGGGTTGTTTTGCCGTGCTTACAATGTTAGCCCATCCTTTATGAAATGGTAGCATTCTGTGGGTTGTGATAGCTGGATCCAGAACAAACAGATCACTAAAGCTTCAGAAAGAGGAAAGACTTGAGATTTTTTGATAATAGCAATAAAAACATCAGTTCCCTGAACATTTTGTAGAAAACCTCCCCAGAGGATCAAGCCATGTTGGTTGAGGCAATGTAATAGTAATAATAAATCTTAGATTTCTTAGCAGCTTTGTTAGGGCCTTGTTCTTTTAATATTGCTTGTTATGAGATGTACATTCCCACATACTCTGTGTAATGCTGATAGTGTATACAGGATGCACTTACCATAGACGAAGCCTATCCCCAAAGCCTCGGGGCATTGAACTGCCCTTTTGTTCCATGTAACCTATTGCAGAACTACTCACAGAGTGACATGCTCTACTCTGTGTCACCTTATTGCTTTATTATTAGCCTTCCTAAAGGTCAGATGGGCCTGACTCAGATTCATGAGAAAGCAATGCTGTACAAAGTTGCTTTTCTTCATTTTCTCTCTGCATTTTTTTTCTGAGCTCTGCAAGAGTATTTTTGATATCATGTGGAAAGCAGAGAACTGTTTTCAATTCCCATTGTGGTAATCAATGAGATGTAAAATTGCAGCAGTTCCATGCTGCCTAGAGCCTCTCCTGACAAACCTCGTTTGGTTTGTCAGAATGCATAAAGCACTCATAAGACCGTAGCATTAGCTCTATTTCTCTCTGATGTGCCTGAACACGGGAAGAAACCAGCTCTTAAGGAGACATTTTCGTTTGTTTAAATAACTCTGCCATGGCTGCAGTATAACAAAATCTTTCTGTGCTATATGTGTTTGTTAGGATAGCGGCTGTTACCTAAACATATGCAACAAAAAATTCACTAAACCTGTAGACTAGTTCAGTGATTACTTTGTTTTTTGACAATTACAATTTCAATTGCATACAGAAAAAGAAGTCAGTAGAGGTGACCTTCTGTAGCATTCTGCATGTTTTTATGTATCATGATTATTCAGGGAAGTCATGCTTGTCACCATGCTGCTGTCTGTGATAGTCTGGAATTTCCCAAAGATACAATGCTAAACTTGCATCCTCCCTTTGCAAAAACAGAGAACTCTTTCATTTAAAGTAAAGTAAATCCTCTGGATAGTAGCAGCTACTGATAGTAGCTGAGCCTTTGAAAGAGGTAAGCACTCAGGATTCAACTGCATTGGGAACAAAGATAAGTATATACATTAGCTAGTTCTTTAGAAAATTATTATACAGTGTGTATTTATGAGCAAGAAACTCTAAGTGCGATATGCTTTGAAAATATGTGGAGAATGGCATTTGTCAAGGAAGGAAAATATGGCTTAGCCTCAAAATACTATGGGTGTCATTGTAGATGGTATGACTGGGCTACTCATAGCATTAGTAATGGGACGTAAGCTTCTTGTCTCTATGCCTCTTACGCAGATCACTAAAGTTATCGCTTATCAGTTTTATGGATGCATTTATAAAATTTTTATTTCATTCTTGTTACTATTAGGGAAGACATCAGTTTTGTATTGTGGCATTTCTCTTGGCTACCTTAGCTGATAAGCAAAGAATAATAAAATGAATGTTTGCAAATGAACTACTCTTTCTCTGCACTGGCTACTGGTTATTCTTCTAGCATATAAACCATGGGCATTGCCAGTTTTTGTCTCATTTTAGGGCTGTTTTTCACAATTATAAGTCCATTTTCTTTAATTGACTTAATGTCCATTTTCTAATGAATAAATATTTATCAAAAGACTACAGGATTGCTGTATCCAGACTTTCATAAATCAAGTTAAACTTTTCTGGAAGCAGCAAAATTAATAATCCTGTGGTTCATTTAGAATTGGGGCTATTTCTTAGTTTAGTGTTTCAAGTGTTCCAGCTATTTTCTTCAACTAACAAATCAGCAGAAAATGAGCTTTCACCTAGTGACCTGCTTGCATGATCTAGGTTTAGGAAGGTGCAAATGTTGGAAGTGTCATAATAACGGATGAGATGTGTCAGCAGAAGAGATGGAGAGCTGGATACGTTGAAATCACTCTTCTATGTGGTTCAGAGCTCAGCTACTGTTCCTCACCAGTTGCGGGTCCTGGGCCACAATCAAGGGTTTTTATCAGGTAAAATGTTCCAAATGCTCTAAGGAGGAGAAGAGGTCTGAAATTCTTCCAGAGAGAAAACTTTAATATTCTTCTTAAGCGTTAAAACTGCTTTTCAGACAAAGATGTGCTAATGTGTCACAGTCGTAGGTTTACCTGAACTTCCACTTCTGAACTCTGGTTGCAGCATAATTTGTTGTTTTTGTGTTTGTGAGAGGTTTTTAATTGCTTGGGTACAAAAATCTCTTTCCCAAGTTGAAACTTGGCCTTATTATACAGGATCTCAGCCAAGGAATACATTTTATTTCTGGAGAGCATTTGAAGAAAGGGGAAAAGTCATGTTTTTATTTAAGTTTCACATTTTTAGAGATATTTTTATAACAAAAATTCTGAAGCTATTTCAAATTCCTGCTTTATACCTTGCTGAAATGTTGCTGCATATAGTCTGTAATGTGAATCTGTGTTTTGAATGGTTTGGAAAGCTCCCTATTTTTTTGTTCCTGGAAGTATTTGCTTTATTGGTAGATCTTGTGCATCATCAGTTAAGGATTCTTCCAAGATTAACCAGGATAATCTTGGAAGGATTTTACTAGCAAGAGTATAACACTAGATCGCATTCTGTGTTCAGTGTGGCCACTGTGATTTTTGAGCTTCTCTGAACTTTAGTGCAACTATTAAATATAGGAATAAAATATAGTCCAGAATTTGTTTTATATTGTGTTCTCAGCTCTGTCACCTTGTCTTGTATTCATTCCTTTTGAATTGAAAGTGATGAATTTTGCATGAAAATTGAAAAGGTTATAAAGTTTATAGCCTATAATCATTTAGATAATATTTATAAAATGAGCCTTCTTAGGAGATTAAAAACATTGAGGATGATACAGTATAGATTCAATGTGGTCTTTTCTGCACTCGTCTACAAGTATGGCTACGCAACCAAGTAAGAATAAAAAACAACATTTTCTTGCACTTTAGGTTTAGTCTGAGCTTGCAAGACGTCTTGAACTCTGTTGAAAAGGTATTTATGCTTTGAGCCTGTTGTTAAACAGAACATAGCTGGTGCTTTCTTGAGGGTATAATAGAATACTAATCAATATATTGTGTCTTGTGTCTGTAGATATTTGGAGGTTTCTGAAATACTCTTGGTCACAAAGTTTAACACAGACTATAAAAACAAGAACTCCTTTCCAGACCAGCTCCAGGTTACCGATCTTGAAGGGGTTTAACCATCTATACTGTGCGGTTGCTTGAGAAATAATCCCGAATAGAGGGATTGGAACCCAGTACTCCCTTGCCAACGGCTGATGACCAGCTTCTGTGCTCCTCGTTTTCCTTCCAGCCCCAGGAGTTTTGCACAGCTAGCTGCACAGTGGCTCAGCTTCAGGCCCCTCAATCTAGGAGGTAGATTCTTCTGAAGAGATGAAGCGCAGCCCCTCAAGCTGAAGAGACCATTGAACTAAGCTTCCTTATTTCTTTTCAAATACTCTAAACAGCAGGTTATTTGCAAAAGAAGAATATTTGTACTCTTCGTCCTTTAAATTATTAATGTCTTTCCCTCAAATGTGTGGCTATCACAGACATTTAAGTGTATTAAGCAGAATCTTCATGGCTCGTTGCACATTACTCTGGATCTAACAGAGTAGACTAAATATGTGTGTAGAGCAAAATAGGAAGAAAAAAAAATCAGGACAGTCCTGCAAGCATCACAGTTCTTCATCTGAGGTTTAAGGAAAGTGAGGCTTTAATGTATAGCTAATTCAGGTAGAGCAGTCATTCACAAACCTGTAATATAACTTACTACTTCAGATGGTAAAAACCTGCTTGCAAAAGTTTCTGAAGGACTGAACCAGATATTCAGCTTGCAAAATCTGAGTCTGCTGAAAGACTTTATAAGGCATACCAGTTGCTAACTTTACTTGATTCCAAACTTAAAATCTGCCCACGTTTTAGGTCACTGCATTTTCTGGAGAGAAAAACTTTACAAATTGAGCCTATATATCCTAATGATGGCTCACAGCGCTGGGCAGATACCAAAGACAGTATTTTCAAAAATACTGTCTCTGCCTTTGGCTATGTTTGTGCCATTTTCTATCAGTTTGTCGCATTATGCTTGTGTGAGTACCTCTTCTGCGTGATTCTGGTTTTGTCAATTTTTGCACAGTTAAGGTGTTGATCTGGAACTGATAACATTATTCACATCAAAATAGTCAGTGTAGCGGGAAGAAAGCAAACCTCTGTCATGGAGAAGCAGCATTTTTTTTACCATTCTGAGGGACTAGAACTAATTTTAAATTGGAGGTCGTTTCCAAATAATGTACTTTTTAGAGGAAAAGAAAAGATTTTGAACTCCTTTGCAGGTCTGAAACCTCACTTTCTTTTTCCAAAGACCTTCAAAGACTAATATTTCATTCTGCCTATTTCCATTTGATAAAGCTAGGTCATCCATTCTGAACCACCAAAATTGTACTGTGTAACCTAGATGACTAATTGTATATAATCAATCTGCAAATATATAGATTTTCATTATTTTTGTTTTATTTATTTGGGAAAAATATTGAAAAATTATTATTAGGCAAACAGAGAGGAGAATAATAAATAATTTTTAACTACTTTGCCATATCCTAGTGAACTACACTGTTACAGCAGAAACAGAATGAAAATCTATTGATCTTTACTCTCTCTACTCTGATTGCTTTGTATCCTTTTTCAGCTGAATTGTTATCTGTTCTTTTGCAGGTAACAGTGCATTGCACATCCCTGTAACACAAGCCTCACTGATTGCTATTCAGTATGTTGCAGGGAATATCAGTTATGCATCAGTCCGTGCGCTACAGTCTCCATCTTATATTCACCACTTTTCACATAAACTTATAAATTAGTTTATATGTAATATGTGCAAATAGTTAGTGACACATTGTTGATGTTCTTCTTATCAGTGCTTTTCCTTAGCACCCTCCGGTATTTTCTGACTTGCAACTGTTTATTAGAAAAAGTCAACAAACTATATCTGTTTTAACAGATAGTTTATAGTATAAAAATCCCTTTGAAGCGTGCCTTAGTTATACCTTTTTATGATCTCTGAACAGAACATTGTGCACATCATGTAAAGAGAGTATTTTGCGTATTGCATATGATGGTGTATTGATAGTATGGTAAATTGCCATAAAGATTGAAAATGAGATTTTAGTTCTATTAGACCTAATAGAGATTTTATTCAAAACCAACACCTGATCAGTTTAATACCTGAGGTTGATATTATTAAGTAGAACTTAACACTTCATTAACATTCTTATTAAAATTTCTATTTTGCCACAAATTTGTGTAGTGCTTTACAAATGCAGAATAAAATATACTGCCTGCATGACTGCTGGAAAATGATTGTAGTGTCTTTAAAGAAAAATACGGATTTTTGTGCTTTATGATAAGCATTTGATCAATTTAGCAAGAATTCATATCATCATTTGAGTAGGTGTGTTTTATAATGAGATATAGTTTTGTGTATGAGCATCTCTCCCTCTGTTGGGTGGAACTGGAATTACTCAAAAAACTGTAATTTCTCCAGATCAGATAAACCATATTTACTTTTACAGCTTAGCAGCCTGGGTTCCAGCTTGCCACTCCTGTTTATTTCTGAATGAGTTTTTTATTCAGAATGATGATTATCGTAAAATTCCTAGATGACCAAATGATTCATTAAATGTATCTTAATTAAACAGTAAGCCATCAACTGACATTGCATTGTTCTTAATAAATAGTACTCCACTATTTATTTTGACTTGTCAAAAGCACAAATATTTAGTTATTTCTCTTCAGTACCTCCTGAAGGCAGTTCATTACTATCCTCTTGTTTTAGAACTGTATGAGCTTATGAACTTCTGAGAAGACTCCCTTTCGGATTTTTCTCATAGGTATAACATTGATGTGTAGCTGTGCACATATAATATAAGACAAATCATGTTCTTCATATCCTTATGAAGGAAATCTGCCAGCTAAAACCTAGGCATTTTTGAAAGTCTTCCTTTCTGATACCTCAGGGAAGAATATTTTCCTGAGCACAACACAAGAAAGTGAAGGTACCTTCTTTTGCAATACCTTGAAGATATGAAGGGCAGAAAATAGATTAAATAGTGGGGTAGGTCTTTTCCATCTTTAATATATTTGAAACTGTGAGTACTATTGCCTTTGGAAATGTCTTATGACTAGGATCTGTCCACATGAACGAGTGAATGCAGGCGTCCCGTAGCCTCCATTAAGCTTTTGGCTTCCGTGTATTGTTTTTGAAGCTGTTTTTCATAAATCCACTTCAAAATAATGATCGAAATCTTTGACTACTGGGCATTGAGTAGGTAAAAGATTCCAAAAATGATGAGATAAGCAGGATATAAAATATTAAAGGAATTTCAAAGAAAGTGAGATCAATTTATTTGCTTTATTTCTTCTTAATAATTTTACTTTTGAAAAACAATATTTTTGTTTCTGAAAAGAATAAACTTGTGACTTCACATGATTAAAGTAGGGCTCTGGAACTCAGTAAATTTGTTTTCTGAATTTTTCTGTAATTTTTGATCTTTTCAAGACTGCCATCTTTCCTTCTCTTAAAGGTAATGATTCTTGGCTACTCCCTCAGTGGTACAGCAAAATTCCTCAGGAGTTTCACTAAGCTGAAAGTATATCAGATCCTTAGCACGGAGAGGAAACTTAAATATAAAATTAACAATATATCTAAAAAACAACAAAAATAGAGTTCGGTAGTATTCATCCTATTGCTTTGCAGACAACATGAGCAAATGTGTTTTCACCTGAAATTCACTTTTTTCTGTCTGTCTTGCTCTCTTTCTTTCATTTCAGCCACACTGAATTTAGCAGTTGATGAAGTTGGCACTAATTTATTTCATTCACTGCATTTAAAATGCTAGACAACGGTATCGAATGTTCTTCAATCTCTTTTCTTTCTGTCTGTGAATGTCACTCTGTGTTGTACAAACACAGCAGGGATAAAAGCTAACACAAATGCATATTTGTGTCTATAGCACAAAAATGTGTATTTATAGAAGAACAAACCAGGTCAAATCCTTCATAGTAAAACCTAAATTAAACAACCACTTGTCAGAAGAGTATCTGGAGACTACTGCTAGTAGTTAATAGAACTGATCAGAAAATAGGAGGATATTGGCAAGGGGAAATATTTTTAATGCTATTTCTGTGTTTACAAAACACACACACAGATACAGTTATTAAAAAGATACCAGCCCTGTTTTTCACGCTGTACTGTTGCTCTAAAATGAATCACTCTCTCAGCTTGGTGTTAGTTAAGTTGAATACAACAAATAGTCTGGAAGACTAGTTCAACACAGATTAACTCATTTATTGATTACGTGTACAAAAACATTTCCAATCAATAACATGAAGTGTATGAGTGAATTGCTTTGCTGTAGCAGATTACATAGGAAAAGCTTGACATATGATTTTGGAAATTTAGATTTATACCTTAACTCAACTTGTTTTGGAGAGAGAGCTATGTATAATTACCTAATCTCCATCTGCCTAACTCAAATGCAGAAGTATAAAAATATCAGCATACCAGACTTGCAACTATTCTTTGTTTTGTTTCCATCTGCCGTTCTTGAGAGAGGAAGAATCAGCAGTGCAGAATACTTGGAAATTATAGGTCTGATGCAGGAGAAGAGTCCCTACTCAGGATTTGACTAGGCTAAAGATCAGGAAAAAATGTATTTAGGATATAAGGGTTAAGGAGTTTGGTCAATTCCTTAGTGTAAAAAGGTTCTATTTTGCTGAGCATATAAAATTAAATAGAATTCTGCAATAGCAGAATATATCAACAACTGAGAGGAATAAAGACTGTCAAGAGTGCCTTTTCAAATCATCAAGAAAACACTGGCAGCTAGTTTTACTGCACAGTGAATCAGCAGTTATTCAGAGGTGAGATTTGACTTGACTCCATATGTGCTGGTAATACAGAATGGGTATAAAGATGAATTTCTTTGTTTCAGAAAATATATGGAGCAGCATTTTCTCTCTATACCCTCTGAGACTATTGAAAGTCTTATGTGGACATAGCACATTGTTATTTTTCATGTTTTTTAACTTTGCCCTCACTGTTATCTAACATAAAAAAAAAAAAAAAAAGCACATATTTTGCTAACAGGATGTGAGTGATTCAGATTCATAAATGAAAGCAACCAATGCTAGTTAAGATGTCCCAGGATGTCCAGGGCTTCTACAGTGGCAGGCAGATACGACATGGGACCTATGACAAACCTATACTCCTTGGCATGACAACTCAGTGCCAGACAGGGTATCTTGGCACATCAAAAAAGAGCCTCCTTTCTTTTGGCAGTTGAGTCCCACTCTTTTTAGGAGTGATATATATGAATGGCCAAATGCTGAACATCTATTACAAATAGGAATTGTGTTGCTATTGGTTCTCTTCTGCTTATTTATTTTAGTTATTATGTCATCATGATAAAACATATGGAAGGTTTTTTTCTTCAATAAATCTTCCTTTGACTGCAGCTTTTTTCTGATTCCATCTCCGTGCATTTTTTTAAACTTAACCATTTTGAGAACAATTCCTAAAGCCTGATTATAACTTCTGTGAGTTCATGTTGCTATTACCATAATAATTAGTTTTTAGAAAATTTAGAAAAAGAAGATGAACCAAATTTTGATCTTAATTACTGTCACTAATCTGAAGTAAAATCAGTGCACTTGACATGAGGAACTAAACAGTGGAATGAATAGCACTATTGTTTGTTTTCAAAAAGTATCTTGCAGTTCTCCTTGATGAGTAGTATACCTTGATTCAAGGATAGATCATGCTTGTATATTAATAATAGTTTTCCTTTCACCTTTTTTCCTAATAAAATTTCATTTTCCTCATAATGTCTTTTGTCAGAACCTTCTTAAAACTGCATTTTGTTCCTGTTTGTGTACTGAAAACAAACCCAGTTGCATCTCTCTCTTTTCTTTTGAGGTGCAGAGGAAGGGAGAAAGCGAAAATCAATCTTTTTGATATGCCTCTTCTTTTTTGACCTTAAGTGCATGGCAGGTGAGATTTTTACAATATGCATATACTAGATTATGAGACTTATTATAGTCTTCAGAAATTAGGATGAGACTGCCTCCAACTGACTTTATGTATCTCAAGAGACTTCTCTTTCCCTAGTTTTTGGTTGTTTCCAAATGATTTCCTCAGATAGCTGCTTTGGCACAATTCTCAAATTCTTCATTCTATAGAAAAGCTCATTATAATAATATTTTGTAATACTGCATGAAGAACCTCTTTTCTATCACTAGTTTACATGTTAAACTCATTTAAAGTTGACGGCACATTAAAGTAAATGAGCAAATGGACAAGTAAGTTCTGTATGTGCTTCTGTTACTCTTCATTTGGAGGTTTATTTCCAGGAAGGTTGGCTTAAAATTGAACAGCGTATGAAAACGTGCTCATACTTCTCAAGGGTGGGAAATATCAGCTACTCAGTTTTTGCCTTAATAATGTTTTTCTGTGAAAAATGAACGTAAATATCATCAAAATGATCATCAATAAGCAATTACTTAACTATCGATTAGAATTAGAATTTATGTGTATTACAGTAACTCCCAGGAGTACAGATTGTTGCAACTACAAACTTATGTCATCCCATAGAACAATGGAGGTAAAGCAACTTAGAAAATTGTTTATAGTGAATCCATGAATAGAAAAAAGAAATTCTAGATCTCTGTTTATTGCCTGTAACTCTTTCTGTTGTTTAATGAATCCTTTTGCACAACTATTTCAATTCTCATGGATGTTTTTGCTGTTCGTAAGTGCCTGTAAACAAAAGAAACTCTTTTAACCAGGAGGTTGGTTTTGAGCCATTTTCTATCATCCATTTAATTGTTTTTATTGTATTTCAGTGGGCAGTGATATCATACAATATAATTTCTGTTTTCTGTTACAACATTGAGGAAGTTTTAAAAAAATGCTATTTTCTTTCTATTAAACTGCGGGTAAATGAACATTGATGCCTAAATACATGTAAACACCAAGATTTACAAATAGTTGCACAATTGGCATGGTCTTAGCAGACTGTGAATCAAAGCAAATGGATGCAGGTACTTTTTTTCTTTGAAGTAAACCTGATGGATTATTTTCTGTGGTTATTCATACTGTTTACATAACCCTATGTTTTTGTATACAACTATGCTAGTAAGCAACAGAACCTGGAAGTTTGCAGCTCTGGCTTCAGATTCTTGTTCTCTCACTGATTGCCTATGTGCAAAATACAGGTACAGGTTGACTTAATTAGGAAGAAATGTAATAGAGGGATCAAGGCATATTGCCATGTCTCAAGAGGCATCAGTTTGTCAGGTTTCTGGTTGCTTTAGTTTGATCCAGAAGTAGGTGAATACTTTGCCATATGAGTTCAGAATTCAAAAAAGTGAGACACAAAAAGCACATCATTGCCACATAAGCCACAAGCTATGAATATTTGTCATGCCTTAACCAGGCCTTCATTACCTTGAAGAGCCAGTTAGGCATAGGACAGATCTTTGGCCATCTCTCTCTCTTTCTTTTTTTATTTTTTTTCCCTGATTAGAGAGAGAAGGAATGTGTTGATCGGGCAGTAAATTGATACAATGGCATTTGGAAAGTGGTGTTTGAATAGAATTGGCAAGAAAAGAAGCGAATATTTTCTTCTGTGTTGTTAAAGAAAAGATTTTCTGTGCAATCCTATTTTGAAATAATAATAATAAAAAAAACCTGAGGAAGTAAGCTCTTTGAAGAGAAACTGGTGACATCTCCTTTTCCTGTTTCTCCTTTTAGGAAACAATAACTCTTTTCTTCTTCTGAACTGGTTCAGGGAAAGACATTCTCATCCAATTTTAGACTACTTATTATAATAAATAGTCCCCTCTCCTTCCAAACCATCCTGCTCTGAGTCATAGACACAGCAGGAGATCAGAGTTTTAATCTCCATTTCCCTCCAGTGCTCGGATGATGTAGGAACTGCTAGTGACTCAGTACAGCACCAGAAACTCTGCCTCATGTTACATCAAAGCTCCAAGCTGCATGAAAACAGGAGCCTTACATAAACACCTGGTATTTTAGAATGAAAAAGTATATCAAAGAATCAGTCAACAAGGAGGGCAGAAAATATTGGTGCCCATTACAGCAGGAGCTTCCTGCAGAGACTCGGCTTTTGTCTCATGGAAATCAGGATTTGTTTAGCTCCTTAGAAATTTCAAAGAGGTAGGTGCATTCCACTTGCAAGACTAAGGACTGTGCTCTTCACTGAGGTGAGGTATTTGGAGTCTGTTGTTAAAAGGAAGGAACAAACAGCTTTTTGTTTCTCTACCTTTCTTATACGCATGCTCATAAATAAATATATAAATGCAAACTCTCCAGAATTAGTATAGACTAAGAGCTCTGTGGAGGTTGCTAGGCAGCCGAGGCCAAAGGAATAGAAAGCAGGCATGTCTTTGAAAAACAGAACCAGTGACTTATGGGTTATCTGGAATCACCATTTACTCAATTGTCTTTTGTCATAAACAAGAGAGTGTAGAATTTATTCTTTTACAGTAAATGAGCAATGATTTTAAAAGTTTTGAAATAAAAGACCAATTTTCTATCCCATTCTTACTAGGGTTTTCAAGTAATTGAATTATATATACGAATATTATTTCTAAGACTTATTTATTAGTTGATTTAAATAGGAATTTGATGGAATATGTTCTGGACTGTAACTTTAAAACAACTTAGCAGAGTAATTAATTTTAAAACTTTTCTCTAATTTTTATTTATTAACTCCATGTGCATTTCAGACTATAAATGAGGGAAGATCCCAATGCTAGAAGACATGCATTGTCTTCAAGAAGTGTCTGTGCTACCTCAGCATTTTGTACCACCGTACCCTGCATGTATAATGAAGTCAGTCATTGTAGAAATAGCGTAGTAACACAGAGACCCTTCTTTTAACTGCTAAGCCTGAAAAAATTCAGCAGCACTTCCAATAGACAAGGATCTCATATGCAAGATTAGGTGTTCACATTACTGACTAATTGTTGCCATTGAAATCTCTGCTTATATTTTATATCTTCAAGTCTTCCTGAAGTTAATTGTGCCTTCAGCAGTTGTATTATACACATGAGTATGTTGAAGGAATAGAACAATCCTACAATTCTCCTCCCTACTTAGCAAGTGTAATGAGAGCGCTTCTAGATCCTGTTTTAATCTACATTAATTACTCTCTCCGACTGTCTTCAAATTATCAAGGATTCAGAAGGTTTTAGTGATGCACCACAGATTTTCAATATTTGTTTCTTCCACAGGGTGGATGCTGTAGGGGGGTCCAGGCAACTCTGTGGAACAGTCTCCAGTGGGCTTGTAGGATGAGAAGGTCCAGGGGTAGTTTGGGAAACAAGGAGAAACATCACCTCCCCAGACGGTAAATCTACAGAAAGGTAATTCGTCCTGGGGTGTTGCTACATAGTTTGCTCTGAGCAATGGGGATATTTATCATGGAGGAAATATGTGACACAAAACTGTTAGGGAATGGGAGCACATGTCTTTGATACTATATAGGCTCTGCATGTTCATTCTGAGTCTCCTGAAAATCTTAAGAGTTTCTTAAAGCAATAGGTTTCAACTACCTTCCCTCTGTTAGGGAGAATTCGGAGAATATATCTTACAGGGCTTTTTTGCCCTCCTGGGGTCTTCTTAGAGAATACAGATCAGAAGACTGCAGTGTTATTCCAAGAAATTCCCTGTAGGACTTGAAATTCATGAAAATATCAGCATATCAGCCATATAACAATTTAGCATAATGAATTGTATCACAGGGAGACTTAATGGTTTTAATTTTAACTGTAAATAATTTTACTTGATGGGCCTATTTCAATCTTGTCTTCTAGGCTTAACTATTATGTTTGTGGAAACTCTTTTTCTCCCTTGAAACTGTGACTATGGATGTTTTTGTTGCTAACATTTCAGAAATTCAAGGGAATGCACAAACTAAAGATCCATAGTCTCTCAGCATTACTCTAATGCTTTTTTACTTCTTGTTAAGTCCTGATCAGTGAGCATTAAGTTTCTCTCCTGTCCCAAAAGCTCAGCGATATGGTATGCTTCTGAGCCTAGTTAACTTTCAGTATGTCCATGGCATGTACATACTTATTGGTCCTCAGCTAAAATTAGGTTTAGTGAACAGATTTTGTGCAGTCATCCTAAACCAATCATTTCCCATGATACTTCAGGAAATAGCTGAAAAGCTGACTTGCTCCTTTCATTTATTAATGTGCATTAATACATGCAGAGAGTAAAAATATTAACAATAGAAAGTCATGCTAGTGGAAAATGGAATTTTTAATGCAAAAGTTATCATAAGGGTCTATTCCCACAAATCATGAGACACCCAAAAAGCACAAAGCATCATTAAATTAGGAAGCTTTTTCCTTTGTTCGGGAGCGTAGATGGTTTGGCTGGTTGAGTAATAGGTTAGGCTTTCAAAAGACTCTGGGAAATACCTTCCTTCTTGCTGCTGGTGAACTCCCTCCATGTCCCTGGCATCTATTAATTAAAACCATTCAGAGATTACACTGCTGCAGTTCAGAAATTGTTTCTGTGCTTCACCAGGCTTGGCAGCTGCAAGAAAACAGGCCGATCTGCAGTCACTGAGAGTTGTATCTCTATATAACCTTTAGCTGTAAAAGAGAGTGAGAGCCCCCACTCTCTGGAAGGATCAGAGACTATTGTATTACCTGGGAAAAATTATAAAATATTTGTAACAGAGGCTAATATAGGAAGGTGGGGGTAGGCATAGATCGTGCCTCTTGCATTTATAAGGCAGTCATAATTTCTGGTTTATAATCTGCCTTTCAAGACCCTTCCATTCAAAGCTGTTGCTAATCAATTTAGTATACACTCTCAAGAACTAATTGGTTTTCTACTATGTAGAAGAAATGAATTACCAGGGCCTTTTGTTTGTTTATGGGGGTCCAATAGTCTTTATAAAAATTGCATGAATTACTTTTGTTTAATTTAATGTGAGCAAAAGAAAATAGTAGCATGCTTATGGTTGGAACTGGTCTGAGATCCAGTGATCTGGCTTCAGTCTCTAGCTCTGTTTCAGGTGGGCCTTTTTCTACCTACAAATGGATAGATGCTCATGGGAATTTTGTAGTCTTACTTTGTTGATGCTTTTGTGATAATCTAATCTCAATGTCATAGAGAACAGTTTGGATGCTCGACTTTACATTGCACAAAGAAGTTATAAAATAAAATTGAAATTAGGTGTGATGACATTGTGATCACTTTAGCTGCAACATACTATATAGAGTTAGAACTTCTCAACCACTGCACAGGATATGCTTCACCATTTAAACTGTTTCATATGGTGTGTTGTTGGAAATGCTATTTTGACTGAGGGAAGAGGAAGGAAATAATGTTTTAATATAACTTGAAATCTTCATAGTAAAATGTAATTTATCTTTTCATCAAGAGATTTTTTTCCTAGGGGGATTCTAGCAGTATTGATCTGACATCATTACGAAATATATATTCCTGAATTCCTACCAGATTCTCCTCTTTGTCAGAACCACTTAAACTTTTGTTGGAACCACTTAAACTTCATGTTAGTTCAGCATGTGGACCTTCCGCAGACTATTTCTGTGTATTTCTTTGGCTACTCAGTTTACTCTGGAAGTAGCTGCATTTCAGTGTTCTGTTGTGTGATAAATATTTATTTTTGATCTATTTTAAAATGAATAGTCATAAGTTTTATATTTGTGGCAATCACTGTACTCCTATGAAGGTATCTGTAGTTTACTACAGATAGTAGTCACTGCTGGTTTTTTTTGTTTTGTTTTGTTTTGTTACAGCTAAGGAAGCTGTGTTCCATGCTTTATGGAAAAAGTCAAGTCTTTATGAAAGTTTGTTTCCCATCTTAAAAAGTGGCGATTAGATGCATGCAACATCAGAATGAATTGAGTTTTTAACATAATGAAAAACTCAATTTGAGGATTAGACATGTGCCAGAGTTTAGAAAGGAACAGCAGAAATGAGATATTCAAATCAAACCAAAAGCTCTTTTTACCTAATATAAATTCACATAACCATGTTTAGAATAAAGCTGGTATTTTGAATGGCCATAGATACTGACCTGCATGTGCACAGCCAGTTATACGCAGCTGGCAATTGGTAAGAATACAGTCACAGAACAAGGATATTTTCCATGCAAAACTGTGTAGGCAGTGCCCATTGCTACCAGACAAAGGGAATGCTCAACTAAGTAATTTTTTATATTCTGTATGCCTATAAATGAAGACTGAGAAGCTTCTGTTCAGTCTTTTTCTTCTTCTTCTTTTTTTTTTTTTTTTTTTTTTTTTTCCTTTCCACCAAGAGGCCTCTAGGGATTTATCTTAGAAGAAAGAACCTTTAGATAGAACCAAAGTCAATAACCCTCAAGAGACAAATGGAGGCAGGAGAGCTTAGTAGCAATTCCTTTTAATACTTCACAAAAGACTAAAGATAGTGACACGACAAGAATAGACCACTGGATCTCTGGAATGATCTGAGAAGTCAAATATAAAGGAGACAAGTTACCATGCAGCCCTAACTTTCATAACTCAATGCCATATCCATTGCGCTCTCCACATCTGAGATACTGTATATCATAAATTCTGTATGTTATGTGGAGAAAGTGCTGTCATCGTCTTTTTATTTAAACTTACTGTGTTCTATTCCTCCTTCATTAAAGACTAGTAGAAACTTGCCCCATTAGTGTGTCAGTATGCCAAAGATGCAGTGTCTCCGTCTTTCTTTTCTTCCTCTCTGTAAGATTGTTTTTATTCAACTCCTCCCTCCACACACTTTTTTAAAACCCATACTCTTTCCTCTCTGCTTCTCTTTGAATTTATTTCTCCATTTTTATTTAATTTCTTACCAATTGTGTTCCTCTTTCTGATTTTCCATCTCTTCCCTCAAGTTCTGTTGTGATAGATGGCATAAAACTGGTCATCTTAACTTTCAAAATACTAGAGTAGAATAGTTGGGGGTATTTAGTCTTTGTAAGACTGAATATGCACATACCTTCCTCTGAATGTTTTAGTTCCTGTCCTGTTCCAGACTCCTGTCCTGCAGTTCTTCACACTTACTTATTTTAGTGGAAATTTTGCTTTGGCTAAAATAGAGTAAAACTGGTGGTAAAGAAGTTGATCTGAATAAAAAAAACTCAGTAAAATTTCTTTCCTTGCTTCTATTGACATTCCTGAGAATAGGGAAGAATTAGCTGTTGATTTGGCACCACATGGTTGATAGATTAAAAAAAAAAAAAAAAAAAAAAAAAAAAAAAAGATCAGCCCCAAACCACTTTAAATGTCTTGTGACTAAAAGAACCTAGGTAAAAGGGAGGGAAAAAATTTATTCTCAGACATATGAGAGACATGGAGCTACTGGAGAGAGTCCAGCATAGGGTTATGAGGATGCTCAGAGGGCTGGAGCACCTGCCCTATGAGGAACGGCTGCGAGAGCTGGGCCTCTTCAGCCTGGGGAAGAGAAGACTGAGGGGGGATCTTAGCAATGTGTACAAGTACCTGAAGGGAGGGTGTCAAGGGGATGGGGACAAACTCTTTTCAGTTGTCCCGTGTGACAGGACAAGAGGCAATGGGCAGAAATTGAAGCACAGGAAGTTCCGCCTGAAGGTGAGGGGGAATTTCTTCCCTGTGAGAGTGGCAGAGCACTGGACCAGGTTGCCCAGAGAGGCTGTGGAGTCTCCTTCTGTGGAGATCTTCAAGGCCCACCTGGGTGCAACCCTGTCTACCATGCTCTAGGTGACCCTGCAGAGCAGGGAGGTTGGACTAGATGATCTCCAGAGGTCCCTTCCAACCTTACTGATTCTGTGATCAGGCAGGTCGCTTCTAGGTGTGTCAACTGTACATGTGTGGGAAGTGAGGTTTCTGTTTTCATTTACCAGAGATCAGAAGCATAGCAGCATGTGTTTATATCCAGTGTCTGGTATAATGTTTATTATGAAGATATTGATATCTCTAACAGGAGCTTAAAATTACCAAATGAGCAGCCTAGATTAGGCAGTATTAAAAGAGTAAAGTGAAAACAACTTAAATACACAAACTGTCTGATTGCAGATAGAACTCTCCAGGGCATTGAAAATATATCAAAATAGATGGAGATAGCAGATACTCTTGTGGAGCCACATGGAGGGGGTTTGATTTCATGAAACATAGCTGTGTGGCCTTTGTGCAAGAACACACTGACAGAAATTTGCATGAGCAATGTGAATGAAATCCTAGTTGTAAGCATGGACTACAGCAATGTTTATATATATGTATGTATGTATGTGTATATGTATGTGTGTATATATATGTATTTGCTCATAATGCTGTATTTGCATGCAATATGTAAAACCTTTATCTCAAATGTTTATAAGTTTATCGTTCCTTTTTATTCTTAAATCTATCTTGTGTTGCGGAGCAAGATGAATCACAGTGATACAGTAGGGCCGTCTGCTTCACTAGAGGTAACCAATCGGAAGATGTGTGCAGGTGCTTGTAGAGGAACTGCACTTTGACACACAGGTGCTGAGGAATGCTTCCTACTGCTTTGTAAGGCATCAGTACGGGGACTGTGGCTGCCAAATATTAACCTCTGGGAAGGAATTTCCTCTGGCAGAACAGTCCCCTGTTCTTTCTGCTTAGCAGCAGATGGCAAAGAGGCAGCTCACATCACCAGGGAATCCTGGATACGCTGTGCCTCCTTAAGGCAGAGGAGTACTTTAATATCCAGTAAGCTGTTGCTTGTTTCAGCCATATAGATAGTTGAATTGACTTAAAATAAAGCAAAAATTGTATTGGATGTGATCCCTGCTTCTTTCTTTCTTTCTTTCTTTCTTTCTTTTTTTCTTTTTTTGGGGGGGATTTTTTCACTGCAAGTGAGTAGTATGAACACAACTGATTTTATACAACAGAAAATAGAAACTACCATAGGTGAACTAAAACTAAGTTATGAAGATATTTTAAATATCTTAAAGCATTGCTTTAGATTGTTTTAGATTGGCCAAATATATCTATATATTGTCATAGAATTATTTTCAATAGTTTTCTTGTTATATGATGTCCGTCCCTGTGATGGCTTACGTAAGAGCTACATGAGCACAGACCAAAAGGGTGCTCTGCATCATTCAGGTATATGCTGCAATGAGGGAAGCAATGTCTATATTTAAGCCTCTTGGCTTACAGCTATGTTGGTTTTTGTTTTACTGTGCTGATTACAAGAGTATTTGACTGCTTCACAGTCATTAATTCCTTTAGATGCATAAAGTAACAAGAGATGTCTCTCTGAACACAGTAAGCCTCTGATCAATACTTAAAGTACAGTACATCGTAATGAAAAGGGCAGCATACTAGCTGATGTATTAAATAACCAGGCAGCACAAAATGCTCAACTTCCCTGAATACTGCGCTAGGAAGTGAGCTTCTTTAGCAAGACATCATGTTTCAAAGCAGTGTATTTTAAAAGTGAGTAGATCATTTGCTTATCTTTGCAACTCCCTTTGATCCTTGTTCCTCTTTTACAAACCAGAAATCTGAAGCACTGAGATTTTTAACTCAAAACCCATAAACATCCTAAGTGAATTGCTTAAGAGTACGTTATGAAAAAACTGTGGCAATGCATTGGAATGGACACAAAGCTACCATTTAATAAATATGTCATTTTCCAAAAAACCTAGGTGTTAAGGCCCCTTTCTTACCACCTTTGCTTTAGAAATCTGAGGCTTTTTCCTACAGAAAGCATCATTTAGACTCTTGATGTTCATTATCATTTTCTTTCTAGCTTTGTGAGAATCCACAGTACTTTAGTCACAGGAGTGGAATAAAGAGAGGTCGTGATGGTCCTCTCTTCACTCTTCTACACTCTTAAAAATAAACTAGCACTTGCTGCAGCAAGGGGTTAATAGCTAAACTAGGCAGATTATTGGCCACTTGCACAAATATCCGCATTAAGTGTTACTAGGAACAGTAAAGTTTCAGCACTGCTCAGTCTATATGTTTTGAGTTCTAAGTAATAGATCTTCCTATTTTGTCTGTCCTGGGCTCTTCTAAAAATAAGCTAAGCGTCACAACTAGTTGCTGAGTTCCACAGTAATGGGTAATGTTGACAAATATCTATTAGTGGCATACTCCAGCCAAAAATTGAAATTAAAATTCCCAGCATGAAAAAGAAGTTTTTTTTTTTTTTTTTTTTTTTTTTTAAGTAAAATAAGTGATTTGAGACTGTGTGGTTATTTAAAAATGAAGTTTCTGATATGTCTAAACAGAAAAACTGAAAAATGAGTCCTGTCTGCCACATTGGGTTGAAATGTGTTAGCAGTAAAAAATTCAAACTACATAAAAACTTTTTTGCATCCTGCATGGTCACAGAATGAAAGAAATGATTATTCACTTGTTTAAACCAAAATTCTTATTAACATGATTAACAGTAAAAAAGTAGAAAGTGCACACTGTGTTTAGGATTTTGCCTCAAAGTGACGGTAGTTTTCACTGTTACTGTACCTGCTATGCTCAACTATATCTATGCCAGCTAGAGAACCTCTCAGTTCTTCAAAGAGCAAATAACAGCTTACAACTTTTCTGAACTCCATGTTTGGGATTTTTTTTTTTTTTTTTTTTTTTTTTTTTTTTTTTTGATGATGATGGTGGTGGAGGCATTCCCAGAGCTCTTTTCTTCTAATGATAGATAGAATGCTACCAAAAATGTGTTTCTAAATACCCTTCCACTGTCCCAATTAATAGGCTGAGGAGATTCAAACAGCAGCTGAAGATCACCAAGAAAATCTGAGCAAACTAGAAGTATAGTTATTTGCAATAGTTGTATTTTTCTGTTTTATTTCCTATTTTAGTTTGATTAAAGTCACAATATGACTAATGTTTTAGAAGGTGAGAAGTGAAATCAGATTCTCTTGTTATTTAATCTGATGTGAGGGAATTGCTTAGGAATGTTATCATCTGCTTAGGAATGTTTTACTTGAAATAGCTGACATGCATTTTTAATTCTGTTTTACCAAATGTATTCTTTAGCTTCCATTGTGAAAGGAATATGGTGAGGGAGGAATATTAGACATTATTTATCTCGCTTGCCAACATTTCAAATTTTCCTCAGCAAGGGGTGAAGAATGACTTTCCTGTAGTAGAATCTAATGTGGAATTCAGTGAGAACTTCAGATTTAACACTGAAAGCTGTTCTGTCTGCAGAATGAAATAACAGGAACTCTTTTTTTCCATCATTCTTGGAAATGACTTCCTGAAAAGAAGTACAGTATTATACTTCTTACAAAGGTATCTTTTTAATTCATTCCTTTACTTTCAAGATAGAAAGAAAATGTGTTGCTACCTGTAGCTATATCAAGGAAAATGTGAAAAATAAATGATGGATCATCCAGATCCAGTTTTAGTCTCAAAAGCACTCATCAGTGTGCTCATTCATTCATTACTCCTTATCTCTGAAGTCATCAAAGAATGAAAAAAGGAATAAAAATGAGCATTTTCAAGAAACAAGGCTGTTCTGTAAATAGGTCCTGATCTGAAACCTATTAATTCTGATGGAAAGACTCTATCTTTTGTGGCATTTGGATTCTTGCCAATGGGATGTATTTCCGTTAAGCTGCATGATGGTATTTGTACTTGAATTTATTTTATTCCCTGTATTTTCATAACAGCTTGGGCTTCTGCATTTTCTTATTGGTAATTCAATTATATATATGTATTTCAATATTTTATACATTATTACAGCTTAAACACAAACTTCAGAACTGTTAGGAACAATCTAAATTAAAGGCAGAGGAGGACTGAATTAGAACATGGAAGAGAAACTATTTGTTATTTTCATAAGAGTGAAGGCTTATACAAAAAATATATAGATATGCAGAATCCATGAACACCTCCACTTTTCACTTTTTCCTCATTTTCTTAGACAAACTTTACTGAGGCAGAAGTTTGCCATCCTCCTTCCCCTTTTTCTCCCTCCCTCTTCAAAATTAATTTATTTCATATGTTATTTCCGGTAAAAAATGGAAAGGATAATTGTACTATCAGTGCTATTAAGGAGTGTGATTCATACCTTAGATATTCCTTCCATCCAGCATCCATTGAGATCTTGCCTTATTCTTGCTCAAGGATGACTTAAAATGGAACTGCAGAGAAAGTTGTCTTTGCAATTGAAAGAACTTACATTTTTATGAGAGTAAAATGTTTTAGAGCTAGTGCATGTACACTTTTTTTCCTGCTGTTATTAGGAACTTTTAACTCTGGTATTCCACTGTCAGTCAGTGTCCAGAACTCCCAGTAAAAACAGCTGGAGATCTGTATGTAGAGAGAAAGTAGAACATCAAGTTAAGCTCAGTAGTGTGTCTTAGAAAGTAAGGTGCCTTCCTAGACATTTGTTTCCTCTGTCAGTAGATAGAAGGTAGTATAAGGAGGAGGGATGTTAAGGGCTAATACTGCAGGTGCCGTGAGTTGTACTGTCATTTGCTTATTTTAAACTCTTTCAGTTTCTCTCCAAAATAAGCAGACATGTACTTCTCTTATAGTATGGCTTACTTTTTCTATTTTAACTTGGTATTATTTCTTTAAGTTAAAAGGAGAATTATTAATCTTCCAAATTTTTCTTCCCTTAATGCTGAAGAGATGCTTTTGGTCTCCCTTGATGTACAGTACTCTCCTCCTTCTGCATTTAATCAATGCTTCTGTATTCACTTGGTCTTGTAGCTCTGCCCTTGCAAGCTTCGATAGCCTTGTCATTTTGGTTCTGCTAAAGATCTCATGGAAAAGATTGAAAAACATTCTACTTGCAAGCAATTCTGCCAACATCTCATTGATTTCATTTGCATCAAATCATGCTTTTTTTTGTTTTTCTTGTTACTGACTCACCTTCTCTGCCCCAGATATGTACTGTGGTTTCCTGACACACACTGTCATTCTGCATTCCAGATCTGTGTTTTAGTTAGTAATTAGTCCTTGTCCTTCTGTCCCCTAACTCTATTCTCCCTCTGTTCTGAGGTAGCAATTAGGTAGATGCTTATTATGTTTAAGTTGATTCTGTCCCCATTGCTTGCCCCCAGCCCCCCGTCGTGGAGTTGCATAGTGAAACAGGTGTGTAACTGATAGATTTTTAAAATATTCTGTCTTTATGGGGAGGCTTGTTATTAACCTGGGAGTTAATAGAATATCTTGGTTCCTTGGAGGTCTGTGCAAAAAATAAATCAAGAAATTATATCAGCACAACCAAACAGATATTCAGGAGATGGAAACAAGTGGTTGGGGAGACAAGAAGCAGTAATTTCCTGAAAAAAGGCACTGCTGCCAAGAGAAATGGCTGCAGAACCATGGTCTATTTGCCTTGTCATCTCTCCCCAGATCTTTTACTTTAATGATTATGTTTAGCCAACTTTCTGAAAGTTAAAAACCCTTTAGGCTCATCTGTTTTTGAGTGATCTCCATCAGTCAGTAGTAACTAGTCCCTATGGGATAGGAGAGTGAAAAACAACTGTGATTATTGACTTCTTCATTTTGAAGGAGTTGAACTGTTTCCAGCAATTAAAGGTAATTTGAAGTTTTCTGGGAAGTGTAAAAATTAGAGTAAGTAATAATAGTCCTTTCTATTTCCCAGCCTTGCAGAGACTGAGCCGTTGTCCACTGACAGCTCTTTTTTGTTTCTTTCAGCCTGTTTATGACCTGCAAGAGATTTATGACCCATAGTTAGATAAAACAGTACTAATCCAGTGGCCTTCCCGGTCTCACAGGCTAGCTTTCTTTAAAGAAAATGTCTCTCATGCTGTTCTCTTATAACTCTTCTATTCTCTCTTGTAACCCCGTCATTTCTAGGAATACAACAAGCAGTATTTATTTTACTAGGAGATATATGGCAGCAAAATGAAATTTTTCCTAAGCTTTTTAAGCCAAGACAGCTAGGCACAGGAACCAGGAGATGGAAATCTGGAATGTACGATCCATGGCCTCCCTACATGTTGGTCAAGCAAGGACATAAAGGTGTTGCTTCTTACCTAGTATAATTTGCTCCCAGTTGATCTTTGCACTGTTTTACTGACAAAGGCATGTGCTTTATAGGTCAAGGCCACGCCAGTGTCACCATAGGAGAAGGAGCTGGCTTCTCTTTGACTGCAAGCGTTATGACTTATGAGAGATTTTATTATTGGGGAGTAACGATGTAAGATGCAGAAAGCTGGTCTGACTTTCCAGTGTAGAATTTCCTCCCCATCACTTCTGGACAAATAAGGCTGCAGTTTCTCCCCATATCAATCTTTTTGACTTTTATTACTTACACTGATCAGGAACAGGAGAAAAAAAATTCTTCCCTTCTATTCCGTTGCCCTAATGTATGGACAGACAGATTTTCTATTTTTAGGTATCTACCTTTCATCAACAGACATCCCTTACCCTTTTTCCTTTTTTTTTTTTTTTTTTTTTTGGTCACCGCTCTCTTTTAATGCTTTACTAATCTATCCCCCTATTTTTCTCCTAAGTGTGCAGTGGCAACATACCAGCAATGACCATTACATTCAGTGCTGTAGGTTTTGTTGCTACCACAGGACTTTGCTGCTGTAGCTGCTTTTTGCCTTTTGTCTTTCGCCTCTGCTGGTGCCATGCTTTTGGCTGTTTAATGGTTACTTTGCTATTGAACTCCAAAGGGGAACGTATCCCCAAACGTTTCTCTAGCCTCATGCCGAGAAATCTGAGAGCTGTTCTCCCTAGGTCCCCAGCAGGAGCTTCCTGCATGCTTTTTATGTTTCAGCTACTACACACACATACTTGGGTTTGGCTCCTTTGGTAAAAGCTAACCTAATGAGCTATCACAGAGAGCAGCTAATGGCAATGCAGCTCCATCCCCTTTCCCTATATAATGTTTCTTATCTACTTGTGAAGTCTTTCTCTACTATGTGATTAATTTTGCCAACCTCAGACTTTTAAATTAATCATTAATTATTACATTTGGCTATTTCTCTGGGTAGTTAAGTTTTCCCTGGCTTTGTTCCTTTACTGTCTCTTCACATGAATGTACTACTATAAGTTATTTTGGTAAATAATCACTGACAATTTCCTTCACTCACAGGTTAGAATCTTACTCTGTAGAATCCCATTGTCCTCGAGAATAATTGTTCCATCTCATTAAACATTGTCTTGTTTCTGAGGCATCGCATATTTGGGGAACAGTTGTCAAACCCACTGAGATATATAGACCTAAAATACATGCTTAAATTCTTTCTCAGCCTCTCTCTGGAGTTGATCCCAAACTGGCTCCATCTCAAATGTTCTTGCTGTTACTGCTTATCGCAGTAAATGCTTCCCATCAGAAATTCGAAGCTGTTTCCTATGCTGCAGGACATCCCTCAATATCAGTGTTGTCTTGGCACGATGAAATACAATGAGATGTATTCATCTCAATTTTATTTTCAAGTTTGTAGTAAGGTAAAATTTTATACTTGCATGATATGACTATGATTTGATATGAGCTGTTAAATTGCTGGTTCACTCATGCAGAATTTGCCTTCACATTTCAGGAGACTATGAGAGATTTTTATTTTATTTTATTTCCTGATTTCTTTCATGTTAGTTTGTTCAGTCAAATAACATGTTCAGGCAACATACAAATTTGCCTGAATAGCTATTCAGGCATTGCTTTCCATATGATATGGAAGGTGTTTAGATACCATGTTGAGGGGGGACAGGAGAAAGATTAAACCCTAAGCCAAAGTCAATTCCTGCAAGGCAGTGTAAAACTACAATACATTCCAGGTCTATGGAGGGCAGTTCTTGTGCCATTCCATTAAACAGCTAATTTTTATGAGCCTCAGAGCACTCTCAGAAATTTCACTGGCCCGATTCGAGTAATATGAACATGTGGTACAATGAGGGTCTGAGTATTCTGACATTCAGTTGTAACAAGGCTTTTGATGATCAGTGCTTTCTAAAATCCAGACCTGTATCTTAGTGCTTCATTCTATCACTTTTTATGTCTAGTGGCTCAAATATATAGTATAGTTTCATATATATATACATATATATACATATATATATATAGTGTGTGTGTGTGTGTATATATATATATATATATGTAAAAAATATAAAAGACATCACATTTTGAAACTAAGACTGTGGAAAATGATTTGGAAATAATATTACCTTGATCATTTTATTCTCTCTTGCCATACTGTCTATTACAGTCTGTGCTCATAATGCACCTGGACCTTCATTTAACTGATATGTTAATCAGTAATATTGCTTTATTCATGACATATGCAAAGAGCTGTCCCTGAGGGAACTGCAGCCTCAATGACAAATGATGAGGAAGTAAGAGATAATATCAAAAATACTGTTGTTTACTTTTTTTTCTTAAAAGTGAAAGAAAAAACCTGAGATGTTTACCCTGCTAGATTTGATATCAGTGGCTTAAAGGTAGCCTGTGTAAGTGTATATCTTTAGAGAGCATATAGTTCTGAACAGGAGCTATAAAGATGGTGACCAGAGTTACATGGACAGTACTTAAGAGCAGCAAGTGATCAAAGGTGAATATCCAGAATGGAACAGAATGGGAAAGACTTCAAGCATAAGAAAACAAGATAAGCATCTGTACTGCTTAAAGACTTGTGTGATAATCCAGGTTTAGATTTTGGGAATTTTAAAATTCTCACTGCTTGCTAAGTGATACATGCAGTGTGAGAGATGCAATTACACTGATGCAAGCACAGCAAAAACACATGCTGTGGATAAGTATCTAAAACCACAGTGGTGCGTACAAGTAACCTGACAAGTTGTGAAAATTGGAACCATATCACTTCTTGCTTGATATTCATGGAACAATGTTAGAAGGAAGCAGGGCTAATCCTAATGAAACATGACCTCTCCATTGTGCCAAACTACTGTAAAGTGGATCTCACTGGCTGCTGCACTAGTGACATTTTCTAATCCAATTTAATGGATTCCAGCATTTGCCCAGGCAGCCGTTGAAATATTCCATTGATTGCTAGCTATATCATCTTTTCATCTGCCCATTTTTCATTTCAATTATCATCTCCTACTCATTTTGCCTCTTCTGATCAGGTGGACATCTAGCAAATGTCTGCTATCAAAGTAATCCCAATATTGCCTATAATTTCCCATAACGATTCTATGCCGCCTCCAGTTCACATTAGGTTCTTGCCTCAGTTAAGTAAATCTCACTGCACAGAAAAAAATAGTTATTTCATCTATTTTCTAGGCTCTATCAGCTCATTGCCTGTCACTGAGTTTTGATGCTTTCCGGCACTTATATCTGTGATGGTCAAAATCCCTTTCCATGCACAACCTGAACATTTCCCCCCCTCTATTCTTCACAATAGAAAGCTGAAGTCTCTCCCCCTAGCTGTCAAGAGAACTAAGATGCTTGAGCTTTTCTTCTGCCCCTGTGACTTAAACTGTCCGTGTCCGTTTAACAGTCTTTAAAATGAATACCATAATACTTAATTCACTGGAGTGCTGAGATTTAATTAATGAATTCTATGACAAGTCCTTTGAAGTGCTTATTTGGAAGGTGCATTGTAAATACATAATAGTCATAATAATAAATTCCTTTAATTTCCTGGATATCAGCCTAATATCCTGAGGGGTTGAAGGGGTTTTTTGTTTGTTTAATCTCCCCACACAGAGTGCTTCATTTTGTTAGTTATACCTATGTTGTTTCACATTTTAGTTCTACTTCTAAATAATGATTGTTTATTGTACATACATGTATCAAAGAGGATTTTAAAGATTCATTATTCCTGTTTCATGTGAGCCACTGGAGTCTTCAATTATAAAATAAACCTCTTGAAAAATGCAGATTATTTTCCTATCAACCTTGTCTGCAATTTAGAATTATGGATGTTTAATAGAGATTGAAGCATGCATTTGGAGAGCACCTTATAATTTTGCTTTCATTATTGTTTGATTGCTTAATTTTAGGAATTCAAAAGTCATTTCTTCCTACCTTGCAGCCTATATCTCATTTTTGGCTCCTCATCACTGTGAATTCCCTAATGAGTTCATGGGGCAGAGAATGCCTCAAGTATGGCGTGTTTCCTGGCATGACAGTCTTAAATGGGCCAAAACCTGTGAAGGATTACTTATTAATACCTTCTGGTACCATGAGGTATTTCAAAGATGGTAGCAAAGTCACAGCTTGCTCTTTGACCATAGGTTCATGCTTTTTGTTGGGGGAAAAAATGGAAAACCTCACAAGTGCTGTGCATTTGCCATAGTTTGAAACATAACTATATCTGTGAGAACCATTTAACAGTGCAGAGCAATACGATACAAAATTGAGATAGGAAATATGGAAGAACACTTGAATCTAATTATGAGTGGAGTTTTAGACTGGTGGAATCTGAATTTCAAAAGGCTTTGGAATTTGAAGGCATCATTTCCCTTGTGATAACATTATAGTTTGCTTAAATGTCGTAAGTGAAGCATAATCAGTTCATCAATTTCCTGCCTATACCAAAATCTACTCCAGTTTTGTACACAAGAACCTAACCTCTCAAAGAAAGTAAACCTCATATGTAAGTAAAAGCATGGCTGTATTAAGTGCTTATAAGACCAGGACCCAAGACTGGCATCCTCCTCACATCTAATAGCAGATAACTCCATTTTATTTATAGCTTATTTATACTTTTAATTTGCCTTAATTTCAAATTATTCCATTAGCGCGATCATGAGAATGAAGAAGTAAGACAATTTAACAGCTAAAGCAGCTTTTCAGAAAATTACACAAGTTATTGGCATCATTCACAATTTGCCTGGCACCATTATATTTAATGCAAGATGACTAACTTCATTAAGGCTGAAATATTAGCCGGTAGGAGGAGCAGCCAACTAGGGCTGTAGCTCTCTACATAACTGTTGCTTAATCAATTCTGTTTTTCAGGCAAGAAAGGATTGCTCCAGAATTAAGGAAGAACATTTGTTTGTCTATACAAATAATACCAATTGCTATGAGTTCATGAAACTAAAAGAATAGAAGAAGCAGAAGGTTTATAATATGTCTGAGAACAACATTCAAATTATTTGAGTATAGGGAATAAAATGGGGAAAATATTAATAGACTGTCAGGGAATACCACTTGTAATACTGTAATAAGAATTGCTCTGCACATCTTTCATATTCCTTTACAAATATTGGAAACGCAGCATTTGTAAACTTTAATTAAATCGTCACTGCTCCATTGAGCGTTAACATTTTTAACCCTATTGTAATGAAAAGCAGTATAGTAGGACATACATACAAAGAACTCTAGATCTTTTATAGAATTAGAAACTGTTTCATAATCTACAAAAAATAATCTTGAAAATGGAAAAAATTGAAAATGCAGCCTTTTTTTCTTTAATATTTATATTTGAATTTATAGCACACAAGAGATGTAAATATTTATTCATGTAATTGTATTAAACACTAAGATATATTTATATCCTCATCACAATAATTAGACAATAAAGACACTAGATCTAAAATTTAAGAACGTTTTATGAAATATAAGAATAAATTTTCAAATCTGATTTCTTTTTCTTTGGCTATATAGTTTGCACTCACAAATGGCTGCTTACAGGTATAATGCAGATTTATAGTAGGAATATGATTATCTGTCATTGACATGGTTCACAGGAGTTTCATGTGCTATTGTCATCTTTGTTGTTGAACGAATAAGTGATATTACAGTTTCATTGGAAAACATAATTTTGAATGTTTTTCTCAAAATTTACTGTAATATGGAAAGCAAACAATGAAATAGTAGATAAGAATTTTATTTTATTTTATTTTATTTTATTCATATCTGTTCAGGGTCTGATTTTCTGTAGAGGCTGATGTATCAACAGCTGTAATGAAGCCAGTGACTGGGCCTATTTACAGGCATCTGTTTTTGAAAATACTGATCCTAGTTAATTCTGTAGAGTCAATAGGGGTCTAAAGATATTAGATTTATTGTAGTCTGAACCTTGATCTTTTATATTTCTTTTTTCTAATATCTCTACATTAAGAACAATTACTAAACAGAGATTTTTATTTTTTAAGTGGACAAGTACTGTTTGGGAGGTAATAGATATTTTAAAAATAGAGAGCATGAGGAAATGCCAGGCAAGTGATAGTTTAATTCCTAAGCCTTTTTACTCTGTTTTTATTACTCTCTGTAGTTAAATATTAATAGAGTCAGTGCCACTTACTTAAGCAAAGTCATTGGTATCATCTCACTAGCCTGCACAGAATTAAGGAAGAATGAACTTCAGCTCTTTAAGTGAGCAGCAGATAACAATGCAGCATGACACAGAAATGATTGAATTTGCCAGCAGTGTTTGTGCAACGCTTGCTAATTTACAAGGGCATTTTCCAGCGATTCAGTGGCTGGGATTCCTTGAGGGCAGTTCACTTGGGCACTGAAACTGAATCAACGTTTAAATGATTTTACTTTTACAGTGGTTTACAAAAATCCTAAGTAAATAGGTGTTTTCATAATTAATACAGTAACTGCAAATTATGCGAGGATCATTTGCTTTTTGAAAGGAGAGAAAACAGCATTCTCATTTGTCTGGGTGTCTTGCACTGTGTTTGTTCGAACTGTGAAGAAATGTAAAATGCAGATTGCAGGATAAAGACACGAGCAATTCGTTAGTGATCTGGGTGAAACTGCTCCTTCTTCTTGTGCAGGTAATGCATCTGTTGTGGAGGAAGTAAAGTGAGCTGGAAGTCAGAGATCTGAATTCTCCGCCCTGCTGTGCCGCTGATGTGCGGTGCAGTCTGTGCCAAGGCATCCCACCTCCGTCTCCCTTTGCCTAGAAACGGAGAGGCGATGGCCCCTTTCGAAAGAGTGTCCACGTACACAATTTTCAAGATGCAATGTGTTACTTCCAATATTTCCAACCTATAGGGAACACCTATTAATTGATTTTTCCTTCATAATGTGCTAATTATGTGGTAAAATATACTGTTAATTTGCTAACATTTCAGTAGAAGAGCATAAACAAGGCCTTGCTCCTGTATCTGTGCTTTCTGTGCAGTTACGGAGGGGTAGGCTGCCAGATATTTGTCATGTTGATACAATAAATACCTGCGCTCACTTATTTGCCATAAAATCTAAAAAGCATGAATTCTGGGACCGGAAGTTAAGTTTATTTCCATGATAAGAAGGTGACACTCTGGCAAAAACATGGAGTTAGGAGCAGGAAACAAGTCTTCTCTTTTTTCTTCCTTGCATGTTTCCTGCATGTTTTTGAAAGGTTAGCCAAAGTCAAATCAAAAACCCTTTTAAATTTTTATGCGTAGTGACTTTTTTAGCAAACTGTTGGCTTCAGTAGAACTGGTAGGGCTTCACTATTGCTAGTTGTTCACCATTTTGTCTATAACTCTCGATATACCTAATTTATAATGAGCACGTTTACAGAAGATTCAATGATGTAAATGACTTTACCCTTGCAAAGCTTCTTCAGGGCAGGATACACAGTGGAATTCTAAAAACCTCTAGGCAAGTGGAAACCCCAAGCTGGGAATCCTTTGTCATCAAAACAAGAGAAAAGATATATTGCTCTTTTAGGCTTCTTTTTAGTGAGTTCTTGAGATTTTAAACCCTTCGAAAGAGGTCTAGGAATGAACCAAACAGGCAGTTGCCTAAAGCAGCAGACTACTGAGGAGAGAAAAATAGTAATGGTTCCTCAGTCTTATTTGAATTTGGCAAAACATTAGACAGTGAAGCCATTACTCCTGTCAAGAAAGAAGTCTGGGTTCTATGGGTTGAAGATTACAACTCGACTCTTGAGTTGCTTTCAGTTATTTTATCCACTGTTATCTATTTATCCATTTATACTAGTTTATCTTATAATTCCTGGAATTTGCCTGACTTCTCCCCAGTAGTGCATGAAAATTAAATTTTACTTATTCCTGTGGGGGGTTTTGGCTGGATCTGGGTAAAGCCCTCCACTTCTCTCAGTCTTAATACTTTAGAGCTTTATAGATTTAACAGATGAAGATCCTTCCTCAAATCTGTGTCCTCAACCCCCTTCAGGCAGTAAATTCTGAAACTGTCAGCCATGTTTGGAACAACAATTTCTGTCTATGAACTAATGTTTTTTGTTTTTTTTTTTTTTTTTAATTTTCCCAAGCTTATATTAAGAAAGAGTAAAGAAAAGATAGATTTTTTTTTCACATATATGTGCTAGTATAGGTTTTCATTTTTATTTTTAAATTCAGATAAAGTTATTCAGTTCATGTTCATGTAAAAATAATCAATAGTAAGAATGAAGAACTGAAAGGACTGATGGTAATTGATTAGCACTGATGATGAATTGCCTGTTACCTCTGAAAACTGTAAGTCAGATATGAAATTTCTATGACAACATAACTGGAACTTCATATGTCAGTTTATATAAATATACATATGTATATTCCTATGCACACATACTTTCTTCCTGATATACTCATGAAATCTCCATGGAAATTGTTAAATACTGAAATATTTTGATTTAAAAGAGTTATAGTGTAATTGGTATTGCTATAGCAGTATCTAGAGCATATGAAATGACATTGAATTTAATAGGAAACTCAAATTCAGTAGCTAGATATTCCCACAATAGCTGAGATTCAAATCAGAGTACGTTCGTCATCTGTGGGGAGCTGGTAGTAGATATATTAAACTAATCTCAGTAGGAAGTGGCTTTAAAATGAGCCGATATTTCCCGTAAGGAACAATGGCTATGTTTGAGATCATTAGAGGTAAAGGCTCTGGGATCTGGCTTAACTGCAAAGTCTGTGTAATACACAGGCTTAGTTCGTCTTCCTTCCTATTCTCATAATATAGCATTAAAGTGAATTTCATTAGATTCTTGCTTTGGAACCCACTAACTTTTGTTTAGTTCAGATTTATAAAACCATATTATCTATTTCAGTTTTCTGTTCAAAAGCCACAGTGTGAGATCCATCCTACTTAGACTTCTGGAAATACTTTTGTATGAATTATTACCAGAGATCTCTGCTGTACCCAGAAAAACGTCTCTAAATACATCTCAATGACAATATTTAATTCCCTCTGTTGGGTGCTATTGCTACATATCTTTCATAGTTCAAAACCACTCAACCACTTAGTTAGTATGTGATAAACTGTGTATGAACAGGATTACTGACTAATTTCTTCAATTCTGGAGGTGCCACTCTGTAAGATAAAGGGAAAGGTGTGCTAGGTTCCAGAGCAATCTAAACACTGAGGCAGTGTTTTCTAACCAGGAATGACACCAGGCAGAGCCATGCCTTAGAGTTTCTATCCACATCATTAAACAACTGGAGTTTTGCCCACCAGTTAGAGTGGAAGAGTGATGCCAGTGATTTCTGATCATGGTTCTGCTCCTGATCTATTACATAGCATCCAACAAATCATCTTGCATCTGTCCTCACTTTTAAGGTGAATTTAAAGTCTTTCAGCATGATTTTCAGGCATGATTTGGACCTCCAGATGTTACTGCAATACATTTAATAATACTAATGAAAAATAACTTGGATCACCTTTGCATGAGAAACATTTGAGTGCAAAGTATATATTATCACTTGTTTGAATATATTGGTCTTGAATCAGCAAGACAAACCTGTTATTGTTCAGATGGACCTAAGCCTGTATTATCTCTGGCTCCAACCCATGCTATCAATCATAGACTGTTATATCTATTCTCAAATAACACAGTCCTTCACAAGTCACTGTCCTTGTCTTGCTGTGTGAGAATGGGAAAGGTTCTATTAATGTGGTGAATACGGTAGTAGCTTCACCCAATTTCCTTTTCTTTTCAGATGAGTCATAGATGTTAATAGATGCTTTCAAGTCAGCTACTTGTTTGTATTTTCAGAATGGGGGTTGCCATTATTGAAAAATAAAATACCACCGGCTGAAGAGCTAAGAGTGAGATGGCATAAGGCACTTTTGTGTATACCACACTGTGAGTCAGTGCTTTAAAATAATAGAAACAAGGTTTTTATTGAACACTACAGACATGCCAGATCTGTATGTCTGACTTTGATTATGGAACCAAGAAAACCATTCATTTAGATAATTTAGCTCGAATTTTACGCTAGCCTCATAGATGCTGAGTCAAGGCTACAGGATCTGAGTAAGCTTGGCAAGAGCTGGAACAGACGTTGTTGCTAAGATGTACAGACTGTAAGACCCCTTATATGTCTTATAAGACCCGTTATGTATAGACCTCTAAAGCACGGTCTTAGATAACCAGGGAAACAAAAGAAATACAGCCATTTCCCTCTGCTAGATTCCTTTGAAAATCCTAGTGTTAATGTAAATAAAAAACACACACTGAGCTTCAGTGGCCTTGATGGTCTGATTCTCATGCACCTAGCTGACAGTTTCACTGAGTTTCTCCATTGTATCTATACTTTGATTAGGCACAGATGCATTTAATTAGCAGGTTGTTTGATCAATTAGAAAATGAACCCTAAAGTCACCTTCTTGCTTAGATGTTCTTTGAACCAGAATTTTAATCCTAGTGGCAGCTCTTCAAGGGAAAAAAAAAAAAAAAAAAAAAAAAAAGGTGGGAAACCAACATAATTAAGCTGATAGTGCACAAAAATGCCTACCTGACTGTACAGCATAAAACTAAAAATGATTTGAACTCTAAAACATAGAAGACAAAATGTTCAGTGGATGTGTACCTTGCATTTTTCAATTCAGTCATCATTTGGTTATGTCTAGGTCTTTGTTGAATAGGAGTGAGATTTTTGAAAGCATTTCATGTTGAACCACTTTTGCTCTCACTTCATTGATTTCTCTGGCATCAGAATTAGGCCAATGCTGTGCAAATCTGAGTGTTGTTTGGTGCTTACGTGATGCTGTCACAAAATGCTTCTGTAAGCCTCTAATGAATAGCAGTAAGTATTAAAAAAAAAAAAAAGAAAAAAAAAAAAAGAAAAAGAAGGATTTCTACTTACTAGAAAAATTCAGAAATTTTGTGAGGGAAAGAAGTGGAAGCTCCCTTCAGACTATCAGTGAAAATGTTATTCTTTTCCCCATTTTATATCTATTATCAGCAGCTTTCATGGTTCACAGCTCAGTGACAGACCTCCCAGGCACATAGGCAGGGTTTCCTTGCTCTGCAAGCTGTTATGTCCCATGAGCTTCTTGAGTTTCTTTGAGTAAAAGAAAATATTCTCTTGTGTTCTGTGTGTCTGCACTGCTAGACCTAGTTATTCCCATATGTAAAGTATATATTTTAAACTTACGTAATTTTTTCTTTCCTGAGTGTGAAAACAGCAAGCTTCAGAATTTCCTACTTGCAAATTATGATCAAATGTTGCTCTTTACTGCCATTGAAGGCATCTCTGGAATCACAGCCTCTTCAGACACCCGTGGACACGCTTTCAAACTGCACTGTGGAATAAAACTACGCATGGAATGTGGTAGTTTCAGAAAGCCGAACAGAGACCTAAAGTTCCAAAAAAAGCTTTTAATTGGAGTCTTTGAACTGCAGGGGGAAAAATGGGGATGCAGTTGGTAATCCAGCTTCAGCTAATTTGGGAGAGAGACATAGTACTTCCTCAAGTAAGAAATACTTTGCCTGCTTTGAAAACTATATGTGGCTAGTATTTCCAGCAGTCTAATTCCATTTAACATTGCCTAAGGATATTACCTCAGTTTTATTTAGAGGGAAGGCAGAATACATGTGTAATTTTGGCTTTGCTTCACATGGAATATTGATGAAGGCCAAAACTTGAAAATTGTTCTAAATGAGTAGATTCCTACTAAAATCACTACAGCTCTGTATGAGCATGAAATCTCTCTAACTGCAGGTTATTTCAAATAGGAGTTTAGCCCCCACCTTGTCAAATTAGTGGAAATGCAAACATAGATGGGTCAAGGTTGAACTTGGCTTGTGAGAAGGCCACAGTATGCTGTGCAATAAAAATAAATACTAGAAAAAGAAAGTGTAAGCTATTTTGAGGGTCTGACTTATCTGCCTATCTTTAGGTTTTGTTCTGCTTCTGTAAGTCTGGTCTGCAATTAATTGCTGTTAGACAATTTAGAGGATGTTTCTCTATACTACATCTTAGGGTATATGTGAAGGATTAATATTTAATGCAAAAGGTGGAGCAGTGGCAATCAACATGTCCATTAAGTTTTTAATAGCAGCAATTGCTGTACTATGTATTTAAACTTTGAGAGGTATTTCCCCTGTGGACATCTAACTTTGGACAAACAAGTACATAAACAAGGATCAAAGGAAAATTTTTTTCAGCTGTTTAAAGTAATTAAGAGATGGAAACTTAATCCAGAAGGGTAGTGAATAAAAAAACATGGATTTGCATGTGTGTTTCTTGTTGTGAGGGTTAACTTAGAAACATATTTTGCAGAGAAAGAAATCTATTGCTTTTTATTTATCTTATTCTACTATGTAGCATTGATATGGTGTAAGCTGTTTAGCAATAGAAAAATAGAGTTGTTTCTGTCTGCTCTAGTAGTGAGTGGTGTGGAATCCTGTTATTACTTGGACATTTTGTTTGTATTACAGTAGTGAATGGTGTGTTGTTTGTGGAGTTCCACCGGAGATACTTTATGGAGTCTTTCTTTAAAGATCCTAACCATTTAAGACCACTTGTAGAACTGATTATTATTTTTCTCTGCTCCTGTAAAATAATTCCATTGATTCACCAAAGCTTTCTACACTTCTCATGCTTGAATTAAAAGAGAGGTTTCTTGAGGTGTGAGTATATATTTAAAAATATACAGGACTTTTTAGAAGGAAATTATTTACAAATAGCTGCTACTACTAGCATTAAAATGTCCCACTCAGTTTGCAGATACCAGTCCAGTAAGAAAAGGGTTAAGTATGTTCTCTTGACTCTACTGCCATTAGCATTAAGTATTTAAGAGTTCTGTCTTGAATATTATTCACACTTTGTGGGATGTGCTATCCATTTTCTTTTCATGCTTTAGCCACCCACTTGCTTTCAGATTTAAGGTCCAAAATTCATGTTGAAATGCAAAATCAGAAAGGTATACCTCCTCGTATCTAATATTATCAGGTATGTTTTAGCTCTTTCTAGTTTCTTCTCTTCTCTAGATTCTAGTTTCTTTCTAGTTTCTTCTAAAAAGATTAGTCCTTTGGAAGATCTAGTCATCCTGTCCCCTTCAACATATGATATTGCCAATAATTCTGGTCCCTTACCTCTGGCATCCTTTCTTAAGAACATGAACATAAGAATGGCCTTTCCAAATCAGAATATAGATCCATGTAGTTCAGGATCCTTTTCCTGTACTAGTTCCAGTGGTTACCTAGGGAAATACATAGGAAAAGAACAGGAGTATAATGATGATCTATTGATTTATTCTGCAGTATTTTCAGCTTGGGACTTCTGTGGGATGTGGGATTTCAGTGGTACCCTTAACAGCTTTTCATTCCGCTAGTTTGTCTTCTCAGTTTTGATGCAAAACTTCCGTTGTTTGTCCCTCTCTGTTTCTTTTCTAGAATCCTAATCTGTTTGGTCATCCCCCATACAGAATCTGTTCCCTGTCTTTCAGCATCTCTGCTATTAGTCTGTGAATCTTTCTCCATTCTACTACATCCTTTCTAAAATGGGAGTATCAGTCATTTAAAACGGCACAATGATGTCTTTATTTTGTTTTCTATTCTTTCTCTAATAACTCCTAATATCAACGTGCTTTTTATTTCTCTAAAGTTGTTTTCATAGTTATCCATTATAACTTCACAATCTCTCTCTTGCACTGTTTTCTCCTATTTTGCAGAATATTACATTCATCTCCATTACCCTCAACCTCCTATTGCTACCCTTCATGTACTATCATGTTCTTCCTGGATGTCCTCATCCCTTTATCCAGTAAAACTGACTGGGAGCTGAAATTCATCACTCAAAAATCAGAAAGTCACAAATAAATAATAGAAGAGTGAAGTTTATGAATCTAATGTGACATGGAAATTCTGAGATTTTGTTTCAGTCAAACTGAAGTGACAAAATATTAAGATTCTTGGCCTGCTGAGGAAACCATTATTTCTTCATACAGAAGCCTTGGTGCAAAGGCTGGCAACAAAAAACTTGGAAAATAAGCCTAAGTAAGGCTTATAAAGCTTCCACGTAACTTTGCCCTATGCCACCAAGCCACTCGCTCTATAGTGCATACAAGGGTGGTCATAGGTGTAGTTTGTACATAGGGCTCGCACATCTTCTGGGCTTCCTGCTCCACTGGAAGCCTTAACAAATTTGTCTTATTGTAGAGGATTTTGTGGAAAAGAAAAAAAAAAAAAAAAAAAGAGTCCTGTAAAATTCCTGACTAGTCTTATTATTCAGCCCACTAAGCATAAAATCAAATCTAGGAGGTAGCCATTAACTCTCAGGGACAGGGAAGCTTGGCTTTATTTTATTAAAAACAGGAAAAAGCAGTGGATATTTATGCATGGACTATTCTTGCTTCTGTAGCAAATGCCAATACAGGAATGTGGCCAGTAGTGATCTGAAAGAACAGAAAGCATCATGACTGACTGTGGAAGGTAATATAATCTGATACTTACTTAAAAATAATAACTCATTATAAAACCATAAGGATTGTCAATAGCAGCACAATGACTCATTGAGGCAGGTAACTCATTATCATGACCTAAATATAAAGGAAGTAGGAATGGCTCTTTTGAAGGAAAAAGATGAAGGTATCCTAAGGGAGGAAACCTACCAGCAGTGAAGTGTGAGGATGTCTACATAGAAATATATATATATTTTTTAATGTTAAGGTATTTTGTTAATTTCCATGCAATAATAAAGCCTAACCACAGGGAAGGCATGAATTTTGGACTCTGCTTTGTGTATAGAGAATCCTGGGAAACATGCCTGCTCACACAGTGTTACTAATAATAATATAAATTATTAAAGCTGACAGAATCTTTATAGCTAATGCACGTGCTCTTTGCACTCTGCACTTTCCTCAGCTTGGACACTGCATAAACACAGATCAGTTTTGGTTTCTGCTATTCATGCACTGGCACAATATTGTGATTTGAGATCACAGCATTGCAGGAAAATGTTAAAATGTAAAGAAGAAAAGTAATAAACAAACAAAAAAAACCAGTCATCCCTTGGGTTTAAATTAAATTTTATGTTGATTATACATTCTTGTAAAATCCCCTTTAACGGAAAATGTAAATATCTAAATAATGCAAAATTTAAATGTATTCAATGGCTTTGATAATGTCATTACTTAGGATAGTCATTGAGTCATTGCTCTTCATGATGTTTCTGATAAATAAAAATTCATTTCTGTTTCCTTGCAGGAAAGAGAGATATATTTTTAAACTGAGGTCTTAAGCTCCAGACAGATTTATGAAAACAGGTGATTAAAAAAAGGTCTGCTTGTTTTTGAGCTCAAAAACAGGAGAATTAGCAGATACAAAATTAATTTTGTGAATCATTTCTGTATCTTACTAGGATTTTGAATGTTTAAGTCATATTTTTATGCACCATAACTAAAATACAACTTTAGAAATAAATACTGAGCATGCTGTGTTCAGAAACTTGAGCTTTCATTCTAGAAGTTAACCTTCTCTAGAACAATTAATAGAATATTATTTAGGAGCTGGACATTGTTTTTAATGAATGCAACTGACTGTGGTAAATGTAAATCTATTGGAATACTAGGTAACTTAGAAAACGTAGAGCTGAACTTTTACAGCTGTATTCCAAGGAATGTTATTGCAGATTCTTCGGATTCCTGTGTATTGCATGTTGCTGAATATTTTGAGTTTTTTTTAAGGGTTGTTGTCAGTGCAAATAAGGTTGAAACGTCTTAATACAGAGTTTGTTTATGCATATACATACTTGTGTGTTTGGTGCAGAAGGAAATGCCATAGATTTGTTTTTGGATGCTGGTCACAGGAGCTGGAATTGCTTCTCTATGTCAGAAGATTTTCCTTAGTAATTTCAAACCATGCATTATCCTCTGATTACTCTTTTTGCAAAAGTTGGCCAGACTAAAGAGTTTCTCAGATGGCTGTATTCGTCTCTACTCTCTGCCCTTCTTGGGGTCTGAATAGCAATCACTGCAATAAGTGATTTTTTTCTCATATCCTGCCAAAGGAGGTCTCTACTGTGCTCAGCAATGCGTAGTATTTAAACGAATCCTTCCCTGCAGGAAGCAATAACACTAGAAATGATTAAAACAAAACCTAAAATGTCACCTTAGACTAATGAAATTCCATCATCAAGCAATAGCTGACACTTCTGTGAGACCCTTTAAAACTCGGATTAAGAAGAGAAAATTAAACTTGAAATGGAGAGGGAGAAAAAAAGCAGCTCCTTTTTCTCCTGCAAGAGTTGAATACAGTATGCTGGTTATTCTCAGAAAAGTTGATCTCACGTATAGTAACCCCTGCTCAGGATAAAGAGCAACTAACAACGTTGCTTTTAAAGGCTAGCAATGTTATCTACAATTGCAGTGAAAAAATGCAGATTTTTACGTGAAAGTGAAAACAATTGTAGATTATATCCTAATATCTTAAAAAGTGAAATATCTGTTCTTTTAGGAACTGATCTGGACCCTCATTCATATGTCCTCCCTACAGGACGAGTTGAAGGACTGCCTTACTAGCTCAACCTAATGATTATGCTCCTCCAGTTTCTCATCTCTGCGAGTGGGCAGTACAAAACGCTTTGGTGGAAAGTGCAAAAACCCTGCACAGATGGCAGTTATGAAATAACGTGTGCATAGGGGAGTTTTCTTTCTAAATTCATCTAATTATATACCAATGCTTGCTCGGAAACACAAGGGTTTGTAGCTTTTAAATTCAGTTCACTCTACAGCTCTGGGTTTGAGCCGTGTTGAATGGTCGCGGTATCAATAACCCCCTGGGCCCTGTGTTAAAGGCCGAGCTCCTGTCCTCGGTGGTGCGATGGAGCGGTGAACCTCAGAGCCCGGCTGCTTTCTGGGAGGCTGCCAGTGCTGCAAGAGGTCCCCTGGCTTCGGGGAAGCGCAGATGTGAGAGCTCGGCTTTGCAGAACTGTTACCGTGGGCTGCAGCTTTCTTGAATAAGGAGTTTGAAGTCTCCTATGGGGCACTCCTGCTTCGCTGAACCACGCTACGTTTGGCTGTGCAAGACTACAAAAAAATATGTTTATAATGTTTAGGTGGGATCCTTAGGTTGGGATCTTCTGCTTTTAGGATCAGATAGAGACGGGAACTTCAGCTCCATCAGTCCCTGCACGCCGCAGCATTTCTCTCTCTTCTGCTCAGCTGCACGTGAGAGTTCAGATGCAATTTTGCGCTGGGCACCGAGCCAGTCTCTGGGACACTGAGAGAAGCGATAGCCCAGGGCTGCCCCTTTACGTCTTTTCATCGCTGCCGAGTGTTGTTTCACTTTCTTCGGTGCAGAACGAACCGGGCCGTCCAGCGTGGAGGCCGTCAGCAGCCCCGGCTGCTCGGGCCCCGCGCGCCCGCCGCGGCGCGTAGCCGCGAGCTCCCCGAGGCGAGCGCGCCCGTGCCCGCGCCGCCCTGCCCGCTGCGGCAGACCCGCAGTGCCGTGGCAGCTCTAGCAGCCCGCCGCGTAGAAGCAGAGGTTGCACCGCACTGGGTCAGGCCGTGCAACCGGGACGTCCCGTATCTTGCCTTAAGCAGTGGCCAATACCTGACGCTTCAAATGAAGCCCAAAGTGTCTAACAAAGCGTCTAGAGAATTGGGTACGGGAGAGGGCAAGGGATTATTTTGCTGGCTCTGCTGGACTTCTGAAATAAAAGCATAGTTACTTCTTTTATAGACTACAGGGCTGTGAGTCCCTTCTGCGTCTGAAGCTGGACTCAGGAGCACTTCAGCAGTAACGATAGGCTGTCTTTAATTGGGCTGGGGAAAGAAAAAACATGCTGAGAGCCAGAGGATGTATGTGCAATTCAGTCTTGGTTTTCTATCTACAGTCAGTTCATCTATCACAGGTGTGAGTCTGGACGATGATTCATGAGTTCATGAATTTAGCCAGCTTTTTTTATACCATTCAGATACTAATGTTTGTTGCACTAGTGTCTTCAATCTGTGAGCTAACACATGATGGAGAACAGAGTTTCCTCATACCAATGACCATGAGAATTGTCGCCCCCCTCTCTTTCCAACCTACATTAAAATACTTGTATCTAGCTTCAGATAGAGATTTACTTCTTGTGTTTTAACGTTTTTGGTGTGCTTTATACTAGTGTGAAGCAAAAAGAATGAGAAAAGCTCTGAGATGATAACCTGGCTAATACCACAATTCTGTCCTGTCAGTTCAGCAGCTTCCCACACACAAATAAAACTAATTTCCTGAGGGTCTTAAACATATTAACCCTGAAGAGCTTTACATAGCCTCTGCTAAACTGTAAATCACTGCATCCTCTCAAAGTGCAGATACTATTTAAATTCTTTCCTGATTCAAGGTTTTGATGAGAGGAGAATCTGTTCCAGTGAGGTTTTTTTGTTTGGCTGCTTTTTGTTTGTTTGTTTGTTTTTTTTTTAATCTAGTCTATGTAATAACTATTCGGGAAGGAGAAAAAGGATAGTGTTTTTACCTGAGGGTCATATGACTATATCGTGATTGATCATTGCAATGGAGAAAAGCACTCAAATGTAATCATACATAATGTATAGTTTGTGCACCAAAGGCAAATTTGATGGTAGTCACAATCCACTGTAATGGCTAGTGTAAGCAGATCTGCCTGTGCCAAAATCCTTTATTTCTGTAAAATGAATCAATTACTCAAATGACCGTGTCCACCAGCAGACAAGACCATGCAGCAGGGCACCGGGCCATAGAAAAAATGAACCTAACATAAAAGTAAGCTTTGCTGAGTGCAGTGTGGGAGACACCTGAGCAAAGGATAGATGTTTTAAGTGTCAGCTGTGCTACTGATTTGCTGTGAGATTTTGGGCAAGTTTCTTAATTCCTATCCCTACCTTACTGTCTTGTGTTTCTGAAGCAAAAAAATAGTTTATACATCTTAAAAATTTTAATAACCTAAATTTAATGTTGATTTAGATTTACTAGAAAAAGTCTATAAATTTGGTTAAATCTGTGGTATTTGTTTAAGAGAACAATTAAGGCATTTATTTGAATTTTTGGAGTAGCAGCCTTACTGATGGTAGGGCTATAAAATACTTGGCTCTTGTGCAGAAAAGGCACATTTCAAGGGCATACTTGCTTTCTCTTATAGTCAAAAGTTTGCAATTGGTCAAGATTATACAACACTAGGCAACTACCTAAAGAAATACCAATAATATAAAACAGGAGGGCTGCAGCTGAATGTAAGTATGGTTTTTCCCCTTAGAGCATTACATAGAGGTAGCTCCACATCAGGCCTGATATACATACAGTTTTCTTTAATATTTCAGGTAGACAATCTGTAGACCAGTAATTTCTGTGAAAAACTGCAGGATGGCAACACCAGAGAGGCTTTAATGTGGAGGACACTTAGACAACTAAAATGTGCATCTTTTTGGATAAGGGAGCTCTCTTCAAACATTTACTATAGTTACATTGCTTTTGATCTATCTTGATCATCCTTTCTGGACTCTTGACTCTTGTGTTAATTTAAGAAATAATTGTGGTTTGATCTGTTTGCTTGTGCTCTTGCATTGAAGGCTTCTGAAGGGACCGATGCTGATACTGCTAATTTTCTTATATGTTTATACATATATATATATATATATAATTATCTGCATAAATGTCTTCTGTAATTAATGTCTCAGATAATTGCATGTTTGACTTGGCAAAACTGATAACAATAACATTTAAATATTTTGTAGTAGACATTAGTTTTAAGAGATTAGTTATTTGATTTCATTAAATGAATAAATAAACCTTGGTATCAGTAGTGTGGATTCGGATACCTAAGGTACAAGAAGATGTATAGTTTATTCTTTTTCTGTCAAGCACAGAAAGGCTGTATATATGTTATATAGTATATCTATATAGCTGTCCAAGCTAGACAACCAAGAGAGAGGGCTCCCCATGCTATCTTAGAATACTACTACAACTCTGTGAGATATATGGTATAACTGATCTATTTTTCTCTCTCTCTTTTCATCTTTACTGCTAGCAGCTGCCTGAATCAGCATTTGGGATGGACTCTGAAAAGCTGTCTTCTTAAAACACAACTAATTTTAAGTATTATATCAGCCTAACAAAAATTTGCTTTAGTAGTCAGGTCAAGTGATACAGAGAGAAAAGAAAAAGGTGTAGCAGTCCCTGCTGTCCATCTCCAGTTAGACTCTCTTGCTTATCACAAACAATCCTAGACATGACTGACCTTTTTGTAGTATTTCTGCATGCAAATTGAAGATATATTGGTCTTTAGATAACTTTCTATATGCCCGTTCCCTATTATAATCCTGACAGGCCAGATTTGAAGATGGTGTACATTCAAGTGAGCATATGCTTTAACATCATCCTGGCTGCAGATTTGCTCTGAATAAGCCATGACAAGCTTGCGTTAAAATCATGAGATCTAAAAACAGTACAAATACAAAATTTGAGCATGGGTAGTTTAGAAACCTGCTAGATACCCCCTGTTTTAAAGCTGGTAGGTTGGTTAAATGATTTTGAGCCAAATCATTTTGCTTTTCTTAATGTTTCATATTCTACTTTTTGTTTTGATGTAAATGTAGTAAAATCAGAATGTATGCTTAGCATTTAAAAAGATTAAACTCAACAGAAGGTAACATACAGATAGGAATTGCCTTGGCCAAACTAACAAAACTTATTGAATTACGTGCTGCTCAAGCTAGCACACTGTGCTGTTAACGTTGCTTCATTATGTTTTATTGCTGATTGCAGGGCCACTGGTATGGAACACTGTGTGTTCAGATAAAGCTCCTCTGAAGCAGCAATTTGTTGAAATAGTGGAGCCTTGATAAGGACGTACAAGTTAAGATAGCCTTAATGAGTTATAAAAGCACTGTCCATCTTACAGCTGTTCTTAGAAATTCAGAGTGATTTCCATGTTCTAGTGATCATATAATTTTAAAAATAGTGATCTCTCTTGATTTCTTTTTAGCTGTGGCAGTTTTGATTGAATTGCATATGTTAATGATAATAAGAATAAAATGTTCTCTGTGGATAGTGTCAATGTTTATATTTTCAAGGTATCAGAAGGAGCAAACCATGAGTGACAGAATTTAGTATGAAATCTTTGATGATGCAGGACCTGAAAGCAATGTTTCAGATCTTCTAAGTGCATGCTGAATCTCTGCCCCAGTAAGCTCTTCATCTTTGTTGTGCTCTGGATAACTTCTCAAATGAAACAAAAAATCCAGAACCTGCAGTATTTTTGGACATAAGGATATTAATGATGTCACAGGAACTGTGTTTTGAAGAGGAACATAAGGAAAGATCTTCTAAGGGATTTAACCTGGGAGAGTGACGATGAAGTTTAGATAGGGCATGCAGATCTGTGTTCTTTTATTGGTGAACTTGTTTTCCAAGACTGTGTAGTCCAAAGGATGAACTAGGATTCAAAGATCTCTTTAACCAGTGCAACTAAAACATTGAGCAAGCAAATTCTTTTCTTAAAATGTGAGTTTTTCAGTCACGTACGAGCGTATCTTTGTCAATTCTACCAGACACGTTTGATGGAGACTTTGATGGGGGGGACCAGAGTGGAGTTGTCTCGTGTTTGTGTCTGCCCTAATACAGCACACTGCTCATTAGGAGAATGCTCTTTTGGTTCACTGTGCAGAGATTAGCTTCATTTCAGTGAAGGCGTAATCTTGGGTCCTTAATTTAAAAATAGGTATTGCAGACATTCCACAGAGGAAAGCCCTTCGAAATGTCTCCTTGGATGTGTAAGGTTCTGTGCATTAGTGCTTAGCAGCAGAGCATAATTAGATTGCAGATGAATGGATTACACGTGACTGTTCTCAAACAGAGCCAGACTGGGGTGACTCTCTAGGCAGCTGAGGGACTTTCCTCTGTTGAGGCCTTACTTCCAGTCCCTGCATCTTTTCTAAGTATGTGAGTCTGTGATACATGTATGCTGTGTACGTTCATATAAATATGTTCATCTCCCAGCTAACAACAGATTTAGATAGTCAGCTGGCCTGAAGTCCTTGGCAAGATGAAACAGCATTTGTAAGATGGCGTTATTTGTCTGGAACCCCACATTGTATCTTGCAAACAAAGTATCTGAGGAACTGGTCTCAGCAGCTTTAAGGTGTGATTGTTCTATGAAATAGGAAATGATAACTAAGACACTCGTCTTCCCGTTTCACTTCCTCTCCCAGAAACAATTCTGTTTCATTTGGATAGCACTATACTCAAGTTGCTAAATCCTAGTCTCTTAGGACTCTCTCAGAGGACTAGTAGTGGTTTCAGACCCTCTGTATAAACATTCATTGTACAGGATAATTCCATTCTTTCTCAGATGCATCATTTTTCTTATTTCTACCTAGAGTACCACACTTGTAGGAACTTGAAAGGGATGAGACTAAATTAGGGATAGAGGGCAACACAATATGCTTTGCTTTCTGACTTAGAACTATGCAACTGAATCCAAGATAGTAAGTTTTAAAAGTCCAGGAAAATAGCAGTAACCAAAACAGTAACAAGACACAAAGAGTAACTCAGACTCAGATCCTCAAAATATGTAGATACCTTACTCTTATTTTAGTAACTAAAGATTTGATTACCATGACGTATGTTGTCCTCAGCCCATCCCTCCTCTAAGTATATGTGCTTATCTGTAGCTGACCTACCAGAAAAACGTATGAGAGAGATGATCTGGATGTAGCTTTTAATAGGGATGAAGAAAATAAGAGATCTTGTGAAAATTAAACAAGATTACGCTTCTTTTCTTCTAAAAACATATGGAGTATAATGAACCTCTTGTGGAAAGAAGGCATTTTCCTAATGATTTTACTGGGACCAAAATTTCTTCCTTAGAACATAATTAAAAAATGAGTTATTTTAGATAGCGGTTTTTGCTTATCTTGTAGCTTGGATAAAACTCTCTTGTAAGGTCTATAGAAATTAAATTCTTTAGATTTTTATCCCCAGGCTCTGTGAAAAGTATTTCCAGGCCTCTGAATTTTGTTATTGTCAAAAATACTGTGTACATTTTGGTGTATTGCATAACAGGCTATTGTTTGGTAAATTCTGTTGGCAGTTTTTGGAATAGGGGAGGAGACAGGAAAAAAAGTGGAAAAGAGAATACAAAATAATATGAAGAAAGTAACTTAAAAAAAGACATGACTTCTAATAAAATTAAATATCTCTGGCAAGCCCTGTTTCTTGCATTGTCTACCCATTTAGCTTTAAAATATATATAAATCAGATAGTCAAAGCAATAATTAACCATAAATCAAAGATCCTATTTCATTCATAATTATAAAAGAGTATTCTTCTTGTTTCGTTTGCTGGGGTGAAACCGTTTCAGTTATGTTTACATAGCACATGAATCAATGGCACTAATGAGCCTGATATGGCTGTAGTAATTAACTCAGATGATCTTCCCCTTTTTTTTTCTTTTTTTTTTTTTCTCCTCTGACTCTTTATAGAGAAAGACTATATAAGCATATGATCTTGAGTCAGGAAGCTGCTCTGCTGAGTTTCAAAATCAAATCAGCTTCAGCTCATGCTAAGTAATGACCCTCCCAGCATCTTTCAGCAGCAGGGTGCAAATTTATAATCTTCAGCATTGCAGCACAAAAGTTTTGCTACATGTATTATGGGAATATCTCCATTAGCTGTGGTATATGGCTATTTTCTTCACCTAAGAGTTGCAGCTAACAGCAAATTTGACACACACCACTCAGCTTTGCTCGGAGTGAGCAACTGGTAGGGAAAATAATCCCCAATCTGTTTACAAAATCAACATTTTAATTCTGCTTCACCATATTCATTCGTTACTGTGCTGTCTTGCAGCAAAAATATGGGGCCATGTTTTAATTGTATGAGGAAGCACCTTTTACCATTGCAAACTCAGACTTCTGCTATAATTTATTTACCCTGAAATTGCTCATCCTCCAGTCACCCAGATGCGAAGCAGAGACCACACAAAGTGACTTGGTTGACCAGTCATCCAGTTCATACTGTGAATTTTGAAGCTCAAGATCATGCTTGTTCTGAGCAGTTTAAGAAGAATTTGTATATCCGACTAAAGCTAGCCCAATCCACCTTTTCTGTTCCTTATTATAGTCATGTATGTTGCTACATCTGCATCATGACAGCAATAATTCGTATAGGAACATTAGGTACTGCTTGAGGAACCACGGGCAGAGAATTAGTGTAGAAGTGAACCTGAAGCCAGTTCAATTTGTGAAGTATCTATTTCTTCCATCCAGTCTCTTGTTCCCTTCCACAACATCACTGCCCTTAATTCTTTCCCGAGATCTAAATATTTAAGTTACCTAGACTATATTTTTAGTACTGATGAATCTGTAGCTTGACCCATGAAGTCTATGCATTGCTACAGATTTTTATTTTAATTATTATCATACAATTGCCCAAGGCGATCTGTGTGTTGACTCTAGGTAACAAAGGCAGAAAGAATTAGGCTATGACATTAGCAGAAGTTTTGTACAGTACTGCCAGAATTTCAAAAGGCCTCACGCTACTCTCAAGGCACACTCTTAAAAAAAACCCCAACAAAATAGATTAAATAATAAAAGATTTTATTCATTAGAGGTATATTCAATATTTATTGAGTAAAATGTTTGTCACAAACCTTTGATCTAATATTATTCAGTGTCTATAGAGTTGCTCAAGTAATGAAAGCATATATTCATGCTTCTCCCTCACATCTCTGCATGCTATGCTTATATGCTGTACTATGCTACAGACAGTGCTCGTTTTTCTCCATAGCGTGTTTAAACTTAACTCTTGAAGACTGATTATCACCGTTGCTCAGATGCTGCAGGTATCAGATCCCTGACAGAATGGTATGTTTGGACAAGTGGCATTCTCATGTCCCGGAAACCTGGAGTCCTGCCCTTTTAAACGAATATGAGTCATTTTCTTCTCGGTCAAAGGTTGTGATTTACACTAAGCTGTAGTAAGTCAGACTTTTAAATACAATTTTCACAATGATCATCAGGTCTTCAATCAGCTAAAGATTAATTTTGAAGTACAATCTCTTGGCAAAGCCTTTTTATAGTTTCCAGATTTTGCAAACAGCTGCTCTAAGTAACAAGAAAAATTCTATTAGCTCACACTTGCTTTTGAATGAATAAGAAAGGAATCAAAACATCAAAGATTATGGTTACCATTTTTGAATGTGGTCCTGATAGTTTTGCACACTTTGTTCTAACTCGATTGAAATGCAGTCAGGCCTTATTAAGATCAAACATTCAAGATAATGGAAGACTGTGATCTTCTCCAGTATATGTTGTTAACTCATGTTTAAGATGAATCTGTAACTTTAAATAGAAAGGAGAGATTTCTGCATATTGCATATGAAAATGTAATATTGGTAAGGTATATGGCACTTCTCTGAAGGTAAAAATGGCTTAGAAACATGTAAAATGTATCATGGCTCATTTTTAAAACATGAAAAATGTAATAGAAATATGTGGAAGGAATCATTCTTTTTTGCTTTTGAAGTGATTGAGGGAGGAGTCTGGGCAAATAGGGGAGGTGGGAGGGGTTCATTTGATTTCTACAGTTCAAAACAACTGAATATATAATACTCGATCAGCAAAGTAAACTTATGGTTGATTTAATATTATTTAGGGGACAATATGGGTTAGATGAAAAGAGAAACCTTGAGCCTAGGACCTTTGGGTGCTGATCCTGAATTTGTTATTTACCAAACGTGTAACTTCGGTGAGTCATAATGCATTGGCAGCACTCATATTCTCCACCCTTTAATGCCCTAATTCTAGAGAGAAGACTCTCAGCAGTATTAAACTCTGAATTCCTCATATTTGCCGTTATTTAATCCATAGCTTTTAGAAACCCCCTTTGTGACAGAAATCCAACAGTCATCCTAAAAGACAGAGACGTGAAAGGTTGTAGGGCAATTTTTTGACCCTTGTGTTGATAAAGGTCAAATATTTTTGAGAAGTATGGCATTAAACATATTTTTTCCATGAATATAATGAACTAAATACCAGACATATTTAAAAAGCTAATCTTCATCCTTTTATCTAACAACTGTTATTTCATTAAAAGTGGGTACCCTTTTTGCTGATTTTTTTTTCAGTCTAAGTCTGTTCATCTTCAATTGTCTATCATCAGCACATGGATAAAAATGTAGGATTAGGGGACTGAGAAACTCTCTAAATGGATGCAGTGAGCCAGATCCTGTGCCAGTGAAGCTACACTGATTTATATATGCTGTGGATCTAGCCTGTGAATTTTACTTTTGACAGTAAACAGCATTACAGCACAGTCAGGACTTTGTACAGGCACACTTCATGCTATAAAGCACTGGTTCAGCAGCCATAACTGCAATTATTTTTGTGTTGAATGACCTAATCCTCAGGCATTGAATTGAACTGGAGACTTCCTATTAAAAGAATACCCCCAAATAGCACAATTCAGCATGTGTTCAGAAAAGAGAACTATCTTTTTTTCAAGGCGGATGAAGAATCAGATTACTGTAGTTTAAGTATAAAATCTGGATCTCTGCAATTTTTCATGTGACTGATGATTAATGCACCAAATAGTGAGCACAGTGGCATGGCCTGTAACCTTCATGTGCCATAAGGTCTTCATAAGGCCTCTTCCTGGAATAGTTCTGCTAGTCCATACTACTGTATGGAAGAAAGGAAAAAATTAATGCCAAACTAATCAGAAGTGGTCTCTTTAGAATTTGCACCCAGCTATAAATCTTGCTTTGGCGATATAGGGAAATAAATTAAGTGAAGGTGTTGTAACTGGAGTCTGTAGCTGGAGAGGACAGCAGCAGCCCTGCACCAGCTTTGGGGTGTGTAATGTCTACTGTGGCTACATTCCCTCTTTGGAAATCACTAATGAAATTATTCTTTCACTCCCTGGTAGGTTCTTACTTTGCCTTTCAGTAAAAATTGGAAGATAAAGAATAGTAGTGAAGAGCAATTGAATTTAGTCTAGTAAGTGCCTTTTTCACTCTTAAGTATTGCTTTTTAAATTTCATTTTGAGAAATAAAGCTGTATTTAGTGTAAACGTGAGGGATACTGGTGAGAAAAAAAAAGCACTCTGAACCATTAAAAGAAAAAAATGTGTGCTTTTTGCTGCTATATAATTTTTAAATGACTTAGTGACTTGTGCTATATTTAAGGAAGAAAAAAATCTGACAGCTTTGACACCATACTACAGGTAAATGAAATTTTAAAAGGAGGATTTAGTACTCTTTAAGAAGGAAAAATGAAGTTTTAGCTTATAAGTTCCTGACAGACACTCAATTAAACTGAAAAGTGTCTTGCTATGCTTCTCCAGTATGTTAAGGAGAGACTATTAAATGTGTTTTGCTGACTGCAGTATACTGCAGTCCTGCAGTCTACATTGATGGGCTGCTTTGTTGAGCAGCAGAAAACTCTACCTCCTTAAACAGTTGTAAAGAATTATGGCAAAATTTAATGTACTTTTGCTCTCTTATACTTGTGGTTACCTGTAGAGAAGACCTTAAATCCTCATATTTGCCACTTGAACTTTCACTTGTTCCCATTTTAAGTAGAAAGGAAGCAGCAGTTGCTGAAGGTAGCCTAAGGCACAGATACTGAATTTTCATAGATTCTGCCACATGATGGCTACTCCCTTGCAGTATTTGTCTTCATCTTAAAGAACAAATAAGATAAGGCATAGCTATCTGTCCCCCAAGTAATCTCTCATTTCCTGGCTCACTGAAGATGGCTGTCAGGATTGGAGAGACTTTCCAGCACATCTTTCTATAAATACTGATAGATAGATTGAGTTCCAGCACACATATGTTACTGTTGAGTAGAGATTATAGAATTGTAGTCTCCTCACATTGGATACCAAGCTTATTGTCTGTCCTGAAAAAAGAGCCATTATGTCTGCTGGACAAGACAGGCAACTACAAAAAGCTATTTTAGCAATTCCATAGTAAGAAGTTGTTCTTCCAGGCTAATCCTACAGCAGCACTCTAGTGCTACACTAACAGAAATACTGTTCTCTAGTATAATACAGGTAAATGAGAAATGCCCTTCGTTTGGCATTAAGCTTGCTTTCTAAATTCACCTTCCAAAACAGTAGGGAAATTTACCCTACTGTTGTAAGTCAAATTTCAATGCAGATAAATATCTCATATTTCCAAAAATATGCCTTCAATTTGAATTGAAGGGAGCAGTGTTCAGTATTTCTTGACATAACACAATATACTATAAAATAGCTACTATGTTTCTCTCCAGAAATAGCTGTATTTTTCTAGTGAAAAAGGTGACTCTGATACACTGTATGTTGTATGTCAACACAGGATTTAAAGCTCACAGAAAGACTTCTACATGAAAGTCAGTATATAACTGTAAGCTATTATCATCTATTAGTGTAAAATCTCCTAAATCCCGTGTGCACCAGACATAACACATCGTAAAGGTTAGAGATAAGGACCTGTCTTGATTCGTCACAGGGCATGTCTAATGTCTATTGTTTTGTTCCCATTGCAAACCTGTATTTCATAGTAGCAAGGAATAAGAAAGAAAGAAAGAAAAGACTTATCATTTAGAAAAAAAATCAAAAGTCATTGTTTAAGATCTAAAACTAAATCCAATCTTCCAATAAACTATTAGCTTCCTTCAGCATTTCAGCAATCAGAACACAGATCTCCTTTACTGTTAAAACCAAAGGATTCATCTCTACCAGATGAAGCCTATTTTATAGTATACCAGATGAAGCCTATTGTATAGAAGCTGTATTTTCTTAACAATTAGTTAGCTGAACCTCCTGATACACCTCAAGAATAGATCAGTCTAGTTTAGAGGGTAACAAGTGTCCCAAACTTCAGCTGGACTGGAATAAAATTCAGTCTGGTTTCACTGGCTGGAATGGAGCAATACCAGTTTACCCATCTAAGAACTAGATCAAATTCTGCCAGCTTCTGCAGACTAATAGGTAAGAAGATTGCCTTCACACTTCTGGAATGGAAAGTATTAAAATGAAGAGAAGCCACAGGAATGTGCTATGTGTATCACATTGCTTTTCTCCTCAGAGCCATAGATGAGCTTACATATAAAAATTTTCATTTTTCCATCATCCTCTCCCTGATAGTGTCAGCTTTAGAGCTATGACTGCAGTAGCATAGGATGTTCTTAAAACTGTGCTTACTCCTTATCTCTGATACCCAGCAGCCCTCCTGTCTTCACTGAAATCCTTCTAAGATTTAGATCCCAGTCCAGAAATCAGGTCTAGTAAAAGAGATTTCTGTGCTTCTGTGAAGTTCCACTGTGATACTAAAGCCTTTGCTGTCCTGCCGGTCTTCACTGGTTCTGGCTGCTGCTATTTTATCTTGTCAGCTCCTGAGCTTTCCTAAGTGTTGAGCATATGGACAGAAATGGGAATAAACAAATGAAGGTGTTTTTCCCAAGATACTGAAGCACAGGTTTTGAAATCATTCTTGCAGATCAATTGACAGCCAATTAGTTGGTAATAGCCACCAATAGGCATGTTTGCACAAGTGGATGTAGCTAGAAATGTCAGCCAAATAGCAAAAAATAGTCTATATTTAATTTTGTAAACTTCCAAACTAAATGGTCCACTATGAAGGTCTCCAAGGTAGAGCAGTGCTGGGGATATATACACTGTACAATACCTGTATTTCAGTGCAACATTAGTACTTCCATTGGTAAGTACTTATCATTGCTAATAGCAGCCCTAAACCACATGAAACTGATGTGAAACAATCTGGTAAGAGAAGAAGGCCTGATGGTGCCAAAATACTTGTAACAGCAAACACTAGCATACTTTTGGGAAGGCTACCTTATCAGTGTATTTGTCTACTTGAAGTACTTAAATAATCCCCTTACTAATAAGTATCTGCAAATTGTTAATGTATTTATCATCATGCAATATACTGGAATAGATGGAATAGAAAAGAATCCAAGAAAAAGCTGCCAAGCTGGCAGCCAGAGAGATCTGGTTACATTAGTTTTTTTTCATTCAACTGTATTTTTGATGCTCTATGGCTTGAGCACTAGGTAGAAGTTAAAAATTCAGAAAATATATTTGTTTGCTTTTATTCTGATAGGAAACATAGTTTTTTAGAAAGCATTGAACTATAATTTAAAAAGGGTATTATATATACATGTGCATATATAAATATGTATATTTGTGTGCAAATCTTTTTGGCTGCCGTGTATGTATTTTAATACTGTCTTTAACTACATAATGAGATCATATTTTTCTCATAGGAACCCTGTGTCATTCAGTGCACAGAATGAAAAAACAACCTGAAGTTAGTACCTGGGTATGTACAGCAATGAGCTCTCTGTTTTTGCGACTGTTTGTTACTGTAAGGTACGCCAGCTGCCTTAAAGCTACCTCAAGTATTTCTGTATAATCTTCAGTGAACATAGTATGGATATATCCCTAGCACAGAACATTTTGTTTGTAAATGGTTAAAATTTTACCAAGTTGTAAGAAACTGAAAATAGTGTTGCATAATGGTAAACGTTGGACATCCTTAATAATAGGTGGAACCACTATTGTCTATAATAAATATATTTCTACTGCTATACAAGTCAGCAGGGTAATGGAAGGCTTTACGGCAAACAGGCATATTTATATCCTTGAATAACATCAGCTATCAAATTTATTCTGCTTTGGAGAGAGAATTTTCAAATTTATTTTGAACCTTGGATTTATTCTGTTAATATACACATTTTAAAGGATTTGAACTAGCAGTGTAATGGCTTGGAATATTTTAAGAATCCAAGATATTAATATCTTAATATTTTAAAATATAAAATTATTTTTCTTTCGTAGCATACTTTCATACACATGAACTCTGTCTTTTTAGCTAGCTCATTTATTACTTTTCCTTTTATGTTATATGACAGTTTTAATTAAATGAAAATTAAATTTCCATCTCCCTGGAAACTATCCTGAAAGAATGGCATCAAAGCCCTCCTACTTGCATCAACAATAATCTGCAGTAGGCTCTGTGTAGCAAATTCTTATTGACATATGAGATGGAGTCCTGGCTCTACTGAAATCAAAGACAAAACTCCCATTGATTTCTGTAGGAGCTGTTTTTTCCCATGATTTTCTCTCATGGTCTAGTTAAAAATGGAAGTCTGTGGTCAGCTCCTGAATATAAAATACTGTATCAGCACTTCAGAGTCTGAATAGATGAACAAGCAGGCAGCATTTCTGATACTGGACATTTTATCATGTTGTTTAACTTGAAGCAGATAAATAGGACATCAGTGAACCTGCTCAATTGCTTAAAATATATATGTTAACTACATCAGTATGAATCTTATTCTGATATAATACTTTGAATTTGGCTAGTGGTTTCAATAAATGGTCTGTAAGCTGTCTACATAAAGAAAATATTCCATCATATAAAAGTGTATTTGTCAGTTTACAAAACACGTCGATATGAAGTAATCTATAAGCTTTTTCTGTAAGACTTATCACAACAGACCTCTTCTCTCTTTATCATTTATGATTCTTGGAGTTATAGATTATGTGGCTAGGAAGAGAATAACTCATGTAATTTACCACTGCTTGTCACAAACTCCTTTGGAGCCTTTGCGTTTCATCCTGCTGCCTTCAAAGGAGCTTTCTTTTGTAACACTAACTGTTCCATGCAGATCTGCATTATTGGTTCTTGAATCAGTCCATATATTCTGTGGAGATTTGCACTGCTATGTTTTGGATACCCTGGAAAACACATTGAAATCCGTGAGGTAGAAGTGTGCTAGGGCCTCGGTTCAAAGTGTGTAGGAACAGAGTGCTTCAGTGTTAGCAAGTCACTTTGAAATTAACTTAATATTTAATAAAATTAAAACACTTCAAAGTAAAAATACCTTATTATTTTTATTTACAATGATCAAAGTAGACAACACAGTTAAAAAAATTCAAATTACTCGTGTCTTTTTGGTGGGCCAAGTTCAGCTTCCAGTGCTTGACTAAGCTGTTAGTAAATTGTGGAGAAATGGTCTTTTTCATCTGATAAGGGCAGTGTAAAATTGCAATATGAACCATTTCTGTATTTCAAATGTAGTCTTTTACATATATGTGTGACCCTAAACTATGCTGTATGCAAATAAATGCAAAGGGCCAGTGTAGCTTTTAGTAACTAAAATATGAGCAATTAGCCACTTTAGAGTGAAACCAGTTAAGGAAAATGCTGTCTTTCAAAAGTACTGTGAAACGTCATCATTTCTTTACTAGATAAGAAACAGATGTTGGCGCAGTAGGATCGGCATTTGAGGGGATATGATTATGGCAGATGGAAAAGGTTAAGTTCACATTCTCATGGACTAGTGTGGATGGGACTAGAAGACAGTTTGCCTATTTTACTGTGAAACAGTTTTGAACCTCTTAATGCTTCCTTTCTTCCCTTTGCACCTCGGCTAGTGCAGACAGAGCCCAGAGTGTGAGCTCCTGTTCTTTCTCGAGTGATTTAGATCTCTCCTGGATAGCTGTCCCCAAAGGATATGACTTGAAACATCATGTTTTGCCACTTGTTCAATTCTATGAGAGCAATTTTCTTTCTGGTTCTTTTAAACATTTATGTTGAATAGCTTATTCAAAGCTTGCCAAAACTCTGCCAAATGTGAGGTTTATATGAAAATCTTTCTGAGGCCAAGAATCAGAAGATCATAGCACATATATTGGAGAGCCTTGAGGAGAGAAAGCTTTGGGGAATAGTCCACAGGGAAAAGGTGACAGTAGCTCTCCAGGAGTCCCTGTCAATCCCCGTTGTAGGAAGAACTGGATTGGGTTCCGGGTGATTCAGTGTTACCAGCCTCTGTGGTCTATTCTCTTGGTAAAAGTGAGAAATGTTTCTTATGAGATGTCCAGCAAGATTCAGGAAGGAGTAAAAAGCCTAACAAACATTGTAGATGGTCGTTCTAAGCCCACAGTGTATTTCTTTCCCTGTGTATAGTATTAACAACTAGGAGCAAATACCTAATACCAACAAAACACCATCTGAATACAGTGCTTCTTTAGGAGAAGAGATGGGAGAAAGAATGCACAGATGAAAAGACAAATTCAGGTATCTAATGCATTTCTGGAAGGTATTCAAGTACTATCATCAGAGTAATACAGCAATCTGTGGAATAAGACAGAACATTTTCTAATATTTTATCAAATTTAGTTTTAAATGTCAGAGTATGCTGGTCTTTTAAAACATCATCACACCCTTTAATAGGCACACAAAGCGTATATTCCTGTGGAAATGAGATTTCTAGAGTTCTGAGTCTTAGTCCTGCCTGTGTCGCTGACAACTTTCATTACAGCGTATCCGCGTGGTCTCTTGTGGGCTGCTGTGGGCAAGCTTCGCGCTACACTTTGATGCAGACTCCTCTTGCACTTGGGGCCAGGTTGGAGCAGTGCTGCAAGGCACATTAGCTTAAGGTCAGCGACAATCTTATCAGTTGCTACATGGCTGTAATTTGGAGGAATCTGCACCTAGTCAGCATGGATCGTGGGGCTCATGCTTGCAAAATATCATGTAGACCTATATAATGTTTTGCTAGCTGAATGAATGTGCTGATGCCTCAGTTTCTGCAGTCATAAACTAAAAATAATATCACCTATGTCCCTTTCAGAGGCCTTGTGAGAATGCATTTCGTTTGATGTCTTATTAAGGCAATCCAGTCAAGGATGGATTATTGTCAAAACTCCGTTGTGTGTAAATGGCACTGCAGCCCCTACGTTTATGCAGCTCCCAATGACAGAAGTATCAGGTCAGAGTTTGTTGCTCAGATCCAGGAAGGTATTTGTAGGTAGTTGTTATAGGCCCCATGAGTCACCACATAGTTTCATTCTTAATTTTATTTCACTTGCTGTCTCCTAAATTGAATTGAAACATTTTCCCACTTGTAATATTCAAAGGTGTACAAATACTGTATGCAAGAGCACCTGTGACCTATTCATTGCTCAGCAGTGATAGATCTGGTAATAATGTGCTTGCTATTCTGGCTGTGCTGCACTTTGGTAACACCTAGGGTTTAATTGAAATACACTCTGACCTTGGTTTTGTTCGCTGGGCATAGAATGGACATAATGACTATGAATCTATGGAGGGATATTATTTCAAAATGTCGTATTACTAATTTTGGCTCCCAACACCCTTTTGGAAAAAAAAAATCAAATCTCAGTAAAAAACAATGTGCTACAGTTTCATAAAGTCCTAAAACAAGCAATTTTCCAAAAAATTAACTTCTTATTTCTCTGTTCCTATTTTTTTTAACCAAAATGCTATCACAGGATGATAATTGCATTGCCCCTAACAGTTTCATATTCCTTCATAATTAAATAAACAGCTTGTAAACTGCAGACCACAAAATGCCTGTGTTCCGCTCTTACCTTAAGGGGTTTCCATAGTTACGAAGGACAAGAAGTTTAACCACCATTTGCCAGACTCGAGGCTATTTGAAGCCTTAACTTTTTATCTTTTGTCTTTTTCTCTTTGTCTCTTTGTTTATTAACAGAATAAAGGAGTAATTTGGACTCAGTTAGTCACTACAAATGCAATGATGCAAAATGGACTCTTGTGCTTTCGTGTGTTATTAGCTGGATATGTTTCTCACCGAAGGTCTTCTAGAATAACACATGCTAGCAATACAGCCTGTAGTTACCAAGGGTATGAAATACATACCTAGCACTTCTCCAGCTCAACATCAAATAACTCAGACCTTAAAAACAGGAGAGCACCTCTCTTAAAACAGTGTTACTGCATAGAAATATTTAGGCAGATTTTAAGTCACAGTTCAAAAAGCACTGCTGCAGATTTTGCATTGCTGCTCTAATATAATTCCCCTTCACCCTTCAATCTGTTCTGTTTTCCAAATTTACAAAATGAATTTGGAAAAAATGCACTTTGTAAATCACAAACATGATTTTTCATGCCACTGGCATGGACTATCCTCTGACTTGTTAATCTCAAAATAATCTCAAGATCTTTCTAGATAACTTCAAAGTTTACTGGAGCATCTCTGTTGCCAAAGCACAGAAAGTACTGTTGATTCACAACTGTATTATATGTTCATTAACCTTACATAATTGGCACAAATATTTCTATCTCCTGCTTTATATTATCTGCTGAAGTCAAGGGCTCAACAAGGCTCGAGGAAACTTTGTACAAGTAACAAGAATATTCAGCACTGGCACATTCAGTAGGCAAATATGCAAATTGTAATTTAAGAAAGGATGTTAAACCCTCAGGCTTTGGGCTTTAAAAAAGATAAACACTAATTTTATGAGATTTGGAAGAAGCTTTCTTGAGGGCAAATATATATTCTAATTGCCAATTTTTGTCCTTGATCTTCATTGTACCGGTTGCTTTTGTATATATGTTGTTAGTCTATGTGGTGTTCTGATCTGACATTTCTTACATCTCTTTCTATAGACTGTGAACAGGGAGAAAACCTTGGAAGGTGCAGGGGCTGAAGTCTTGGATCCTGCCAACGTTACGCTTTTTTGCCTTTGCATCCTTTAAAATGCTGTATTGTAGCATTCCATAGTCTTAACCTGCAGAATTTTGCCTGCTAGTTAAAAATCTTGCAGTCTTTTGTTGAAAATGATGTTGATTTACATAATTTAATCTTTCTAGATGAAAAAATGATAATACTCTATGTGACCAGAACTAGCTTTTTTAAAATGAAGTATTGCTGTAATACCTTTAAATAGATGTAATCTTAAATCATTGTTAGTCTGCTTAAAACAAAGCAGAACTGCTGCAGCGTTCCAAGATAATGACCCCCATATGACAGGAGTGAAAACTGCAGTGTTTTGGAACCCTGCTTTGGACTGTCATTTATTTTTTTTACTAAAGATTGTTTTTTTTACTAATTTTGTTATGATTCACAGATGCCTTCCAAAAGGGAGTCTGTGAGTTTACTTTGATAATAAAGCAAAAAATGGATTAAGAAGGCATTCTTTCAGTAATTATAGAGCTATTGTAACTTAACCGTTACCAACTGAGGTATTTCTAGCATGATGATTTCCTGGAGGTGCTTACCTGACGTTGGTTTTTATCATGGTTTTCACATGAGAGGTAGCAGCATGCTGCTCTAAGTAACTTAAAGAATTTTGTTTTCAGGGCTATTGCAGAATTTCTTCTGTGAAGTTGCCTTGTTTCTTCCACATAAATATCTGTCCAAAAGAATATAGAAGATGAAAGTGGGAAGAAAAAAACCCTCAGTTTTATCAACTGAATTAGTGAGGTGAGAAGAGTGAAGTAGGGCTTGAATAACCCAAGAGATCAGTGATAAGGTAAAAAACCTTTCTGCCTGTATGCAGTTGGTTTGAATTGAGCCCAAGTCAATACAAAATGAAAATTCCTAATGTCTACATGGGGTCTCAAGAAAATGAATCCAAATTAACTTTGAAAATGGACTCGCTAAACTGAATTACATTCTTTTATGGACACTGTTAATTAAAATTACAGTGGCCTTGATTCAATTGAGCTTAAATTAGATTCTAAATAAGATTGACCACACAAAGATTTAATGCAATATAATTAACCCATTTTCAAAGTTAATTCCAATTAAATTTCTAGAATGTTTCTGGGTGTACCTAGACTAGTACCTGTCTGTACTTTAATTTAATAAATGAATTTAGGTCAGTTCATGGTGGACAGCTCGTAGGTTGCTCCTGTTCACACCACTGTGAGCAGTCTCAACAGAGAGATTGGGACTATTTTGGCTTTTTCACCCTTCGGGTGACATCGTGGGAAAGTACAAGGACCTACAAAGAAATCAACAAATTACTCTTAATAAAAATCAGTATTTCATACAGAAATATCCATTACATTTTATCTGATGTTTTCTGCATTTGTCCTACAAAAGTAACAAATGTTACCAGTTGTATTGAGGATACAATGTGAAATGAAGCTTGGGAGTAAAAGAAAATTAAGGGACTTGCCAGACTGATGTAGTCTGAAAGTCTGTGAAACCTCTTGATTTCTGTCTAAAATGCAAATAATCTTGCCTGGACCAACGTGCACTAAATATCTCAATTTTTAAAAAGGTCTATTTCAGGTTATTTATGTTAGCTGAATTTCTGGAGAAAACTGCAAACCTCAGGAAGATGTAGTAGAGAAAAAATGAAATTGTACTGGAAAATAAGGGGTTAAAATCATGCTGAAAAAGAAAGATGTTTTCTGTAAAACAAAATGAAAGAACAGACGAAAAAGGCAGACTGGATCAAACTCATCCTTGATTGAACTCCCCTGAAATCAGTGGTGATTCAGTAGGATTAAATATGTCCAACCACATTTAGGTCTTACAGGTCAGTGTCTTACTAGCTCAGCTGAGTCTTAGATGGTTTGCAGAAGGGAAAGGCGGAAGCATCTATGGTATAGCAATATCAGCTCAACCTCCTACACTTCTAGCTCCAAGGGGCCGTAGGGAATCCTGGCTGTGTCCCATAGCCAACCAGTGAAACACATAAAGAGGAGAGCAATTTGCATGGTGAGTGTCTCAATTTACCTAATCTCCTGAGTAATCAATTTGCATTGCAGGGCTGCCTATCTAGCACTCTGTGCCCTCCACTGCATTTAACTAAAAATAAAATAAAAACCAAATAGATAAAAGCTGCTGGGCTTTTAAACCTCCCAGGTTGTTAGGCATTATTGCAATGGCTCCCCAAACTGCTGTTGAGACTTTTAAAGTCCTACAGCAATGAAAAAGGAAAACTGATTTTTAAGAATGGAGGAAAGGATACACAGCTGTATAGTTGCAATGATGAGTTTTCACTGTAAAATAGTCCATTCAAAAAAAAAAAAAAAATCAGATGGGAACCAATCTATGAGAAAAATGAAACAAGAGATTAAGAAGAGAAAGACTTGCAATCATACTTTAGCCAATCTATTTACAGATTTTGCATGAAGTTTATTTTAACACTCTATTAAGAACATAGCATATTATTCCTTTGTTGGTGGCACAGAAATTCTAAAACAAAGTGGCGTTGTTGTACCATATATAGACAGTGAACAGCATGCAAAGTGTTTGCAATTCTCTTGAGCTGAAGAGTGCTGTTCTTTGGGGGCTGAGCCAGGTGGAAAGGAATTTCATGACCAAAAGGCAGAAGGTATGGTGAGCAAACCCATAGCGACGTGCTTCCCCCAGCCCGCCCCTTCACAGCCATATGGGGACACGCATCTGAGGTTGCAGGAGCATCTGCAGAGCAGATGTCGATCGAGAATTTTTGACCCCAGTGGAGCTCCTTGCCCACAGTTCAGTCTCTGTTCAGGGACAAGGGTTTGCTCTAACATATTTCGGTATTTTGTGCAGCTAAAATGGATTGTGTGGCTATTTCCTGATATCTAGACTAAAACTCTCCTGTCTTCCCCTGCCAGCAGTGCTGCCGAAAGGGGATCCGTCTGAAATCCTGGGGCGTTCAGGGTTCCTTAGAGTCAAAAGAGTCACCTCTGCATAAGGTTGTCCTGGGATTTAGGCCTTTTCTTTTATTATTATGCTTCTTGCTCTGCTCTATACAGAAACTATTTTCAATGCTCCACTGCTGATACTACCGGAAGAGACTTTCCAGCATAATCAGCTGCTTGACGTACCTCGCTCCTCTTCATATATTTGGAAATCTGCCATTCAATTTGTAGTTGTAGAGTGGCTTGTTTACTAAAAAATGCAGATATCTTTGCAAAGGGTTTTCCTCAATAAGCTTTTTAGAAAGGTATGGTGTACAGCATACATAACTGTGCTATATAAAGTGAAGGAAAGGTGACTTTTTTGAGTGCATCCACATGTTGTCAATTTAGTTGTAAAAAGTGATTTTAATGCTCCTTATCCTGGAACTTTCTGGCACAAGCCTGGAGGAGAATTACGATGATTTAATTGAATTTTTGTTGAGATTTAATCTGTGATGTAGTTATGATGGTTTAATTGTATACGGATAATTTAATCACCTGATGCGTCCTTTGTATACTTTCAGTATAGCAACATGCAGCATTACATCCTGCTTTTATATGGCAGATGCACAGCCATCAACCAAAGTGTGTTAGATGAAACTATATCATAAACCATGTATTGTATAATGGATTATGGCCTGTACATTTATCTATGATTGAAAAGAATCTGTGCGTTTGACATAGTGGCATAAAACCATGGTCTTTGCATTGCTCCACTGCTGAGATAATTCTTCGTAGAACACCAGAAAGCTAAGTATGAGTTGCCAGCAGCAGCTAAACTGCCAGTATGGCAAGTAAGGATCACTGGAGCTTAGAAAAATGTCTTTGCTACCTGCCATATCTCATTAGGCTGATGTTTGGGATTGGTATGGGACTTCTTTTCTGCAATCAAAGTCCACTCTTAAAGGAAAATCTGCCAGTGATCGGAATGGTTATAGCAACTTTACTCTGGTAAAATAACAAAAAATGAGCAAAGCACATCAGGTCTAAGGCCTAATTACGAAAAACAGAAAAATGAATTGTCTGTTCCCTTTCAATACACCTTAGGAAGGCTTCTCTGCACACACATGTTCAACAAAGTTAACTTGTAGTAGCCTAACTGCTAATTTCTGCAAGCTGTCCCTGAAGAAAGCTGCACTGCACCTCTCTGCAGAGGCCGATTAGCTTTGTCATTAATTCCTTTGGCTTCTATATTGGCTCTTAAGAAGTCAAAACATTTTGCTCAAAGGCAAATACAAATTACATTGGGACTAACTGAAGAAGTATCAGATAAGCTAGGAGCTAGGAGAGGAGAACGTGCGTATCAAGTGCCTGTTTGAGTAAAGGTTTGCTGAATTCTGTGGAAATAGAGAACAAACATTCCTATGCATGTATGTGTGTGTATGTATGTCTCCATGACCATAAAATATACATTACTGTACTAGAATGACAGATAATATATACTTTGATAATTAGAGCAATTCCAGGACCAGATTTAAGGTCATATTTGGAAACATAATTTAATAATTGCATGGTATATGGGGAAGTCACTGTGCAGTAAGGATTATCTTCAGCATTTTAAACCCCTTCTTAGATAAATACACCAGAGGGCACTAGTGTTATTGAATTGACCATAGAAAGTTGATGCTTTGGTACCAGAAAAATGCAAAAATATCCCTCAGAAGACGAAGAGTGTCAACAGAAACTAAAGAAGCTGGTTGATGGTCTGTGTTCTATGGCTTTATAAAGCTAAACCTTCCTGTGTGTCTCTAGCATAATAGAAAGATATTGAATAGCAAATTACTCTAGTACAGAGTTCCAGATGGGTCTTTATGTAACGCCCATTAAAATATTTCCATAATTTTCTTCAGAGCTTTAAATGATTTTTCCACTGTGTTTTTGCACTGGCTACATTTTTTCCCCAGTGTATTACTATAATTTAAAATAACTCTGATGTAAAATAACTGCATAAAGACTTCCAGAATGCTTAAGCTCTGAACTGTAGAGAGCTACCAATATAATAGAGAAAACCTTCTTAATACATTCATATCACCACAAAGAATCTCATTGCAATGTATTACGTGGCTCATGCAAAGTTCACAGGATGGAGGTGAGAGCTTGCAAGCAGTCGCCTGTCCTAGTTTCTGTTGGCATGGTGGCTTTTTTGCATCATCAGATCCCCTGTACTTCAGCAGTACCAAGGCCAGTTAATGTGGTCATGCATTTTGCTTCCCAAAGCGGAGGGAAAAAAAGTTTAGTAATGTAATAAATCCCAAGTTAAATCAAACAGTGGCCACAAAAGATGAGATTCACTCTAACTGCCTCTCACAATGAGAAAAAAAAATCAGAGAGGAATAGCAATATCTCTTATATATTAAACAGGATGTAGCCAGAGGCAGAAAAAACAAACATATCCAAACATAGGGAAACATATCTAGAACTTTCTGTCCACATATCAGTATATGGCAGTCCTGACTTTAAACTTATACACTCAAGGCAACAAATCCGAAATCAGTGAGCAAGTTTATATTTGACGTATACATACATTTAAATAATGTAGAAACGTTCCCTAAGGGGCTTTGAGAGAGCACAGTGTTGAGATGTATGGCTGATTGAGACATACTTAGCACAGGACCCAGGGGAGAAAAGTAAACGTAAATGCCAAAGGCTAGTTTGGCCTTCAGCACAAGAAAGGAGCTGTTCTGTGTGACTAATTCATTTTTTGATCCAGGAATCAAATATAGGGAATTTAATTCAAGATAAAACCAAAGCATTTCTTTTCAAAAACTTTTTGCAATTGAAACGTGGAAACATTTTGCTTTGGGTGGAACAGATTATGCTAATCAGGCTCGTAACTCATAAGGTTTTTATGTTCTTTTCCCTCGCCTGAAGCACATGGGTAGTGATGGAAGGTGAAAGTTCGGGTGGAGGTGAAGGGCATGGTGGGATTTCTAGCTGCCTTTGAGAGCTAAAAGTAGGAACAGGAGGGAAGTGCCTTGAAGTATTTGCAGCATGGTTTGACGTGCCTGACTTTATGGAGACTGGCAAAAAGGCAACTGAAGGAAGTTTGTGTATACACTGGCTGATGTTAAAGGTGCTTGCTCTCTCATATCCTTTCTTACTGTTGCTACACTTTCTTGTTCCAATAATCCCAGTTTTCCTACTTCTGCAAGGGGTATGTAGGAATGAGACTAGAAAGTAGCAAAAAGAAAGATAGAGAAGCTATGGTATCTTACAAAGTTAGCATTTAATAACAAATGGCATGAGATAAAACATGAAAGAATCCTGTATTTTTGCAAGCCAGCCCCATGCCATGCCAGCTATACAGCGATAGTTGGTGGCCCTGAAACTTAAGATAGCAGGCTGCATTCTCCTCTCAGTTACAGTTACAATGAAGATAATAAAATTGCAGCAGTGCAATGGTAAAAAGATTGGTTCAGTGTGTTTCTGTATCTGTTTTATTACTTGTTAATGGGATTCATTATTCAGTCCAAGTCCTTAGGGGATAAGATTTAAAAGAATTAAGAAAAAATGAGAGAGAGAGAGAAAAGACAAATCTACCGAATAAAACAAAACTAGAGACAAACAAAAAGTTTAATACAATCATATTAACGATCACGGAAGGTGGTTAATAACTATTCAACAGCAAAATTCACGGATCACAGATCTTAACTGAAGAGCCTGAAATTGGTATTATTCTCATCGATGTGATTTTGTCGACTTCAACAGGCAGATTCTTCGTCATGACGGTGTGAGATAGGAACTTGGTCCTTTTCACCCTCATTCTGCAGTTCTTTTTATTACAGTTTTTCTATGGAAGGGAAGTTGTCTTTCAGTGAATTTTAGTTGAGAGTGTTTCTCCCTCTGTTGTGGTCAGCACCGCTGAAGAGATTAATGACCCTGTAGACCTGTAGTAGAAAGGAAGGCAGGTACCAGAGCCAGCCCTCGTCAGGGTCTCGTACATTATCCTAAACCTGTGAAGCTGATGTTCTGGAGTACAGTGGTTAGCTCTTGGCAGAGGGAGAGGATAGAGAGCTGGGAGCAGTAACATCTGACACCACAGCCACAGGGTTCTCCAGAGACATCTGACAAAAGTGTAAGCCATGGAGAGAGAAGTTCAGTGACTTGCCCAAGGCTGCAAAACACATTAGTTTCATGAATCTTTCATAACAAGACTGATGTTTTATAAATAGCACTTATAGAGCAGATCAAACAAACAGATACAGCCCCGATCTTCCAATTACCATTCGCACGTTTTTTTACCATTATATTGGCTTTCTCTTCAGTAAATTATTAAACATGAGAGGAAAACACTTGCTAGGTCTGAAACACTGTAACAAGTTCAAAAAAAATGAAAAAGTAAATTCTCAAAAATATATTGTCTGAATATATAATTAGAAAAAAGTCTTTGCATTAAATGAAATGCAAGGTAATATATTTTCTTTTTGTTTGGGTTTTTCAAGAAAGATGGATTTTTACACAAAATAAAACAATTTAGAGCTTGGAGTAGATAACCTTAGTCTGACAATGTTTTGTTCTACTGAATACATGTATTATGCATTTGGGTGCTCTGGGTTATAAATATGCTTTAAGCTAGCTGTAATTTATAAGACTTCACTTTTGGCTGATTTATAGGAAATTTCATTAATCTCTACAGCGGAGGGACCTTGCAGTGAGCAGCAGATTGAAAATGAACTGAGGGCTGGGGGTTTTAAAAGCTACCACAAATGAATCAGGACTGAAAGACTTTGAATGGTAATGATCATTTGTAGTGGAAAGGTCTTTTTTCCCCATTGCACTAAGATCTGTAGGATGGTTTTTAGAGGTACCAATGAAATTGTCAACCCTGCAGCTACAGAGATATTTTTCAGCACTTAAATGGCTATTCTTATTTCTGTTCAGCACACATTTACTAACGAGTGTTTCTCTGCTGCTGCTTCCAAACAAAGAAATGGAGGAGGAAATATCATGAAACTGGATTATGCTGTTTAACAGTAGGGGAGGAGTGATGCTCAGCATTTCACACAACCTGTGTTTCATTTGCATTGTTGCTTTTTAAATCTGAACAAAGCAAGATCTGACCCTAACTTTTGCATCAGCAGCTATAATTAGTACTAAAGGCTTTGTCGTGCAGCAGTCACATTTGGAACAAGAGTTTCACCATACTCAACAGGAGTCTCCACTTGCTCTTCATAGTGTCTGTTAAGTCCTGTCTTAGAATGTACAGAAAAGGTTAAAGCCTTACCTTTGGATACTTTTATGATTCTTGTCTTACTCATTTTTGCCTATTTTGTCTTGTCACTACTTACAACTCTCTTCTTGAGTTAGAACATTTCTTTTAGGTATCCAACATAGTTGAACTTGTTATTTGCTAACCAGCTGCATATATTATAATTTGGAATGAGCAGGAAAAAAAATGTCTGGATATGTCATATCTCATTGCAAATTACAGCTGACACAGCTCTATGGAAAATAAAGTATGAGAATTTGTAAAAATTGTAGCTATAGAATTTGATGAAACTGGTAGAGTTGACTGAAAAGACTTGAAAAGCCTTTGTTTAGAGAGTGCATTTAAATATTCACAATTAATTTAATGTTCTCCTTTTGCCTTTTTTTCTTTCAGGCTATTCAAACTCCAGAAGGACCAATACCAAATAAATTATGAATGTTGAACAAGATGACCTTACATCCACAGCAGATAATGATAGGTCCTAGGTTTAACAGGGCCCTATTTGACCCCCTGCTTGTGGTGCTGCTGGCTCTTCAGCTTCTTGTGGTGGCTGGTCTAGTGAGGGCTCAAACTTGTCCTTCAGTCTGCTCCTGCAGCAACCAGTTCAGTAAAGTGATTTGTGTTCGGAAAAATCTGAGAGACGTGCCAGACGGCATCTCCACCAACACCCGGTTACTCAATCTCCATGAGAACCAGATCCAAATCATTAAAGTGAATAGCTTCAAACATCTGAGGCACCTAGAAATCCTGCAGCTCAGTAGGAATCACATCAGAACAATTGAAATAGGGGCTTTCAATGGTCTGGCCAATCTCAATACTTTAGAACTCTTTGACAATCGTCTGACCACTATCCCAAATGGGGCTTTTGTATACCTGTCAAAACTGAAGGAACTGTGGTTGAGAAACAACCCCATTGAAAGTATCCCTTCCTATGCTTTTAACAGAATCCCTTCTCTCCGGAGATTGGATTTGGGGGAATTGAAAAGGCTTTCGTATATCTCAGAAGGTGCCTTTGAAGGTCTGTCCAATTTGAGGTATTTGAACCTTGCCATGTGCAACCTTCGAGAGATTCCTAACCTCACGCCACTTGTGAAACTAGATGAGTTAGATCTTTCTGGGAATCACCTGACTGCCATCCGGCCAGGTTCCTTCCAAGGGTTAATGCATCTTCAAAAATTGTGGATGATACAGTCTCAGATTCAAGTGATAGAAAGGAATGCTTTCGATAACCTTCAGTCACTTGTGGAGATCAATTTGGCACACAACAATCTAACGCTACTGCCTCATGACCTGTTCACACCACTCCGTCTAGAAAGGATACACTTGCACCACAATCCTTGGAACTGCAACTGTGATATCCTTTGGCTCAGCTGGTGGATTAAAGACAAGGCACCCTCCAATACTGCATGCTGTGCCCGTTGCCACACACCTCCCAGTTTGAAAGGAAGGTACATTGGTGAGCTGGACCTGAATTACTTCACATGTTATGCTCCAGTCATAGTGGAGCCACCAGCGGACCTCAACGTCACAGAAGGCATGGCTGCAGAGATGAAATGCCGAGCATCAACCTCGCTGACCTCTGTATCTTGGATTACTCCAAATGGATCTGTAATGACGCATGGGGCATACAGAGTTCGGATTGCTGTGCTCAGTGATGGCACATTAAATTTTACAAAGGTAACGGTGCAAGACACGGGTTTGTATACATGCATGGTGAGTAACTCTGTTGGGAATACCACAGCTTCTGCCACACTGAATGTGACTGCCCTGGATAACCCTGGTTACACGTACTTTTCAACCGTCACAGTAGAGACTGTGGAACCTTCTCAGGATGAGGCACAGACCACAGAGCAGGTTGGGCCCACACCAGTTACCAACTGGGAGACCACTAACATGACAACCTCACTCACTCCACAGAGCACAAGATCAACAGAAAAAACATTCACCATCCCTGTGACGGACGCAAACAACGGGATCCCAGGAATAGATGAGGTGATGAAGACTACCAAAATCATAATTGGTTGTTTTGTGGCTATCACGCTCATGGCTGCTGTGATGCTGGTAATTTTCTACAAAATGAGGAAACAGCATCACCGGCAGAACCATCATGCTCCAACACGGACTGTAGAGATCATTAACGTGGATGACGAGCTTACAGGTGACACACCCATAGAGAGTCACTTGCCCATGCCAGCAATAGAGCATGAGCACCTAAATCACTATAACTCTTATAAGTCTCCTTTCAACCACACAACAACAGTTAACACAATAAATTCAATACACAGTTCAGTGCATGAACCGTTATTGATCCGAATGAACTCAAAAGACAATGTACAAGAGACTCAAATCTAAAACATTTATGACATTATGGGGTGGGAGGGGGGGACAACAAAAGACGGTTTATAAAAGAAATGACACAAATGACTGGGCTAAATCTACTGTTTCAAAAAAGTGTCTTTACAAAGAAAAAGAAATTTATTTATTAAAAATTCTATTGTGATCTAAAGCAGACAAAATTATGTGTATTCCTCAGAACCTGTTTTTGCTGCACTTATTTACCCTCCTCCTTCCCTTTTCCCTCCTTAACCTACCCTGATTCCCATTTGCCATATTTTTCATAGGAGATCTTGATTCCCTAAAAGAACTGGTCTAGGAAATTTTGTAAGAATTCTGTTACACTTTGGGAACTTTTATGGTGAATTCTAGTTGTGAGATTCGGTCTATTTTGTCAAAAATTTTTTTTCTTTTCCTTTCACATGCCCTTTTGAAATTATTCGACAGGGAATGATACATTAGCAGCAACTTTACAAAAGAGAAAAAAAAAATAAACAAGTAATTTTTTTTTCATGTAGTGACCTTCTCTGTATTTACCAAAAGGACCATTCTGTGAAGAAGTGGGAAAAAGTTTTTTTAAAAAAAGGAAAAATAAACAGGAAATTAATATACTTGTGCAAACCTGTGAAACCCATGATCTTTTAAACAACTCTAGAACCAGAATTTGTAGTTCAAACACTAAACTAAGATTATAAATAAAATATTGTTTTTCTGTACTTGGATATAGCTCATTTTTAGCGTGACTTTAAACATATTTGTTAAAATTTTTACAATCTTCTTCTGTGATGGTCCGATACATAATCACTTTAAAGAGAATAATTCAAATATTTTGAATTATTACCGAAGAATAACATAGTTTTCATTTTAGTATATGTAAACAACATACTGACAAACAAGGATGCTTGACTCTTAATGCAAAATTATGATGATTCATTCTAACAGTATTTTCATTTATCTCCTTTGTGTTGAGAGATATATTCCACAACATCCAGAAAAGTTCTACAAAAGTTCTACAAAGAACTTACTAAACAATGCTGTTTTTCTGTTACCTGTAACTGTCAGTAAAAAAAATTCATCTTTGTTTCAAAGCTAGTGTTTTCCAGGTCAGTTGTTTTGGTAGCCCCTCTAGACATAAATATAACATTTGTTATACATATATAATATGTATATATAATACATATATGTAGATGCATATATGTATATATAATACATATCAGATCCGCATCCCTGTGTTCAAAATGATACCAGAATACTATTAAAGGAGTAATTCACAGGAAGAAGTCTGAGGATTTTGGTTTAACAAAGAAGAAAATTTGAAAAAACAGACTCAGCCAACTCAGACTCATTTACTAATAGGAAATGTACACCCTTTTCCTTTCTTTTTATATGTCTTCTGGATTTACCTTACTGGTGAATACCCTACTTGTATGCTGAAAGCTAAAAGGACAGCTCTGTGTAAGAAACCCAGCTGTCAGGAGACTAGTCTTCCAGGTGTAGAATTTCTGCTAGATTAAGCTACTTCATGTGTTTGCAAGTGAGTAAAAGAATTTTAAGAAGATTTAGAGTAGGTAAAATAATCTTATGTATCAGGTCTGAAAGTCTTTTCACTGCTTTCCTTACTTAACTGACTATGAGTCTTGGCGTGTTCTGCAAGGTAAATAATGTTCTTGGTTTTTATCAAAATCTCTTTGGAGCATTCTAGTATACAGGAGCATGCAGGGTGAAGACCCTACTGAACAGTATAATTCTCTTCTATAAACTTAAGAAGGAATTTCTGCCAAATAGTTTGAGAGGGTAAATATCTCTTATAGGATGCACAGTTCTCAAGGTTGCAAGTGAATGTTAGAGGAAGAAGACCTGATTTAAAGACACCGCTGGAGATAGGTGACAATGAATCACACCCTGCAAGGACTCTGATAAGTATTATGCACGATGAAACCCCAAGTCGTATAATAATCGCAAAGAAACATTTGGCAAGACATTATTCTTTGATGTAGTATATGAAAAATAATATTTACACTACGGGAATTTTAATAGAGGGCAAAGATAGACCTGAATGTGAAATGCTGAAGTAGTCATTCCTAGCTTGGCCTCCTGTTTCTTCAAAGTACATTAGAGCATTTCATTAGTAATCTCTTTCAAGCGTTGTGATAAAGTCTGTGCAGAGACATTGCAAATACATTGCTGTTGCCCATCTGGTAGTAACATCATGTCCAATATATTCTTATGACCAATGCTTATCTGACTGTATACAAAAAATTATTTCTAGAAAACCTATATCTGGGCCATCTGTAAACAACAAGTTTATGTTAGAAAATAATGGCTACTCTCTAACTAGTATTTGTTAAAGTGACTTGTGGTCACCGTGGTTTTATAAACATACTGCTTTTACAAACTCCTGAAGATTAAGTGGAAGAGGCCTTAAAAAAGAATGAATAACTATTGCAAAGTGGGACACAGGAGTCTTGATTCCTCTATTAATTGATACAAAATAATGTCAGTGACTGCTTTAAATAATATATACATTCTTACTGAGTGTTAATCATTTATATTGGCTAATCAAATAAAAACTCCGTATCTTTTAGATATTTCTATTTACTCCATATAAGGTTACGTAAAAGGCCTTTTGGTGTGTTTAGTTGCAAGAGGATATATATTCTGTAGAAACTATACTAGCTATGACTTTCTCAGGGAAGACATAACTTTTCCGCCTTGCAGCCCTAAAGATTATTTATGATTCCTTCCTACTTCTGTAAGACGCTTGTTACATTTGCAGATTAACAAAGTGATAGAGAACATCACAACTCAAGTTACGAGCAGAGCTCGGCACTAATGTGAACGGAGCGCTCTGCAGTCTGGTTTTGCTGCTCAGATCACATGCCACTGCAGCTTGCTACTGCTCCCGAGGCTGCGATGTTAAGAATGAAGGAATGAGTCCCTGTATGGCAGAGCACAACAGCCAGAAAGCTCTCATGAAATTTTCCTTGCAAGTAGATGGGGTATGATGTAAAATAAATTGTGCAACAAAATTGTGATCTTGATTGTGAGCTATCATTTTGTAGTGTGCTCCTGAGAAAGGGTGAGGTATTCTTTGGTTCTTCTTACAGTGTTTGAAGCTATTTGCCTGTTATCCTGTAGAAATACAAAGTGCAAACCATTTTCTCTCTGGAATAGTCACCAAGTCTTATAAATCTTGCCATACGCAGAAATAACATGTGAAATGAAAATTTCATTCGATTCACAATGCAAGATAGTCATTTTATTTTTCTTTAAAAAAGGAGAAAAAGTTTTTAAAAAAAATTATATTTGAAAATTATCATAGTGTTGATGTTTGGGTTTTTTTTTTCATTTTTTTACTAAAATATTTTACTGCATTAAAAATTATGTAGTGGTTTTTAAGATTCCCATTGATGGCATTATGGGTTAATAACAGCATCAGAAAAGGGATATCTGAATTAATATGATATTTAGATTTAGCTTCAAAGTCTTATGAAAATATTTCACAACCACTGTCACAAACTTTTCTATATCAAGTATAAATAGTCCTGCGGTCTTTTAAATGATGAGGGTGGAAAATCTTTCCAACCTATTATCCCTTTTCTAAAATTTATATTCTGGTATTTATGTGTCGTGGGAAGTTTGTGAAGTTTAAATTTGTAAAGTAAGTAGATGATACTTTCATGTAAAAGCTGCTCGCATCATGACAATAATGCTGCACTAAAAAGTTACCAGCAAAAATCCCCCAGACAAACAAAAATCTTTATTTGGCTGGAGCAAGATTCTTGCTGCCCTCTCCATAGTTACCTTGTTCCTTCTAATGTTTTGCTGTATATACATTATGTAATCTGTTTTTTTTTTTTTTTTTTTTTTTGGGGGGGGGGGTGGTTTTGTTTTTTTTCTGTTCTAGAATACTCTTCCAGACAGAGCATGCCAGGGAAACCTCAGTTAAGTCATCCTAACTCCAACCATTGCAGGTTCCTGTTTAGCATTCTCTAGGACTTCAGTCCACACTGGCATGCAGAGTGGAGGATTCCTTAATTTCTTTGATCCTCTGGTGCAATAGCAATACATGAGTCATCTCCTGGATTAGAGAGAGAGTTTTCATGGATTATATTTTCATCATATTTAAAGTACAAATTGCAATATTGCGATTGGTTTATTTCAGAAACAGATTTTGAATTCTGTTGACTTAAGTACTTCTGTTTCTTTCGTAGGAGGTTGGTTAAATGCAGCTAAGTTATAAAAAATAAAAGAAGAAAAATTCACCTTGGAAAGCTATGCATGCAGGGGTGTGTGTGTGAATTATTAAAAAAGGTGACTGTGCAGATGAGATTAAAGAAATAAAAAAGAGAAAGAATGAGTTGAGAGAGTCTGTAGTGAAACTGAACTGGAATTAGTGGACCACAGAATGAATCCAACCCCTATGACTAATTTAATTCTGTAACATGTAATTCAATTTGATTTAATTCACTCATTTAATTCCTCAAAAGGACAGTTAGTTGTCTCAGCAAGGAAATGGAAATCTGAGTTCTGTTTCTGAGACTACTCACACGATATCAAGCAAGTCTGGTTTTCTGTTTCCTTCTTCTTGGCTTGCTCTTTCTGTCTAGCTGCTCAACTATTATTTTCCAAAACCCTCTTCCTGAGTCACCCATATCTCCAGCCTGTCTTGGTACTGAATTCCAGTGGTAAGCTTGACAGCTAACAGTTCCCTGCTGTGATGCTAAGCAGAGCCTTCGAAGACCTGGGCACTAGGAATTTAAGTCTATTTGGTCTTTAATACTTGATACTAAAAAGCAATTTCATAAATCATTTATATGTTTTTGAATATTGTGTATAAGATTATACTTGTTGATAACCTGCCATGAGTAAGTTTAACAATCTTCCAGATTGAAATATTTTTTTTTCTGTTGGAATATACCCTTCCTGTGATCAAATATTTGATCAAATTCTGAAGATTTTGAGAACAAATACCCATTTCTTTGGATATTTGGACTATAAAAGATTTTCAGATTATATAAAAGTCCACTTAAAAAGAAAAAAGACAAATAGCAATGTCCTCAGATTCCTAAAAAGTAAATGTCGAAACAAAAAATGTTTTCCCATATTTTTCCTCTCCTCACCTTTTTCTTTTTTTGGTCAAGAACAGTTTCTCTATTTGACTCTGCAAAGTCATAGAGGCCTTGTAAAAATGAATAATAAAGCTGATATGCTGACATGTGGCATGCCTTATGCACAGGACTTCCACCAAAAAATGATTATTTTGTTCTATTGCCTATGTCAGCAGTGTTTTGATCAGGATGGATATGAGTAATTATTGTTGGAAATACTGTCACCTCTTGTTTCTACCTGAAGAAAGATCAGCTGTGGGTGTTTCTCTTTTCATCTCCCTGCTGATTTCTAACTCTGCTATGGGGAAGCAATCAATTCTGTACTGAAAAGGAAGCCTTAGCCCACCTACCACAACACTGAAGTAGTAAAGGGCTGCTGAACCAGGCAAGGTAGAGGGAGAACGGAAGGAAATGCAGTGGTAATGGGGAAGAGGAGCTCTGTGAAGATAACAGCACTATGGGGAGAGAAAAAGTTAAATAAAGAGGAAAGAAGATAAAAAGGAGTGAGAAGCTCTTCTATCTTTTCTTCCCCTTCTTTTCTTCTCATTCCGTGCTTTTTGTTTCTTGGCATAACTGGATAACAGTTAGACACACTGCTGAATGCACTCTAAAAAAAATCACACTGAAAACTATCTGAAGGATTATATGTAAAGATAATAAAAACAACAGTGTATAGATTTAAATTAAGTATGGGTCAAACTAGTCTCAGAGGACTATTTAAGATGTTATGATATTGTACTAAGACACTGTGAGATTACTGTAGCAACACACAAAATTAACTTGAAAGTCTGAAAAAAACTATTCGTACTTTATCAGTAGAAAATAGTTTACCTAGAAAAGATGTGGAAGTGTGCATATTGGGAGCACCTAATGGGCATTTTCTATATATAAATACAATTTTAATATTGGCCTCTGCTATTTTTAAAATTGATTCCCTAAAATTAATCTGGAAGAAGCACAGAAATGGACAAAGATGATAGCAGTGAAACATTTAACCTAGTAGAGATTTCCTTTTCTAACTTTTGTGGCTATTTTCAGTAATGCTGTATTTTAATTAGGAAATGAGAGACTAGTTGTTACATGCTTTTTCCTCCTTTGTCCAGTTAGGTGAGGATAACATTTTTGGCTAGCTAATACCACTGGTCTTAGAATTTGAGAGGGAAAAATAGATACCTTGTGAAACTCCTGGATTTTTTTTTAACTTTTTCCTCTTCCCTTTACAATCACATGTAAATTAAAAAAATAAAACAGTAAGATACAAAACTTGCCTCTGCAGCAAGTCTTGTGAAGATGCAAGATATATATGTACTTGCCAATTTTTTGATTTCACTCTACTTTGGTGTAAGGGAGGGTAGGAAGCCCAGCTAAATCCTTCTTATAATTTATTTCATGATTCTTTAGTTTTCTGATATGCTTTCTCCCCCCAATTGATCAAAAAATTTCTGTAGATTTTATTGTATTCATTCTAGAAGTTTTATTCTTTCTTTAATAGTTTCGACCTTTTTTCTACCTTCAGTTGTCCCTCTATCTATTTTTGCAAGAGCTGAGTCTTTTCTTATTGCACAGTTCCTGTGATGCACTGTCTCAAGGTCTGAGTTGCCCCTGCTGTTTATCCTCCCTGACTTCGTGAGAGCGCTGATGTTTAGTGTCTGCCCACAGTCAGTCTATCCCTTTGTAGCATTGCTTGGTTGTATAACTCTTTTTTCCCATAACTGAGGGCAATCAGTCCCTATAGTTATTAAGATATTTCATCTACACAAACACAAAGTTCTACAATTCTACAAAGAATTGTAGAAGTGTATGATAATCCAGCATTAATTTCAAGGTTTAACAGCAAAAAACTGTTAAGCTGCTGTGGTGGATCATGTATGGCTACAGAGTATCAGCAGGACAACCTGGCTGGTGTAAAGCAATTCTGCCGTGGCACAGAAAATCACAGGAAAGATCTTATCTCTGGATGGGAGGAGGAAACAGTCTCCTGTGAAAATTGTTCAGCATACCTGGTAACAAATAAGATAGGCTTTTTATTATTATCGTTAAGATATTCTCTTATTTACAATTCTTCTACTCTATTGATTTCTGAAATCATATTTCATATGTGGCTGATTGAGGTGCTTCAAGACTGGCTTTCAGTTAACATTGCTGGAAGGATTGGGTCAACCTGTTTTTAGAAAGGTTTCTTTCTGCTGACCACAGTTAATTATGGTCCTTTTTGGAGTGATAATTAAATATCACTACAGATAGAGTGGTTGTGGAAGCATGTTTCTAGAAGTGATGCCAGAATTTTACAAGTGTACTAATCTGTGGCATCTAATCCACTGGCAGTGATCTGTTGCTCTAATTTAATTTTGAAGTCAGGCTGCTGTTGGTGTGGTTCTTTAAAGGTATGCCTGAAGTGTGTTAGAAACATTCAGTTTCCATATCTGCTTTCTTGCAACCAGTCTTCTGCGACAAACTTTTTCTCTATACAAGCTTTTTTTTAGGGCACAAACCTAATCACACACATTTCAAATAGACCATAGTATATACATTATAGGATAATAAATGTAATATCGCTTTCCCCTGAGTTTAGCTTTGTGGTTAAATTTCTATATCCTCATTCAAGTTTCTATCAATACATCATCTCCACATTAGTGAAGCTACAGAGTGTCTGGTAGCTAAAACGCTCTCTTTGGAGGTAACATTAAGCAAAGGCAAATGAGTCATCACTATATGTCTGTCAATTAGATAAAAGCTGCTCTCTGTCCATCCTTTATAGTAGCTTCCAATAGTCATGGTTCTCCGCAATCCTACTTGATAAGATTAATTCTCTTAATTCCTATTTTAATTTCTCAGGGTGCTTCAGAGAAGCGACACAGATAATGGCAGAAGAAGTTGGTAATTTTGCTTCCAGGACATACCCTGAATCCAGATACTGTTTGCATAAGGAGCCCATGAAAATAACTGTTAGAAGAAATAGATCAGTCAAGACACAAAAGATTCAACCCAAATATAAATACATGCTTTCCTTCATTGTGTACACATACACATAAATATATATATAAACTGTTGTTGCTTTGATTTTAACTGGAATTCTCTATAAGATGCAGTATACGTCCTTTATAGGTGTGTTGTGATGCCAGACGTGATGCTAGCATGCCAGCTGGCATGCTTAGCAGAGGAGGGAAGTCAGATGCAAAAAGCTTTCACCAAAGGTGAAAAAGTATCTGGTGGGGATGCTCCCCTGCCATTCCCGAGGTAAGGATCAACCCCATATACAGAGTGCAAGCAACTTGGTTGAAGTTTAAAGGATCTGCAAACTGACTGGTTCTGCTTTCTCATGGAGCAGCTTAGATGAAGACATAGAGCACTGGACTGATTGATTGTCAAGGTTATTCACTCCAGCTACTTAGCTATCAAATTAATGAAACTAACTAATGAAAATTGAAGAACCTAAGCATAGATAACTATATTTTCTCATATATGACAAGAGATAAGCGTAATATTCTTCACCCGTAAATTCAGAGTACTGTAGTTTAGGTATCTGAAAATGGGAGAAGGTAAATGTCTCTCTCTGTAATATCTTCATTTTTTCCACTGATCTACATAATCACCATATTAAAAAAAAACTTCCACACTCCCTTAGGTGGAAAAAATTATATATAAAGAGGCATGATTTTGTTGTTACTATCTATCTGGGGTAAGACAGAAATGACAAAGACTGTTCTGTGGATAAGAATAGGACAATGGGGGGTTTTTTAGGTACAAACATAAAAATATTCAGTGTATTTTTATGAAATATTACAGGGAACCTTAATTTCATTACGTTTGTGCAGACTGGGGATTTGGGGAGGATATTGATTTAGAATATTCTTATATAATTACCTTTTTAATGAACAAAGCTTTTTAATGAAAAGAGCCCTGGTCTCTGAGGGACAGCAAGCAGTTGTCTGTCAGTGGCCTGTGATTACTGGACTGTGGGAAAAGAGGCCTTCATTACAGCTGTAAGAGGTGAGGACAGAGACCTAGTTTGGAGCCAACTGCAGAAAATAAGTTAAAGAAGGGTTCTGGAGCAAGTCTAGTGTTGTTGGTATCATGCAAAGGAAAGACCATGACACTGCACTGCAGCCAGTGGGCATGCAGGAACACATGATTTTATTAAACGCTACATGAGTGTAATCATGTTGTTCATAGTGATTTATTGTTTGGTGCTGGGCAATATAGTTGTACTTCAACAGTATCACAGTTTTAAAGTATATAGCATCTAACAACAAAAACGTTATTTAGTGCCTGTTTGATATCTTAGGGTTTTTGTTTTTTTTTTTCACTTAGTTGTTGTCCTGTCATGTTTTTGCCTTCCACCCCATTTCCCTTGTTGGGGTTGGAGTCTCCTAAATTTCATAACTAAGTCTCCTAAGTGCAGCAGTGATGACTGAGTAGATATGAAGACAGACAAACTGGACTCTTAATTCCTCTTCCTAACCATCTCTTCCCACTTAAGAGCTCCAGGGGATGTCTGTGAGGTCAAATGAGGCTCTGCATGTCCTCAGATGGAAATCGGACCAGGTGAGATATACCGAGAAGGCAGATTCTGTGGCAAAGAAAGAGGTAGGTGGGTGGTCCTGGGAGTAAGTACAGTATGTTGGAGGTGGTACATATCTTAGGATGCTGAAAAGTATGGTTCTCAACAAAGTGAAGGCTTGCAGAAAATCAGATTTGATAATCAGAAGGTAATTAGTGAAGAAGAAGGAAGAGATCCCCAATCTCATCCTTTCTCCTACAGATGCTATGTTCTAAAAAGCATAATAATAATGCTGTGTTACTTGATACGATAGTGACACTTTATTCATTTATTTATGTATAGAGTCCAGATTCAAATGCTGTTGCCCATCACTGCTGCGGCTGGCTCTGGATTGTTTAAATACCTTTGAAAAAATGATGTCAAGTCTGAATCAAAGCCTTGATTCAAAAGACCCCTAAATACTGGGTAGACTGAGAGGCATATTCTAACTTGATGGCTGGTTATTTGGTGTCAGTCAAATTGATCCAAGTTCAGTGTCTCAGGCCTGTGAAGGCTATATGAATAAGTTTTATCCCATTAGCATGTTCTTGGTATAACCATCATCTGTCCTTCAACCTTCTCCAGCTCCTTCCTTGTCTAAGGGATTTATTAACAACTTTCTGTATTTCTCAAAGTATCATAGTAAATGAACATGAAAGTCCACAGTTTTGAGGCCTTAGTTGCAAAGAAGAGACAGAAAAAGGTGTATTTATGCAAAAGCGAGAAAATAAAAGGAGGAAAAAAAAGAGTTCTGAAGTTTCTTAACATGGATGAGCTATTCTTAGACTTTCCTTTAGGAATTTCTCATGCTATTATATCCAGAGTGCATACAAGATCTTCACCAAAAAAAATATTACTGAACACTTTTCTTCCTCCTAAAGAAGGAAGAAGGAATTGCAAGATGATTTTTCCCTTGAAGAACAATATTTATGTGTAAGATTATATAACAGGTCCCTTAAAAAAGGTGGATGTTCAGGCAATCATGACCAAATTCTAAAGTACTTGATTATCTTCCTGTGGTGGTTGACCTTATTATTGTCTGATATAAAGCAGTTGTGTTGCATTCTTTTCTCTAGCAATGGTTATCACAAAAAGTAGATAAAAGAATAGATTAAAGTTACAGGTTAAAGTACATTTTGGCTGATAATTATTTGAGGGAGCGTATAGGAATTGTGAGCTAGTATTCAAGAGACTTAAGTCTCACCTCTACATAAATAATCAGACTTGGAATGCATTCAACTCTCTGGGATTATTAACCCTATTCCATGCTGTACCCATGTAGTATGGAAGTGATTAAATTGCACACATTTACTAATAAATTAACCTTGTTGTAATGTAGAGGAAAGGGTGTAGTTGACCCATCAGGGAATGCTTGTAACGAAGAAGAGTTGCATTATGCTGTAACTGAATTACCCTGTGAAGTGACACATTCACCTCTGACTGAAATCCAGTAAATTCTATCCATACATTTACTTGAACACATAAGCATATTTTATCTTCTCCTTTGCAACAGGCACATGATGCCTTCCAGCAATAAAGCCAGGGTGACTTTGCAATCTGGAGAGCAAATTATAAGATTTAGTTATGCATGCCTTGTAGAAGTAAAAGAATATAATTTATTTCTCCTCTCAGCATCTCCCTATTCCACAAGGAGTTTGCCATTGCAGTTTGGAGGAGTATAATGCCATATCAGGCCTGTGATGAGGGCTGCTATGCAATTCCAGAGATGTTGCACAGTCTCCAGGAGAGTTACAAATCTACAGCTCAGCATTGAGGATACTTCATCTGAAGAATGGAAATAATTGATCTTAAGGCCATATAATTAAGTTTATTTGGGAGGGGAAAGATTTTCAAAGCTAAAAATTAAAATTCCCAATCTTTTGGAGAAAATAGATTACAGTTGAGTCCTAATGTTTTGATTTGTTTATTTGAAAATATTCCCTACTGCTTAGGAATTATGTGAGTTTTATGGTAAAAGAAAAAGAAGCAGAGTGTGGTTCCACATGGCAATGAAGACTTCTGGTTTCCTTAAAGTTCTCAACTTTTTTCTTCTATTTTTTTCTTCCTTCCCCCCCCCATCCCACTATCAAACTCCTCTATGGTTGTTTGTATAGATACATATTTCTACATATTTATTTTTGCCTAGGTGCATCTTTAGTTTTCTAAAGCTAATATACCTTAGAGTTTGTGATTAGACCTGCCCAGACAGCTCACTGAAGAACGCAGTTTCTGTTAAGTACAAGAGAACAAAGAAAGAGATGGTATATTAAATAGGAAAGCAGCCTGCCATGGGGAACTAATAGCAAAATGGAACGAAAGCCATGCCAGGACTGCCGCATTCAGATGCTTCGTAGGAGCAGATTGTTAACATAGATTTGCAAAGTAGCGTGTGTGAAAGGGTATTTAAGCCAAAATAGAGTACCTAGATGGAATGCAATTTGTTAACTTTATTCCGTCAAGTAAGTCATCAGGATATTGGAGAGGATCGTGGAATTGCAGAGAGGGTGATAAGGTCCAGCAGCATTAGATCAAGTCAGTGTTCCCCCTTCTTCCAAAATGACAACAGCTCAAACACTGGCAGGTGTAAAGAATGTCTTTTCTCACCCGTTACTGCCCAGCCAACACAGAAATCCTCATAGGTTTGAAGCAAGGTATGTGGCAGTCAGAGGTTTCCAATGGAGCGAGCTCATTAAAACTGGAACAGCAGGTCTGAAACCATTCATTTTTGTTTAATACAGTATATTAAACAATTTATCAGGAAGACTGTCTGGATAATGAAGAGAAATTATGGGATGATTTTCATTGCCAATGTTTGTCAGAATAATGGACTTCTAAAATTCCTCTCAAGCTTGTTCTCCATTGCTTGGTTGGGAGTGAACTTATGAGAGACTTGTAGAAAAGAACACCACCATGAAGGGCACCTGCCCAAAATTAGGTTTATTGTCACGCATGCTTACTTGATCTGAGAGTGGTAATTGAGCCTCTTTGGGCAGAGACTGATTGTGAGTATGTAGAAGTGAGTGTGTGTATAAAATTGCAGTCATAAGTGTTTCCAGTGAAACCAAATACAAATCTACATCCTTCTTTCTCATGTGAGTGCACTAGAGAACAGTTTCCACTTAATAAGCTTTTAAAGCTCTTGAGGCAAATCTACAGGCCTTTACAGCTGTGTGAGCGCAAACTTTTCACAGTAAATGAAAAATGGCAGCTTGAGCTTATTTATTTATTTGTCTTTTTAAAAACATACTCTCCGGAGATGGCAAATACCTTCAAATATCGTTACAGATGCAATGAAATGGATACAATATTTATATATTTTAATGGCTTGAAGAGAGAGCTGAATCACACTGAGGGATGTGACAACACTTTCATATATCATAAAGTAAGACGTTAAGCCCTCATGAAAAATTCATCCCTTGTTGACTCTTTCAAAGATTATCAGGAATTCGTAATGCTATGAGTGTTTCACTTTTTATTTGTTTCGAAGTAACTTTTTTGTTGCCAATGGAATTTAATTTTTGTTGCAGTATTTTGGTGGGGTCAACATCAGATGTCAAAATGGCATAAGAAATTGTCTTCCCAGAGATTTACTTCCAATGGCAAAATCTGCTTCTTTTTAAAGTTATTTCCACTGAGCTCCAAATAAGTGTCCAGCTTAACCAACCCACTGAACCATTTTGAGGCTTTTCCTATCAGAAGTCATTAAATCAAACTCTATTTTCTTCAGCACAATTCTGCCAGGAAACGACTTCATTTTATAGGAACATATTGTTCAGACTTAATCCTTCATACGAAAAGTTTTGCAAAATACAGTCTTTCACATGCACCCATTTTCAGAAAATGCAATTGAATACGCAACATTTGCAGTCTTGAATCTGCCATGGAAGGTGTTCTGTGTGTGTGGATTCAGTGGGATTCGCCTGAAGTATTTTCCTGGACTGTGGTAGAATTTGATTGATCATTTTGTATGTTTTATTTATTTATTTATATTCCCAAGCAAATAATCATAGAATCACAGATTCAGTAAGGTTGGAAGATCATCTTCTGTAATCTCTGGAGATCACCTAGTCCAACACCCCCCGCTCAGCAGGGTCACCTAGAGCATGGTAGACAGGGTTGTGCCCAGGTGGGCCTTCCATATCTCCAGAGAAGGAGACTCCACAACCTCTCTGGGCAACCTGTGCCAGGGCTCCGTCACTCTCACAGGGAAAAAATTCCCCCTCACGGTCAGTCGGAACTTCCTGTGCTTCAATTTCTGCCCATTGCTTCTTGTCCTGTCACACGGACAACTGAAAAGAGTTTGTCCCCATTCCCCTGACACCCTCCCTTCAGGTACTTGTACACATGGAGAAGATCCCCCCTCAGCCTTCTCTTCCCCAGGCTGAAGAGGCCCAGCTCTCGCAGCCGTTCCTCAGAGGGCGGAAGCCTCCAGCCCTCTGATCATCTTTGTAGCCCTACGCTGGACTCTCTCCAGTAGCTCCATGTGCCTCTTGTCCTGGGGAGCCCAGAAGTGGACACAGGACTCGAGATGAGGCCTCCCCAGGGCTGAGGAGAGGGGCAGGATCACCTCCCTTGACTGGCTGGCAACAGTCTTCCTAATGCACCCCAGGATACCATTGGCCTTCTTGGCCACAAGGGCACAGTGCTGGCTCATGGTCAGCTTGTCATCCACCAGCACTCCCAGGTCCTTCTCTGTAGAGCTGCTCTCCAGCAGGTCAGCCCCCAGCTTGTACTGGTGCATGGAGTTATTTTTGCCTAGGTGCAGGGCTCTGCACTTGTCCTTGTTGAACCTCAGGAGGTTCCTCTCTGCCCAACTCTCCAGCCTGTCCAGGTCTGTCTGAATGGCAGCACAGCCCTCTGGTGTGTCAGCCACTCCTCCCAGCTTGGTATCATCAGCAAACTTGCTGAGGAGGAACTCCATCCCCTCATCCAGGTCATTGATGAATAAGTTGAACAGAACGGGATAATACACTGCTCTTCTTGGATTTAATACCTTCTCTCTTGAAAGATTTTTTCCATTTTGTTAGAATTTTATTATAATAGTGCTTTTCATCTGTACTTTATGTGAACTTTACCAGTAGGCTATCTTACTTTATATAACAATGAATTTCACATCCAGAAAATATCCGTTTAAGTAACTGACATATGATATATGGTTTGGTGATTAGTACCTTCATTTCACATGTCTGATATGAGGAATAAATTCCCCCCTTGCTCCTAGGGACATGAAGGCTTTCTTTCAGTTGACCAAAAGTAGGATCTCTGTAATATTAGGTATCTATCTTATGCCAGCTGTGTTTTGGGAGAACTTGGTGTGGGATTTACATTAACTTGCATAACTTTATGGATTTTCTAGAAATAGAAATTAGTGGTGTATTGTTTGGATGAGTTTTGATTTGAGTTAAAGTTGAAATAGAAACTCACAGCAAATGATGGTGAAGCAAAATCACCATGCTGACACAGCTGCTTCTTATAACCTCTTGACAAGTCTCTGAAGTTCACAGCACATACTGGCCTGAGCCCAGTCACCAGGGCACTTCGTTATATAAATAAATGGTACTTTCCATATTTACAATGCTGTTCACATTCCATTCGGGCAAAGCTTTCCCCTGGAGTTCCCTGGAGTTTTGCTCAGCAGTGTATGAGGAAGTGAGCAGGCAGGACAGACAAGGACCAATGTTGCACACAGTGAAGGACTCATCTTTTGGACAAGAACTTCTTAAATGTTATGCTGTTGCTCTCCGTGTGATATTTCGATGGTGATGCATTTTTCCGTGTCTGGATTCTTGGAATGTCTAAACTGAACATTTCTACTGTCCTCGCAGGAGCTGCACTACTCGAGGAGCTAATCCGAGCATCTCATATGACCCTAGATAAATTACCATCCACTCTCCCTCTGCTGTACCTTTACATTTTTAATTTTGCTCTGCTCCTCCTTATCTATTAAATAACAGGGCAGATCATGGAGCATCATCAGAAGCAGGATGGGTGTTCGTATCTATTCTGAGTACCTGCAATTACACACCTCCAGGATAAGAGAGCTCTGCATCACAATCCCCTTGGCAACCGCAATTATCCAGATAGTGCATACTTTATATCATTCCTAAAGCAGAACTTGCTAGTCAGGGTCATATCTGAAGCACAGAAACTATTCAATAATATATTATTGAATATTATATATATTTATAATTTTTGAAGTAAATGAAGAGATATGTCTCTGATTTTGAATTAAAGAAAATGGTGATTGCAGGAGCTGGATTTGGACAGTAGAGTCAATAAAATCATCCATGTCATGACATTTTTAAAACACAATATGTTGAATATTAGCTCCTTCTGCTAAATCCTGTGTGATCAGATTTCTGGGGTTTGAAGATATGTTTTGCTAGTATCAGTAGCGTGGAGGAGTTGTTTTATCTTGCTGTAGTGTCTCTCCTTAACAGCTAGAAGGCAATCATGTAATCCCAAGCCCAGGATTTATGTAGTAATGATGCTAAACACAGTATAATGCTATCTGGGTGGTGCCCAGAAGGGTAGGAGACTCAAGAGTAATATCAGAGACATGGTAGGTTTTTTGCCTGGTTCCTTATTGTATCATGTATTGAGCACATAGCAAAGGGTTTTCAGACTGGAAAGACTCTGGTGCTGCTGGTCTTCCAACTGAACAAACAGAAAATAAAGTTTAGTGGAGTCAAAGGGGATTTCCTCTAAAGATACACAAGGAGTAGAAGCATGAAGAGAAACACTCTCTGGTCCTCAAATACTACAGTCTAAATAGATTTAGTACAGGTGATGAAGTGATGGGACATAAAAAAAAGTTGTGTGACTAAGTGAGCAGTGTTACATTAGCATAATTCTTAGAAATCCTGTGATTTTTGAGGGGGGGGGCGGGGGGAGGCTGTCTAACTTGAACTGTTGTATCATTCCTTAGCATTTCTTTGGGAGAGATTAAGGGAGAAACCATGAGCTTAATCCTTTTGGAAAATGCATCTTTTAAAGAGCTGCCTGATTTAGAGCACAGCAGACTGGGACAGATACAAGGGTCTCCAGGCATTTGCATGCTGTAGGTTAGTAAGTTCAGTGCTAAGAGCAGGACAGTCAAGTAAAAGGCTAGATTTGAAGAAAGTAGTTCTGAGGAAAAGGAAAAAGGAAAAAGATGATCATGATTTATGTACATCTTCTTCTATTGGGTAGTTTAATGGGTGTAAATATCCCTTTCTATAACCATAGAAAGTGTGGTCAGGAGATTAATAAACTTTGACATTGCCATTATAACTCTATGCAGCTCTATCATGAAAGGAAAGATACTCTGTGATGAAATTTGCGGCAGGAGGCTGGTGTCCTTAAACATGTATGCATACACTCTCTCTTTCTCTTTTTTTTCTTTCCAAGGTGCTGCTGATGCCTACTAGGAATATAAACTTTCCTAGCATACAAAACTTCTGTATTTTCTTAATACTTTCTGGGATCTTCTTGGATGAAGGATGCTGAACATATAACATACACAAGCATATATATATATATCTATCTGTGCTTGTTCTATTACTTGGTCTGAAGTTTTAAAGCACGTCTGACATCATCCAGTGGATAGGAAATTGCTCATAATGGTGTTTTGAAATTCTGAGAAGGTACATAACCTTGTGATAACACGATTTGTTTTGTGAACTGCTGCATTCGATATCCCTGTGGAATTTGCTGTAAACTCACTATGCTTCTAACAGAGAGGCTGTACTGCTGCAGACAGCAACACACGTGCATACTCACACGTCCTTGAGGCGTAAGTTTGCCATCAGCTAATGAATTCTGAGTTTAAGGGGCATAGATATTTGCTTGTGTTAACAAAAAACAAAAGTTCATGCCTAAACCAGATAGCTAACTCTGGGCTGACTTACAAAATCCTTTCTGTTCCCTAGCAACTGGCAGGAGGCATCTCAGAGAGCGAAAGGGATCTGAGTCAATATGCATGTGTCAGCAGCAGTGATATTAGTTTAGCAAAGTAGACTGGAGAAGGAAGATGAAGGAAGATTCTTTCTATATATCTTATTTTTTTTTTAGAACTCTTATTTCTATGATTGTTTCAGCATATCTCTTAAAAAAGGAGAACAGAAATAAGAGTGTGGGTCTGTTGAGAAATATGAATTCGTCTATAAATTCAATTTATAGCGTTGTAAAAAAAAAGTTTATATGAACTTCTCCTGTTCATGCATTAATTCTGTAAATGGAGGACAATAACGTTTCTTTTTTACATCGTCTGTCTTTCTGATGTCCCTTGTAAATGCCTCAGCACAGGGGCTTTTGCTTTAATATAATTCTTTTCATTTGAAAGTATGATACTAAATTTATTTTTAAAATATACGTTTGTTAGTTTAAATGAAAAATTTAATAATTAATTTCTGAATTTCTAATTTAGAAATTTTTTTCTTCACTTTTCTATTACTTCACTTACCTTGGACAGATTTTCTTTGGGAGAATTAGAGTTAAAAAAAGTAAAGGGGGAACTGAGACAGTGTAATCATTACCTTTAATCAGAAAAAAGAGTTTCTTTCTTTACTGAACTCAGAACACTTTTAATTTTAAATGCAGACAGTAGTAATTTTGTTTGCAGATGGCTTTGAGATCTGTTGATAAAAAACACTATAGAAGATGACAAATTTCCTGAAAGGTTATTTTTTTCTGTAAATGAGGAAACAAAGGCTGATTGTAGTGCTAATCCCTTTGATTGGAAGTGTGGCTCTCTGGGGAAATACTTATATCTGGTGTCTACAAAATCATACCAGTCTGATCTATTCTGCTATTCATAACAAGAGTTATAGTATAAGTAACTTTATCCTAGTACAGCTGGTCCCAGGATGGAGTTTGTATGGCTGGAATATGACAATTTTATTATTGGAAGACAGTGTTGGTGTATGTAAAACCCTTGAAAAAACAGACAAGTTCGGTGGCTGTCCAAAATCACACAGCAGATGCCTGAACGTGGTCCTGACTATAGCCCTTCGCTATAAACACGTGACATAACTTGCTACTCTTACCCTTCACGTCAGCAGGAGAGTGGCTGGCCCCTCCACATGCCGGAGGTTTTATCTCTGAGTCTTTCCTTTCCTTAGGACCTAACTGTTTTTTCCCATTTTCTTGCATATATCATAGCAACATTTCTCTTCTCCACTGCAGCCGATCGATCCTCCGGCTTAAACGTTTACAACCTCCTCATCATAAAATGTTTGGCAGTTATTATGTATTATTTAATGGGATGTCATAAACTGAGGATACAGGTGATCCCCCCCAATCCTCCTTTGTCCCGTCCTCCTTAGTCTGCTGCTGTGAAACGTTAAAAGCTGCCTTGTTATGCATTAATTGGTATTAATGGGGTTAATCTTTGCAAAGTGATTATCTTGCTTTAGACAGACATTTAAGGAAAAACTTAATTAGCCAAAGGCAAAAAAATATGGAAAGATACTGGAAAGATATGGAAAGATTCCGTACTGATGGGACCTGTCTTCTGTTCCACAGTCAGAGGAACAGTGCAGAGGTCTTTGGCTGCCTTGCGCTTTTTAGAAACATGTCCCAGGTCCAGCGCTGCTCTGTGCCCACTAGGAGGCAGCTGCATGTTGAGGAGAACTCTGATGCTTTTATTTAATTCATTTTGCTTTCTCTATCATTTTTTAAAATCTTTGAGGTGAAATTTTGTCTTCATGAGTCTTATGGAGGATGTTTTTGTGGTCAAAAGTGAACTCCAGGTGAAGGAGAGAATCAGATGGAAATTTTTACCAGAACTAAGGATGAATTGGTACGAATAGATTTGAGATGAGGCAGCTGGCTAAAACATTTAAGGAATGAACATAATCTTGGAGACTCAGAATGTAATAATATACTAGGTCTAAGAAACAGTTATTGGAAAGGAAGAGGAAAAAAAGGTACCTTATTTATGTGAATTATTCAGACATGTTTTTGTTAATCTGATATAAAAATATAATCATAATAGAAGGCCCAGGAAACACTGTCATCCTGTCAGAGTGAAAATATGATTTGCTTGAATGCAAGTAATTATGGAATGGGATTTATGTCCACAAAAAGAAAATTATGCTGGAGATGGATAGCATGTCCACAACAGGGGAATTATTGATTGTGGAATAGCCTCCAAAGGCGGGGGGGGGGGGGGGGGGGGAAGAAAAAAGAAAAAGACACGTCCTAGAAACTGAACTGACATATCTTGATGTCTTGGAAAAGACCACCCCCCTTTCCTTAAATGAAAAGCAGGAAATGGATACCAGGAAACTAGGGCTAGGTTTAGACTGAGCAGCTGTATGCAAATTAAGGTATACCAAGCCACGCGCTTTCCACGTGGGCTTGTGCCTTTTGTGGCTCTTTTTGTGCCCAGTCTGCATAGTCTCAATGCTCGCTGTCTCTTGGCTTGGTTTATCTATCATCTTCACATCATTAATATCTGCATTCTCTGTTCTAAGATCTGCAGCCTCTGGTGACTGGAATCTAAAACAGCAGTTCTGTAAAAGTTAAGAGTTTCACACTGCAGTCAAGCTGATTGTGTCTTTTTGCTTGATGATTACCCCAAATTTCCAAGTATAGCTTATCATTTTCTAAAATAATTCTAAGTCAGTAGCTGTTTGGGAAGCTAATTAAAGCTATGTGCATGACTCAGAAGGAAGAGTACTCTTAAACTACTCTCTAAATATACTGGAATTTGCTCAGTGAAATATTCAGGGACTGCATAAGGTTTCTATCAGCTTTTCTTGAGCTAGAATCTTCCACACTTTGATGCAGAAGAGGTCTTCGGCCACAACCTAATGCTCGTCTTTTGTCGGCCATCATTGGCCTTCCAGAGTTACAGGAAGATCCTCCAGTTTGGTATTGATCCCCTACTTTTCCTAGGTTTTCAGAATCATAGTTCACTTTCCTTGTCACTTGACAGGTAGGAAATGTTGACCTTAGAATTTAACCATGAAGGTATTAGGAAATTATTTTAATGGCCTTGATGAATCTCAGTCTGAAGAAAACTTCATATCCATCTCTAAATTACAGTAAGCTGAGCTTTACATGAGCTTTGACATTACATGGGACTCTATCAAATACCAGCTAATTATGAAGCAGGTAATTTTTTGTGTAAAGTATCAAGATGTAATACTTTTTTTTCCTTAGGTGTTAAACAGATTTCTCCCCTAATTCAGTGTGATCGCTCCAGTAAGTTCACAAAATATTTCTCAATGTGCATCATGAAGACAATTATCATGGTGCTTTTGAATTAATGACAAAAAAGAAGCTACATTAAGAGAGAAAAAAAAAAAGGAGCTATGAAATATTTTGTCCTTGGAGAATAATTTGCTTCCTGTTGTTCCTCATTCTGACGAGATGCTGGGTACTATTAAGTACATTTGCCATGATAAACAATTTCTTGTTTGCTTTGGATATATTCACAAAAACAATAGGAAAGTAAGACTTTTGAGATACTTACAGAAATTGCCATACCACTTGACTTCACACCCTCTCTTGGCGGAGCTAATAGTACACATCTGGAAGAAAAAATGTTATTGAAAAATTATGACAGCATAGACAATTGCTTTCCCTAGACTTGTATTCTAAGCTCCTTGTAATCAGCAGCTTGGGCATCCCCATGCTAGGTGTCGTAACTGCATTGAATTTGTAATCCTTGATGAGCTTTTTTTCCATGAACCTGTCTAACCACTTTCTATAAACATATTTGGTTTCTGTAACATCCTGCAGCAATGCGTCCCATAATTTCATTATGTGTAGCATGAAAAAATGTATCTGTTTGTTCATTTTATACCTCCTGCCTGGTAATTTCACTTAATGCCCCTTAGTTTTATGCTTATGTGAAAGAATGAATACACTTTCCAATTCTCCCTTTTCATGCCATTGAGGATTTCACTAATTTTTCATGTTTCTCCAGTGACGTTCCTGCAAACTGAAGAATTGAGTCTAATTAAACTTTTCGCATTTTCAATCTGTCCCATATTTCAGATCGTGTTGCTCCCTTTATCCGTAACTTTTCTAGATCTTCTGTATTTTCAAGATAGGGTGATTAGAAAAAGAAATAATGTTCAAGGCGTGAATTTAATATGGTTCGTACAGTGGAGCAGCGCTGCTTCCTGTTTTTTGCTGTATGCTTCCTAGTAACTTTGAATGCCCGTTTGCCTTTCGGATTGCTACTGAGCTGCATGCTCTGTGCTGGTGATTTCAAAGCACTGCCACCACAGAGGTCAAGATTTTTCTCCGGAAAGATAGCAGATCCTTTGGTTTATGTTACTGTATACGTTTAGTTAGGGTAGTTTCTTCCCTGTGTGAATTACTTTGTATACTACTACTAGTTTGGCTGTGCATATTCATAGTTCAGGCTGACAGCGGAATAATGTGGGTTTCTACAAGGGTAGCTGTGTGACCCCCAAGGAGCTGCATTAAACCCAGGAACTCATTTTGTGCAGGCTGCTGCACAGACATTAGATGAAAATGACTCCTGCTCTCTGTTCACCTGGACTAATTTCAAACCAATGTCATAGGAGTGAAATGCTCTGTATCCTGTTACAAGTCCCTGGAGCTTACCCAGTCAAATCCATTTGTGGTTCAAAACTTATTTACCTTGAAAAAAAAAGTGCTTTGCTTTTTATAGGACTGAAAACAAATAAGAGATTCACATATTTTTACTATCAGAAATCTAGAGGAATATAAATTTAAAAAAAATGCCATCAATCCTGCTTTCAAGAAACAAGCCCATTTTTTATTTACAGATACCAAAGTGTCAAGTAAAACTATATACTCGTTTCTCACCGTGAACCTCAGGAACACACGTAAAATAGCATTAAAATAAAGCTTAATTTGATGTTCCATTGATGAACCCCTGTTGGTAACTCTCTGAGTGCCCTGAGTGTAATTCAAGCCTCTGAGAATGCCAAAGGAGATGCAAGCTTTTAAAATGATTTCTAGTTTCAGAATAATGCTGGGAAGCCCTACCTGACCTGAATTTGAGATGAGCATTGCTTATCAATGTTAGCAATACTTTTCTGGGACTAAACAAAACAGCAAAAGTAGCACAGAATTGTGTTCCCAAAGGTGTGTTGGCATGTTCTGCCACTTTCTATTGCGTACACTTAGACTACATTGCTTTAATTACAAAAATAGTATCAAAAGACTTTAAGAATGCATAAATCCAAAGAATTTATAAATGCAAAATTCAGCCTCAGAATAACATCCTGCACTGTCTAACAAGTAAGTATCTCTAAAAAAGCATTATGCATGCCTCATTCTTTATTTGCTTTTAAAGAGCTCATTTCAGAATTTTTTATGTCCCTCCGCAGTAGACACCAATCTTCATAACACTGAGTTCACCTGGCAACACATAAGTCTACAGCTGCTCCCTGTTATCAAATTGTCTACCTTCCTGATGCTAATCATTGTAGTAGCCACACACATCACAGCCTTTAAGTAGGTTGGTATCACAGTATCTGGCTGTGGTTCCATAGGGAAGTGTTATCTTTCTTCACTTCACCAATATTAACCTGAAGCAACGTAAAATATGAAGAAATATAGCTGTGGCCATCAAATGCCATTGTGATGAAGCTGAAAGCTTTTGAAATCGTGGTAGGAGCTGCTGCCCTGGAAGGCGTTTCCTCTGGCTGGTCCTTAAGGGTGGGAGAGACTGATCATGGGTCTTAGTAAAGCACAAATTGGATGGGCTAACCTACCCTTGCTGGCCAGTTGTACTGCTGTCAGCTGGGATGAAGCTGATATTAGAGCTGATAAGATGTATTAACTAGCAGACAAGCCATAGGTATCGGCTCAAGCAAGCAGTTCAGTCTTGCAGGCCCTTGCATACCTGCTTAGTGCTCCTTCTGTCATGAATGATTTTGGTGAAGTATAGGGGTCCTTTTGGATGAATGAAGAGGTTGGGCTATACGGTGACTGGACAGGCATTTTCACTTTCAGAGGGCAGTGTTTTTGACTGACGGAACTTCTTTCTTCTCTCTTCCTACTTATCTCTTTTGATAGTTTTATTTCTTATCTATATTTGAAAATTGTTTAGGACATATGGATTCAAGGAGGGAGGAAGTTGTTATTAAGCAGGTATCTAGAAATATGAAAGGAAAGTCAAAATATGCCTTCAGATTAAAGACCCAGGTTTTTATTCTATAGCTTCAGGTTTATCTGTTTGCTAGCAACTGTTCCCATGCGAATGTCCCTCACAGTGAGCTGAACAGGGAGTAGGCTGAGTTGGTTTACTCCAAGCCTTTTGTATAATGACTGCTACATAACTGGTGGAGGGAAAAGTAGAATAGAATGGGTGCAGTTGAATAGTTTTAAAAGAACTATTTTAAATACGGATCAGAACTGTTTCTCTTGTTAGTAGTTTCATCAGGTCTGGGACTAAGGAACAGACCTCTTTCTAAATCTTCAGGCTTCACTGAAGCTTTGGTGTTAAAAGCAGTGGCACAATATGGTAGAGAAGAAATAGCAACCACCAGAGATGCACAGCAGAATATGGCTCACATATTCTGCTTCCAACAGTCCAGGTAAGATTTTGGTAATTTAATTGAGCTGTAAGATCTTGTCATTGTTTCCCTGCTTGTCTGGAAGGGAAAGAAGCCTCAGACAAAAGTTGGATTTTTTTTTTCTTTGGTAGCTGGTCTCTTCCAGTTGGTCTTGAGAGTAATCACAGGGATGCCAAGAGTGATAATTTGCAGGATAATTGGAAGTCCAGGAAGTCATTCTGTATTAACACGGTAGCATTAAGTACTTTGTTCTTGCCGACACTATCAAAAACATATGTTTGTTTTTAGCTGCTTGAATCCACTGGTGACCAGTGGCTCTTTCAAAGAGGTTTGTGCAACAGAAGGCTTCTTAAAATTTTACACTTTTTTCTGCCATCTATTGGGGCGGAGGGGTTAAGAACTATTAAAACTAGGAGGCTGCAATAATTGCTGTTTCACTACTCAGTTACAGTCTTTTATTACAGTAGACAAAACAATCTATAACTTTCCCAAACTTAAGTTGTTATAGACATAAAAACCATCTATAATACAGTTTTACAGATAGACAAACTGAAGTTTGGGAGGTGAAGTAAACTGGAGAGTAAGTCAGTGACTGGATGATGCGAATTCTTACTTCAAGCTGAAACAAGGTAGAAAAAGTTTATGGTTAGTTCCTCGACATAATAGTGAATATGTAGGAATATACGTGTGTGTGTTATATAGATCTCTATATATACACTATATATGTATACAGATCTACACATGTGCACACATATATGAACAATCTTTGAAAGAAGAACTATGCTCTAAAAAAGTTTGAAAACTCCTGTGTTCCTCTACTTTTTACTCTTTAAATAAGTTAGGTAGAGTGGAATTAAACATCACAATCTGTTTGTACAGTTACACATAGACAAAATGCTGGCATGGTGATAATTAACCTTACTTTCACCCCAGATTTAAATTAAGTAAATGCTGTTTAAGGGGGGAGCCTGTCTCCTGGTTTGCCTGCTTTATGACTCCCTAGGAAGGTCTGTTTTCCTCTGCGAATATAAGTCAAAAGGGATATAGATCCTGAGCTGAGTCAATGGTATCTTTAATCAACTCAAAGAAGGTCACGCCAGTGTTCCTGTGGTAGATATGGCAGATGCTGAAATTACTAGTAATCGGATCCAATTGCTACTCATCATCAAATTTTCATTGGGGCTTGCACTGTGGAGGGAAGCAGCAGTTTTGACTGAAGTTCATCAAAGTCTTGTTTGTCCATTAACCCTTACAACAGCACAATATTAAAGCTGTCCCGGGGTAGCGTGTATTTTTTTTGGCATGTCATGCTCTTTTTGGAGTATGCACTTGTCTTTCTGAGGTATCCTAATAGATTATGCTCTGAAACTACAGATAAAGTGGCAACAATTCTTCCAAGATGCTGAAGGATTTGTATCACTAAAAACCCAATAGCATACTTGGCATTGTAAAGGACAAGTACAATTCCTGCTCAAAAAGGATTTCAGCTCTGTTGTATAAGGCCTGAGCCACTGCAGCTCTGATTGACTTGCATGTTAGGCCAACTCCTTAGCTGTCATAATTTCACTCACATGACGAAGGTAGGCAAAATTACAGTTGAGATTCTGGTCTCAAACATATTGTGAATAAACTGTGTGTGTCCTCTGCTGACTTTCAATAAATACTTTATTGTTATGTTCAGTAGATAATTGATGACAATACATGATATTTTGCACAACAGTGTCCTCTTAGAGTGGAAAAATGTCATGGCTGCATGATGTCAAACCACAGAAAGGAGTCAAGCTCTGTTTTACATTTTGTCTATAACAGCATATTCAGCACCTTATGTTTTGCAGTAAAACTTGGAGATTGCTTTATTTCCAACTCTATCACCAAAAGTAGAAAACTTTCTTTTTCACTTGGACATCTCCCATACCGACTTAGACTAAGAGTATGCCTGCTTTGTCATTTCAATGTGGATCATGAACGTACTGTTGGAGCCAGTCTCTGTAAGCCCTACTTTCAAAGTAAATTAAAACAAAAGATATGCTCCAGGAGAAAGCTAGCAAGTTCAGCTGCTAACGGGCTCAATCCATGGGACAAAACTAGAGCTCATCCAAAGCAAACACCTTCTGGACAATCACGATGAAGGCTGAGTTGCAGCACCAATGGTTTTGCGCTACCCACTCTGCTCCTCTTGCCCTACCTGTTAATGTAGGCGTAGCCAGAGGGCCCTAAGGAGGCCAACCCAACGGGACATTAACACAAGCTACTAAATGCATTTTTGATTAATTAAAAATCTTGATAGGAATAGTATTTGGGACAGTGAGAATCTGTGAGAATGTCCCCAGTTTTCTTCAAATATACTAGACTGTTTTTAATAGGTATTGCAGTGCTTTGAATTTGTATAAAATACAGCTAAATACAGCAAAACATAGCTAACAAAAGTTGATAGACGCAATACTGTACTGATAAAGCAATATCATAAAATATTTTTAGCAAATCATAAAGGAAGCCTACTGCAAGTGATGTTTGAATATGTACATCACATGTCGTGCCAAATTTGCCAAGTATGCATTGCTTGTCCCCTGTAATAATAATTAAACAACTTTATATAGGTATATTATTAATCTATTGAGAAGAAATGGTTAAAGCAATTCACATAAGCTGTTTTAATACATGACACCACTGTTTCAGACCCAGTACTTCTTAATTATAGTCAGCACAGTTTGTTTCACAAAGTATATTCCAAAATCTTGGAATGCAGGTGAAGAGACTGTAACCCGTCAGCGTGAAGTGGCTGGGCAAAAGTCATATTTGACTTCAGATGGTTTCAGGCAAAGTAGTTTGTAAACCAATGAAGTATTAATTATCACTGTACAGATCATTAATAAGAACCTATCTGGAGCAAGTGTCCAAGACTCCTAAACTCAAAGCTGGTAAAGACAAGAGCAACTAATATGATCAAGAGAGGAGAGAATCTATTTTATGGACTAAAATAGCATGGTGTTTAACCTCATAAAATAAAGGCTGAGAGGGGAGATGATTGCTCACTGTGAATGTCTCAGAGGGTAAACATCAGAAGTGGAAAAAAAGCTTAAGGTCAATTTTAGCACAAGAATAAATGGAGATAAACTGACTATGAGTGAATTTCGCCCAAAAGGAGGTTGGAATGAGGCTGTCCCACATTTAGAAAGGAGAAGCAGAGAAAACAAAAGAGCTGATTTGAAGACAGAGCTTAAATAGTTTGAGTGAGCAGCTACAAGGAAGTCAGCTGTTAAAGGAGAAGACCAAATTAAATGACCCTATATGTACTTTTAGATCTTCATTTTTGTATTTTAGAAGATAAGGTGGTCTTGAGCTTTGCAAAACTTTACAGAGCTTTTCCTGTGCATATAATTTTTCACATTTTCAGACAGATTATTTGCAACCTGATAGAGTACTAAAGGGTTTCTTTAGAATTCTCTCAAAATTTTGAAAGCCATATATAAGCTGTAAAATAATATGATTTAACTTAATGCCATCTGATAATATGCATGATATATTTAAACTTTTTATGGGCTTAAACACTTCCATCTTACTGTAAAACATTTTAATTCAACCATGCACTGTCCTTAATGCTTACATGGAACTTTCAGCAAAGGTAATGTAATAATCAAAATAATCAAAAAATAACTCTCTAGAATACATTCCTAACATCCTATAACTGCACGTAAAGGACATCAAAAGATGAAAGGAGGAATGATGGCAGCAGATATAAGGGAGTCTATCCTTGATAATAGTTTCATAAATTTGAAGCGACTTTGCTGATTTGTCCAAAGTAATCTTGATTTACACCAGTACAGTCAAAGCAGAATTTGTTTCAGAGTCATTTATTCCATTTTGATACCCCTTAGATCAGTGAAAAATTCATTATGTGTAAGTTACATAAGACTCAAACTGCATTAGATAACCAGGACAGTACCAGCATATATCTATTCAGACGCAGTTCAGAGTTCTGCTCAACTGAATTTTATACACTAATTTCAATGAGTTCTAGTTTTCATAAGTTTTCATTATCATTGCTATTCACAAGCATTCTTTTGGCACAAGGAAAATATGCTATAACGCCAATAATAATGTCAATATCCATTATTATTCATAAGCACTCTTTCAGCATACTCATTCCCTTTTTTGGCTTCTGAAAATCTCCACTATAATACGATAAAACTTCTGCAAAAAGCAAGCTGTGTAATAACACTGACAGTTAGGATTCCTTCTCATCTGTGCGAGGTAAATTACATTTCCTAATTCTTCCTCCTGTCATTTTGCCAAGGAATTAAGATTACTTTTGAAAATTTCATTATTTTGCCTCTTGTGGGGTAGAACACACGTTAGATTGACAACTTCTGTCATCTAAAAACTGGAAGAATATCATGTAGCCAAAGGTTTGATTTACCTATAAATGTTAATGGAGTCTTGTTCAATAACTGAATTATTTCCCATTAGAAAGTTTTTTATTTTTTTAAGTAATTACAAAAATTCTATAATTGCCTTTGACATTCAGTGAATATTGACATTAATTTAGTCTTACAAACTTGCATTTGTCTTAAAGGAGTTGAGCAATCTCCAATAATTTCTTATTGATTGCTGAGGTCTCTGTGCCCACGAAGTAAAGAATAGACTGCGTCCTCACGTTTGGTGATTAACTACAATAACAAACCCAGCTTTATAGCTGATTGATTTTATACTAGTTATGCTCTTCTGAAGACAATTCTTTTTTCACACGCACAAAGCAGGGGTGGAATAAGAGTTATTTTTTGCACGGAATTATGGCACTGTTTGTTGCAAGTATCAATTTTTGCCTTGTGGGAAAGAGATCTGATTTGAAGATATCATGGACAAGGAAGAACCAAGGAAATTTGTTTCTATATTTCAAGTGTAACTACTGGAATATGGTCATAATTTCCATTTGTATTAATCCTTGTAGTTCCAAGCACTTTCTAAGGCTGAACATCGAATTCACTGAATTTCTGTGACAAGCAAGATGAACAATTTCCACAGCTGAATGAGAGGAAATACATTTTTTGAAGCATATAAAGGAAACAATAACAATGACGAAGCAGCAGTACTCTTTAGCCTAGCTCTTGTTTCTGAGTAAGTGTCTACTGAATGTGTTTTATTAATGTCTGATTACTTTGCTTATAAGTAGTGCTACAGAGGTAGGAAAATCAAAATGTATCCTTTCTTCTTGCTGCTTTGAGGACCAAAAACTTTTTTTTTTTTTTTTTTTTTTTTGCTATTTTCTAGAGCAATGACCTTATGAGAGAAAAAATGCACAGTAGATAGTTTCAAGCATGATTTTTTTTATTCATCACTAAGAATATGACTTGTTTGCTATTGCAGGTGTTACAATTGCCAGGTACTATCTACATTTAGTTATTTCAGATGTTTGTTCACTACCTCTGGTCCCCTTCGGTGTCTCCTGTGTGGTGCAGGGTTTACTCCATTTTAGATGGATACAGGGGGCCCAACGACAAGGAACCTGCTGAGATGTTTCCTACTCAAAAGAAGTCTTACGTTTGCAATAGAAGTTTCAAATGGAGACGACTACAGTCTGCTCCTTTAGTCTTCTAAAACTGTTGAAATTACATCTTGGCATATATATGTGTGTGTGCGCGCGTGCATATCTTTTCTATCTCACAGGAAATACTCGTAATGTGCAGGGACATTCCTTGATGGTGAATGTGGCTAAAGTTACTCATAGAGGGAAATCTGAAGTGAATGCTACTTTCTGCTACGGTTAAAATCAGTGTGAATGTTAATTGTAATGACTCTCTCAGATTCAGGGATGAGTGTTATAAATAGATCTGTAAGCTGACACGTGACAAGGTAGCCCAGCGCTGTTTGTCTTACGCTAGAAGGGGAAAATATCTCTCTCATACAAAATGAAATGGGGGGGGGTGGGAGGGAAAAAGGCTTCACCTTTTCAGAAACAAAACTATAAAGAATATCACGCATGTAGTAAATTCTTTAATACCTTTCCGGTAAGCAGTCTGACATTATTTTGCTTTAGAACTACTAATTATACTTGATTTTTTTTCTTTTTTCAAAAATGTTGTGGCAGAGTAAAATTAATGGTTTCAAGTGCTCTAATCTAGTTAATCATCTGTTTTTAATACTTACAAAATTATTGACAACAGGCTAGAAGTTCGGAGGATAATGTGCTTTTGAGGTTACCTCTCATAAAATAGTAGATCATGTATTTAATTGAGAAATTTCGGCATTTATCCCATGGTATGGGCTCAGCTAGCCAGCAGGGAATGGCTCTGTGTGTCCTCTGCCTGCTTCTGGCAGTTGCTTCGAGCCCCTCTGTCTCCTCAGCAACTCTACAGCGAAGGAGGAAACATCTACACGTAGGGAGATTCGTGGGGCATGCCAAGACCGAACAATCCCTTTGCTTTCATTATCACCTTCTCTTTCAGGATTCCCAGATGTTTCCAAAAAAACACAGTTTATTTTAACAGCCCTCTTCTCTTCTCATGTTTTATTGAAAAAGTAAAATAAAATAAAAAATAACCCAAGTAACAAAGTATTAGGCATTTGAGTGTCTAAAATTTAACCCTCAGTATTGCACGCGCATTTTGCATCTATAAATCATTTATGCTACATTTTTTACATAAACTAAGGATTATGAAATTATCTTATTATGCCCTGATATTAAAGAACTTATTTCATGTGAAGAATTAGACACCTTTGTGCTCTACAATAGAGTAGTGATGGAGAAGTCATTCTTCAGAGCAGAAAATTTCCTAAAGTGAAGAGTATTTTTAAATTTCCAACTTCAGAAAGTTTATGGAAGACAGACATTTCAAAACTCTGAATTCGAGGTGCTTTCATGATAATCATCTTCTGGTGTCCAGAAATTAACCTATCCACTATCATTCCTTATTACAGACATTTATACCAATAATTGAATATTAAAAGATACTTCTCTGCCAGAAGACAGTATAGGTGCTTATTTGTAAGCAAGTATGTAGAAAGGTACATCTCTTTTTGCAACTGTGAAAAGTATCCAAGAAGACTGCACTGAATTAAAAAGAAATTAAGGAAGAGTCAAGCCTGAATACAGCTATCTTGCCTTAATAATCTGGCATCTTTCTTTTTTAATTTTTTTTTCTTTCCAAATGTTATTTTAAATGCCTATTATTTTAAATAAGCCTCATTCCAGTTTCCATGTTTACAGCAAGCGTAAGTATCTCAACCTTCAATCTCAAGAATAGAATTGTAGGAAAGAAATAAAAACATTTTATAGGATAGTCCTGTTCATTTTAGGACTAACTTTTTTTTACATAGTCCCAATTTCTCTTCCACTATCACTTAAAGTAAATCTAAATAAATTTTAATTTTATATAAAAAGGAACAAAGCTACCTACTTTTCTTGTCATGCTGAACCAGACACAGGGTCTATTTTTCTATGTGGATCTAATGTCCAGTAATGTCCAATTTCTAATGTTTCATATGAAGCTGTAAGACATTAACACCCATTCTTTTTTTTTCTTTTTTCTTTCTTTCTTTTTTTCTTTTTTTTTTTTTTTAGTAGCTGGAGATAATCTCTTATTTAGGTACTCTCGAATCTTAATATTCATTCCAAATTTTCAGAGTTGTTTCTTCTAATTCTAGATAATTTTGACATCCTTAACCTTTCTTAAATTCTTGACTTCAGAGCTTCCCAAAGGCAATGAGCATGACACACAATTGTATTGAAATAAGTAAAAATTTTTATTTAAATTTTGAAATTACTATATTTTCTTCAATCTTATTTGAAGACTTCAAGTCAGTTACATGACATTAATGTCCCATTTTCTGCAGAGATAAGGATATATGATCCTTTGCTAAACTTTCCTACTTTCAGAGCTGATGATGGAGAGAACAAATTTTCAAATTACTCAGATAAATATGCGTATATGCAGCAAATGTTATTCTATTTAGTTCTGTAGTAAAGTAAAAAATTAAGTATGGTCTTTAGCTGTTTAAGTACTCTTTCATCATGCTAACTTCACCAATGCATACTGATTTTAATGGGAGTTAAAAGGATTCTTCACATTACTGGAATTACAGTACATTGCAGGATTGAGTCCTGTGTTTTCTTCTCCATTTAGGGGTATTAGCATCATTTTTAACACCTCCTAATACTCATGTGGTTTTATCTATCTATATTTTTGGAAAGAAAACAAATTCACAATATTAACAGCTAAACTAGTATGCAGATAGAAATGTAAACCATAGCAGAAACAAGCAAGTAGAATCTTTTCACTTTTTTTATTTTTTTAATGCGCTTTTCAGTCTGTGATCACTTTTGTTATATGAGTTTATGGCTTTGGGGCAATGGAGTGTAATAAACCTATAAAACACCTCAAATTCATTTCAACTTTTTAATGGCCGAAAAAATGAAAATTGGAATATTTTTAAGGTTATCCAAGTCATATTTTATTTTCTGTACTGGTTAAAATTGCAGTTCTGCAGTGTTATTACTATTTGCTATAGAAGAAAGATGTTTTTACTGCTGAATAAGGCATGGAGCCAACACTGGCAGTCTACTTTTAAGAAAAAGATCTGCTGGGGAAAGAGACCAACTGGACAGTATTAGACACTCAGCTGAAGAAAAGCAGTATAAGGCAAAAGGCAAAATCCTGCTAGATCTTAACAACATGAAGGAGTTGCTCTTCATATCCTTTGTTTGCTTTACGGTCTCCTAGTAGAGACTTGTGGACACACTTGTGAATCTCTGCTTTGGTATATGTATAATTGGCTATATTCCCTTGCTTTTCTCACTTTTTTTCTTTGTACTCTTATGTCCTTGAATTGCTCAAGCAGTGCAAGAGTACTCACCCAGGCTGCCACCCATATGCCGTGTATTCTACAGCTGCTGTTGGTTTCAGCAGTGTCTGCTGCTCATTTCTGAATTTTGATCATAAGTCACATCACTCGCTTGCAATTTTGGTAATAAAAATGTCAAGAATGAGGAAAGTGTAATTAAAGTACCTTTGCTAAAGTGCTCAGTAAAAAATACCAAAATATATCAAATAAATACCAGTAGAGTGAATAAGGATGTTCCACACACAACCTAGAGGCTGGCTTTTTGCGCTGCCACTACAGGATTTTGGTGATTAGTTGAAACCTTTCTGTTGAGCATAATAGTACAGTATGCTATGGCTACATATCCAGGAAATAAAGTTTCCATTTGGGGAAAATATTCTCCAGAAATGATGGAACAACTGCTGGACAATATGTGCTTTTTCACTTGGCTCTCATTTTCAGAGAAGATGACAGACTGATATTTTCTAACTATTTAAGAATTTTCCAGTAAAAAATTTCCGTGGGTAAAAACGTTTTACGTGAGAAGTAACCTTTGTATCTGGACATCCAGCTGAATATTAAATTGTTCCAGCTTCTGCTTGCTTCAGCAATCTATGTGTTTTCTCATCAAAGGTGTTATGACCTAAGTCCTACTTCCGTTTACTGCATTCTGAAAGTCCAGCAAACAAAATGAGTGACACCTGGGAGTTTTTATTTCTGTACCTGTTTGTTTTGTAATAGACTAGCATGCCGTGTGCCAGGGGAGGCCGTCACCTGCTTATCAGATGACGCACGGCAATGGAAAGGTTTCAGAGCCACTCCAAAGAGTTCACCCTCTTGGAAAGGGAGAGGAGTCACTGAGGGATATAAATAAGGCTGACAGAAGTAAAGATTGTGGTGCTGGGAGAATTAATAACCAAAAGCTAGTGATACTGAAGTACCGCCCAGAGTAAAAATCTCTCCCATCTCACAACAGCAATGAGGCTGTATGACATTTTATTGTCTTGAGTGCGCAGATCTCTGAACAGTTCAGGGAATTAGGGAGACTGCTGTTTATAAATTTTCTTTTGTCTTCATATAAGCAATTTAACCAAGCCCCTGGTAAGCTATGAGTAAGTACTTGAGCAATAGTAAGCCTAAAAGGGATTTTTAAAATCCTCAGTAAAGACAATACAATCTGCATAAAAACAAATTATTATTAATTCTGTAGGCACCATTAAACCATTACAAATCTCTGCGTCTGGCCTGCATTAATGTGCTGCTGGCTACTGCAGCAAGTTCCCATTGCATGTATGCTAACATGCTGCAGTTTTTAGGAACCTGGGAACCTGGAATAGAAAATGCCCCCCCCCCCCCGCCCCCCCTTTTTTTTTTTTCCTTTTTAATGGTTCATCTACCTGACTTCTGCTTACATGAAGCAAGCTACTTAGCATGAATCCTATAGTAAGCTTCTCTTTTTCAGATCCATTAACTTCAATTTTTGTGCATCTCATAGGAAGTTTTGGAAACCTAGAAAGATCTAGTATGCTATTAATCATTGGAAAGTTTGTATGAATTGTTTAGTTACTCTTGCTTCCTCCTCTTGATCCTGCAGTGTAAGGTTTCTGTGCAAGATCTTCAAAACTCTGTGGCTTTCTTTTTCTTTTCTTTTTTTCCCCCTAGATTCAGATTAGAGCAATCTTTAGTTTCATCTGTTTGTAATGTTTCCAGCAGCAGCTCATCTTAGCTTTGGAGTTCCCATACCAGTGTTAATTTGCTGTGTTGACAAATGTATAGCCCCCTTAAATCCATTTTAACAACTCATTTATTTGAAAAATTCATACATAATTGAGTTTCTAATTTGCTTTTGGTAAAGCACCCCTGGATGCACAGCATTAGAGGTTCTATTGAAGTGTGGTCTGATTAACTGATTAATAGATTTGGCTTTGTATAGGAGCCGTTTACATATGTGAGCATAATAATATTTTACCACTTTGGGGGGAAAAATGAAATAACTCAGGCAGAGAAATGCTTTGGACTTGTTATTTAATTAATTTAATGTTGTGTGAAAAGGCCAGACTGACAATTCTACAGAAGCTCCTTTATTCATAGCACTATTTGCCACTGAAGTGACCCCTCCAGATTCCCACTATTCCCTTCTGTCTACCAGTGTGCTCCAACCTCATACAAATCTAATTTAGAGGGACAAAATCATTGTAGAATGTTGCTTTCTTTGGACTTTGACTATCCAATTCATACAACTAATCATTTTGTCATTCTTTAGCTCTTTTTCTTCCTTCTAAAGTCCTTTGGTAGAAATCCTGGGTACAATCTTGGCTATCCCTTTATGAATAATATGGAATAATCTGTTTCCTTATCTCACTTCTTTTTTATCCAGAGCAGGTCTTTCCTGTGGTCTTTTGAGAGGATTTCCTTTTCCACAGTATCTTTGAAGGCTTCAAATCTCAACTATTTTGTAAGAATAATAGTCGTCTTGAAGCAGGGAAAGATATTATTCATCCCTTACACCACAGTAAGACTTAAGAAAAAAAAGAACATGCTAGCTCTACTGGCCTTGTAGCAGAGATTTTAACCTCCCTTCCTAATGTGCGTTTGTGTGCTCACCAAGTGCCTCAAAGTGCATTCCCTTGCATATCTGGGGTAGGATTCCTTGGAGTCTTCCAGCATCTTTACAGATCTAATCTGGGGATTGATATTGGTATTTTTTACATTACTAGTGAAAACTATTTGTAGGAGTGGAAGGTATTTGTGTCCACATAAGAATGCTATATATTAGAATATAAGAATACAAGAATACAATACCTTTTACCTGTAAATAGGTTTCTATCTGTAGATCACCTGCAAAAAAAGGAAAGGATTCATTACATTATATGCACATGTTTTTTTAAATGTATTTTAGATGAACAAGAAAAATATTTCAAGCTGTGTTGAAAATTAGAATTGTTTTACAGAACGAAGCATAGCAGTTTTTATACAGAGGTATCTGAAATGGAGAAGAAAAGAATGAGCTGTCACTTGTTACTATGAGTAGTGAATGCTGACTAGGCTTGATAGAGAAATACTTGGTGATAGTACAGCAACAAGTGATTGCTAGTGCTGCAAAGCCTGCACGAAAAAGGTGGTGAGGCTCTTACTAATGAAAATTGCTTACCTGTACCTGTATCTTCTTTCTTGACATGAGCTCTAGAGTTGTGCAGATTGCTGTATTCCTGATTTCTGAACGTGTTTAAAGCTAGACATTTCTACATCTTGTAATATTCCTTAGCTTTTTATCTGTATCCAGCTTCTCTTCTAACGTTGGATTTTGTTCCTGGCTTGGAACACTTTCTGAAATTTTATTTCTGTACCTTTGAGACACACTGTTGATGCACCTCAGTCCTTCAGCTTTGTTTCTGTTGCCAGGAATTTCTTGAATGGAAATGTACATACAAAAATCTTGTATTGGTTTTAAGTTCTCATAAACAGTTTCAGTTTTACTGGAGATCTATTTAGAGTCCCATCATAGTTTACAAGGACTCTTCTGTTCTTCAGCAGTTGCTTTTACTCTGGTTAGTCTCAAAGCCTGAAGGTTGCATTTTTTATGCTGGCTGGAGTTTGAAGGGGCTACTGATAGAGTCAAGTGTCAGAATAGTAAAAGTTCCCTGTTCTGTGCTCCTTGCCGCTCCCTGGGACCTCCCTGAAAGGCTTTAGACAGTTAAGAAGTTTTTCATGACAAAGTACAGGACAACTGATGAGCCAGAGGGTATTCACGTCCTGAAACTTTCACTTTGGGAAATAACCTTTGGGACTTCTTGCTTCTCTGACTGAAGTTCTTGCTGACCAACTGCTTTGCAAAATAGCTTGCCAAGTGACTACAAAATTAACCCCAACTTGACTTTAAAAGCACACTTGAAAAAATAAGATAAATCTAACTTACTATATGCAACAGTGAAAAATCAATATATTCACCAGCTTTAAAGCCTTTTACTGGCCAGTTGCATTGTAGAGCTGAAAATGCACCCAGAATTTGCAGTCAGAATGAATAAATCTCTGATATATGGTGCAAAACAACTCTAATGAAGAGAGGCAGCCTATTGCCTCCATTTCTGCAAATGAAAAATTTGGAGATAATTGAACAAACAACTAAACTTTAACCCTGAGTGGTGTCTACTTCTTGAACAACATATTTCAACTGTGACAGTTCAGTACTGGAAATGCCTCCTTAGCAGAAGTTTGTGAGAGAATCCTTCAGCTGTTTCAGTGATTCACTGCAGTCCTAACCTTTGATGTATTTGCAATGTCAGGACTCACACTCCTTCGCCTCTCCTGTATATCACAAGCAGTAGTAATTCTTATCTGTAGTTCTCTGCTATTTCAACACAGCATTTTGATCTTAGCTTGGAGTAGTTTCTGAAATAACATTCCTGTACTCCTGAGGCATTTTGGCAGAGCACCTCAGTCCTTGTTCTTCAGTATCCCCTCTACTTGGGTCTCTCCTGCACAAAAAGTAGATAGAGGTGTTGGAAAATTTCTATGATGCTTTTGAAATGTGCAGAATGGGGCAATAAAATATGACCATTCTCCAGAATTTTAACAAAGTCTTGAGCTGAGGTGTAAAAGGCTACTGCCTTTACATTGATTTTATCTTTTTTTTTTTTTTTTTTTTTTTTTTTTTTTTTTGGTTCATTACTGGTACATCAAATCAACTCTTTCCCTTTCTAATATATATCCTACCTTTATGCAGTTCCAGAGGGAGAGTTAACATTTTTTGAAGTTAGAATGGAGGGCAGTCAAACTGGTGTGTCAGTCCCATCATTTTAAGCAGCTTTGAAATAAAATGGGAGATGACAAGTAATGCTGTAAAAAGAAAGGAAAAAAAAAAGAAAAAACACATACCCTTAAATCTAAAATGTTCTCTCTCTCTCACTCTTTTTTTTTTTTTTTTTTTTTTTTTTTTTTCCCACAAGAAGATTAAATTAGTTCAGTACAGCTCTGGTTATAATGATCTGATTCCTGGTGCTACTGTGATTAAACTGGGTGCATTAAAGTAAGCAATGATAAATTAAAAGCACAGTAGAAATCTTGGTGGGTGTGAACAGATGAGTAATCTTAATTGGAAATAAAATATGCCCATTATTCTGTGCTATAAATGGACTTTTATATTATGAATTGCAGAGATAAAAACTTGATGTGTGGTGCAGTGCCACATTAGAGAGAAATTCAGTACAAGTGTACTGAATAAAGCCTCTTCTTAGATTATTAAGGACAAACACAAGGATGTTTCAGATGCCTCAGTAGCATTTCTTTGTACATGCAATAAAAGAAACAAGCAGTAAACTTTTTTTTGAACATTCAATTTTCACAGTTCTTTTAGAAAATACTCTGTAAGTACTTTCCTTTAAAGTAGTGATACAGTATATTTCCATATCTCTTAGCAGTACTTAGTAAAATGGGTGAATGAAGAATGAGAACTAGGTCAAATTTGCAAGTTATAACATGGATTTGATCTACAGTGGGGTTCCAGATTTAATCCGTGGTGTAAAATATGATGATAACACATATTTTACTCCTTATTCCTGGTATCTTTCACAGATTAAAAGACACAGAGACTCAAGGATGTAAAGAGAACGCTTCCTTGGTGATACGGCACAGTGACAGTGGCTCTCTCATGAACTGTGCTTCCCAGGCTGGCTAACATAATCTGTGCTGCTTGGAAATGTGTACAAAATGGCAGGAATCTCAAGCTGCCAAGTACTTAGAGCCCGAAGAATCTAACAAAATCTGTTTCTTTCATTTTAATGGTGATCAACATGTATGACAGGACCCTTCATAAGAAGTGCATGGATACAATCGGCTTCTGTGAGAACTTTTTTTTTTGTTCAGAAGTAGCATTTGCTATTATCTTGCTTCATTAATAGTCTCTCAAGACGTTTCCATTACTTCTCAGCAGGAACAAAAGAACGGACTGTGCAGGCTGGGGTGCTGACTGACAAAAACAAAAACACTTTTGGGCCTACTGAGTCGAGACTTTCCACTTTTTATCAAATTCCAGAAGCCCGTCCTAAAGAGCTCCAGTTGTGAACAAGCTCTTTGAAGATCGTTTTGAGGCTCTCCCTTTTGTGATTGCTCTGTGCACAGCTACACAGATCCTTTACTCCAAAGAAAGAGCAAAATCTCTCTCTCCTCAGAAGACAGGTGTTTCAGAGCATTCAGAGCTCTAGGAGGTTGACCGAGGTACTTCCATCACACACCGCATTCTTTACCTGAAACCAAACGATAGCCTTAAGAGTAAAAATAACTGCTGCCTTTAAAATTATGAAAGAAAATGAGTAGTTCCAATGCTCATCTCTGTATTGACATAAATTGAAATAAATCAGAGAATTTTGTGTTTGAAAGCAAGACCTCCATAGAGCCAAATGATCAATGAAAGGAGGGAGCATCTAACTTCTATGGTAATCAGGCTGCAATATAGCAATGAACCAACCTAGATAATTAACTAAGCAAAGAGTAACCGTGTCAGCTCTGAGTGCTGACAGCTGGTGCTGTGTGTTTGCCAGTATCCCCTGTAGTGTTAAATTTAGTTATGCTGAAATAACCTGCATGTATTGTGTTTGTATTAAAAGATTTTGTTTTGCCTTACAGACACACTGCTCTTCATGCAATTCAGCCTACTGAGCGCTGAAGGTTACAGTGACAGAGAAGGTACCATTTCTAGAACTCACTAAGTCAGAGAATGTGATCTAGTAACTTTGTTCTACTGTACACCTCTGACCCTTGTTTTAGAAATTATTCGCATGCAGGTGACTGCCAAATTCTTACTGTATCTGCTTTATGCAATATTTCCCCTGATCCTGAACTGCACAGGATCTGCGGCAGCCAACTTATGAGCTCATATATCACATTTTATAAGCATCTCTAGAGACAGCTAATGCAGGTGCAGATAATGCAGAAAGCTATTCCTTGGACTGGGAAGTTTGAGGGTCTGTAGTCTTGCATTGCAAGAGTAAGGCAATGTACCTCCTGGCTCATGCTTCTGTTTTGCCTATTCCAGACCAGTTTCACTAAAGTATAATTTATTTACTTCTTTTCCACATAATGAAAAAATAAATCTATGAGTTAACCCTGAGGAAGTACATGGAAATTGATAACTATCCTACCTTACAGTCAGTAGATGGTCAAAGAGAACCTGAATGTGTTAATCTTCACATCCAATACATGATTTAAATCTTTTGTATAATTTCCATCTTTTTCCTGTGCCAAACATATCACAGTTAGAAGGTTGGGATGGTCTTTCTGACAAGTTCATTTATCAGTTATCTAAATATGCTTACTGGATCCAGTCTGTGCCTTCTATAAATCTAAAATGAATACTTATCAATTGTATTCTCCAAGATTGGATTAACATTAAGCTAATTTTCTAAGTATGTTATTCTTTTTTTTTCCCCTATTACATCCATGGATTTTATGCCTTTTTTTTTCATAAAAGAATCTGCTTGCTAAACGATTGATAAATACAAGTGAATCTGCATTCCTAAGTAAACAAATTCAAAGCTAACCCAGTGCTATGTATTTAGTACAGAATCAATGCATTTGCAATACTTAGGGCTACACCCTCACTGAAGTAGCATTTAGACAACTCTGGCCTGGAGATTTTTAGAATCCTGGGGTAGAAATGTGTCCGGGCTTCAACACAGAACATTAACAGTGTTAAGTGGCCCGGTATGTTGATATTAAAACTCAACTTTGAGGAAGAAGCCTTATAATTCAGAGAGAGTTTATAGGGAACTGCTTAAAGGTGGATGTGTCCAGAATCCTACCTCACCACCTCCTTGTGCCCCAGCAGCAATGAGGGGCTGAATTTTGGATTGCAGGGAAATGCTACACCACGTTTAGTGACAGTCAGGAACCATTTATAACCAGAAACATCTCTGTATTATAGGTGGTGATGATGCTCTATTACCCCTCTTTAGTATAATGTCATTGTGGCAATTGTCAGACAAAATGAGGTCAAAATTCAATTACTCTGTTAGCCTAATAGATAGGATAAAATCTGTCTTCTAGAAGAGAATCTTAATCACTGGGCCATAGGCTTGTAACTGTTTTGAACCAAACAGACCAGGAACTATTTGTAGGTCTTTGAATTCAGTTAGTTAGACTAAGTGTGAGCTTATTGGCTTGGAGTAGTTCTTTGCATGCTCAGAAGTGAAGCTCTAAGGATCATAGATCTTCAGAATTGAGCGGACACTGAACTAAAGAGATCTCAGAGCTGGTCTACAAAACTGCCTTGGGTTAATAACACACATATGAGCAATTATTGATATAACCCTAGGAGTTTCTGAAAAGCCCGAACAGTATGTCGCTTCCCCACAAGTATACAAGTTATATAGCGATAGTAGCCAAGAACTTTTAACTTATGTAGTGTTAATTAGTACACGTGTGCATGTCTTTGGTGCTACACTCTTATTCAGAGTTTGACAAAGATAATATAGTATGGCAAGGACTTAACAGCAAGCATTCAACTTTGATAGATCTCCAGAGATATTTTTAAATATAAAGGTAAATAACTCATCATTCTTTATTTAGGATTTCTCTTTGCTTTCCTTTTTCTTTGTCTGTTCTTTCTTTTCATTCCGTGTTGCCTGCCTGCCATAGTGGACAGCTTTAGTCTAGTAACTTGGTATGTGGCTGTCAGGCTTTCTTGATGGATTTATCAAAGACAACAGCACAGATGAAGAAAGTTCAGACAGCCATTCTTTGAGGTTATAAAGCTTACACAAATTCACATTGGTCTTTATCGGCAATAACTCTCCTTACACACCTTGCATTCCCCTCTCTTTTATGCTCACCTCAGAGCTAATTACCACCCTTTAACCTGCAGTAACTTTGATATTGGCTCTCTCTTGTGCAGCTATTACTGTGCACATTGAAGTGGATGGTTCACAGAATTTGGGACTGCTGTGGAATGGAAAAGGGGGAAGTAGGGATTTCTTTCTATGTTTTATTGGTTGACAGTGCCACCCTGTGAATTCATGTCCCTCTTTCTAAATAGATATACACACATCTATTGACACCTTCTGTTCTTTGTCTCTTGGCATTGAAAGTACTGAACTGAAACCTCAGGGAGCCTTTTATTCCACACCTGCTGCTTTATTTCACTTCCTGCTCCCCAGCATAACTTAATAGAAAAAGTAAATATAAAAAATAAAACAGTTTATCATCACATTTTGCATAAAGAAGATGATGACCCAGCTAATGGCTCACTAATTACAGGCTTCCAGGAAAGCTGACTAATATATCTTGAAATAGATTTGATATGATCAGCTATTAGAAATGACACTCTCTTCAAGGACCTAAGTTTAGAAGGTTGTTTTTTTAATAATACAATGAATTTGCCCCACTAAGCATTTTTCCTTTTTAGTATTAATATTTCCTCAATGTTAAGGAAGTATTTCTTAAACATAGAGAATTCATTTTTAAATGTAAGCCATGTAACTCCATCAGGTTATTTTGTATAGCTCGTGCTAACAGCTAGTAACAGCCTGTTATGCAACCAAAACTGTAGGATGCTCCTCGTATGCTACAGGTCTTTCATAAATACTGGAATAGAATCCATTTTCATATCTATAAAATCATAGCATGGGTGAAAAATGTAATCTGTGCCTCCTAAGTTATTGTAACAAAAGAATCCTTGAAAGGCATCTTGGTGGCTGTCAATGCAATGAGAATATTTCTCTGGGGTGCTTAATTCTTTTCATAATTTTCCAGCATTTTATTTGACAGTTTCAGGAATGAGCGAGTCCTTATTTGGCTGGATGTTTTCTCAGTTTCCAGTGGAAATTAATACTGAAGAAGTGATCCATGGTTTTGTGCACTAAGGGAGATTCATTCTGTAAAGTTGTAGAAACAGCTATTGGAAGCCTGGGTTTTATGTGTGTGTACGTATGCGTTTTTTTATATTATTATATATTCCAAAGATTGTAGATCAAATACCTTCAATTTTTAAGTAAAAGAATACTTAGAGGATAAGGGGATTGTTGATCTTCTAATTGTAATTTTTGTTGTTTTTTTTTTCTTGAAGCCTAAGACTGCAAATTCATTCTGCAGTCTAGTAGTCATGCTGAATGTTTTATTCCTCGTTCACATTCAAATTTATTAAAGATTTGGTGGCCAAATTCTGTTTCCAGGGATAGCTGTGCAAGTCTGGTTATTCTCTTGGGACTGAGTGGATGCCACACATGTAGTCCTGTATAGACTGCAGTAATACTGATGAGGAGTAGAAAGTGAGCAGATTCAACTGCTGTGTGTAATCCATTCTGCTCTGCTTCTCTACTGAAAGAAGCCTGTAAACTTCAAACAGACAAGCATATACTTTTCTCAATAGTTAAAGTCGCATAAAATAGGGGAAAAACAATACTTTTCTAGAGAATGAGTATCTGAGGAATCCAAGGTACTAATCCTAAAATTTACAAAATCATCTTGGAAAAGTCAGATAATATGATATTGAAAGCATAGCTGGCAGCCTCCATTTAAATGTTTTCTTGTTAATAAAGTCAAAAATATTTCTCATCTCAACTCTTAAAAATAGTGAAAAGTTCTGTGAGTTTTGGCACCTATTGATCTATTAATCTAAAAGCAAGGTCTGTAAGCATGGTCTTACATGAGAGTTTGCAGTAATGTACAAATATAATATATGTATATATAATTTATGCGTACATATAGATACATAAAAAATCTGGTTTTCCTCATCTCTGATAGTTGTCCTAAATGTTAAACACAGGAAAGGCTTTTGTTCTGCTGCTCTAATCAAAACAAAAAAGACTAATTTTGTTTCATCTCTTGTGAATCCCAAGCCTATTTGTGGTAGAGATAGAATCTTCGTCTAGTCTGGGTTTAGGACCCTCAGTACATTTGACAGAACAGGTCTGAGCATCTCCCAAACTTAATATTTCCTACAAAATTTTGTCATTTGCTGTTTTGGGGGGAATGTGTACTGTTTGAGCCCCTAACTGTTGTCAGGTGTTATAATAAATACATTACTGGAGTGCTTCCTCTGAACAACAAGATAGATAAATTTTAAACTGTGTTTAAGTCCTAATTGCTATGGTAGACTTAGTCCAATTTTCGTACTGAATGTCTATGTTAGAATCCCCTACTCACACCAAAGTGTTGAAATAGTTGCAGGGATACAAATCCTCAAAAAATACTTGATGTGAAAACTGAACTGTTCCAGATAGGTGCTGAAACATAATGAGGGGCCTGTATAATAAAAGCAAAAAGCACTGAATGTAGGTAGATACTAGATTTGATTCTTTTAGGGGAGGGTGGGGGTATAATTAAACAGACAGACATCAAACTTCTGCTTATCTCCATTTGGTTTTAGAAATCACAGACATACATAAACAATATTTTAAATAGTGATAAAACAATAAAAATATAGTGGGTCAATTATTGAACTCCAACCTATCTAGCTACAATGAGAAATTCATAAATATATCCAAGGACAAAACCCTGCCTTTGAGGTTTGAAAGCTTGATGATGCTGTACTTTTTTGGATACAAAAGATGTTAAATAATTTGAGACCTGAATGGACCTTTAATGAATCTCAGTAATGGAGAAGTGATTCAGAATGAATGGAGATAATTAACAGATTGGAGTTCTGCAAGCAACAGGTAATTGGATTATTGGTGGATAATTTGTTTCCACAGACAATTTTACTGTCTGGCCATATGCAATATTTCATTCTTATCTTTTTATTCAACAGAAAATTGTCTTTAAACCTTGGTTTATCCCCAATATGATCTTGGCTATTAAGCTCCTGAAAGAGAAAGGTACCATTTCAGAAATATTTTTTTTTTTAGTGACATGTCTCTCATTTTAATTGTAAACAGCAGTTGTTTCCATTTCTTTATGATGGTTGTACCAACAAGATCCCACAATGATAGGCAAAATTATAATCCCTTTGTTTTTCTGATGCTAAACGTGGTGGTAGTAGTAAGACGCTTAAGGAATGACCTACAGTAATTTTTTCTGCAGCAAGGTTAGTAAAAATAAAATTGTATAGAACTTCATTGGGTCACACAAACTAAATGGAAAACATCACAGAAGAACTTTACTGAACCTGCATTTGTGCGTGGTGCTGGGCTCCATATTAAGATACCCTGTAAAATAAGACTGTGGATAGTCTGATGCGAATCACTCCTTTTATTCCTTCCTTCATACATAGCACAATTGTTTTCTTCCTGAATCTTGTCTTTTTCTTTTTTTTTTTTTCCAATAGAAGAGTTGAGATTACCATTCTATGCCTCTCCTTTATATTTGGCCCCATATGAGTAGGCTTACTATTCCATAGTAGAGTCACTCTCTATCAAGCTGATAGTTTGTCTTCTATATTCCATCACTTACAAGTACATTTTCTTTTCCTGCCTTCTTTCCTGCCTGTAATTTTTAAATAGGCCAAGAACTAGACCTGATGATTTTTAAAAATACTTGTAGTCAGTGCCTGTAGCCAAAGTCATTTGCTGGGATTTTTTTTTTAGATTAATGTTAATGTCAATTGCATTTTTTTCTCCTTAGGAATTCTTTTAACGACCTTGTCGGTTGGTAATCCATGGTCCTTGAAAGCAAAGCAAAGTACATTGCCTTTCTCTGCACTAACTCAACAGTCCAGTCAGCTGGAACAGACAAAAAGGGAACACACAGACTAATAACATTTGCATTGATTGGATGTGTATTTCAGTTATTACAATCCAGCTGTACAGAAGCATTAGGAATTTGGTGCTTATTTGTGTGTTTGTGTTTTAGAGTGAGAGCAAATGAAGATGGCATAGGTTTTTTTTGCTGATGGGTACCTATAGTAAGCCTACTTGATTTCTTCTCCAGGGATGATTTAAAATTCCTCTAATCTTTGCTGAATAAATATACTTCCATTAGGAATGGGACAGTAGAAATTTGCCACCTATTAGATGAAGTGGAGCACTTATCTTTTTTCATATTATGAAGAATGAGAGATCCTGCTATCTCTGACAACCTGTCATATAACGTGATTACCACTGTGCTCCTGGGAAGAGCTCATTCTGTTTCACCTCATACTCTCACCAGATGACAGACCTCGTATGAACAAACAAACTTTTTCTTCATCCTTGTATAAAGTTTCCCTGTAGCCCTAGAAATTCAATTAAGCTCATACAATTGTCTCATCCAACATGAAAGAATATAGTAATAGATGACAGCAGTTAAACAATGAACACATTTAAACTGATCAAAAATTTGAAGGAACTTACTGGATCACGGCCTGACTTCTTAGAGCGTGGCCATTGGTACCCTGCTTATCAATAAGAAAAGCAATTAGGTCTGTGTATGTATTTTCTGATTCATCATACTGCAGTTTATTGCAATTCCATGCTTCTTTTTGCAGGTTTCATGAGACATACCCATTTTCTCTGGTGAGTATAGGTAGCAGTGTTCTGTGGCCCTGAAAACCATTTCTTACTGGGATTCAAGTTACTGTGTCCTTGGGCTCTAATATATTGTATACATCTTTATAGCTCTTCAGTAAGTTTTCTTTCCTTATAGCTTTGGGTGTTTTTTTTTTCCCTCCATACGCTGTTTCTAAAATTTGTTGAAAAATGCTTAAGAGGCAGCATTTTTATTTAGTGGAGACAATGACATGGGAATTCTGATAAAACAAAAGAAGTAAAAGATAGAGACTTAAGAAATCTAGACCTAATTTTTCCCACTAGGTCAAAATGTCAGCTTATTCCTTTTACACATCAGTGTTGCTACATGCAACAGAGAGATAGAATTACATTATCATCAAAGACAGCATTTGATTATAATTTTTTATAGAACAAAATTGCACTAGGAATTTTATCCACACCTTGAGCATGAACTCGAGACAACAGTTAGCTAAAAAGGTGATAACAATTCAGCAAGTCAGTTAATGAGACAGGTTCCACCACCATCTTGTGGAAAATGACTACCTAGATAGCCAGAAATTCAGTAGTTAAGGCTGACGAATTTGTATATGGCTAAAGTGTCATTTAAGTATATGGAGAATTAGTATGCCATATATAAGTAGATAAGTAAAAAGGAAGAGATATATTTTATCATTATTTGGGCGTTTATGGTTAAGTTTGTAAGACATCCCAGCAGAGTGTGTGATATCTGCGTATCCTGAATATTAGTCCATCCTAGTAAGGAAAAACTGATGATTATGCCCCTTTATTGTCATAATCATGAGTTTATTAAGTTAATACCTATGTTCACAATGACTTAATTGATTCATTCAATTCTCTTCTGCTCTGGTTGAACAAGTGTCGTTCTGATTTCACAAATTTTACAGGATAGAGTACAACTACTGAACAAGTATCTATGCGGCTGGATCAATCCAGTAAGTAAAACCAGGCTGCTAGCAGACTTATTTGGTCTGCATGTATGACGGACAGGCTACCATGTGAAAAGGGTGTTATTTATGCTTGAAAACAAATCAGAACGCAAAGAAAGGTACCTCCGGACAGAATGAGCTGAAGAGAGTTTAAGAGTCCACTTACAGCCCCTTATCACACTTTCTGATGCTGGTTATCATAGGAGAAAATAGAAGCAATGCTTTTTACACTTTTAGTATTGAGTTGTGTGGGCAGCATATCAAAAAAAAAATGATTAATATAACGGGTAGAGTGGTACCGAAGTCTTGAACTGTCATGGCTTCAAGGCAATGGAAAGGGAGGAGGAGTCTGAGGCTTGGAGACTTGGGAAAGCCCAGTGAAAGGTGCATTATAACCCAAGAGGTCTGCAATACAGTTTAAATAGGATGCACTAAATAGGGGTAGCACTGTATTACTGCCCAGAGCTTGCTTTGTAAACAGCCATGATTTCATATTCAAGCGTTTTATGGAGACAGAAAACACCAAAACACAATGCAAATGTAAAGAAAAGAAAAAAAATCAAAATATTGTTGTAAAGATTATATGAACTGGAACCATAGATTCTGAGTGGAATTCTTGGTGTGACTATAAACCAAAGACTGCATAATAAAAAAGAAATTTTACTCATTTATGAGCATATGTTTGACCAATCTGACATAACTGAAGCATGGTGCTAAAATTTGTGTGATTGGAATAGTAGCAGCAATGGTAATAATCTGCGTAAGGGAATGAAAAAGAAGTCAACTGACATTTTATGAAAAAGGCCTCTTTCCAACTGAGGCTGAGAAAAGAGGATGATTGGCTCCCTAAGGACATATTTATTATGTCAAGAAAAAATACAAAACACAAGACAAAACATCTAAATTATCATAGGGGTCTTCAGCCTGAGAGGCTTGCTGGAAAGCTGGTGAAATGTTGAAAAGATTATGAAAAATTATAGGTTACAAGTTCACTGTTCAAACGGGACTGCCACAGGCACAGCAAAATGTGTACTGAATATGATTTCATTACGAAAATTAATTAATTACAGATTGAAAATGAGTGCTGCTTAGGAGAAAATTTTATGGTTTTTATTAGATTTGTAATGTACAAACAGAATAATATCCATATTTTATTCATATATACATATAATAGTTATGGACAAAATATGAAGAAAAGATACTGCATAGAAAATGTAAATGACTTTTGGGAATCACATGTAACCAATTTATTTCACAAAATCTGCAAGGAAAAGTTGACAACATTGACATTTTAAAAATACATTGAATAAGAGTAGAAATGGAAGAAAATTCACAACAAAGGGTAAAAAGGGGAAAATTACAGCACTGAATGTAATAGAAAAGAAATAGATTATAGAAAATGGATAAAGGAAGGAAAAAATCTCAGAGAGAGGTCTTTGATAGCTTTAAGAATAAAAGATTTTCCCAATAGCACTAATATAATAGTAAATGGAAATGTAAAAATGTCAATAATAACACAGAAAATGCTGGAATATTTCAGAAATATGCCAATGTTGTATTTGGGAGGAAAGCATTTCAGAATTGATCCTGGCAGAAACTAGAAGCCTGCTTCTGGACTTAGCAACTGAAAAACCACAGGCGAGTAATATATATAATCCAGATGAATTCACTGATGAAAAGAGAAGTGTTGGAAAAATTTGATTGTAATAGCCACTCACCAGTTACGCAGTCCAGAGCTAGATATCCTGTTTCAAAAGATTATGAGTTTAGTTTAAAAAAATGATAGGATCAGCGTCACACCCACGTAAAGGATTGTCTTTTACCTCAAAACTTTTTGATTCAGACAGAAGAATAACACAAAATCAATGTGGCACACATTAAATGGCAAGGTAATAGGTCTGAAAATGAAACCATAAACTGAGTTGCTGCGTTTCTATGGAGGACTCAAAGTATACTTTATCCCTTGGTCTAGGTAGTACTTAAAATCCATGGCCTGAAAGAAACACATCAACTCATAACTGATAAAGTTTGAAAGTGATACAGAAGTTTAATGAATGAATAATAGGGAAGACAGGTCATGATACAAAACTTTCTGCATAACTAAACAAAATATTATTACCCAATAGAAAGGCATTCACAGAGAGCAGGAACATGGCAGTATTCTCTAGGCAGGAGACACTGAGACTACTAGATCTTTCTCCAAATCAGTACTCAAAAGGACTAATATGATGTTGATATGTATAAATACAGCAAGTACTAAGAGGTTATAATAGTGTCTGTGTGGCTGCTATAACTGCTCTTGGAATACTTCTGCCAGTTCTCATGAGAATAATAATTCAAAAAGGATAAGGGTCAGGTAAAAGCTACGTGTTTTATTACTGATGGTTAAGAAATGTTCTTTTGGGCACTGATGTCCTGACGTGTGTTAATTCTGACTTTGGATTCACTATCGGCTTTCTGCTTACTTTACTTAGTCTTCTTTCGCAGCGTTCTTGCTCCTGCACCAGAGAGCAGAGATGACCATGGGAACAGGGATGCGGGATCACATCCTCTGCTTAGAGTAATGGGAACAGTGAATTGTGGTTGTGAATTGTGATTGTTAGTTTTACCTCTTTTTTATTGAGGATTTTATTATCTCTCTGTTTCTGAGCATAACACTTGTCTTGGTAATGCAGCTGTTGATTGAAGGATATAGGTTTCTGCCTGATGACTATCTTAACTGGGAAATTGGTCATTGACAATGAGTTAAATTTCTAGCGAAAAGAAAATAAGAACATAAGAAATGCTCTACTAGATGAGAGTAATGGTCCGTCTTGCCCAGTATTCTGCTTCCAATAGTGACAATAGCAGATTTTAGGTAGGGATAAGTAAAAGTCAGTATAGTATATATACTGGAGAACAAGAAAGTACCGTTCAAATACAGAGAGTAATCCCCTATTTTTTTTTAATGGGTACAGAAAGTCCTTGATCGTTTACCTAACAAGAACATACAGAAGAAATGTTCTCTTTCATAGGCCTGGCCTGGCTGCTAGGCAAGACAGGAAGTAGACTGGCAGATGGCTTCAACACTGAGTGCTGAGTCCTTTGACTGCTTACATACTTGTAAGAGAGAGGAAAGTGCCCTCTTGCTTTTGGAAGCAAACTTTTCCCTGGCATACCCCCGTATCCTCACACTTTGCTCAGGCCTGCGAGTTTTCCTCCTCCTCTGCCTTCACCACAAAGAAAAATTCCCCTGCTGCCCCAAAATAAATGATTTCATCCATCCTTTTGGTGGAAAATTCAATTTTGTCCTTAATGCTGATAGAATTTTAGAGGTGTTATGACTATGCACAGGAACTGACTGATACTTAAAACATTAAACTGTATATTAAAATAACAATGTAAAATTCTTTGATAAGTAAAAATAAACAACCCCCAAAGTCAGCCTGATATAATTTGTTATGATGGCTCATTCCACTGCAATGTCCTAGATAAAAGAGAGAGAAGCTCTCTCCAAACAAAGAATTGTTGACTAAAAGGTGGAAGTGGGGAGAAAAACAAAACACAACACAATCCATCTGGGACATCTGCAACAGTTTAATTGAGCACTTACTTTCTTCTCCAACGTTTAAAATAGAACAAAGCATTTCTTTCTTCAAATTATACGACATAATCAAATATGTCTTTATGACAAAGCAAAGAAGTAAAAATGCATAACTTAAGATTTAAGGCATGAACTGGATAATACTACATCAAGATATAATCTACTGCTGAATCAAAATTGGACATAATGACTAGTGCTAGGCAAATATTGCAGAGAAGTATTTGAGAACATTCATTCTCACAGAAACAATGAATTCACTTGCAAACCGTTATCTGATTCCACGGACATTTGTGTGAAACAAATTTAACATTTTACAATTATGCATGTGACTATATATTTGCATTTGAATGACTTGCAGATATGTATTGTCTAGAGCTGTTTAAAAAATGAATTTCTGAAATATGAGAGAAAATAAGCATGCAGGGATATTTTCTTGGTACCTTTTTTCGATCACGTTCCTCTACCCATACATGTTATTATATTTTATTTTGGTATTCATAGATCTTGCCAAAACATAGTAGAAGTTATCATGGTAAAGAAAAAACAGAAAAACATCCTGAGACATTACTGTCCTAGTTTATCAGTTCAATGCTCTTTTAAAAATCTAAAAATCTTTTAGGCATGCACTTAAAGGCTTATTTTATATGGGATCCTATTTCATTGATTCTGTCATGAACTGTTGTATCTATGACTAAAATATACTGTCAGTATTGATGCGCACACTAGAAAATGATGATGGAGAGTTACAGGAAGTTTTGATTCTAGAAAGTGTTAAGCTCTTTTCTTTTTATCTAATGAAAGGTCCGAGTGACCAAAGGGATCGGAAAGAATCATCTAATGATTCATGACTTTTTTAATACATAACAAAATGGCAAGGAGAGGGCTATGAGGTGGAGTCTAAACGATAGACGTTTGGACTGGATGTGAGGACACCATTTGCTAACTGTTGAAATAAAAGGATGTAAAGGAGTATCGTTCACTTTAGATCAAATGTTGATGTTTCATGTCCGATGCAGGAACCATTGGGTGACAGCCTATGGCTCTATGATGTGTAAGATGTCAGATGACTGAAGCCTTCTAACCTTAGACTCAGTGACACCTGCCATACCCAGCCCACCAAAGCCTTAGAGTCATTGGAGCCATTCGTACGTGTTCTTCAGTGTTCTGGAGGGCTGTTTTCTGGCTGACTCGAGCGCTTTATAATTTCAGGACAGAGCCCTGAGTCTCTCTGCTCAGGAGCAATGAACACAGAAGCTTTCCTGAGCAGGCAGCGAGGCTTGTTAGCTTCTGGGTTGGAACGACAGCGCAAACCACAACTAATACAAGAGAAGTGGGAGTCAAGTGAATGTGATATTATTTTTAACCAAAGGAATAATGTTCACACAGTAGGACAAAAAAAGTGAAACTACATAGAAATTGCAGGAAGCAGTTATCAAATATAGACAGGTAGTAAAAAGGAAAATTCTCTTTGTTTGTCAAAGCCTGCTGGTGTTTCTAGGGTACTTCATTTCTGGTGCTGGAGAGGCAGAATCTCTCTTCAAAGGTGCTTAAGACAGGAAGAAATTTTCCAACATCTAAAGAATGGAAAGAACAGTGAATAATGAGGACGTATTTGTGTTGCTCCTCAAATCAAAGAGAAATTTGAAAGCATTAATAAGAAAGGCACCCTGGGTCGCTAAATCTGTATTAATACCATGGGGATGACAGAATGATTTAAAATATGATTCCAATTCATTTGAGAATGTTTCAAAAGATAATCTTTATAACAGAAGGTGATTCTGACTGAACTTTCACATCCTTTTTATTGCCTTTTTTAGGGTCATAAGAAAGTGATTTTCTTCTCAAATTGTGGTGGGTATATGCAACCTTCTTCAGAGACTGGAGACATGGAGAACATATTGTCATGACTACATAATACACGTTTAATTAGCATGAGACAACTGAAATTGTAGTGTCCCAGGATCTGTGTAAGATACTAGAATTGCTCATTTTCAGCTCATGCGTATGATCCAGCAAAGGACTTAAGCGTGTGTTTAATTTATGCCTTATACGTAGTTACATTAGCTTTAGTGGAATGTGTTCTGTATCAAACATTACTGTGTGCTTAACTGCTTTGCTGGATTAATGCCCATTTCCAGGTGACTATTACTGAGCATTTGTTCTTTGGACCTCTTGAAAATGTCATCAGTGAACCTGGTATATGCTGTCACCCTCTAACTGAGTCAGGTGAGTGGAGGTGAATTCTTGTATATGCAAAATGGCTTCAAAAGCAGGATGGAGATCACTAAACCTAACAGAGTTAAACACACACATACGCCAAGCAACATGAAAATGAATGTTAATTGTCCTCTTTTTGCTTTTGAAAAAGAATGCATTTTGGAAAATGTCTAAAAAATTCTCATTGCAAGGCTTGTTTCTCTGGAACACAGAAGATAAATTTGGAAGAGAGAATATGGCAATGTTCCTGTTTTTATACTGGATTTGTCAATTATGGTAAAGAGCTTCTGCCTGTGGGGTTCCAGCTCACCAATACTAACTTCGCTGTAGATAAAACAAAGCATTCCTGCTCTGCAAAAATGACTTGTGAGCTATATTTCCTAGAATGGAAAATTATTTCTGCACATATGAATTACTGTTTATCTCAAGATTCTTCTCTACAGAGTTAATTTTTTCCATATATGATAAAGGTCCAAGAAAAAACCTGTCACTAATTTTCAATTCAGATCAAATATGACCACATGGATTTTTGTCTCTTCCTAGTCTTCATTATTGAGGACTTACTTGTAATAACAAGAACAAGACTAACTAAAGCCAATTTTTGTTCTTGTCTTCAATATTAACAATAATCTACGCTAATTCTTTAGATTCCATTTGTTTTAAAATTTGTTTTCTCTGAGCTTATTTGTTTTCTTTTTCTTTTTTTTCAGATATCTAGAATATATAATTGTTGTTGTTTTCCAACTTTTGTTCCATCTTCCTAAAATGCATTTCTACTTCTGCCCAGACTAGGATTATTCAAATGTAACAAACACTGATTTTCCAAGTACAGTATAGCACAATTGCTCTTTGTATTTCAGAGAGTCAATAGATTTTCCTTTAGTCCTGATTCTTAGGACAAACTCGTAGCAGCTCCCAGCATGTTTCTCTGCCTCCTGAGGCGATTTACTAATTCTTGGTCTGCACAGAATGTGGGACTTGCACATATTCCTTCTGAGTTCATAACTATAATTCTTCCGATTTGATTCCATCAGGAGCCAAGAGAAGAAGGGTCAGCATAATTGTGAAATCTGGGGTTATAGCTAGTTCTTAAAAAAGGTCAAACAGACCTACTAAATGGAGCTATTCATAAAAAAATGGAAGCCCTCCAACCTCTACAAATAGAGCAACACATAGAGCTTCATTGCCTAGACTGTGCTGCCAGTCTGTCTCAAATTCAAAGTTTAAATGTGAGCAATTATATTTCCTGCTCATTTATATGAGCACTTTAGCAAGAAATTCAAGTCCCATTATTTTCATGAGTCTTAGGATTCATTTTCCTAGCCATGAATCTTTATAAAGCTTATCTATAAAAGTAGAAAATGATAAAGCTACCCTCTAGATCAAATCAAATTATTAATTGTGAATAGAATTGATTAAAATTAAAAAAAAAAAAAGGAAATAGTGGAAATGTTATCATTTTGTATATCCTTGGTTTTCATACAACCCTCTTCACCGGTACTGAATTTTTTAATTCTGTTAAGAAACACTCAGGCCTTTCTTAAAATCAACCAGTATCTTACCATTTCAGTCAGTTTTCAGATAATTTCTATAATAATTTTCAATCAATTTTTTCTTCGGTAGCATAGATCTAGTTTTGAATGTCAATCACCTGACCATTTTTTGTCAGCTTAACAGCAAATAATAAAATTTCTTTTTCTGTTTTCTTTCTCTCCCTTCCTTCCTTGCCTGCCTTCTTCTCTCTCTTCTCTTCTTTCCTTCTACTTTCATTTCTTCCTTGCCTTTCTGTCTTCTTGCTTTCGCTCTCATTTTTCTTTTCTCTCTCCCTTTACAGTTCTCTTTTTTTTTCTTTTTTCTCTTTCATTCTCTTTCAAAAAAGTTACCTCTTTTTCTCTTTCTTTTTTTCTCTCTTCCATTCTCTTTCACAAAACTTATCTATAAATAATGAAATTACCAACTTAGTAATACTGTCTTAACTATAGGAGGGCAATCATAAAAACTTTTTTGAATTTGTGAATTATGCACGATGGGTTTGCTGAGCTTCTTTTTGGGCATAGTCATTAAACTATTGTTTCATTATTAATTCAGTCACAAAGACTTTGGTTTAATGCTGCCACCTGATCATTTTCCTAGCTGGTTTAACCGTGAACTTACATCTTGTTTTTGGAGCTACATCTCACACACTGAGTAAGCTCACACACAATTAAGCAATTTTTGTTCTAGCCTAGGTGGTTTTCGTGCTGTTTTAAAAGTGGCAGCCCTGCTTCAGCTTCACTGTTTTTTCATACTTGTTTGAAGTGGTCTTATGCTATAGACTACTTATGCATTGTAAGTCATGCCAAAATCTAATTTTATTTCAGTGGTGCCAGAGCTACAGAGCTACGTTTTTTGTAAGGGTTTTTGTAGTTTTAAGGTCTATCTGTATAAAATATATAAAAACCTAGATATTGGATTTTAGTGGGAATTAAGCTCTTAAATTCCCTTAAGCCAGACCTGTCTCTCTCTCTTCCCTTCATTCTCTCTCTAAAATTTTTATTACTAATTATATAGTAATATATAAGCCACACACATATAGCCTTTAATCTTTTCTTAAAGCCTGAATTTTGTTTTTAATTATATGAGGTGGTAATGAGTCCTGTAAGTTGACTAGGCATTGTGTACAATATTTTTATGCATTTTATATCTGTTGCTTACAACACTCAAAGTAATTATAGAGTATAAGAGCTGCCCACTTTAATGCTATTTCATCACATTTATTCCTTCAGAAAGAGAGAAGCAGTTTTATTCTTTTTGTTTCCTGATACTATACTATCAATTTGTGTTTCAGAAGCAGTGTATCTGTTAAGAGACAACATCAGTCACAGACAGCATCAAACTAAATACATTTTCTTATCAGGGTTATTTTATATTTTTTGGTCAGAAATATACAATTTCTGTTACCCAATTTTTGTTCCTGTAAAATCACTCCACTCGAATGACTTAGATGTTATAAAACAATCAACAACTTAAATAATTGAAATTTCATGCTTCAATAATAATTAATTCCAATGTTTTGTTTTTCAACTATTAGCATTTTAAACCTTAATACTTTTGTCAAGTCAATTTGGATGAGTCTTTTGTAGAGAGCATATTCAAGCTTATCTCAGCCAACAATAATCCCCTCTAGGAATCTTTTGCTGAGAGGAACATCTTCAAAGTTCATCTCGGCCAACAGTAATCCTCTTGGGTCTGGAGCCAAGAATGTAGCAGGCTGTATTACTACTTCAGCCTCAAAAACCTCTCTCAGAACTCAAACAGCCAAGAATTTTCTTCCCATGGGGCAAATAGTAGAGTTCGAAGGTACTGAGGTTCCAGGGTGGTATCCTCTTTCCCTTTTATTATGCATGTCTAAATAAGAAGCACAAATGTTTCTGCTTCTTTCAGATGTTTGTTATATGAAATAGCAAACATAAAGTATTTTATTTTATAGACATCTCCTGAAATGCCTAAAGAAAGAAAAAGAGACAAAGGAAATATCCAAAATCAGTGTTAAAATATATGTTTAATGAGAGATTAACAAATACAGAATGCAATCTTGTACACTTCTTGTCTTACCTAGGCAAAACTGCCACCGAGATCAAAGTGTTTTAGCCTCCGATCACTATGCTATTGGTCACAGATACCTCATTGCACTTTTACTGGAAAAAAACATAGCTCTACCTTAAATTTTAGTGATGTATTTTAGTTTTGTAGTTGAAGCATGAGAAAATGACTTCCTGAATGTACTTCTTGTCAAAAAGGGAATTTTCATCTCACACAAATAAAATGAAAAGGCTAGGAATCGTGGCCCCATTGGATTAAATTAATATTTGATATTTACTATACTTGGACAGAGTAGAGTAATATCACCTTGGGAAAGTGACTGATGAGATTTTTACGTTCTGTTTTTCCTCCTATGATATGAAATTTGGACATTCTCATTCCAGGTGATCAAGTAAAGGGTATATCATCTTTCAAAACAAAGATTTGCTGCAAATACTAAAAGGAAAGGACATAACAGAGTACAGTTAGAAAGTAATTCTAAAAATACAATTATAGGCACCTAGATAAAACAACAGGATCAATGTAATTCAAAAGATTAACAGGAAATGACAAGTAATGATGTTTGTCTGCCTAAAATCATCACTATTACCTATAAGTGGAATTCAGGTCTTTGCTTTGTGCTAGCACTTTGTACAAGGATTAATTTCTTCCTAACATAACAGAAAACCTTGTGCTTTTCAAATACAGAATCCCATGGCTGAATCTTATTCATGCACACATATTTCTGAAAGAAAACTTTTAATAATTTGAACGCAGTACGAATTCAGGAAGGAATGAGTTTTCAGGTTTGAAGTCATCTCAGCAACCAAAAAGAGAGTATTTCCCCTCTGTGCAGTGCTGAACAGTTATTAAGGTGTTATATTCTAGTCATAATCCATTTTTGGAAGGATGATATTAGTCTTCGTGGATAAGTCTGTACAGCATGCTAAAAATAAGCCTGAAACTGTGATCATGAGCAGATTCACCAGCCCTGCAAGCTGCACATCTGCAGAAACAACTGTAGCTCTCTGCAAGGCATCTAGATCTAGAAGCAGATAATCTGGAGTAATACACAACTAACTACTTCTGGATCACTTATGTGATCATCTGGTGTTATCTTATATATTTAACATTAACATAAAAGAGTAGAGCTCTGTTTCTTCATGCTTACTTCTTTCCCATCTGTCTTGTGAAAATATCCTGGGCAAAGCTGCTTCTACCCTAGTTGGGCTAGGGAGGGAATTATTCCAATATATAGCTTTTAAGGAAGAAAGATCTGGTACGATGTTAAATAATATTTTGGTCTTATAACTTTAAGAGAACTAAATTCACAAAGCCTAGGTTTTCTTGGCTCAGCCACTGAAACTCATCTTCCCAAATATTGTTTGTTATTTATTAATGTTTAAGTGTTGTTTTTAGAGTTATTTGGAGGCTCTAGCTGAGTATGCAGAATATTCAAAACATTATTCTTAGCACTTGTCTTTGTGTACTGTGGCCAAACTCCTCAGTTTTTTTACTTCTGCTCAAATGAAACTATTTCCAAAGTAAAACGGATGTTTGGATTAAGTGAGAATTAAGTAAAAGTTATTCAAGTATTTATTTTTAATTGCTAACTCAGTTGATTTTCCAAAATCAAAATGTGAACTTCTTGTCTGCTACATCACTAAATACATGATCAAGAAAGAATTGGAAATCATAAATGAAAACAAAAATTTATTAAATAGTTATAGAGGTTGAATCAGACTCAGCTGTGCCATCAAGCTGCATTGACTTAGCAGTGCTGTTAGTGACTAAAAAATATAACTTCTTTTTTGCCAGTAGGCTAAACAGATGTGACTCACAACATATGATGAGCCAGTAACATTGTGCTATTTTTACAAACAGTTTTGATCATATTGTTGTTTTAGCAGTCTATCAACCTCCATTGATGTACGAAAGAAACCCTGAATCTTCTGCTGGGGAATATCCTATCTTTGCCTGACTACTTTCAATTAACCCTTTTCTTAATTCACTGGGAAGAAGAGCAATGACAGTTTATAATTTAAATATCCTAACTTGCACCTTTTCTTGAGTCAAGAAGATGAATTCCACCTGGCCTTTGCATTATAGTTCATTATTTGATCCACCTGTAAACATTTACTTTTCAGAATACGAGATCTGTGGTAGCTGCATGTGACCTGTGTTACTTGACACAATTTAGAAAACTTATGCATGTTAAGCGTAAATATCTGATTGGTGGGTCAGGATGAACCTTTGGATGTGCTAGTATAGCATTTTGCTACAGATGTTTAGTTAGGGATTGTGATTGCTAACAACTGGAAAAGTATTCTCCAAAAATAACTAGTAGAAATTGTTTTTGTCTTAAAATGAACCTGTTTTGTGTTTCTTATTCTCATAAGTGTAAGTTCAAGCAATCCTCCTCATTTTTATACTTAGCAGGAATAAATGGAAAAAGCTTGGGAAGGTCCACTCATGTTGTAAATGAGAAAAAGCTTTTTAAATGGAATAAAAATTCAGCTGTGAAAAATAATTGGCAAGCAGTACAAAGATTATGTTATATTCAGATATTCACTGATGCAGAGAACAGAATGCAGAATGTACGCTGCTTCATTACCTATAGAGTCATTTCTACATTCTCCCTGGCTCAGTTAATATCTAAGTATTTTTGAGAAAGTGGAAGAGTTTCAATGCAAGTGAAACATCTCAGAAAACCCTACAACAACATATTCATGCTAGTTTTCTGGAATGATGAGAAGGTACATCAGGATTTATATTTCCATGCCAAATGAGTGCTCTCTCTGACGTACTTAAGCATTTAGGAAGCAGCAGTATCACCATCTTTATACAGGAATGGCTTAGAGGTTTTTTGCTCCAGTCAAAAGCTATGAGTGTGCATACTATTTGGCAGAATGCAGTTCGCTGCTCGAGAAAGTGATACAAAACATTATCCTTCTCTTGGTATTTTGTGCTAGGGAGTTATCCCCATGACTTTCTGGCTTGTGCATATCTCTTTTTTTTTATGTTTAAGTCCCTATATGCACTGTGTGAGGATCCTGAGAACCCACCTCAGAAGTGTGGATGACCCTAGAGGGCAGGAGAGGTGAGAAATAAGACGTGAAAGCCCCCTTGTATGTGTACTTTGAAGAACACAGATGCGACAGGAGATAAAAGAACATCCTTCTGAGCCTGAAATGTGCTTTCACAAGACTATAATGCGCACCTAAGTACACTATAAAATTGCCATCTGAGGAAAAATATGTAAACACTGTGAGAAATGACGACATAGACGCTCATCAGGAGCTAATGCAATTAAAGATCTGTCCACAATATTGTGCACATTGTTAATGAATCAATTATAAAAAGTAGGAGCCTATTCTTCTCTCAAGGTACGGATGTAATTCCTGCTAATTCTAACAGATTTTTCAAATCTTAACTCATTTACATATCTAAAGCAGAGCAAAAATAATTTGAGAAAATCAAGTTAAGTAGGTCTCTTGCAGGTAATTCATTTCTGTCTCTTTTGCATTTTTTTGATTAAGAAAAGTGTGAAGTATCTCCTATCTTAAGGGGCATAAGTTATATTTAACAGCAGTAGAAACTCACTGTGGTTAGAAAAATACAGATTCATATGTGCATCTGTTTGAGCTTACTGTTTCCATTTTTGTTAAGGGTTGTGTCTCCATAATGACTTGCAACAGAAAAAAGCAGATGGTGGATATTAGAAAAGTGTTAGACTAATATCTTTCAGATAGAAGCTGGCTGAATAGTCATAGTGAATATTCATCATGAATTGAACATTTTTTTCTATTCTCTAATTCTTATTCACTAGTTTCATCTTGTGAAGCTATTTAAACTTGTACAAAATGAGCACAAGTTTAAGTTATTTCTGTAATAAATTGTTATTTTTTCACATGTATTCTACCTGTCTGGAAGTGTCAACAAACTAATTCAGTGGATATTCAGATCATCTGATAGCTGGAATTTAGGCACGTGACATATGTTCTTATCTAGAAATACTGTTGCAACATTAAAGACTGTGAACTCTTTCCTGAAATTGTTCCAATATAATTGTGGTACTATGGCTGCTGACTGTACAGATGACTGATTATTTTTAATCAAAAGAGAAATGAATATCAGATAAATACTCTTGTTCTTAAACAGATATTTTTGATCACCTATGAATACAAGACATGATATACTGGACGACCTCTCATGAGGATTTATGGGACTGAAAGACTCTCTGCCCAAAAAATGTTCATGAATACGAGATAACAAGAGTGAATGTGGCTGAACCAGATAGCTATTCAATATTCAAATCAATGTTCATATGGACTGTTTTGCAGTGTTCAGCCAGCTCTAGTAGTCTTAAAGCTAATTTCCCCTGTCTTAGCCATCTGCCTCACTCACATGTATTCATCATGTTCAAAATATTGCTTTACCTGTCTTACTGCACATAACACATAGCTTAGTGGGTCTAGAGCTGTAGTTAATGCTCCTACATCACACCTAACCTTGAAGATATAAGAGAATCTAAAAATCTTTCAATCTTTCAAAAAAAATCACAATAATGAGTAACAGCTCTGTCTGATTCATTGATTATTTACAAAAGTATCTATTAAAGGCAGCTGAAGAAATCTCATAGAAAATATTCCCTTGTTAGGTGGCTCTCTTGTGGTCTGTTTACTTAAGTTTTTGCTTAAGTACCTTTCTGACTACATTTCCTTTGCTGAATGAAGACCTAAACGTTATTCTATTGTAGACCTGATAATCAGGCTTATTATGTATTTTGGCTAGATTAGATAGTCAGTGTTTAGACAGAGGCCAGGAAACATCCTTGGAAAATGGTCCTTGCGTGAGCATGGATACAACTAGGACAAGATAGCATTTGTCAAGGTCAGAGAAAGGATAAGACAGTATTGGAAGTGTAATAGTAACATGGATATGTGTTTCGTATGGATAAGAAGGGTTATGTTTTGATGCTGTTATAGAGAAACAATTTTTAAAACTTAGGCATACCTTATCTATGCAGCACTTTAGAGAGTCAAATATGCTGTTCTTCTCATGGATCTGAGGGTTAGACAGAATACAACAACCACAGTTATCAAGGAAAGTGATAACAAGAATATTTCATAGAGTGGAGGGTTCAGAAAGTTGTCTAACAATGTTCAGGTAGACATCCATGAGGAAAAATTAAGGTTAGAGTCTGAAGATTTTTTGGACAGAAAAGATAAGACTGGGACATTTGGGAATTATTTATGTAGAAATATGAGATAAATTTGTGTGGATAGGTGACATCATCCAGCCTGGAACAATAGACAGAAAAGAGAGGATGAACAGTAATACCTTCCAGCTGAATCAGAGAGGAGAATATGCAGCATTCTGGGCAGAATATCTAGGAAATATAAATAGAAGTTAATAGGAGGAATTAGGAAAGGACAAAGATTGGGAACTAGAAGAGGTCAAGAATACTGCAACATTTCTTCAGAGATTTGAGTAGGAGGCTTTATGCAAATAGTTTTAGTTGAGTGCAACTTAAAGAAGTCAAAAAGTCTAGGGCAAAACTGACTAAAGTGAAATTTAGTAGTCTTAAAAAAAGATATTCAACTTTTCTAGCAGTAAGAGGGGAAGGGGCAACCATATGTATGTATGTATGGGGGTTATTATTATTTTTAAATGAGGGAGGGAAGGGGGAGAGAGAAAGAAAGAAGGGAGAGGAAAGGAAGATGGGGAAGGAGGGACCAGACTTCGTATCAAAATCTTAATTCCTTTACAGCAGTATGTGATTTGGTGATAGATATGACAGAATTCTGTCAATAAGGTAGAATGTAAAATACTACTTTTTAGTCTACCTATTATACCGATATTTGGCATATATGTATTAATATTACTATTAATTCTGAAAGGACATATCTGCAAACAAGTCTCTATTATTCATAGTGAATTCAAACAGACAACACTTGCTTATATGAGCCCTTATCTAAGATATGAGTAGATATACATCCAATGCAATTTGGACTTATCAAAATATTTCAGAATTGAGTATGTTATTTCTTCAAAGATTCTCTATCTATTCATAAAGCTTGAATTAGAATCTGGAATATTTGGATTTATTCCCTTTTTCATTCATCTTTAAATAGCCAGGCCATATTCTCATTTCAGACTACTGCAGTTTACCAGCCTTATAATCTAGTGGGGTAAATGAAGAAAGGGATTTGATTCCTCTGATTTTTGATAGTATTGACTGTACAGGAGAAAATTAGATCTCTAGAATCATTACTCACTGATTTGAGCTCCTAGTAGACTTGTTTTATATGTATGTCCATGTGGAGTACAGCAGAGCTAGGATCTTCCCTAATCAGGAAATACAAGCATGTATGTACTTGCAGCAATGGCAGACTAGCACTTTCTGATGGATAGCTGCCTCTTGATAAAACCTCCTTGAGATATTGATTAATTAATTACTCTTGAGTAAGATAAAGTTACAAGCCAAGTCCCAACCCCCCGGGATTTAGTGGGATAAATGTTGGACGGGGGGATAATAAGAAGATAATACAATAAACAGTTTTGCTTTTTAAAGCTCCTCCTCAAACAAGGAAAATTAAAATACAAATATTTCCCCAAATAGAGGAATGAGGTTTTATCAGTAAAACACATAAATAGCAAGTCAGGGTGATCTGTTAGTAGATTATTGGTGTTTCAAGACTAGAACAGGGGGGAAGTAGGGCATAAGTTATCTCCACTGGCAGAGCCAGCTTGAACGCCCTTACTACCACAGTGATATACTTACCTGTATAATTACAAATGTGAAACTACAACACATTGGAAGTATTGTACAGATTAAGCCAATTTTTATAACAGATAAGAATATAAAATCCTGGTATGCTGATGGAAAACAACAAAATCTAGAAACTGTAATGTCTTTGTGGGTGGATGAAATAGACATTGGCTATAATTCAAATCCACAATCTCCATTTTAGAGTCCTGCATATCAGAGGTATACTTAATATAATCTTAATTTGTGGAATATAGAAATATTTATATATATATATACATGTATGTGTCATGAGTATGTGAATATCGAGGTGCATGAGGTCTTCTAGGCACCTAAAGCAGAAAAAATTGAAGTTGTTTTTTTAGAAAGTTACCTTATATAGTGACATATGTTTGACTAGACTACTTTGTTGAAGAGATTCACTCTTTATCTAGAGTGCTAGATGCTGCACTTCTGCTATATTACTTTGAAGATCCTTTTCAGCTTCATTCACACATAAAATTATAGGCATGCATAAAATTATATGCATGGTAAGCCTGAAGTTTTTAAAAGTGATGTCACATGGGGACAAAAATTTCAGTTATCTTATTCCAGTTCTCTTAGATCCCATGAGAGAATCCAATGAGGATACATTCCAATTTTTGCCTTGATTTGGAGTGTGTTATGTGCTTAAGTATGTATCAGTGTATTACATGGAACCTCCAGGAGAGAGGTTCTCTGCAGAGAATACCGTAAGCAGCACTAGGGGGTACGATAAGGGATAAACTGCTATGAAACAGAGAACTTTCAATAAAAAATCATCATAAAATTAATGATGTTACACTCTGAGTTTTGTACGAACACAAGCCATGACTTCTCACATACACTGTCTAGCTGAAGGGAATACAGAAGTCAGTTGGAGACTCTAGATAACAATGCAACATGTTTAAATACTAATTAGTACTTATTATGGATCTTGAAGTGACAGTCATAAGGTGTCTCGTACTTTCTTTCTCTGGCCTGGTCAGTCTTACACCCTTCGTATCAAAGTGTATAACTACAACAGGAGGAGAACATCTTACATACACTTTCATGGTTAGGACATCCACAAAGGAAATTAAAGATGGGAGTCAGATACTGTTCAGACTAAAGAAAGAATTAAACTCACTCTCCCACTTTTAGGGTAAATGTCCTACATATGAGGTAGCCATTTCCAGCAGATTTTTCTCCATCAGCAGTGTAATGAGCAAGGTCCTCACTGCTACTCTGCATCCTGTGAACATATGCTAGTATCGCAGAGAGCAACAGATTTGCACACTCCTAAGGTGTCCTGATTTTCATAAATGCTTAGCAGCTCTGAAACGCAAGCCTCTACATTTGCGTTTAGCTAAGACTGAGACCTTCAATTTCTTGCAAATTCAAAATTTTGTCTGTAAAATTACTTATTTCCAGAAAGCATAACTAAGGACTTCTGGCATGTGTATCATTTTATAGAAATGCACATGTATTGCACATTTGGGTAGATGTTTGGTCTTTACTAGGCTTCCAGAATGTAGCTTGTCAACAAGTTCATCCTCCCATACATCGTGTGTGGTAGGTTTGTTAGTTAGTAAATATAATTTTTACCCTCTTTTATAAGTAAGAAAACTGACAGAAGAACATGAAGTCATTGTTGTCTTTATTTTTGGGGATGCCCTGACAACGGAGAGCATCCTAAGCTTATGTAAGAATACTGGATGCACAGCTTATGAAAGTATAAGCCTACCTGAAAATTGTCAAGAGCTACCCACTTTCAATCATTCCTGCTTTCTTAAGTATGTAACAAATGATAAAAAAAATACCTTCCTACGCTGTATTAAAGGGCAATACGGTATAAAAAAAATAAGATAAAATGTATTCAGTTTTGTCATTTCTTTTCTTAACCAGTATAGTTCCTGAAGGACAGAATAATTACACCCATAAGACTCACAGAGAATAGCAGTGCTTGAAATGTGCTGTACTGGAATCAAATCAATATCTCTGAGTCTACTTTGAGCTCGTTTTAAGTACTACTCTCTCCTCTCCCTAGGTTTGGGCTATTGATTATAAAAATTGCTGCCAAGCCTTCTTTTCTGCGTAATTATCTTACGTTTCATTTTGTTTCATTTTGTTTTGTTTTGTTTTATGACATTAGAAAATATGACACTTGAACACATACGCGATTGAATGTGAGAAAGGCTTATGCTTGATGCTGGGCTTTCCCACTTTTTCCAGGTAATTCATGTTTTCATAAACATAAGTATACTTTCGAAAGCTTTATATGATACCATAAATTAACTTTTCAAGTTCATGCAAGTATAGTACACAATAGAACAGCTTCCTGATGTTCTCTTAAAGATTTCTTTGTCTTCATTTTCTCTAAAGAATTGTGTTGAAATATAAGCTGAAATGGCTGATCAATTGTACTAGCTGGAGGCTTGATTCTCTGAGGTCCTGAATATCCTTCATTTTCATGGATGGAAACTGAGACAGCTTAGTATTTCACAGATATTTACGCTGAGTGGTTAGATAAATACTTTTTTTTTAAGAAACAGATATTTTTGCAGAATTTTATCTTTACCAGAGATGATGCTCAAAATCCTGTAAAGTGTAGTTAAATCTGCTGAATGCATTATAATGTACATGCAGGCTTACATTTTTTTTCCCTCTGACTTCTCTTGGAATATGAAACAGTGAAATTTTCTTCTGTGATTAAATGTTCTTATTAAATGGCAAAAGTGCGTTCACTGGCAGTAGCAAATTGTTGGGTTTGCATTTAGAATAGTAATAATATTCCAGTGTTCTGCAAAAAAAAAGAGAAATATAAATATTACAAAAATACTTAATATTAAGACCTTTGGATTTTATGTACTTTAATTGCTGATTATTACTGGATAAAACATGGGCAGTGCACGACCTATAAAATGGAAAGAGAAATATTTTTCCTGTCTGGGATTGTGTGACAAGGTTTGCAATGCAATATTGTCGTTTGTTGTGGTTGTCCTCTTAGGATTACAGTTCAAAACCTGGTGAAAGCTGTGGTGAGAAATGACCTTTTCAAGGTCCTTCTGTGTTTATGTGAATACAACAGTAGTTTTCGTATCCTAAAGCCCTACACAGTCACAGCAAGGTTCTCTGATCAGAAGAGCAAATGATGATAATGATCTTCCATTTTATATAGGCTCTTTTTAGTCCTTTGAATTATAAAATGCTCTGCATAGTTCACTGACTTACAAACTGTGGACCTGATCTCTCTGTCCTCGCAAAAATAACAGCTCTTGCTTTCTCCTGCAATACACTTCCCATTTTTATTCTTGATGAGTTGTAATGGATCAGATTTTCATATTTTAGACCTTTTCTGGTAATATTTTAAGTGTTATTTGTGATGAACTTTGAACCATGGTCATCTGGAGGCTAACGGATTGCAAAAGATGCATGCGTTTTTAAAAATGCTTTACAAAAAATAACAAACAAAACATTTGAAGTTGTATAGACTAGTGCATAAAAGGCAGAAGATGTGAAAAAGGTGGTGCATCACATAATACTGCAGTTTGCCACATTAATATTGCCAACATGCAGGCAGTAGATATCTGCTCTTGTCAGAAAAACTGCTATAGTGTGTTAGTTGTTAAATTTTAACTAGATAAGTCTAAAAGCCAATGTTTCAGTGCCATGTAAATGTAATTGGACTAAATTGGACGAAAGGGTCATAGATGTTTACGCAACCCTGTTCCTGCATGATGCAGTTAAGCGGGGTCAGAGATTCAAACAAAACAAGCAGGAAAGCAGAATTCCTCAGCTTATGAAATGCTAATAAGTCCTAGACAGAAGCTTTGAACTGCAAAACCAACTAAATTTAAGCTCACTGCTTTTTCCTAAAGCAACTTCTGCATGGCCTGCTTAGGTCCTTTTTTATTCTGTGTTTATTCTCCCTTTAGGAAACAAATTAACTTAAGGAAGGAAACAGAGCAGGAAGGAGACTGGGAAGGAGAAGAAGAAATGGGGATGTCCCATGTGTATCCACTTGAGCTCCTAATGAGTCTGGATTGAAGAACAGCTTCCCTCGTTAAACATGGCCTCTGAATGGGCTGATGAATAAAGGGAGAGCTGAAATCACTGAGCAAATCTTTGCAGAATAGCTGTAAGCAATGTGAGTATTGTAACTTTTTAGTGCCAGATTAAGCTTGAGGAAATCCAGGGGTCAGTCAAAGTTCAAATTTTGAAAGAGTTAAATCTATGCAGGCTTACTAGTTAAAATATTATACTTTTAAATTTTGCATTTTAATATAGGAAAATAAAAAGGAAAAAAACAAAACAAGAAGACAACTTCTAGTGATTTTTTTAATAGGCAAAGTAATTGTCACTTCCTTCAGTGTGCAGGTAATAATATGTTTTATTGTCGGAAAAAAAAAATCAAAGAGTGCTATATGCAACAAATAGTTTTAAAACAGTAATAAAAATCAGCCCCTTCTGATAACAAAGGTCTTCTCTAAAGGCCTTACCAGAAGTGTCTAGAAACTGTTACTCAAGGTCAAGAGTTTGTGCTAGGGAAGCATTGCAGGGGACTTTGCTGGGTTGTACCCCAGGTGTGTTCTGAGCTGCTGGTAAGATTACAGAGCGTGTGTCAGAAAGTGGAAAAATAAATTTGTTCCCACTGAATTTGGCGTAGTTTGGCTTGGATTTTCAGGAAAGGAGTGATCAAAGAAAGCATTTGCAAAAAATGCGAGTAATATCTCCATTGGATCCTACTGCTAATGCAAATCTACAGAACTAGAATGAGACAGAAGACTGGGAAAAGCTTAAAGTGTGATGTCACTTCCCAGAAGGGTGAAACTATGTAACATCTTCCAAATATTCTCATGTAGATTGCAAGAATAGAACTCTTTAAAACAAACAAACAAAAAAAAAGTTTTCCTGATTAAAAATTGTGGGGAAAAAAGGGAAATCTAGAAAATATGGTGTCTAATGCAGAGGCAACCAGAAAGTATTATAATAAGGTCAAACACCACCCACTTAGCTCTACTGAGCTGTGCTTTCCAGCATCATGGTAAGATTTGGTAATACATCTGTTTTGTGAATTTCCAACAGTATCCTAGGCTTTCTTTCAATTAAGAAAACAAATAACAGCTTGTTAAAAAGGGAATTATTATGCCTGTGACACTCCTCTTTTAAACTACAGAAATAGCAAAATATTTTTCATTGCTAGCCTCAAAAGAGGAATAACCCATTGTCTGCATTAGTGTTTTCAAGTCAGAAATGAAACTGCAGATGCGAATTACTGTCAAATGGTTTTCAAACTGACAGTGAATCACCAAATGTAGCTATTAATGGTACTCCTAACTGTAGGTGACACCACTTTCTCTATAACAAGATGAAAAAAGATGAATATTCTCTCTTAGCTAATTGTCCAGTTCGTATATTGCACAGCAGAGCAAAGCACAGCACGTATGATTGTCATGTGACCTGCAAGGCAAATGTCCTCAGTCATCTTTCTTCTGTCAAATAGTTATTTCAGAAGTCCTAAAACTGTCTTTTAATACAGTTTTAAACTAAAACTATCTAATTGTACACACGTTACACTGAATGACTTAACACATTCAATGAAGGATAAATTTCAGAAAATAATTAATGGTTAATTCTTTATTATTAAGTTATACTAAATTATGGTAATGCTAAACAATTGAAAACAGTATTGTTCAGGGTTAGATGTCTGACTTCAATGTTGGCTTTCATGCTTTGTTTTCAGAAAAGAGCAAAAAAGCAGTTAATTTGAAAATGAATTTTATGGATGATTAAAGGTTAAATCTTGACCAAGACTGGGTAATATGTGTTGTTTGCATAAATAATTATTTATTGAACAATTCAGTATAGTCTGTGAATCTTGTTCAGGAATTCTGTATCATGTTATGCTCAGATGTTTTATGTTCAGTATAGGCTGTCCCTGTCTACCAACAGTCACGGAATGTATTACATCCACACCTACCTTAAAACAATGGTGGCTCTGGAAAATATATTGTCTGTGTGTCACCAGGTTTAGACTAATTATAGAAAATTCACAAGTTCTGGAGTCTGGTAGCCTGAATTTCAGATTATTTTCTTCAATTATACATGTAAAAGAAGTTATTTTAAAAGTTTATTTTTAATAATATATTTGGATTGAAATTGATAAATGATCACTCGGATAAAATTAATTTGAATTTATTCTATTTGTATATTTGATATTACCTGACATGAAAATCATTATATATGGTAAATGAACAGGTGTTTCTGTACAACAACTCTGAAAGTATCATATCTCATTTTTCATTAGGTCATCCCTTTTTTCCATCCAAGAAAGGCGGCCTTTATTCTGACAGCTGAGCATGGGAGAAGAACTGAATCTTTGGACTAAGGTAAGGTCTTCTGGCTTTCCTGGGGCATCTTTTAAAAGTATCATCTTCCCTTTTAGGTTTGATAGGCTTTCTGTCTCAAAACATGTCTCAAAATGAAGACTGTGGGTTAATATATTCTGCCCTTTGATTCTATTTAGCTAAATTTCAAATGTACATTTCGTATACTTTTTTAAATTGCATCATCTTGGTCTCAGCCGGCTGTGATCTTCATTGCACTGCTGAAACTGAAATCCTATTCATTTGCACTAATTGCATGTTTGGTCTCTTTGCCTATATCCCTGTCTATCAATGTTTGTATTGGCATGTTATTGTAAGATTTTATGAGCTTTAAAACCCTGAACTTGCAACTAATCTTTCCAAGAGTAGGACTGACTTTTGATACCAGTAGTTTAAGTCAGCAAAGCATCACTGAAATCAATTAGGTTAAACTGACTTACAATAGTTAACTGAATTTCTGGATAAACTGTTCTTTCCAGCCCTTGAAAATATAGTAGAACAAAATTATGCTGTGGATCATTGGAAAAAATGGTATCTTTTTAGAAAAAGAAATGGCAGAGATGATTAATGTGATGAATGACTCAATCTGAATAACATATTTTATCATTCTAATATAAATTAACTATTTCTACTTGTTCTTATTGGCACATATAAATTTTCTGCATATATCTAAATTTTCTGTGAAAACAAACAGGTTTTAAGACAAGAAGAGAGCTGAGGAAACAGAGAAAGAGAAAACATCATGTGAAGAGAGTAAATTTAGGAAAAAGACATGAACTAAATTAAATTAATATCATTAATGTTTAAGGCACAAAATTATAGAGCAAATTTCCCTCTAATGTTCCAAGTAAATACAGGCATACAGAAGTTATGAAAACAAATAATTTTCTTTTATGAAATACTTTTTCAGACATCAGTAAAATGGTATAAGATATAGTAAGTGAAAAATAAAGTACATATGTTTCTTTATGACGATTACCATGAAAGCATGTACATTAACTCCCAGAACTTCACAGAGACATGAAAAACTATTCTTAAGAGTATACATGGAGGCAAAATGCAAGTGCTGAGGTTATTATTTATTCCTTCCAGAAAGAAGAACTTGCACGAGATTTTAAAAGGAAAGAACGGCAACTGGAGAGAAAAATACAATGCTGGTTGAAAGCTTTGAAAGTTTAAATTTATGAGCAAATAGGGCTTGATGCAAGATAGAAATAAGAGTGAAACTATAAGCACTGTAGTCAGCTAATCGCAGAACTACTCTGCCAGATCTTTAGCTCTTGGAAAAGATGATCAATTAATGTCAGTGAGACAATGTGCCTCTTAACAAGACAAGCAGCTCCCATTCGTGTTCTGGGCTTACTAAAGAGCCGCAGTATGGTTACTTGATAGGGGACGTGAAAGACCCGCGCCCGTGTAACCTGAAGAGTCCCTTCAGGTGTTTGTGTGGTTTTGCTCTTCACAGCTCTGGCTTAACCTAAACAAATCATAGTCTAGGCAGGAGGAAAGGCAGAACATCTGGCTTTTATTGATGGCATCTTGAAACACAGTGACGTTTTTATGGACCAGTCTCTGCTGGTTCTCCAGTCGGTCACCTGTGCTGCTGTGCCCTGTCGACACGCCGCTGAGGCTGCAGTGGAGCATAACCTACCTGTCGCAGCCAAAGCACCAGGAGGGCATTTTTCTTGGCATACAGAGTCATGGCTGAAGTGTGTACGGTTTTGCCTTTGACCTTTTAATGTTATTGAGGTATTCACAGTAACCTTACAATCATCCTCAGTACTCAGAACATTCTCAATAGAGTAGCAGTTTTAATGATTTAAAAACACATGTAAAGATTGTTTGTACTCATCTGTCTCCAAGGACTTGTGGTTGATTTAGGGCAGGAAGGGGCTGTGACCTGGAGGAGTCATTAAGAAAGTCATGCCATTTGTATCAGAGTTGTTCTGAGATTTAATTAGTATTGCTTGTAACATACTTCAAGATTCACTGCTGGAAAAGAGGCTAAGTACAGAGCACTGTAAGAGGGAAGATATTAGCCATAAATGTTTAAAAAAATTAGTCATTTTAAACTAGATCCTCAGCACTCTTCGTACAGTGTATGGAACCTCAATCTTAAAGCCATCCTAGTGGAAAGCACTGTGCAGTGAAGTGCTCTTAAGGATATGTGAATACCAGAAGCCGTCTTTTTAAGACTTTTTTTTTTTTTTTTTTTTTGTCAGACAGTGCAGCAAAGGGATGTATTTCTAAAAGGCAATTGAAAGGAAAGAAAATTGCAAACAACGAAAAAATCTCAATAGAGAAAAGAAATCACACAACAAAGCTGCTAACTACAAAATGACTTTTTCAGAGCGTGTACTCTTTCATTTGAAATACATAATCCATGCCTATATTAAATCAGCATTAATTTCATTGATACGATGACAGCAAAATTGAAATTTTCATTGTAGTATTAGATTTTGATAGTCATTATGAAAAATATCATGGCAAAGACTTCTCAATAGCCCTCCTTTTATTTCCTAAGGATGAAAGATGTGTGGTCCAAATTGGAAAATACATGGAAATATGGTTGACTGGCTGATTTGTTCTTCTAAATTCAAAAGTGTGAAAATTCCATCCATTTCCCACTACTGACAGAGTTTTGAAGTCATCTGTTTTGAGTCACAACTGAGTAAGAAACATATGTCCATCTCATTACTGAAAATGAAACATTCCTACTCAGTACAATTGTGTCTCTGAGCATTTATTTTCTATGAGAGCTCTTAAACACTGAAGTCAAGCTGGAAGAGATCTAATACAAGTCTTCAAAGCAGCATCTTTCAGCATGTTTTCAGTGCAGCAAGTAAGGTTAGCTGTTGAAGATGTGCGGTAGAGGATACCATGTTAAGTGGTGAATTGTTATTTGTTATATTGGTTGGTACAGACTGAAAAACTATTTCATTCCTACTAAGTAACTTTAAGAAATAGCCCACTTTCCAAAAGATTGCTCTTATTTTAATTACTATTTCATCTATTCCTGATTGAAATCAAAATGCTGACAGCTTTATTGAAAATAAGAAAGGGGAAAGAAGAGAATCAGTTGAAGATGAAATCGTAAGACAAATGTAGCCATGTACAGGATTGATGACATATATACAGCCTCAGTTATATAATAAATATACAACCTGAGTTCTGGCACTTTATGAAAATTTTTTTGGTTTTGTTTTCTGTGTATAGATGCCTATACAGCCATATGTTCTGTGGGCTTGTTGTTGTTCATGAAAGGATTAGTTTGCTTATTTTCATTGCATATTTTGAAACTCAGTTGGTTAAAGCATGGTGCTGCTAGTGCCAAGGTTGCGGGTTCAATCCCCGTACGGGGCTATGCTGGGGGTTGGACTAGATGATCTCCAGAGGTCCCTTCCAACCTTACCATTCTATGATCAAACTAAGTATATAAAGTTGATGTGAAGGACAGAGGGAATATATTTCCTTTTCTGGGCTCCAGGGAGAGTCTGCCTATGTAAGTAGTCATATGGCCTAGAACAGTGAAAAGAGGAGTATGTCAGGATGAAGCCATGTACCTATGTGGAGTTCAGAGCTGGATTACCACAAGCATTGCAGGATATCATGAAGTTCTTCTTACCAGAGGAATTTCATACAGCAAGCTATTAATCTTCACATTTTCACCCCATTCACAATAGTTTGGCCTGTTGTTCTTTCTAGTAGGCACTAAATTCATTCACATATGTATACAAAAGCGTGGTTTGGATTTATGGAACCTGAACAAAGAGCCTTAAACACTAGCTTTCTGAACAGGGCCTTGGCTGACATGACTGATAATGTTTTGACCAGCTCAGGACTTATTTTGCATGGTTGTTATCATCCTTTTTTAATCCTGAAAGGTCAGCTGTCAGGAAGAGCCAAAGTTTATCATCTTTTTTTTCCTCCCCTCAGATTTTTAGTTAGTAAGAAACGATGATGAATTTCAGTAGCAGGTACTATTTCAAATCTTTCATGAGGATGGAAGTATGTGTACACTGTCCTTAGGTACATGTCTACAGCCATCTTGCCAAGTGCAACGAACAGGAATGTCTAAAACAAACCTATTGTAATGTGTAATCTGGCAGAGGAGTCATTAGAGCAAATAAATTGCAAACTTACCTTTTTCACTCCCTTCCTTTGAATTGTCCAGATAGATACTCAGTTTGAGTGCAGACTTAATTATCCTTTCTCTGTAATTCAGGAGTTTCTGTAGTCATTATTTTATTATTATTATTATTATTAAAGAGCTTGTCATTTTCAAATCAGTAAACTACTAATCATATTTCAACATGCAGGACTTACTGATAAAAGTCAGTTATTATTTAGCATTCAAATTGTTGGCAACAGTAGGCAAGAGGATTTTATTCTACTGCTATTGCAATCAATCGCAAACTCATTGAATGTAAAGATTCTGGATCAAGACTCTGATTTGCTGTGGCCACAAATTGCTCAGCTGGCCATTTTCTCTGGTGATGTGCTCCATTTGTTTGTTCTTGCTATGTGGTGTTGGTTGACTACATAGGAAATTGATAACATCAGAAGCTAAGGCATTGAATTAAAGTAATATAATGCATGCATAATCCTTTAACCTGATTGTAAACAACCATTAAAATAATTTTGAGGGTTTTTATGCTGCTGGGGGAGTGGTTTCAGCAAAACTTAAAATAGTTATTCGCATTCCAATAAGCAGATAGTCAGTGTGGGAATATAATAGTATAACTAAAGGAACATAATTGATAAACTTTTCTAGGTCAATGAGGAATTAGATGGTGAGCTCTTAAGACAAAAAGGGACAGTCTTTGCTGTGTATGTGTACAGCTGCTGGTACAATGTGGCTCCAGGCAGAGGAGATATCTTTGTCCGTGGTTTTTCATGGTACGTATTGAAAAGTAAAAGTTCACATAGTGTTTGTAGCAGCTGTAGTTTATTATTACTGTTCTAGTAGAGTCTCATCTGAATCTTGCATGGTCTTGCAGTGTTCAGGTTTGAACATTTGTTCAGGTCTCTTTTATGAGTTATCTTGATAATATATTACCATATATTACTGTTGACATTCAAACAGTAAGAACAGGAGGAACTATTTATTATAGTTTAGTAGACTCAATAATAATCTCTGCCTCAAATCTGATCTACAAAACTCTGTCACAACACTGAGTACCATTGCGTCTAATTTTCAGTTACTTTATTGCATCAACACACTCACTATAAGCCACATGTCCTGAAGTAGATATCAAGGCAGGAGAATCACCAAAAGCCTCATCAGTAGGAAAAGAAAACACCAAGAAGAATATTCCTAAAATTTGCATCTGTCTGGGGTATAGGTTCCAATTCTGATTTGCACTTCCCAGTTCCACTAATGAACTTTGGTACTGAGACGACTTTCTTTTTCTTTCTCTAATGGAAGAAAGCAGGAGCTGCTTGGACAGAATACTTCAACACGGGCCAAGAGACTAGAGTCCTAGCCTTCGCCTGAAAGTATTCAAAGTTCCAGCTTTTGATATTCAGCTATAACTATAAGCTGTAAGGAATCTGAAACAGAAGGTGTTGTTGAAGATGATACACTTTGTATATATTATTCATGTATTCCTGTAATGGGAAAAACCTTCAGGTAAGAGATGTACAAATTCCCAAGCACTTAATATTAAAAGAGCAAGCAATTGTACTTGAAAACTTGGATTTCTCTTTTCAGGAGCCCTTGAATCTTGTAGAATATAGAATCAGATTCCTTTTTCCTTTGTCATTCATATTTAATGAACTCATGATTCATACGAGTTTCTTTAAGGAGAGCAGTGGATCTGAGCTCCGCCTCCAAGCACCTTTGATCCTTACAATGTTTAGAGCAATCACCTGAGCAGTAACTCAAAGTGACTTCGAGCAGCCAGAGCAGTGGAACACAGCTCTCCTGTGTCCTGAGCAAATCCTTTTCCTTTGCCAGATTGAATAATAATAATAATAATAAAGTTATTTACTTTTGGAGTGAAGACCAATCTATTAGATGCTACACCTTAGTGCAGATATACTTCATATTGATATGTTCCTGATTTTGCATTCTGGTCTTTCAGTTGTCCATGCAGTCTACACACTGGTATAAACACTGATAATCTCTCTGACACATAGAGAGAAGTAAAAGAGTTGTTGTGCACTTGAGTGCCTTCCCAAAGTGTAGAATAGATTTTTTTTTTTTTTTTTAATCCAGAGAAGTCATACAGGGTAGATGCAATTTGTGTTTACCACTTAATTCAAAAATAGAGCATACAGAAATGTGCTCGTTCCACAGATAATATTGATGAAGCCTCTGAGACGATCTATCAGATCTAGCTCTGGAGAAGAAAAGGAATCCTGAAGGAAGGTTACAAACAAAACAGGTCCAAAGTTATGATGCATTGGCCTAGAATATTAGTTAACTATGGAATTTTAATGCTGCAAATGAAGGAATGTCTACGTCGTGCATGGGAATACCATAAAGATATCGCAATGCTAATGAAGATTTGAGTCAGTAAGTCCACATGATGGAGCTCTGCTCCAGAGCTAGCCTGAATATCTGGATATGGAGGAAATGCATTTGCATTCTAAATAATAAGTGGTATATCTATTAATATTGTAGGAATCTTCAAGGAATCAAGCATTCAGAAGTCCCTGCATCTTGGGATAAAAGAGATCCTACTTGACTTGTTTTTTAAATGACATAATGGAACAGTAAGTAAGCTAACTCTATGAATTAGATGTCTCACAATGTGAGGTAAAATTGCAGAGAGATGTATAGACTGTCCCCCAATATTATCTCAATTTCTGTAAGCAATTGCTACATGAAAACTCAGTGCCATGAGCTTTTACTTCCAAATACAAGTCGCTTACCATTTTCGATTGCAACTGACCATCATTTTTATAGGAGCACTAAATTACTCATTGGCATTGTAAGACCCTGAAGGCTTATGTCCAAAGTTATGCAAATATATCAAGTAGTGTGGGGTTTTTTGCAAGTGAAAAAAACTTACACATTTTTTCCAAAGATGAATTAAAAATGTTTCACAAGAGTTCTCTGAAAATGTAGATTTCCAAGTCAGCCTAATATCAACTGAAACCAACATATTTTTAAATTATCATGGAATCTGAAGTTCGCTTGATCTCATGCCTCTCTGGAGTTGATTTTATGACTGCATCACCCTCTGGGGCTCTCAGGTGGATACTGCAGGTCTGGCATGTATGTCTGGCCCAGAGTGAGCAGTTCTGGGCTTTTCATCTTTCGCTACGCTTAGATCAGCAGTTATGCTGCCTGCAGGAATTCGTAGCTTTGAAGTCCAGGTGCTAGGACCACTGTGTTAGATAGTCAAGTAAGATTCCTATCTTGGAGTCAGCAGGAAACAAAACTTAAATATTTCATTATAAGGTTTCATTTGGGCATTTCAAGCCTATTCTGTTATAGCATTAGCCCTATTTTACAGGGTTAAATGATGCAACAGAGACAAGGAGTGAGTTGCCAAAAGTCATTCTGCCAGCCAGAGGCAGAGGCCTTGGTAGGATACTAGTCACCAGAGTTCAAGTACTTTGCTTTGTAAGATGGGTATCTTAAAAGTGCAAACTATTTAAGAAAAAACTATTTTTACTCTTCACTAAGCTTAAATGCTGCCACATTTAGTCATTCAGTTTTAGATTAGTTTGTCAAATGCAAATAACCAAGATCTCAGAAAAAATGTAAGTTATCCTTCTCTCTGTTATTCATATCTACTCCTCATGGAGATGGTGAATCTCCAGGAAATGTAGCTATCTGTAACTATTGTTAAAATTCACATTTTGTACCTCTAGTTTGGACAGCTGTGAAACCATGCTGATTGGCATACATTGATTTTAGAAAATCAACAATGTGTTACATGAATTAAAATAAGGTGACTGTAGTCCTTACCTGCTTCTATTTTGGGCAATAGAGAATTCATCATTACCCATTGGAACCTCAAGTGGGTATATTTAATTGACTTGTTATCTGTGATTTCCACAATGGAGAAGAGAAATTCTTTACCGCTGTTAGCTTTCTCACTCCATATTATTAGTATTTCCAGATCCAACTATTGTTTTGCCACTATCTCAGAAGACTCAAAGACTGAAGCAAAATTTGAAGTCACCTGGTAAACACAGGAAAAAAAGGAAGGAAAAGAGATGATATTGACTGCAACAGAGGTATTTTGTAATAAATCATTTTTATAACTTTTTATTCCAGTCAGCTCAATACTTTAGCTAAGCCACTACTGAAATGACAAAAGCTCAATCATAAATTTGCAAAAGTTCAATGTTTTCAGAGTGAAAACTACTGCAATGTACAAAAGCAAACAGATGTTTGTCTTGATCTGAAACTGAAAAAGGTAACAAAAATCTAAGCGCAAATAGTAGGAATTCTGAGGATCTTAAAACATATTTTACTTTTAGGAAAGCTAACTGAAAGGACACTGAAGTTCTGCAAAAATCCTTAGCAAAAATTGGGAAATTTAAACTGGAGAAAGCAGTACTCATCTGGTAAAATAATCAGTTGAGCTAAATTTGGCTGAGATTCACTCAAGAGTGGGTTGAAGGCTGGGTGGGCTCTGCTGGCATCGAACTGCAGCACCCACAAGAAAAGTCGGGGAGCTGCAGGAAGCCCTACCCATGACTTAGGCAGTGAACCTAGTAAATTAATGGCCTGACATGATGCTTCAGTGTCTGTGTGCTAACCTCAAATGCTACCAACAGCAACCTTCTAAAAAGTAGGGGTGGTGACCAGGTTGTAGTACTGTTTAGTGTGGTTAGGAAGAAAGCACAACCTTCACATCTTGCCTCTCCCCTTAATGTTAAGCATTACATAAACAAGTAGCAACGAGAACAACGTCTGCTTCAGAAAGCTTAAAATCTGTGTGTCTGACAGGTTTGGACAATTAAATACATTTTGTGAGAAGTAGCAATCCTTTTTTCTTTTTTCTTTTTTCTTCTTTTTTCTTTTTTCTTTTTTTTCTTCTTTTTTCTTTTTTTTTCTTTTTTCTTTTTTCTTTTTTTTCTTCCTCCTTCCTCCTCCTTCCTCCTCCTTCCTCCTCCTTCCTCCTCCTTCCTCCTCCTTCCTCCTCCTTCCTCCTCCTTCCTCCTCCTTCCTCCTCCTTCCTCCTCCTTCCTCCTCCTTCCTCCTCCTTCCTCCTCCTTCCTCCTCCTTCCTCCTCCTTCCTCCTCCTTCCTCCTCCTTCCTCCTCCTTCCTCCTCCTTCCTCCTCCTTCCTCCTCCTTCCTCCTCCTTCCTCCTCCTTCCTCCTCCTTCCTCCTCCTTCCTCCTCCTTCCTCCTCCTTCCTCCTCCTTCCTCCTCCTTCCTCCTCCTTCCTCCTCCTTCTTTCTTTTCTTTCCTTTTTCCTTTTCTTTCCTTTTTCCTTTTCTTTCCTTTTTCCTTTTCTTTCCTTTTTCCTTTTCTTTCCTTTTTCCTTTTCTTTCCTTTTTCCTTTTCTTTCCTTTTTCCTTTTCTTTCCTTTTTCCTTTTCTTTCCTTTTTCCTTTTCTTTCCTTTTTCCTTTTCTTTCCTTTTTCCTTTTCTTTCCTTTTTCCTTTTCTTTCCTTTTTCCTTTTCTTTCCTTTTTCCTTTTCTTTCCTTTTTTCTTTTCTTTCCTTTTTTCTTTTCTTTCCTTTTTTCTTTTCTTTTGTTTCCCTCCTCTTTTCAACCTGGATACTAGTGAAAAGAGGGCCTGACAACACAGGAAGCTTTTCAAAAACTTAGTAAATTTTATGGGGGATTTTTCTTATGCATTAAAGGTAGCTAATGGAAGGAACTGTGGAGGTGTTTGAGGAAGGATCAGAATTCTCCCACTGCATTATTTTAAACTGTATGTACATTTCTAAGAAGTAACAGAGTGTTAAGCCTACTGTCATATCTAAACCCTCTCTGCAGCTTTAGCTGGTTACCAAGATTTTTTTACATGTCTTGCCCTAAAATGTACTTTAAAGCAGTTAAAGGCATTGCTTTTTTTCACCTTACATCAGACTTTATTTCACTGGAGGGCAAATTGAGTCTTGAATGTTTATAAAGTGTTTAGGAATTTTTAGAGTGAAGTTTGCTATATCAGGGTAAAATAGAATGAGACCCTGAAATTCTGCTCATAAGGTCGAAACCAATAATTTAGAAACTGAAGAGCACCAGAAGTCTGTGGGAATTTTTACTGAGTCCTAGACATTCGTGGTATGAAATCGAAAACAGTTCATAATATCAAGAACAAGATTTCCTGAATGATATTTACTATCTCTCCCTCCTCAAAGGTTACTGATTCAATGTAACCAACTCACGAAGCTCAGTGGAAACTCACTCACTGAGCTGACCCTGCATCAGCTTATTGATTTTTTTCATCTTTCTTTGTTTTCTTTTTTCTAATCTTAAAAGGAATATAGAAGAATTTAAACAGATATCACTGAATTATCTTACTAGTTTGGAAAAATGAGTGGTTCCTGTACTTAGTGTTTTGGGTTATTTCTTCCAAGGTAATACAAAAATAGAACCATGATGCCAGCCAAACCAAAGTGCACACCATTTCTTAGGTATCTCATATAAAAAGTCTTGTCTTCAGGTCAGTTGTTCTTATTAGAAATGGATCCTTAGCTAAGGTTTTACTTTCTTAGTATAATAGCCTCCTTCTGCAAACTCTTATTCACACAATTTTTTAATAAAATTATTTCAAATGTTTTCTATTAGACAACTATTGTGTGCAAAGTATCTGTGCAGACATTTGGAAGATCAAATATAACATGCAAGGGCTCTATGACTGAAACTTGTAGAAAGTTATTTAACTTAAATAAATTTCTTAACCATATATGCATGTAGCTGATGTCAGAATTGAATCCATTCTTTCTCAGCCTAAATATCATCAAGAGGATTATACTATATGCAAAGTAACAGCCATTCTTCAAAGCAAACAGGAAAAATCTACACAGAGTTATTAATATTCGGTAGTGCCTCCCAGATGCCACAAAAAGCAGTATGGTGGCTTTAGTGAAGCTACAGCAGTGTACCAATTCATCGTGCGACTCTGCATAGTTTGACACAGCTCTCTGGACTGTTTTTTTTTTTTCTGACAGAACATATTCCTGAGGTTTGAGTGTTAAAGGAAGCGAAGTAGGGTTACTGTGTGCTTTTTAAACAGAAGCACATCCATACAAAGATTTGATTAGAAACAGTCGATCAGAAGTTGCTATTCCCAAGTAAGAAAGGCTTGGAAAAAGTACCTCCTGGTAATGACAGGTGTTTACAGCCTGGGTGGAAATAGGTCCAATCCATCCCTAATTTTCTACAGTTCTGTCGCAAAACAACTCCTTTTGTGCATACTTTGAAAAACACCCAGAGGATTCAGTATTCATCTTTTGAATAAAACTACTACTCAGGAATCCTGTTTCTATTCAATTTGGTAACTTACAGCTTGAAGTATAATATCGCTGTTGAACCATTCAGTAATCTAAACTAAAATATCCAAGGGAATCTTGTCAGCAGTCTAGCTGTGATTTTCTTGGAGGTTCTTAAATATGTTGGAAGACATGTCCATTTTTCTGGATTTTACCTTTGTTATGCTAATAATAATATATATTAGGAATGTTGCAAGCTTCAAGATGGGATGAACCATACTTCTTCGGGTATTTGAGTAAATTTAGTGAACATGTAAAAGTAGTTTTCAGTTAATAAAAATGATGAGATCTTTGACTTCCTATCTTCTCTAGGAAGGATACCACAAGCCATAAAATGCCTATTAACCTAGCTCCAGAAAGTAATATATGTAGCTTTGTAATGAGTTGAAGAGAGAGATAATATGTCCCACTTCTATGACACAGACTTGGCATTTGCTTTCCTACTCTCCCTTTTCCTTTAAAAAGCTGAAGCTGTTCGTAGCTGTAGCACATGAAACTTCAAACAGCAGGATTTAATTCTGGTGTTGCCATCTGCTGATTCCACAGTAATTGCTAATTTCCATCAAATTTTTCCCAAGAGATTTCCTGAACAACTTCTAGGCACGACTTGCCTGTCTTTAGTCCATGACCAGCGTAGCACAGGCACAGCTCTTAGGAACATTTTCTTGGAAGTGCCCACAAAGTGGCCTTGAACCCTAACCATCTCCAGCCCAGCTCATCAGAGTGCTCGGCTGTTAGTTACGATTAAAAGTGAGATTATTGGTAGGGGACAGCCTTAAAATAACTTCAGGGATAAGAAATTCACTTGAACTCTCCAAGCTGCGTTTCGTGCTTGCTGGTGTATTTAATATCAACCTTGTTTTACTAAAGACTATTTTTTACTTACTCCTGCTAAGAGTTTAATAAAGATTGGGATTAAAACAATATTATTTTAAGGTTTTATAGAATGCTCAGTGTAAATGCCTGCATTTTACAAATCAGTTCTGACATACATTAGCAAAAATTTGGAAAGGGTCTTAATTTGGAAAGAGAGCAAATGAGTGAGTATGTGTGTGCACGCATGCATGTGAAAGATACCAAAAAGTTGTAAAAAAAAAAAACATTCCCTACAGGGCTCTGTGTTGTTGATTTCAACAGTGGTTGAATATTAGCTGCAGCCTACTTGACTCATCTTGCTGTTGATCTAAAATTAAGGACTATTCTCACAGCATAAAAGAGAGAATGGTTTGCCCCCTCCTGTTGAAAAGTAATAAGAAAATTGTATAAAAGTGGATCAACTCCTGAGCGTACTCTAGGCATATGTGAAAGAGTTTCAGCTCAAAAGCCTTATGGAAAAATGTGCTAAATAGTTCATATTCAAAAGATTAAAAAATAATGGTCTAATAGCTCTCCAAGTGTACTTACTAGTGGGGAATCATCATTATGGGAGTGTTTCTATTTAAACTCCTCCGGGGTCTCTTGTCAATAATATTTGATATTTTTTATAAATGATCTGAAGGAAAAAATAAAATTACTTCTTAAAGGGGCTTATAGATTTGGGTCAAATCCTGAGAGACTACAAGCACTACCCTTACAGGCTGAATCTTCAATCTTTCTTTCTGAAAATAAATAGAATTCATCCTATGTAAGGTCTGGTTCAATTCTAGTGGTTTCTCTGAAGGAAAATATGTGTAAAAGGGAAAAATGATTAACTACAGCTATTGGAGATTGATATAAAACAGAAACTTTTCATATGTGAGAACCATAGTACTTTGGTTTTATTTCTGAAGTCTTCATAGTCTTCAAATTGTAGGTACTAAAATGCCAGTAAAATCAATGCAGGGACATATGGAGTCCTAGGAAGAAACATAGCATGTCATGGAAGCACCTGCACAGTAAAGGCAGGACCACACGGGGCTATTATATGTTTTATTCTTTTCTTCAATTATTCATGGACTGATTGATGTGTCACCATTTTTAATCAACATTTCTGGATCTTGTGGATGCTTGATCCCACCCCGAACCACTGAGGGTGGGAAGACACTCTGTTTTGTTGCAATGAGGCACTGTATTCCAGTTCGATAAAAGACATTAAAGTGAACATTTTAGAATGTGTTTTGTAAAGAATTTAGCATCTAGCTATTTGACTTTCTTCCTGGACAGTCTTAACAGAATGTTTACTCTTCTTAATTACTAAACACTTTATGAATTATTAAATAAATTAAACCCCACTATTTTATCTCAATTATCCCCCAAATAAAAGTAATCATTTATATTCAAAATTTAAATAATTAAATGTTACCCAGTTTGGGGGTAAAATTTACCATCTATACAAAGATTGTGAAGAAATATCTGCAGTTCTCAAATTTAATTTTTATCAAATTGAATTTTTATTCAAAATCAGTGATGTATTATTAGCCTTAAACTGCAAGCACTGAGAAACAACTGAGGAATTCCTATCTCATGGAGACATTTTCAAGACAGCTATGGCAAAATATTACTCAGATAAACTTGTACTGAAACAAATTATAGTGGTCATCAATTAGCATTGCCTTTTATGCTGTAGAAACTGCATTTAAAAGAGCACATACGGGGTTCAGCAGAGGTCAGATTATTATTATTGTTGTTAGTGCATAACCTTTTTCAAAACTTGGACTTCTTTTATTCAAATACAGGGCGGCAATTTCATTCCTGCTAGTCCACAGGGATAACTTTAAATCTATTTTGTTCATTCCTGTGGACTTTTATCTTCACTTATTTCTTTCACTACCAGACAAAATGTCAAGTGTTTGATCAGGAGCAGATATCTGCTTCTTACAGGAAAGAAATGAATGTGAGTAAATGTGTTTGGATGGTTTTGGTTATGTCAAAAACATGAGGAAGCTCATTAATCTAGCACTGTCTGATAGAAAAGAAATAATAATAAAAAAAAGCTTCTCCCCCCGCCCCCAACATGTGTATTTATTTGGGAGAATTTTGAAAAGCCCAGGGGAAAGAGGCTGTACTTTTAGCTGGAATATTGCTTTGCCTGAGTGAACAGAAACAAGTGTTTGCCTTTGATAACTGTGCAGACATTAGACTCTGAATATTAAAGAGGGTTGGCAACTACAGTACAAACTGGGGCATTTGCCATTTCTGGACAAACTGTGCCATTCTCCCTGGGAAGTCAGCTAGTAAATGCTCCAGCATTTTGTCTCCTGTGTTTTTTCTTTGACGAAACAGAAGGCGAAAAATAAATGAACTGGGTTGGGAATTCTTTAAACTAGTTATTTTCAAGAGATGAGTTTCCAATTTAGCTCTAAATGTGCTATTATTTAGTGAGATATCAGTGCTCAGAGCAGGGCTGATTTGTCAGTGATTTACAGTAAGCATAATAAAATGCTAGATAAATCATAGATAATAGAGAAGAAAGCCTGCTCTGGTCGTTACAAAGCTTCCAAGCATTTGAGCAAGCAGCAAGGTATGTCAGCCAGCAATATCTCCCTCTCTATCCATTTCAAACCAGCCACTATGCTAATATAATATTTTGTTTGCATGACTTCTTGTAGGATAGGTGCCACGGCACTCCCCAAGAACCTGCATGCCCGGGGTGGGTGAATTCCCACCTAGGGGCTGTGAGTCCAGGAAAGCTGGTAGCTCTTGCTGCTCTCTCTCCATTACCAAAAAGTACCTTTGCTTTATTTCTCATCCTATCAAAATTTTGCAGATCTACAAAGCAACAGTTGCAGCCAACCTTAGGTGGATTGCAGTATTTATAAAGTTGAATATCTTTGTGATATGATTATTTGCTTGCAAGGGGAGATTTAGCAATTTTGGTATTATGCTCCCTGTCTGTACTGGTTTAGTTTCATCTCTCTGGTACAAGGCAAACTTTACTCCAGTTCCTGGCACAAACAATTCCTCCAGAGCAACAAATGATCAAGCTGTATTAAAAATGCAGACATGTTCAAGTTTAATAGGAACTGTGTGTGAAATCTGCATATGCCATGAACAGTTCTTTGAGTCATCCATTTATTTGATATAGGAAAGAATATTTTTATAATATGTCCTCAAACTTTCTGAATTATATTGCTTGTACTTACTAGAGTTATTTTAAGAAGTTTTATTTTCACTGTATTTTCAAATTTTAGTCACTCTGATCATATTTTCCATCCTTCCTGGTGAGCCTGATGGGTCATAATCTAGTGATTGAAAAAAATGACAACCTAATTTCAAGAGTTTTGAGTAACTTGGAATAATTTCATTCTTACTGTCACACTCCTGCTTTTATTTAACTTTTGTTCCTGTATCCTTGTAGCGCTGCAAAACTTTAATGATGATATTCAGAGCAATATACATTTCTATAGCTGTGGTTTCAAAGTGCTGATCAAACATTAATAGAGCTTCACAGTAGAGATGTTCAGGATTATTTTGATCACCTTTTTTAAAGGAACACAGAGATTCATCAAAATTCAGATCATTTATCTGTTTTGATAAATTTCTATTTAGAAAACATTCTAATAGCAGTTCTGAAGTAGACAGAAGCTCACATTTCAACATTTTCAAATACAAGAGTTCTATGTATTTTGGAAACCTTTCATTTGTATGACAGTCAATAGCTAAAAAACAGTGCCAAAATGTTGGACAAAAGCCAAATTAACCATTTCAAAGGCATTAAAATGAAAAATTTAGATTGATGAGTTTTGAAATTATCAAATATTTAGGTCTCAAGTACTCGCAAGATTTCAGTAATTTCCTATTTGAGGTCAAGGAAAGCAAAATAAAGGGAATATACTGTCCATGTGACAGCTAAGGAAACTGAGGCACATGAAGACATCACTGAATTATGCTAGATTATGTATTGCATTCTGTACCAACAAAAAAAATGCCATTAAAGGAGACAGTCTTCATAACTTAGTGCACCTAGTATATGTTTAGTAAAATCTCAGATCACTTACAGATTTTATTGTCCTTCTGTATATTTACAGGAATACATACTCTCAGAGAATAAGCAACTCCCAGAAGTACAGTCTTGAGAGCAACATTCACTTTTCTGTTTTCTTTCTGCTACGTTAACCTATAGACGATGTTGTCTCCCACTAATTAATGCCTTTAATTAATGTTGGGCTAATATAAGAATGTGTGAATCATTAATTCAATTGGCTGAATTAAAGTTCAAGAGGACTTTAATGAGTTTACTTGGTAACCCCATAGATTTTATTTTTAACTAAATTACATGTGTTACACTGTTAAGTGCTAATGTATAACATATCATAGAGCATGATAACATGCCAGTTCACAATTAATATGTATAACCACACAGATAAAGGCTGATTTAACCTATATGCATATTTATATGCCAGGATATATAAACCATATGGTATGCAGGCAGTATATACCTGACAGATTTAAGCTAGAAATCAAAAGAAAGAAAAAAAAATATTGAGTTTGATCTTGGTTTTGTCAGTGTTTTGCTTTGAAACTGATCTGATCTGATAAGGTTTATAGACAGATGACATCAATGCTAAATGCCGAGGAAGGAGACAATATGCAGTAATTGGTCCTAAAGCTGTTTTCTAAGCCCCAGATAGAGAGCTACATCCGGCAGGGTTCTGGGGTCTCTGGAGAGATGCTGGAGGCTCCCAGCTCTCTGCTGGCAGAAGCAGATGAGCAGAGCATCACAGCAGCATTCAGCACCTTGCCGGATGCAGCCCACAAAGATCAGTAAGCACACTGACCCAGGAGCAGTCTGATCCGAGGTTTTAATCTCATTTCTGCTCCCCAGAATCAGGAAGTTCATCAGTAAGATCCGCTGTCATTTGGCACAATAGGATTATAGGGTCAGCAATTAGATGTTGTCATGAAGACAATACAGTTATTGCTGGCATTCCTTATTCCTTTCTCATTTAGAAATTACCTTCTCTCTTTAGTTGATTTTCCTCAGCAATTAAATACATAGGCTTTAAATAATTGAGCTTTTTTAGCTACCTCAGTGTTACAATACTAAGCTCCATTCAGCTGACAGAGCTGTGTGGGGCAAAACTTACAGTGAGGAACTTAAGGAAATACAGTGTTGTGGCAAGTCCTAATGCCTGTAACTGTGTTTCTTTGTTTTTCATTTTTCTTCTCAAGGTTATGTTCCAGTGATGCAAGAGGCACATTGATGGGTTTCGCCTGTGTTGGCAATGATTTGGTCAGTTCTGTTAAAACCTCAGCAGTTTCCCAAAATTAACATCAGTGCAGCTAGCTGCTGTTCCGCTTTCCTGGGGGGTTGCCGCCCTATGCTTTCTGCGTTGTGCTACCAAAACAAAGTTAATATTGAAAGGACAGCTCAGCAGTGAGGCAGTACCTAAGGTATGCAGTCATTTCCCCTCTTGCTGAAGCTATCATAGAATCATAGAAGAGTAAGGTTGGAAGGGACCTCTGGAGATCATCTAGTCCAACTCTTAGCGTAGCCCATAGGGCAATTGAACCCGCGACCCTGGCATTAGCAGCACCACGCTCTAAGCAACTGAGCTAAACCTGCCCCCCACGCCACTTGCAGGCAAGTAATTTGAAAGAGAAGATGCACAAACGAAATCTTTGGACCCCTATGACTGACAAGTTTATTCAGAAATGGGGAAGGCTATACTTCTGATAATTGCTCGGGAATTTTCTTGAAAAAATTCAGTTTCACATGAATGTGAAATACAGAACCAAGCCCAGGACTGAGGACTAAATTTCAGAACTTGTATTTTGTGCTTTTTCCTCTGCTTTTCTCTCAGCCTGTACCATTACTCCAAATATCAAGAAATATTTTCAAGTATCTTTGAATGACTTTAGCTTTGGGAGGCAATGGTTTGAGGAGAGATGGCGCATGTACACTTGTCCTCGGTTTTCATTCAGCTAGCTCTAAATGTGTCTCTACAGCACCCTACTGCTTTCCAACTGTTTTGAGATATCCTTACTCTCCCTTGCTTGCTGTAGGGGAAGGTCCATGCTTAACCTAGCTTTATATGTCCCACCTCAGACAAACAGGAGAGGAAGGAGGGAGAGAGGGAGCAGTTCTCTAAAGCTACCAGGATCTACCTTTACCTAAGTTCTCCATGTCTTGCCTAAGGACAAGCAAAACTCTTTGGCGTGCTGAGAACTGAATTCCTTTTCAGCTCTTTTTTCCTGAAACACATGCTTATTATTCCTAATGAAGTACTGACCTAGCATAACTTAATTTATGAAATCTGATCAGACCACAGTCCTTTATGAAATAAGTTCAAGCTAATTTGCCTTTTACATTATCATAAAACTGATGGACAACACCCAATACCGTGGTTCTGAAATTTCAGCTTTTCACTGCAACATGCAAAATTACCTACTGGTAAAACTGTTCTATTATATATTAAAGCAAAATATTTAACGATCTGCATGGTTGTTTGGGAAAGGTATCTGTTTGGGAAAAGGTAGACCTCACCAAATGTCCTAACAATGCCTAAATTCTCCAGTGCTGAGCTGTGCATGTACAGTTCGTGTGCAGTTTTAGAAACTTTTCTGAATTTCCTACTTCTGAATGCACCGTCCTTTGTGATAAAGCTTGCACACCTGCAGTGTTTGAAGTTTGCACAATTGACACCAATGACATAGCACTCAAATAAAAATCTACTGTATAGGACCTGAAGGGTGAAAACAAGGATGTACTAAAACCTTTCTGTATATCAATAATTTCATCCACCAAGCATACAATTAGTCTAGTCCCATCCAAAGCTATTATTGCAGCAATAGATATTCTTGCATCTAGTTACTGCAGTATGGAAAGGAGGCCTATAGTTTTGAAATTTTTTTTTAATAAAATTTTGCAACTACTGTGTTTATGAGGTGCTTAAAGATTCTCCAGTGTTCAATGTTTTATATTCACTGTACTCTAGACTCAGGAGAATTCCAGACTAGCAAAGAGCAGCAAAATGCTTGATTAAAAATAAACCACTTACTTAAAAACAATTTCTAGCTTTTGTCCTCTGCAGTTTCCATAGAATTCTGACAGCAGTTTGCCAGATAACGTGATTTGGTTTTATGACTTTTTTAAAGTCATAAAGTTTAAAATAACTTCACTTTAATACCAGGATTAATTTTATACTCACAAGAGGAAGAAACGGTTGGGAGATTATATGGTCTACAGCCGAAATGGAAACCTTGCTCCTGAGTAGTGGTTGTAAAGAAGAGGAGAAATAGCAACCTTAAATGACTGCAGTCTTTTGAACATTCAAAGATTAAAAGGGGAACTAATGCTAAAAAGATCCTCTGTGAACCCCTCGTGTCTGCAGTCCCAAGGGGCAGATTTTCTTTCTTAGATCTATTGACAGTCTGAGGTACTGTCGGTGGTCCCTCTTATTTTCTCCTGAAACATTCTCAAATATTTAAAATAACCAGCTTTTGTTGTTTCTTCTATAAATCCCCATAAAAGTAAAGAGCTGGACTAACTCATTGCTTGTCACTTTTTGAGAAGAAAACAACATGAACCAGTCCTGCAGGATCTAGTTTTGGCTTTTGCTGCCAGCTGAAAGTGCCGTGAGCAGGCAAAAGGCATACCCACCTCCCTGTACTCTAGCTACAGGTTAATAACCATCGTGCCAAACTATTCCTCTGAGATTGGATCCCAGTCAGCAAGACCCTTCTGAGCCAGTTCTGCTATGATGTCTGGATCTGAAAAGGTATTTGCCAGTAAGACCATGAACTTGGCAGTAATCTATCTCTTTTATTTTCCACCTTTGCTGGTGGAAAACCAGCAACAAGGAAACCCTGAACACTCTAAATCTTCCTGATGATTTGGCCTCGCATTTGTGCTCTTCCTGATTTCCCCTTGCCTATATGGATAATAGTTCCATTAAGAAGCCACAGACGCTGAATATTAGATATAGTAAAAATACCTAAATCAGGAGGATGCCTCTGGAAAGACTAGACACAAAGAAAAGTTCATGAATGAACCACACGGAGTTCTAATAATGCTCGAATTTCTGAGAAATAAGACAAACAGCTGTCAGAGATTCAAATAAGAATTATGTGCTTTCATGAAATTAAGTGAAGGTACAGAAAAAAAGAAGTGTTTTATTCTATTTTGTTAATATCTGTGGGATGAAAACTGTAGTATAGTTTCATGGCCAATTAAGAACAGCAGGCCAGTTATCACACCCGCTACTGAGAATTTTGGAAAATACTACACTACTAGAAAGATTTTTCTTTCTTAATATCAGCTGCATATAAGAAATCAAAAAGAGGAAATTATGTTGAAACGTTTTAAAAATTGTGAGACAATCTGGAGGACTCTTAAATCAAGAGGCTGGAGGTCTGCAGAATAATGGTTTATAGAAGTTACTGTCTCAAACTTAAAATAATAATCAAATTTTCTAGGATGATGGATAAAATAAAATCTGACTGCAAGTTTTCAGTAGAAAAATGGGCAATATTACACATTGAAACAGCTCAGCAAATTAAGACTTTCTTTAGCAACTGTGGACTGAAGTGTTACTAAAGATGAGAAAATCACAAGAGTCAGTATATCCTGGAGAGGGACTGAGCTGATCAAATGCTGGTGTCTCTTGTAGGAAGAATTGCTTTTTAGATGAATTGCTTTTTAGATTCTATTGATTGCATTAATTGACTACAGTGAGAGGTTAGACAATTGTCTCAGAAAGACTTGTGTTAAAAACATCAAAACTGTGTAGATGAATCCCATCCTTAGAAGGTCTACACATGAAGAAAAGTCATAAGAGAAGAATATGGTACCCCAATACAGGTTGATCTTTCTGGAAGGGTGGAGAGCAATGGAAAAGGTCCAAACAAGATTTTTGTCTTTTCGTGGAGCTGCCTTCATACAAAACTGCATGTTTGTTAAAAGGAAAAGCATTTTGCAACGTATAAAGAAAAAATCCAGAAGGAAAGTGAAGAGCACTTCACTTTTGTGGAATATAGGGAGAAGAACAAGAGGAATTATTATTATGATGAATATAACTACTAAAAATTGTTCAAGAGTAAGTAGAATACTAGCTTGTGCACAAGAAGAATTCCTATTATACTGTGAGAAGAACACTAGTGCATGTGACAGTAGGTTAAAAATCTGGGTTAAAATAATAAGAAAAATAGTAATAATTATGAACATAGACAAAGAAAATAGGTTATAAAATAGGATAATCATTCTTGCTATATTATGCAAACTGATAAAATATTATAAAGAAATCTAATGGAAAATGAAAGTGAAAGCTACTGAAAAGATCATTATCTGATGTTGCGTATATAAATAAATCCGGTAAAATTATAGGTTCATAATCACAGGTTGCTGTAAATTTGTTTGCTTATGCTGAAAAAAGTATATTTGCTCTGCATTATTATCCCACTGTATGAAATAGCATTATTAAAGAATACAGCTACAGGCCACATAATATAAAACCTTTGGGAAACCAGCTGCGGTAATGATAGACAATTGATCACAATTTGATTTTGTTCGTTTATTTGTTTTGCAGAAGAGTAAAATTCTCAACACAAGACTCTTAGCCCAGGGAACCCACAGTCTACTGGTCTTGTAGAAAATAGTGTCATAATTATTCAAAGATCTATTAAAAATCCTATGACTCTAATTCAAATCTTTTCTTGGCATAGCTAAATTGCATAGCAAATGCTATTGAGCCTGGGATTGTCTCTAGCTAAAGTACTGTTCAACAGGAAGTTCAAAATGAGGCCACCTGACTTTATTACCACTAAAAGATAAAACAAGGATGCTCTAAATTCTCATGAATAGTAGAAAAAGGTCATAGAGAGAATACGGTGTGATAAAACATCATATTTGACCCCTTGCAGCTGCAAAATAATGTGTGTGCAGAGTGGCTAACAGAAGTGACAGAAGCAGCAGATTCGTGTGAAATTATTCTTTGCTCCTAGAAGATGACTGCTAAATGAGAACAGACTTATAGGAACAGGTCTATTGCTGAGCTGAAAATCATTTTTTTCCACAAAAGGGAGAGGTAAAAAAAGAGAGAAAGGGACTGAGTCTTCAAATCCCAGAACTAACCGGGAGAAGCCAGTAAGTTAAAAAGCACAAAGGGGAAAAAAAAAATGGAAATCTGACTGCAAACCTGAAACATAAAACATAACAGAGTGCTGATCCCATGGGTTGCTTTGGATGCCAAATTGAGAGACTGGTTATGAATTATGTAATACAAATATTTTATTTTCTTTCAGAAAATAAAGGATGCAAAGTACATACGAGACTTTGGACAAAATGTTACATGCTCTGGACTACTCCAAATAGGACTAATGTCATGAAGAGCCTGACCAACTAAAGAAAAAGAAAGGTCTCTCTCACACAAACTCTTAAAATTTTTCTTAGTTCTACATGTTATACTAAAATCTTATCATAAATATAAGGTCAGATGCTGAATTCTCATTAATTGCCACCTGTGAATACTATATTGGCTGTTATTCCTGACACCTGCTTCTTGTCCTCTGCCCACTCTCCTCTCATTGCTTATTCTCCTTTGTGTCTAATATGTTTAGCAGTCTCCCAGTTCAGTGCATCCAGCTTCTAATTTCCTCTTGTTTAAATTCCTCCAAAGAACTCTTATCCTCCCATCCTATCCTTGTCATGACAGAGAAGAAAAAAGTAAGTCTATGTAGTATAAAACAATTTAAAATATTCACTACTTTTCCTGTTGCGTGCATCTTTTTATGTCTCTTCTTTCTTTAAATGCAAGCAGAAAGACAGACTGTGTAAACACTTTGCTGCATCAGATAATGCTAATATCATTGTTTTCATGTGGGAAAAAAAAAAAAGGAGATAAAAAAGAACTTGATGTGCATTTTGTAGTTTGTTGTGACATTCCTGACCCAAAAGGCCTTATTCTCCACTTAGGGGCCCACATGAAACAGTGGTGCTACCGCCTCACTGTCAATGAAAATAACTGCTGATTTACAGCAGCGAGGACAAAGAATCAAAGCGGGAGTATTTATAAGAATTGAGAGATCTATGAGCTATTGGTAAAAATCCTGTCTGGCTGTTGTTATGTACTTAGCAGCTTTCTGGCATTTGCTTGGGGAGGATAGGAAGAAATTTGACCTCTCCAGCAGAGAGGATCACAGGGTATTTAGTATCTCATTTTTGAGTGAGATGCAGTCCTCGTCCCTGCGTTCAGATACAGTATAAGTCACTGTTCTTGTGCCGGCCCTTAAACTGCACTGGTGGTAGCTCTGATAGAAAAGGATGCAGTGAATCTCCAGGAGGTGCCAAGGGTATTCAGTAAACCACTGATATTGGACTTACAACAACAGTAGCTATAGGGCCTTGAGGATGTTTTTGTTAGTTTTTTTTTTCCTGAGAGCTGGAAACTGAGGTGGACAAGAAAAGAATTCATACCCAGAAGCACATATAGAAATGACATTTTTCTTAGTCTTATTCTTCCCTCTTCTCTTGTATGACCTTGGTAAATTGGGCCATCAGTCTCAGAAATCTGAATTGTTGAAACAAGTTCTCACTTAAGGCAAAAGAAATTTCATTGATGCCTCATGCTAAATTGCTTGTCTGCTCTTGGTAGCCATTATAGAGTGGCTACATATGACCATACCATCATTTTTTTCCTTGCACATAAATTATTTATACATGGATGTGAAAATGCAAATACAAACTTCTTCCTAACTGTGGTGTTGGGGGGAGCAGAAAGTGGGACAAAAGAGGTAGAAGCATTTGAAATGTGAATTGTGGGTGAAAGCTCTGCAAACTCTAGGATGTAGGGATGCTTTTGTACAGCCTGAGTATTTCTTCAGTCTCCAGCTGCCGCTTTCCCATCTGTCAGTACCCACGTTTTAAAGTCAGGGTAAGAACTCCACTTTCTACTAACGTGAAAAGCAGTTTTTCATAGGCTTATTTTGAAGTCTTTTCTAAGATTTGGAAAAGGAGAATGGTTTGAGAAAAGTGCTGATCTCCAGAAGTCAGACACTTGCCCTAAAATTGAGCGAAGCAAGCCACTGCTATTTTTTTGTTGATTCTGTTTTCTTGTGCTTTTTGGGGTACTCTGGTTTCTTACAGATACCCATCAAAGTGGTTTAATTTATATAATTACTGGCAAATAAAAGTGACATGCATACATTTCAAAAATGTAAACCATCCTATTTATTTGATAGTGGATGGCTTAGCAAGGCATCTCAAACTAACAGGAAGGTAGAATAGTAACAGTAGTTACTTTTAGTTACTGTTAGTTACTACTAACAATAGCTACTCTATTCTATATAGTTGCATATTAAGCCAAAATATTAAAAGGAAACTTTTATATGACATGCTAAACTTAATTGGATGGAGCACTAAAATAGACACTGTGAAGAAAAGCGAACAGAAATGTGAAAAAGCATGTGCAAAATAAACTTTGGGACTGAAATTCATGTTGCTTCTTCCAAAAGCTGAAGATTGGTTTCCTACAGTGATCTCCTGTATAAAAGATGTACCATTTCAAATATAGTAATAGGACAGAACCCAGACTTTTTAGGCAAACTATTGAGGGATAGATTGTAGAAGTTAAAAAAAAAAAAAAAAAAAAAAAAAAAATCATACTTGAGCTCTGGGAGGAAGATCTAAATAAAATTATTGGACTAACTTCTTCTCTCTGTTTCTAAGAAAGAAGCAGCAACATAAGAAAGAAAAATGGCAAGTTCACTATTTATTCCAGCTTTGTTCTGAAAAGCGTTGACTTTTTTAAGGGAAGATTTGCTGATTCATGTGGCATGGAAAGCTGAAATGTCCTCAGTTTCTGCAGAGTAAAAACATCAGCAGTTTTTCAGCATGAGAAGACAGAAAGCTTGACTAAAAATACATAAAAGCAAATTTGGAAGAAAGGGAAAAGCAACCTAAAAATATTACTTGCATGAGAACAACCTATTTAAGTGTCATAAAACCACTGCCAGATTAAGTGTTCCCATATTTCCAGGACTTTTATTAGGTCACTCATTAAGCCCACTTTCTTTTCAAAACGGCTCATACCAACAGTATTTAGCAGAGTTACTGCTTAGATGCACACATCTACTTGCAGCTTTTCAGGTCTCTCCCTCCCTTGACTATAACCCCCTAGACAAGTAACTGAGGCATCTGTGGTGATTTCAGTCTGGGAATAGAGTCAAACTCTGAGTAAATGTTTGAGTTAGCTTGAGAAGGATTATGCTGAATGCATGGCCAATTTTTGAATCCCTTCTTTACACAGTATATTCAGTTGACTTTAGTGGGGACTTACATATGGGAGAGCACTGAAAGACTGGGATCTGTTTTGAGCACTTAGAAAGGGTTAGTGTTATGTAAATAGATGAATATGGTTATATGGATCTTGCCATCTTGTCTTCTTTCCTCCATTCCCGGTGCCAGTGGGCACCTGTTTATAACTGTAGCTGAATTAAATTCAGAATTTCCATTCTGAAAGAAGCCAGAATAAAAAATTATAAATGTAGTATCTCTTAAGATGTTTTACAAGTGTTGTAGACGAGAAGAACTACATTATTTGTGCTTGATTTTTTCAATATGAAATTAAGTCAATTGTAAAGTATCCTCAGAGCTGGTAGAGCTTCTTCTCTCCCACTATGTGAGAACTTTATAGTAAGCCTCACAAACCTCCTGGGCTAACACCAACCTTCAAAAGCTTTCTGGGATATCTGCAGTGATGCAGGGCACCATAAGTGACGGATTTTGGAAATCTGGATCAGGAGGTCTTAGAGAGTTAGATAAATTTTGATATTGGGGTAGGAAGCTCTGGGAGTTTCTTTCTGAGCTAGAGAAGCAGGAAGACTAGGAGCTTTGAAAGCACCTTGTCAGACACCGACATACAGAAAAATATGTATTTACTGAAAGCTCTCACAAACTGAGGTTAATGTTTCTCCCATCAGAAAGCTTAGAAATCCTGAAATAATCTACTCTTAAGCAACCTTTATGTTTTCTAGTCCCTTTGATGAAATGGCAGCACATCCTTCTTCCAAGAAGTGCCTCATATAGGAGCAGGCCTAAAAACATGCAGATCTGAAGTGTTTCCAGTAGCAGATTGTCAAAAGCGAAACATTTACATCAAAACATTATCATCTATTAAAATAATTTCTGATTTAAAAAGTAACATTATATTGCAAAAATCTCAACAGCTCTCCTACTGGCAGCCAATGCTCCCACCTGGTGCAGTGCATACGGACAGTTAACATTCTGGGAATAAAGAATCACGAACATGATTCAAGAATCTATCAATCATGATACACAGAGGAAAAACTAGAGCATTTGGGATATAGCTACCAATTTATTTCTCATTAATTAGTCTCTGTTTATAAACATGAGACACCATTTTGTCTTAAACCAAAAAATAACAGAACAACCCAAATTTTCCAAGAGAAAGGGGGTAATCCGAGAGGAGTAGCTTCTAGAAGGACCTTATATCATGAAGAATAGTGAAACCATATGATTGATTAACCCCACATTGTTGTAGTCTGGCACTAAGCTGAGAGAAAACAAAGTCAAGCATAAGACTGAAAGCTACTTCTTTCCCTCAGGCCATTTCTTTTTTCAAGTACGAAAATGCAAAATTTTCTTACCTAGGAAGGGAAGATAAGGAAGGATGTCAAAGTCATGATAGATATATGTATTTCATCCCTTCTAGCACTTAATAGTTCCTGTCTTATAGTGATAGAACCAATAGCAGAGACATGCTTTCAATCTTTACGCGGTGCTAAGTAGCAAAGAGCTTGCGATTTTTGCTGGGAGATTGCCAGCTCCCCAGGGGAAGGATTATTTTGCAGAATAGATGGAGCATGCCACCTTCATGGCAGTGAGGTGACACATTCAGAAAGTGAGAGAAACTTTGAGAACTTACAAAGGCTTGCAAGGGATATTGAAGGGTTTTTTTGTATTTTTTTTCTTCTTTTTCCAAAACATTCAGTTAGAAGGTGCCATACAAGTTTAACTGACTCTATGTCACCCTTTTCTCCCCTGCATTACAGCATCCCTCTTGGAAGTACTGAAAAGAGAGAGTCCCATCATAAAAGCTAGGTTCCTTACTCAGTTATAGGATTCAGTTATGCACAGGGTATACTCTATAGAGAAAAAGGCCTGAACTATATCAGCCCAAAGGAGTTCCACTTTTTTTTTTTTTCTGTTTTTACTGTTGAAATAACAATATCTTAGAATGTGCAGAGACCAGTGTCCTTCTTTTATTACCTTCAGGCAAAATGGAAGGAGGAGGACAGCATCAAAAAAAAAAAAAAAAAAAAAAAAGTGCTTCAGGCTTTTGCCACTAGCAAACCAGTAAAAGCAATAGTTGCAGTGATGAAGAACCAAACTGAATTTCAGCGAATTAAATTGAAAAAAAAAATCCTGCTATTCTCCATGGCAGCTCAAGTCCTAAGAGAATATTGCTATTAGTATATCATGAGATTAAATGTCTACATATTGCAGAATGACAAAGAAGAAGAAAACAGACGCAGAAGTAAGGTGTGGAGAAGCAGAGATGGTGCACACTGACTGCTCTGTGATGAGTATAAATTATTACAGCCACAGTATTACCAAGGACAAAGAATTTCATATCCTGGAGAAATATTGAGACTGTGGGATAAAATAAGTTCCCCTTGCAGGTTGCTTGATTGCCGGTATTTTTGCTAAAGATATAAAAGATATGTCCTCAAAGTCTTTTGCCTGACTCTGCAGATACAAACAGAAACATGAAAAGAAGCAATTAGAATTAAAGCAAGAGCCAACCGAGGTGATCAAGAAATTTTCTGTGAAAAATCCAGAATGTTATCTTCACAGATCCCAGGAGCTGTGCAATAACATTAAGTGGCAAATAGAAACGGCCAAAACCAATTATGAGTTGCCAGCAAGTTTGCTAGTAACAAGAAGAATTCAGTGTAAAGCTCTGAGTAGTGAAACTGCTGCTTTGGAGGGAAATGTGTTCTTCCTTCCTAGTCCACAAATTTACAGAGGCTACCTAATCCCTTGTCCTTCATAGACAGGCCAGTTTTGATAAAGCAGGTGGGGGATTTTCTTCATCGACCCAGTACTTTTCAGGTGTAATTCCCCAATAGGTTTTTCTAGTCTAGCTGGATATAAATTTATGAAATTTCAAAATATGAAAATTCTTTAAATATAAATTTCATTTGTGTTTATCTCTCAGAAGTATTAAGAAACGTACAGCAGTAGAAGTATAGAATTATTCTCTTGCAACTGTTAGATAAAATCGGTAGAGTGGGTCATGAGCTTATTTTCTACACCTGCTGCTACCTGAGCTACATGAACATACCAGCTGTAATAAACAAGCAAGGCATCTATTTGGGGGGTTTTACCTTTTAATAATTCATATAATCTCCTGACACATGCATTTCCCAAAATTATATGGTTTCTTCAGGTCAGTTATACCCTACTCTAAAGAAACCACGTCCGAAAAGAGGAAGAGCGGTGGCTCAAAATCCATCCACAGATTTAATTTTCGGAAGCTGCTTATATCATAGTCTGTTTCCACTGACAAAAGAGATTCTAAAATTATGTAGTTTCATGCCAAACCATTAACATAAGGGATTCTTACCAGTGGCAATTTTCCTGATATCTTATTTTAATTGTTGGCATCTGTTGAGGATTTTCTTTTTGAAAAACTCAGAACTTCTCTGATATCCAATATCATCATATTGAATAGTTATTTTCAATATTTACTGGAAATGTTCCCTCAGGGAGGAGATAATTAAACATATGAACTTACTTTTCTTCATTTTTAAATCAAAATTTGTTCCTATTACACATTCACAGTTTGAGAATTATCAAATAAATGGTCCATGCGTTTTATTTTATTAATCATTATTCTAAAAACAATCTTAATTTTTTCCTCTCTTTTGGCTATGTCATATATTTGTCATATAGATAACTAAATTTTATCTATATTTTTCTATATGCTTAAATATTAGTGCATAAAAGAGGTAGCACAAAAGAAAAAACGAGATTGTCATTTAGGCCTTGATAATTAAAAACAATTATGCCTGCAATAGATAACATACAGGAACACATGTAAGTCTGACCATGGGCAGAACTGAAAGCCATCGTGAGCCAAATTTTTGACAAGGTTTGATGGGATGGAGGGCCTGGAAGCAGATAAGAGAGAAGATGATAGAGAAAGTCCGTTATTCAGAAAGATGAAAGTATACTACATCTGAAGTCTTCAGAAATATGACACCACTTTTTCCTGATTTGAACTTTAGACAGCATATTGACGTGAAATCAATTTGATAATATGAAAGAACTTCACCTAAGAGTTGAGAAATCTGAAGTAAGACTGAATTCTCCCCAGGCCTGATCTTGCTTTACTCTCAATAGCAACAATGTCAGAAATTGAATCCCAGAAGGAAATATATATATATATATATATTTCCTTTGAAGAATTGTATGCTTATGAAGATATAGTTTTGGTTTCTGCCTTTGGAATACTAAATAAGCTTCTTTGGGAAGGAGCAATAGCATGAGTGTGCAAGGAAACAGGAACAGGTGCCTTTGGTCACTGACTTTGTTCTCAGTTGCAGCGAGGTGTAAATTTGAAGCAACTTCACCAGCTCCAGTCAAACTGAAAGGATGGGGAAATAACACATTCTGAGGCTCACAGAAAGCATCTGACAAGTAGAAATAGTTTATGAATAATAGCTAATAGAGTATGCTCAGCTCTCTTATTTCATCTCCCTCCTGGTGCTATAAATTCACACTGGCAGAAATATCATATTTTATTTGCTAAGGCCCCCAGGGAGGGGAAATAAATAAAAATTAGTATTTGAAGAAAAGGATCGATCTGAGATCTGCATTAAAAGCTTTGTATTCACTATGTGATGGATATACTGCCTCTCTCTCACTGCTTGGAAGTTATTTAATGGTCCAGCTGAAATGAGCTCTATAATGAAGGAATACATGAAAACAAATATTGCAAAGAGCCATTGTGCTGTCTATCTATCTCTCTGACTTACAGGACCAAATGTATTAAAGGGAAATATGAGCTGTAGGATGGTGCTGAGACACTGAGAGTAGCAGTAAGGGGTAAAGGAAGAATATCTATAGATCCTTCTTGAAGAAACAATGACAGAGGAATAGGTAGTCATATAAACACTTCAAGCAGATTTTTTTTCCCCCGGCAGGAGTTTTTCATGCTTAGAGGGGTTTGAAAATGAAAGCTATTGCTGATCATTATGTCTTATCAAAAAGCAAGTTCAAATATGAGCTTAGTTCATTGAATTAAAAACAAAGAAAGGCCTGTTAGACTTTTCAGTACATGTCCTCCAGGCCACTGTGGGTCTGTTTTCTCCAGGACATTTTTTCACCTTCATGGCTAAGGTCCCGTTCTACATGGGCTTCATTTATGTTATTGGAGCGAATGTGGCTACAGTATCTGAGAGATCTCAAAAAAACAGGAGGGGAAAAAAGAGCTCTAGAGGGAAAAGAATCAAATTACAAGAAAGACAAATTAGGTTCTCACTCATGTTTCCTATAGGAAAGATGTAAAATTCCCTGGGAAGCATCCAGGAAGAAAATGCAATGAGCCTAAAAGGTGTATATCACCAAAAAATCTCAGTCTGTCACTCAGAAAAAATTAAAGGTAAAATACAGAGTAATGTTTCTCTGTTTTAGAAAAAAATAACTATTTTTAAACTATTAGAGGTAATTGGAGATTCCAGACATGATTTCAGATATTTTTTGCAGGTCCCTGTGAAAAAGCACTAAAATAGGATATAATTTCCGTATGCAGTGGAAGGAAAATAAGGGAAAGTCACAAAATAGGCAGGCAAAGATTTATCAGAGCTGGGAAGGGAGAAGGCAGGCAAGGTGAGGAGTGTTAGAGGCACGTGAGCGCCAGCTTGCAGCACCGCTGGCGGGGTGAATGCTTCCCAGCACCCAGCAGCATGCTGTCTCCAGCTCCGGCTCTGCATCCTTGGCTGGAGACCTCCAGACACCAGAGCACAAACCAACCCTGAATGCATATTGAGTTTAATAGCCCTACCCTACGGCATGGGAGGGAAGGAGGCTCACGCTGTAGTCCATGGTGATATGAAGAATAACATAAGTCTTAAAAACGCAGAGCATTATCTCTGGACTCTGAAAGTGCAGGATTCTGGGAAACAGGAAAACCTATATTCCACATCTGTCAGTTCCTCTTGAAATAGCTGGATGGAGTAGGCTCTTTAAAGATTTTGTTATGTACCCTTTAGTAACCAGTGAGAATACTGGCAAGAGTTGTAAAATATTTCCAGCCTATTTCACAGAGGCTGCTACTGATGCGATATCCTTCCAGTCTCTTCTGCTGGTCACCTGAGACAGAGGGGCAGGATCGTGCTCCCATTATTCTGAAAGGGCCATGGTAATTCTTTCCACAAAATTAAGCACAAATATTATCTATGCAGAGCCTTAAACAATTGCAGAACATCACCAAGGGATTCATTAATTAGTGCAAAAACAATGCTGTATTTCATTAATACCAAGCAGTCTGTAGAGTTTCTCTCTAAACAAACACAGAAAATAGACTTGGAATCTTTTTATATCTATGATAAAATTTTCAGTGTGAGGTTTTACTGGCCTAGATAAGATGCACAGGGATGGGGGAAAAAAAAAAAAAAAAAAAAGAAAAAGAAAAGAAAGAAAGAAAGAAAGAGAAGGACATGTCTTTCCTGTTGCTATGAATTTCCAGTTTACCTCCCAGAGGTAAATATTGATGTAATGGTGGGCAGGATTTCTGAATATGGTAAAACTGTTGTCCTGAGTGGTTTGCACAGGACACAGTAACCCTCCCCCTCACAGTTCCACAGGAATCTTCATCTCCCATTTTAACCTTAGCCATCATGACTGTATTTAGACGCTAACATGGTCTATACATTATAACCTACCTTAACAGATTTATGTTAGACAAAATCTGGGGATCAAGTTTTTCCTAACATGCAACCTTAAAAGACGGCACTAGATGTAAGCTTTTAGAATTATGGTTAGTTGTGTTCACAAATTATCACAAACAAAAAAATCTGCAACTTATTTTCAAAATAAATCACATGAAACTATAGTTAGTTTTAAAATATTAGTGTGTAGACTTGCCACAACAAATCATTCATAAAAAAAAGATCACATTAACACATACAGGTCCAGTGCAGAAGCCCAGGCTGACAGAAATCAATATTTAAGGAGAAAGAAAAGAGAAAAGAAAGTTTTATGTTAAAAAGAGGAGATAAAGTGCTTGGCTGCTGTAATGGTATCAATGGAGTCATGCTGATCAGTGAGCTATGATCTTTTCTTCATCTGCCCAGGTCATTCACTATTTGCTCTACGATGCTTATGGAATTATGTATGACATTTCTATCAGCTCCAAAAACATTTGTGTGCAATTAATATGACTTCCATAGTGATCAAAAGAATTAATAATGATTTACCACTTATTGCAAGGACTGATGGCTTCAAGAAAGCTGAGAAGAGACACTTCTTGAATATGAATCACATATATTTCTGATCTGTAACTTTTAGTCACCATTCCTATTGCTTTTTATTCTGCTTAATGTGACAACCTTTTTTTCTTCAATTCTTTCCCTGGCTGCTGTTTTCATTTGATGAATGTCAATGTATCTTTCACCTTAGTGCTGTATATGTGCACTGAAATGATAACTGTGCAAAACTGGGGGTTGGTTAATACTTAGTGAAGCTGAGCAGACATTCGGATGTCTTGTCCTCTGGCTCCCTGACTGGACCCTGAGATTTCTTGGTTTCTTTTACACTTGCATTACTTTTCTCTCCAAGCTGACCAGCTCCATATTTTTCGAGGAAAACGACACATTCAAATCACTTCTTTGTGCTCATTGGAAAGGATATGACATTAGTTTTGCATCTAGAATAAAAGCAGATTCCAAGTATTTTGCAGGAAAATAGGGCAATGAAAGTGAATGAGTAGCAACAATGTGGGCCCGGTCGATCCCTTCGAGGTTCAGTGAAGTCACAATTCTAGAGACGAAGTTTAAGTAGGTTAAGATATACAAAGTTTTCTTTAGTGGGCAGCTTGCTAACTGCTAGTGGCCATGCCTTTGTGTATTTGAGGTATTCTGACTTACCACCAGCGGCGCACAACCTCAGGCTCTGCAGGCACAAGAACACATATTTTAAGGCTAAATCGGCTATATCCTTACTATGCTCTCTTGTGACTGCAGTGTGGACATTTTCAAAGGGTTATTCTTGAACAGACCTCAGTCTTTGAATTTTACTTATAGTTGCTGAACTGTTTGTCAAAGCCTTGTATGGAAGTTGTAGATAAACTGTTTGTTTCAGCTGTATCTTTGGCTCAACTCTCATGCTGTTTTACTTTGCTTATCACCTATGTGTCATCTGCTATCTTTTAGCTTATACTTTAATTTTAAGCCTTGTGGAGCAGGAACCAAATTTATTATGTATTTACACAGTGAGTGAAATTGAATTAGGGTCTATGACATAATCTTTTAGACGCCATTACATTTCAGAAATATTATTAGAATTAGTAATAGCAGTAATAATGATAAATAACCAGACAACTTAAATTTTAATTATACTCTATGTTTGGATGACAAACATTTTATACATTGGTTGTGACATTCCTGAAGAAAAAACAAATGTCACACACAGGTGGGATGTGTGCACTTACATATGTGTACATTTGAACATTACAGAATAAAGTGAGAAAAACTGTTCCCAGAAGTTCTTGCAGATAAATACTGTTTCCACAAATGTTCACAGAATAGTAAAGACAAAAACAGTAAGTAAGGACATACATAAATTTGTATTCCTTGTATATTGCTCAAATTTATACATAATTCCAGTATTACTATATGATATTTGAAAATCTGTCTGGCTCACACATGTCACATATCAAAAAGAAAATTCTGCAATTATGAAATATAGTTTTCTGACATAACTTTAAATGCTTTATTTTACAGACATTAAAGCACTGACTTGCTAAAATGATGTGTAAGGCAGAGAAACATGATTATTTCAATTATCCTACATAATTCTCTTCTGCAGTTTTCACAGAAAATCTGTGGTATATTAATTCTTGTATCTAAAGATATGAAATGTCAATCCTAAACTTCAATAAAAGTTTTACATTATTATTATTATTATTATTATTACACCATTAATCATAATTTATCTAATGGAGAATGTGAAGCAAATTAGCACATGAACACTATCTTGATTTCAGAATGAGAGCTGTCCTTCAGGCACTGCCATGTGTTGATATTTAATATGTTATATAGCTGCATGTTTTCATGCTCCTTCAATTTTTCTTTTACTGTTAATGAATGTCAAATAGGCCTTTGATGTACAAATTCTGTAGTTCTTATCTTGAAAATTATACAAGATATTATATTTTTATTTAAAGACAGTAATGACAAGCTTAGGATGGTCCAGAGGAAAAAAAGATCTTGGGTTTGATTACTGTATTAAGAAATCAATATGGTGGTTTAGTCTTTAGTGTCTAAGACTGAAAACACAGAATGATTTTTCAATCATTAAAATGGCAGCAGTGAAACAACATGAAATAGCACTGCTTATCGTATTTGATAACTATTTTTGCAACTCTTTTCATTTCTTTGTGGTCTTTATTTCTTTTACTTAAAATAGTTTAATTAGCTGCTTCAGTTTAATCTTGCCTGCCTAGCTGTGAGATATTACCAGTAAGCAATGCATCTGCTAAAGAATATGGTTATGTATTTTACTGAGTTCTGAACCTGATGTTTTGAAAAGAACAGGATTTGTCACATTGCATACTTCAAGCTTCTGAAGACAACCGATACCATGAGCTTCAGGAATAAGTTTCCACTGAGGACAGTTATATATATTTCACTGTATTTCCCAAAATTAAAAGTCTTCTTATATTTACAGTTTATCCATTCTGAAAATTATGAACCTGTTCCACCCTCAGCTAAAGGAAACTTCAGATTGCCTCTCTATGTACTGTGAGAGAGAAAAGCCTTGATATTTGGTGAGCATAAGATATGCCTGCCAGTGATGATAGCTAAATTTAAATATTCTCTCCCTGTTTGAATACTATCCTTAACTCTCTTACTCTGCTTGAAATCAGTTAAATTCATTAACTTCAGAACATTAATTTGTAATTTACTGCAGCCTTCCTGTGATATGACTGAAGCCTGAATTCTTCCTCACTAAGTATTATCCCAGTGGTAGCAAAGTCTGTGACTTCTGCAATACCTTGTGTACTTAACTAATTTGCAGTACTTTGGGGTTTACTGACTTTTATCTCATTTTCAGTTTCAAGTCTAAATACCCAAAGGTCCTGATCTTGCAATACTTACATACTTGGGCTTTATTGCAATAAGTTTTTTTGAGTTTTTGCAGGAGTGGGGCTTAAATACGATTTGAAATTTGTTTTGGGAGGACAAAGGTGGCAGGTCACCAGCTGAGGCAGCTCTAGGCGGGGGTCAGGGAAGTCACCGTAGCTTTAGGGGATATCAGTGCTTCTCCATCTATCCACACGTCTCTGGTCATAAGCACAAAATTTTGTCAGGATAGCATGACCTTTCCCAGCTATTATAGTTCAAGAAGGAATATCTGCAGCAGCTGGTAAAAATGCAGACACTCAGAACCCCGCTAATAAAAAAGTTATGTTGCGTATCAACAAATGAGCATCCTGGGACTACTATTAACAGCTTACTTCTACTCTGTCCAATCTTGTTGCTTTTCCTTTCTGCCACTTCTCACCATTTTTTATTCTTTGATTGCCTCATGAGACTGATAAATTGAGTGGAATCCATGCCACCTAAAAGGCAAAATTTCATAGGCAGAACGGGTCGCTTCATTTTGGTGTCTAACATTTTTCCTAAAACATACGCAAAGATAGGAAATAAGATCGGGAATGACTGTACTAAAACTTCAGTCTGTTCTGGCAAATATGCATTTCAGTTTCTCTATAATAAGCAGACAGAGGCACATAGGAGATCTGCCACAAAGGTGATGTGAAGTTTAAAGAGTTAATGGTTTTGTAGTAAGGTGAGTTATGTGTTATAATAGCCTTATGAGAAGATTAAGTGCTATATGTCTAAGTATGTATAGGTAGTATGTATAACTGTGTATACGTGCTATTTTTTTTAATACCTTAATCACTGAGAGATAAAATAGCAATTTCCAAATTTGAGATTTTTTTGGAACATACTGTAATTCAATTCAATTAATATCTTGTGTTTGTTCTTTAGCTATTCCGCCAGTAGCTTGTGGACTGGAGAGAGAATGGAACACCCATTGCATCTTTTCCTTTCATAACTAGCTACTAGACAACCAGAAGGTGCTGGGGAGGTTTAGCCAGCGTTGTTTGTGCCGGTGCAGTTTGTCTGCTTAGTGATGACCCCTAAAGTGATATCAATGAATAGAGTTCGATTCATTGGGGCTAGATTTATTTTCCAAAAGGTAGATACATGCTTTATTTCTAATTTGTCAAATCAGCATGTAGTTACATGAATGTCTGTCTTTCGTGGCTGGAGAACTGTCCAGACAGGTGTTTAAACATCTACTCATGTCTCTACTGGCAGGAGGTGCTGCCAGACTTGGGCTCTGGGCTGTAGCCAGAATGCTCTTTGGGATGAAAAGTTTTGTTGGTTGGCTTTAAGCTTCTCCCGTCCTGAAGCTTCACTGGCTCCCATCTAGACCCTATTTGGTTTCAGTCTGGTTCCAAGTACATCTACAATTTTGCATAGGACAGCCTAATTGTTTATCGTTCCTAAGGACTTATGGCTCACTGGTATGCTACGTGTCCTAGTCATATATTCTTTTATCTAACAACCATCTATAATATCATCTTGAAGAAGATGCCAATGCACCCACTATTGTGATCGCGTATATTTATCAATTCCCCATTGACAGTTAAAACAGCCTCAAAATATCTTTGGCCTACTAGAACTCTGCAACCCGGCACTATGTAACAGAGAGTCTCATCTTCAGGTTTTAGACCAGTTTGGGATCACAGTCATTGCATTCATAAATCCAGGATAAAAATTTCAGAATCATTTATGTTCTTTCAGTTCTAAAATAGCACAGGTAAAAAAGATCAGAAGTATACTTGTTGTTTGTTTCTATAAGTAAAAGAATAAATATATTAATGGTTTGAGATCTGAGTTCACTTTATTTCCAATAATTCCCCAGGACTCCAGCTGCAGATATATTAATTTGTTTTAGAGACACAGCAATTATTGACAAAATCCAGCAACTAGTTTTCATCTGAGCGATTATCTGTGTGAAAATGACTTGATAAAGACAACAGATAATATGTGCTTGTATTTGTATTGAGGCTGTGTTGATGAAAACAGCAGGTAGTCATAAGCTCACATGTGCAACTAGATAAAAAACATTTTCATAAAAATTTTCAATAGTTTGAATACATTTGTTTAGAGAAGTCTTGTGAAACTTTGTGAAAATTCATGCATTTCCTTCTTAGAATTCTTTAAATAGAACTTCCAATCTAAATTAGTTACGGCATTTTTGTCCATGTGAACATTAATATTTAATTTGTTTACTGTATAAGAGTGCGAGAAATAGAGACAGAGAAATGTATATATGTAGTCTAATATTTATTGGTATTTATTAGTATGAAACAGGACCAAGGCACAATCCTGAGCACTGGAAAGCTATCATACTCATTATTTATTAGGATCTTCCCTGGTTAGTTTTCTCCTATGCCAGCTAGTGCTCTTCAAGGCACGTATCTCTGCACGGCTCAGAGGATAAAGCATGCTGAACTGGCAGTATGGACAGGACTGTCCCAGGTCTTGCTTACTTTAGCTTACTGGTTATTCAGTGCTATTGTAAATTTTTCATGTTCAGCTGAAATTATAGACCCTCATGCCACAGTTTACGGCAAGCAGCCCTTTCCCTTAGGTTCATGTTATTAAAAAACATACCAGTACACTGCCACAATACCCATATATTGTTAGACCTATCACACTGGGTGAGAGAGCACGCAGAGGAAGATGAGCAATAACTTAAAGGCCCCAGAGACCTAGGGCCAAGTTCCGTCAAGCACAGATTTAATCTGTGCCCTTGGGTATAGGGCCAGTAAATGGTCCCTGGCCCTGTTTTCCACAGTGGGTATATTCTCAAGTAGGCACTCCACATATTAATCCTACACTTACATGTTTTCTTGACTAAAAATTTTGCCACGAGGAACCAGAGTCTTCAAATGAGTCTACTACTATTATCTCAGGGACAACGGCTCCATCTGGTTTCTGGTTTGGTCTTTGAAAAAAACACTTATTCTCTTATGAAAACCGTCAATAAATATGATATGTTAATGAAAGTGAATCTCCATAGTCAGGTTTACTTCCCAGCCAAATAGGGCACTTCCAGGATTACCCTGAGGCATGTGTTGCATGGAGTCATTATTGAAACTATTGTAATTGATTTAAAAGATATTCTTATTTAACTGTTTAGTGGGAAGAGAAAAATATAATTTAAATCTATATATTTCTGTATGTATGTATATTTTTATCTTTAACTTTTTTGTCAAATCTAAATGATGTTCTGGGAAATTGTCATTTTAAATAAAGAGAAACTGTAATTTCTGTCCAAAATTTCTGCTGAAAGTAAGTGTCATTTTCCCAGCACCTACATAGTAGCAGAAGAAAAACCTCAAGCTTAAGTAGACATTTCGGCATTTTGGGTTACATTCCACCTAGGTGGTGACCTAGTTCAACCCTGCTTAATTTGTGACATCTGATGAAAACACTGCCCAGGGTGATATGGCTGAATATACAGTGAAAAGCTGAAATGGCCCATGATTTGTGATTTAAACTATACTTAATGGAAACAAACAAGTTCAGATTAAATGAATCAGATAACAGCAGGATGAATGGATCAAAGTCTTTAGCTCAAAGTCCTCTCTGAAATTAGACCTTGGTGGCACTGGGTTAGGAATTGGGTTTAAAGGGCTAAATGAAATTATTATGCTACCCTTAACTTGGGGTTATTTCCAGCTGCCCATCATGTTCTCTGGGCTTACGAATGAATTTCTGCTAAATTTAGCTGAGCTTTTAATTGCAGTACAAGGTGATATTGCAAAATCCTTATTTAATGCCTTATTCCACAAATAGTCCAAATGAATTCTACGAGATTGTATTATGGTATGTAAACATGTATCAGAAACCATTGTAGCTACTACATTATGTATATCAGATACTACTGTATTAAATTATTTTTGAGATAGCTTTCCTATTCTCGAATCTGCAGACATTTTACTATAACTCTCATCTCTTTCCTTCTCACAGAAATATTTTTAACATGCTGGCTTTGAGTTAATATTGTTGATAATCCTTACCACTGTCAGAGTTAATGCGATGTGCTCCTCTAGAGCTGAACGTTACTATCTGCATGCATATAAGATCTGGGCATTGTCTGGAATAGATAGTTGTGGTTTGGTACATAATGTCATTTATTGATTTGGGGGTTTTGAAGTTTTTTCTTATGTATTTATTTATTTATCTTGTGGAAAGCCGGAACTGGTGTATGTGTAGCTGTTTTCATGGCCTGATATGTGTCCCCTGTACATGATGCATGTGCAGGCAATGATTTCTTTTTGCCCAATCAACTAAGCAAGTTATTCATCTGAGAAATTTTCAAAGCAGGAAAGAGAGAAAAAGAAAAGAAATTTGTATATTTCTCATATACAAATTAATTAGAAAGATGAATCATTCCTTATCTTTGCTCTTTAACTACTCCTGGCTTTATGCGGCTTATCAAGGCCTTCCTTTTCAGCACCTTCCTTCGATTACTGGAAGAGAGAAGGTGAAACAAAGGCAAACAAGCAAAAAGGCACACTAGCCTGAGGCTAACGTAAATGTATTTTAAAACTGTGCTCAGCCACTGTGACAAGAGCAGTGTGCTGTGAGGAGGCTGGCAGTGTCCAGCTGGAGAAATTAAATCTTGTTTGTATGGCAAAGACTTAATAACCTTTTGCTGTGTTGATAGAAATGATTAATGCCGACCCAACTGTAGCATGTCCATATCCAAGCCAGGCACACTCAGGAATGCCTTCTTGTCTCCAAAGCAGAACAATATATCCTGACTGCAAAGAAGTAGAACTGCAGAGCATACTGAAATAAAAATTACCCAACTTTGTCATAGGAGAACTGAAGCCTGCAAACTCCTGAGTACTCCTCTGAGACACTGCATGGTGCTGAAGCTGGGTATCTTGCACTGAACAAAGCACTCAGATCAGGGATCTGAATTCACATCATCTAATCCTGGGCTCTTCCTCTGCAATCATATAATTACATCAGAAAATTAAATTATTTCTACAACTCTTACCCTAAATGTGTTACATGAGTTCTTCTCTTGTGTGAGTCTTAGATAATTCTAATAGAAATTCTCCCTTATGAATCATAAATCCTGGAGGTGGGGGGAAAAAAACTGTTTCTCTTGCTTGTGTGGTTAAGACTTTTCCTTTTGGAGAAGATGCCATTCAGAGTACAGCATCATTGCAAATATTCTATTCTTATTCTAAACATCTAGGGGATGCAGTAAAGTGTCAAAGAAAGCAAAAACAACTGTGAAGTATTTGGCTAGCCAGGGTTTTGTTACTTTATCACAATGTTACTGGGCTGCAGGCACTTAACTTTAAACTAGGTGTCTTTGATTTTCTTTCTATTAGAGCTGTGGGAGCTTGGGAAAGCAAGCTTGGTGAGTTGGTTAGCTTTTATTATATAAATAAATACCTTAATTAATTTAATTAAATGAAGCTCATAAGCCTTAGGAGCAGCTTAATTAGAATCAATGGAGAAATTAAAAATGATTTAAAATGAGGCCAGTGAGAAAATAAACCAGAAGGAAGACAGTACAGAAAATGGAAACAAAAATCACTACAATAACCCAAGTTTTAGGCTGAGTTTAGCTGATGCTGATCAGAGCTGCAAACAGACAATTTTTCCCTGATCTTGAAGTCAGGAACCTGTAATGATAGTGTGGGCCAACCATGCAGCAGTGTCTGAGCAATATTTGTGCTGAATTTTGGGATATCTATATAAACAAACATAAATATGGATTTTTTTTTCTTGCCATATTCCTTGAAAGTGAAAATACTGTGATAGGGATTTACTGCAGACTGTATTAAGGGAGCATTTGAGTGCAAGCCTTCCTTAGTGTTGCTCACGTACCTAGATTCAGATCTAAAACCACAGGGTGAAAAAGGAGAGCTCTGCTGTATGTGCTGCCACAAAGGGCGTTAGCAAAAGTTTTGCAGCATTTCTTTTCAGACATGCTATCCAAGTAAGTAGCAAAGTGGAAGTTAGGACTTCAGAGTTTTGCTGCTAGATCTGCCAGTGGGAGACCAGTTTATTTTCTGTGAGTCTTAGTTCACATGAAACTTAATTGCTTGCTTTAAAAGAGCTTTGGGAATGAAAGTTCTTATACCTGGTTGATTATTTCTGGTCCTCCAGTATAATTTGCAGCCTGTTCAGTTGTGTCAGCATAACTGTTTGTGGGATTGTGTTGTAAAGCAGATTTATGAAATGATCCAAGTTAAAAAAATAACCCTCTCCAAAAGAGCATTTATTTAATTCAGGTCACGATTTCAATCATCTGGTTGATACCGAGGCACTGCAAGCTGTTGTATCAAAACAGCTGAAGGGGCAATAAACTGCTACTGGGATAGGAATGAACAGTTGGGGGTAAGATTGCTGGGAGTTTTTAAAGTTGTCTTTGCTACTGCAAACTGTGTTGTGTAAATACACAGCAGCCTCTCTCAAAGTCACTGGAAAGGATTTCAGAGTCTTCCATTGCTGTTCCATAAGGTAATAAGCTCCACTTGTAACACTAAATTTTGTATATTATACTAAAAATGAAAAATTTTCTAAAATGTTACCTTAAACTCTTAACATGCAGTGCTATTTGCACATTGAGGCATGATCTTTTGCCATTATCAGTCCCTAATGTCAATAAAAAAAATGTTATTTCATTTTCCCTACCTGCAGATACATTTTTAGCTGATTGATGTCATTTTAAAAAAATAAAAGTCTTGATTTGATTAGAACTTTCAGTGCCTCTGAAATGCAAACAGTTCCATAATTGTTTGCACTTTTAAATGAATAAATACATTGATAAGTAAACTATTACTCTTGAGTGTGTACTTTTGTAGCAGTGATTTTCTTCCAAGGCAGACCCGTGGGGAAATAAAACCGCCAGATCATTACATTGCGTCAAAACATCATCACATCTGGAGGTAAAATTACAAAATAATGCTGTTTCAGAGGTCATGGAAATCCCTTAAGCTTTGCTAGGGGGGGTTGTGATCTTTTTTCTAAAAATTGGATTCCTAAACCACCAGGACTGTGGGAACATGGGATTAGCAGAGAATAACATCAGTGGGGTAGAATTTTGTATCTTTTAGGACTGAGGAGTGGAAAAAGCAGAATAAGAGAAGGAAAAAGACATGACATGAAGTGGAGGGACAGCAGATAGATAGCCTCCTGAAACTGGCAGAGGACAACCAATAAAAGTGTCATCCTTTGGCACCAGTGCCCCAAAGGTTTTTTATGAGTACTCTGGAGGATCGAATTGCCTGATGCATTACAGGTTCAGTAAAAACTAATAATAAGATTCATCTGTGATGATATAAAAGAACATTGAGCTCTGATGAGATTGGTGCCAAAAAAAGACATATGGATACTAAGCGTAATCTTCCCTTTTCCCAAGTTAGTATGTTTTACCTTGCCACCAGGAGATTTTTAAGTACCTTTCGTATTATGCAGCATGGAAGACACTATAGGTAATACTTGAAATGAGTTAGACTGGAAAATATTTCAAGTACTTTCTGAATTTCTGTCTCTGTTAGTTCCTACCTTGTATTGTTGATTAGAATTTCAGCTTTGAATTAAAACAAAATCTCAAAGTGAAATTCATCTGAAACTGCTTGGCTGTGAAGCAGAACCCAAAATCTGACGGAGCTTTCATCCTGACTGAGAAATCCTTTTACCTTGTCCGAAGCTCAGGGCAAGAGGAGCAGTTTGGGACACAATATGGGTATGTCTACTCTGCAAGTTCAGACCAGGCCTAAGGCTGGGTTTGTGGCTGAGCTCACCACCCATTCACATCACCAGTATACTAATCCTGCCCCATTGCTCTTCTTATTTCTGTAGCACTGAGGGTCTGGGAAGGGTGAGGACCCTGGCACTGCGTCATCACTCTTGACTTTATGGGAATGAGCTGACGCAGTCCCCTGTTGACACATCTCCATTAAGACTGATCACAGACATTTGTTCTTCTCTTCTGTTCTCCTTCAGAGTAAGGTCAAACAGGCCAGAGTAAACCATAGGTAAAGAGTAGTAGGAAAGTGTTCACATGCAAATGCACTGTCCTGGTTGGCCGATCGTGAGACCAAAGCCATCTGTGTAAGCACATTTTCTCCTCTGTTTCCCTTCGAAGTCAAGAATTTTAAATTAAGCCATCTGTGGTTTACACTGATCCGACTGATTGTACTGGAAGAGAAAAGAGGATAACGCCTCTGGCTGGGAGGCCAGTCCAGTGCCCTTCACCTCTCCTCTAAGACAGCTGCCAATTTGTGTCTTAATTGGGACAAAGTAAGGCAAGAGCTATCGGATCAAAAAGCACCAGCCCCAAATTAGGCATGTAGACATGATCTATCAGATGTTTTATTAAACATACATAGTAACAAATTATCTATTATTTGAAGACTAACCACTTGCTCTAATATAAATGTGACATCTGTTAAATGGTAGGATCCCAGGCTTTGAACAGCAGCTCCCTAGTTGAAAAGAAATCAAAGACAGATTCTGGCCTTATTTTAAGGATATACCTGCATATGGATATTTACTAGTTTCATAATTAAACTATATAATTAATATAATACCACTGTATAATAGAAATAAATAAGTTTTAAAATAATTCTGTCTATACAGGGGATGCTATTAGTAGCAGTGTAATGATATCAGTCTAATTTGATGGCAAATTTCCCCATATAAACCCATAGCATAACTTGTTTTATTTATATACATATACACATAAGTCCAGAACAAATGAACTTAAGAGCAGCACTCAAACAACACTTCTTTCCAGGAGTCTCAAATTCCCTTTTCCCAAGTAAGTCCATTTTATAGAGAAAATTGACTCTAGAATATAGAGATGAAAAGATGAGTTTGCTCTCTGCTATACGCCACAGCTTCTTTTTTTCAGAAGCATTCCTAGCAAAACCCCTAAACCCTACACATTTATTCAAACCATAGGGCCCAATCATGTCACATTAAAATCAATACAAATTTTACCATTGAAGTATTAGCAAGATATGTCTCTTAAACCTTTAAATTCCAAGGTCTTCATCTACTTCTAATAGTGCTTGTAGTAATTATCTAAATTATGAAGGAGCAAGAAAGGTAAATCCCTAATGTCAAAAATGTGCTTTGAGCTACAGAACTGCAAAAATGAAGCTCATGTGTGTTTTGTGAGCTTAGAAGCCATGGAATATCTTCCTATTCTTAAAATCAAAATAAAGCACCAGAAATAAGGGAAAAAACTGTAGATTGGCAGATCAAGTTGAGCATGAATTGTTTGACTGAAAAATTGAAAGATATCTTTTAATAACATTCTACTTACAATGCAGTCTCTTCAGAACTTTAGTTTGTGAGATCTGGAAAATAACAAATAACTCATAGTGAATCTCACATTTTTTTATTTTTGTTTATTACCAGCAAAGTGATGCTATCTTAACTTAATATCTTTGGGCTTTAAATCTACTCAGCCACTATATAAATGGATTTGGCATGTGCATAATCTGCTACTAAGATTTATAGAGGACATTTATTAAAGGATTAGGGAGCAATGGAGCTTTTGATGGTTGTGCTACTACATATTTTACTGCATATTTACCAAAATGGAATGCATAAATATGTAAGGCTTTCAGTAACTTAAATTAAAAATATTTTTTTCTTTACTTTGTAAATTTTTACGTGAGCTGATTTGAAAAAAAAAAAAAAAAAAAAAAAAAAAAAAAAAAAAAGGACACTTTTTCCACTCTGGTAATTTTAAAGTAAATATAAGTGGATTGAAACATTTGCTTTGATATGGATACCTTTCACATTCAAAGTATCTAATGTTTTAAATTAAGCCATGAATTTTATATTCTGAGCTATGCCCACAAAAAGATTTAGGCACACAAATCTGAGACAGGGATTCTTGAATTCTCAGATTAGCTGCCATGTGGCCCTGGAAAGTGCCTATCATCCAAAAGCAGCTCATTTTCCTGCTAATAAAATTCCACGAACACCTAAAATTCTGCTCCTGCACACTTCTAGAAGGATCTCAGTCTTCATCATACTAAACATCTAAGAATGAATTCATACTTACACACTTTCTGGAGCAACAAGCTAAGCATTCATCCGTCCTCATCATGTTGACGTGCTAGGACAGTGCGTAGGAATTAGTGAAGTGGATGGTGACACTGCAGTACTCGCCAATTTTTCAGCAATTTGAGGTTTGGAAACTTCTTGGATTTAATAATGTTTTGTATTTAATAGCTCTTGATGGATATTTTTTTTTTCTTCCAGTCATTTTTTTTTCTGAATCTGTTAGGGGGCTTTGCACCCACAATGTTCACCGGAAAAGTATTATACGGGTTAAATAGGTATGGTATGCAGTATTTCTTTTCATTCTTTCCGAACCTTCTCCTGCTAGTTTTATTTGATGCTTTCTACTTTCTCTTTTGGAGGGGACTTAGAACAATTTTATCAGCTATTTGCTTTTTCGATGCCATTTGCAATTTTATAGACCTTCATCATATTCCCTCCCCATCTTTCTCTTTTCCAGTTTGAAAAGTATTAAACTACCTACATTTTTCATCATACAAAGCCATACGATATCTTTGAACATCAATATCAGCTTTTGCTGTATCTTTTCCATTTTATCATATTCTTTTTGAAATAGAAAACCAGAACTGAACAAGTATTCAAAATTCATATGTACCATGAATTTAACTGTGGCATAAGAAAGTTTCTTCTTTGGACTTCTATTCCTTTTGAAATAGTGTCTAACATTCCACTCACTTTCTTGACTACTATTGATAATTAACTTGACACTTCATAGAAACTTATTATAAATCCAAATCTCGTTCGTGAGTAGCAATAATCAGTTTAGATCTCCCTTTGCTATATGTGTGAAATTATTAGAATATCTTTTTCCCTGTATCCATCACTTTACATTTATTCATGGTTAATTTAATCTGCCCTTTTATTACCAACTTACTCAGTTTTGTGAAGTCCTTCTTTACTGCAAATCTTCATCTTTATTATCAGGAATAATGTATTTATTACCATGAATAATTTTTCCACCTCCCTCATTTCACCTCCATTGGTGGCTCATTTATGATTATGTTATATGACACAGGCAACAACACAGAACCCCACGAGTGACATCCCTCCATTTTAAAGACTGATTGTATGTTCTTACCCAATTTCCTGTTTTTTACAGATTTCTCTATTGATGTGAAAAATTTCCTCCTTATTTCATGACTGCTTAATTTCTTTACGAGGCTTTGGTAAAAGACTTTGCCAAATAGTTTTTTAAAATCAAAGTAGATGACAGCAGCTATATGTCTCTTTCCAATAAGTCTGTTGACTCATTCAGTGAATTTTGCTAGACTTGTGTTACATGAGGTCCCTTTAAAAATTCCGTGCTGATTCATTCCCAACAGATATATTTTTTTTTAATTCATATGGCTCCTAAATTCCATTTTAAAAAATAGATTTTACTAATTTGCATGGTACAGGTGTCAAGTTTACTCATGTGTGCATTAGCTAAGGAACCTAGGAGGCTGTAGAGGGAAATGGTTTAAAAGCATGGTGTTGCAATGCTAAAGACCTTTGTGAAATAAACTTATATTTGCAGGAAAAAAAAAACATTGATTCAGAAAATACAAAATTTTCAAATTTGAAACTTGAATACAAAGTTCTGTTGCTGATCTCTTGGGATAATCGATAACTCAGACTTTTCACACCAGGGTTTTAGCTTGTTGTTAGCATTCTAATTGCCTAAATTTACTTTCTCTTTCATTCCACCTGAAAGTTTTGTGGAATCTTGTATTCTTCACTGCTAAGCAACTGTAATAATGCTTATCACAGGCACCCTAACAGATAGGCCTAATGTGACTTCTGGTTCTTTCATTAATGGTAGTGCTAGTACGAAAATGTAAATAGGAGATGGCAAAAACAAAACAATTTTCACTGAAACTACTGAGAGCTGCCAAGTTAAAGTTTAGACTACATGGCTAGTTGAGAGGATTTTGTGGCAGGGTCAGAGATTGAAGGAAGGAAAAGCAATCGCTGTTGTGGGAGTGAGCCAGCAACACATTAATTGTGAATTAATTTCTTTATTTAACAGCTTATGATCAGTGTTCATCATATTAGTTTCTGAGCTCTCATAACCAGCAGCAGATTTATCCTCAGATCACCTAAATTACGTTATAAGTATTATCTCCCTGGACTTACTGGGCTGCAGAAAAAGTCTAGTATATCTTGCTTGTTTTAGCGCCCCTGCTAAGGAGCATTAGCAAAGAATTAAGGTATTAAAAATGTCTTTCCCCATATGCACAATATGTATTTTCTGTGGTGAGACCAAATGGCAACAAATTTCTTCCACTGACTTCACTGGGATTCAATGAAAATACTGGTGACCTGCACGGGACTAGGGGAGCTCGCATGCCTCCCAGCCAGGCTGCAGCAGTTACTCACATGGGCTAGGACAGCTGAACACTTGTGCCGCAAGCCTTAGCCTTTGGGCAGCAGCACAACGTACAGGCAAAGAGGGCCAGGTGTCTACATTCATGCTTGTGTCTGCTCCCACTGTGTACGTAATATAAAGTTTAGCTGAAGACAGGGTAGGCTCTGCTGTTGTGGCAGGCAGCACACATTAAGGTCACAGTCTTAAGCAGATTTGGGTCTGTGCCAATATGCAAATAAAATCTGTGTTTCACAAGTCTTGTATCTTAATTTCAAAACTGTTTTCTCTTCCAAAGATCTTGATAGGGCTTTAACATATTTGTCGAATTCCCTTTGTATAGTCTTACTACAAAATAAGAACTATATTGATCAAAGTATGAGTCCTCTGGCACTTATTATGAATTATGAGTAAAGATTATGAATTTGAGGTATAATCATAGCACAATAATTGTATTGTTTATTATTAATAGCTTCCATACATTCCTTATTTTAAAGAGCTAGACTCTCATTCAATGTAAGGGAATGCTGGCAAAACCTCAGCATTACCATTTGGTGTTTGAAGAACAAAAAAGCACATGAACACAAAGATCCAAATAAATTTTGTTCCTGTAAAAGGACTACTAGGATCTTGGAACTATAAATTATATTCTGCTGTATTCAAGGAAAACTTGAGTGTTGTCCATACTGAAACCATACAGGCCACCTGCAATCCATACCAGAAGGTGAACATTAAAAGGTGCGAGGTGCTCAACTGCGTAATGCTTACTCAGTCACTTACTTACTCCACTAATTTGACTAGCACAAGGACTGCCAATTACAGTGACGGCTTTTATTATGTGACCATTCCTTACAACTAGACTGAAGCCACCAGCTTATAAACAACCAAAACACTATTAGATGATAACAATTTTTTTCTAGTAACTATTACGGTACTTAGTGCTTTTCATCTACTTAGTGCTTCACTAACTTTACCAGAAGAGGCTATATTTGAACCAATAACCCGAAGGTGAAATGCTCTTTTCACTGAAACTGAATTCTTACAAAGAAAATCAATGGGCACTAAGTTAAATTAACAAAGAGCAAAGTGCTAGTGAAATTTCTTTCTATTGAACAAAAAATAAACATGGCAAAGGGATCAAAAGCAAGAAGCACCTGATGGTGAGAACAGGCTATTGAACTACTCTACATCTTAGTTCCTGTTTGTTAACTTTTTGTCTGGTTTTAAGCAAAATTTTTCTCACATTTGTGTGTTTACGTTTCTACTGACCTTATGACAGGTAAGAGGATCTTGCCATGCTCGTATTTGCAGACTGGAGATGGTCTGTCTTTTATATTTAGACTGGGGCAAGGACTATATTTTAAAATAAGTCAATGTCAAGTTAAAATACAATTTGATATAAAAGTGCTTCAAATCAGAACAACAGGATAGCAAAACTCTTCATATTTCAAAAAAATATTTTTAACTGATTGAAATGAAATGCCAATAATTCTCTTCAAAAATAAGTGATGTCTTTCTGATATATGGTAATTAATAAGTACAGCATAAATACAAAAAATAAAACACAGCACTAGCGAGTATTTATAAAAAGGAGGATTTTGGATTACAGATGCAATATCACTGTTATTACAACTCCTTGGCAAGCAAGTTATTTTCTTCACATGTTGTAATTGCTGACACGCTATTTTGCACTCGTTGGAAAGTGGGAATTTCCAGAAGTAGTTTATTGGAGTGCAATTTAATCTTTGGAAGTAAATGGAAAATACATACAACATGATCATTTCCCATGTGCAAGAATTAATAGAAGCTCATAAAATCTTTTTAAAAAGTACCACTAGTGTTCCATAGTTGTCAAGGAAGTCCATTAGAGAGACTAAAGACAAACAACTGGGAATACACAAGGAGGGAGTTTTGGAACATTTTTCATGCACAGTGTTGTTTTCAGTAGTGAAAGCTGGGATGGCTAATAACTTTTATAGAAACCTATGGGAAATGGAGTATACGTAAGTGAATGAGCTTTTAATAAGACAGATGAATGTAACTCTCATACAAATAACGGTCCTCCCATTACATAAATGACATTGGAAAAATTAGAGGACATTCCAGTAAAGCCAATGAGAATAAGTCAATACTTAGAGAACGTAAGTTATGGAGGAAGTGCTAGGGAGCTTAATTTAAACCCTAAAAAAGACATTGAACTTTTCTCTGCAATAGTCTGGAAATAAAGACAAAAGAATTTGAGGTGCTGAGAACCCAGGGAGGTAAACTCAATCTTGTTTGATCTGACAGCAATTGAAAGGCAGTATGTGCTGGGTGGAGTATTGACTGACTGCATAGTATTTATGTTATTCTAATTAAAAGTTAAAATGCAATGCAAATAGGATGCTAGATGTCTCATAGCTAGCCATTATATATTCTAACAAGTTTCTAGTTTTCAGCCATTCATCAAAGGCTTTTTTTCCCTAAGCAGCTCAGGTATCTGACTAGTGTCTAATGCATAAATATACCAGGCAGAGCTGACCAGGAATTTGTCTTCTAAATATTTATTTTTTTCTACGAAAAGAATAGAGTCAGCAAATGAAATCTTTTCATGGGAATGTTTCATAGCAGAGAGCTGGAAGATCCACTCCAGACTGAACTGGTGATTACAGCATTTAGTTGGATTCAAAGCTATCCTCTGCCTCATCCAGTTTCTTCCTGACCCAATTAACAATCTTTCAGAAGTCTTTTATGAATCATCCCAGGTAGATGCTCTAAACCCCACATCTTCTTGTTTTGCTAGCCCAGGTTATCGGCAGTTTTAGGAAGCTTATTCCTTTTCAGAGAGGTTTTTGCAGCCTAAGGTTTTACACAAATTAAACACCAGCCTTGATATTTTGCTGACTAATCACCAGGTCTGACTGGAGAGGCACTTCTTCTGAGGTTATTCAGCCTCGATGTATTAACCAAAATATGTGTGACTTGGAGTGCTTATCTACAGCGTTTTCTTCTGTTGTTATGTTTGTATACAAAAGTAAGAGAGAATTAAGAGTGTTTGTTTTTACCCAAACATTGACAAAGACAGATAACCAAATAAGATAGCAGACTTCAGAAAAAAATGATGCAGAATATCAGTTGATGCAGCTAAATGGCATAAACCAAATTCCAGCTTCTCAATCACTGTAGGAAAGAAATGAAAACTCTAAATGTTTTATTTTGTCTATCTTTTAAAACTGAGCTAGTGCAGCAGATTATGCACTAGAGCACTTTTCTCAGTGCCAGAGTTACAAAAAATAAAAATGGATTCATGTTAATTTTAAGCCTCCAGGTTCTCACTCCTGGGGTACTACACTCACCAATGATTTATTCAGAAGCTTGGCAGGCAGCAGTGCTTTGCCTGCAACTGTGCCAATAGGAGTTACTCAAGCACAGAGACTAATCTCAAATAAAGAAGTTGTGAGGAAAAGTCACAGACAGAAAGCAGTGTTCAATATTTGCCGTTTAGGGACATATGGGAGAATTCTTAGTTCCTACCACTTACCAGTCATGTCAGTATGTAAGTAAAGAACATGTATATCCACATCATCATTTTTCTTCACCTCAAGATGTTTTGTTACAGTTAAAAGAAAGGAGAAGTTATACTTCCTTGCAATGTACTGTTTCTGTGCTGCAGAAGGCTGTTTTTCAGGTTACATCCTGAGCAGTAGAAATTAGCATATTCTATACAGCTATGGTGATTTCCTTTTGCCTAGTGCTTGGCCCAAATACTCAAATAGCAAAAAAAAAAAAAAAAAAAAAAAAAAAAAAAAAAAAGTGAGCATTACACTAGGCATTTCCTAGCAGAGGGTAAACAGATTTCAAGCTGATTGTGGTGCATTCATTCCATTTGGAAAATGTTTCCTCTAGCTGTTCCTACAAGAAAAAGATTGGCAGAGGCAGATCTCAGTGTGAGAGGGAAGTTTTTGAATTCTCTTGCATTCCAGAGAGCATGTAGGTTAATCACCATCTTAAGATGTTGGGCAGGTAGCACTGTCAGACTGTGAAGCAGTGAGATCAGAGGTGACTTCACCCCATGTGAGCTGAATGTAAAGGAACGTAGCAATAAGCTCTGAGAATTTAGGTTAAAGTGCCCAGTTATATTTTGCATTGCTACGATTTTAAGGAGGAAGGGAAGTTAGAGAAAGGGATAGAGCTACTAAACTGACTGTTTCTTCATGTATTTTCAAAGACCGTAGTCTCATACAGTCCTCAAAAACAGCTTTCTAACATCCTTAATATCAAGGTGACTTTGATTTGAGTTGCCCTAATCCTCTGCTGGTTGCTTTCTGCAGTCCTTTAAACAGATTGGGGTGTGTGACTTTGTTTATTAGAGAAACTGCTGGTGTGTGAATGCTTTTCCTTGCTTTAGATGTTTGGGAAGATAGTTCAAAGCTGTCAGTCCCTTCAGGGGAGGAACTTAGAAAGGGAAAAGAAAAAAGCAACATACCCTCAGAGCAATAGGAAGGAAGTAGGTGTCAGGACTCTTCCTTGAATCATACATCCAGCGCATACATAATTCAGTAAGCCTGTTATTTACTGCAGGGTAAGACAAGTAATTAGGTACGGATCTATGCGTAATTTTGAGAGGCGACAATTCACCCACTGCTTGTTCGTGCCTTCTGAAAGAGTTATGAAATCCCCTTGCACTCGTTGACAGCGCTCCTTCCCCCGGCTCAGAGGTCAGCGTGTTTCTGTGCCTATAGATTATGTCGTTCACTCAGTAAGGACGACTTAGCACGTGAAACGGGCCCCAGGCCTTCGTAAGTCCGAAGCCTGCTAGGAAGGGCTCCAGGGCTTACTCAGACAGCCTGCTCCCCTAACCTCTGGGCTCACTTAGTCCGTCTGACAGGATGCCATCACCTTTTAACCACGCTCTCCTACAAGTCATAATGAAAAAGCATACGTATACAAACGTCAGAAGAACAAAGCCAGATACGCTGGAAAAGTAATCACTGAATATGTCTTTTCTTCTCAGTTACATTTGGCATTTCAGTAGGTGAATGGAATGTTTTAGCATAAAAGTAAAAATTAAAAGTTATTTTTCCAAGCGTGGTATTTTCTGGGCTGATCACTGTTCAACAGTTTCTCACTGAAAAGTGCCAGTGGCCTAAGCACACTGCTTCAGAACTTCTAAAAATTTTCCTTAAAATCATAAGATATTTAATGATTGAAAGTCATTTTTAAAGAATGCCTTCAAAAACTATTTTGTTATGATGAAAGGAAGGAGGTCTAACCCTCCCTATTGCTACCTAAAATGATTTCAGCATTCCTAATTTTCATAATTCAATATATGCAGGCTATTTTGGGATTAATACAATTTTGAAATGCTAATAAGAGATAATTGTGGCTTTGCCAGAGGTTATTATGTTAAAGACATTCCAGTTCTGATTATCTGTTGCACACTAAAATCCCACTGACATGAGGTCCTACTGACATGCTTCAGTCTTTTACATAAGCAGAAAACCTAGCCTAGAGCAGTTTTATTTCCTCTTACAGTTATCACAACAATATACCTATAAATGTCAACACTCATGCAGTACATTTGTTAGTGAAATGTGAACTGAAAAACTTTTGTATCATCATATGTGGAATTATTACTTGCATTCTGCACTAGATGTTCTTAGAGGCCTTGAGACTGCTCCTGTTCGGGATGAGGTATTTAGGACCACAAGGAGTCCCTTAAAGAGGAGATCACAAGTAAAAGTGAAACAGTGGGGGAGAAGACATTAAAGAGCTTCAAAATAGTCATAGAACAAGAGCAAAAATATCTTTTCTCTTTTTAGAGTGAGGCTTAGATTTTTTATTCTAAATATATGATGAAGTTACTGTGAAAAGCGCAGAGATGATGAATGTTGAGTTACTGATAGCAGCTACCGGTTATCTTTTAAATATCACTCAATTTATGTACCCCTGTTTGAAAGTTGTTCAGAAGAACGTATTTATAGGATCTTGAATTATCAGGCTTGGGGAGAGTTTCACACTCTTCCATACAAACTGCCTGGTTAGGCAGATTTAAGGGGATACTGACAAGTTAAAAATCATATGATGTGTCACAGCTGTGTTGCCTTAACAGTACTCAAAAGGCCGGAATGGGCCGATTCCCAGATCTGGAGGCTTCAGTTAGAGAGGCCGGGCTCCTGGCGCCCCTTCAGCACGCGGAGCTGACCAAAAGGACGGTGGGAACAGGGAGCTCTTGGAGCGCTGCTTCCTTAATCTAACACCTACAACTAACGAACGAGTCAGCCCTGCAGGTGCTCTCAGTGCTGGCTCAGCCCCCCGCCAAAAGGGCTCCCAAGAAGACGGGCATGTGTTGGGCAGGCGGGTATTGGCACTTCTTTTGCCAGGCAAGGTTTCAGGGGAGCCTTCCTGACTTCGTTTTGGTTTTGGTAACTAAACTAATGCATTTTTGGTAACATTGAAGCTTCCGGTAAGTATTTAATTTTGAGGAATCTGCATTCTGCAGCAGGGGATCTTCAACTGAGGAATTTCTGATAGGTTCGGTGAAACCTTTCTATACTCCACACGTTTCAAATATCCTGACTAATTCTGACGTACATGGCTCAACTCGGTGCTGCAAGGTACGTCGTTATCATTAACAAGAAATTTACTCCTAAGCCAAAAAACGTACAAAAATATGAACTGCCGGCAGCTACACTGTGTTAAGTTTCTGTCTTCTTAATAAATGTAGAGCTTGTAATGGGAGAATGTAACACGACATTTGAAGTCAGAGTCTTCTCTAAGCCACAGTGCACCTTTGTTTGGTTTAAGCGTACATCATTCCATTTTCACTGGCCTCCACCAAGACAGGACTGGGGCATCAATCAATCACTATTATTTCATCCTCTTAGGCAACAAAAGACATGCAGTCATATTTTCCTGCAAAAATAGACAATAGCTGCAAAGTTTCATTTTGTTTGTTAATGTAGTTTGAAAAAACCAGTGACAACAACCTGCCATTGAAATAAATTTAATTTTGTTTCTAATTAAGCAGAAATGAGTACCGAAATTCAATGAAACCAAGTAGTAGCTGGGGGATTGAGTGAGTTGCTTTTTCGTATTAGACTGTAATCACATTATAGATGTAGGCCTTCATGACCGTTAGAGCCACTTCAGGGTCTAATAAATGACATCAGGCCCAGGTCTGTCAGCAGTAAAGATTTTTATCGGGATAGTACTGTTAGTGCCACTCTGCTGGCCTCTTGTGCCTTTTTGTGTCATTTTTGACTAATCTAGAATTCTGAAATGTTCCAACATTTATTTTTGTACCATATATTAAGCTGTTGCTTAGTGAAGTAACTGCAGCATTCAATATATATAGTTCATGGACTTGTGCCACTAACCTCATCTTGTTTCCATGGTTTTCTGTTGTTCTCCACATATCTCCACATATGTTTTTAAATAGTGTGTTATACATATTTTGGGGGGAGGAAGAATTATTAAGCAATCACACAGAGGCACTGAGATTGCTGAGCACTTTAGACTGTATTGCTAGCTGTTTAACTGAGAACAGTAGGTTAAAACAAAAGACTGAGAATCTGGGTGCTTGGAGTCTATTTATGCCCCTGTCGCCAATGAATTGTATGAACTGAGGCAAATCACTTTAGCTCGTTATAAAATGACATAGAAAAGATTATCTCAAAGGACTTCTGCAGAAATACAGACAAGACTATTTTTCCATGCATTTTTCTGCTGAGGAAGACTTTTTCTCTTTGAAGAATGTATGCTTTGAAAAGTTAAGGTTTTTTCTTATTTGTTTGGTAAAAGCAAAATCCAAATAAGTCTTAAAAGTCAAAAAATCGGCTTGAAAATAAAAAAAAAAAGTTTTTTCTCAATAAGAAGGCCTCTTAGAAAAATATAATGTATTCAATGAACCATTTTATGCTGAAAAAAATACTTTGAAAGGAAATTTTTGATCAGATCTGATATTGTTCAGTCTAAAATAAAATAGTGGGAGGGGAACCATCCTTATAAAAGATGCAAGAGGTGAGTTTGGCCATTGTTGTTACCTTACTTCACTGCCTACACAAAGAATAAAGTGAATGGTCATGCTACTCTCTAAGAGTCTCTCTATTCATTTTCCAAAGTGTTATAAAAGTTCTGCTTAACTTATACAAGCATGAAAACAACCAGCCAATCTTTGTAGATATTTTCCAATATTTAAAATAGGATTTAAGAGAATTAATTTATGTTTGGAGAGACTATTTTTTGTATTAGAAAAATGTAAGTCCACAATTAAATGCCACATAAAAAAGGCTGTCATTGAGAACATGAAACAAAATTTGCTAACATAAACTAGGAAATGTGATGGAGATGTCATTTTTGTCATTTTTTTAAATTGTACTCAATAGAATTGTGCATTCCTATTTCATCACCATTGTCTGCTATTTCTAGATGTCTTCAGTTCCATCAGTGATTGCTACCCAAAATTGGACATAGTGTTTCTTTTATCCAGAAATCATATAAGGCAGCCATTGACATTTTAAGAGATGAGAAAAACCAAAAAAGTTTAAAGGGAAGAATTCTGATACATTTCTGTATGTGAACGTGTGTGATCCTGGCATACACATTTGGGACTGATATCAGTGCACGACATCTAGTGGTAGATGAAAGAGAGACCCATCGATCTGTGCTATCAAGGAGAGGTTCTTAAAATACTGAATCTGCAAGTACCATGCACAAGGAAAAATTAGTCTGATCTAAAGAGAGGTCATCATATAAGATGAAATTTGTTCTTTATGTATTCCCGCGAAAAACATCTAGATAGACTCATAGTGTGTTTTCTATTTTAAGGGACAATCTTTACTTTCATCATAAGTTCTGTTACCATTGAACAAGTTCTGAGAGGCATTTGTTTAGCTAAATTAATGTTTTTTCAAGCAATAATGATACACAGATTCATCCAGAATATTGAATAGAAAGTTGAGGTTATATTTTAATTACAAAGCCTTCTAATTTTTGTAAAAAATAAAATGAGAGGTCATATAACACTCCTGTGTTTTCTAAATAGGTGGTGTTTCTTTCTTTCTTTCTCTTTCTTTTTCCCTATCTCTCTTTTCTCTCTTTCTCTCTCTCTTTTTCTTTCTCTTTTTGAGATACAATGCATACAATTCATAACTTCACTACCAGCCATACTAAGCCAATTACTCCTGTGTTCCCTGTATTTCTCTAACATAAAACTCACTGGAGTTCATTCAAAGTTCGAACATTTGGAAAACAGCGTGTGAAACAAGGTAGTGACAATGCATTTTCTCTCTGGACATTTGCATGCTAATCCTAATTTAATTCAAAGTTTTAAACAGCCGTACCATAGGTCCCATTTGAGAGCGAACGCCCAGGAGTAGAGGCTGCTTTTGCACAAAGATAACAAATCCCAGAGCATGGAGGGGGAGGACTGGCAAGTCCATGAGAAGTGCGGCACTGGCCCTGCGCGTAGGCATGCAAATGGCTAATCACTGAGGTGCGTTGGCAGAGGGAAGCAGCTGAGGCTCAGCTGATATTCACAGACCAGTATCTACCTAAATGAGTATGGGCATGAATCTGAATTGTCATTCTGAACTCTACATCTTGTACGAAATAGTGGTAATAATCATTAACCTTTTCTAAGTTCTGCATACAGAGATCGCCCCGCTCGTATAATGACCAAGACAGACAGGAACAGAATACAGAGCGTGAAGAACAGAAATGGTCTGTGAAAGGACAGTATAAAAAAGAGTTTCTGCTGAGCCTCCTACAGTAACAATGACCTTTCCAGGGTCCTTAGTTTCAATTAGAGTTTATACATTTGCTAAAAAAATGCTATGGACAAATTTGTTATATAACTTGCAGCAATAGCGCAGAAGGGGTTACTTCTGATAAACACTAATATCCAATTCAGCTGCAATCAATGTGTCTTTTGACTAATGTTTTTCTGGTGCCTCTGAAAGACAGGGCACTGAAAAGTCCTTATGGTGTCCTATTAAGAAAAGTCAAAATACAATAAACACAGCCAAATATGCCTGACCTTTTGTATAGAGCTGCTGCTGAAAGGGCTACCATTACCCATTTGTGTGATGAGGAATTGCAGCAATGCTGGGTGAAGCAGAACAAAGTGGCTATTCTGCATGCAGAATAGGCCAGAAAAATGCTTCTTCCTGAATTTCTTCCCACCTTTCCTGCCTTAATCCACCCCCCTCACGTGCACACACACACACACAACCATACACATGTACATACACACACACACACACACACACACACACGTGCACACTCATCCACTCGTCGTCTCCCTGGCTGTCTCCAAGGTAACAGCAGCACTGGGATTTTGCTGCTGTGCATTTTGGAAGCTGCCTTTACTCCGGGAACTTTGTGCCTGGGAGCAGAGGAATCACCTGCAGGAGAATCTCGCAGTCTCTGAAGGGCTGCTCAGCTACGAAACAGGCTCGGCAGCAACGCCCCGCATGCTTCTGCTGTTGCTTTGGATTGCCAGTGGTTTACAATAACAAGTGATAACATGCTTTGTCTCATTTGTACCTTAGGCAGAGGGACTAATCGTATGCAGGGTTATTTGTGCAGGGAGATACCAACTGAAGACAAAAAGTACTCAGTATAAGCAATTCCTGAGAACAAGAAAATCTTTTTTTCTAAACTTGTAAGAGAGATATGTTCCTACAGAAGTTTTAACTTCTTTAATAACTACAGAGGACAAGTGTGTGCCTGATGTAGGTCGATATTTTTTGTGCTAATTACTCCTCTTAAACAGCCTTATGAATTTTTCTTCAGTAGTCAGTGCTGTTATACTATCTTTAAATAATAATATCTTTTTTTCTTTTTTAATGTTATACCTTTTAAAGAAGAGCAAAAGCAGAACTATCGCACAACGAGAAGATGCTCATGCACTTACAAGTAGGAGAGGTTTGGATCTGTTTCCAAACATCGTGGTTCAGGCTTATAACTAGAGGAAGTGAAACTAGGACAATGAATGTCAAAGACCGGATCTTAAAGCTTGACTGGTGCTAGCTGGAGCTCCAAACTCTATTCATGACATAGTAATAGCAATAATAACAATAATATTTTTTCATTCATAATTTCTGTATGACATTTTGTCCCCAAAAGACGGCTGGGAGTTATACAGCCATGTATCCATGGTCATCACTGAAATAAATTTACTACTGTGACAGAAATGCTGGCAAGCAAACAGACCAGGGAAAATCAGTATGCTGCACACTAAGAGAGAGGAAGACAGTTTTTGGTCAAGGTCTCAGGGACAAATCCTGAAGACAGAGAAATTGCCCTAGGTTCTATAATGTCCATGCAGTGTAGAAAGACCAATGCTTAGTAAATGTCATGGCATTCAGTTTATTTGCTCTTTATATACTATTTAAATGTTTCCCATAAAACACAAGCCTTCCAATAATGCTCTTCCTCATTCACCAGACTGTGTGCTCATTCCTTTTTCATCTGAATGCTAATTGTCTACCACTATTTGCCTATTTCTTTCACATAAACTTTTAGATTTTTTTAAAACTGGTTTCTTGCAAAAGATGTTCATCTCCAGTTAGTCAACAAAGACCGCTAACGAGCCTGTTTGCTACCTCTCTTCTTTCCTTTTTCTCCTTTTCTACTAAGATATCTATTATCAAAAGTAGGCTGAGAAACACTTGTCTGGTGATTAAAGAGAGAAATCAGTATTTCATATTTGTATGTCCAAAATAAGACTTGTCTCAAAAGCTTCAGATCAAGCTGTTCATTTAATCATATGCCTCTATTAGTGTTAAATCTCTCTTGCATATTTTTCCACTCCATTCCTGACTGCTCTTTTCAGTTGCATTTTATCTTTAGTTAGAGTCTAAGCTGACCGAGTCAAGTAGTGTCTTCTAATAAGATTATAATTACATTGAGCCTCAATCCCAAGGAAGGCATCAAGGTGTAAATATATCAAAAATCATCATCATAGTTAATTCAATATACGGATTATGAGGGAATTGTTATTGTTTTCATTGTTTGTCTTCATTTAACTTTCTGTCATGATGTTTATGTATGCCTTTTTATGAATGAAAGCATTAAAGAAGTATCTCTCAAGGTTAAATTTCATATTACAGAACCAGCTGAGTTTTGAGGAAATTAATTCAGACAAAAAGCAGAGAGATCATGAGAGATAGATGTCACTGATAATGTAGGCCCATTGGGAAGCGGTTGGACTGTGAGTGGGAATGCAGAAAGCAGGGAGCAGGGCTGAAATAAAGCAGTAAGATTAAAAAAAATCCCCCTCCCCCCCCCAGCAGCGGTTGCATTTGACTTTCTAATAATGTCGGTCTCGGAGGAGAGCGGAGATGGAAATGAGAAAGGGTGCACTTGTGATGCAGTCACTCTAGCTGTCATCACCTTTATGGCTTTTCAGCAGGCCACCAAAGGCCAATCCACTAGAATATGAATAAGGTACAGTCATGGCCCCACCAAGTAAGTAGGAGGCATCAGACCTCCCTGTTTGGGTCCTAATAGCTTTTTCCAGCTCAGTAATCTCTCACTATAAAGAAAAAAAGAGACAAGACCAACAAGCAAAATAGGATCTCCCCTCTTCATACTCTGTCTCTGCCCACTTCTCTTTGATTATTGTTCTGAGAGGCTGCAAGCACCCCTGGAAGATTTAAAGATCAACGGGGATTTGGTGAAGTAATCCCCTTTGGAGTGAGTTTTATTCCCATCAGCTAGACTTCTGGTTTAAATACGAATATTGCTATTCAGTTACATGCAGAAAGATCTGGTAGACAGGCATTGCAAAAAAAAAAAAAAAAAAAAAAAAAAAACAGCTAAAGGGACAGGGAATTTAAAGATTGGACATTTTCTACAGTAATTATGTATCTCTGATTCCTTAGGAGAAATGTGAGGTGCAGTGGGTGGAGGTATTTTAATTGATGCCTGCAGTGCAGATTGACAGCAGCTACATTGCCTTTCCTAACAATCATACTAAAGATACCTTTCATTCATTTCAGCTGGGACCTAGACAAATTTCCAGTCCAGTGTTTAAGACTTTTTTTTTTTTTTTTTTTTTCGAATACATTTTTCAACCTCTGTCAGGAGTTGCATAAGTTTCAGCAGAGCTAAAGCACAAGAATAGGAAATTTCAGGTGACAGAGAGGGGATTTCTGTTATTCAGCAGAGCACCGTGCAGGGTACCTCGGGCAAATGGACCATGAAACAAAAAGCAGCACATATCCATAGGCTGAAATAATCTTACTTATGCAGCTTGTGCTTTTTCTATTGAAATAGAAAAGGATGTTGTTCCTGTTTAAATGTATACTGCACTCTGTAGATTTGCCTGTTCACTTGAAGGTAGCTCAAGGATATATATGGGCTCTATTCTCCATGGTCTGACGCAGTATGGAGCTACACAGGATTAGATCTGTAGACAGTCAAGCCATGTGCTACCTCTACTAGCAATACTAACTCAGGAAACACGGAAACAAGCTATATTCCAGCCCACATACCCCATGTCAGCAGTAAGATAGTCATATACTAATTGCAACATTAGATAATTAATTCTGTCGGATAGGTAAGCAAGTATTATTAGTCTGATTAAGCTCATGGGGAAATTTGGACAGCAAAGTTAGGTGACTGGACCAAGGCCATTTTGGAATGTCAGAGTAATATTTATAACACAACGTACTTTGCTAGATCATAGTAACTCTTAGATTGTGCCTACTGTTGAAGGCAAGATGAATTATTTGAAAGTGCAAATGGAAAGCTGCAGGCTGAACTGAGTGTATTGGAACTAAAGAAACTATATTCAAAAGCAGCTCTGTTGTTTGAGACTCATGGAAATGAACCATTGTGTATACCATAATGATATTTATTTCCCTGCACAAAAACCTTTTGCCTGTTGAAGACATCCTTGACTTGTGACTTAAGCTAATGTTATTGAAAATAAAACAATTAGGATTTTTTGATACAGTTTATTTGCATCTTTAAATTCTTTGAAACAAAATATCAACTATAAAACATTTTAGGGGCTTATTTTACTTGCTTGATCAAGAAGATAGTAGTATTGAAAAAAAATGAATCTTTGATAACATTCAACCATTGGGTTTGGGGATATTACAAGGAGAAATAAGTTGATTAACAAAGTACATCTTTTGGACAGTGTGGGTATTGATTAAGGTGATTTCTGCAGGATGAGAGTCTAATCAGTTAAACTAATCAATTTAACTTATTTCTAGGGAAAATACACTGAGTAGACATTTATATGTGTATGTATATGTGTACGTGTGTTTGTGTGCGTGTTTGTGTGTATGTAAATATTAAGGTGACCCTGCTGAGCAGGGAGGTTGGACTAGATGATCTCCAGAGGTCCCTTCCAACCTTACTGATTCTATGATTAGCATATTAGTAAAAAGCCTTCTGTAGTGCTGCTGCTTATGATCATTGCCTGAAACTTACCCCTGTCTACATGGCAGAAACATAGTCTAAAAGATAAGAGAATTTTGCACTTAAAATAAAGATCTTTGGTTCAGTCTAAAACCTAGCACAGGACCTATTCACTGTTCAAAATATGAAAATTAATTCTTTGTTATACTTTATTTCTCTTGGATCCAGTTTTGAGCTGGAAAAGTGGGTGCAGAGATCTTTCCTGAGGCGCTCAGTAAGAGGAAAAGTATGAGAACAGAAGCCACTAATTCCTTCTTTCAATAATTGTCTCCCCCAAGATATTTAAGGCCATAATCTGATTCTGAAGTTATCTTTAGTGAGGTTGTATAGATGTATCACTGCGTTTTAGGAAAACAGCCACAAAAGTGGGCTTTGTCTTCAATACTGTCTGTTTATACTTTGCCTTATTTCTGTTTTCCTTCTCCAGTTTCATTATTCATTTCTGGTATAAAATAGATAATGATAATCTGTCTTGGTCTCTCTCTCTCTACCTGTCTAGCTAAGGTTACCCATACCCTACTTAAGAATTACAAGAGTATTTTTTTTGTCCAGAGTTTAGATGCCCCGATACATCACTTTAATCTCTTATCACTTTTAATCATATTTCAAGGAACTGAAGTTGTAAAGAGCTGAAAAATAAATAATAAAATAGAAAATTATCCTTATTCTAAGTTCCTATCTCCCACCTACACCTGTTCTACTTCAACACCTGCCCTCCAGCACTGTCAAGGCAAGACTGAGGCATGGAAAACCAGTGTGTATAATAACTACTTGATAAAAAATTCTTCTAAAAGTTACTTGATTTAGCCTCTAGCAATCTTTTTTATTGAGTGTAAAGACAGTACCTTCCTCTACAGCTCGGTGCCATTATGAAGTTTCATGTAAAACTTCCATGCACTGTATGGCTCACTTATAGCAGTAACATCTCACATCCAAGTCCATTTGATTTTCTGTCCCTGAGTTACCATGGAGAAATTACCTGGCCCCATCTTTTTGTCCTGTGGCATTGTTCAATTTGCAAGATCAGCATAATTTCTAACTGTGCTCTCCCAGTATGTTAAAGGTCAGGCAACCTGCCACATACACAGCAGAGTGTATCCTAAGGATGGAGCTTATCAGTCCTGAGATCAACAGGAACAAAACTTCTCCCCATCAGATCAGACTCCTGATCCACGAAGGCTTTTGCCTCTAGTAGAGGTGCAAACTGAAAACTTCAGACTGAGGAGCAAACAAGAGAGAAGAAATATGAACAATCAGATTTACTAAGAAGCAACCTTCAATATTGAAATCATTTACTTCAGAGCAGAAAAATTTGTATTTTTAATATGTTTTCATGGTCCAAAGGTAGCAGTGGTAATATATGAGTATATACTCCCAGAACACTTAATCAGGTACAAAAAATGTTATGTCTGTAAGAAATCCTGCACAATCAATGACATAAATTAAATGTGCATAAATATGTATTTATTGCATAAATTAGATCTCAGATTTAATAGAACTAGTAAATACGGGTCAGTTTGAGATAAGCCCACACTTTATACTTATTTTGACAGTTTTGTTTTAACCTACAGGTACATACCATTGCACTGTAAGGAATTATTCATTATTGAATAATCAGTGAATATTTCTGGGAGTACTACTATCAAGTTCAGTGATACTCTCTTCCATTTAGTTACAACAATTGTTGTTGCCAAGTGTTTGAATAAGTTCTAGAAAAATACCTTCAGTGAAACTCTAAGCTTTGGTTTTTGGATGACTTCCTCCATCTAGGAATTTCTCCCTGAAATTTAATACAATGAATGATGAGATCCATCATTCAGTATTCATCTGTCCCAAGTATCCAAAATAAAGATGCATAACCCAGTGACCAAGCACAACTGATATGGTGAATATTGTATTGCATAATGTGTCTTGAGCAGAGCGTTTCACAGATTTTGATTAGTAACTTTCTGTCAACTTATTGATTACATACAGATATTTAAGAAATATGGCCAAAACATAGTGGGTTTTCAAACAAATAATTTGTCAGTCCTGTGAAATTAATTCATAACATGATTTGTAATGAGTAGTTTGAGTAATATTACCTGAAATGCATTATTTAACCAGGATAAATATTTAAAAGCAAATATTTAATCAAATATGATTTAACCACTGTTTGCCAGCAAATAATCTGTTGACAATTGTCCTTTCCTGTTGAATGAATCAACATAATGAGAGACTGCTGGAGCAAAAGGAATCATCATTTATCATTAAAGCAATATACTTTATGTGCGAGAATGATAACGTGACCTTAGAGTCATCTCAGGTTCACAGTGTATTAAATAAAATGGAAAAGCACTAGTAATAGTAGAAAGAACAATCATTTACATGTTTTCAAAAACAATGATTAATCATGGAGAAGTTACTACATCAACAAGTAATCACATTAGGCATTTTCCACCTTCTTTTCCTTTTAGACAGACAATGCAGGAAGCAGAGAGATAAAATAGGAAGACGGAAATTGTATGAAAAATAATTAAGTAGCAGAAGAAAACAAAACATTAAGATTTAAGTCTCCTTGTCTAAAATCTCCTTTCAGCCCATTTCAATTAATCACTAGCCAGTTTTGTATGCTATGAGGAAGAGAAAGCCAATAACCAAATCCTGCATTACATAGCTTTTGTTTGAAAATTTTAGCAGTGCCTTCAAGTTTGGGGTACTGGAAAAAAATAATTACGAAACTTATTTTAGCCATTTCCATTTCCATTATATAACCTATATATTTATAAGGTATGTGGGCATACCTACATATGCCTACATACACCCTCACTACATACACATGTGTGTGTGTGTGTGTGTGTGTGTGTATATATATGTATATATATGTGTGTATATGTATGTGGTGAAAGACAGTATATACACACACATGTGTATGTAGTGAGAGAACAAAAGAAAACTAAAATAAGCGACAGGTTCTTTCTGAAAGAAATACAAAAATAGATCAATCAATAGTGGTAATAAGGCAGCATGTAACGGCCTATGCTAATCTCTGCAAGAAAAGATTAGCCCCAGTAACCGAATGCTAACCTTTGGGTCACTAAGTCAAAGATATAAATCCTGCTACTGGAACAAATCTGGATCTGATCAGCACCTGGGGATGTCCCTGTGTGTGCGTAAAAACCACGTATGTAAAAAGAGAAACCTTTTCTTCAGCTGTTGGTTAAGGGTAACTGGGTGTATATGCAAATTATCCCTTGCCAGGAAACGGGTTTCACATTTCAGGAGAAAGATGAACTATTTCTACAGAAAGGACAGTTAAAAAGCAATAGACAATATAAAAATGAGCTAAACTGCTTAGAGAAAAAAAAAATCATATTAAGTTTTGCATCAGATGGAAATAGGTACTTTAATAATTGTTTACTGTAGCTATGGATATTTGCTCCTTTGTGGAACACCTAGTTGCTGTAATGTATTTAAAATGTAAATCGCATAGCTGGGCTGCTGCTGGCCAGAGTCCAGTCACTGTATCAAAGCTTCTACACATATAAGCATACATTTAATCTAAAACCTTTTCCTAAAGAAAAACAGAACTATTCAGGTCCTTAAACTAGTTTTGACCTCCAGTTCCTTCATCTGGGAACAAATTGCATATCCCTAAATTTTTTTCAGAGCTCGGGATTTAATCTTTTATTCCTTTGGAAAAGAGACACTTAAATCACGAGCAGGCTTTGCAAAGGGACTTTTAAAATCTTTGTATTTTGGACATAAATAAGAGATATGCATAGATCTATGGCTAAAAAAACTTTTGCTTCCTTTCTCAGCATTGTCTTTACCTCTGTTCTTTTGAATCTGGGCCTTTTTTTAGGATTCTGGATTCTTCTGTTCATATCCCTGACTGACTTTTAAGAATTTCAAAGCTGCAGGAAGCAGCTGCGGAGCCGGCCCGGTGCCCGCCCTGCCTCCCGCTGCCGGGAGCCGTCGGGCCCGGGAGCCTTGTCTCTCTTCTTGTCTCCTTGAAAATGGCTGATAAACTTGCCTTTGAAACCTTTTCCTTATGTTCAGTCTGTCAACTTTCAAAAATTCCGTGTTAATTTGGAAAATAAATGTGGCTGCCTTGTGTCAGGAGTAGCAGACATACACAGAAACTATGCTGGAGAAAAAGACATACTAGCTAATTAGATAGGTGGTAAATATACATCATTTGAATAGTTATATGTATTTTTATTATTCACCTCTTCCTTTTGTGCGTGTAGGGGAATAATGATTTGAAAAGAGTAAAAGAAGGCATATAGCCTACTGTAACTTCAGTGCCAGTAGAATTAAAAAATAATATGTTACATCTTTAAACATTTTAAGAAAATGTCCTATAACAGCCACAATACCTTTGCTACTTGAGGCTTAAAAACTATGGGCAGTGCTGCAAGAAAGGCAGAGGTGATGGAGAGCCCTGTTCTGTATCTGAAACATATACTGTAACCTTCCCATATTATCCTATGGAAAGGAAGTGAGCTCAGAATAAAAACTATCTATAACTAAACAGCAGAGCAACGTAATAAAATTAAAGAATTTCAAATCTACAGACATAGATAATGTATAACTGAAGATCTAGAATTAACTAGCTGAGAAGCTCTATGAACCTTTAATGTTAATTTTTAATAAGTGTTGGAAAATGGGGGGGGGGGGGGAAATGCAAGTAGAGGATTGCCATTACCATTCCATTACATCCAAAAAAAAAAAAAAAGGCAACTTTGGGCTGGTTAGCCTGGAAATGTAGTTAGATGCATAATTTGTGGCTCTATTAAGATTTTTGCTTGCACATTGCAAGCTTGGACTTTTTTTTTCCATTAATTTTCTAATATCTTTTTAGGGCACAATCTCATGATCACTACAACATGGTCTACCAGAGGTACAGGCCTCTGATATGGTAATTCTGTGGAGTTATTTAGAGTAAAAGATGAGCTTTATTACAGCTTTATGCTCTTTTGCCAACTTTATCTCATGCACAAGAACAAGATGAGGGGTTATATCTTGATCTCCCATAAAGATAGAATGAACTCAGCATAAAAATAAAAACTCTGCCATAAGGGCTCCTGTTTGAAAGTTTACTTTTCTTTTTTATTTCATTTTTTATCAAACCTGTATGAGCAGACAAGATTTATACTTGATCAGTGATTTGCATCAGGGAGCCATGAATGTTTTTGATCTTGTTTTAGGAGCTATAAGATAGTGCCTACTGTGAAATAAATAAAGCTGTGCCTCACAAACCGGCCACAGCAAAACAGAAAAAGAAATCAAATGTTATGGTAGACAAGTTCTTGGACATGGCATAGAAATCTTCTCTCTAAAGTGTCTGTTTGATTTGCCTTGTTTATGTACTCAGGATTATGTTTTTCACTTCATTTAAAGTCAGACAGGAATTTCCCCTTAGATTAGACTGATAAGTTTCTGATGTTTTTTGCTTCTACTTTCTAACATTTCTCTAAAATAGTCTATAGTACACTTGTTATGATACCTGGATATCATCTATCATGAAGAAATCAGGCTTTTTTATACTGATTTTTTCCTCAAAATCTAGTAAGAATACAAAAGTGAAAAAAATAATAAATACATAAAATACATATGTTACATAAAATACTGAATACATAAAATACAGCAAAAGCTATGGTAAATGAAAAAAAAAAGAGCGTTAATGTCTTTCTGATGATAACTATGTATGTTCCTTAACATTACATCAACCAAATAAATACAGGGACATAATGTCACAGCTGTTCAAGGTGCTTACTTTAACTTTTGTCTTGAGAGAACTTAGCTTAATTAAAAATTTTAGGCTTAATAAATTGCATGACGTACACCAAATGATCACTAATGGTGAAACTAAATGATCTAATGGTTCCTCCTGGCCTTAAGCACATCTGAATGCAGGGTTTAATAAGCTACTCGAAGGAGGAAGAAAAGCTCATTTCTCTTGTCACAGAGCAGCAGGGTCTGACTGATAAAGAAGTGTCAGATCGAGGACTTCTTTAAGCATATAAGATCTTTGTTTCTCCTCTATCTAAATTCAGAATGCCTTACCTAGTTCCATCATTACGAAGGTTATATGTTTATATGTTGATGTTTTCAACTCCATTTTCTTCCCTTTTTTGTTAAAATCTTACTTCAGTAATGACTGAGTTATGTCTGATTTCATACCAGTAGACTTAAAAACCCACCCTTAAGTTTTTCTTCTGCGTGAGCCAAGACAGAGCTGTCTGTTTCTGGTACATTTTATTACCACTAGGCTGCCTTGGGGAATCATCAAGGAGGAGGAATACTACTGCAGGTACCTGAAGTCGGCTCATATGAACACTTGCCTCTGTTCATCCCTGTTGAACAACTGAAATATAAAGCAGGAGCTGACATTTACAGAGTTCAGTCAGTGGTAGGTAGTTTGTTGTTCCAAAAAAGGTGTACCTGGTATAGACAAAATGAATTGCAAGGGCATGTGAAAGAAAAAAGGATTCTATTTGTTATTAATATCGTAGATGATCAAATCTTCTCTTTTGAATTTACTGGCAGAAGTCAGCTCATTCCCCAACAACCTCTGTAGTTCCTATTTGGTGATACTCTAAATTGTAAGCACAGAAAGGGCATTTTAAAAAAAATGTATTTCAATTATGTCTTCAAATATTTTCATGTTAAATAGGAATCAGAACAGCTGTGATCTCTTTGTCCTCAGCAATTATCCAGCAGTTCATCAGAAAATTTCAATTTTCATTATTTTTATGTAAATCTGGCTGTATGGCTGAATTCTTCTTTCGACCCGAGGAAGGAGACTGATCTGTCATGGAACATTTCAGTAATATGTGGCAATGTAGTACTTGCACTAAATGCTTGCAGACAAAGCTTAGAAACCATATTAAAGAATCATCAAGACATTTCTGTAAAAGGTATATGGGCAATACAGTTGTCTTTCTGATAGGTACTTTTGTTCATTAAGCCACAACTGGAAAGGCAATAAGATCTTACAGGCGCTGCTAAAATAGGAGGGTTTCCATAAAGAACAGCTCAACATGTTGCTGAGTCCTCTTCTATCTGATTTTTAACCTCTGTGCATTAAGGTCCCTGTAAGGAATTCAGCTGCATGAAAGAGAGCCCTGTGATCCATTTCATCCATTTTAGAAAGGTATGATTTAATGTTTTAGTGCATGAATTAAGTAATCCATTTTCCCAGAAATGATCCTTGATATGAAAAGAATATTTTTCTAATATACAGATACTGGATAACTCATGCTGAAGAACATTGCATAAGCGTATCTATGACAAATATCAACTACAGAATGGCTGGGCTCAGTCTAATCCCTTCTGGTCTCTGGTTTCTTTGACAATAATCTGAAATATACCTTCATATACAAATCTGAGCCTCTATCCTTAATGTGGAGATAAGCTAGAACCCCAAGATAAAATTTCTACGTTTCTTTATTTTTAACTCTATTTCCAATGCAGTTATCAGTAACTAAAAGTAATGAACTATTAAGATTTGTTCAAAACGATGGGGTATTCTATCATGTTCTACTAGTTGGAAAAAAAAAAAAACAGTTAGAAGAAATAGTTTTCCTTGATCTCTAATCTATAAAGCCTCACAGGTATTTGACTTCAGATCAGCTCACAGTATAAACCTCATTCAAACCTAGGTCTATAAATCACTACTTCATTCTTCATTTGCAAGGGTTCTACAAGGATTTTGCTGGAGTGGCAGGCAGGCAGGTGGTATTGAGGCAGTCTTAGGAAACTTTAATCAATATAATTTTTGCTTAAATAGAAAGAATTAAAAATAAATTTACTATTAAAAAAACAGATAATTAAGGATTTTAGTTGCTTTACATTTGTACGAGCATATCATTTTTACTACTGAATGTCTTCTTTAAAGATAAGCCACTAAGTAATAGAATAAGGTATTGACATGCTTTTCTGGTGAAGAACTTAAGGAGTAGTAAAAAAAAAAGCTGAGAGAAAACAAGTGTGCTTTTTGAAGCCATTATGTGGAATATTCTTGCTCTAGTTGAAGCTATAGTGGCGATCTTCGTATGCCCTTTGGGGTATAGAGATTCAGCCAGAATATTGCTGGCCACTGGTTTTCATAGCAGGTAAGTTTTAAAATAACCTGCTGTACTTTCTTTCACCAAAATTTTGAAACAACAAACTGTTTTTTTTTTTTTTTTTTTTTTTTTTTGATATAGACATGAAAACAACACCTTTACCTGGGATAGAAAAGGTTAAAATAGTATGTTTACTAACCTTATAAATTGAAAGGACTACATAAAAATTGAAACGTACAATTTTTTTTCAACTTACAGATTCATTTACTATGCATGGGAAAAAAATTTGTCAGGAGGATGATTATTCTCAAGAACAATAACACATCCTCCTGTTTTCAATCATTTGAAAGAGAAATTTTAAAATCTGATAAAGGAGTCTGAATAATATGTTTGTGTCCTTTTTATTACACAACACAGTTATACTGGCTTCAAACACTGGTTTGATGTAGAGAAGGAATTCAAGAGGTCCAAATTTCAGTGATGCAAAAACATTACATATGATTCATAGTTCACAGGTTGAATAGCTAATAGATTTTGACAGAAAAACCTGTGAAGAAGGGATTTGACCAGTCTATAGAAGATTACATTTAATTAGACAGGCTCAGTATGAACAAAATTAAGTCTTACAATAGATCTTTGAAATATGAAAGAATTTAGTAAAACAGCCGAGATCCGCTCAGGAGCATAGGCACATTGATTCTTGTAGAGGTGACATCTTCAGGGACAACAGTATCTGCCCACTGATGGTGATTTGGATTTCAGTGAATTCTAAGATGGAAGATTTTGTCTGAAATGGAGTGCTGTTATGCCTGCTGCATCCTCCTTTTAGAACAGATATACAAATATACAGGGTTTAAATTATGATTTTCTCCCTTCAATATTGAAGGCTTTAAGTCATTACCATGGAAACTGTTTGCATCAGAATACTACTTTTCCCTCCAGCTATTTCAGTATCATTAAATGCTTGCTAATACTTTATTATTCACTATCTTTTAAACCCATATGCCTTTCAGTATCTAATTTACTTAACAAATTGTGTCTGACAAAAGAGAAAAACTTATAGTACAATAAACAACACTATTAATTACTCTGTGGAGCAGAGAGCCACTATGTTTGTCAGCAACATTATGCCTTCACAATAATGGCACCCAGTAATTAAGTATGAATATGTTCTATTATTAGGGCATATATCCTTTTTCTTAAATTTATTTATTCATTATAATAAAGAAAAGTGAAATTACATTTATTATAGCTGTGGCCTTTATCCTGCTAAAACAAAGCAAGGAGAAAAGAAAAAGACATTCAGCTTGGCAGTATATAAGAAAAAATATGTTCCTATGGCAACCAGAATGTCATTTGTTATACTTTACTCATTAAAGCACTGGAGATGACTTTATTAAAAAATGGAAAAAAAGTCTTCTAAATTTAGGAAGGTCATCAAGTAGGAAATACCTATTTCTGGAACGCCAGTTTGGTAGCTTACAGTCTGGGAGCTGTGTCTTAAATATCTTACTTATATGACTTGTCCTCATCCATGTAAGTAGTTTTCATTAATCTTATTAAGTCTTCCTGCATAAGCAGCTCCTACACAAAAGAGACCTGGGTCAAATTCTGATCTTGGGAATATCAATATAAATATAATAAAAATTAACTGTAATTATTTTCATCATTATACCAAAGTAACCTAGATGGGAAGCTGATTTCCACTGGAGAAAAAGCTGAAACCTCCTTTAACTTAAGTGCGTTGTGTAAAGCATATTAAATACAGTGGGAGGAGGGTCTGTTCCTTAATCAGTTTATATAGGCTATTAAATCAACCTCTTTGAAAATACACAACATATAGTTTGGAACAAACTCAGATTTTGTATTCGGGGACTTGGCTGCGTAGGTAAGGAAAGAGGAAGGAGAAAGTTCATCAGAAAGATAAAGAGAAACTTTACCAAACTATTTGAATTTGCTTTCAAATGTGTTCAAAGACCTCTTGAGTTTAATGTACCAGCTCTCTGGTGAGTTTTACGCTCCCTGTACTTTATTCGGCTCTGGCCTGTACCTGAGCAGTGGCAGAGTCGAAGGGCAGTGATGTTGGGTGGCTTATGTGATAGCCACCTGATTCAGGGCACTGACTTTCATTTGAATTATTGTCGTAGCTTCCATACAGACTCATAGTGTGTACTTCGGCTTGTTCTTTTGAACTATGCAGGCAGTTAAAGAAATGGTCTTTTGTGCTCAAATTATAACTTATAAGCTTCTTGTCATTTGCTTCTTTCAAACCACCCCAAACAGTTAAAGTAAAATAGTACTTGACTGCAATTTCTGTATGTAAGGAATCTCTTGAGGCCAAGTCACTCATTTCCATTTTATTTTGCTTGAAATTATTTTTGTCTATTTAGTTCTTTACAGGTTAACTTAGAACATATGAACCAGACAAATATTTATGCTTTAATAGTACAACTAGTCCTAAAGCATATGGGATACAGTATGTCATAGGTGTTTTTTTAAAAAAACAATAACACAGTATCCAGTTGGCAAAAATACTCTTGGTCATAACAGCACTGGTTTATCTTTATAGCTTTTGCCTGAAATTATCCCTATCCTGGAATAAAATGTTCAACTGCTCAGTCCTGCAGGTTTAGAACCAGTCTCCTTTATTAGAAGTAAGTTTGTGACAAAGTCTATCTGCAGAATAGATCATCACAGTGTTAGAGAAATATCCTCTGATCACATATGCTTATTATTCAGCTATTATTCTGCAAAGATCTTTGCTGTAGTACATATGAACATATGTAATTATTGCTATCATATTGCTTTCAGGCTTTTGAATTCTTTATCATTATGATAATTTATGTTACAAGCTAGACATATCATATGTTGTAATACTTTTGCTTCCTTTAGAACAAACAGTATTTGAGCATTTCTCATAGTTTACAAGAATAAAAAAAAAGTAGGTTTGTTTCATGAACTCTGGCACTGCTGATGTTGTCAGAGCATTTTTATGTAAACAGTTAATGTTCTTTTGGTAGCGTGTGTTTGCATTGCCATACAGTAGTTACAAACGGCTTCTCCATCTGTATGCAATTCACTATACAGCAGAGTTACTAAACATACTTAATTTATGATAAGTAAGTGGTGAAATATCTTCTTCGTTTCAGTCCAGTGGCTAATAAAATTACACCATTTGAGAAAATAAATGTGAAAACACATGATTTCTTGAAAAATGGTTTTGCCTTGAGAGCAAATCTGCTGGCAGTGTGATTCAGGATATGTAAGAGAACCTTTTCCTCTAGTCACCTTCCTATTTTTAGTGAGCCACCTTTAAGACAGCTAGTAATTTGGCTCAAGCACAAGTGTCCTCCACCAGATTCTATTGACAACTGGCATGCTCAGTCTACATCCCAAACCTTTTAAGAAAATAAAAAAATATCAATAGCAGGCTGTTTCTTCCAAAATGGAAAATTGCCACACACTTTGACTGCAACTGTTTGTGAGATACGAATTATTTAGTGCAGATTTTTTTCAAAGTACTCTTCTTTGCATTGGTGTGGTTACATCATCATGTTCACTGCCCACCTGACCACAGGAACACGTGGAAGCAGAGACAGCATGAGGAAGTGTATTCATGTAGTTTATATGACACTCTGACAGTGTGAAAGGAAAAAAAGTAATGAGGAGGAAGATGAAAATAGCTAATTTTCTTTACCTGTTATGTTCCTTAGTGCTGGCAGTCACCTGTCTCGATACTCTTAACTCCATTAAATACTAAAATGGAAGTAATTTTCCCAAAAGCTTAGTGATAGAAATTCAGAAATTATGCTGATTCCTCCATAAGAGGTGAGTCCAAAGCACTGTAGTCTAGCTATTGATTTGTTTTTCCTTCAAAGATTAATCTGAGGTGTGAAGCTTTAGTTGAAAATGCCTTTTCCCACATCCCAAGCCTTTGTCCTGAGTACTGTCAATTTTATCTCTGTTATTGTAGTATTCTCTGACACAAAAGGAGTCTTTAAAGTATTCAAGCACTAGTTCATTGAGTACTTTAAATAAAATTGGTCTGGTTCCTCTTCTGTGTTTCAATGGCACAAAGCACTAAGTCAGTCTTGAGGTTGCTATGTCTGGGCTGGCTGACTGCCAAAACTGAACTCTGGATTATGTTAGCTGTTATTGGCCACAACAGCCACAAAGTATGAAGAAAATGGTGTTTGGGGACAGGAGTACCACTTGGTCACCTATTCACCATCATAGTATCCCATTTTGATCTCTTTGTGTTTTACTTCCAGACTGCCAGTGTTACTATTTTCAGAGACAGCATTAGCTGGCAGAATGGAGGTTAGGTGAAAACAGCAACGGTTCTGACTTGCCACCATTGCTAGGCACAGCAGAAAACAGGGCAGTGCACCTGAAAGTTGCTTCTACTTTTTCCCTTTTACCCTGATCATCCCTATCCTCTAATCTCATCCTTTTGAGGAGACTGTCCTTGCTGGGAAGAGTACTGCCATAGACCTACAGTCTATCTACTGTATCATGCAGAAGTGGCCTTTCAAATAGGAATGTTGTGCTTTGGTAACTCAGTCTCCACAGATGGACTTAGATGCCAGCATTTTTTCTCCCAGATGTTTTTGAAGATATAAGCTCCCTCAACCTCAGTACTAATGCTAGAAGACAGAGCCCTTTGTCCAGTAAGACCTTGCCCAGATGCTTGTAGGCAACACTGTCTTGAAAATTCAGTACTATATCAGATGTACATTGTTTACACCAAATATCAGCCCTGTTTCTATGATAGTTTGACACACACAAATACTCAGATTCCATTATGCAGATGTGATGAAGATTATGTCCACTTCCTATAAGGTAGGCATTTAAAGTGAGATTTACTGTATTTAACTTTAGACAAATAAATTAGACAAATATCTATTATTTAGACAAATAATAATATTAGGTTTATTTGCATCTCTATGAACAGTTCTTTTTATCTTCAGCCCTGAAGTCACTGAAAAGAGAGCGAGTGAGAGACTTATCTCTAAATGTGTCTTTATATATATGTTTAAAACAGCTGGCTGAATCATTTTCTCAACAGCCCTGTTTCTGCTGATTATAGATGGAGCCCATGCTGCTTAGTCTAAGCATTTGACTTTTTAGAAGGTTAAAGAAGCAGTACTCAGTTTCACGTTAAATTGTTTGACCTGAAAAACCTTTGTCTGTTTGTGTGTTTGTCTTGTTCAGCTAGCAAGTCAGAAAAATCAGCTTTTCCTACAGCTCCACAAATATAAAATATGCTCATATTTCCACTGCAGTAATACCAAGGGTCACAATCAATTCTAGGCCTGTTGTTCTAGGCTATGTACAAATTGGTAGAGAACAATAGTCCATACCCCTGTTTATTGCCTGCTAGATAGGACATAACTCATGGATAAAAGAAATCACAGAATAGAAAAGAGGCAACTTTAGTAACAACAACAGAGTGTTTTAGTATCAGCAGTAACAGTAATCACAAAAGAAATAAAAGTAAATTGATCAGATCTTTGTTCAACAGAATGCAGGGAATAAAAGATGAGGAAAAAAAAAAAGCAAAGCAAATTGTAAGATGAATGATGAGATCCTTTATAATTAAAAATCTGAGATGCTTACAATACAGACATGAAGTTTTTGCAACATAAACCCAATCTGAATTCAGTGAGTTTATTATTTCACCTATTCTTACCTCTCTAATCTCTTTTTGATACTTATGACTCCAGTATGTAAGCAACCTCAAATCCAACCAATTTGGACTTAAAAAATTGTCAAATTTCTTAGGCCCAGTGTATTATGTATTAGAATGTAAGAGGTAAATTTCAGATGAAGCTGAAAATAAACTTTGGTTAAGCTGAAGATCAAGAAACTGGAATTTAAAAATGCCTCTAAAAAGCCCTATAAATCAAAGCTCCTTAACCAGACAGAGTTTTAGGCACAAGAGGATGAAGAAGACAGGGTTGTGAGCTGATCTCACCAATGTTTTGTACAGAGAAGTTATCAAATAAACCAAATGTCAACTACAAAACAAACAAGAAAGTTCTTATCCACTTATCATAAATGTGTTGATTTTTCTCTTTCTGACAGTTTAAATGGATGGTTCTGTCATCCAATTTCACCTCAGGGAACTATTAAAACCGCCACAGCAATAGATGCCATCTGCAAGATAAACATAAATGATATCATATGAGATTGCCCTTGGGATATTAAGGATATACTAGAATCCTCTGGTGGTATGTTTGTCCTTGACAATCTTGAAACAATGCAACATGTAATGAATGAAGCAGTCAAAATGGGCTTTCAACACAAAAATTGGTGTGGAAATTCCCCTCCTCCCCTGTCCCCAGTGCTTTTCTATGCAAAGGCTATTTCACTAAGGTCATTCTTCTTTCTACCAAGGGAAAAGTTATCTACAGCCAGAAACATATCTAGCATCCTTGCAGAAAAGATCTAATTCTTTGCTGAAGGAGGCTTCTGCATTAACTTGAATTTGTCTGACCACACAGTTGGCACCGGTTGTTCAAGTAAATTCCATTCCCTCCCTCTCCCCCCCCCCCCCCCCCAAGGAAATAAAACCCTGAGAATAAGGCAATACAAACTTGCCTTTTGCAACAACATGCACAGTTAAATATAGCCACAAACTCTGAGCTTCCCTTTGTCTGTTAACACCCAGAACTGGGGAAAGATTTTAAGATATATTGAAAATGTTCTCCTTATGAAATATATAGCTAAACTGGTTCACCAAGAAGATGTAGAGAAGACATGGACTCTTTCCAGCAGTTTGTGGAGAGCGTAACTCTAAGGGGTCAGCAGAAAGGATAGTACGTTCAAGGAATTACTGTTTTTCTTTATAGGATTTGTATTATAATGGTCCAATTTTTCCTCAGATATTTTCAGCCCAATTGCCAGAGACTGACTCTACCATCTTGCCGAGACTTTAACCTCCTACTGTGCCTGTACTTTGCACTTACTACAGGGCTTACAGAGCTGGGTAACCAGAAGGCTGCAGTGCTGTCCTTCTCTCACTTTCTGCATCTGCTATGATACTCCAGTACTTTGTAATCTGATGCTCACTTAGTCAGACTGGTGTATAAATCAGAGTTTAATACACAAGCAGTTTGTCAAAGTAACTTCCATGGGGCAGTTTATATTAGTTGTAATGACTAAAATTAACCAATGCCCTTTTTACCCTAAAGGATTGGGTGTAGACTACACACAAAACTTGAGTTCTGTCTTGATTTCATAGAATCATAGAATCAGTAAGGTTGGAAGGGACCTCTGGAGATCATCTAGTCCAACCGCCCCACTCAGCAGGCTCACCTAGAGCATGTTAGACAGGGTTGCATCCAGGTAGGCCTTGAATATCTCCAGAGAAGGAGACTCCACAGCCTCTCTGGGCAACCTGTGCCAGGGCTCCATCACTCTCACAGGGAAGAAATTCCCCCTCACGTTCAGGCGGAACTTCCTGTGCTTCAATTTCTGCCCATTGCTTCTTGTCCTGTCGCATGGGACAACTGAAAAGAGTTTGTCCCCATCCCCTTGACACCCTCCCTTCAGGTACTTATACACATTGATAAGATCCCCCCTCAGTCTTCTCTTCCTCAGGCTGAAGAGGCCCAGCTCTCGCAGCCATTCCTCCTAGGGCAGATGCTCCAGCCCTCTGATCATCCTTGAAGCCCTACGCTGGACTCTCTCCAGTAGCTCCTCTGTTACTAATGAGTTAATTTGTGTTTGCAGATGAGTAATGTAAGTGTTGCCACAAATCACTGAATCTATTTCATGCTATTGAGTTTGTGCTACAACAGAAAAAGCCACCTGGGGATCTGTATGATGCATTGACACTTAACATCTTCTGGAAAGGATGAGGAGTAAAGAAATAAAGTGACTTAGCATTTGCTTTATTATTTATTGGCATTTTCTATCATGATACATATTATGGGATCAAACATCAGTTATGGAGGAGTAGAGCCTATTAACTCTGCAAAAGACATGAAGGACACTGCTTGTTCTATTATTTTTGTTTTTTGGGCCAGCTGAATAACACAAAGCTAAAATAAACTGCTTGACTTTATTCAACTTATAAACAGTAAGCATATTTGTTTCCTGTCCAGTCATAACCTAATTTCATTCCAACTTTTCTATTCCCCTGTACTCCTAAAACAGTCATGAGAGAAAGTTATACCAATTTTACACGAGCTGGCAGCCACTGTCCAGATCTACCAATATAAAGGCACTCTGAAACACTCTTATCAAACCAAATGTCTTTATATTCAGCAGAATTTGGCCTAAGAAAATAGGAAAACAAATTTTAAATTAACTCTATTATTTAAAATAGTCATTCTAGTGTAAAACAGGGGGCTCTAATTTTAAGCCCTTGATTTAGTTAGTTTATATGAGCCTGTTAATCACTGTAGGCTCCCTCTACAACCCAAAGTGAGTCAGGTCCTTCCAGAAATTAATTTAGTTACTTTGATTTTTATTCAAGAAGAGTTTCTCCCATTTCATTCACTACAGAGTGAATCACATATGCAGATTAATTTCCTAATTTAGGCACCTAAATGAGATTGCTGATGTCTGATTAGTCCACAGCCTGTGATCTATATCTGCATATATACATAAGTCACACTACAAAACCAAGATCGATTACACAGTCAAGACCAACCTGCAGACCTGGAGAGAGAAATAAAATGTTTCTGGATCAAAAATGTGTAAAAGGGACACTGGAGTCTTAAACTGGAGCACTGCTTTGCTGACGAAAAACTTTTAATGCTTTCTGGGCACATCTTTTCAGTTTTTGGCTTCTCTTCTGAGATTGCCAACTGCAAGTTGCTGCCAAATTCAGTGGCAGGTTTTCATGAAGTGGATACCTGTCAGTTAACATCTAGACTGACACACAAATAATTTTATACAGTCCATCTGGTGGCTATTTGGTAGCGCTTATGCTTAGTCACCAATAGCTGCCTTACGTTAGAATTGATAACATAAATGTGACCATTCGGTACCTCATGAGTCATCCAATCTGACATGGTCATATTTTCCTACATTAAAATCCAAAATATTTCTTTTAAAACAATAAGATATATTTCACAATCAGTCACCACTGATTCTCCAAATCAATAAGTGTTCTCCAAAGGAGTGAAAACCCAAGCACAGAAGATGCTGTTATTAATAAAGCACAAAAAAGTGATTAGCTTCTGCATTTTGCTTAAAAACTCCTGTTTTTACATATGTAAATTTAACTTTATACTGGTACATAAATACTCAAAACATATATTACAAGGTTTTTCCCAGAAAATTTTCAGTCTGAATGACAAAGAGAGATAAGATGGGGTAATATTAGGACATTTGTCAATGTGGAGTTGAGAAGAAAGAACTATCTTTCTTATTTCTCTTCTATAGATATAGAATACTTTTGTCTGGCAAGAGCAGAATTTGGGGTCTCTGTGACAAGACTGAATTTTATGCATTGTTTTCTTTACATGGGATAGCATGCCAGAAAACCTGAAAATGAGAATAGGAAAAGAAAATGAAGTAATGATACCAGGAACGACAACAACACAAACAAAATGAGAAAGGATGCAGTGAGATCTGAGATACAAGGTCACAGAACATTCTGTAGGACTTCAGAGGTGAGACTGAGAACTTTAATATGATGACAAAAAAGGAAATGCAGAAAGAAATTATAAGAATGAATTGATAGATTATGAGTGATAGGTGAAAAAGATTACAACAAATGCTGTAGACAAAATATTTGTTTTCAAATATTTGCTAAATATTTTGATCATATGGTTTTGTATTTCAAACACATATGCATTTACTTTTCAGTGTTTGCCACATGCAAGTGGTAAGAACAATGCCCAACATGAAAGTGATATACACAGAAGAAATCATGATCAGATAATGTGCATTCAAATAGTCTAACTGAAAGAAAATGTCACCTTTTAAATATTTGTGAAGGTAGAGGATAGAGACTTGAAATAAAAATTTTACAGAAGTTATATATTCTTCATGAATGAATGACTGCCTGGGTTCATGCTGTAATATATTTTGTATGAACCCATTTTAATTATGTGTAGTTTGTTTAGCAGAACTCACCCGCTATGTATGTACAAGGGCTGGAATTGTGAACAATTTTGTAGATAGTCTGATTTTGTGTTTCTGCTCTTTTCCTATTTTAATCCAGTCATGTTCAGCCCCCAAGCAAGATAAGTTATAAATTCTAGACCATGGGTTCCAGTTTAAAGTCCCAGTGCAAACCACAGGAGATCTCAAAATGCATCAATTGATTTAAAAATGAGACAAAGTAGTAAAAGCATTGAAATGCTTACTTTGAAATACTTAGCAAGACTCTCAAGTACCTCAGCAAGATGGACTGAGATTTTTCACAGTGAAGATGAAAATCCTGACTCTGAGTCAGAACTCATAAATGAGTTAGAGATGACTTTGCCATGTTGTTATCTATTCTGGGAGTGCCAAGGACTACCTCCCTGGGTGGCAATATGGAAAAATTGATCTAAAGCATCATTTCAGAGGGACTAATGGAAACTTCAGATCAGATTCATTTCTGTCATTGGTGCTCTGCTTGATTTTTAGTCAGCAACCCCCTTTCCAAACAAATTTCTTCAGTTGCACCAGATTTCCCTTAGTCTACTTGAGCAAGACAAAATAGCCACACAGTGCAAGTGACTCTAATTTCTGTGATTCTAAGAAATGGCAAATTTCTTCCAGTTACAGAATTTAATATTTTATTCTTCACAGTTTTGGTAGTACATAAGCAGCTAAACTTCACCGAAAGGCTTAGTCATGTTTTTATGATTTCTACACACTCACATGCACAGGTACAGACAAAGGTATCAGAAGCTACATAAGTATGTTCCTTAAAGCAGTAGTGGAATCTTACTGTGTATTAGCACATTATTTGCCACAGCTAGCTCTCCAAATACTATTAATTAACCAAACGAATGTCGTTTTTACCCCTTCCAATCCCAGGTGATTATTTCTGACTCAAACACCTACCTCTGTTGTAATGGATATGGCTAAAAAAATGAAGGCAATACAAACTGCTGTTGAGAAAAGGTCAGCATGAAAACTTTACCAGCACTGGGGCTCAGCAGTGGAGAACCGCTGGTGACCTGATTCCAGTTAGAGGTTAGTAAAAATCTTCTGCTTTGAAACAGAGAAAAAATGCAATTTGAAAACTTTGATGAAGCTGTCAGGCTCTGAAAGTCAGAGACTACCCTGGGGACGAAGATCATATTACTCAGTAGAACAAGCCCTCTTCAGTAAAGAAAGAATTCATTCTTTTAGAGGTGTAGGCGGGGGATAAAAAGACTTTTAAGTGATTTTCTGGTGTATTAAGTTGGCAGAGGGTTTCTCTTTCTTTCTCTCCTTGAAAATACACACGTAGTGAGGACATCATCAAGCTGACAATTCCATAATGAACTTTTCAACTGTGTCTTGTTCTCAGCTAAAGAATGGCAAAGCCCTGTTGCTTAACATCGGTTTTAACTTGATAGGATGGTAATTTTAAATGTTACTTGAATGGACTAATTTTTCTCCTTTGGAAAGTCTGAAAGAGTAAAAAAAGAAGATATGTAGAGCAGCTACAGACAGACAGTAGATAAGAAGAACAGATAGAAAATTCTAAAGTACATTGGTCATAGAAAATAAATCTGTGAGAAACTTTGGGAGATCATCTAGCTCAGTTTGTCTTTCTGCCTCTAAACTGGACAGATAAGCAGTCTAACATACAAAGGCCAACATTATTTTTCCTTTGATGTTGCTAGGCATCCTTTTTCCCCAAAAGCAGGAGTGTCACATAATCACGACACTACCTCTGATATCTACATTTCATGAACATTTCTAATCTTGATACTTAGTGTATATATCTGAAATTTATCTGTATGCTAACAACTTGTAAGAAATAAGCCAAAATCAGAATCTTGTTCTCAGTGCCCCAAACTGTAGCAACTCATATAAACTCGGGCAACATGTCAGCTTCTTCTAGACTGAACATATTTGTGTGATATTAAGGAGTTGCTCACAGGCCTGATGGGACAGACATTTATTACTGTGGAAAACTGAGGAGCAAGTTTGAGCAAATTTCTTGTCAAAAGTTTAAATAAAAACAAATGAACTTCCAAGTTTACTAAAATACACTTTTTGCTGGCTGACATACTTTTTTCTGAAAAAAATGAAAGTGAAAAAGCATCCCCACTATTCTTCAGCAGAAAGAAAATCTTATGAGCAATAGGTGGTTAACACTCATTTTTCTGTTACCTGATATCAGCTTTGTATTCCAGAAATCAAATACTTAAGAGTTACATTTGTCAATTATATTAAAAATATCTTTAGCTCTAATATCGAGTTTTACAGATCACAACTGAAAAAGAAATTCAAAAACAAAACCATAGACCCTCAAATTACAGGTAGTGTTTTTCTTGAAATAGGCTTCAAATGAAGACAACTCAAGAGCAAAGCTATCATCCATTTCTGAATACTCAGTGATGCCTGCATTTGATTGCTATCTGTTTGACTAATAAAAAATCCTGCATTTAGAGCACATAGTCTGTGAGCACAGTTGTAGATACCAGTGGCCCAAGCCCTGCTCTCTTATTCTCTTATTTTTTATTCAAAATTTTCACAGGATCCCCTCCATCCCTCTCTAAAGTTCAAGTAGGATTTTGGCCTGGTATATGTGGGCTATACAGTTGTATATACTATTTCAATTATTAGGAAAAGTACATTTTGATCTAAATTCAGTAAGGAGATTCAGGAATTGTATTCTATAGTCCTGGTCTTGCAAGATAGCTTCACCCTCAGAGTTTCCAGGGAGAAAACTGAAGCTCATAAGCAGACCAAGTTCACTAAGCCTGTTGTCTCCTATATTAAATGCTGTACCATGGTAGGGTATGGCTTTAAAAACCAGTAATTCAGAAATATCATATGTGTCAGTGGTTTGGGGCCTGAATTAAACCTACATTTCCAACACACATTAACAGCATACCGATTCTTCTTTTTATGGAGAGTATCTGGGATATGCTGGGACCATTACCTAGGTAAGACAGCCAACAGCTGCTGTGAAGTCCTGACAAAGTAACTTTTTCTTTCCCTTTTTAATTTGCATAATATGATCAGTAATTCAATATACACTAACTGTAAATCTCAATTTCTTACACTTGCTATAATACTGCAAGAAAATAATCTCTTTATACTAATATTGATATGCAAAGAGCCTTGATTAGGCTTAAGAAATTATGTGTTTAAAAGATTTAAAAGATTCTACAGCAGACTCCTGTGATTTCAGCAACTTTTGTTGCCAAGGTAACTGTATGCAAATAGTTTCATTAATTTTTTTGTTTTCTCTTTTCTTTTACATGAGAAAATTAAATCAACAGGAACATTAATTTAATGGCTAAATAACAGTGGACTTTTTATTTTTTTTTATATATTTTGCAGATGTCAAATAAAATTTAAATGTAAGCTGAAAGTCTTTATTTTCATTCAAAATGTCATACAATTAAATAAGAAGAAAGCCTAATTAATTATTTCTGTCTGGACGCTAATCAAACAATTTGGTAGCTCTAACCTCTCAGTTGAAATAAGTAAACAGAATTAAAGACATAAAGGTGTGTGCAGCTGTTTTATCCACTATTTCGTTACCTGTTGCATTATAATGGTGCTAGACCTGGTATGTTAGACAAATTATGCATCAAAGAATGTTTACGAACCAATAAAACTTATATGTTCTGCATGCGTGAAGACTATGGTCTTTTCCATGAATAACCCACAGCAGGTAAATATAAATAATTACCAGAATAAGCAGTCATGAAAGATTATCACTTGTTTTCTCACTGGAAGGTGACATAAGGCACACAATTTGTGTTCTAGTTGAGTCGTTTAAAATCTGTTTAAGAACTTATGTTCAGATAGTCCAATATTTGATAATATACACCAGCTAGGAAACTGATAACTGATTCCTCAGCTGAAAAATCTGGAGAAAAGACAAAGAGCAACTGAATCTATCACACTCGGGTTGGTTACAACCAAATTTTTATCATTTTTTGCTTCTCTTTTGGAGATCTGAGTATACAAAAAAAAATCGTCTAAAAGACTTAAGCCCTAATTATTTTCTTTATATCTGACTTTGTCCACCTCCCCACTTCACACCATTGATTGAAGGCCTACCTCTTCTCAAGCCTATTCATATTGTCCTTTTTACGGAAAATCCTCAGGGAATAGGAGCCTTAAAAGTCCTGCACTAAACTCTTTCATCTTTGAGGAAGAAGTTAACTTCTGTTACGATATCCCCAGCAATTTTCAGCACCTAACAGGTAAGCAGGTGGCAGGCAGGGATAACTGGCCTTTCCAGTTTGACTCAGACCCCTCTGATGGCACACACCTGTGGTTCTGCTCTTCCACTGCCTCTCAAGTATTTGTCACAGAGACTGGCCCAAATTTCTTTGTAGCCTGATGAAAGCAGGAACACAGACTGGATTCAGCAGATTCTACAACAAGAGTTGATAAACAATATGAAAACAAACTACTTGTCTTTTCACATAACGTCCACTTCTACTACAGAGTAACATTTTGTTTGCACCCTGGACACTACCCTTGTTCTCTAAAGCAAATGAATATTAATGTAACAAACACGTAAGGCCATTAGGAATTTGGCATTTGGAGCTTCAGACACTGAATCTGAATGAAACACGATTTATATACTCCAACCTGCCACGTTCATTCCACTTTTTGTGCCCTGAACATGAAGACAAGGGTGAATTCAGTACATGTCAGCTCTGGATCCACAGTGTTCATGTTGCTGGTTCTTCCCAATGGATAGAAAAAGACATATGTAACAGTGTGGAGTGCAATGACAGCAAGAAATTGTGAAATTTTCGATATATTCTTTAAAACTGTCTTCTGGACTTTCGACTTGGTCACATATTTTAACCATAGAATTTGAGAATGACTTGGTAAGTATATAGAGCTAAGACATGCATACAGGTCACTGCTAATTCCTGAAAAGTCATAGACAATATATTTAAAAACATTGATAAAAAATTGTTAAGTGATAAATAATATTTAAATATGTTTTTAATTCTGTTTAGCTGGAATTGGTGAGACCTTTGCCTGAGTTTAAACAATTCATACAAGAGGAAGGGTGCAACTGTGACCAAGAAAGAAAGAAAAAGAAAAACAAAATATTGATGAAACTCTCTGAAGACCAAGACCAAAGATTTAGGGCAATAGAAGAAAATATTCCTGGAAGAACAGGGGCAAAAGGAAGTAGAAACTGTCCCTCATTTTTGGTTTCTCTCTTTTTCCAGATCTGGGTGTCCTGAGACACTGTTTCTAGATGTGCCATGCGCTTAATGACCTAGGTGTCATCCACTCTTTCTACCATTCCTTCTTGTGTTTTTACACCCTGCCATTCCCGTTCGTTCTCTAGTCATACCGTTCCTAATATTTATAGTACAGATCTCTTAGCTAATTTAAGCTAAAAGGTTAAAATGCATACTGCAGTGGAAATTTGACTTGAAGAGACTCTGATCACCCAGTAAGGTAGGGAGGCATCTCTACATTTAGTTATCGAATATCCACTAAGTTCTGTACAATACATGAATCAGATTCCGTGCGCAATTCTCATGCACTGAGGATTTGCCAGCAGTCCAGAAAAAGCAAAACAGAACAAAACCTCAAACATGTCAAGCTGCAGTGAAGAAATGAAGAATTCTGTCTTGTTCAAAAGCAGAAATCATTTCATAGGAAATGGTATCTAGTAATACTTTGCTGTAATAGTACCTAAAAATACCTCATTTGCTCTCATCTGAGAAAGTATTTTGTAGTGCAATACTACAGAACTGCACTATGACCTGGAGTTTTTTATTTAAGTTTTAAAAGGCAGAAATAAAAGTATAAATACTTTCACCCTGGTAGAACCTGAATTATCTGTCTTAGGCTACACTGGATACTAATTAATTATTCTTTTTTCTGCAGGAAAAAGAATCAGTTCCCTGGTAAAACTTGTCTACATTTTTATCACTTTCTTTGCCTTTTATTTCCAGTGAAGAATAACTCTTGCAGCCTTAGCATTAAGTAACTCATTTATCTAAACTTCTTAAGCTTAGAGAATGGGTTGAAAGCCTCTCTGAGAGCTAGTCTCTATGCAGAACCAGCAACATTTCGTGCTACTCATTTGATGAGAATCTACGTGCAACCTTTATCTACACATTCTGGTTTTATCAAAGACACCAGCAGTAGTAGTAACAGTGGTATTGGGAAGACAACAAATGAATAGACTCTTGATTTCTGCATTAATTTGGGATTTGAAATAGTTTGATAGCAAATGCCTTTTTACTAAACTAATTGTCTATACCTAGCGTAAGGGTTAATTATGGATCCATTTTATAAACCTTAAAAAAGCAGTATCATTCATCTGCTTCTTGAAATAGCAGAGCATATGATTTATTCAGTGCAAAAATGAAAATCGAGCATTACCACATGCCAAATGATAGAGAACGATATAATGCATAGTCCTACTCTACGTATACTTCAGTATGCTCTGCAAAGGTCAAAAGCCTTATTAGTCATCTTTCATGCATAGTTCTGTCCTTTCTTATCAAAATTAGATTCTTTTCAGCTGAAGTTGTGGTTACTTGTGATGAAGCCCACCTACTTGATGCATCTATTTTAGGAAGAGATGAATCACTTCTTGTTGTGCCTCTCTTTCCATTGACTATGGATGAAGCATAAGGGAATAGTCATCTAAAAATAAGATGTCTAATCTAAGCTAAAGTTAGGCAAGAGGAATCCTAGGATAGATGGCTAAATATGTAGTGTCATTTAGTCCTTAAAAAAAGAAGCCACAATGGAAAATCTGAGATTCAAAGACATGTTTTTAAATATGTATCTCAGTGGATATTAAACATTGAAATACCTTTAAAAACACGATCTTGAATGTCAAAGGCAGAAGAAACACAGCAAGAGTGTATCCAAAGCAGAGGCTTGTGGCACCTATAAATTATGAGTGTGCTAAGCAGGGTATAATTAGTATTAGTGTGCCTTGAGCCCAAGTATAAGTGTACAAAAATAATGTTACTAATAACAGTATATAACTGTTTTGTTCTATATAAATATTTTGTAATCGTATAACCAGACACACTATATAAGCACTTCATGTAAGTGTGAGCAGTGTGACCACCAAAAGGGCATAGAAAGACAGATGTATTTGTGCATAGGAGGCATCCAAGCAACAAAAGTTGCTGGACAAAGGAGACGACAGACTATTTCAGTTAGGGAAGTAAACCACAGCTTTGAAGTTCCCAGACCTTGTAGACAAAATCAAATTGGAACAAGATTAACTTAGATCTTCATTTACACAAGTACTGCATATTAGGGAAGAAGGGCTTGAAGAGTAAATCTTTTAAGGAGCCTCTGGCTGTAGCCATAAGAATAAAAGCTATTTCACACAACAGTTCCAAAAATCCCATCTGTCCCAGAGCTGATACTCGTCTCTGTGCAGATTGCCTGCTACTCTTCTAATAAAGTATACCTATGCTCTTTTCACATTATGAACTTGGAAAAAACACATTTCCAAACATAATCCAAACACATTTCCATGCACATTGCATGACAAACTTAGCAGAGTCTAAGTTTAAAGTAACGGTAAACTGCGGTCATAAGGAAGCATGTGAAAAAATGTGTTTGACAGTCATTCTGTTCAGTAAAAAACAATGATACACACAAAAACATATACATATTTTGTGGGAGGATAATCAGGCACAAAATCTAGTTTTATATAGCCTTCCAACAACCATTCTAAAGTGACTGATGACTTATTTAAGAAGCTGAACATACAACCTCCCACTATGCTCAGTGGTTCGTACCTTTGCCGTTGAATTGTGTCTTAAAATACTAATCAGTTTAAAAATGTGTGAGGCTTTATTAAACACATTTTTCAAACAGTTGCAGCTATAGGAGAGCATCCCATATCCCTTGTGTTTACAAAACAGCCACTTTCCTATTTATTGGCCTTCACACTTTGTGATCATTTATGGCTGCTAACACAGAGAGGCATGAAACAGTAATCTTCTTTATCAAGTACGGTTGCCACTAATAGCAATAAAGGCTCTTCATTTACTCAGAGTAGCCTTTGCTAAAGAAATCAATCTGCAACACTACGACCTAAATGATCTGTGGCTAAAGAATTACTTGTTAACACTTTTTTCTGTCTTTCCTATTATCATCATCACACTGCAGGATAAAAAGGGACTATAAATCTTTTTGTACTTCTCTGAACTTGGTGGAACCTACAGTTTTGGTTAACTGTGTTACTCCAGGAAGGATATATCCATTTGCCATTCCTGTAGAGCCAAACGCCACTAAGAACGAGTTAGGGAGAGCTGGAAAAAAGGTACAGCTTACGTGAATGTGTTTTGCTCTCATGAATGATCCAGTATGAAAATAAGGACACCTTACTGAAGGTAAGTGGATTAAATAGGAAGCAGGGAACAAAATATCTGGATGTTGTACCTGAATGTAAGTTAGGAAATGTGTATCATAAAGGCAGTAAGGCAATTACATATCATTGTGATGAAAATGTTTAGACGGTCGATAAATCGTGCCAGGATTAAAATTTAAAGCAAACTTTTACTAGATTGATTCATCACAGAACATTCATGTCCCAAATTAGCTGTGATGTGATAGTTATTTCTCAGGGCTGTGGTCCTTAATGGTTCACACCTTGATGGTGGTCACACTGCTCACATACTTGTGTAAAATGCTTAGACATTGTGTCCACTATGCTATCACAGTGTTACCACATACTTACACACTATTGTTAGCAACACTATTTTAGTATCTTTATGTTCAAGTTCAAGGCACACTAATATTAATTCTATCTTGCATAGTGCAGCGGTAACTTAGAGGTGTCACAGGCGTCTGCTTTGACTACATAACAATTTAAACAGATTGTGAAAATTCAGGTAAGAAGAGATTTCAACTCCCAAGTTTTTGAAATACAAAAGCAGTTCAGTTTACTCTGAAAAACTATACTTTGGGTAATAGCAAGAGCTTCATTTGCCAGTCACTGTGGTAAATTCTGAAGGTTTAACACTGATGATATTTTTACCCTATAGCTAGCTGCCACCTTGGTATGGTAAATGTAAAACAGCAGTTTTATCGCCTTGCAGTAGCAGTCCTATGTTCACAACCAGTGTTATAACCACAAAAATACAAAAGTACCACTTTAACTCATATATCAGCAGAAGTAACCTTCCATTAAGGCTTTTTCCAATAAATATGTAGGAATTATGTTCTGCACTGAGAGCAAGGTTGCTCTGCTATTTATTTTTCTGAGTTATCACTTCAGCTAGATACTGCTTCTGTGTTATGAACTCAGCTATGGATTTTACACAGAACCCTATAGAAAAGCAGTTTCCTGAGCCACAAGATGGAGACTAGAGCAAATTTATTCCTCATTCCTCCATTCTAGGACTGGTAGAAACAGAAATTTGGTGCTGACTTCAGTCTTTCTTTACGTATCAGAACTAAGTGATTCCTCTTAAAGCTGCCCTCAGGAACTGCATATATGAATAGAGCAGATTGGCTGTTAAATACTACTTAGAATCTAAGTTTTTCTCTAGGCTTGAAATAAACATCAAGCTTCATATGCGTTAGGTTTTTTTTTGTTTGGAATGTATCAAGATATGACTAGAGTACAGTTCTTCAGTCTTCCTAAAAACAGATTGTCCCTCAGCAAGAAGGAAGCAATCTTGAGTCAGCAAAGAAACAGGCCTGCTCAGGAAGTGGTATGATGGCCCATCCTACCACGTACAGCCCCATGTCACTGACAAGATCTAGATACTAGCATTTCTCATTAGATGTGGACCATTAAGCACTACGAGGAGAGTAATAGAAAATTGAGGAAGAGCAGTAAAGCAATTATATTCTGAGCTCTGCAGATTTAAAGTTGCATTACTGTTGATCCTGATCTTTCCATTTTAATTCTACTTTCAAGCTTTGCTGCCCTTAGAGATCTTCTAGAAGACGAGCACCCTGCCATGTTATGGTGTATAAAAGTATCTACATATCTTGACAAGGTAATTATAACGGTTAGCCCAGGAAGCTGATGTGCCTGGAATAATTCTGGAGCTAGAGAAGAGACGGGTTCCCAGCTGGGCTGTTCCTGACCAGGAGTTTTAAGAACTCGCTTAAGTACTTGCACTCTGAATAAAGTATGCTCTGAATTGATTCCTGAAAGAGCGGACTCCTAGACTAATGAGGGCCTCTGGGAAAACTGTATCACTAGACTAAATTTCTCCCTTATGCTTATCACCACTTAAATGATGTCAAATAAACTCATCTCTCTACTTACTGTTCAAGACACTGGAATGGGTACGGTTTGCCACAAAAGTCAGCTGCACTTCTGAAGACTAGCATTGATTTTTTTCGTAAATAGTAATCTTCTTAAATTTAGTCCTGCAGCAGAAATGGATCAGACCTCAGACAGAATTTTCTCAAACTCAGTTTGGCTCTGCTAGGCTCCAAAAATACACTGATCCAGTAGCAAGTCTGAGATTAGGCTTTTTCCACAGTATCCATAGTTATGCTTACAGGACTTACTGTCCGAAACAAATTTGTTGGAGAATACCCATACCAAAATACAAAAAACAAACAACTTCTCCAACCCAAAATGTCACTCAAAAACATTCTAAATTTAAACTGATTTACATTCCAAGTACTGGAAAATATTATATTTTTCTTCCTGTAGTCAGCAATTCTGCTTGTCCCAATAAATCAAACTGAGTTGGAATGGGACACTTGATTACCTCAGTGCAACACGGCAACTTTAAAGAATAGATGTGCCAAGCTTTTTTAAAAGACTCTGTGTGTGTGGGTGCACGTGCACGCACATGCGCGTACAGTCTAGACTGGAAACGTGTTTATCAAAGAAAATTCCAGAGGCTCATAAGGTCAGCTCCTTTGGTTTAAAAATCAAAAATAAAAATAAAGACACTCTTGTATATATGTAAAGCTTGCTAGTTTGGCAGTGGTACAATATGTGCTCCTATGATATAGAGAGGAAATCTGTGTGTTTGTCTCAGTGTTTATATTTATATAGTCACTGCTCAGCCCTAAAGCTGTTCTTTGAGCTCATTCGAGATCTCCAGCTAAAATAAATGTCACACGCTGCTGAAATATTATAAAAATAATTCTGTTTATTTACAAATATGACAACAATCTGGTAACTTACTGAGATTCTCCTAAAGATTTTCAATCTTTTCAGAGATACATTCCAGCTAGAATATTTTCACTCTCCCTGAATATCGTATTCTAAATTCAGCTATCAACCATTTGATGATAGAAGTGTCCAGTCTTAGTAATTCCATATTATGGTGGATATAAAGGACATTATCAAATATTGCGAAAATACTCTTTATTAAAGACAAAATTTCACTATCTATTTTCACTTCTTATGATCACTTTTGGCAGTAATTCTTACCCATCTTCCAGAGCACAGTAGGTTTTAAGCAGGATGAGGAAATGAGAAGAAAACTGGAGAATGAGTTTTAAAATTAAGTAGGATATGTTAAAACAGCTACGATGACTTTGAAATCAGGATATTTTTGCTAGTGGTGATATCTCTATCATGTAGGAAAAACTTTGCACGAGAAACAAGAGCACCCCTCCCAACGTACATATATTTTCTCTTTCATAAAAGCTTTCTGGGTACTGTAGAGACTCTGCTTTAGTTGCATAGCAAATATTACTGGTAAAGTAGGTTCCAGACTCAAGCTGGAATTTTACTACTGGTATCATTTTCTGGTAGAAAATGTCTTTCATCAAAAGGAAAAAAAAAAATCTTTTGTTCACTTTCATTATCTTTTTTTTTAAGTGAGGAGAAAGAATTCCAGATGAAAATGGAGAGAAAAATTAAAAAAAAAAAAAAAAAGATGAGAGGGGGTTAGGTTTTTCTTCACTCTTACGACACATGGAAAATCAAAATATGAATGTCTTTCATAAGAATTTCCACAAAATGATTTCATGAAAACAACTAACAAAGAAAATCAAATCAAAGAACATGTTCATTTTTCAACAGAAACAGCAATACGATTATCAGCTCTACTACCAGATATAAATTTAAAAGCGCTCATATGTATTGGAAAAAGATCTATTTATTTCATATTTATCATGACAAAATTTTCATTATGAGGTTAATTATCCAAAAGAAATCATGAGATTGGGAAAAAAAATTCTAATGAGTAAATTATTGATTGCCTAAATGTTTAAGAATATTCAACATGGTTTTGACCACAGCTAACCTTCCTGATATAATTTCAGCCAGGGAAATAGTTTCCTAAAATATTTCTACATGGTGATACTAACCAATACATCATTTCACATACAAGCTATTATTGATAAATCACTTCTGAATAGTTGGAATGCACAGTATACACACACACATTATATATATATATATATACATACACACACACACACAGGCAAGCTAAGGGACTGAGATAGTAACAACTGATAAAAAGTAGCAAGAAGGGAAGGTAAAGATAGCTCTGACAGCCTTTTTTCCTGCTTTTCCTAGCTAGAATATACAGGTTTTATAAATAAAGAATTAACACATGAGCATTGCCTGGAAAATATATAACTATTATTAAATATGAGACGAATTAAACCTAAATAAAGATCAATCTTTTATAATATATATGTATATTTTATATACATATACGCACACATATATACACACGTATAATAACTTAACATGCTATATAATGTGTAATGTGTATATAATGTATATAGTAATATATCCACTACACATCATTTTTATGTTGAGAAAAGCCATATTCACAACAGCTTTGTCCAGCATCAGTCACAACATATAAATTTATAATTCTATAACATATACAATTATATATAATTGTATAATATAGTAACATGTATATACAAAGAATATTCAAATTCTTCAAATCATACAGAGAACATATCAAGGGATTAGAAAATCTATTCAGTATGAAAGCTCTCCAGGAGTTCAAAACATTTGGCCTTGAAGAAAGACTGTGGGATATCTGTATTATTATCTGATTACAGAGGATCTGTATTCAAGAAGAGACACATAAACCATTTAAGTTCTCTTTTCTTTTACAATAAGATGGCAAAAGACATAAGGTGTTTTCTCAAACTTACAATGAAGGCATTTCAATAGTTATCAAGGAAGCTCTTTTCCTTCAAAAGGCATATTAGTATGCACAAGTCACAGAGGAACAGTGACCATGTTGCATCGGGTATTCTTATTTAGAGCAAGTAACCAGGATTAATTTATGAAGGTGAGGAACTCACGTGCAATATTAACCACACATTGAGCTCTTTTTAGTGTTATGAATAAGAATTTTATACTGCAGTGCCCAATAATATTAGTAAAGCTCTTTGATGAAATGCAAGAATTTCTACTTAATGTCAAGGGGTTTTATTAAAATGGATAAAAGCTTCTCCTCTCCTTTTCTCTTTAATGAAGTCATCATCATGATACCTGACAGCCATACTAAAAACCACAAAATTCAGAGATGAGAAAAATCCTGAAGTTCAGCCTAGCATCCCTCAATTTTTTCTTCTAGTACTAGCTGATGGCTTGAAGATAGCAAGGACCAAGAATGTGGCAGACTGATTAAGGCTTGCTGATTTTAGTTCATCAGTGCATTCCTTTCTTTTTGGACTATAGAGGGGAGATTTAGGCAGCACAAGGTCACGTGGAAGAGGAAGAGAAGAACAGAGGAAAATATTCGGTAAAGGAAGAGATGCAGTTCTTACTGAGAGCCATTGATAGCTCTTCATCTCCACGGATATCTATAGCTTTCCCTCTCCACCTGATTTTGCTCTCAAGACACACCAACGACTATCAACATTGACTGTTCTTAATATCAGGTTGCCTCATTGATTATCAGTTTCCATGTGTATTGTTAGGGAACCACATCTATAGACATCAGTCCCCATCAATAGGTATTGAGACCTCTCGATCTTGGCAAGCTTTGGTGCCTGTAGATTGCCTTGCCAATTGATAGGCACTGATATAGTTAGGAATAACTATCGATAGAATTCCTACTGGTGGCCACTGATAACTCTCCATCTCAAGTGGCATCCCTAGCTTCCCCTCTTGGACTGATCTTGCTCTTGGGATGCACCAACAACTGTCAACATTAACCATTCATAATATCGACAGACTTTGATGAGTATTGATTTCCAGACATATAGCTATGGAACCATATCTAAAGATGTCACTAAGACCTCTCGATCTGAAAAGCCATCCACAGATTTCACTCTCAGACTGAGTTTGCTCTTGGTGGGCATCCATGACTATTGACATGGGCACCTCTCCATCTCAGCAAGCATCGATGCCTTTCAGTTTCCATACCTATGGACATTATACCTATAGGGACTGATATCAATTGGTATTGATATCAATCCCTATCAATAGGCATTGATACCTCTTGATCTCAACAGGCATCCCTATTTTTCACTCTCACATCAAGTTTGCTCTCAGTAGCCACCCATGAGTATCCATTGATACCTCTTCATATTAACAGCCATCAATGCCTATTAATTTCCCTATCTATCAATATTAATTGCTATCAATAGGCATCAATACCTCTCCATCTCCATGGACCTATAGATTTCCCTCTGCCCGACTTTGCTCTCTCTAGGCATCGATGACTATTAATATTGATCTCTCTTCATTTCGACAGGCATCAATGTCTAGAGGAGCATCCTATAGGAGGACGCTACAGGAGGACGGAGCTGTCTCCAGCCCCCATGAAGGCAGTCAGGTGGCACTGCCTGTTTATGTGAAGGAGCTTGGAGAGCAGTTGTGCAGAGGTGTTATGAGGCAAGGAGGACTACACAAGGGCAGGCGGTGAGCCCAGCATCACAGATATTGCAATTGCACTAGAACCCCAAAGCTTTGCAGGTCTGCCTTAACTTCTGCTGAGAGAAATGTTGTGTTGTCATAGCATTGGTCTCTGGTCTGTCGTTAACCTAAGCACCAAATGAACGGAAAAAAGGTTCAATCTTGAGAGAGAAATCAAAGTGATTCTTTTGTCAGATTTGATTATGCCACTTTAAGGTATCTTCATCCAGAGGGAAGGATTTAGATGCAGGTAGCCAGCTTCAACATTTTCTATGTGGGACAAGGCACACTTTGCACTCATTAATCATATGGGCAAAACAGCCTCTAGAGGACTGTTACAAAGTGATGTGACCTTCTTGCTGGTAAGATTCAGTCCGAGAGGCTCAAGATGGTGGATTTAGATACGATGGGCTCAGCTCTGATTCACTGGACAATTATCATTGTAAGTAGTAGTCTCAAAAATATTACATTGCTAATGTATCTGAATATTGCTACCCCTTAGAAATTTTTTTTTTTTTTTTTTTTTTTTTTTTTTTTTTTTTGTCTGTGCAATATTTTATATGATTTTTCTGCATTAGAAACTCACAGAAAGGGAAGATAGATGCTGGGCAAACAGAAAAAGGAAGATGTGAGCAGAATAACTTTTTCTATATTATCAAATATTTAAACATTCCAATAGTACATTTACATTCAAGTCTGACTAAACAAACTGCTTTCTAGACTAAGCTGCTTTCTAGACAGGCAGAATTTTCTCTTTTAAGAGGATTTCAGCTCCCTAATTGAATATCTTTGGCCTCATTTAGATCAATATTTTAACTCTTAGTAAGGAGCTTTGAGTGTTTTGTCCATGTTACAGTATTCTAGCCAATTTATGTCTAAACTGTACAATGTCCACTGATAACAGATACTTTGGAAAAAAAGAAAAGAAGGCAGTGTATCATAAATATCTCTTTTCTCTCTAGAACTGGAAACCTGTGGGTAGTAGCAGCTTAGTGGGTTTTTTTTCTTCATACAAAAAGGCACATTCTTTCCTATTGTCTGACAAATAATAACATCTAAAATAAAATACTTAATATACAAGAAAGACAATATTTAATTTTTCCATAGAATGATTGAACAATTTAACTCTTCTGCTGTAGTATAGAATGTTGTGTGCTGAAAGGAGAAAGAATTATGCTTTTTAACTATACTAGAGTATGGAAAGTCCATTTTCAGTTCCAAATCAGGAAACCAATATTTCTTGGGTGCCAGAGGTACCGATGAAAAGCAGATTTCCTGCCCACACATTGGCTAAAATATCAGGCTTTCAGCCACATTAAATTACTAGTATTAGAGTAGCCTGTAGGGAAATAAAAGAACAATAGCACTTATCTATACTTGTAAGCTTCAAACTGAATTTACCCAGGTGTCAGTATGAGAGGGAGTTAAAAATGTAAGAGTAAGGGATGGTCCCAATGCCTTGTTAAAAGAAGTTTCAAGATTATATACGATGTTGTATTCTTGCTAGGGCAATCAATTTTTCAGCTCAGTGGTTAAAATTCTTGATTTTATACAAGAGATCAGATATCTAACTGTCTTTCTGGTCTTAAATCTGTAAAATGTCGTTCTTTGGAGGCATTCAGACCTATGTTAGCAAGGAATGAAAAAGAAATATAAAGTACTTTAAAGCACTGATGTTTAAAATAAATGGATTCATTTGTCATCTTGGTTCTATAAAATAAAGTAACAGAATCACAATTAAGTAGAATAACATTTTAATTTTTATTTTTATGTAATTTTAAAATGTAAAAGCATTTGTAATGATTCTGTAACTTAACAATTATGTGAAAGAGATCTATGGGAAAAAATATTTATATATCTGGACCTGCTATTCTCAATCAAATTTAAACGTAAATAGTAGGGAAAAAAATAGAGGAGTTTATAGGAAAATGTTAAGCAGAGGTATAGGCAATGACGTGGAAGGCAAGAGATGCAATTAAAATAAAGGGACCAAAAAAAAATCAAAACCCAAAGAACTTCTATTAACACAGAAATAGTATTTCAAATCTAAGTTTCAAAAAGTTTTTTTATTTGAATTTCTAAACCCCCAAACTTTAAGCTCAGGGTTGCTGTTATGTCTTTATAGATGACCCCAACTGGGATTTACTAAGATTTATGAGAATTTCAAAGCCAAAATTAAAAATTTTATTTTAGAGCTGAGCCTGTAGATGCAGAATTCCACAGGCTTGCCAGTACTCTTTGTACTTTTCTTGTATAATTCTGAGTAAGAACCCAGTGGGGCAGATTCATGATTCTCTAAGCCTCAGAACATGCTTTGGTCTTACAGTTAAGGAGTCAGACTGATGCTCCTACAAGTTACTACAGCATTTCCTTTTAATTGAAGCGGACCCTGCTGAAAAAAGAACCCCGCAAAACAGGCAGGAGTGGTGCAAGGTAATAAGAAATATGCAGAAATACAGATTAAAAAAAAAAAAAAAAAAAAAAAAAAGTTCACTGTTATTTCCTCAACTACTTTAAAAATAAACAAATGTACTAAGAATTAACATGTGTAAGATACTACATTAAAGTGGAATGGACTCATTTAGAAGCCATAATACAGCAGGGAAGCAGCCTGCAGCCAACAAAGGGCTGCACAGTGGGAGGCTTATCCCAGCAAACAACATTTCACACCTGTTAATTACTCTGAATAGGCTTGCACACAACGCTCTGCATGGCATTTATCCATTGTTTAGGAGCAATATTAATGTAATCTCTTACATTATTGTTATAAGTTAAATGAGAGGCTTAACATGAATCATTTTCTTGCAGATCGTCAATTAACTCATCGTAGCATCTGCTAGAGGACCCATAAAGTTCCAGTGCATCCTAAAGCTATGTATATAGCTACTATTTCAGTTTTGCAGACAACTATGGTACGGCAGTTGTTTGTGATGGGATTATACCAAATTAATATTTGGAGGAAATTCCTATTTAAACCATAATTTGTTACTTAAAATCTAAACCATGTTTGCTTCAAGAATTAAAACCCACAAAAAATCCTCTCACAAAAGTTTCACTTACAATTCCAGCACAATTAGAAAGTATGTCAATCAAAACTGAAGATTTGAAAACAATATTTAAGTAATTTGAAAGTCAGTCAAAATATAACCATTTAGCATGACACACTTGAAACACTTAAGACTTTTACAATTTCATTTTACTTTTTCAAGTTAACAGATAGGTGAACACAAATTGAAGACATGAGGTATTTTGATATTTCCTCTGTTTTATCAGAAATGTTTGACTAAAAATACTTTTCCTACCTGTATTCTTCTGTGTACTTAAAACATTTAAGTACTGTTCGAGTCTTGACCCTAATCTCAAAGTCTACCACACTCACACTGCTAGCAGCTTCCAAGGGAGATTTCAGTACACAAGGATTATAGGATGTTGCCCCATTGCTATCTCTATAATTGAAGAGTTTTGCCTGACTACAAACCTAGGCTGTTTACACATAAAATAGGTTGACTATAATAATCATATTGAAAAACTCTTTAGCTTAGAATATAAGTCATTGAGGAGAAAACACTCTCAAAGGGATTCAATAAGAATATGATGTTTACAAACAAGAATATTTACACTTTTTAAGACAAAAGAAAAAAAAGAAAAAGAAAAAGAAAAAGAAAAAGAAAAAGAAAAAGAAAAAGAAAAAAGAAAAAAGAAAAAAGAAAAAAGAAAAAAGAAAAAAGAAAAAAGAAAAAAGAAAAAAGAAAAAAGAAAAAAGAAAAAAGAAAAAAGAAAAAAGAAAAAAGAAAAAAGAAAAAAGAAAAAAGAAAAAAGAAAAAAGAAAAAAGAAAAAAGAAAAAAGAAAAAAGAAAAAAGAAAAAAGAAAAAAGAAAAAAGAAAAAAGAAAAAAGAAAAAAGAAAAAAGAAAAAAGAAAAAGAAAAAGAAAAAGAAAAAGAAAAAGAAAAAGGAGATCAGCAAATCCCAGAAGTTTTGGAAGCGGCAAATAGAAAGAGAGTATAGAACATATATCATGTGTCATCTAAAAGCACCTAAAAGTTTAAGATGATCTTGCTTAAACTACTCTTTTTAGGTTCCCTAGTAAGCAGAGTTCAGTATGTCTGGAGGTTGAGTCACTGAGTCATGCTACCTGTGTGCTCCCACTGAAATTGGTACTAATTTGCCTTTAGAATCAATTCTCCATTGATTTTAGAGGGAGTCTTGATGACTCACTTAGACAAGGTGCTTAACTTTTAGATGGATTATATTTAGGAGTCAGGAATCCTTCCGAGATGTTTGTGCTAATAATCTATCTCAGGCGTCCACATGAATAGCAAGGGATCCTAGGTGACTGTCGGATTGTCCCAAGTATGCTCATTATTGATTTGTTGTTTTCACCCATCTCTAGGGCATGTAGTACTAAGGAGGAAGTCAGAGTTCACAACCACTATGTTTTCTACAGCTGAATTGCTGCTCCTTTTTGGACAGGTAGCTGACAAGGAAAGGGCCATAATTTGTTTTCAGTGACGATTGTCAGCAACAGGTTGTAATTCAGTCAATGTTTAAGTTTGTTCAAGGACAAGTTACATTCAGAAAACTATAAGTGAATCTATTCTGAGCCACTTTCTGGAACGATGATGAATTTGACTTGTCCTTAGTTGTATTTTTAAGGTACCAATTGAAATACCCAATGCAACCTTTCACAGCGCAATCTACACAGTTTGAGTAGATTTTCCTGTACTAATATCTTATTGATTCACCAATGTATTAATAGATGATTTGTGTATACACTTTTAAACAGGCCAGTGGGAGAGCTAATGGTATTTTTTGCCTGTGGCATATATCTTTCACAGGAAAATAAAATCTCCAGATATTTAGGTATATATGTAGTCTGCATTGGATCTTTTATGGGTCCGTGCGGAACCAGTATTTCATTACTGACATAAAGGTTGCCAGCTAATTAACACTGGCTTCCAAACTTCTCATCCTACTTCTCTGTTCTGATTCTACTTCTTCTATTCTACTTTTCAACCATGTTCCAGCCTCCTTTCAGGAAAACTGGAAGATTGTTAAATTTCGTCCTCCTTTGCCTATTTTCCATCCATTCTTTCACTTACACAAGTACACAATATCAAACACATTCATCAGAGGACATGCATGGCTACAAACCACAGCAAGCATACATCTGTCCCTAAGTTTAAGGATTTTGTTGTTTCATTTGATTTTTGAAGAGGCCTAAGCAAAATCCTCTTGAAGGTACTGTAAGATTAGAGCTATCGTTCAGGCCCCCAGCATCTGGAGGGTTAATCTGATACCCTTTAATTTTCCTCCACTCATCACAGCTGAAGAAAAAGTAAGAATTTAATTTTCACTGAAAGTTTCCAAGACAAGTTACAGGCAAAGTTGGATGAATGAACACTCTTTGATTTGTTCTGCATCGCCCAATCAAGATGATTCCTGCTCTTCCTAACAAAAAGGCTAAAGGAGTTTGACAAGGTGGTTCAAATTTGCAAGGAATCCAGCATTAGGGATCCTTACACCAGAATAACGATGTTGTGATCAGCAGTGCTGAGCTAGGGTATATTTTCTCTGCCAATTCAGATTTCTTAAATACATATATAAATATATATATATATATATACACACACACATACACACACACACACTCACACATACATATATAGTACCAGCAGATTTTGTGTGTTACATGTCTCCTGTGTAAACATAAAGTTAGTCTGAAAGCCTAATGACCGCAGGAAATCCCTGTTATGTGCCTGTGCTAATGAAACAAAAATACAGTCATATTTCTCCACCTGATCTGAATCCTGCTGGATGATACAGCAGGTAGAAATCTAGTATTAATAACTGTGGAGCCATAGCCTGAAAGGATGCACACTGGAAAATACTTTCGGAGAATATGGGATGTTTCTATCTCAAGCACCTTCTGTCTAATTTTGAACAAAAGAATAATGGAAAAATTTGTAGTGCAACAGAATAAGGAAAGAAGAATAACATAAAAATTTGATCTACTGCCAAGACTTTCCAGAGCCACCAGCATCAAAACAAGAACATCGTAGCATAATTACTAACAATTTATCTTATCTTGTTAAATCATTCTCAGTTTAAATTCTATCCCTCTAACCCACCTAATATTACTAGATTTCTTCCATATCTTAGTCTATCTCTTCCATTTCTTCTGAGGTGTGTAGGACCCGTGTAGGACCAATGTTTAATAGCTTTCAGGGTAAGTAAAGTTTTGGTTGCACAGAAGGCCTGAGAAAGTATCATTCTACCTTAAAAGCTGTGTTTACCGAAGAACCATTGGGTTGATGAATTCTGGAAGAACGCACAGGGCTCAGCATCACTTGCTTGAATATCAATAGCCAGAATGCCCTTGCCCGCGCTTTCATAGGCAGTTCTGGTACCATTGCACTTGTGGCAGGATGGATCAGAAGCACTTGTGAGAGCACTGAGTTCTTTATGACAGACAGCACTGCATAGAAAAGCACAAAATCTGCCTACACTTCACCAGAGAAACCTAAGAGACTCTTGGGTTTCCTGAGGTTAAAACAGTTTAAATTAGTTTTGAGCATTTTGCAGATTGTCACTTGTTCATCTCAATAGGATGCAGATAAAGCTGGATGGCCATCTGTCCCTTGTTTCAGCTGCCAGCAATCAGCCACTTGGCAGGGCTAAAGCAAAGAACATCTCCATGATATTTAAAGATACACTGGACATTTTGCTGCAAGAATCCTGCCAGCAGTTCTGTATGTCAGGGAGTATCTGAATAGAAGGAAAAAAAAAAAAAAAAGATGCAAAACTGAAAGTAGGTGGAGTCTTGCAACTCAATTATGAGTCTAAATAATAAGTTGAAATAAACCTTGAAAAGCCTTTCAAGGATTTAAAAAGGTTGGTAAATCTATTACCAATATGTTTTTGCCCTTGCATTTTAAAACTCAGGCCAAATATATAATTAGATCATCACTACACGAATCAGTTCTCCCACCTCATCCTCCAATTAGATAAAAATGAAACAGAATGATGTTTATCTTTAGCAATCCTCATCTTCTGAGCCAGCCAACACCATTTTCAGAATGAAGTGAGGTTAAGCCTGAACCAGGCCAAGATATAACAAAACACCAGTAAAACTGATACTAATTGTGGAATCTTGTTTCCAACCTTGCCAAAGAAATAAACAACTTCCTCCCCCACAAAAAGCCTCAACACACTGTTGAATATTGATGAAAGTTCAGATAAGAACATAACCATCAGCACTTAATCCCAAACAGCAATGTTTGCCTACACATCCAGTTATAATTAAGGAGAATGGTTTACCTCGTTGCTCCTCTGAATTTCAAAACCTTGAATAAATTTGGGTAACTGCACATAAATGAAATATGTTCTACCTTAGCTAGCAACAAACACATATCAAAGATACTCACAGTCTAGTAGGCACTCAGCAACAGAGGTATTCAGGGACCACTATATTAGATTATAGGTATTTAAATTTCCTTAGTCTTGAGTAAACTACAACAGCTTTTTCCTTGGCTTCTCCAAAGAATTTTCCAGGCAAATGCTGTCTGTGACTCATCTGCAGAAATGGCCCATCCAAGCGTTATCCTGTTGCTCCTGCTGCAATAACGCAGCTATTTCTGTTCCTCTCCCCAAACTTCCAACCCAGTTTACCGCCCTTTCTCCGGGCACAGGTGGCAGCTGACAAGCCTGGCACACACTGTTATGCAATTCCAAACAAATACGCCTTGTTAAAAGAGAAACACAGCTAAGACTTTCCCTAGCTTAAGTTACCGTATCACTCCTAGGTGTTTCTTAGGATTTAGTCAAAGTTCTGGTGAACTTTTCACTCCTGGAAGTTACCACCTGCTCAGTCTGGTCTGATCAACTCTGAAAATGGGGATCAGGGAGGGGGTTGGTGGGGGCGACTGGAGGGATTTGATAAATGAGTCCTGCTTTTTTAAAGCTGCAGCAACCTATGTTACAGGCTTTCCTACACATGTGATCAAGGTGATCAATGTGACCACTGCTTAGCGGCTAGAAGTAGTTACCTAAAGTAAACAGAATTCCTGCTTATCAGCTCAGCTCCTTGACTTATATGTTATCTTTCTCCCATTTATGTTGTCTTCTGTGAACACGAATATGTAGCAACCACCAATGGTTAAGATTCATTTATCTATGTTACTGATATATACAACCAATAAAATTAATAAAGATAAAAAAATCCTTTAAAAAGCAATATTTTTATTTTATTAAATAATTTTATTAAAATAAATGTTTAGCAGCACTTCCAGATGATATTTGTGGTTAAGAACACCAGAATAATTAGGCAGGCTGATGGCCCTGAGGATGTGAGTTGAAGGTTTAAGCAAGACTGTTGAGCAAGAAGTTTGAAGCTAGTTTTGCTAAAATGGTGCATCATTACTGTATAATAGATTCTGAGTAGAATCCTGCTAGATGATTTAGGAATTGGTGACAGAATCTGCAGTTGCCAGCCAAGCTTAAACACACTGAAGCATAAATTAGTATTTGAAGCTTTTTTTTGAGTAGCAACTACAATTAAAACATCATCAGGCTTGTAGGTAATCATATCAGAAAAAGCACCTATTGTTTAGATAAGAGAAGAAAACTATACGATGAGCCTTAAATTGTGAGACAGCATTGGAAAACTTATAGTTTTAGCCAAGTTAAAAGATCTCTACTTCCAGGGTTTCTTTCTGGTATGAATATAAATTACCTTACTTGCCTGTAAAACAAAAATTATAACACTGTATGCCTTACTACCAGCATGGAACGGGCATTATTTTCATTAGAGTCTATTTAAAAGAACATAGTACGCACATTCTGTTTTGAAACAACTTTAAACACCCTTAATAGTGAATACAAGCAATGAATTGGACATAGCGAAAACAAACAGAGCAGCTAGCCTAGAGCTCTTAAGCTTCACCCACCACTGCTTAAAAAGCCTTGCAGTAAACAACAGTTTGGGTTTGTGTATTGAAGGCAGTAAGAATAGGATTAAGTGCTTGAATTGCAGATGTGATGTAAATAGCTTCAGCAGTTGGCATGAAGAGTTTAACTGACATTTTTTCGGATGTTACTTTGCAGACTTCAATTACTGAACTTTTTGGACAGAAAAAAAATCACAGTGGAGTTTGACTGGATTTTGCATAAAGGTTCTCGGAATCAGTCAAGATGCAAGAACTGAAGATTGAGAGCTTTGAAATAAGATTGAAAATGAGAGCATTTCATGATTCTACCATAATTGGAATTTTAGCAAATTACTTTTCAACAACAGAGAGAGGAAGAAAGAGTTTCCTTATCATGCATAGATGCTACCCATATTTGCACAGTATTATTTTTATTTTACTGCTATAAAAATGACAAGAGTTAGAGAAAAAAAGACTTCAAATTCTCCTCTGTACTAGAATCCATTCTAGTGTGGCAGTGTCAGTAAGCTGATTATTGCTCTCTAGGATTTTTCAGCTAATCTGTATCAGTCACAGGGGATTGCATATAAGCTGGGGAGTATCAGAGCATCCTGCCCTCCAGTCGCCCTTCTTGCCCAGCTGCTTAGCAATGTTTGTGCTGGGAGTGGTTTGTGGGTAAATGTTTGGGTTGATTTGATAAGTAAACAGTCATAGCATTTACTGTGTGGATGAATAACATGGGCCAAATTCATGGTTTGTGTAATTCTATTAAAATGGATATGCTTACACCAGGAATCAAAGTAGCGCTGGTGGATAAGTGTACACATGGTAGCAAACTATCATGTTACATTCATTCCCTGAAGATGTGAAATTCTAGAAATTCTAAGGCTAGTAAAAAAGAAAGATATTTGACCCATACCTATCATTCAGTACTTGAAAAGATCTGGTGTTCCCATTAGGATTATTTTGGACAAGTGTAGGTATTTTCCCATTTCTTTTTGCCCCTTTTTCTTCGTAGGCACAACAGCAATTTCTTTCTCCAGGTAACAAAGAAACCCTTCCTTACAGACATCACCATAAAACTGCTTTCTTTATATGCAGTTCATCTGGTTTACCTGTTAACAGCTAATTTTAGCATTGGACACAAGCTAGTCAAAGTGTAAAATGTAGAATGTTAAAAAGCAAGCAATTCTCCCTTAAATTTGAGCCTAGTGAACTCAGTAATTAATACACATTTTGACATACTCAAGATTATTCTCATACAATAAGCTTCCTGTCGCATACATATGGACAAGGGACATCAGTTGTCAGGTCCTCGCCACACCTCTTGGGTACCTCTTCCTTCAGTGACCATGCACAGGTTTGGGGTATGGCTTTTTGTACTGTTTTGGAGCAGACAGTGGTCAGTATCTCCACCCTGCCTCAACACCATGAGACAACAGGAGTCACTCCTGTTGTTTGTCTGCAGATTCAAATGCCTTGCAAAACCTTGGGTAGATGTACTGGGGTCTTGATGGTCAGCTAATTTGGTGCCATTAATGTGTGCCACTTGAGAGCCCTTTCCTTGTGGTCTATTCTTTTTCTTGCCTATACGCCTAGGCAAGATATTGTTTCAGATGTTATTTAACAACATCAGTTACTGAACTTTTTGCAGAGAAAAGATATCACAGCACAGTTTGAATGGCTTCTCATTCCACAAGGTTCCTGTTCACTCGCCAATCACACCACTCTTAACCTTTCTATTACAATTGTCTATTTATATGCCTTTACTCTTTTTGAAGCCCATAATTCTGCTTATTTAATGAATTACTGTATTTTTTTGGAATATATCCCCATGAGAGTGCTCTGTGGCCACTATTATTTAGCAACTGCAACATTATCTCTAGTTGCTTCTGTATTTAGCTTGGTCCCAAACCTGTTGGAATCACGGAAAGACTCCCATATAATTAAAAATTGGATCAGATGCCCACTTACTTGTGAGGTCACTCATTACCTGTTTTGAATAAATTGGACAGATCAGTGTCATAGATGAGAAACAGTCCATAACCCATAAATAGGTCCCTTGAATTATTGTCTAGCCTCTAATTTTAAATTTGTAAATACTTTGCTACTTGCATCTCATATAAGCTTAATTTAATTTAAAACAAATCAAGAGAAACCCACAACTATCCAGTTTCTTTCCCTCATGAGTTGCTGGTCTACTGTAGCTTAAAGAAAAATCAATTCTGTCCTTGTGTCCTTTTAGCTCATCCATCATTCATTACCAGTTTAGAATTGGCATTTTTTTTTTTTTTCACTAGTTGACTATTCTGAGGGTGATGTACGGGAGGACAGAGAGAGGAGACAGGCTGATTTTCATAAGCTATAACACTGAGAGTTGGGAATAAATTGTTTTGTTTCTGTAATAAACTGTTGAAGGCAAACTGACATGGGAAAAATAAAGTATATGCAACTTCAAAGATTGTTCTTCAGAGTTTCTTTTTGAAGATAGATACAGAAAGAGGAGAGAAAGAGGAAGAGGAGAGATTTATGTCAATGCTGAAAACACAGAAGTGCCAAATTTTCCTTTGCTGTAACTGGGCTCTAAGGAGCTTCAGTTGATCTCTGTCCATTTATACTAGCAAAGTTTCAACCACATAAAATGCATTCAGGCTTTGTTTATTGTGCTTTAAATTTATCAGACTACATGCAATATACAGCCTACATCAGCCAAAGTTAATAGTGATAAAAAGTCTGAAGAGATACAAACCTTACATAGCAGTAATCAGCCATAAGCTCTCTATATACCAGAGGCTGTGAAGGAGAAAGGACTACCAGGGTGCTAGTGTTACCTGAGAAAGTATTGTCTGCTGACTGGAATGAAACATGGCCAAGATCTCAACGAAGTCAAATTAGTTTCCCAAATTCCTTCTCAGCTTTTCTGTCTGTCTGATCTGCCAACTTAAACTTTTTCTACCATTCCCAATCCTCTGGATCCGGTTTAATAACTTTTAAGTGCAATGCAATTTTAGTTAGCATGGTCATTAAGTCATTTTAAAATTTATGCTAATATGCTCATTAAAGATAGTTGAAAATTTCTTGTGAAAAAAATTTGGGCCTGAAAGATACTGTTTTTACAAATTATAATAACAATACAATCATATTTATATCAATGTTGTTTAGAGCATAAAATAATCCTGAAACAATTAAATTTTCTGAAAAATTGTTTTCTTTTTTTTTCATTTTGTTTACGTGATTCAGTAGAAGGCTGACAATTAATGGGTATTAAGGTTGGGGAGTATATGCAACTCCTTCCTGGAAAACACCACACTCTCTACCAAAGAAAAATCTTATTTAAAATATGAATTTCATAGGAAGCTAGATGTAACCATTTTCAAAACTTTTACTGAGAATCATCCAAAATTAGTTTGTCTTTTACCCATTCTCATTGCTTTTTCATCCATTCATTAGAGTTTTACAGAAATTGCAAATAAACTGTGAGTAGAAAGGGTTAAGAGATGGGGTTTTGGCCACCTTCAGTATTCAATTTATAGAACCTCTCCAGAAAGAAAGTAATTTTTGATAGGATGGATATTCCCTTTATCCTTCCCTCTCTCTTCTTGCCTATTAAAAAAATAAATAAAATAAAATAAACTATATGAAGACACATTATTTCATAGAAAATCACTCTGCAATAAAAAGTGCCCATTCTAGAGTGTCAATGGATGTGATAACATGCATAATTTACCTCCGGGAAGTATGTAATTAGAAAATTAACCTTTTACATTTCTCTCCTTAATCAGCTGCAACAAGTGACTAGAGAATAACACATTAGCAGCTGCATTTACTGTATTTAGATGTTATTATCAAGAAATTGACTATGTGTGAATTTGGGAAAGAAAAGACTAGAGCCCGTATCTGTGAAAAGTGCAGTGGTTTAGACAGCACAAGTGCTCTGTGTGAGGTTTTGAGGTTTGGGAGCTTTTTAATTTGTTTTTTTTTGTTTGTTTGTTTGTTTATTTATTTGTTTCTTCCCTTCTTTCTTTCTTTTTTTTTTTTTTTTTTCTGCCAAAGATGCATTACCTACCTCAGGTAGCCTAAGGACATATCAGAGCATCTCAACTTTTCTACAACTTTCAAGAACAAGTCTTTGCCTTGTAACATATCTTTCTATCACAGTGATCTCTGCTTTAGAAAGCCTTTAAGAAAAAGGGCTATTTAGTACCAATTGTAGCGGGGTTTTTTTGGATGAGATGAGTATTTTTCTATTAAGAAACAGATAGACAGCAATTTCATTATGAAAGAGCTGCTTACAAGTAATAATGATTTTTAATCACTATGAACTTTATCTGAAATGACTCACACGGTAAAAGTAAGGCTCCATATCTGACTACCAATATCTGGCGTATTTTTGTTCCTGCATTGTCAGCTATACAAAACCTCATGCCTGTGGTGGTCTCAGAGGAATTTAGGATGATGGCAGTAGATATAAACACCAGTAGTGCAAGCTTCCCTGAGAGGGTGCGTTATCGTCCATCAGAAACAACAAGAGGCACGAGAGGACTTTCTCTCTTTTTCCAAGCACTGAACCAGGGTGGTGTCTGTCATTCTGAAGAATATTATTTTCCTTCAACAGGAAATGTACATATTTATTTTCACAGGAAATTTGTACAGTCTCACCAGTGAGTGGAAAAAGTCAGTGACAAGAAGCAAATGGACTCTGGCAGAATAAAGAAGTTTTCTGGAAGTTCTAGGGACCACAGTATTACAAGGTCTGAGATAGTCCCATGCCCCTTACAGTAAAGAAAAATTGAATAATTAGGATAAATGTTTTTTTCTGTTGCTCTTCAGAATAACTAATGTCTCACCAGTGGCTGCTGAACGTCCTTCTTTAAAAGGAAAATTTAGAAGATACTAACTTGCCAAACCTAGAGGCTGCATATCTCTTCATTGGTCAGGTAATCACAGGCAAATCTTTTGTCCTCTCTGAGTCTCTATTTTCCTGTCTGTAATGTTAGGGTAATTATAGTCCCTTACCTCACGTGGGTGTTGATTGACAGAATATATTAATGTTTATAAAATATGATGTTATAATGGGGATCTGCATCATAGTTGTCTTAGAAACTACACATAAATTGCGCTTCCATAGACAACTGGAATTCAAGGTCTGAAAGGCTGCTGCCAAGATAAGAAATGTCATATGCAGCATTAAAACCTCATATTCATTATATTCCGATTAGACCCAATCAACTCCTACTGGCATATTTCCTTCAGAAATAAGATGGATATGTTGACAGTTTTTGAAGATCACTCTGCCTATCTGTTGCTCAATCTCTTGTTACCATACAACACTTCTCCTGTAAAGTCTTGTTGTTCAGCAAGTGACTGTCCTAACGACTGTAAGGGGAAGATATACAACCATAAATTCTATCTATGATTGTGTGTTGGCATATTTCCTTGTTCTACTATTAAATTAAAATCAAACATGACTGAAAGATGGATATGGCAAAGAAGAATTCATAGTAAAGTGCATAATATTTAAATTTAAGTGTTTAAACACAGTCAGTCCCTTCATATGTGGAAAGTAAGGCTGGTGGGAATAACATATTATGTAAAACAATTATATGAATTAATACATATTTTATTAGAATTTAATACATATTTTACTAGAAATATTGAAATGGTAGGAACATAAGCTTAAAACTTTAGAAAGTGTGCCATTTAGGAAGGTTATTTTTTACATTTTTTTCAAAGTAGCTAAGCATTAACTTTCAAGATAAATAAGAGTATTAACTACTGTTTGTTCAAAATTCAGAACATTCTAATATAGGCAATGTTTAAGAAAGAGGTAATATAAGGAATACTTTTTCCTCTGTCTTCAAGCCTGCAAAAAGGTTTTTGACTATCATGTCTTAAAATACAGGGGAGTTTTAACGTAACAATAATAACAACACATAAGACAGTTCAACCTTTCTGGGGCAACGTTCAACCCAGGGACTCTTTCACCTATCTGAAAAATTGTTAGTCTGGTCTATCTAGTAGTGTGCCACAAATACTTTAGGCTGAATTATCAAGTACAAAAACCCTATATGACCACAGTCAAGTGCCTTCTAATATAGAAACCAGCTATATTGTTTTTGAGCTACCCTGTGGTTTGTTGATGAGATCAAAATTATAACACAGAAGAAAGATGTCATTTTCTCCTTAACATTTCACCTTTCAAAGAAATATGTGAGATAGCTGTAAAACAGCTTAGATGGTCTAAAATTATGTAGTCTAGATTTAGTTTAGACTTACTAGCTGATCCTCAATAGCTATGTTTTATACAACTTTATCAGGATATTATTTAATTAAATTTAGCGCTTATTTAGGTCTTTAATTAAAATTGGGTCTTATGTGATCACTGATTAATTTTTATTATCTCTGTATAAATAACACAGAAAAATAAAAGCAGTAATCTTCCTGTGCAAACATGGGACATATCCCACTAGAATACAGAAGTTTAACATAGATCAAGATTTTTTTTTTGTCTACTTGACATGTTATCCTCTAAATATAATATGACAGGCCTGAAATAAATTTATTCAATTTGCTTGCAGAATGCTTACAGCCTCCCCTGCCCCAGATATTTAAAATAAATTGTTACCATTGTATTCACTAATATTCAACTTTTTTTCTCAAGAGGATATCAATAGTGGCAAAAGTTTTGCTTAAAAATTGATCTTTTGGATTGTATTTTGTAATCTTCATGGCTTATTATGTATTCTGACATTTTTCATCAATGGGCTACAGATGAGCCATCTTATTTAAAATATGTTGGGTAAAAATGGAGCTTCTGGAATTTGTTTTAGTATGTTGCACTGATATATATTTTTGAACTTAAGCAGATGGTTACATTCAACTGTAATTATGAAAGCACTTAATAGACACTGGCCTATTTTGTTTTACAATTGTATAACAGATTATTAGCTGCATCATATTATTTTGAGAAAATCACAATGGGTCCTGTCTACTTCTTACATAATTTAAAGGTCATCCCTGCTAAGAACTGCTTTATGCAAGGTATTAGAAAAATATAATATTAAGTCCTATTCTTTAGTACCTAAACAATAGAAATGTCTCCACTGAGGCTTGTATTGTAAATTCAGTTTTCATAAAACTAACCTAATCAATATCTAAATCTGCCTCATTGAGACATCATGCTGAATATTCACAATAGCTGATAACTTATTAAGTAGCTTGTTAGCAAACAAGCTGAGTGTTAATTATTACTTCTACCTGATTAAAGTGTGGAATAGGAATACAGGTCACGTACAAAAAAAATATTTTTAATCTGTTAATATTGTGTGTGACAAGTTTCCTATCATATTATCAAAGTGCTAGCCTCTTTTACTAGCAGGAAAATATATAACTTCAAAGAGAATAGATTAATTTTAAGCATTTTCAAAGTACAGATAAGCTCTTCAGCTTGGGATACCTTCATTAAGTTTATTCTAACTTATCCTCTTCTTGGAATAGAGTGAGAAGTTGCTGAAAACGAGACATATCATGGGATATTCATTTCAGTTCTCTGCAGAACAAGGACTGAGATACTGATGTAAAAAAATGACAAAGAGCATTATCTAGAGTTGAAAAGACTCCTAAACATCTAAAGTTTTAATGCATCTGAACTAATTCATCTAGTTATGATTAACCATTTCATCAGACCTAGATGTATTTATTTTTAATTTAATGCTTTTCAGCAGCTGCAAAATATTAAAGGTCCTAAAGTCTAAAGAACAGGCTCATAGGACAAAAGAATGCAATTTAGTTAACAGTGAATTTGCAAAGGAAAGTCCCTGTGGAAGTTTTTTTCTTTAACCTGTTCTATAACATTATGCAAACAGAGTAATGGTTTCGGTTATTTTTAACACTGTTATAAGTAAAACAAACAAACAAACAAAAAAAAACTAATTTGACTTCTAAAGACCAAGAAGATAAAATGTATGCCATAATTCCACTTTTATTAATATCTAATATTACTAATACTATAGCAATGGCTGTTAGTGGTCAAACAAATAAGGCAGATCTGACCTGTAAAAAGTCTGGACATAGAAGCTCATTTTTGTCAAATTAACCATTGCAGAGGATATAAAGTTTATTCTGGCTAGAAGGTGGTGCATGATATCTGATCCACTAAAAAGTTATAGCAATGCAAACATATGATGGCATAAATTCTCTGGTATAAATCCTGTTAGAACAATCCTAGAACAATCCTGTTGACCTCTATGAATGATAGCACCCGCCATTTGGGGCTGGTGTACTATATCACCCTCTACTCTGCCTTTATGCGACCACAGGTGTATGTTCTTCCAAGGATCCTGATCAGGAAGTTCCACCTGAATATGAGGAAAAGCTTCTTTACTGCAAGTGTGACAGACCACTGGAAGAGGTTGCCAACACAGGTTGCAGAGGCTCCTTCTCCAGAGATGCTCAAAACTCTCTTGCACGTGATCCTGTCTAACACACTTTACATGACTGTGCTTGAGCAAGGGGGCTGGACTAGATGCTCTCCAGAGGTCTCTTCCAGCCTCGACCATTCTGTGACTCTGTGATCACATCCCTGAGCCAAAGAGAAATTAATTGTCAAGAAAATTTGGAAGTATTCTTAACATCCTTTCATTTTATTCCTATCTGCATAACATATTTGTATATTTTGTCCTGTACAAGATGGCTTTAGAACACTGAATCCAGACTTTTTGGCAAAAATCCTCCTTTTTAATGGAGCCATATATGAGTTCTTTAAATTCTAAACATTTCTAAACCGACTTGGATGGATGGGGAAAGGAGGAGGTTAAGTCTGTCTCTTAATTAAGGACAGAATGGAAATCTGGTTTTGGAAATGATAATGTTCCAGTGCATTTATAAACCAGAATTCTTTCAGGCACTTTGTGTAGGATACATCTTGATGAACATCAGAAAACTAGAAGTTGTCACCTGAGCTGGCCACCAAGTCTTTCTTTATCGTCAGCAGAGATAAATAAATACCTTCAGGGAATGATTCATCTCAGTGAAGACAGCATCTAAGACAGCTTAGACAAATCATCTGCCTACAGTGTTTAGATCTCAAAACAAGGAGAGTTTACTTAGCTACTCAACTAGCTTAGATTGAAACAATCTTTTAGACATTTAAAATCAGATGAGATAAATCCCATGTTTTATGTCTGTTTAGAACCAAAGAATACAAGAAAAAAGAAAAATAGCAGTAATCTACAAGATTAAATTGTTCCAGGCATAAGTTAACCAAATACTTAACAATTATTTTCAAATCTCTTTCAGATTCATATTTTATCTACTTGAATCCTGAACAGAAATGGTGTCCAGAAATACACCATTTAAGTATTTTTTTTTTAATTCTCATTTGTTGAAAGACCTTGAGACATTTGAAGTTGTACTGAAGTTTAAAAGATCATTTTTGCTTACAGGAATTAAAATGATCTTTTGATCATTTTAAAGGACGTAAGCATAGATTGCGGTGTGCTTTCTGACAAACAGAATAGTTATAGGAAAGGACATGGATAATGTAGTAAGGTTACTGCAATACAAATCACCAAATCATAAAACAAGAGAAAAAAATCACAATTAAACCTTATCTCTTTATGAATCCATGTGCTTTCACTATAGTCAAGATAATCACCATGGTAAAACCTTTTGAGACGTACTAAAGTCTGAATAAGTCTTAGAAGATAAATTAGGAAAGTAAAATCCCATTACTGTGGGTAATACAATGCAGATCACCATGTCAAGAGGGTTGAATTAATTAGAAAAGAAATTTGGACTTGCTAAAGCTTAAGCTGTTAAATATTGGAAACTGATGTGTAAAACATCATCAGCAGTGGTAAACCCAGTGGCATTTCATGTTAAGTTTTTATTTAAATGTTCTCACAGTAGTGAAAACACTTCCTTCACTGTATAGATGACATAGTGAAAGCAATTATCCATTTTAATCAGTTAATATTCTCTGCATTCACATTATGTGATATAAAGATCCACTCTATTCAATATATAGGTGATAATGACCAGTTCTTCAATGTTATCTAAGTATTGTCTGAACATTACAGGCATCAAAACTGAGTTTGTGGTTTCAGGTAGCTTTGGTTTTGCCAATAGAATCTGTGCTGTAACTAACGCAAAAAGTTAGTAGTACCTAGAAATCAGCAAGACAAATGCATGGAAATTTTCATAGGACATTTGAAAAAAAATCCCCAAAGAAACTGCATGTCACATGGTCAGTAGCTAAGCTGTTTGCTTGTGGACTACGGAACAAAAATTTGGCCTGAATTATAGAAGTCTTTAGGACTTGACAAATACTTTTTGCATGTGCCACAGGATATTTATATAATGCCATCAGTAAGAGATACCAGGAAGCTATATTCAACTCCTTCAACTCCTCTTCTATAACCTCCCACATATTATTCATTTCCAGAGTAATGGTAAATAATTCCCAGCAGAAATATTTAGAGTATAACTGCCATAGGATATATAGAAAAGCACAGTAAGCCTACCAGGCTTGTGGATCCGGGATTCTCATGTTCAGAGAAGCTGCGTGATTCGACATGACGGGATAGTAAGTGCACAGATCCCACCGTCCTTGTCGCTGACTTGCTGTGCAGATAGTTCAAGCCTCTCTTCCGCAATGTCCTCATTTGTAAAATATAACTTCTGAGTACTCCAAAAGTTGAAACTGAAAATTGTTCTGCAACAAATTCTTACTATTTAAAAAAGTGGAAATGATAGAAAAAGGAAGCACTTCTGGTTGTTTCTGCATATTTTATGGTATTTGTTTCACAGGGCACACCTTTTTAATCCAAGATGCTGGTTACATTTCTGGGTGGATTAATTATGGAACTTGTTTATTTTCACTCTTCTGTAGGTTCAAACTGAGCAGTTGCTTTCATTTGCTGCAACAATTTGTGTAATAAACAGAGGCAAAGAAGGCCACATTTTAGAATTAGTTAAAATTATATTTTTTTTTAAGATTGATTTATTCTGCCAAAGAATATATAGTAGAACAGCTATGCAGGATCCATTTAGCCTAGTATGTTGCTTCTGAAATGGCTAGTCATGAATTCTTAGGGAAGGAGCACCAGAATAGAGAAATTTATAAAAACTGAAATTTAAAGTGATGCTTCTTTGGCATATTTTCTCAGTTTCCAGCAATTTGCAGTTTGATAACTTTTTATGTTAAAACTGTGTCTTCAACTTTATGTTTAATAACTCCTGATAGACATTTTTTTCATGTGTTAGTCTAATCATTTTGTTTTTCTAAACTGCCAAAAGTAGCAATTATAAAATAATGCTGATTTTCTCTCTTGATTTTTGACTAAGTTTTTTAAATTACTTAATAGTCTGGGCATTACTTCAGTGACCATTATCTTCATTCAATGAACCTTAACACTGCAGAGTGTATTTTGTCAATGCCCATAATCAGTCAGGCATTATAGATCACTTTAGAATTAACATGGCCTTGCACCATAAACAGTCACTGTCTCACAAAAACAAGTGCCAAGACATAAGTACTGGGTTTTAGGAAATATTGCTTTAATATATTACTTGGATTTCAATTTGGACTTCAGATATGACAAAAAGACAAAGTTTCTTTTTGATTTTGACTCTAGGTCTATAAAATTTAGTCATAGAAGGTGGCTCACTGATATAAGCAGGTGCCTCTGTTACTGTCTTTGTTTCACAACAGGAGATTCCTCAACCATGAATAATGTTTTGAAATCCTAAAGTTGAAAATCACTGTGCAAACACAGTTGAACTCTTACTGTCCCATTCAGAAAGGTAGTGAACACTTTCTACTTTGGTCTCTGTTCTTCAAACAAAAAGCATACACAGAGCAATTAGCTCTATCAGAACCTACACTAAGGAGAGACATCTACAAGCCTCTTCTGGAGAAACTTCTGAAATCCCTGGACAATATGGACTGATACTTTCATTGTTACACTGTGGTTACTGTCTACCTCCAATGTTTTTCTCCTAACCTTGTATCTTGTTTTCATTCAGGATCAAAAGTGAAAGGGGAAAAAAATAAGCATCATTTTGAGTTCTAAAAATAAATAGTCTGTTACTTTCATGTAAAAAATACTGGCTATCTCAGCTGTCCATGGATTGTGCCAGTGCCTGGCCCTAGAGCCTCCGCCCACTGTGGAAAATGGGCCTCTGACTGCAGTTTGTACAACCTGTGGGCAAACCACAGGGAATGAGGGTGGTAATGATTAGCACATCAGGTCTTCCTCATAAATGGTTAGCATATTAGTTGGTGGTTCCACCAATTAGTATGTTTATTTTGGCTTCTCATGAAGCTAACCATCTGATTGCCTTTGATAGGAGAAGACTGTATTAATTTAGATACAAACATAGAATTCTGAAAGTTAATTTATAGAACACAAAATCTCTAATTTCTTGTAGTGATTTCTAACAGACTGTAGTTCAGGGAATGAATGGAAACCTCATTGGCTGAGATTTGTGGGGCTCAGCTGGAAAAGATTTCAGAACGTATGATTTATCTAGGCTGCCTTTCCATTTCTAACATTCTAGTTCTGTGATACATAGTTTTATTGAAAGAAAGCAGATTAAGATTTCTGTCCTGCTTTGTCAGCGTAGAGGAGCTACGCATGCAAGAAGATATCTACGAACAGCTATTTGCAGAACAGGGTGCTTCTCTACAGAAGATAAAGAAAGCTGAAATGCCAAAAAGATTATTAACATAAGTGATACAGTTCCTTCCAGAAAGTTTATCGGCATAAGTAGCATATATTACAGAATAAGATATAATACTGATAAAAATCAAATCCAAACTACTTTTATTTCCAAATGGCACTTGTGAAAATACTGTGGCTGACAATTTATTCCACATTTTTCCATTATGTCTTTCCATTTCTCTAATTATTTATGATTAACTTTTCCAGAAATCAATGCCTTCCATAAATGGCTTCTATTCTAGTTCTATAAGATACCAAAAAATGTCAATAGGAACTAAAAGTTCTTGGCAAGTTGCAGAGAAAGCGCTCCAAGGATAGTTGGTTTTGTCTAACTTCCGAAGAGAAAACAGCCAATTCCTAGCTTCACAGTAGGACACCTCACATCTTGTACTGCTCTGCAATCCCTGTTAAACTGATAGAAGAAAACTATTTGGTATACATGCTCTTATCTGCTAGCAGTGTGCTCTGTGTTCAAATAAACTTGAAGCGACGAAAACCTAGAATTGAGATTGTGGCTTTAAGTGTCACAAGCTGTCTCTGTAGACATCCTTAGGATGATGCACTACATTTTCCTTAAAAGCCAGCTAAAGCCAAAGCCTAGCAGCAGACTGACCCACTTCTGCCTTCTTCCTGCAAAGCCTCAATTTGATAAACATCCATTAATGTTTAGATCTGTCACTTTTGAGGCCTATGTGGCAGTCCCAGTCAATTGGCCGGTCAGCTGGAAGAGGTACAGATCATTCGCAGTCCTAGCCCAGCAAGGTATAGGTTGGACACAGCAGTAATAGCCGCATTCAGTTAATTTCCTTGGAAATGGCAGAATATTTACTAAGCACCTTGATAAGGGTTTTCATTGTTGTTTTTATTGTTATTATTTCAGGCTACTACCTCATAATTGTGGTGATTAACTCGCTTGATACCAAGATTAAAAAAAAAAAAGATCAAAAACATAAACTTTAGGAAAATAAGTCTTTTAGCACGCACCAAATTTAAAACACAGTTAGCTGAAGGAAGTTTCAAATAAAAATAATCATTTTCAAAAAAAGACACTAGAAGTTTCAACCATGAGTGTCAGGAAAATCATACCTTCCGCTGTCAGCAATCATTCTGCCAACTCTGGTATCTATTTATAGGACAAATTTTGATCTTAGCCCTCTATCCATGCATGTGAGAAGTCTGGTGGCTCCACAGCAGAAGCCACGTAACAACTTTGTACAAAACTGTAAAACAGAACCTGGGAGATGAGAACTTGGAATTATTTCGCCAAAATCCCTGTACTTTACAGAATTCAAAGCCTACAGGCTTATTTCCCCCACGTTCCTGTAGGCTGAGCTTAACTGTGTCCCCGTGGCTCAATAGGTGTGTGGTGGTTGTGTTGATTTCAGCTAGTCCGTAGCGGAACTGTACACACTGATGTGCTTACACTTTCTTCCCTCACCTTTAGTGATCCCTAAAAGTAGGTGCTTTGGATAAAGTTTGCATTGAAGTGCCCTTTCTCAGCATCCTTCATCATTAACACCTGAAATGTTACAAAACACGTTGTGGAAACCTCTAAGGAGGTCAAATATTAAAAGAGTTGATTTTGTAGGATTTACAGCATGACATCTTTTAGTCTTATCCATCTTCTAGGCTGGATATTCATAATATTGCATCAGTGAAAAGAAATGTATTTTCTTAGTGCATAGGGATTGTGCCTTCTGTATATTATTACTGCTGGTGATCAACTTGGACAAATATATCAAAATAACTGACTGTGTATTATATCTTGCAGATTTATTATCAGCAGGAGAATAGGTCAAATCATTAAATAGTTTTAGAAACAGTTTAAAGTGTATGGTAAAAATGGCTGTCTCAAACAACATTCAGGAAAAAAAAATGTCAAAAGAAAAAACAAAATAAACAACTCAACATGGACAGAAAAGCTACTTCAATTAAAATAGCTTACGGTTAAATTATTTTAGTTTAGGATCTGTATTTTGAACTATGCTAAACACCTGAGTGTAAGTTAGGGCTCATTTGCAAAATTCAGATATAGACTTAGTTTCTGTATATCATAGAAATTCCAAAGCTTTGATCTGGGCCACTTTTTTATGAGATATAATCTTCATTAATAAGTATCATTTATCAAGAATTATAATTTTTTTACTGGAAAATTTCATATGCCAGTGTGTTTAATCTGTTAGCAATATTGGTGCATGAAGAACAACAACCGTTTTTCCCAGAAAAGTCCTAAGTATAGAAAATTTTCTCCTTGAACTACTGTAAATTGTACCATCTTTTAAACAAAGTGTCAAATATTCAAGAAATATCAAGGGAAAAAAGGAATAAGAAAATTTGACACATTTTTCCTGCCTTTTTTCTGTAAAATTCCTAGCATAAGAAATCCCTTCATGTTCATCCATCCCTTCATCAGTTCCATCATTCAGAGAAAAAGAATTTGGGCCTATGTCAGCTCTTACCTGGCCTACGAAGGATCAGGGACACCTTATGTGACTGGAAGAACAGAGCCAAGCAAGTCGTCAGCTCCATCCCTGTGAAGGACACAACTTTGAGCCAAACAGCAGGTTCTTTACCATGTAAGCTTGGATAAGGAACAACATGGGGTAACTTCTCAGCAGTAAAAAGTAAATATGGAGAAAAAAATGCAAGATATGAACTGACTCACACCCATTTCAGGCCTTCACAATTTGCGATGCTGCTACTTGTTTGTTCTCATCTTTTATTTAGTGGTTTTTTTTTTTTTGTCAGTTCCATTCTCCCTTTCAGAGACTTTCTCAATTGCCACAAAAAGAGTTTGTAAAATATGCTGACATTAATGGACGTGTCGTCACTGAAGACTGAGCATCTAGTTCGCTGACTGGAACAAGAAATCTTTATTTAGGCTCTGAATATTCTCCCATGCTCGTAAGACCTAAAGTCTGACATGTAAATGAACCAAACAACAGGGGCTAGGAGAGACATGAGTGTAGATATACATAATAATAAATAGTTTCTCATAGTTTTCAGCTGAGAGGTTAGTTCATATCTCAAATCTCTTTTGCATAACTACAAATCACTTCCAAGTCTCTGAATTTAAGTTAAATATTTATAATTTCTGTCTTTGAACATTCTGAATATTTAAAGAAGCAGAAAATGAACAGCTTTCAAAAGCAGTGTATAACAGTTCTGCCTCTTTAAGGAATCCATAGCATAATTAAATGTAAAGTAGTCACACTATTTTTACTAGTGTTTTACAAATCCATCCTTCCTTTCTTTCTCTGTTGCTTTAGGAAGTACTGGCTCAGTATAGCCGTTCTGTGGTTGCCATATGCATGAACTCAGGTTGATTGGGTCAACACTGATTTCAATTACATGTTATTTTAGTAAAATATATCTCCATAGCACCTATTATTTTAATGCTGTGTTAAAAAATATTTTTTTTAATAAATGCATGCAAAGAAGAGCTGTATTATTAAGGAAAGCCCTATGCTACACATTATGGGGCTGATTACTCATTTCATAATATGTATATTATATATATATGTGTAATCTAGCTCCTGATTTATCTCCCCTCATTCTCTCTTCCTCAAAAAGATTGGTTTTCCTCCTTCTGTAAAACACATTTCATTCTCCGATCCATTTGCGTTGTGCAGCAGTGAATGTTGCTCTTCATCTTATTTGCTCCAGTGGTTGTTGTGGTGGTTTTCAAGTTGTTCTGAATCAGCCTCACACTTCTATTGCTTTCCCTGATTTTTCTGGGCTTTCCATTTTGAAAAAATGAAGATGTGCAATGTAATTACAAATTCTGGTGTATACTTGATACAATGTGAAAGCAGAACGTGTGGCCCTATGTTTGTTTCTAGATCAAGGGAATTAAATAGGCCTCTACCCAAGTGTAATAGGTTTCATCATATTTCCTTTGTACAATTTATTTCCATGTATTTTCTTTTGCATCATTGTATAACATGAATACAAAGGGTTTGCAGAACAAGAGCTGAATTATAACCTTACATGTCCTTTGCACTATTACAAATGATGATAGTAGACATATGAAACATTTTATACATTTGATTCTGTGAACTAAATTCTGTATCAAGGTAAGCTTTTAAAATCTTATCAAGGGGAATTCTGTACCCTGACATATATTTTTCTATTTTACATTCAAAGAAGGTACTTCAGTCTGTATACAAGTACATAGTTTAACTGAAACCTTGCTTTTGTCTCTTTTCCAAATAATAAAAGGGAAAAAATGACTAACTATCCTCCTCCTCCTCAATCTAAACTTTAGCCATTCCCTCAAGTAAATACACGGCAGAGTACTAGATAAATCTTTCACTGTATTGTAAAGGTCAAAAGACAGCCTGTGCCAGACTATATGCGAAATTAATTCCATTATTTCTGGATCTGGAAGTCTCACTATACTCGCATAGTTTTTGCTTTGTATTTTATTTCCATTATTTTTGTTTATGCATTATGTTTTTATTAAAAGTGACCTTTCCCCACATCATACATGTTCAGTCATGCTGTTAATTATGTTAGATTCATTTTTCCTCTTGCAATACTGTCAAAACTTTTTTGTTCAGATGAGAAACTTTTCCTAAAAGGCCAGAACTTCAAAAACCTTAGTCCTGTGATCTTCCTTCTGTGAACTGTAGATTCTATTTTTTTCTTTTTTAAATAAATAGTCTATAAATAACCATTTATCTTGAAACAGGAGGCCTCTCATTTCAAACCATCTCCAGGATTTTAGAAGAATTTAGTTTTATGAAGCTTTATTCTTTTTATATTTTAAAAGACTGAAAATTCAACAGAGAGAATTCTATGTCAACATTCCCACTACCTATTGCCAACTTTCTTTGACAAAAAACTTTGACATTAGATTAGAGATGCAAAACCTATCTCAGACCAACATTCTCTTAGACTGAGTCTGCTGATTCATTAAAGTGATCATTAAAACATTAGATGTACATAAAATATGGTAAAGAGACCATGTGCCTCAAATTATCTGGAATTATAGAAAACCTACAGAACTTCAGAGGTGTGAAATTGTACTACAGTGATTTTCAAAATGGAGCAAAAGAAGCATTTCCCTTGTGTAAGACCTAAGGAAAAATTAAACAGCCAAATTCCCTCAAGCAATTTCTTGTTTTGGCTGCTGTTTTTCTTATACTTTACAAGCTGGCCATTGAGAAAACTAACAAGGAAAAGCCTATGCTTCAGGGAAGTCAATCATTCTAAAACAGTAGGTGATATCTGATGAAAACTGTGATACTATTTTAAAGAAGAGGGAAACTGCAAACCCAGTAAGTTGACTATGGTAAAATATATTGATCACACTAACAAGGTTTGTGGCCTCTCTTCATGATGCAGCCTGAAATCAACAGTATTGTAAAATGGAAAGATCTTAAAATCCTTGATCTTGGAGATACCCGTTGGCAAATTCACATCTATTTTTTCCTCTCATGTTTCATTTCCACGATGCTTTGAGCTAACAAGACAAGGGATTGCAAGCAAAGTATGCTGGTCCTGTTAAATACAGATGGTTAATACTTTCTGGTGATGCCAGCCACAGATCAGAAACAGTTAGAAATACCCTAGATATCTCTTTTGCATAGGAAAATTCCTATCTTGTCCTAGATAAACTCTGATGTGAACAGCTGGGAACTAGAAATATGGCTACTGACAGAAAAGATCATCCGCTTTTCCTAAGATTAGGTTTGTTTTATAAAAAGCATTTTTTCCCCAATGCTTGCTGTTAAGGCACCTCAAAATAACTACCAGCAGGGTAAAAAGACTACCTTTAGAAAGCAACAAAAATATGAGAAGCTAGAGCGTGACCATAGATTGTCTACAAGGGAAGGAAAACTTGCACTTGTAGTACAGGTGCAACCAGCCTGTGACTCATGAGCTGCACCAGTCTCCTGTGCATTTTAAGTGTGGCTTCCTTTTTGGAGTTTTGGCATGCAATTACTATGCTGCAGCTATGACACGGCTACTGTGAGGACTTCCCATCCCTGTTACTTGCTGCTGCATGTGGTCCTGCCTCAGTCAACAGCTGAGAGGTGGGAAATCTGCAGACACAGTATCATCTCATATCTAGGTGCTGTATTAAAAATCTATGTCATATTCCTGCATGCATTATGAAGATTTTTGCATGAGGTTAATAGGGTCAGAAGAGTTTCTCTCACTGCTGCCATAAATCAGTGGTGGAGTACTCTCTCCTCTTGTGGTTAAGGATCATGGAGGTAGACATACAAAAGACTTGTCCTGATGGCTCCTGTCATATCCTTTTAAACAGTATAGGTTAGAGCTGAGAGATTATTTGCTACGCTTGCTTTTTACTTTATGGAACAGAATTGTTTTGTAAGAATTTAACTTCAAGATCTTGAAACACTACTTAAAAATAGTTTAACATAAGTAGAGATCTCATACACATGTGGACACATTGGATTTGGAATTAGAAAAAAATCCTTTACATTTTTCCTGGTTAAAATTCATCCTGTGTCTACTCTAGGCTATGGTTTGAGTCTTCATTCTTAGTCTAATGATCAGCTTAAACCCTCTAATGAACTTAAAGAGGAGAAACACAGCAGAAATTTGAGCAAACAAGCCAAAACCACGTTTAAACAAGGTGCTAAAGCAGATCATTGATAAAATGTTGTGAACTGTAAACTTCAGATAAGTGCCCTTCAGTACAATGCCAACTTGAACATCAAGGAAAGATTGCTTCACTGTCTTTCTGTTTTAAAACTCATTGAAATACATACAGAAGTGCAAAGCTGTCATAGTAGTAATCAATAGTATGTTGATAGCTTAGCTTCGCATGCTGTTCTAAGTCTTGATTAAAGTTTCTTGCAGGTCAAAAATGCCAAATATTAGTTTTAAATTATCATTACAGAAGAATGTACTGAACATTGTTTTGTTTTTTTTTTTTTAAATCCATTTATTGCACTTTTTCCACTTGTTTTGGGACATTAAAAGAAGGTATTTAATGCTTACACACATGCCTTTGGCACACATAGCCAAAACCTCTGGAGATGTCATCTGACTTCCATTGATCCTCTAGTTTAAACCAGAGAGCTGGCAGTCTTGAAGGGAGTGTGAAACGTTTCATAAATAATATGGTATGAAATAAGCACATTGCATGTTGTGTCAGAGGTACCTATTCAACAAGTAGCCTCCTATTTAAACTTCCTCTAGCTTAACAGTCTTTGAAGCTAAAGGCCAAATTCATCTTTAATGTAAATCATTAACTTCAAATTATACCAGCAATAGATTTAGCCTGTTGAATATAATGCTTGTCTGAAGTAGATAATGAACATTCTGCACTAAAGTTTACAGGGTTTTATGCTTCCTATTTATCACTGACAAAGGTACTGTTGCAACTTAGCGAAGAAACTACTATTTAGGATCTTAAACTGGTCTTAGGAACTCAGAGACACTTGCTTTGAGAAAACTGAGTGATTTTTTTCTACTTTTTTGATCTTTGTCACTAAATAACCTGCATCCAATGCAGAAATAAAATAATATTGTTTAATATCCTGTGCATCTTACTGATTTCTTGTGTAGCACTAACTTAAATCCTGCGGTGTTTTTCTAATTAACCTATCTGATTCAATCGTATCATCATAAATTCCTTACAGGTGATACTTCTGTCACATTCTTTAACTATATTTGTATTATTATGAATGTCTATTGTATATATGACCTAAGTAGTAAATATTTAACAATAAATATTTCAAAGGAAACACATCTAATAATTCAAACAGGTTAAGTTCCCTTCCTAAATACATCTTAACTTAGATAGTCTTCCACAGTTTTTTGACCTTTTTGACATTTTTAGCTTGAAAATATTGAACAGTTGTAATAAAGTGGAAAATAGAATAATCTAAGCAAATAGACTGCTGGCCACACCTGTGTCTCAATGTAAATTGTCTTCAGTGACAAAAGGGTATTCTGTTTGTGTGCCTGTGTTTACAAATCTATAGACATACATATGTACATATATGTATACACCTATATTCATTCAAATATTCCAATACGAATGTGTAGTTCTGAAGGGAAAAAAATCAAATTTAAAACCAGACTTCTCAGTAATATATATATATACACATACATATATATATATATATACACACACACACAGTTCTTTTTAAAAAGCTCACAAAACAAGATATCTGCCTCCTTTCTTAAAGGATCAGTAATGCTTTCAAATTTCTAGAGCTCACATAACACTTCCAACTTCACAGATACTTCAAGTTATAAGAGAGGCAAAGCAAGTCTAGCAATAGACTATTAGATCTGTAGCTTTAGGTTGACTATAAAATTTTAATATACCTTCCTTTAAGATTGTTTTAGAAACAAACAAAAAGCCCTCTATAGTAAGCCAGAAAAATGAACAAAAATAGAATTTATGACAGGTGCAGTACAGATAGTTTCTTACCAAGACATCTTATCTTCAGAAAGCTTTTGTCAAGGACTTTCCAAACGCAGCTCTGCTGAGCTTCTCAAGAGGTATTCAGGCTTCTGATAAACTCATCTTCACTGATCTTGGGTAACAATAATGGCACTATTTTTTTGTGATGTACCTAATTCCCCGTTAAGTGTGCTCTTCAGGATGCAATCCCTTCATCCACCAAGATGGGGCTCCTTGGCATTTCTTTTGACATGAGCAACTATAATGATGGAGATTTTTATGATATTAATCCCTTTTTGCCAGGGGATTATATGAACCCAGTTTAAAGCTCATTTAACAGAGGCCAGGAAGCAACTCTGATGTAATAATAATTTTGCCATTAAAGGCTTTGGAAAGTTTTAAACTTAAGATGAAGGTTTAGCTCTTTACTGGTCTTTGGAGCTAGATAATCTTCCAAGACCGGGGCTGACCAGGGCTTCCTGGTGCCTTTAAAAACAGATAAATAATCCATAGCATTTAATAGAAGGGTAGGACTGCACAGACTAGGTCCTCAGAGCATTAGCTGGTATAAGCTACTAAAGGCTAGCTCACTTCAAGCACTCACGCCAGCTCAGGAGCTGACCCACAACATCTAGCTGTTATAACCCAAATCAGCCCATCCAGGAGACTAACTAGAAGCAAAGCAAACCGATAATTTGTGTTGTAAAGAGAATTAATATTTAAGAGTCACGGAATGTTCTCAGTGTCAGATATTCCTGTTAGTTCATATACATGCCATTTCAGTTCATAATTAGTCTCAAGTTAACTTTTCTCACAACGTCCTTGAAATAGTAGGCCTTTCACTTGAGTAGTTTTCCATCACATTACAAGAACAGAAATAAGAAAAAATACTTCATAGTCAACCTTTCAGAAGTAGCCTCTGGTCACAATAAATTCTGTTCTATTTATTCTGTGCTGCTGGATTTAGAGAGCTCTTTTTTACCACTGAATGTTAAAAATTGCCCTTATGTTACATCTGGACAAGTGAGGAAAACGTAGCAATTATCCAGCTGCAATATATCATTCATGCACAACACACCACCACCCACTCTGGGCAGACACACCAGGTTGGGTGCTGCAGCGCATTACCCGAGTAAGCAGATCCAGGTCGGTCAAGGGCCACCAACACAACCCACAGCCACAGGGCAGCCTAGCTGCAGAGGCTTTTCACAGCTCTGCCCACCGCAGCTGGCTGTCAAACCCAGCCGGGGACCCAGCTGCACTGCATTAGGCGTTGGGCAGGCAGCTGGACCCTGGAAGGGGTGGCAGGAAGGGCTGTGGGGCCTCTGGGTGCCCACCAGCCCTGATGGTGCCACCTGGGGCCTGGTGATGGCCCCCCACATCCTGCTGATGGTGCCCCCCAGGCCCTGCTGGTGCCCTCTCAGGTCTTGCTGGTGCCCCTCCATGTCCTGCTGGTGCCTCTCAGGCTCTGCTGGTGCCTCCCAGGCCCTGCTGATGCCATCTCAGCCCTGCTGGTGCCTCCTGGGACCGGCTAGTGTCCCCCCAGGTCCTGCTGGTGCCCCCCAGGTCCTGCTGGTGCCCTGTCAGGTCCTGCTAGTGCCCCTTCCATCCTGCTGATGCCCCTGCAGGTCCTGCCGGTACCTCGTGGGCCCAGCTGCTGCCCCCCCCCCCCCCCCCCGCCATGGCCTGCCAGTGCCCCCAGGCCTTGCTGGTGACCTCTAGGTCCCTGCTGGTGCCCCCCAGCCCTGCCAGACCATACCCAGGCATCAGCTCATAAGAGCCACCTTGGCCCTACTGCAGGTTAGACTCTGTGCTGTGCAACGGCGGCATCTTCAGTGCCTTTTCCTTTCACAAATGCTCAGAGGGGCAAAAAATCTTCCATAAGAGTTCTTTAAAGACATGTTTAAAATTAGTAAAGATGACTTCCATATATTAAAACTTTGTCACATATCACTGATGTTACAAATAATGGATAATAGCAGCTACACTGAGTAGAATAAATTTGATAACACTCTAAGTAGATTAGACTGAAAAGACCACATTGTATGCTCACAAGAAGGGGGAAAAGGAAGTGGAGAGGGAGGAGTTTCTCTAAAAGCAGTTTCATGCTTTGAGCGCCAGGAGCTGAAAGCCAGTGCCTAGAAAATGCACATTTGTCTGTTCTCTTTAATGGGTTTATCTTAAGTTTTCAATAACTTACCACATTATGAAATTTGTAGTTGGCATTTTAATATCTAATTAATGTCTAATGTTAAAAGAGAGAGAGAGAGAGAGTTAGAAAAGAAAGAGAGAAGTGGAAAGTATTGTGAGAGAAAAATGCATTGCCCCAGCGTCCCTGGACAAGCAGGCAGCAGCCTTCTGTCACTGTGGTCTAACGTCTAAAGGATGAAGGCTATTGTTAGAGGCCGAGAAGAGTTAGACACTTTCTGTCTATAGACTTACTGCAGTGCCAACAGATGAAAAACTCCTCTTATTTATGTATTAAATGCTTTTTTTTTTTTTTTTTAAAAAAAAAAAAAAAAAGATATCTGGAATAAAAAAGGCTCTCCGGGAAATTATAATTCTTTTCTTTTCTGCATATTTCTGGCACATGGATAAATAATTAAGAAAGTGCTTTCTTTTATCAAAGTCAAAAAGTTAAGAACGTCTCAGGACTGCAGCTTTTTTAAGAGAATTTTTTATAAGCGAGTTTGTGAAAGTGCCAGACTGAAAAGTTGCTCTCCATAGGGAGGGAGCAGAAAATGACAGGGTAAGTTTCTACCATCTCTGCCCAAACTTCTTCAAGTCTGCCCTGAAAACAAACTCTACAAGTGAAAGGACAACTCAGCTGCCATTAATCATTCAGTTTTTGACCTCTTTACAGAGACTGCCTGTCTTTACTATTCATTTTATATTGCTAGTCATTTTATATTGTATTTTCCCTATCAGCAGAGTTTGGAATGCCAACTAATTTTATCCTAGATCTATCATAGGGAAGCAACATTTAGTGCTTCTAGTATGTAGCCATTATATGACTCCTCAACACTGGGCTCTTCCATAAAACTGAAATAATGGCTATTTACAGTGCGTGTCAACTTGTATAACAAAGTCAGCATACAAGCTCTTCTGCTCTGTAAATACCAGCACTGGAAGTCAAAGTAGTTTTCCATTTCTGGTGGGTATATTCTGACCTGTGCCTCTTAACTTTGCATGACGAAAATGTCATTCTAGTCGGGCTCCCAGAAGTATTAATAGTGATGCAGCTGTGCTACCAGCAGCAACTGTACTTTACAATACAAAAGTGACTATAGATAAGATTTTAGTATTCTCTTCTACAAATTTTGCTCTTGAAAGCTAAGTTGCAGTACATAGTTAAACCTCTTCAGTACGTCCCAAAGGAAATACAAATCCATTCCGATTAAAAGTTCAGCCCTATCCTTGTGCTCAGTGTAAGTGTGTAAGTGAAATGTTCCCATCTGTCAAACAGACACCGTGAGCCTTTAACTCTACAGTGGGCTCCTCCGCCAGTACAGCTGAGCCAGTGACGGTACCCGACAAATTTTGCTACAGTTCTGTCCCAGAGGCCAGGACAGTCAACTTTCCCCTCAGGGTCTGTGGAGAAAGGCAAACTAAGGACAATTCTGCTGGACCAAGAGGCAGGCCCTTTCAAGCTTACCAACGTTTTTTGCTAGCAAAATTTTTTGCTGTTGTTTATACCAGCTGAAATTTGTAAAGAAAAACCCTGGCTGATCTTCTTGCTTTCAGACAATTGCAGACTAATTTGAATGTTTGTGGCTATTTACATTAGAAAAGGCAAAAAAAAAAAAAAAATCTTCTGCACTATTTTCTTTTTTTCTAAAAGGTCTCTTGCCTAGTACTAAGCACATTCCCGACTAGACAGGTCATCCCTTCTAGCCTTTCCCAGATGACATAGCACTTACAATTAATGCAACTAAACAAATTAAGGAAGGTACTTCTTGTCACCTGCGTATTTTTCATTCCAAAATGTGCTGTAGCTCTGAAACTCTCTCAGACACCTCTACAGCACCAGTAATTTGTTTATATAGTGAAGTTTATGCTCTTTGATCCGCACTGCTCTACCGTTTTTCAGGTTAAGTGAAGCGCTTTTTGACTTTTACTATTTTTAATTTCTAAAAGCTACTTTTGGCTTTTTGTCCTCAGATGGATACTTGTTCTTCTGATGAAAGTACTATTTATCATGCACAATAAATGTCAGATAGTATTGGAGAACTGATTTGCAAAAGATATATATTTATATTGTTCGGACACACCCTGGGAAACAATTGCTTGCCCAAAAGGTTGAACAATTGGAGAAATATTTCCTTTTCCATACTGTTTAATGCCTGTTTTGAGTGCCAAGAAAAGGTGACATCCTGCAGCCGTTTATAAAAGTGTAGCATACATTCAGAAATGAGCCACCGGTTGGCAAAGACTCTTGGTAAAATAAACTCTAGGATTCTGTTATTCCCTGCAATTCCCTGCCTAGAGAAAGCCGCAGGGGCAGGTTTTTGCTAGAACAAAAGCATCAAGCTAGAAAATATGTCATGGAATAGGCCATTTTGATTTCCTTCAGAAAGCTGTTGTATCTTGGGACTGCCACACACACACGCACATGCATGCGCACGCATGCACACACACACACACACACACACACACACGTCTTATGGTAACTGATGACATTTTTCAGCCTTTTTGAATAAATTAAAGGTCTGAATTTAAAGAGCATTTTTTCCTAGATAAGCCATTTCATTTTTCTTTATTCTGCAGTGACAATATCTATTATTAATGCAAATAAGTTGATCATCAATAAACTTCAAATCTAACTTTTTTTCTAATCTTTTTTTACTAAAACAGTCAGGGTTCCCATTATGTTTGAGTCAAATCCAAACCAACACACAATGTTTTGTTTCCAGTTGTAAGCAGATGACAATAGAAATTTCATGACATTTCACAAGGTTCATACAATACAGTCTCAGGTCTTACAACAATGGTCACAGACTGGTGAGACAACAGAGCTAGCTGTGATTTGTATGATCCAAATGGTGTCTGATTTGATCACCATTATATGCATTTCCACAAATAATAAATTCCCATGGATTATGAAAATATTAGGAGAACTTTCTCTATTATCTACCCATCTCCTTTCTGAAATCATTCTTACTTATTCTGTTCCTTCCTTCATGCCTCCTTCTTATTCTGACCAAATACACTTTCTGTCTCCTGAAAACCTATGTTTTTCCTATATTTATTAGTACACTTGGCCTCTTACAACACTGGATAGAGGTCTTGGAAGGTTTCTGCTTTTCTTGGCTATCCCTCTTCCTTGCTCTTTTCTTCTCTCCCAACTCTGTAATTTGGTCCTACTCTACAGTTCTCTGTATCTTCTTTGAAAAAAATGAATTTGAATTTGTTTTGCAACTGACAACAAATTAACAAGAGTTTCTTTGAGGTTTTTATTTTAAGCTTCGTCATTAAATAATGCCTATTTGAGAGAGGGTTGGTTTTTCTTTTTTCACTGCAGGTAATTTCATGGTTGGCCTTCCAGCTTCTACAGAAATCTAATCAAAGCTCCCTAGAACGTTTGCAGTAGTATAGATCTGGAACAATTTGGTGTTTGCAGAACTTCCATATTCATGTTTCCATATCTCAGTACATGGAAATCCTTTCAGGTCTGGATTTCTTGATCCTAGGTCAAATTATATGAATATGTCTTTGGAGTCACACACTTAGAAACAGCCTGGAGGAGTGTCCAGTTGCTCATCTCTCTGGGGCTGCAAATTATAAAATTATGAATTATCCTGTTAAAAAAATTACTAAATATCAGCACATACTCAAAGTATTTTGATTTCAGTGACTCAGCACTTTTTCAGTAGGAACTATTTCCCGTGTTAAAAATTGTATTAAGTCAATTAAACAATAAATAAGGGTTATCGACACAGTTCTGGCACAATAATGACATTTTTGATAAACGTAAAATAGCAGGTCATTCTTTTTTTAAACTTCACTTGCATTCTGCTGTGTTGAACATTCAGTGTAAAAAAATATTCAAATTTCACCTGAAAAGAGAGATTACAACACTCAGAAAACATATGGACCACACAAATACTTGTGCAAAGCTTTGTTCAAATGAATAGTTCCAATGATATCTACAGTGGTATGCATATAGAGATATCCTTCACATGCATATGTTTATGTGAAGAGATCTGAGAATCTCAAAAGATAAGTGTGTCAGTTTTCAATTCTTTTTTTAAAAATTAAATCCACATAGGGTTGGTCAGAAAAATGATCAGTGATACATTTAATGACAAAATGCAAAATATTTATTAAAAAACATTTGAGATATTTCACACTTTGCACATTTTTTCTATAAGTTTCAATGAAATCTAATTTTTTTATTTTGTTTTTATTTTCCTTTTCCCTCTATTTCTTTATTTCCTCTTTCCATCAAAGAAGAGAAGTGAAAGCAGGTTGAAAATAAAGTCCAAATAATTACAAAATTTTTTTTCACAGTGATGATTTTTGTTTTCTGCCAGATGTGGGAAGATAGACAAGTGTTCAGTCTATAAAGGAATAGTTACATTTTCCTACGCTGTTCAGTGATTGCTGTTCTGAAACAAGAGGTAGAGCAGATGCCAGCTTTATTCCGTAGCCGCACTGCAATGCTCAGCATTACTCAGCATGATGCGAAGGTTTCCACTGGCTCATGCCAAGCTGTGCCCAAAGGCACTGTTCCCCACACTTGCTTGCAAACTTCAAATGAATCTTCTCAGATTGCAGATAAATCATAAATGAAATAAAACTTTTTCAAAAGAGCAGTGAAACTAAAGTAATGATGAAGAGAAATGTATCAAAAACAAAGGCAGCTCACAGGTATTGACAAATATTAGAGATCTGGCAGCTCATCGGCTATGTATTTAGACTATGTAAACCACCATGGCTAAAGCAGCAGAAATGATATGTTGAAGCTTTCATTAATTTTTAAAATGCCAAAGGAGCTAGAGCTTAAATGCTTTTCCTTTCAGCTGGCACCATTGAAGTAATATGACCCTCTTCTCTATTTAATAAAAATTTAATAAAATTTAAAATTAATAAAATATACAAACAAACAAGCTAAATCCTAACAGGTCTTTTCCAAATCCCAACAAAATTTAACTATATGCTAACGAGTTCTTCCTTTCTTTACACTCTAAGGCTCTGTGATTTCTGAGAATGTTTCTACACAATTGCATTGTTTTAAGCAAGTTGATAACTTACTGGACTTCAGAACAGTGTTCACAAGAAGATCAAAAAATCTTTGAAGGTAGCATTAAAAACAAAGATAAAAGGATTTTGTATAGTAGTCCTGAAAAGAGCATTTCATCAATAATCTTTCCAATCAAATCCCCATGCCTCCAAAACTAAAAAAATAAAAAACAAAAAAAATCCTTCTTATATATGGTTATATTTCATGAAAATTATTTCTGTGCAAATAAGTTTTACAGTCACATATAGATAAACCTTTCTATTTCTGTATTGGCTTTCCCTACAGCACCTTAACACTTGCTTGACAGATTTTACTGGCATGGAGAAGTCCCACAGTGCTTCCTGATCAGGAGGGAAAATCTTTCTGTAGCTGTAGGAGGCCTCTCTTTTCCTTTTGAAGGTAGCGTCAGACTAAAAGATAGTTACCCATACTCATGTCTCTTCTTCTGAGAGACTAAAAAGATGGTTGAAAGAGCAGAACAGTGCTAAAGTAGCAGAACGGTATAACTTTATCAAGCCTAAGGCTCAGTAACAGTGTCTGTGCCTACAAGCTTTTTGCAGGGAGACCAAATTAATGCAATGGACTCAGGACAAAATAACTTTTCTAGAAATTTTACTTCTGTCACTGTATTATATTGTTGATGATTTCTCAGGTTCTTCTTTATATATCTGCAGAACTGAAAAAAATATTGTGCATATTTTTACTTTTGAATCAAGCAAAGTTCAAATTAACATGTGAAAACAAGCAGAGTTGGCTAATTAATACTTTGTGTTTCCTGTGAGCTGTTTTGCCACCATTTATCACTCCATTGGTAAGTCAATCCTTTCATTTAAAAATGATCAATATCGCGAATTTAATTATTAGGTGTTCAAACATTATTAGGGATTCCTGCCAGATCACTTGCAATGAACACTATGAAATCCGAGTGCAATTTTTACTTCAATTCTGCTTCAGTCTGCTTGTGACAAAGCTGTTTTATCTTATCAAACCTTGTTTCCTAAACAGGAATAATACTCTTTACTTTCCCCATTATTTGGTTATCTTGATTATTTATACCATGAGGTCCCTAGGACAGGAACTACTCTTTCTTTGCAGGTTTGTACAGCACGTAGCATTACAGGCACTACAGGCACCAGTCTCAATTGCCAGTTCCACTTCTGAACAGGGAACGAGCATCAGAAAAGATATATTCTTAAAAAAAAAAGGGGGGGGGTGATCTCTTAGTGAAAGTTGCATAGAACTATACAACATAAGCAATGAGAAATTGTTTATGAGATGAATTGAAAATGAAAGGATCTTCTCAGGAAATATATTAATTATTAAGGTTAATATGTCTGACCCCACTATACTGGAGCAAAGAATGCAAGAGTAGATAATGCTTGTGACAGAATGACAGTGTTGCATGTTAAACCTTGATGTAAGAAAAGAGACATCTTACAAGATGCTAAATAGAAAATTCTTTAAAAATTTGAAATCAGACTTTTTTAAAGTCTTCATTAATCTTTTCTCCTGTAAAAAGAATAGATTGATGTCTATTGGCCTGATTGATTGGCCTGAATTCTGTCTACTCAAGATCCATCAATTTTCTCTACAAAATTATAAAATAAAGCTAAAAATCCAATCTCAAAGGGTAAGCAGAAAAATGTGTAAGTTCCTATCAATATTCTGTTGCCAAATTATTCACTGTGCCAAATATGTCACATGCACCTACAAAAGTAATTCAATTAAACTCTGAAGGAGAAGGAAGGAAAGAATGAGCACTGAAGGAAGCTGTACATGATTAGTTTGAAGCAGTAAGAAGAGATGGTTAAAGCAAGCAAGCTTAAAGAAAAGTCTACAGTGTACACAGTCAAATTCCATGAAGGTGAACACATATTCTTAGTTAGAAATGCCTATCTTCAGTTAAAGAGTAAACAATAGTGCAATATAATAGAAAGATTTAAATAGGGTGTCAGCTCAGGTATTCCAAAGCTTGTGAAATTATGTGGGCAAGTCCAAAAATATAGCAGTAACTTCCCCTCAAATTAACATGAAAATAATATAGACAATTATGCATACATTTATAGAACTACTTATTTTCTATATGTAAAAAATCAGGCTCTGCGTAGTGATAACTTCTATAACAATCTTCAAAGAGGACAGATAACATTGATTTTAAACTTTAAATGTCTCATTTTTGTTCTTAATATGTAACAAACCTTGAGGACTGCAAAAAAAGTGCTGTTTGAAGTGAAAAGTCAAGCGATTTTTTCATAAGTTTAGTAAACTGAGACAGAAATACAGATTTTTATGCTATAACAATTTCACCATAAAAATGTAATTTCAGCTCTCCAAATATTTGGCAAATTTTAATACTCTGCATGATTTGAGAAGTAAAAATGGACAGAAGACATGGTTTCCTGCTGCTTACACGTTCTTCCCCTCCTCCAAAAATATCCAGTATCTCTTATTAGAGCAGTCTCCACAGATAATGATAAAAGGTGGATGAATGTTCTCAGAGAAAGAAAAGGAACTGACTATTTACAAAGTCATCAATATTTTCAAAGTGAAGAACTTGAGCACTGAGAAGTGATGACCTCCTTTTCCAATAATCTGGATTTGTATTTCTGTTTGTCTATATTGCATATACCAAACCCAAACATTTTATTTTGGGTTAACGTAATCACTCACATTCTATAATGCATTTATTTTTCTGAGAAAAAATAAATTCTGCTTAATCTGGGTTGATTTTCTTCAACATTTTTGTTTGACAGGAAAACTGAAAAGTTGGTTATTTGCAAAGTCGCAGTGATCAAGTCATTAAATCTTGATGCAGACGTCTTGATGTCACTGTGAAAAATATCACTTCTGTTCTTCAGTTCAATGTAATTTTGAAGTGGGAATTTTACATTAGTAGGAGGTGAAGCAACATTTTTATGGCAGTTTGATTTACTAGATTTAAAAATATTAGCCATTGGAAGCCTCTGAGAATTCTGGAATATTAATCGTAGTCTAAGTGAAGATGGATTAGAGGACAGACAGCTAGTGCTGTGACAAAGGCGGATGATAAATGTAGTTTGACACTTGCCTCTTGAATTCCTCACATGGCTATCACCACTGCATCTGTATTATTCCTATCATTCTGCTCTGTATCACAGGTTGTTATTAGCAGAAGCATTTAACACTTAAATGGAAGTAGAGTCGGAAGATATAGGTAAAGTCATAATATATGATGGTGCCTATAGATAGCCAGAAAATCTTTTATATAGATTCCTACCAGTATTAAATTTCATTTGAATGATGTGAGGAGCGCAAAGAGTAAATTGAGCAGGTCATAGTTTCAAAATATGCTTGCTTTGGCAGAAAAGCCAGCTTAAAACACTAAACCTCTGTCACCCATTTAAATGTCAAGACATGCTGCAGTTTTTTGTGTCCAAATTGTACGCAGACTACTTTTTGTGGGATCATATTGTAAACCAGATCTGTGAAAAGATATAAATAAAAATAATCTTTTGAAAAAATTAAATGATGAGCACAAGCATTTTTGGCCTGTATCATATTATTGATCAACCTTTAGCACTTTGCTGAGCTGAAGTGTGAGCAGAAAAGAACAGCCTGGGCTGGGAACTCCTGAGCTGAGGTTTGCCAATGAAGGCAACATACTTTGAAACTTTATTCCACAATGTTTAAGCTCAATAGCATGGCTGACAGTAAAAAAGTTCTGTGTGCTAGCTAACCTCAGCAGTATAATATTTCCCCAGACATTGTTCTTTGCAGGCAATATTAGATTAGACTAAAACAATTTTTAAAATTCACACTTATAAGAATTTTGTTAATTTTCCAAAATAAAATTATTACTATAGTACAGTTGCCACTTTGTTCATTTTTAAAGATCAACAGAACCTTTGAATTTTACTTTGTAAAACCATTCTATAGTTCAAAATCTGGTTTTATTCCTATTTCAGATAAAAATCAATGATTGCAATTTGAGACTGCAGGTGAAAAGGAAACTCCGCAGACATCTACTCCTGGAGCTTCAGGCTTTCATTGCCCTAGGCAATGACAAGACTGTCAAGTCTGTCTGTCTGCTCTACTGAGATGATGTACATTGGGAAAGAAAAATGGCAGTTCCATGATATAAAGCAGTCAATGGCAGAAACATTAAAGAAATGGCCCAACTTCCCAGGCTTTTTCATTCTTTTTTCATTCACAGCTGTCCTGCTGCTTCAGCTGTGTTCATACGCATGGATCAGAGGAAGCATTTTGAAGAAACCAGCACTGACACTGGGGTGAGTGCGCCTAGTTTTACAACCTGCAAAAATGCCTGGCATAAATATTTAGCCTTTTTATGTTGATCTAGTCACAGAACAGAATAACTGGATCCAAGTACATAAAAAGAGGGAGATGTCTTTAGGAAAAGACGGATAACACAGAGATAGAAGAATGATGACAGACACCCCTTTCCAAAGGAAAATGGTCATTATATTGGCTATTATGGTCTTCCTGGCATATGTAAAGTATACTAATCTGTTCTGACATTCTTACATATCTTGAGAAGGAAGACTATCTTGTCTTACAATGAGATGTAGAATTATTAGGAATTAAACATGAATTTAAGTAAGTTCTTTATCTGTAGAATTCTGTTCTCCAATATTTATTGTATGTTAATAAATATAAGAAGGCCTTTTTATATCTCCCCTCGCAGGCTCCAAAATGGAAGAAAAGCAAGGATGCTGACTGGAGAGAGAACAATGTAGCTAGAACTAGGACACAAATCATCTCTGAAGCTCCATATTTAGTCAACAGTAAAAAGACAGGAAACAGGAAACCGATGTAAGAGCTCTGATTCAGCCTCTTGATGAAAGTACATCACTATATTTAGCGAGATTAGCCTCATAATATAGCAGACAAGTGCCACAGGTTTTGCACATTCTTTTGCTTTATCTAAAAGCAGAACTGCAGAGCAGACTACAGTTGGTTTAAAAAAGGTGCACTCAAAGAGAAAGGAAATAAATGAAGTTAGTGTAGAAAGTTCAGCAGGCAAACAGATTTTCAAGTGTCCTATAAAATCCACTTGCACTTGCAAGCAACTCTCCAAAAAGTAATGAAAACAATCTTTTGAATCTTCATGCTTAAAGACCAAGTTGGATTAATAAAGTTAATCCTAAACAAAGTATAATAAACTTAAAGTGATATCAGTAAGGCTCTTTGCTTTGGAGCACCTTTCCAGAAGACAAAATATTTCTCTGCCAAAAATGTAATCAAATATTTATTTATTCACTGTGCAAAAGTCTCCAATAGGAACTAGTTTCACATAGATTATCTCCTTCATTGTCACATTTTTCATTTTTTATTCCTTACAACAATGATATCTATCTTAATATTGTGATTCTCTTTTAATATAGACAGAATTTTTTCCCTGATAACACAGTTGGCTAATGGATTCTTCAAGCAAAATGTGTATAAAATGTCAACAATAGATAAATACTGGAAATATTCAAAGAGACAGTCCCACCAAAGTCCTGATATATATCGTTAATATCTCACTCTGGATATGAAATGCCATTACTTTTTAAGAAATCAGGTTTATGTGTATGTTCAATTGACAGCACAACTGTAGCTGCTCAGTTCTTGCTTTGAACAAGTCTTAATTTTTCCTGTTACAAGTGCGAAACATCAATCTGAAGCAGATTGAATTAGATGTTTTTACTGCAGAGTATGGTTCATCTTACAGGAACATCTTTGTCCTTTTGTGCTAGTTGTGTGCACATCATGTTGGCCTCAGGGACAGAGAAAAAACAGAAGCTGACAGATTGGTGCAGTAGTAAATAGAAATTGCTTCTTCTCAGAACTATGACCCATGCCCACAGGAGATGAATTTATCTATACACATTAATTGATCCATCTAGATTATATATTTCTGCTCATGTGTGAATAATTTTTATTTGGTTTAAGTGGGGTGGCTGACCTAGAAATAAGAAAGAGGAGGAAAAAACAAATAAATAAATCTGTAGTTTCCTCTCAGATTTTGTAATTAATTTATGAACACCCCAGATCAACAGATTTTATTTATTTACTTTTATTCTTATTTTTACAACACATATTAATTTGTGTTTCTTAAAAGACCGATTGGTTTTGATCAATTAGCGCCAAAGGAGAACTATGTTGCAAGTCAGTGCTAACAAGCTTTGTTGCAGCAGTGTGAAGGCAACCAAGGCTGGAGCATGCTACAACCTAGCCTGATGCTTCAGCCACCAAAAAACAGGGCATTAGATTAAGTGGACATTTAGCATCATTTCAGCAAATTCATGTGAGAAAAAAATTCATGTTTTCTGCATCTGACTGACATCATATGTCGTGGAGATCATATTCATAAGTAAGATCCAAAAGAATAAATTTTACAATTTTTTCTGAAAGACACTAGCATCCCTATGAGTCATAGGTTTATAAATATTGTCATGAGCTGTCGATATGTCCTCGGCTCTAAATGTTTCTACAGAATAACTCAAGCACCTTTCCCTTTTATATCATCAAAATAACTGCAAATCTTACACAAAAAGGATATTAAAAAAGTGCCTAAAGAACTTTGCAAGAGCACAAGCCTTCTGCCATACTGTAGCAAACGCAGTTTCCAGGAACTGCTTCAGTGAACTGAGCTGATAGATTTGATTCTTTAAATTTTGATTTGGATTCTTTGAAGCAGAGGTCAAGATTAAATTGACATTTGTTCTATTTTTTGAAGGCTTCCTTTGGTTCCAGAAGTGATTTTCAGTGTTTTAAATACACCCTGATGTCTATTCTTAATACTTTTAGAAATAATGGCTTTGTCAATATTTTCCTATTTTTACCTGCCGTGGGGTCAAGTTGTAACCATGTATCCTTGCAATAGAGTATTGACGTTGCTAGCAACAGGCCGTAAGCATTATATTGAATTTGCATGGCCTCAGGACTAAGGACCTACATGGCCTCAGGCCTTGTCAGGCTTGCTCTGTCTGAACTGTTCTTGATCTGCCTGCAGCTTTATTTTACTTGCTTTAGCATGGCAGCGGGTTCCTTAATTGACAAGGTGTCTCTGGCTAATTTATTTCACTTTTGTTTAAGTTTGTGTGGTACAATCATAATTTCATATAGATAACAGTAATAAACAGTTATTCTATGAAAAATGAGATATTTATGACTGACACAATGACATAGTGCAGAGAAATATAGACCTGGTACTATAATAGAGGCCTTGAGATGTGGAGACGTGAGATAGAGAGGAGTACAGGCATGGGATGGTAAGAAATGGGGCATGGGCTTGGTGCTGGACACTCTGCAGCTACAAACTGATCATTAATGATCAGTTAAAAAAATTCAGACCTGGAATTGGACAAAACTGGTTTTAGATGTAACAAAGTGTACAAAGACATAGTATCTAACGTAAGTAAAAGAGACCATATAGAGCAAACCTGGCTGTAGCATGGTGCTGCAGACCAACAAAGAAAGAGCGAAGGTGTAAAAGCATGTTAGCAAACATACAAAAATGACTCCAAGGAGACATAGAGGGAGGAAGAAATAATCATACATCATCAACATCAGCATCCCGGGGGAGGACTCCAGATGCTACCAACCCACCGTAAAGCCCTTGGCTCACCTGCACCCCCCATAATGAAGCCACTAAGCTTTGGACCCGGAGGAGCAGGGGAAGAGGGAGCATAATACTGAGAAAAGGTGTAGAAATTAAGAAGTGTGTGTATAAGTTTTAACTGCATTATTATTCTTTCTTTTCTTATGACAATTAGATCCGGACTAATAATGATCAGAAGTGCTAAGCAAGGGTTTATGACTTCAGTTAAATATCGTTTGTTAACACCGATCAAGTCTGCACACTTATTATCCAACAACAGCAAAAACAGACTGCAACACTTTATTACAGCAGTCAGTTGGGTAAAAATGTTTTTTTTTTTTTTTTTTTTTTTTTTTTTAATCTATATTGTTCTCTTGCTTGTTACAATGTTTTCAGTAGAGGCAATTCATTTTATTTCATGTTCCTATAATCAAACTAAAATGCAGTAAACCCTAAAACCTTTCTGCTTTGAATCAAAGGAGAAATTCTTTTGGCTGACAGTTGCACTGAGGCCATAGCAGAGCTTTTTACTGTGCTCGTTTCGCAGGCAGTGGAAGACTGGTGATTCACGCAGCAGCACTAGCACTTATACACCTTTGACTTCTGCAGGAGAGGAGTAAGCCTTCACTCACAGCTTCTCTTAAGAGGGCAGCAGCTGGAAGGTGTCTGCCAAGCTTGTTTCTGCTGTACACAGCGCTGTCCTTCTCCTGCTCCTGTCCCCTCGTAGGTGACTGCTAGAGCAATCGTGCAGGCTGCGACCACCCGCTGTATGCCCAGGACTGGGCTGCACAGCCGCCTCAGTATTCTCAGCCTGGCCGGGCTGCTCCGTGTTACAACCAAATTTGCCGTCCCCTAAACAGATGAGTAATGGCAGCTCCCAGCTCTGCAGCTTCTCAGTGGCCTCCCAGTAGTTTATGAGACATCTGCCTCCGAGCTCCTGTCAGGAGGTGCCTTACATACAAATAAATGCTTTCTTCAGTGCAAATGGTGCCTGAAGAAGAAGAAAGATGGGATTAGGAGGATTTCAAAGGCGTGTAATCACCTTAGAGAGCCACCAAAGACTGTGATTTTAGAGAAGTAAGAACAGGTTGTTTTCTGGCTCCAAAGAACTGAAACGTTGGAGACGAGAAGATCTTTTCTGCTCAACTGACTGGAGACTAGCAGTTCCAGAAAGTGAGGTGTTTAAGGGCAATCTTGAAAAGTGAAAGAAATAAGTACTAAATATCCTGAATTTATAGTATTCTGTGCATAAGTAAAAGTTACTTTATAAAAAGAAAAAAGAGAGAGAAAAAAGGAGTTCTAGGAAATGTTCTTATCAGCTAATCCAATATTCTTAAAAATATAATTGTTTAACAGAAATAGTAAACATGGTCACATGTATAAAATTGTAACAGCACAGCTGTTTTCATTACACTTTAGACGAAGTGCTTAGATGCTCAGGTTTCAGTGGATACTGAGATTTCCAGGCATGACCACGAGGCACACATGCATTGCTAATGGAGAAAAGCCAAAAGTTGTTTAGTCTACGTTGAAGTGTTCTCTGAATTGCCAACAATTCTGTTTGGAATATGAAATCAAGTGATACAATCCTCACTTGATGTAACTCAAGAAATGTTCTCAGCCACTGAAGCTAGAAAAAATTCCTGGATCATCTATTGAGGATTATTATATTATACAAACTAATATGTTCTCATACAATTGTCCCTGTCCCCAAAACTTGTAGAAAAGCATACAGGCTTGATAAGACTTGAAAAGATGCTGAATCCAGTATTTCTCTTTGTAGATGTTCCAAACTTTAATTGCCGTCACTGCTAAAAGTGCTTTATTGCTCCTAATTTGAATATTTGAACTTGTCTTAACGCTCAGGCATTGGTTCCGGCAGAGCCTTTCTTTTCTAAACAAACATTGATGCATGCCAGCATAGAGAGTGAATGAATGGATGGACGGATGAATGAACATATCCTAAGGGAAGGATGATTATTATTCATCAGTACTTAGAGCTGCTGATTAATATTTATTGGCCATCACATAGACTATGAAATGAGGAAAGAACTAGTGATGCTAAAAACACCCATATCACAAGTTTTGGTTGAAAATCCAGGACAATTTCTATTTCTTTGCCTTTTTTAAGCATATGATTTGCCTCATGCCACTTAGGACTGCTGGGAGACATGCATCATTTCTTTCTCTTTGAAACCACAGTCAGATGCAAATATGGCTATTACATGCTTACAGACAGAAGATGGTGAAAAAAACAGCAGGAAAATAAAGAATAGTTTAAAAAATAACAGAAAGATTTTGCAGCAGATTTTCAGTATAAAAGCTAAAAAACTTATTTTCCAATGAATCTAGTTGTATTCAATGTCTTTGTACATTTTTACTAGCATTCTAAACTATACTACAAAACTTTTTCCCAAGGTGCATTTTTTTTAATGTGTACTCTGTAAAACTACTACTATTAAAAACTATTTTTAGTATATGCTTCTTAGGTTTTTAATGAACTCAGGCAAAATTTCTTGTGTAAAACTGTTTGAAAAATATACTGGTGAGCTCTTCTTTTTATTCTTTGAACTGGTTTCCTCTTACAAACATTTGATACAAATTAAAAATAGAAAATAAGTATTCTTGGTCCTGTTTTTAGCAAGGATGTGCTGCTTTTCAGAAAACTGAATACTCTTAACTTTTATAATAGAGATAAGGCTGATGTCAGAACTCATAGAAGAGAGAGAGAGAGAGAGAGAGAGAGAGAAGAACAGAACATAATATAAGGGAGTTTTAGATTTTATTTATTTATTTATTTTTACATTTATGTCTGTATGAGAGATAGAAAAGAGAATACAATATAAGGGAGTTTTAGATATATATATATTTTACTTCTATGCCTGTCTGCATAATTTGCAGGTCTTTCCCCAGACGTTGTCTCAAGAAAAAGAAACAGCTATGCCAAGATTAGCCGGTTGGATTTGTTATTTTGATACCTGTTCAAAAGACTGTGTCTATTTAAACTATAACTTTAACTGTAGCATGTTGAATGGTGCCTGAGTCATTTAACTCATTAATTCGTTAACAAATTGTGTGTTACCTTTTCCCCAAACAGTCAATATGCAAACAGTTAATCAGATTGTTTTTCTCCCATCAAGCTGTTTCAAAAAAAATGAAAAGTAGAATATTTCAGTTTTGGCATGCCGCAGAGTCATGCTCTGGCAGTTATACTCTACAGCGTTGCATGTTGTGTGTCTCAGATTTGTATTCTCTGAAGCCAAGGAACATTTGTTTATTTGCACTGATGATAGCATACAGGATTTTCTTCTGGAGAGGTTGATTTCATGGCAGACTCCTCACATAGGTCTGCTGCATTATAGGAGATGAAGTCTAGAATGGAATCTTATCTCACTGGACTGAATGGAAAATCTTAATAAGAAGAGATAATAAGAAGCAAATTTGTTTCTATATATACATAGAGAATACAATATTTTCAGCCTACAAAGGGAAAACTTTGGATCTCAGACATTTATGAGAGGGGTTGAGAAAAGTGGCATTTTAAGCACACAAACACATATCATTCAATTCAAAACAAGGCTTTTTTAAAGGCATTAAAATCCTTTCCAGTATATAATTCACTCTTGCTATTTTAAAAAAATTAAGATCATTTGAGTTGTAATGAAAAACAAACATCAGGGTTTCAAGCAGGATTGTGTTGCATACTTTTTAAAAATTTGAACTAGTACTTGCAGAAAATGTATTTGAGTATTAGTCTACTGCTATCAAATACATATAAAAGAGGAATCACAACTTGAACCTGTGGACCCAGTTATCCAAGCTTTGCTGGGGCAATGGCATCCCATAGCAGCTAAGTTTGGAGCCATACTTTGACCACTCTATTTTCCAATGGAAGGTCTAATGTAAAGTTTATTTCAGGCCGTGTCTGGTTCATTGGGCTACTAAAACTTTTATTTCAGGAGCACATCTCAGTCACAGAAGGTAACTGTGTACAATTTTTTTTTTAATCAAATCATATCTTTTGAGGTTTTCCTGTTATGAGAAAGATGTATGTCCTTGATAAAGAGTAGAAATATAGAAATGAACTATTTAATCCAAGCCCTGCAGCTGAATAGTTCTTCACAACTCAAAAGACATTGCCTGAACTAGCAATTTAAAAAGTGCACAAATTCTGCCAAGAAAAGTGCAAAAAGGATTTCTTCCAAAGAAACCCTGAGGAGAAGAACATTCATAAGATGGATAAACAAAATGAGCAGAGCAGTCTTGTATCCAATTCCATGCAGTTTTGATTATCGAGCTAAGACAGAGACCCAGATCTTAAAACTGAAAGACAAAAGTTCAAAGAAAAAGCATTATCAAGGGATATTACGTATGAAGGATTTTGGTCTTTCACAAAATATTTGTGAAACAACGAATTAAGTTTGAAGAGAAATTGTTTTACCAAAGGAACTTTTCATGCTTTGTGGAATACAAAAAGCAGTGTCCAAAGAATATGCAAAATGTTAATACATTTTAAAGTGGCAGATTTGCATTGATCATTGAGCCATATCCTAAAATTCTAAGGGAATTATATGCTATGGAAAAAATCTCCTTTGCTTTTTGTTCTTCCCTATTGATTTTTCTGGAAGAGATAATCAGTAACAAATCCTTGCAGATCAACAGTATTATGAGGAGAAATTATTTCCAAATGAAATAAAATTATTCTTTAAGAAACTAAAAGTGTTTTTTTTTTCTTTTTTTTTTTTTTTTTAGATAAAAGTATATAAAGTACTAAATTAGGAAGTGAGAAGTAGCTATTGATCTACTGGAAGCTGTAGGGAGGAAAACATTTAGAGACAGTCAAAATCCAAAAACCAAAAGCATTGTCTTCTGGTGTGTGCTTTCAGACTGAGCAGAAGGAACAGAAGGAAATTAGAAATCTCACTTTCTTCTTGTCCATTATGTTAAGAACACCAAAATATATTAGATTTTATGTCCAAAAATACCTGAGAAAAGTTAGGATGAGGACAAGCTTTCATGAGTTGCTAGATGTATTAGCTCACTCTGCAGCAAAAAAATAACATTCAGAAAGAAACTCACTCACAGCCTCCCTTCTTCCTATGAGCATTATTCCTTTCTCCTCTCTGCTCTTCCCTACTATTCTGTTAAATTCACAATTGAAACTCCAGGCAATGTGGCAGTCTCTGAGGCAGCTGTACTTGTTACCATAATTCACAGGCAGAAGAATTACCTGTGGTCAGAATTTGCTTTGATCTTCTTGATTCCAAGGAAAAACTATGTCATTCGAGCAGAGGAAAAAACAACAGGTACACTACAGACAACTAACTGGAAACCATTTAGTTTTCAATATCAGGGATTTAATGAACTCTTGCAGCATTTTCATATGTGGACTTGAAATGTAATTTCATTTTATGGGTGTTTAAAATGTCCCTGGATCTGTATGCTTGTTTCTTTGATAGTGTAAATGGATTTCAGAAGCAAACAGATGTCTAAGGAGGAAAGGCAAGGAAAGAAACTCAGAAGCAGTAATTGAGGAGAAAGGTGTGTTCCTGGAAAGCTGCAATGTGCAGGGATTCTTGCTGATATTCCACCAGTCCTTTGTCTGCAGAAGCCAGAATAATCCTGACAATCAGATAGCAATAAAATAGGTATCAAAAGCAATGTAGAATATCTCCTACTTGGTGGGGAGCTAGATGTTCTGTGTTTTTCCTTGTAATAAAATAATAATTTAAAGTCCTGTTCATTAGCCTTCTATGATGGAGTGACTGGCTGAGCAGATGAGGTGAGAGCAGTGGGTGTTGTCTACCTTGACTTCAGCAAGGCTTTTGACACTGTTTCTCATAACATCCTCAGAGGCAAGCTCAGGAAGTGCAGGCTAGGTGAGTAGACTGTGAGGTGCATTGAGAACTGGCTGAAAGGTAGAGCTCAGAGGGCCATAATCAGCAGCACAGAGTCTAGTTGGAGGCCTGTAGCTAGTGGTGTCCTCCAGGGCTCAGTACAGGGTCCAGTCTTGTTCAACTTCTTCATCAGTGACCTGGATGAAAGGTCAGAGAGCACCCTCAGCAAGTTTGCTGGTGATATCAAGCTGGGAGAAGTGGCTGATACACCTGAGGGCTGGGCTGCCGTTCGGAGAGACCTGGGCAGGCTGGAGAGCTAGGCGGAGAGGAACCTCATGAGGTTCAACAAGGGCAAGTGCAGAGCCCTGTGCCTAGGTTGAAATAACCCTATGCCACCAGAATAGGCTGGGGCCTGACCTTCTGGAGAGCAGCTTTGCAGAGAAGGACCTGGGCGCCATGGTGGACACGAAGTTAACCGTGGGCCAGCAATGTGCCCTTGTGACCAGGAAGGCCGATGATATCCTGGAGTGCATTAGGAAGAGTGTTGCCCACAGGTCAAGGGGAGATGATCCTCCCCTTCTACTCGGGCTACATCTGGAGTACTGTGTCCAATTCTGGACTCCCCGTACAAGAAAGACATGGAGCTACTGGAGAAAGTCCAGCATAGGGCTGCAAAGACGATCAGAGGGCTGCAGCATCTCTCTTATGACGAACGGCTGCGAGAGCTAGGCCTGTTTAGCCTGGAGAAGATTGAGAGGGGATTTTATCAATGTCTATAAATACCCGAAGGGAGGGTGTCAAGAGGATGGGGCCAGACTCTTTTCAGCGGTGCCCAGAGACAGGACAAGAGGCAACGGGCACAAACTCAAACACAGGAAATTCTACCTGGATGTGATGAAAAGCTTCTCTACCAAGAGGGTGACAGAGCACTGGGACAGGTTGCCCAGAGAGGTTGTGGAGTCTCCTTCTCTGGATATTCTCAAAACTCGCCTGGATGCAATCCTGTGCAACATGCTTTAGGTGACACTGCTTGAGTAGTGAGGTTGGACTAGATGATCTCCAGAGGTCCCTTCCAACTTCAACCATTCTGTGATTCTTTGTGATTCTGTGATTAGTCATCTTCACTTTGTCAGATAATTTTGTATAATTGTCACAATATAGTTTCAGCTCTACAATTCTTTGACTCATCACGCTTCCCCATGTTTCTCTCATCTATGTGTAGCAGAAGATTATTAATTTTCTAAACTACTCCAAGAATTTGTCCAATGAGCCTTTTTGAGTAATGTGATACTTGCCATGTACATTGCATATTTTCCGCAATGTTCGTGATTTTACTGATTAATTTAAATGTGTTTTTATATTCTATCTGAATATTTTTCTAACATTTTTCTCTCCCTTCCTCCTTGTTTCTGTTTGCAAAATGAAAACATATATTTCCTAGAAGTTGGCATACTAGTGTATTAGAAAATAATCTATGGATTCTCTTGCCCAGTGTTTCAGGTTGTGTCTTATCCTTTATTTACAACCTGAAATATACTTCTGAAGATGCATAATATATTTGGGATCATCTGAGAACCTTGTCGAATATATTTTATTTATATAGTCTTAAATAGTGCATATGCTCTTTTTGTAGGAAATACTACACAGAATTCACTGTTTGCACAGACTATATCAGTGCAGTGATCATCCTCTAGCTTTTAACCCGGGAAATCTGAAGTTTTCATACAATATCCAAGGACTAGATTCCACAGAGCTTTCCAAGAAGTAAATCTTTCCTAATATCTCAGACCAAAGTGCTCTCCTGATCCTCACTAATTGCAAGCAGCCTTCTGCAATGATGAATTGCACTTCTCCACTCTCAGAAAATAGTATTTTATGATATTTTCTGAAATAATAAATAAGAGATCTCTTCAGGGTTCATGCTTCAATAATTAATTTAGAGTATCTCCATCAGCGCTGAAGAACAAACAGTGAAACAGGAAGAAATGCCTTGTAACAAATCCATTACAATATTTAAATCTATTGAAAAAATAAATTCACTATTTGTTTAACAGCTGAAGACCAAACTATGCTCCAATCATGATACTTTGTCTAGAATTTTCTGAGGCTCCACGTTGCGGTGTCCCCTGTGCCACCTGGAGACACTTCTGCTCCTCTGACACTCTTTGCACAGGTGGGTTGAAGGAAAGAGGCCAACACTGCCAGCTAAATCTTAAGTTTCTTCACAATCTTGTGCCAAATAAACTTTCCAAGCCAGGTCAATTGCACCACACAGGGAATTCAGCTCTGCCATGTATGCTGCGTGCACCTGACAGTACCCTATAGAATGTCCATTCTTCATCCGTTTACACTGAACTCATCCTGCTTTCCATACTGTATCTCACACACAAGCCATCAAAAAATAAATCATCTCTTCTACAGTAACACCCCATGGTCAACAAACTCCTACCTGAAAACTTGCACAGTGTTCAGGAGATTCCACTCAGAGCTATCTAGGAACAAGACACTTCATCCCCACATCAGCCAAAGTCCTCCAGGAGTTAGTGCAAAATTAAAGTAGACATGGCATGCAATTTTGTTGGCATGAGTTGAAGAAGAGTTGGGTTTAGAATTTGCTGAGTGAATATGTTACAGTTTGATGTGGACTTTTACTGAGAGATCAGTGCTTCTCCCTGGCAGAAGCTGTCTGAAGACGCAAAAGGAAATTGTACTTTGGTACTCTGACTGTGATAGTAATCAGTGGCATCTGTATAGATGGGAAAGGTCTTCTGGCTCACATTCCTCATCTATTCAGGTGCCAAAAATAACACATGGATTTAGGACAGGGTTACTCATCCCAGAACCTCTACTCCAAATCATATTTACTGTAAACCTGCAGACAGCCTGGGAATCTAGTTCAGATGTATGCCAATCTCTTCCCCTTTCACTGAGATGTCTTGTTTTTCTCATCTTGTACTGTCAACATTTCCCTCTTTTCTAGATAGGCCTGTAGCAGGAAAAAAGTTACTTGATACATCATGGGTTAACTAACAAAATCTTCAATTTCTGTCCTGCATGTCTATGCAAAGCTCACTGCCCCTAATTGATTTATTGATTTATTCATAATGAGAAAACAGTGTGCATAAAGCAGATGCTAAACATAACGAGCCATAACTTTAAACCCAAACGGGATCAGTAGCATGGCTAACAGAAAATTAATGCTGTAATTTAACAAGTTTTTAAAGGTGCTATGATGTTAGGAATTGGCTCTTTCATTAATAAATGCTGCAGTGCATGAAGGCAAAAGGGCCAGTTTCTTTCCCTAAAGTATTCTGCAGTGGCAGGAGGACAAGGGTTTGTGTTGTTGTTTTTTGTAGAAGAATGAGAGTGCAGGGTTTACTATCCATTCAAAAGAAACTACTAAGCCTGTTGATAATACACTGTGCATTGCATCAGAAATGCCCTGCAGTGGGATTGCCCTATTGAATATTTTCTATTTCAAAATCTCCAGTCTGAAAGTGGATCTGGTGGTACTTACAGCAGAAGAAATAGAATTCTTCAGTAGACACAGCAGCCTATTCTGCACCGTTAAGATAAAATGATTGTCAGGCAAGAGTCTTGCAAGATGACATTGCTTCCATATTCAAGCGGACTATATTCTTTTTCTTCTGTGTATCAAAAAGAGCTGATTTTATTAGAGGTGAAGTTAACTTCCGAAGACTGAAGTTCAGACTCATATGCAGGGGTTCATTTAACTTTAATGTAGGGTTTTGATACTGAACTAGATACAGTTGATTTCCACTTAATAACAGGAGCTAAAGCCTCAGGTTTTGTTTGGGCTCATCTTTAATTCTATTACCTTTTAATCTAAATAAATAAATAAATAAATAAATAAAATTATACCTTTTTTAGCTGCAAGACATAGGCAGTGCACAGACAAGAATAAAAAACAGGATATACTCTAGTAATGTTCAGCTAAGAAGTAGCACACAGAGAGACAGGGGAGGCTGAGGTGTTGATCTGATCTGGGGCTCATAGCCTAGGGCAGGCTGTAAAAGCTGATGAGTTCCCACAGTGCTGAACCAAGGTTAGAGAGGGCAGAAGTGAATACTGAAGAATAGTTCCAGCCTGACTCTTGAATGAGGTGCTCACTTTTATTCTTTTATTCTTTCTTTCAGGGCACTCTCTGAGAGCTTTTTGTTAAAAAAAATTTTTTTTGAGAACAAGAGAAATAAAATCACTGTTCCTTCCCCCTTCCTCCTCCTTCAGGAAATTCTAGTAAATTACTGACACAGAGATCCTGCTTCTTCCAGCTCACTTTAAGCTTTCATTGACTGCTATAAAAATATAGCCTTTGAAGCTCTGAGCAAGTGTAATTTTAAAAAGAAATTTAAACAGGTCCGGGTTTTGATGCGTGTGTCGGATCTCTTGATATGTTCAGAAAGATTACAGATATAGCAAGGGACTTTCCTACAATACTTGGATATTCAAACTAAATGGTTACGAACTATGATTTCTTTTCTTTTTAAAACTATGATTTGGAATAGCTTTAGCATTTATCTGTTTAATAAGCCCTTTGATAGTGCATAGACCTTTGGCATATTTGACCAGAATAAAAATATCAGTTTGGACTGAAAAAAGTTTAAAAGAATATGTGTAGACAGCATTATGAATTCTAACATGTTCTATCTACCAGCAAAGAAAGAGAGAAGAATATGAGCAGAGCAAAGAACAGAGAAAGTGAAAGAGGAAAAAAGTTTTCTGAATAAAAATGAAAAGAGTTATATTAGTTGTAGGTTATATAATTTACATATAATGTAATTCCATATAGACATAAATTGAATAAAGATGTTCTAAATTTTTTCTGCAGAGATTTTTGCACCATTAAGAGCAACAATTTTTGAAATACATGAAAAAAAATTTCATTTGTCTTTAAAAGAATACCACCTATTTTCACAGCCTAGAAAATTTCAAATTGTAGAGGCAAGACTATGGCCATGTCTGGCCATGGCTTTGAAACGAACTGTGAAGTGTATTTGCAAGATAACATTTTCAAATTGGTACTGAGCTGCTGATGGGCTGAGGCTGCCATCTTTAAAGATGGCTTTAGCAGAGACATTGAGAGCCTGGGTGATTGTATCAGCACCTGTATATATCACTGTGGGTTTAAGGAAGCAAATTTAACAGCAGTTACAAAGCAAAACAACTTTCAAACTGAATATTTATGTAGCACTGTCTTGCAAACTTTATACTGCATGCCTCGTATATGTTCATAAAAACAACAAAAAGAAACTTCTTCATCTTATTCATCCACTTGTGTATAAATCCAGTATAGATATGGCGGTGTTTTGAACTTTAACAATGTCATACGTTAGACAGAACAAAACCAATTATTTAACTAAGCATTTTGGAAAGTATGTATTTGTGATCAGATGCATAAAATGCTAATTTGGAGAGGCAAAACAGTGTAATAAATGTTCAGTTCTGAAGGCAGTTCAAAATGCCAAGAGATTTCAGAAGATCTAAATTATAAACAATGAGCAATACTGAGCTGAGTAACTCAGAAAGATTTTTTTTTTTTTGGAATTGGTACAAAGAGACAGAACCCCAAATTTGGCCCCATACTCTCAAATTCTTAGTTAAACTAAATTCCCATTAATGTGAATGGGCAGTTTTTTCCGAGAAAAGCTTTTGAAATTAGAATTGCATTTTTTTTACTCTATGTACGTTTTTGCTTTGGGCTGAATTAGCTTTTCAGATCAGGCAGGATTTTTTTCTAAAGAAAATGCTGCCAAGGTCTTTTAATAAAAATAAAAATAGTGTTGGTATTCATTTTGCCACTTTCTGCATGGGGTCATTTGTTAAGACTAGTTGACAATATTCTGCCTAATTTCCTTCCCGCCATTGAAGAGTTTCCAATGCTTTGGTGAACATCATTATAGTGAACATCGTTATATTCTATAGCTTGATTTCATTATTTGTAATTAAGTCCATTGCAAGGGAAAGAGCTCCCATTCTGTTCCAGAAATCGAAGTAACATGTACTTGGTCACTACAGAGACCACATGCCAAAGCGCAGGAGCTGTGGCTGCAGTCTCCAGCTCTGCCTGGCCCCTCCCGGGCACGAGGATCTGCCTCCTTCCCCCCTTGCTCTGAGACTCCTGCCCTCATTGCTCATTAGAGTAGCTGCATAGAGATGACACTAAGAATAAGCTCCTTCAAGAGTTAGAGTAACCTCATCCCAAGTGAGAAGAAAAAAAGGAGGAGAAAAGTGTTTCCAAGGGAGGTGGCTTTGAGGTACAATGCTTGCCAAACTAATGTAATTGCTGCAGGTTTTTGGCTAAGGGCAGTAAAGTAGCCTGTTTAATCTTCTCTCCATATCAATTACAGACTTTTTGTAGTTTCTTTTAAACATGTAAGATGTCCTGTGACTTTAACTATTGTTAAAGTGTGCACACATGAAGGTTTGAATCCTCTGGGAATTAGGAATAGTAATCATTCCCTATCACACAAATGAAAAAAATAAGGCATAATTTCCTCAAGGCTGGAAAGAGTGCTTTGCAAAGCTAGGAATGAACTCAGATTTTCTAAAATCAAGTCCAGCACCTTAATTACCATAACATCCCGAGTCTTGGAACATTGCCATCTAATTAGACCAGTAAGACCTACAAAACTGGGGCATTTAAATTTTTATTTTCATTAGAAGAGTTTTATATTACCATTTCTATGAGGAAAGTCCAAAGATGCTGTAGGATACTCTGAACACTATGATTTTGTCTTGTCAGAGGAGGATGCCACTGAAAAATCTCAGGGAATATTGTGTGGGAAGAAATGTGATTATGAGCATAGGAACACATCATAAGTCCATGGTGTAATGATATAAACTGATTTTAGTGTTATTATCTGTTATTTGTAACTACCTCTAAACTTTACAGTACCTCAGCTGACTGACATAATTGGGATCCTGTGTTCTCTTTATGAAAATATATTTCTTCACATTACTGAAGCTGCAAAAAATGGGGGAGTAACGTATAACACCTTTGCGCTCGAAGGAAGAAATAACAGAGTGGGATTTGAGTTGGTATTTTTTAAGTCAGCTATTATATTATTGCATTAATTTGCACATAAATCCAAGACCAATAAATCCTTTTTCACTGGCATCATTCTGCTCATTACAAAGAAGATATTTTCCTGATAATCACTACAAAAGACATTGACTTTTTTTTTTTTTCTGTAAAGAAAGGAAGCTATTAAAGTTATACGGGAATAAAACTCCTAAGTCCTTAGAATGTTTAAAATACAATCAAATTTCAATCCTAGTGTTTTTATACACTTTATTAGCACTGTATTGTGAAAGACATAGAATTTTGGATGTGAAAAGTTACAGGTCTGGTTATACAGAAGGTGATGCCAGATGATCATAATGATCTCTCATGGCCCTAAATGCCTGCAAAAATAGATTTCCTTCCAGAAAGAGTCTATAAGCTTAGCAGGTGTCAAGCCCAGTTCAGTTCAGAGAATAATAATAACCCATGCTACCTCACGAGCATTTTACTCAAACTATGAAGATAGGTAATTTTACTTGGGCTAGTTTTGATCTTGCTTGGATGCCCTATATTCAGGCTAGAGTATTTTCTTTATAGTGGCATTCATACTTTGTCTATGTTAAGCTTGTAAAAGCATCAATTATTCCCTAGTATTGCAGCATATTAACCTATCCGTATGCTGCCACTGCCAATACTGCAAGAAGGGCATGCATCAGCAATTACCGCTTCACAGAGGCCCAAGTATGGATCACAGATCATTAGGATGCAGGAGCTACTGACCACAGCAAGCTGGCTACTGCCATCACCCATGAAATGAATGCCTTAAATCAGATATTAATGGAAATAATATGCTGAGAATGATGGCTCAGACTACGGCGCATAGACTACTCATCGCTGCCTGCTTGTGGGGTAGGGAAGCTACGCCTTGAAGAGCCACTGTGTCAAGCTAAAGAATTCAGAAAAACACCAGGATACAAGACAGTTAATTTATGATATTGGAAATGCCAGATATGAGTGAGAGTTTGCAGCTTGTTATTCTTGAAGTCTTTCTTCCAAATAGGATTTACGCTTGTGGAGGCCACATGTTAGAAAAATGGAATACAGGAAGAAGACTCGAAGGGACCAAATACAAAATGAACAAAGTAAGTGTCTAGAAGAATTACTTTAGTGGAAAAAATTATCCTAAGTATAATAGAAAGGAACATCAGAAAAAATCTTTTTTAATCTTAAAAAGTTGCTGATTTCAACCAAAGCTCTGTATTTATTTTGTCAATACTCATATAAAATACACCAACAAACCCTGATTAGACCTAATTTGAAAATTATACTTCACAAGTAGCAATGGATACATGCTACGGTACTGCCCACACAGAATGTTGGTTTAGCGTAACTCCTAGTCAAGCTGTAAAATTATTGTTTTAAAAAGATGGAATGAAAATAAAGAGTATAAAACTTTTGCCTAATCATATTTCTCATTATGTTAGCTACACCTTGCTCTTTTGCTTTTCGGCATGCTAAAATGTATTATGCCATACTGTCCTGGCAACTAATTCAGTATCTGGAAGCCTTCTCCCACAATCCTAGGGTGATACCTGATGCTGATAGAGAGAGTAACCTCTCCCCCTTCTCCCAATTTGTGAAAATAAAACCAAACACTCAAACTGTTTCTGTGTTCATTTTTCAATGGTTTCTATCATGAGAAGAGAAAGAGGGGGTGTTAATTTTTCTGCTCTTGGTCTGCCTGTACCCAGAAGCATGAAATTTGATTATCTTGATCTGATCATGCATAAAATACATTTTTATTAGGCCTGGAATTATTCAATCCTATTAAAATTATTTTGTGAAAAATGTGACTATGAATTATTGAATCCCTCCAGCAAAGAATTCCACAGGTTACAGTTAGATGTTGCATGCTTTCTCCTGCTTCCTAATTATTTGAAAAATGCCTCCTGTTCTTAACTGGTTTATTCACATTGTTATAAATTTTACTTTTTAGGTCAGAAAACAGAATGACAAAGACAAGATGGCACACACCTCTACTGAGTGGGTGCTGATTGACTGTAAATGGTATATTTGCTGAGGAACATGGCACTGACCTTTCTCCAATGTAACCGCAGTAGTAGCCACGCAAGAGTTTTCTTTCACAAGACAAAGTCCACCATCAGTTCAGTGCTGTTAAGAATAAAGATTTTGACTTATTTCTACCACATGTACAATAAAGTCTATAGAATGAGGTATGTATAAACAAATAATTCTTAGATGCTTATAATAATTCTTTAAACACGTACACATATAATTAGATCTTAAGACCTTAATAATAGAAATTCTATTTGTACTTAGGGCAAAATAAACAGAACTATCTCAAAGTTAATCACATACAAAAAGGAAGATGTTTACATTTATTTGCCTTTACAGAGACACTTTCAGGTGATTTTGTGTATTATATTTCAGCACTGACTTTTACCAGAATTGTTCGTTTTAATGAAAGTAAAGCACTGTCAAATAGGAGAAACACCACATACATCAGACTATCAGAGTTTAAAACTCCACCACAGAGACAAATGGGCTCTGGAGAGGAGAATGTAATTATTATTGGAAGATCTCTGATTATCTAGAAAATGACAAATTACAGTATGTAGCAAATGTGGTTAATCGGCAAACTCACTTCCACCTGACTTGAACATGACCCTCTCCACCTTGGTTCAGTCTTTTTAGTGCTTTTTGCAGTGTTTATGCCTATGAACATATTCCACTCATGCAATAAATACTAGTAGTAGGTATCTTTCCTGTCATAAACTTCAGACTTTTCTTTTCTTTTCTTTTTTCTTTTTGGGGGTTAAGATTGCACTAATCATTTTAGTCATTCTGATGCAACTTCATTCAAGGACTAAAGTTCATAGCTAAACTAGTCTAGTGAGCTATCCAGGCCCTAAAATCCACCAGCTGAATTTTGTGCTTTTCAGCTAGGAGACCGCTGTTGACCTCTTCAGTTAAGCAAGTTTACTGTTATAATAAGTCATGTAGCAAATTCTATTAAAAATGGCTTTTAAAGGAACAATTATGTGAGAATATCAGGCTTGTTCATTAAATCAACCGCACATTAACGCAGCAGAGCCCACATGACTATCGGGAACTTGAAAGAAATAAAAAACACTGGGTTCAGATAACTCATTTATGTAGGAAGCAGGGGGGAGTGGGATTTTTTTTTTTTTTAATAGTGATTCATTCTTCCTGGATCAAGCTAAACTCTGCAAGCATTGTTTATTTATGCTTAGATCTTTTCTTACAATTGAGTGAAAAATTCATGTTTAAAAGGATCCAGCAACAGAAGTGAGACAAGCGTATCTTATTTTTCACACAAATTTAACCACAATTTAGCCAGTATTCACTCAATCAAAGTAAATGGTGGATCAAGACCCTGATTTATTTTAGTTTTCAGTTGCCTAGGGAAACATCAAGATGAATTTAACCTAGATATTAGGTGTCTTTACCAAGGTAAGCAATAGTTCTTATGTGAATAGTCCTGCCACTCTTCTTCTAACTCTTCTACCTTTTAATTAGAGAAATCAGAAATAAGAACATCCCTGTTTGTTTGTGAATTATGTGAAACATAGTTATTTATCATCTCTGTTGAGCATCGCTTACCAAACTGCCTTCAAGTTCAGAAAGTATAAAGACAAATTGCCACTAAATGCACATTCTTATGTCAAATTCAGTTACAGACTTTGACTTCTTCAACAAAAAATTCATAAGCTGATATTTACCTTCAAGCTTTGTGTAAGGCTAGCTCTCTGCAGGTTCTGCTCTCTGCATGTTTCCTGGTTTCTTGTGGATGGTTATTGTTGTTTCTTGTAGCATGAACCTAGGTTTGTGTTTCAGACAGGAAAATTATCACCTGAGTGGGCCATGCCTGGGACAAACAAGTGGATTTAAAGAACTAACTTGTTTCATCTGATTTTTTTTTTTATGATAAGATTTCCAAATTTTGTTGTTTTTCCAAGATGGATGCTACAGTACTTGGGAAATCTCCTGTGGCTGCGCTTATTTACCCATATTACCTGGATCTTAAAAATATATATATATATATGAAAAGCAATTAGAGCAACTTTAGTTAGGTGGCAATCGTAATTAAATATATATATATAGAGAGAGAGAGAGATGAAACCACTACCTTGCCATGTGTCTGTATGACTGAGTAAATAAACCGAGGTGTGGAGAATAGACAGTGCTCACAAGGTGTTTTGAGACCTCGTGAAAGTATTTGGAAATGAGCACTCCTCAAGAAAGCAGAAAGTCGTAGAACTGATACTGATGTCATTTTCATTATTCACCAGGAAATACCCCTAAAAGGTGTGGGGAAATGCAGCTAAAGATCCCAAAAGCATTTCTTTCAATAACACAGGTCCAGATAACAAGACTCAAGGACGGGGAAGGTGTTTGCTCCCTTCTATAAACAAATCAGGCCTCCAAAGTATTGGCCAAAAAAGGGGAAAAAAATATGATCGAGTTCTGTCTTTCGTGAGCAAGTTCATCTATTTCAGGCTAATCAAAGACCATTACAAGGTAATCTAGCTTCTCCGAGCAGCCCATGATCTCATTATTTCAAAGGCACTTCAGTCTTCAATTCCCTTCTGTTTTGGACTCATCAACCACAAATTATGCTTAATATACAAAATTCAGAGCACAGACCCAGAAAAAACATCCTAGTACTACTAAAGGAGCATATTTCCTTGGGAGTTATTAGTCTCCTGATTAGCCTTCGTGTTCCTACTGTCATTGACTTTCTAGGTAAGGGAAACCTGGGAGTGCTAACACTTACAACAGCACTTTTACTTCAATTTGAACTACAGTTGGAGCCTTAACCAGAACCCTTTCAAAAATTGCAGGAATTCGTACACTGTCTGTGTGTTCCCAAAAGGGCATCCACTCGTGAATGAGTTCCATCATCAGCTTTTCCATGTCAACAGAGGTAAAAACTGATTCCTGACAACTCCCGCTATATAAATAATATCTATTCCAGTCTTCAGAAACTGCAGATCATTTAAAAGGAATTTGGAGACAATCTCTAATGTTTGTCAACCCTACTGACTCTACCAACTTCCAGCTGGCACCTGATACTATAAAGAATCGGGGCACTCAGTGGACAACTGGGTCGTCAAACGCAGTCCTGAAGCTTCTGGAATGCAGCTGTTCGAGCTAAATTGAGAAATGCATCCTTCGGCAAACCCCAGTGCACAGATATACAAGCTGTCATCCTAGATCAGTCAGAAAACTCTTGATGAAAAAGAGAATGGTTTGCAAGTGCATCTTAAAGAAGACATGAGGAGAAGGAGATGTGTATTTCAAAGGGACCTTACAGACCTGCATGAAGGAAAAATATCCTATTGCTTCAGTATGGTATATTCTCTTTATTTACTTATTTATATAACTCTGTTATCTGATAAATAAGTTTAATGTTATAAATGGTATAAAAATATATTCCTAACTGTAATGGAAGGCATTAATGGTAAGAAAAGAGCTTATTCCAACTGAACTGCCATTTCTCAAATGTTGAATCCAAACATCTTTCGTAGATAAGATATCTTTAAAAAGCCATCGTTGGAGTTTGCTGCCTCAGCAGTATCAATAACTGGATGTTATGGTTTTGGGTCACTGACTATACAAAATACAATCAAATATGTTGATCTTTTACTTCAAAAGATAGATGCTCCTCTTAGTGAGAAATTGAATTAAAAATCCAGCAGCTCTTCTGACAAAGATTACTGGGAATAAATACACTAAAATGAGGAATTCTTAATTTTATCACATTTTTCTAGAAAGTATTAGCCTAAAATTACATAGGGAAAGAAGGAAAAGACTTTAAGAAACAACATACTGAGTTAGACAAGAATCTCACCTCCACTAGTAACCTGTAACTGCTGTTTCGGGAAAGTAGCTAAGCAACATCTTATAACTGCCATGTCACCTCTTCCTGTCAATAGCTTAGTAAACTCTCAGTTAATAAGACTTTTTTTCCCCATATATTTGTCTAAACCCCTTCTGAGATCACTTATAATAGGTTCTATAACACCTTGTGGCCGAGTACTACAATTTAATTTTCTTTTGTCTGGGAAGTGGAACCTGCTATCTATTTTAATATTGCTTAAGCAAAGCAATAGCTCTAATTTCTAATGTATTTTCATGATTTTAAAGATTTTATCATATCTCCTCCCATGTCATCTAGTATGTTGGATTTCTCTTTGTACAAAAGAAACTTCTTACCTCTAGTCATTTGTATTGTTCTCTATCTTTCCTTGTTCTATTACAACTTTTGGGGATAACACAAAAAATGGGATGCCCAAAGATGTAAATACTATAATATTTTGCATTTGTGTTTTTTTTTTTTTTTTTTTTTTTTGGTCTGTTCTTAATAATTCCTAATATTCTATTTGCCTGTTTACTCTTATTGTGGTCTGAGTCTACTGTTCAAGAGAACTAGTCACAGGGATTCCAAGATCCCTTTCTTAATTGGCAATACCTAATTTAGAATTTACCGCTGCTTAAAGTTATTTTTCCCATATGCACTACTATGTAATGTTTACATTGTGAAAGGATTCCCCAAGGCCACATGACTGGCTGATAAGATGACGGATGAAATTCCGTATCAACTGATGCAATCATCTTCAGATTTAAATATCTTGAACAATTTTGTTTCATTTGCAGACCTTGTCTGTCACCAGTTACACCTTTTTCTAGTAGATTTGTGAATAAATTGAACATACTAGGTATGAGATTGTATTGAAGATATTATCTGTTATGGGATGATCTTAACTGGGACTTACCTTGAAAGCAGATATTGCTCTCTTAGTCAAGAACATCCTTCTGCTTTTCTTTTCAACAAGAAACCACAACAGAAAACTGCCTGTCTTGATCCAGATAAGCCCGTAAGGCCACAGGTCAGTAGATGTAATGACAGTGGTCATTAGAGGCTGGGATATTAGAGATTAGACACAATAGGAGTTAGCACATTCTAGAAGGAAAGGGCTCAGAAAACGGGAAAAAAGAAGAAAAATAGAAGTTGGAATGGCAAAAAGGAAACACACTAGGGAAGGGGGGGAAAGTTTCTATGAGGAAAAGAACAAGAAAAACCTGTGCTGTAAGGAGAGGAGACGACAGAAAGGCCGTAAAGCAAAGCTTTCCTTTGCCTTTTGGTCTTTCCCACCAGACTTGGTGAGCCACCAGAATGCTTCCTGCATTGAGCCCAGATGTGGCTAACCTACAGCGTGTAGTGGGAGCTGGGCAATAAGCAACATGAATATACCAAAGATCTCAGCATTTCTGGTGAAAGTGTACTTTTGAACTACATAAAGGATTACGTATTTAAGCAATATTCTTCATCCCATTTTATTTACTTTTAAACTTTTTTAAAAAATTTCTTCATCAGGTTACCTCTTGAATGCTTCAGGAAAAGTGAAAGAATGATAATCTGATTTTTCTTTAGAACTATTGTTCTGCTTACTTCCTGAAATGTCACGGCCATAGTCAGAAATTAGGGGGTTTAATTACTAAAAATACATAGATTCATTTTCCAACACTTTAATGCAAGTGCTGCATTAGGTCTGATAGAAAAATACATTGTTGTGCAAAACAGTGTCCAGAGAAACTATGCAATAAAACAGGAGAAAATCTTATGATTAAGTTGAACTTTTCAAAATTTATTCTACTGATAAGCAAAATGGAGGCTCTAGATTGATAAGAATAATTTTTGCTTATATTTTGTGCATTTCTATGATGAAGTTTTTATTTATGTATTTGTGAATAATCTATGTTTTGTGGCAATATTGCTAAAGTACAACCAAGTAATATTCATACCCAGCGCTTATTCCAATCTTTTGACATTACTTGGCTATATTTCACAGGGGACTATGAAATTCATTTTGGTCCAGTACATAAATCACTTATAAATATAGTTCATGTAATTTTCCTGATTTCTTTCTTGTCATGGAGTGACTGAATATTCTGTAATACCACTAAAAATATTTTTATCCCATAATAGGAAATTATTTGTTCAACAACATTGTACTTATTTCTACTTTAAGTATTCAAAAGTGCAGAGACTCACAAGATATTGCTTCATTTTAGCAGTCCTGTCTGATATGGAATCTCAGTGGACAGACAAAGGGTATAAGGTTAATCCACTTCCATCTATGAAAGACAGTTCTCCTCTCAGCCTCAGTGATACTGTGAGAAACAAAAAGCACACACTTTCAACAGGCTGTATTTAGATATTGCAGCTGTAATATATGCATCAGATCATTTGTGACTTAAATTTCTTGTTTTCAAACCCTAGGAGTGCAGCTTGACAAGGGCCCTTTTGGCTAACAACAGCTATGTTTGTTTTCTAGAGCTACATTTTAAAAAGCTAAGTTAAATTATCCCCAATACTGAGTAAATCCCCATTGTTTCTAGTGAAATCTTTTTGGGGGGGTTAGGGGGAAGAGGGGGTCACTAAAGCATAATCTTAAAATATATTAAGAAACATTTTTCTCAGTAAATGCAAAACAATATATAGGAAGAAAATTCATAGAATGCTTTATCCATTCTATTAATCAATAAATCTATCAATATTAATATAAAATAGATGGAAAAATATTAATTCCAAAAAGCTTCTTTTTTTAAATTTTAAGTTAGTTTTATTTTCAGCTATATCCTTTTCACTTCCCCAAGTCCAAACTCTTAGATTAGAAAGATCACATTTTACCTGAGCTAACCCTTACCCTAATAATGGTATTTGAACTGTTTTGTAGCAGTTTGTGCAAGTCATCATAGAATACTATTGAAGCAATTTGGGAAGGCTGGTCCGATATTGCTTTTCTGGGACAATATTTTTGTAATGCTAGAAGAAGAATACTGCAAACAGTATCTTCTTAGAACAACTGTTACGTACATAATTAGTGTAATATAATAGACATATGCAAGTATGCAAACATTTTTCACAAGACATAACTTGTGTTGTATGCCCAAACACAGTCCCCCAGTGAAGTTTTCAGTCTATCCGTCAACCTGCTTAATCGGTCAGTTCTTGCACTTGAAAGCCCACCAAGCTGTGCAGTAGTTTATGTTCCTGTGAATAATTCATTTCTCACATTATATCTCTACATATTACATCTGTCCCTAACTTAGTATCACATGAGACATTATTCTGATCATTCTCCAAGGTTCAGCCCTGCAGACATCTCTGTATGTCCTGGGGTGGGTTGGGTTTTTTTTGTTTTATTTTGTTTTGTTTTTTAATTCATCTTACTCTGTAGCTTCTCTCTCCCGAAGCTGTTAAAAGGATGCATTACTTAGCAGATAGCCACCTGTCCTTTTCCAGAACTTGCCCTTCATGCCTGGATGCTGTAGACAATTCTTTTCAGCCAACCTGACATGGTTTCATCAACATCTTCCTCACTTCTATCTGAATAACCTCTATAACTTTCAAAATGTTTTCAGGCCTTATGGTGGAGCATATTCCAGTAAGATTACCATCAAGATTAAATGCTTCTATGCCCCGGCATGCTTATAATCCTCATCCAAAAGTTCAATCTAGAGAAGAAACCTCAGATGGCTCTCATCTTTGGATCAAAAACCTGGTTATTGACTGAATCTGAACAACTGTATTGGAATACAGCTAAATATGGAAAAGTAAATCTGTTTTTGATGCCTGATAAGAATTCACGTTAGCAATTAAAAAGTACGACATCTTTGGTTAATAATAACTAAAAGTTCCATTAGAAATATCAGAAGAAAATATTAAGAGGTATGCATATGTGTGTGTGTGTGTGTGTGTGTATGTATACATATATATCCTCCACTTCATAAACAAAACTCAGTCCAGTATACTAGAACAGAAGGTATGTCACTACTGTCATGTAACAGTACGGGAAAAAGATGTATTACGGAGTTATGCTTTTTCATAAAGAATCTTGAGGAATTCAAGATTTGCCACAATTGCAAATAAACTGTGGGACTGTAAATAAATGACCTTTCCTATGTTCTTATCTAAGATCCAAGATGTGCTTATAAAAATGTGAGATATGAATGAAGTTTTTATGTCCAGACTCATCCAAACTAAGATATGAGTTAAATTTTGAAGGTGTCACTCTCTCTCTCCGTAGATTTAAGTTCTCAAGAATTCTTAATATAGGCATGCAACTAAAATTTGATGGTAGGATGAATTTGCATGTAAGGATGAATTTGCATGTAGCTTTCAGATAGTTTCCTCCTACAAATGTTCTGTCCTTTTTTTTTCCTCATTTTGGGTTTTGGTATTTTTATGCTGGTATCCAAAAGCTCCACATTACACATAGCCTAAGCTGCATTAATGCATTCGAGCATTTCTGAAGTGTTTTTAAAAGCAGTGAGGACTGAAATCTTTGCAATATGAAAGACAGTTAGAAGAATGCCTCAGTTAAACACAGGCAGTTAGAAGCAATCAAAGTGCAAAGGACTTGTATACAAAGGTAGATTAAGCTGCATTTCTTCCTTACTTTATCATAGCATGAATTTCACAGATGCCAGATTTCTTCTAATTTGGCCAATTGTTGTGACCGGAAAAGTCCAGAGCTGTTGGATCACTGTGTCCATTTCTCTTATGCGTGGCAGAAAGACTTTTGCTTATGGTCATGCTCAGCTTCAATGTAAAGCATTCAAATTTATAATTTGTATGTTTTGAATGTTATATATTGGGTACTGTTACCATGCATATTTTGACATTACCCTTCTGCAAATTTCCAGCTTCAATGACAAAAAAATCTTTTTTTTCTAATAAATCTAATTTATTTTAATTTCATCTCATGTATTTAATTGATGTTCCAAAACACAACAACATATGACTGATGCACTGGAATGAGGTACCACGTAACAGGTTTTCTTATGAAAACACTCATTGCCAGAGAATATCAATGTCTTGCAAACTGCAGGAATACTGTAAATAGAGTCTGCCTGGAACTGTTATATATAAAATTAGCATAGTTTAAAATTCACATCCAGATACAGAAATAAAAGTCTATTTATTTGTTTTGTTTTAGTTCCTGGGGGGACATGTAGAAAACAATGAACAGTTGACAGCCTGGCCACATTTTACTCATCTTTTGGCTTCACGAACAAGTGTTTGATGTGTAGGAGAATAGGAGAAATCAGAACCTTCAGCACTCAGGACAGAGAGGAGCATATGCAGGTCTCTCCCATTCATAACTGCAGTACTAATAAAGTGCTCTTCAGATGAAAGAACTTAAAAGCTGAGGGATAAGAGACACATGTAAAATCCTTCATCTCCAAAGGCATGTATGCAGATTCTCTTTCTCTCAAATGGTGAGAAAGAGCACAAAATATCAGCTGCAGGCTTTCCTAGATGATATTTTCAATGCATAGGCTGGTTGTCAACAAAGAAAGGTTGAAATACCAACAAATCCTGCAGTCCTTTCCCAATTTTTCCTCACTTATTATTGGATATTTTCATTACTGAATGACTTACAGATAGGGACTGTCCTTCATAATAAAGGACTTTTCAAAATTATCTGATTACTTTTTTCCATTCAAGGGGGTTCATGGTTTACTTCACTTTGAAGGGGGCATAAGGGATTTTGCATCCCAGAGATCTTAGAATTCCTGCAGAGTGATAGTAGCACCTGCTCTAAGAAAGACAGGAAATAAGAAAACTTCCTTTCTGACAGGCTATAATGGATCTTCTGAATATATTTATGATTCTTAACTAAGCTCTAAGAAGCCAAACAGAGAATGAAATTAGGTATTAACTCCTTGCTTAGGTATTATCTGTACATTGCCCAGGCATTCAATTCTCCTTGCATAAACAAGTGCTTGGATATTTGGAGTAAAGCCTGCTAGATTAAAATAATTATGTGGTACAGTGTATGGAGACAGACATTTTTTTCCCCATAGATGGTGGAGTTATAGTCATAAATTTTCTCCCCTTGCTCACGAGGCATGCTTTTCTTTTCAGAAAATACAGTAGAAGGCATAAGAAATTTATAATTTATGCTCTTTATCAGAAAACATCAGTCTAGGCCAGTCTCATATGCTGGACTGTAACATTAGTGAAGATAAAAGGGATGAATATTCAAAAAAATGGATATACAGTGCCCTACTTACTTAGGTACACTTTTCCATTAATCAGTGGTTTAGGTCTTCCAGAGCTGGAATTGCATCCATATTATTCCATTTTATAGCAAGCAATATTTCTATCTTCCATGGATTTGTGTAATCATTCATTGAATTTCTTTGTACTTTGAGTCTCCAAAGCAGCCTGCAGAAACAAGCTTCCAAAGTGAAGACAAACAAAAAGCACCTTCTTTTCCCTTTTTTAAAATTACAGAATTTTACTGAGTAATCTCTATTTCTTATATTGTGAATATAAATCCCTCTTCACTTTCTCCATAATATTCACTGCAGATTTTTACCATGTTTCCTATTATTTCTCTTTTTCAAGCAGAAGAATCCTAGTCTGCTTTGTCTTCTTCCCTTCCATCATTTTCAATATATTTCCTAATTCTATTGTATCTTTTTAGGAAAATGGCTATGATTTTACTGTAAAGTTGTTTATATTCAGACTGGGATCTTGTTAAGGTGTTATAGGAATTCTTAATATTTCAAAATTCCTCCAACTGTTCCTACTGTCAACAACAACAACTGCAAAACTCCATGTGTTTTTTTTTCAGTCACTCTAGTATTTTTACTTATTTAAGATTTTATCATCAGTATGGAGGTTTGTGGAGATGCAATCACTGCACCTACAAGGAAGCAGTGATTTTAAAGCTGCACAGTATATTTCTTTCTTGCAAAAAATATTTCAAAAGTTATTTCTGTCTTTCAAGAAGCATGCAGTCTCCTTCACTCTACAAGTTTGGTTTAAAAGGCAAGGAGAGCTTCTGTTTGAGTTTGACCTAATGAAATGAACCAGGTAATAAGCAGGTAAAAATGGCAAGTCCCCTGCTCTGAAAAATAATATGGATTTCAAGGTGTTAGTGTTTATGATAAAGTGAGCTATTATGGACATTTTTTATAAACTTCCCTCAAAATAATGGGTGTTTTCAACCTATGAAAAGTATAGGATATATACAGATTTTTTCACTGAATTATTTTTAGAATTATGTATGAAGGGCAAAATGATTCTATTTCAAAATTATATTTTAACCTTATTTTTTCTTAAGTAAAATCTCTCTTTTGTGAATTTCGCAAAAATATAATTCTAGATTAAATTAAATGTTACGTTTCACTCCATGTAACACAGAGTAATTCAGAGGTTATTTTTTCTTATTCCCCAGTAATATATTTAAAAGAAAAAGAAGAGTAGCGTGGGGCTACAGGGTGGCTTTCTAGGTGGCAAAGTGTTTATCATTCATTTTACAGTGGGGACTGCAAAGATTTTTCAAGAAATAAGCTAATAGCAGGGAATTGCACTGAACACAACAGGTAGCCAGGGCAGACAATAAATCACTAAGTTTACTTTTAAAATTAGTTAGCTTGCCTCAGAAACCATTGTAAATATGCCTCTATTCTTCTGGATAGTCCACAATATATCTGTTTAGAATAGCTTAATTATTGCTCAGTCAGCCAACAGAAGGCAAGGAAATGATGCCATTTTATTATTTATATATATGGGACTATGAAAACATGTAAAATAGCATACAGTTTTATTATTATTCATTTCTATTACAGTAGCATTATAAAGCACAAGAGATCTAAAGGAAGCTACATTCCTATCACCAGGAGCTCATCATTAAGTACACAGTGCTGCCTCACATTTCATTTCCTAAGCTAACTCAAAATATTCCATATTCCATGTTGTAACAGTTTATTATTTTATACCCAGCAGGAATTCTCATGCCTTTTCATGAAACGAAATCATAAACCATGGAAACAGTGATGCAAGTCTCCAAGCAGTCTGGTTGTGACATTTCTTTCTTTGCTTACTCACTGTTTTAATGTTTAATCCTCAGCAAAAGTATTCAACCTGTGCCCACCTTTGGAATGCAATAGCAACTCAGCCTTTAATACCCCTCACTTAATTTGATCTTAAATTGGAGCCTGCTACAAGGAATGCAAAAGCAGCTCTCTCCCTTCAAAAACTTCAAGGACAGACTCAAGAGTGGGAAGACAAATAGTAAATGTAGTATCAAAAATATTTCATGAAATTATTTTGTTCATGAGGTTGGTACATATTCCCAGCTCATCCAACAGCTATGCAAAAGGCAAGAGGGAGCTGGATTTACAGACACTTCTGGCAACATCTCTGGTATTGCTGAAGCTAAAAGGCAGCCAGGAGCTTATGAAAGTACTTTAAACACCATGAGGGGCACCCTCTTTCCTCCAGCAGTCTTAAATAGGACCACGTCCGGGACGTGGAAGACTTCCAGTGAGCCAATCCCTCCACAGAGGTATTCACAAAGATTTCAAGACAGACAGGACTCACCTTCTTCTTCCTTTACCGGTCTGATTATTCTTTCACACAAGGAGGCCTCCAGCAACACAAAGGAATTGCATTTGAGACACTGCCAGTAAAAAGCTTGTTCACACAGTCACATCCAGAGCCACCTTATCCCAAATAATAAGAATTAAAGAGCTGCTCAAGAGAATATCACCTACTCATATTGTATCTCAAAGACAGCATGTGCTTTGCTTGGAGCCATGCATTGTTATTGGCAACAGTAAATATAAATCTACACAGCAGCCAAGCAAGACTACACTGGGCAACCACAGCCCGCACCAGTGTCCCAACATACATCATCCATTCTATCAATATTCTCTATACACAGCCAGAGGCCATACCTGCTCATATCTTCTCCTTTTCCTCTCTCTCCAAAACCATCAGAGGTTGCGCAGCAAGTCAAGCCATTTTTGTATAGGTTGCAAACAGACAGCATGCATGAAAGTATGGACAGACATGTAGAGAGTAGCTTAGTAGAAGCAGTTTTTATTTTCATATTGAAACTTTCCCAGTATGGTACAGGGGTGACAACACTTTCCTATTAAAACTCTCTTTTTATGTTTTTTCTTCACAAAACCCACTTTTCTCCCCTCCTGTCTCTCAGTCCCTAAACTGTGATGCCACTAATCTCCAAAAAGAGAACTGCCCAAGATTATCTTGAGACAATATGACTTGACCTGGAATAGCACTCACTCCTCAGGAGTATATAGTACACGATTTGTGAAAGATCCCTGCTCCTATCGTCTGCACATGGGAGCCTCCCTATCATTTTGAAGTTACATCTCTGCAAAATCCATTTCCTATGAAGGGCCAAGCAGCTAGGCTGCCACCCTTTGGTGTCAGGGAAAGTTCTTCAGTATGAGGACTAGGAGCTCCAATTGACCTTATCCTTCAGGAAAAGTCTACCACAAATATAACAGTCTCCTGCTACTTCCATGATGTTCCAGGTTCTGCTTCCTCTTTAACATCCATAGGTATTCTTGCCTTCCTCTTTTTTCAGTGACATCTCCTTTAACAAAGTAATAGCTACATCTTTTTAGAGTAAAAAGAAGGATTCTTTGGAGGGAAAATTCTAGTCCTCTGCAGCTCATGAATAAAGCACCAAAAGAAATCAATCACACAGTCTCTAGATGAAGAATATTGTGTTCCTAAAGCTAGAAGTTTTATTCTAGGAAACTCAGAAAACTTTTACCATAAATTTGCAACAGTACTTTAGCAGTGGAAAGCTAAGTATGAATAGAGTAAGACAATGTCTCTGCTGAAATTTTGCTTTAATTAGACAACATCAACATTTGCAACGAGCATAAAGAAGGGATTCTCTGTATGTATTCCGTTTCTACTAAACTCTGACACTGGAAGAATCACTTTTAGAGTAAAAGCTGTAAAAACCTGAGAGAATACTGGTAGGCTTGGGATCCTTTAATGGATTACTTTACCTTTAAGTAACCAGGTTTAATCTAAAACCTATCTGTAAAACAACTTATCTGCAATGCTTGGTTCTACATGGAGCTACAAATAAAAAAAAATATATAAAAAAAGAAAGACATCTTGGTTTCAGTGAAGAACAGCTAGGACAATTTAACAGGCTCACATGTCTTACAGCTCATAAAGGCCAATCACTTTACATCAGGGTCAGAGCAATTTAAACACATCACCGGTGTTTCTGCTAAGTTTGTTTTGGAAATAATTAATACCTACATCTCCAGTTTGCTCCGTCTGGCCTATTTCACGAACAGCAAGAGCAACATCACATTCAGATATGAAAGGAAAAGGAGAAGATTTTTTAAAATAGGTTTGTTAGCAGTCTTTAAACCACTTGCTGTAGCTTTAGTTATGAACTTCTGTTTAGTAACTCCCAACATTTAAAGGTTCCTAAAGCTGTTTCTCTTTTCCTTTTCCTGACATATTCCTGTCTGTGAATATTATGACTTCTTGTACAGCAATAGGAGCATGACTGCTTTTTCTTTTACTGTGGTTACAGTTAAATTTTTTAGCTGAACTATGATTAAAGGAATTACGATGTTTTTAATTATCTAATGCATGCATACAGCTGACTTTTCCATACAAGATGAAATCAAGTGAATAAGAATTATGTTAATAAATGGTTCAAGAGGAAAATTAAGCTCTTACTGTAAAACACTGTGGTAGTCTGAATAATGAAAAGAGAAGCTGTCTGGTGCAAAACATGGATCTTTGACTAGCTGCCCTGCTGAAAACTAGAGGCTTTCCACCCTGAAGAGGAACAGCAGCAAGCATACTGGAAGCTAATGTACAAAATAGAGCCAGCCACTACCCTTCCTTTTCCAAGGTCAGATCGGTTGTTAGAAGAGCACTGAGTTTTTCTCAGTGCTCTGGACTCAGGGTCAAAGATCGCTGCCTTGCAAAGTGATGCTGAAATTTCGTACTATTATGACACCTCTAATAAAAGTGTCAAGTGCATCCCTGGCATGAGAACTAAGCAAATCTGAAAAACCCTCAAGCACTCCTCCCTCCCCTTATCAAAATGCCATTTATTTGTTACAGGTTCCACTGGTATTTGCACTACTGCTATGCCCAGAAGGCCCGCCTAAGTCTGCTTTCTAGTAAATAGGATACCAGTATGAATGGCAAGGAGACATAAAACAAGAGAGGTAGGAGGGAATGGGAATGTAGAGCAGCATATACTACCGTGTCTCCCATGCTACGCTGTAAGAAGCTTTATCCAGACAACTATAAAAATGTAGTCTTTTCTCTTACATCATTTTAGCAATGATGCATTTTATTTGGATAGAAGTTGAAAATACTTCACTGATCATCTATAGTAAAGGAGAATCAGTATATGAAATTACATCAAGACAAAAATTTCTTGTAGAGGACATAATACATTTCATTTTCGTTGCCTTGTACCACTGCAAATTAATTTGATATTCTAGCAGTATAACTTACTTTTTTTCCCTTTCTGACAACTTTCTTAATGATCATGCTTTATTTTTCTTTACATTATACATATTAACATTGGAAGCTCAACTTAATGCTTTCTGCATCAAATGGTGTTTGCCCTCTGTTCTTTCTCCACTTTTATTTTTGTGCAGTCTTTGGGAAAAAGTGTCTTTGAAGCACCCTCTCACTCATTTGTTAATAATTGACATGAACGTCTTTGCACTTGTGGCTTTGAACATGAGAAACCGGCATGATAGAGCCTGCAAATAAAAATCGTTAGAATAACTGCATAGATTTTTTGGCTTGTTTAAATGCAGTTCTTCACTATATTAGAAACATATGTCAATTTGGTATTAATATGATGACTTCATATTAACAAGCAAACCATTGCTAACACTAAAGTCATTTGATTTCCTGATGTATGAATTCTGTAAAACATCAGAAAATAAGAAAACCCACTAGAAAAGTAGAAGCAAATTCCTTCAATTTGTTTTCTAGAAAGTATAACTTCATTAATGTTTCTATTCTTTAGATTTAACATTTTTTATTTCACTGTCTGGTGAAAGTTAATAGCAACATGTTAAGTTTGCTTAGAACTTTTTATCTGTAAAGAATCTAATGTGCTTAGTGCAGTGTAAGTATGTGCATCTTGATATGTTTGTATGATAATAAAGCAATTATGAAACTAAACTTCATAACTTTTGTTAGATTCCTGACTTATTCAGATTGCCAGCTGGACAATGCAGCGTGTGCAGAGCAGAGGAAATTTTTCACTGAAACTCATATTTTATGTATCATTGCAACAGTATAAACTCAATTCATCCTGAGAAATAAACCTACACAATTAACCGGCGCCTCCACTCCTGAAGTTGGGTTTCATCTTACTGATGATGAGAGGGGTATTTTTTACTCCTCAGGAAAAACTGTAAGTGGTCAAGAGCTGTAAAGAGTAAGTGTTTAATTGTACAGAGATTGAGAAAATACTCCTTTTCAATGTTAAGAGTTTAGTTTATCCAAATGAGTTGAGCTGAGTTTATCCAGTTGAACATTGGATAGGAAATGACTCCTTTATACTTCATTATCTATATTGGGGATGATATGATTAACTTCCTGGAATAAGGCACATGCTGCTCGTGATGGGCTCTCTTTTGCACTAGATCTGTAAAAGAAGCATCTGTGCACATTTACATGAGAGCAGATTTTATATAAATTGATGTTTCCCTGCATGTACTTGCACATCTATTTATGTTTAACGTGCATTTTTGTATGTGTGCAAAACAAAGTTGCTTCTTCAAGATCTAATCTCTCCATCACAAAGCAAAGCTCTTTACAGTATTCAATTCTTATTCATTTATTTTGCTGGCCAGCTACAATATGTAAATCAGAACATTATTCTCTGTGACCCTCACACGAGTCCATATAACCCTCTAAACAACATAACGGACAGCATAGCAGAACTCACAAAAGGGCTGGGGAGATTAATTTTGAAAGCGCTAACTAAATAAGAATTAACCACTTTTGTTCCATAACAGCTTGTGAATCTTATCTCTGTATGTGTACAATCGCCATGTCAAAACCATGCACATGTGCTCCTTAAGACTCTTACCGTTCCCATTTTACAATCTACCGTTTCACTTTCATCACAGCACCAAATCTCCCCCTAACTTCTCCATAGCAGCCACCATGCCTTACAGAATTAGTGTTGTCATATCTCAGTGCACCACCGCATTCCTACAGAAGGCCAAAATAAACCTGTGGTGGAGGCATATGTTTATTCTTATATGATCCTTAATTATAATTATTTTTATGCTCATAAATGCTACTTGTAATTTTCTATATGCTTTTATGAGTTCTATTTCATTTAAGTAAAAAAGTCAGTGCTGCAATTATCAACTCCATGATTACTTTATTGTGTGACACTAATAAAATCGCTAGAGGAATTTTTTCATGAATCCTAGTTTTATACAATAATTACTTAGATCAAAATAATTGATTAATCTAAATGATTTATTACGTTATTGTAAAGAATTTGAATAGTATTTCAAAATGTGAAGCCAGATTCAAAATAAATTTATCTTTTCTGTAAGTATATTTCAGAATTTGAGATATACAAATAAATCAAATGTTTATTTTAGAATATGTACTTGGAACTAAATAAAAACTGTTACCATCTGACGGGCTGTTGGGTTTTGGTTCTGGAAAAAAGAGTCTTTGAATAACTGTAGCTTTGAAACTTCCTCCTACCACAGCAGTGTAGTAAGGTCAGAGAAACTCCTGGGCAACTCTTCGGGTTCTGCTGAATCCTTCATTTCTATCAACTAAAATGCCCCACTGCAGGTCACTGGCTTGAGAAGTACAGAAAGAGCGAAGAATATTTAGTCTTTGTTATAATGCCATGTTATCTGTTGGCTATAAGAACCACTTAAACTTGTAGGCAGTTGTCAAGTAAAGCAGTGCAGTGAGGCCTGCTCTGATTTATATCGAAAAATAAACCAACAATTGGACAGTTCGAATCTCAGCAGAACACAAATACAGCCAATATTATATTAACTGCCTCTGGAGTCTTATAATATTAAAATGTTGGCTAAGGTGATCAGATTTTTTTTATAAAGAAGATAGGCATTTTTGCAAAGCATTAAAGCATGTCAGCATAGGTATATGGAGAAGAAAATAAACATTGTGGATGAAATATTAACCGTATCAGGAATGAAATACATTTAGGGGCAGGGATAGTGGCCTACTAAAAGAAAAAAAAAGTTAATGAATTAATCTGTTTGATTTTCTGTCTTTCATTAAGCTACTTCATTATCTTTAACGCATATTCATAAAACCACATATTTTGACATAAGCAGTTACAAAATCTAATATTTAAAGGAGAAGATGTTATTATTCATCTTTTCTTCTCTCTCTCCATCTTTACTTTCCTGTTTTACAGGGCTTCCAGGCAGTCACACATGATGGTCCTAGAGAAAGCATAAACATTTCCTCCTGTATCATTTCCAAATTAAAGATCTAGTAATGAGCAGGGCAAATAATTCAATTGACTTATTTTTAGAGAATTGAGATGGAAGCTTGTACTTCTGCTAGTGATATAACCTCTGTAGATAAAAAGATAAATCAGTTTCCAAAGCTGTCAACACTTTTTCTATGTGTCAAATTCATTTTTAAAGTACTGTTAAATTATAAAATACCCATTTAAAAATCAAATATGCTTTATGTTCTTTGGATGATTATTGCAACTATTTCACATAGACTAGTATGAATGAATGTGACTATAAGAAATTGATGGTGGATGAAGTCCCGAGAGAGGACTTTGTTATTTGTAAGTAATTAAGTAGTTTATCCGGTATTATTACCTGCAATGTAAGGATGTAGAGTCAATATCAATGTCAGCTTATGAACCTAACTTTGTGACTGCTATTCACTCTTTTATAATAATTGTTCAACCTGAGTGGAACAAGAAAGGATGATACCACATTTTTAAAAACAAATATAGTGCAATAATACTGAAGGCAAGGAAGGAGAGCTAGAATTCACCTGGTTTTGGGTGTCTGCACCCCTTGCACTCAGTGAAAATAATCGCGAGCTATTTTCTCGCAGATGTTAAATGTATCTAACATTGAAAAGAAGTGCCCCAGCTAAATGCAGCCAAAGTGAGTGTCAGGGCACTGAGCACATCCCCTCTCTCCCGAGGGGCCAGCTCAGAGACCCTGCGGTCGGTGGCCCCGGGCACAGGGGCTGTGGGAGGTGGCAACCAGTCTGAAAAAGCCCCTGCCCTGGGTGGCCTGAGCCTGGCCACTGACCCCACTGGTCCAGCCACAGACACAGGTCTGCAGATAGGAACTATCTAAAGAAAGATAGGAGGAACACTTTGTCAAAGAAAAGATTCTTCTGAAATAGAGGTTCAGTTTTCAATAAGGTGTTACAGAAAAGCCAGTGAGTAAATAGCATATCCATTTAATAAAAGTCTGGAGACAGTTCAGAGCAGAAGCTCAAGTACTCAACCCATAATTCAGAGATGCAAGGCATAGCTATCTGCATTATCACCTCTATGTCTCACTTTCTTCTCTTAGGTAGTGTTCATCACGCTAGTATTCATTATGATCAACTTGGAATTAGGTAAATTAGTATCTAGGCTTTCTGGTAGAGGAAAGAGAACAAAGAACACTAATATGATCATCTATATTCTTGGGATAAGGCAAGCGAGAGAAAGAATGGAATATTCACAAATTTTCTCACAAAAAAAAAAAAGAAAGAAAGAAAAAGAAAAAAGAAAAAAGAAAAGGAAAGGAAATACTTCCACCGTTCTCCTATGTATAAAAAAAACCAATGTTCTGTTAAATTTAGGCAATGATTTTCATTTGCCAAAATAAGTTCCCAAAGCATTTAGCAAGTGTAAAGTATCTAAGGGAATCACTGCAGCCATCCTAGAAAGGACACTTACAGTTTGGGACACAAGTAGCCATGGTACTAAAGAGTAGCGTTTCACACAGGCATATGCAATTGCAGTGCCATAATCTGAGATGGAGCTGGCTGGAGCAATGCTATTAGCATTTCTGTAACCCAGGAAAGAAACTAGCAAACCTTACTGGATATTCACTAGACAAAAAGCTGTCATAATTTCAGATTAAGTCCCAAACGGCAGCGCAGTCGCAGCCAGGAGTCTTCTGATTTTTTTAGTTCCTTAAGATTCAGAGCTTTTTGATATATGTGTTTACCTATTTCTTTGGAATTTTTCAGTCAGCCCAGCTCTAGCTTCTTCAACACAGTTTGAAGGACCTTTGGTATTCCTTTTTTTTTTCTCCTACCTACAAACATGCAAATCCTTTACCCCTTATTTTGTGCTAAGATATGAGCATTAATACACTAATGACTACAGATGCAAAGAATTCATACAAGCTTCTAGCAGTGTTTAAAACTTGGATGTCTCTAGAATTTTTTCCTCTTCTATTCCTGACTCTGTTTTGGCACAAAAATACAGGGGCTCAGGACTTCTTTAAATTGAAAATTTAAGAACAGCTATGTTAAGATGCCACTTAATCAAATAGAAGTTTTTGCAAAGAGAAAAATCTTCCCTTTTTATCAGAAGTTTCCTCTTCAGCAACAGCAATTAAATGTTACTAATCCGGCAGAACCTGACATTTACTACTCAGTACTAATTTCTGACCTTTCTATCTGTCTGTTCTATGTGAAATAATTCATCGATATCATAGTTACGTTTAAGATTTGATTTATAATGCTAAATTCAATAATATATTTTGCCTTTGGCATTACTGATACCAAATTAACGTTACAGGCTTTTTTACCACTTAATTTTTTTGCCACTGGATTTATATGATAGGCATTTTCCTGGAATGGGAAAGAGAAACAAATATCTACTGCAAATACTGGAAGACACTGCTTACCTATAGTCTGGATATTTGAATGTCCACTGGATGGATGCCGAGGGAATGAAGTATAAACATAATGGAAAGGGAAAAGAAAAAGAGCTATTTCTAATTGCATTACTGTTAAGATAGATGTAGAGGTGCCAGAGTCTGACAGATAGATTTGCTGGGATAATTTGCCCAAAGCAATAGAAAGAACATTCAGAAAATAGTTTGATAGTTTGTTCTGAAAAAAAAAAAAAGAAAGAAAGAAAGAAAGAAAAGGAAAAAAAAGAATAATTGAATAGTTTCACAGCCATAATGAAAGTGATTTCTAAAACTTCTAAGCTATTGTTATATAACAACCTAGAAGGTTAAAATCACGTAGCATGATTCATGTAATTGCTAATATTAAAGCCGAGCTATTTAAGAACAGAAATGCCACGTGAGGGAGAAAAGAAAAATAACCATACATTATGCATTGTTCTCCCCCCGACACACACACATTTCCTTTGCCTCAATTCCTACATTGCTACTATTCATAAAAACTATACATGCGAGAGCTTGCATTTATTGCTGATAAAAGATCATTCCGTGATTCACTTAACTGTCCAACACCTGGGCCACGCTGTGGCCATGACGGGTAATTTTAATGAAAGATGAGATAGGGATTTCTCACTGATTCAGGTTTCACCAGTGCGAAGGTCAGTTCCTCAGGGTAGCAGCGCGAGGACATTAATCATCCTTCCTGTTGAATAGTGGCCTTATTCTCATATAAGAGCCTGCAGTTCTGTGGACTCTAACAGCTTGAAGGCTAGCAGAAAGTCAAAAGACAGAAAACAACTGGCTTAATCCCAATGCTTCATGTATTAATATATTTCCCAAATGGCAGCAAGATAAAAAACAAAGGAAAAAAGCCCACACAGTGGGTATTCTTATCATCAAAATTCAAGTGATACAAAAACGCCAGCTTTTCTGTATGAAAGAGAGAAATTAGAGCTGAACAATTCCTCATTAATTAATAATAGCGTTGCTATAGTCACGAGGATCAAAGGACCATAAAAGAAGAAAGATTTGTAAGGAGCACTAATACTTTCATTAATTTTGCCTCTTTGAAATAGTCATTCAAATGGTTCACCAAAATCCTCTTCAAAGTAGAAGACTGTTTTCCAACTCCTTTCCGAAGATGTTCTCAGGAACATTTATATACATAGTGCCATACGCGCCTCAAGTGCTAATGTATATTTAAGCAAAGTCCAACATAATGTGCATTATCAAGAGGACAAAGGTGCCTCTGTGAAAAGAAGGTGCGTATGTGCTTCTCCACACCAGGAAGCAGTAGCACAAGAGCTTCAGCATGATTACTGAAATAATGGATGGTAGCAAAAAACGGCTTCTGCACTCTCTGAAATGCAGCGGTCACAATCAATAGACAGAATCTGCTCAAAGGGAATCTTGAAAAAATCTCCTTTTACTCTCCTTATCGTTTCTCTTATTAATACTATGTGCATCAACAGCTTGCCTCCTAAAGCAGAATTTTTCAGTCTGATAAACATATATATATATATATATATATATGACTATATACCTGCAATTTCCTTCTACTGGAAAATCCAGGAGAGGATTTTAGCAGGTAAATAATGCAGAAAGAAACTCTAAGGTGTGTTTAGATGCTCTGTTACTCCTCCAGCCCACAAATTCTCAAATTCTCCAGATAAGCTTTACAGCACTAGAACATGTACATCCTTTGTAAATATAAGTTCTTTAATTTTTAATAGAAATATATTTAATAACTGTTATCCAAGAATATATCTTTAAAAAATTAATTAACTCCAAACTCACTTAGCCCTAGCCTATGTGATAAGGAATCCTTGTTTCGGCTGGGGAGAACAATGGAGAAATGTAGCTGTTCATGGCAGAGCTTCATGAAAAATTAATTGCTCAAGGCACCAACAAAATCAGACTTATAGGACTTGTATGGGCCTCTTAAATCTCAAACATAATATCACTAAATTGCAAAACGTGAGTCACATTGGTCCACCGACTTGTTTTCTTCCTGCACAAATGAAAAACTGAAATATTCTATTTTATGCTGAATAAAATGTTTGACTTGAAAAAAGTTAACTAGTTGGAAATATTTAGGAAATGGTGAACTGGCAAGTTGTCTCACTATTCAGGCCTTGAAATAAAAGCCAAAGAAACAATAAGCTAACATATCAACACTGCCAAACTGTTGTAACCCGAAGAAAATCAAACAAGTTTAGATAGATATCAATGAAAAAGTAGTTGTAAAAGCATTATGTATGTAAAAATATAAACATATTAACGTAACTATATCCTATAAAAAGAAAAAAACTAAATATAAAATAAATATAATATTTATGTGTACATGCACTCATTTGTACATATCCTTTCTATGCGTTCTAAGTTATTGCCATTTGTAAACAATTATGAAATTGTAACAGGAGCCACATTAAGCAGAGGTCCTGAAAGTTGAGGCACAGGATCATACCAGAAGCCCGATAGCTATAAAAACAGATGGCCAATTACTGATCTCTAAAGAAATGCAGCCTTTACAGGTTTTAGGGCATAGCAAATGTAACTCCTACAACAAGGAGGCATGCATGGCTTCATTGTGCTAATGAAACCTTTAGTTTTGCTATTACAAAGTTAAACCCTGACAAATATCGAAAAGGAAAAAGACCTCCTTTTGGAAGGAGGTGTACTAACTATCGGATAACTTGTGACCATAACTTGATCACATTTAGAATTGTGTAATAACCTGTAAAAGCTACCTGTAACTCGTAGCGTAGGCCAAGCTGTCTTTAGACAAATATAAATCTTCAACAAAACCTACTAGCTGTGCAGGCACCTTTCTGCAGAATTGAGTGTGCACTGGCATTGCGTATTGCTGCACACGTTGAGTATCACTTTCTTCTTACTAACGTACCAATAGCATTTGGGTCTGGTCTTTTACTCTATTCCTTGTGTTGGTATGGTATCCTGTTCTTGATGTGTGGTTGTAATTTTGACACAACAAAGCAAAAAGCACAGCTACAGAAGTATGACAAGTCAAATTCCTCTTATTCTGAAAAACGAGGGAGTTGAACTGAAATCATATTCATCCACTGTGAGCACCTTATCGCTGCGTAATAGAGTCATTACTTTTCTTAGCTTCCCTCTCAAACCTAATGAATATTTTACACACTATACACATTGTGGAACGATACCTGCTTGGTTAAGGAGGATTTGCAAGTTAAGCCCCTCCAGGCATATCTGAAATATATACCTCTAGTACACTCCCTTGTGTCTTCAGGCATACTTACTGGGGGTTCAGAGTCTATTGAAGTGTATTAAACTACTGTACTTACATTAGTTTCTGTTCACCTTGAAAACTGGTGATCTAGCTCTTCATTTCTTTGGCTTTTGATAGAAAGGACCTGAACTAAAAATGTAGCAAATAAGAACTAATTTTGCAAAACTTATTCAATATTATTTTTATATTTTTGTCATTTTTGTTTAGATTGAAGTTATTTGGCAAGTTCAGCTTACCTCTACGAATATTTTCATCTGTCTCCCAAAATTCCAGTGCTATGGTGAAAAATTTGTTTGCTTTTGAAACTCAGCAATTTATTTAAATTCAAATTCTGGACCATATCAGCATTGATATGGTTCAGAATAAAAATTATACAAAAAGGTTATGGCATTCTATATTTAGGTCCCAAATCCCTATTCAGTACACATTCCTTTTTTGGTTTTTTTTTTCCTAAAATATTTTTGTGGAATGCATAAAACATTAATGAACAAACAAAACTTGGGGGTTCAAATGATGTTTAATTTCATGTGGAAAGCGGATTTGGGATATGTGTACTATGCTGAATTATTAACTAATAACTCAATAAAGAGAAGCAAGAATAGTGATTTTAATGCAGCTGTGCTGAAAATATTAATCTCTGAGTGAAATAAAGGAAAAAAATTATATCACCTAGCTGCCCAACCAAAGCACTACAGATATTAAAGGCAAAATTGTCACAGACATAAGCAAAGGAAATCCTTCATAAGTAACCCATGTGCTGTTAGCTCATTTATTTCATAGGCTAAAACAGCTTTGTATAAAATAATGTAATAATTATGAATAGTAGGAGATGAAATAATTACGTCTTTCCCAGATACTTCAAGAGAAGAAAAAAAAATATCTAAATTATCACAGCATTTGCTTACTGGCTTGTGGTTTGCTTAGTTTTAACAGAAAGCAGAAGTCTTGTATTTCAGATTTCCTTGGTCTAACCATTAGACTGTAATGTTTTAGCCAATCATAATGAAAATAAAATATATATATGCTTCACCCAGGAAAGTCTATTGCAATATTATCCACACAACTTAAGTACTTGTATTGCCCAGGGATGTACTGTAATGTAATATAGATAATGATAAAAACAAAATTATCCATAATTATCTCATTTCCAATGGCAGATTGTCTTTTTATTTCCAAGAAGGAAGAATACTAGATAAAAGAAAATAAAACTTACGTGAAACATGCTGGAAGTCATCAATGTAACAAGAGAGAACCCTTGGCACAAGGAAAGCTAATGAGATTACCCTGTGCCTCTAGTGAATTGTGTATGACCAGAACATATGAAACAAAATTAGTCCTTCTTATTACTAAGCTTCCTGTCACAGCTAAGAGTCATTTAAAAGACAAAACCCAAAATTATGTTATGGCTTATGATCTGATTATTCATAAGCAGAAAAACAGATACATTTCAGATACCCACTGTATATTATATTGCTTTACATCAAAGGCCTTATATACCATGAAAAAGAGAGAGTTTTCTAAAGTGCTGTTAATTCATGGGTGATCATTTATGTTAGTCCCTAAGATTTATAACTCCACAAAAACATCTTTTTAACTAAAAAGGAATTTTCTTAGGAATAAAGGCTAAACAAGGTAAGAATCATTGACAGAGAAGAAATGAATTTTGTAGAACTTCAGTATTCCAGAATGAACTTCATTTTAAGCTCTTACTACATGTTACATTTCACAGAATGGACATTTGCCAGTTGAGATCAGGGGAGAGATATCACCAGTGTATATTTAAAGGATAATTTTCTCATGAAGTACTTTGATTTAATACTTTGTCTGACCTCTGGACATCCCAGAGGAGCTCTTGTTCATGTGTAGAGATCAGATCATCAGCATTCAGATCTAATTTAGGTTTCTAAGAATGTGATTGGTATTTTTAAACTGATATAGAGTACCCAAACAAAATCCTGAAGTTATCTTGCTTTCTTTCAGATGTAACATTAAGATGCTGCTCCTGAAAGATACCTAATGAAACAGATCTCTTAGAATGACGTTGCATTTTCGCGATAAGACAATAAGTTAGATATTAATAAACTGCCTGAGTTAATGACTATCATGAAGTTTCTGTTTAAACCCTCCCTTCATTCTCATCTTGATATTTTCTTCCATTCTAGGTAAAGCTGAAATTTAATTCCTCTTCTCAAGAAGCATGGCACAGCAGATAGTGTTGATCCAGTTGGTTCAACCTCCATCTCTGGAGGATTTCAAGACCAGACTGGATAAAGCCCTGAGGAACATGGTCCAGCCTCACAGCCACCCGGTGGCTCATTTTGAGCAGGAGGTTGGACTAGGGACCTCCTGAGCTCCCTTCCAAGTTAAATTATCCTGTAATGCAATGAATCATATAGGTGCAATGAAGCTCTGTGCAGGTATCTTAGAGCAAGCAGAAGTAAAAGTATCAGTTCTAAAATATTCTGGCTTGGATAAGTCATCACACTGAGAATACACAGGGGTATCTGGGTGCCTGTTCTACTTGGATTTTTGTCCAAGACATAGTCAACGCAGCTAGTTGAATGTGTCTGCACTGTGAGGTAGATATATATTTACTTCCAGTTCTAGTTAGGACTACTAGTTTTCATCTAGCTTCATATACTTCTGAAACACTTACTCTATTTTCAGTTTTTACTCAAGGACATCATCAAAAAAAAAAGAAAAAAAAAGAAAAAGTTACTTTAGGATGGATAAAAACTGGACAAAGAACTTGAAAGATCAAATTCTAATTATTTTTACTTCTTCTGCTAATTATGATCATTTTTCATTTTATGAATCAAAATATATTTCTTCTAAATTGCCAGATAATTTCTATTTCTGTAAATAATTAAGATTTGCACTGTAAGCAGCTTGCAGAAAATATTCAGTAATCACATTTTGAAAATCATTCTGTTTCAGGTGAAGTAATAGATAACTGTTCTCACAGTGCATAGAAGCATTCTTTTGATACCATGACTCAGGTAATGCCTGCAGTTTTCACCTGTGAATACTTACTACAAAAAAAAATATATATATTTTTTTTTGTGAACAGCATACCAGGTAACTTATACATTATTGTTTCTATTAGTTTTCCCACTAATGAGTTGAAACAGAGACAGATTAACTCCAAAAGATACATTTCAACCATTTATCAAAAGTCATAATAAGCACTTTGTCAAGATTTGGGACTATGTAAAAGAATACTTGGTACTGAGCCTCATCAGTGAACAACCGAAGAATACCAACTGAGAAACCTGGATAAACATTAAAAATATTGTTTTGTTCAACTTGCTGAATATAGAGACAGAAAACTCAGTATTAAAACCTGAAGTATATTGAAGCCAAATGGGAATTTTTAAATATAGTTCATATATTAGTAGGGTTAACAGTAAATCACCAACAATTTCAATACCTGGAATGTGTGAAAAATGTTTTTGAAGCATTCTTAAGTTATTGGGTCTGATTCTACCACTTTCACTGCAGCTGAGAAAAGAGTTAAAATCCAGGCACAATTAAGAGAATAAATAGTAAATTTTCACATGCCTTTTCAGTGGTCTGTAGAAGTTTAGACATGGACAGAACTGTCACTTGATTACATAATACATAAACCAAAATGCTCAATTTTCTAATCACCTTTGCAAAGAAAAGGTTAAAAATAAAAAGGAAAAAGATCCTAAACATTTCATTATAGTTTACTTTTCTGGAATATGTCTGTTGAACAGAAGACACAGATATGGAAATTGCTTTTATTGCTTTTATCTCTGAATTTGAAAAGAAATGCAGTGTTTAAAGATAAATAAAACAAAATAAAATAAAATAAAATGGAGAGATGCATGAGTCTGATGGATTCTCATGCACACTAGAGACATGAAACACAAAACGGATCCCCCAAATGAAATTTCATGACTTGCAGTACACTAATTACAATAATTTTAGGTGAAAGACAGCCTTGTGGTTTGTTGGGGTGTGACAGGGGAGCGAGCAGAGAGAACTTCGAATTAAATTTAATTTGCAGTTTTTTCCAGTAACACATTCTCTTGACCTTAGGTCTGGGCAATCAGCTAAGCTGAGCAGTATGACAAGAAGCCTTGAAGACAACGTGACGGAGTAGGGAGTGGGGGGAGCCCTGGGAGGATCAGATGTGCAAACTAACGCTTGTTTGTCCTCCCCCTGCCTGACAGTAAAGATGCTGCTGGCTCTTCACATCATGTCTTACTCGTCAGTCCTCCAGGAGAACTGCCAGCCCCTGGCATCCCTTTGATAAATAGAAAGCAGCTGGTGTCCCAAGGATGGCTATTAATCTCCTCGCAAGATGAAAGTAAATGGAGAAGCTGAGCAATGCTTTGTAATTACTGATTCATGCACTCTCTTCCTGAGGATAAAAGAAGTTGCAACAGCTCCTACTTCGAGGATGGATTAGTTTTAATTGATACATCATCACTCTGTGAAATTAGAATAAACCATACTGTGGCAAAACTTTAGACAAATCTGCTTATTTAGAAAGACTATTACTTGGAAACATGAATTTCATTACACTTTCTGCCAGTCTGTATTCGTCGGTGGATAGAGTGGATGGTGGAAGACAGCCTTGGGATGTGCTTGTACTAAGCACAGCACTTCCCCCACCACCACCACTTTCATTTTAAGAAGCAAGAGAAACAGTGTTTTGGTCCTAACATTTTATATGCAACATTGACAACACTCTAATTACTTTTCTGATGATCAACTGAAGCACGCTTGAGAGAGTAATATAAAATGGCTTCCCCAAGACTGAATACACTGTTACACAGAATATCTGATTTGTAGTTTGAAAGAGTTCACTGTTCCTATTTCAACCATTCTAGCTCAAAGCAGCAACATTTAAGCATATTCTGCACTTCAAGCATGGGTTTAGGCAACCTTTCTCTGCAGTAGTATTTTGAATCACATGTATATTGAGAGTAATACTAGAATAGGTTCTTGAGATAAAACTGGGGGGAGAACTGTTGGTTCAAAATAATTGCTCGGTGAAAAATAGCCTTGTTAAAACCAAAATTATTCATAAGCAGTTTCAAATTTTTAAATGTTTTCACTTTTGTCAGAACCAATAAATATACATCAACAAAATTCAGAAATTATTTTTCCTAAAAGCTCTATCAGTGCATCACTAACTGTAAAAATCACAGATACGAGGACAACGGTACAAAAAATATGAACATATTTAATGTAGTAATAGTTTTCTTAAACAAAATGATAAAGCTATTATTAGTTTCAAGGAGCAAGTACTTCAGCAATTAGTTTTATTGGCAATACACTATACTAAATAGTTTAAAATCAAATAAACCACTGGATTTCAATCTGAATTTCATTATACAGATGTTACATATTTCACTAACAGCAGATTATACAGTTTTACCTCAACATAGTGTGTGTTACCCTCGGTCTTGTATTGTTAACTCATTATTTTTCCTTCCATTAAGATATAGTTATCCCAAAATAACTTTAAGATGGCATGACTCATGCAGCTGTCCGGCAAATACTTCCATAGAGAGTGAAGATAGAACAATGCTAGTACAGCAATAAAACTGCTTAAAAGCACTGACAAAATTATGCCAGCTCAGTAGGGAATTTTTCCAAGGAGGTGGCCAGGAGTTAGACAGACGGCAATGTTTAATAGCCCAGTGGTTAGGGTACCATGTTAAGTATTTAAAGCTAAGTCCATTTACTTCAGAGTAGATATTGAAATAAAACTGTCATGAATCAAGTTTAAGTATTTTACCCACCCAGCCACTATCTCAATGTAAAATGGCAGAAATCTTAACTTTTATGCTTTAGGAGCATGGGTTCTATTTCTTGTGTTGCCATTGACTGGCATAAGTTAATTCATCTTTTTGTCTGTACTTCTCCTGGCATTCGGAAGCTGTACATGTCTCACCTTAGTTTTGAATTTGGATAAACTGGCAGAACCATCACGGTGTATATATTCTAACTGATAATTTTGATACAAGGGGTCTCTGTTATAGTTGTGCTGATAGAAGCCGCTTTCAAACTGCTTGGCACATTCCAAAAGCAGCTGGAACCATTTTTAGCTAACTATGTTCTTAAAACAGACTGATTATAGTTTTATACTTCTAAGGATACATTGAACTTTCTTTACATATTTTCAAAATAGAATAAAAAATTTAGGACTATATCTGCAGCTGATACAGTTCACATTTCATTGACCACCAAGGAAACAAAAGAATAATGAAGGCCACTTGACTGTGATCTAAAAGAAAAGCATTTGTTCTGCCTAAATTTAGAATAATATAGCCTATTTTGTACCTGATACTTATTACTTCTTACTGTCTTCTTCTAAGATATTTAAGTGGACCCTGAGAAGATTGTTTGTCAAATCAAGATGATGAAGAAACATCTCTCAGAAATTTTTTCACTTCCAAGATTTCTCTGTTCTATGATGGGAATAAATGCAAAGCTTTCCAAATTGGGAAGAAAATAGAGATAAAAACATCATGGCTCCAATCACATGTAAGAACTGAGTAATAATCCAATGATTTAAACACTAGAAAGTTGAAATTCTCCCTCCAATATCCCATATGGTTTTACACTAATTAAAAAATTGTGTAATTGGACAAATGTTATGGTGTCATGGATTAATTTTCTGAGGGCCACAAGGTTTATTCTGGTGTGGCCTGTTTGCAGTCAGTGATCATTTTTCCCCAGATCTATATGCGACATAAAAGGAGAAAAGAGGAAGACTGTTGGTAATGATTCAGCTAAATTGTTCTAGTCTGGCAGAAACAGTCTTAGGTTCAAAAACATCTGGGGACGACAAATATTGGAAACTGTAAAGATACAGAAATAGAGGATTTCACGTGTGATTCAGTACAGAGATGCCTTTATTCTTATATTCCTGATGAAATGAGGGAAAACGGGTACCTTAGTTATCAGAGATCCTGAGCAAAGGAGCAATAGGAACCAGATTTAAACAGTCCTCCTCCTCCATGCCTGTACTTGACACAGGCTCGTTTGTCCTCTTTGACAAGTTGTAAAGGCCTCAGACTGTCTGTAAACTGTTCCCAGCTTTAGCACTTGATGTGTCTTGTATACTGTCAGTAGTGCTGAGCTGACCTGTATATTTCTCTGACGTATTTCATAGGCTGAGATCTTGTTCTTTGTATATAAATACAGTCTAGCAATAGTAATAATAAAAAATAAGAAAAGGTTGGCACACAAAGATCTCCAGCTTCTTGAAACCTCAGTGAAAGATCTTCCCCTCTTTTTTTGTATTTTAGTGCAGTCTATCACTATGATATTTAAACATCATGTACAGTTTAATGAAAATACAACTACTTCAAGGATGCTTAGTATCCTTTATATTTCACATCTCTTGACCATTACTTATTGGAAGGGATTTTCTGCATTCCTAAAGAATTCCTCCTTCACTTCCCTACCCCTCAAGTTATCTCCCTGAGAAGTCTTTCTAATAGCTTTTCCAGTGGGAGTTATGTGGGACCCTTTATCATACTCTTAGTAATTTTTCTTTAGCAACATTTTAGTTTACTCTTTATTCCTCTACAATTCCTTTCTTTCATCTTGTTATACTCAAACTACAGAACTAAAACATTTTAAGTGTTGCTAAATCAAGGCAAGCACCCACATCTGAGATCAATAATGCTTCAAGGTGACAGTAAATGTAAAACACTCAAAGCCTTGTAAATATTTTAAATATGTTTCTGAAGATTCTGCAAACAGTTGATGCAAATGTTGGAAGAACTGAAAGCCCATCAAAAGGAGAATTTGGGCTGTCATCATGAAATAACAAGACTATTTGCAGTATATCTGTTGTGAAAGCGCAGAAATGACTCCAAGTGCCTCAGATACGAATTTCTTTATGTTCTTTTCTTTTTGGAACTTCAGGCTTTTGTTAGATGAGTAAAGCAAGAAGGAATTGAACATCTTGTGCTCAGAGAAAACAAAGGAGTAAGCCAAAGCAATGAGAGCACAGAACAAAAACTTGAGAGATGATAATATAGAAAGGAGAGGTCTTATTAAAGGTCAACTAAAGATGTCTTACTACTGATGAAACAGCCCCTATGCTAAAAAAAGAGCATGCTGAGATTAGATAAAAGTAGGAAAAAACCCAAGAAATTCAGCAGTAGAGTATTTCCAGGAAGAGACACCAGCAATGGAGACACTCACAAAGATAACATGCTTAAGGGAACAACACAGAAAAAAATCAGCTGTGAAATCCTGCTGCTCCCAAACAGTCTAGCTAAATAAGTAGTAGAAAAGAAATCTTTAAGAAGTTGAGAAAAGATGATTTCTTTCCCACAGATCACCATGAAAGTCTAGACCAGACTGCTGCTAGCTTTCCAAAAATGGAGAGGCTTTCCTGACGGACCCAGGTAGTCTTAGATCCAGTAACCATGACCTTAGTTACCTTCATAAAATAACCAGCTGCACTCTTGTGGACGCAAAGCACAATACAAAAATGAACATCATGTAGTCCTTGAAATGGTTTTATTGTTTTCCTTGCTAACTATACTAAAAGGATTCATGCTAATTTTGCCAACCTTGAAAAATTATTCACCTAAAATTGTAGCTTTTGATATGCCCCCTAAGCATGTTTTTGCGTTCTTTCTTTCAGTCAAGTACTCTAATTTTGAGACTTTCACAGTTGATATTGGTTTGAAATGAAGGTACAGAAGAATTTTGTAACCATAGGAACTGAGCTGGAGATAAAACATCTGTCTTGACAAAAAAACTTATTCTTTTTCAGGTATGGTTATGCAGAGAGAAAAAGTTTCATATATATTCTCATCTCTGCTTTTCATCTTCTGATGAATTGGAAACAGAGGGGAGGGGCAGAAATAAGAGATGTGTGTGGTGGGGGGAAGCTACACCTTAGAGTTAATTTCAGCCTTCAGAAAACTGAAGTATCAGAAGTCAAGCCTGACCTACTATGATCTGTAAACTAAGCTTTGTAAGATGCACTCAAAGATTATTATGAGTCTGAATCATTATGGTCTTTGTAGCGCCACTCTCCAAAAATTCTGAATTTTTTTATGGCTTTATGATATGTTTTAAAGAACACAGCTTTTATTTGAGGTAATAACACTAAACTGTAAATGTGTGTCAGCTGAGTTATATAGCAAAACAAAAGGTGCTCCTTCCCCTTGAAATCAGGCTTCCACTATTAAGCTGACCTTTAAATGTACCATTTTGTTAAGCAAACATCATTATATGAAATTAGTCACAGCTTTCTTGTTTTGTGCAAGCAAATCTTGATCACTCGCCTCTCTATAAGGCTGCTGCTCAGTTTAATAATTCATGCTTCTCTGCTTATCAGCTTTAGAAACCAAAACGGTGTATTCTGCTATAAATCATTCTCACTGCTGCATTTCATTTTAATGCACGGCAGCAAAAACACTAACATAATTGGTGCAATCTGTTATTTACAGATATGTTGTGAGACACAGGTGGCAACCTACTTTTTGTGTTGTAAGAAAAAACAAGACCTCCTTCACAACTTGAGTAATGTTCTAGAAATTATAGAGATGGCAGGATAGAAGTCATTTATTCTCACTTGCAGTAAACTTTGAATCTGTTATAATGATTCATATAGTTTTTTCTTATAAACTCTCAGATGGGACCTTTTTCAATTTGTATCCAAGATAGAATGAAGGAGCGCAACAATAAAATAGTAAGAGAACTGATTTTGTAAAAATAGTATGTAATTCCCTATTTTTCTTGTTTGCTGACTTATTCTACATAGCCAATTTCCTCTGCTTACAAGTGAAATGACAAGAAATTCTTTTTTTATTAGTAGTACAAGTGCTGCAGAGTAATACAAGTGCACCAAGAAAATCAATGGAAGACTTTTATCTCCAATTTTGTTAACAGTGAAAGAGTCTGAAATATAATCAAAAAATACTGACTCCAACTATATCGCTCGATTTCATTTGACTAAATTGCACAGCCACCAGCAACACTTGCCATGAATCTGTGATTAATAAAAGTAGAAATGATCTGAGATTGAATAGTGAGACTATGTATTGAAGGCATTTTGACAATTCCTTATTCTGACCAGAGCTGTTTGACTGATATAAAAGCATAGTTATTAGACTGGGGAAAAATTGTTGGAAATTGTTTTGAATAACATTAGAGGCAAAATATCTAGAGTTGGTGAAACAGTATAAACATCGCTATACGGATAATTCACAACACAATAATGACACCCAACAAATTATTCCCTTTTTTAAAAATAGTGGGCATGTTTTATTCAAACTAATTGACTACTAGATGTCTTCAGCAGCCTTCATTATTTTCCTGAATCATATGAATTCACTGCAGTAGGAATCTGATCCAGCCAAGTACTCCATCAAAATTTCAGAATTTGTCCACAGGATAATTCTTCCACAAAGAGAGAGATAGAGACTTTTTAATTTTTAAAATGTTTGCAATCCACATAGGAACCCCACTGCTAAATGCAAGACTTACTTAGAGCAAAATATCGGGAGTGATAATGTATAGCAAACATCAAATAAACACTTCCTAGGTGAGCTGTATTAAACAACAGAATAATCTCACTAGGGAAATGCCATAGGTTGTTTCACTTGGCATGCTTTGAGTAGCTTAGAGAAAATAATGTAATATTTTCTGGCATTAGAACAAAAGCACTAAGTACTCTACACTGTATATTTTCATCTCCAGTTTCTGTTTTTATACTGTTCCACTTTATTAATTTCATTTGCTTGGTTGATCTGTTTAGAGAACTATGTGCGACCAGTTTACAGAGCACTTCTGCGATAGAAACCTGCATAGCAGTGCTCATACGTTTTGGACCAAAGCTTCCACACTCTTTTGCTCCTTTAAACAAGAACTTACATGGAGGGAAATTGAAACAGAATTAGTCAAACTAGAAAACCCTCCCTCTCACTGGAAGCAGGTTGGCTTCATGATGCAGCGCTGGAGTGCAGCCGCAGAAAGCGTTCCCTGCTCCCGCTGCAGCTCCTGATGCTGCCACTGCTGATGCCAAACCGGCTGCTCTCACCACATCATCTGCTATTGGTGCTGTTTCATACTTTTATTCGAAGGGCCAAAGAAACTCATCTGGGATTGCCTTGTGCCAAGAGAAGGAATAAAGCAAATTGGGAAGCCACGTGATGTAACTACAAGAGTGGGAAACCAATAAACCTTGCCAGTTACTCTTTGGTGCCAAGGTCTGAGAAGAGAGTTCAAAAAAAGTCATGAATTTGGAACAAGTTTGGAACTTGATGAGAGCCATGGGAAAATATCAAAGGTATCACATCAGAAACTTTGAGCAAGATCACAGATAAAATTTTGGTACAAACAGAAAATAGATATTTAATTGCCACTGTTAAAATAACCACTAAAGGTGAAGGAAAAAATAACAAAACAGAAAATATTCATCAATATTATTTTTAAAATCCTTTAGACACTGCAAGCCCGCAAAAGCAGTGACACCTTGTTCAGACACTGGAAGAGTTTATTTACTAACTCAATACCTATTAAATGGCAGCAATGCATACTTCAGCCCCAAACAAAACCATATGGAGTGGTCCAGGTCCTCCCTGATATGAAGGGATCTACTATAGATGTCAAGAAGGTAGGTCAGCCTTTGGCAAGCAAAAACAAGTTGCTATCTGCACTTGCCAAAAGCACAGCCCACTGAGTGAAAAGCTAGTATCCTACTGGTGTGTAGGCACCAAACTGCAGAAAACATCACATTCATTTCATATAGTTCACAACAGCAGCCTGCTAATAAAGTAGCTATACGTCCAAGTTACAGTTAAGCTCATTACCTTATTATGAAGCATTATTTATCTCATTATTTGCTCTCTAAAACATCTTGTTCCTTGAGCATCTTTGCACTGACATTCAGTTGTAAATGTGAGTAAAAGCACTGTGCGTGCTCAGTATTTATTAATGCATATAAAATTGAATGATAACAGCTATGATTTTTGCCCAGAGCATTTTAGGTACAGATCTGTGTTACATATAATGTCAACCATTGCTTTTAAACAGCCACTTCAAGTTGAAATGCAGCTGTTGCAGCATATAGGAGAATTAGTCAAGAGTTCAAAGCAGCAAATGACAGAGCATCTTTACTATATTACTAACTACCAACAACTCAGACAGCATTTCCAAAGGAAAAAGATATTAGTCAAGTTGTTATATAGTCAGAATAACAGGTTTCAAATCCCTACCCTGTGAGGAAAAGTGACATAGCATGTTTTAATGAATCTGTTTTATGTCCCATCTGAAAATTTGCGTTTGCAGGTGTAAGTTGGCCTCTGCTACCACCCGGCAGCATTAGCTCACTCACAGCCCAAAGAAAAGACTGCTGCTTTCTCAATCACTGAAATCAAAGGCTTGTCACAGTGAGGTGGCAGCTGGAGTTCTCCCATCCAAGTACAGACATGGCTTAATCTTTTTCCTGCTATAGGATGTGGCAAGATTACAGTTGACTGGCACCAAGAGTAGTAATGTTAAAAATTCCCACTGCTACGGAACAGATACTGGTCAAAACATGTTTTGCGAAACTCGCCTTCTTAACTATATCCCTGTGAAAAGCACGCTGTTTTGTGCCACAGGAAACAAAGACATCGCGTCTGCACGTTCTGCTGGGACAATATGTTCATCAGTTCCTCAGTCTGCTTTGCGCGATCCAATAGCTCCTCTACAGGAAACTGATGTTTCCAGTGATATAAAGACCAGACTTGCCTAAGGACTGAAATGACTTTGACATGTTGATTTCTAGAGGATTTCCTAAGCATGCTATCAGAAACTGATATTGGCATCTTGCATTTACTTTTGTTTACCATCCCCTTTAGATTTGTGGTTCCTTCAGGCTACATGCCAGATGTATATCCTATTATGTGGTAATATTTTATGAGGATGAAAGCTGCTGACACATCTTAGTTTAGACAAGTCCAAATTCCTCTGCTAGCACTTGGAAGAGTTAGCATTTGGGCTGGCAGAGGCAGAAGCAAAGGCAGCAGTAGATAGCATGCTAACAGTTGCATTTTCTTGTGGGGGGGAAAAAACTCATAATGTGTGCTTATGGCAGCTCCCATCATCAAATTTTACTTATGCAAATTTAATCAGAAATAGTATTAGAGGCAGAAAACAATGTACTTTCTTCAGAGTGCAGGACCACTCCGCAATCTGTAAGAGCATTACTATGGATGGGAATCCTTGAATAGACTCACGCCTGTCACCTTCTTGTGTTTATAGCCACCAGGTTAATTCAAACTAAAAATTAACCACATGATAGTAAGAAATTATAGAAGTCAGTGATTCTCTGTTGAATTTTCAACAAATGCTACTACTGGTGAAGCAGTAGCAAGAGGGATTTCTCTCTGAAATTATGCCTGCACAAGGCAATCTTCTTCATGCCTTCTTCATGCCTTGCTCATGTGCATAAAAGAGAGAATAAGGTAAGACAGGTTTACTGTGTTGCTTACCACAGCTGCTTGTTTTCCTGAAGCTTAATATTAGTGTATAAACTATCCAGCTGTGATACTGTAAAATCTGGTTTTACAATAACACTGCATTATGTTTTATGAACTGAGAAAAAAGTAATTTTTGTAGAGTAGCAAAATGCTTGTGCCAGTAAAGTACAAGCAGAGAAAAAGAAAAAACATTTATCAAAATGAATGAACCTTTCACCATTCAGATTGCTCTAGGAGGGTTAAAAAAAAAATGCATAACTTTAAATTAAAAAAAAAGTCAAACAATGTTCAGGAATATTTATTTAAATTAAGATCTGACTCACATCCTTAATTATTAACTGCTATTGAATATTCATTCAAGTTAAGCTTTTTTGCAAGAACAATTGTCAGATTTCTTCTTCATGCTAATAAGGAGAGGCATGACTTTTTCTTTTATAACAAAATTTTTCCCCATAGTTTTTTAATATTTGAAATTTTAAAATATTTTTAAGAACAGTTAAAATATTTTTTGAACAGCTATCAATAAATATTTGGGGTAGTGATAATTAAGTTTTTTAAAATTACATATGAATATAATGCAATTTAAAATGATTAATTAAAATAGTCCTTATTCATATTCATGAGAGACCAATAGGAAATTTCTCTTACAGGCTGTGTTTGGTAGTCCGTAATAGGACTATCTAACCTAAACTGAAGGGATTGTCTTAAAATATTTCCTACAGTCAGAAATACTGTGATAAGGTCAGAGTAAGGTCTGACTATGTCCTGAAGGATCAAATTAAAACATGCCAAAGATGATGTATTTTCACAGAGATGTATCAAAACAAGGTCTATCAAACCTGATCATCTGTGTGCTGTTCTCTCCAGATGAGACATAGCATAATCTTCTGAGTATTTTAATTGAGTGACAGAAAAGAGATATTGTGCCTTTGATCCTCTGCTATAGCTTTTATAGGGTTATACCTTGAAAATTCACTATACACCTCGTAATGTGTTTGCTTGTCTCTGTGCTTTCAGCAAGTTTTGGTCTCCTTTGGCCAATACCTTGGGAATGTTGCCAGCAGAAGAGTACTATAAATCCTGGACTTAATAAAACACAAGTGCATGTGTGCGAACGTATCCAGCCCCACATGTATCCACGATAGTATCAGTCCTCAGAATTAAGGCTTGAGAGGAAAGACCTCATCTTCACAGTACTCACTTCAAAATACAGACAGTACTGCAGAGATCTGCTGATAGGTGCAGCTATTTTCAAAGTGCCACTATATCACTGAAAATCCAACATGATTTTTTTTTTCTTTGTTTGATGCTATTGATGATTATGACGATAGACTCTGTAGTCTGTGAAATGTAATATCCTGCGTTTTTATCTCCATCTTGGTTGGCCTATGATACGAAACATCTTCTCCAATACTTTCACAAAGTCAAACAGAAGTCAAAGCATTCCTATAACTTGGCATAAAATAAAACATGCAGCAACGCACTGTAAGCAGAGGATAGGTAAAGACTCAGCTCATGCTGGAGAGCATGGTAGACACTGAATGAAGCAACAGCTGCTGAAGAGCAGCAGAGCTGCCCATAAACCAGAATATTCAGATGTTTTGTTCAGGCTCCTCCTTCATATACCTGCACTGTGCTGGTGCCTCCGGAAGACTTTTTCAAACACAAACATGACAAACACAGAAGAATCATAGAATTGTAGAATCATACAATCATACAATCATAGAATCGGTAAAGTTGGAAGGGACCTCCAGAGATCATCTAGTCCAATCCCCCTGCTCAGCAGGGTCACCTAGAGCATGTTAGACAGGGTTGCATCCAGGCGGGCCTTGAAGATCTCCAGAGAAGGAGACTCCACAACCTCTCTGGGCAACCTGTGCCAGTGCTCTGTCACTCTCACAGGGAAGAAATTCCCCCTCACGGTCAGGCGGAACTTCCTGTGCTTCAATTTCTGCCCATTGCCTCTTGTCCTGTCACACAGGACAACTGAAAAGAGTTTGTCCCCGTCCCCTTGACACCCTCCCTTCAGGTACTTGTACACATTGCTAAGATCCCCCCTCAGTCTTCTCTTCCCCAGGCTGAAGAGGCCCAGCTCTTGCAGCCGTTCCTCAGAGGGCAGATGCCTCCAGTCCTCTGACCATCTTCGTAGCCCTATGCTGGACTCTCTCCAGTAGCTCCATGTCTCTCTTGTACTGGGGAGCCCAGAACTGGGCACAGTACTCAAGATGAGGCCTCACCAGGGCTGAGTAGAGCAGCAGGATCACCTCCCTTGACCTGCTGGTGACACTAGTCCTAATGCACCCCAGGAGACCATTGGCTTTCTTGGCCACAAGGGCACATTACTGGCTCATGGTCAATCTGTCATCCACTAGCACTCCCAGGTCCTTCTCTGCAGAGTTTCTCTCCAGAAGGTCATCCCCCAGCCTGTACTGGTGCCTAGGGTTATTTCTCCCTAGGTGCAGGGCTCTGCACTTGCCCTTGTTGAACCTCATGAGGTTCCTCTCTGCCCAGCTCTCCAGCCTGTCCAGGTCTCCCTGAATGGCAGCACAGCCCTCCGGTGTGTCAGCCACTCCTCCCAGCTTGGTATCATCAGCAAACTTGCTGAGGAGGCACTCTGTCCCCTCATCCAGGTCATTGATGAAGAAGTTGAACAGGATGGGACCCAGTACTGAGCCCTGGCGGATGCCACTAGCCACAGGCCTCCAACTAGACTCCACACCACTGATGATGACCCTCTGAGCTCAATCTTAGTAGAATTGACAATCTTTGAAATCCTTCCTACAGTCCTACTAAGTGAAACAAAAATATTGGCTACGCATGTCAAGGTATGAGAGTATGTTTCCTTCACTACTTCCTTTCTTCTTTCTGTTGTTCTTTTCTCCTTTTTTCCCCCCTATAATTTCCTATACTGCAGACTGAGCCAGTTAATTGTTTTTTTAGGGCAAGATAACCTACAGATCTCTAATTTCACTTGAATTTCAGTTCAGGGAAAATCTTTTAGATGAAACAAAAACTGATAATCAAATCTCAGTGCTACTTTTTATGTAAAGCAAAACTAGATTCCATTTGAGCATCCTAAATGTATGATTTTTCAGAATTCTGTTTTCTTACCTCCCTCGTAAATGATGTTTATTTTAACAGGGTGTAATAAACATTAGAAAAAGAACCTTATATCTGAATACCATATGCTGGGTGCTACTGTTGATAGAAAGGCATGCAGCGCTTAAACAGTGTCTTTGAAGTATACTTAATCCTCATGATCCTCAGCCTAAAACTATGCTGACTTGGAACATATTTACACCCAAATAAGGTTCTCTCATTTCATTTTATATAATCCTCAAAATCAGTGTATTTCCAGCAGCCTGAATAGTGCTCACAGTCTTCTCAAAGAGCATGTACAGGTTCTCATCTCTATTCCAAATGCTTATGCAAAATTTGCATATTTTAAACACTGCATGTGCTGCTACTCTCTGTGTGAAAATGGAATACCTGAGTAGAGCATTAGCAGTTGCTTTAGCTCAAATGCTATTTTCCATATAAAAGTGTGAATTTATCCTCATCTTTCTTGGAGAACATCTTAACCAAATGTGGAATCTGGAATTGAAACAATTTTGTCCAAGTTTAATACGATTTTTCTTGTAACAGAATGGTAGCTTTCTAGCAAAATCAGTTTTGTAAATAAAGCTTCCTGTGAGCATACATGGTTTATGACTGTCTGCATCCAGCTAAGTCTGCATACTGAGTTTATGGGGTGCTTGTCTTCTCCATCAGAACCCACTGAGATGCATTAACCTCCTGCCACACCTCTCTAACAACTCATGCCTCAGCTCTTTTTTCCATATCAACAAAACAACTAGAAGCAACTATCCTCTCAGATAACTGATTATCATCATCAAAATTTATGCCTCTGAATAGGTATACAAAGGATCTGCTTAACAAAAAATCAAGTCTAGGATGAATAACAAAATTGCTCAGTTGCATTTCAGACTTTTCTAAGAACCTTCTATACCTGTTTTCCTCAGCTCTGTAAAATACTTGAGCATAGTAATGTCATTCTACTAATTATGTTGAAAATTGGCCGCAACAACAAGACAACAATCTAAGATCACTTCTGACTGCCTGATGGTTATTGGTTTTGATTTTAAGACATACATTGACCTTGGCATGAGAATGTACTTTAGATGGACACAATAACACACGACCATACCCACACTAACAAGACCATATGTTCCCTAATGAAAAGTCCTATTGTTTAAAGAGAAAGCTATAAGAAAGTAGTTTTTCATAAAGACCAGATGTTAAACTTTGTTTCCCTTTAACCACTGCTGATATAACCTCAGTCTAAAGCCTGGAAAGATATAAAGAATAAAGAAGAGTATGTAGAAGCCCAAAATATGTACAACTGGAAAGATACCTCACAGCTGAAGTAGTGTAACATTTTATTTCCTTCTCGTTTTAGTTCTGTGATAAATTCTACATTCTAAATATATGTGATAGCCCTGGACGTATCGTTCTAACCTTGCTTGTATATGTAGTTAATTTATATATACACATATATATATATATACACATACACACACACACCAGATAACAAGCTTATTATTTTCAAAATATAAGTCTGACTCCACTGAGTCTAATTGCTGTCTAAGGAAGATAGTCCTTCATAAGAATTTAATATGAGCTGAGACTGATTTCTCCAATCAGCCTTGATTTGCTTTCTTAGACTTAACACAAGCTTTCCCTGAGGGAGGAAGAAAAAAAAAAGAAAAAGTCATCATAATCCCTAATAAACACACACATATATATGCTCACACTGAAAGAAAAGTGAATCTTTGCCTTCGCTTTCTAACACTTTCTGAAATCCATTAGCTATTTGCTGAGGGGCCAGCTACACTCAAATTACCAGGTACTTACCAAAGAGGTGCCAGTAGGGGTTAGCAATCATTTGCAAATTGCAAGAAAGCAAGAAAGCACAAATTGTGCAGTCTGAACACCTGAGAATACAGTTCATATTGTTTCACAGTGGCAGTCTAAAACTATCTTGTCCTTCAAAAGCAAAATATTTTGTTCCATTGCCATATCCATCTAGGCATATGACAGTTCAAGACTAGAAAGGTGGTGGACTGCTGGGTGGAAAAACAAAAAGCTTTGGATAAATGCTACCTAAAGCAATTACTTCTGAAGAACAGCAAATGCTCTCCATTCAAAAATCAGTTTTTGACAGGTAGTTCAAGCATATACTACTAATAATCAGAGAGCTAGTGTCCCTCTGCAGTAGAGGAATAACATCTCTTCATCACGTGCAGAATGGAAGACAACATCTACTGGCATTATTGTTCTCTCTGCTGCCACACTCTCTTTTTTTGGTTTTAAGAAAGGAGGAAGCATCTGCAACTCACTTTTGTGAAAGACTGATTCTATCAATGCAAGACTTACCCTACGTCTAGCACTGCACAGAAAATTTAGGAGCATCGTTGGCTATAATCTGGACCCTAAACCACGCTGGTCATGGACAGTAGCAGAAGCACAGGCGTGTATGGATCTTTCAGACCACAAAGGAGAAATTGAGCAATCTGAAGCACTTTTAGATCTGACTAGTGAGGCAACTTTTTCCTAAAGCTTATATAACTCCTAATGTAGATGTCCAAGCATTTCTTGTTCCAAATATCAAATGCTTCTAATTTCTTGCCTAAAACAATCTGAATATGTCTGATAACTAAGGACTTAGTTAACAACCACGATGGTAATTCAGCACAAAGGACAGTAAAATCCATTAGCTCTTTTTAATGTGAAATAAAAAATCCATTATATTTTAAGCACCGCCTAATCACCAAAGCTGTTTGGTCCTAAAGATGCAAACGTTACCCTCAATGGCAAGCAGTTACTCTTACTTATGTCTCAAAACATTTTTGTTGACTTCATTTGAGCTTTAGACTTTATTCAAAATTATATTTGGACATAGTGTATGAACAAAGGCTTAGTGAAATGAGTAAAGGTTGAAACTCCAAATCCAAATGCCTCTGAAAGATAATGGAAAAGCAGTGAAAGAAGTTTATTTAACTAATATAATGTTACATGCAATACAATTAAAACACACAGAAATGAAAAGGGCAAATTCAATCAACCTTGAATCAACCAATAGCTGCAGCATGGAAGAAATTATTGAGAGAATAACTACAGTAAAAATAGAAACTTATGCCTTATTCTAGAAGAAGGACTCTAGAAGAAGGAAAAACTTACTTACAAGACAGATCTTTCTCCTAAATCATAAATCTCACTCTCCTCAAATAGAATGAGAAACATCATCTGTTTGTGTACTAACACACCCATCTTGCCATTCATTCTGGAGAAAACATATAAACTCTAAAACCAAATATGTAAGGTCTAGTCACAACATGCAAACAGCACACATTTCTAGAATAAGCAAGGGACAGAGCTGAAGTGAGGGGAAAAAAATTGTCCATGTCCAGGTGGAAGAAAGTCCAGAGATAAGGGGAATCCAGCGAACCTCTGCACTGGTTTTGACCCTACCTGTATTCGTCAGGGAAAAAGCAGCGGGCATGCAGTCTTGCATGTGGGATATCCACACCGATAACTTCTGGCTTGCAAGTGGCACCGGGCTCTTGCTAAGACATTCTGTCTTTGCCTCTGAGACCATGTCAGTAGTGGCTCAGAGATGAATGTGACACCCAGGTTCACTCTATTCACTGAATGAGCCCAAGATTTCATTGCACTTTAAACCCTTCCACTTTCCTGACATCTCTTTCTGTGATGAAAAATTCCTTAGCCATAATTATGCAACAAGCAGATCATTTTCTGGCATGTTAAGTTTCACACAGGCTAGGATATGTTAATAATATTTTGACCAGAAATACATGTGTTCACTGTGTTGTCTGCCTTAACAACTCTGACATACCAGCTGTTTTAAAGATTTTATGGTCCGCATGATAAATATTGCATCATGGAAAGGAAACTGAAACAGTGAAAAGAAAGAAGAAAATTACATTTTTCCCCACTTACAGTAATAGGAAACCTCAAATGAAAGATGATTCTAAGTATTTTACACGCACTTATTAGATAAACTAATTGCACACCTTCACTCTGAGGAGAAGGAAGCATTATTATATTCCTATGACAACTGTGCAAACTGCTGAAATACAGCGTTTGGGGCATGACCCTCAAATCCTTAATTACCTTCCCTCAGAAAGGGACCAAGCCTGCGCCCACTTCACCTTGGGAGGAGGCACTGTGACCAAGAGCAATTCACTTCCTCCTGGGGCCCCCTAGTCACAAGAGCTGAAACAATTTTCAGAACACAGCTTATTGCAGTGGTTTGGGCATTAGAAGAAATACATTAATCTCTCCTCATCCTCCTTGTGAATTTAATCCCTGAGGGACACATCTGATACCAAAGACACGTAGTCTTTTCACCGTCTCTAAGACCGAAGTCGTCTGACTCGCAAGGATGCTGATCACTAATGCTAGTTGCGACCCAGATTGCAAAAGGCACATGCATACTTTTACTTCAGCAAATTTTGTGCTTTGGGTAAAAATTAGTCATCTGATAAAAGGCTTCCAGAGACAGGTTCTAAATGCTGCTCAGGATAGCCAGCAAGTCGATAATATCACATCTGACAGACCTGCACACCCTTTCCTCTCTTAGACATTAAGAAATTAATTTGGAAGATTTATACTTCTTAAAGTGTTATCACAAGAAAAAAAAATTATCTTTGTTGATAATTCAATATATAATAAAAGGGATACATATACTGTTGTGAAGGAATAATTAAAGTAATACAAAGATGTTAGTCTTGTAAGAACTTAAAAAAAAATCACTGAGTCAGTGATAAAAACTGGCTAAAAGCTGCCTGTGCATTTTATATGTGGAAGGCTTTATAGAAATGAAATTTTATTAAACAAAAATGAAATGCTGTGTTAAAACTTTTGTCAGGAGCACTTTCTTTTATGAACTAGCAATCTGGCTAGTGAAATCGTGTGAATGACATATGGCTTTTACTTCCCTTTCTGTTAAATTTTAATAAAAATAGATTTTCCCTAGCAAAAATACGCAGCTGTAGTATCCTTTTCAGCCCTTTTTTCAGGTATACAGTGTATTGGGTTGGGAGGGGAGGAGGGAAAAGGAGGAAAAGGAAGGAGTAGGAGAAAAAAAAAAAGCCACACACACACACAGAGAGAGAGAGAGAGAGAGAGAGAGAGAGAGAGAGAGAGGAGGGAGGGAGGGAGAAGGAAAGTCACTTTGACATTTAAATTTAGTGTTCTGATATCAGTCTGCAGGTCTCATTAGTGACTTTCCAATCTGTGTTTCTGAGAAGTGATAGATGTAGCTTTTATTTACTCATGTTTTATCCTTTTTGCTTAAGAGGAAGAAAATAAACCAAAATCAAAATTTAATTGGAAACTATCAAACTTTGCATATATGTCCCCAAAGATTATGCCTGGCAATTTGAGTCATTTAAAAACATTATAGGGATAATTTATGCTCTCGCACTATTTCCAAGTGGTGGATTCTACTCTGTTATTCTTCATACAGCAATCTCCCCTTAAGAATAGTGTATCTTGGCTGACTCAGAAATAACTACAGTCACTGACCTAGACAGAAAAATGCTACTATAATAAAGCTTAAAAGGGATGTAATGAAAGAGAAAAATATCAGAAAGAAAAGTTTAGGAATCTAGCCATCTAAATTCAAGGATGATCTGTAACAAAACTTGTAAAGCCATTTGTTTGTTTTCAGACTGATCTTCAGCATCTCTCCAATAAGGGATGGGGGGAAAAGCCACAAAGCTGCCATCCTACTCATATTGTCTGTTCTAAGAGAAAATCCGTCTGTCTGCTTCTGGTTTACTTGGTCTTTTATGTGATTTGAAGGAGTTACATTTGGGGAGAAGGATCTAGGAAAAAAAAGATTCTAAAAACCAGTCAATTTTACATTATATTGTCAAAGAAAAAGAAATGATTAATTAGTCACCGATACAGTGTTTTCAATGTCAAGATGAATAGGGAGGTGAGGGAAGGTTTGGGCTCCTTCCCCCCATCGCTTTTCTCTTATTTTGAGATGCACAGCATCTATAGGATCCCAAACTTACAGCGCCTTTTGATTTAAGGAGTTTTGCTCTGCCAGGCCTAATACTTTATCATGAATATTTTCACATCACATATTTTCTTTTTAAAGTAAAGATCACTGAATTATAGGATTATGTAAGATTTATTCAAGAAAAATAATTGAAAAGAATTTTTAAAAGACACTTTCAGCATTTTTGGTATGATTTGAGGGATACTATCACTCTATAAAAACAACTTTAGAGTAAAAAGGGAGGGAAATAACTATTTAAGCTGGAAGACAGTATTGGCACAAGGCAAATGCATGTGAATAGTTTTAGGGTGGAATTAGAAGAAAGCATCTATCAGCTTATTGGATATTGAAACAACTTTCAATTATATAGTGGGATCTACAGTTTTAAAGATAGATATTGCTAGTTTTAATAAAGGCAACTGTGCTCTAGAATGTTTATGCACAGTGTATTGAAATGTTTATTAAAAGTGAAAACAGAGCTGGATTCATCATGTATATATTTTAATTATTTGGGATTTAATATATAATTTGGTAAATTCTTAGTCATAATATATTACTGCTTTTGTTTCACTCAAAGCATGGACACAAGAATTTATTTTCTTTGTTTACTTTTGAAAAATTAAAAGGATATTCCAGGAATATTTTAAATATTTTGAATTTCTGATTTTTTGTAGGAAAAATCTAGATTTGAATTGATAGAATTATTTGAAAGAAATACAGAAATATATGTAGTGTACAAAATGGTAGCAGAGAGCTTTCGATATAGATTTTTAAAGCTTTCCAGGAGATGTCAATATGTTCTTAAACTTGTACAACACCAAAAACTTATGTACAGGTCCTGAATGCTCACACTACCCTGAGAATGTAGAGAGCCTTTACATTATATATATATATATTTATGTGTATTTCATGGCATACTAACATATTTTGTATAGTTTTTAGACAACATAAAGATAAACTTGCCTGCATTTCTCTTTGCTGCATGTGCAAGCTGTATAGCACTGCAAGGTGTACAATAGACAAGAACTGCCCTGCAAGAATATCTAAAAATTTACACTGCAGCAGAAGAATCTTTGGGTAAGAAAAGAATATATGTTATTAGCTCCATCATGTGTTATTAGGCATTTATCAATGAAAAGCATTAGTTAGAGCTGCAAGGACTCTTAAATAGTAAAATAATAAGTGGGGAAAAAAAACTAGCGAAAATAGATTTTAACAGAAGAAATCTCTCTCTCCATGCCAAAATGTTCCAGGAGGAGGAGAATCAACTCTAAAAGGGGTAAGTACCCTACTTATGGTACTTAACTTCCAACTCTTTCCAGCATCAAGCACATTAGGTACGCAAAGGGTCTTTGTAGGTGTCACAAAGAGGTTATGGTGTCCAGGAGAGCAGAGGTCCAGCAGCCATGGACAGCTGCTGTCACTGCTCAGAACCCCAGTCCTAAGGAAACAACCTGAGGAACCAGAACCAAGGAGTATCTCCGTGGTGGATGATACAGTTGCAGAGAGAGACTTCTTTTTATACCCTTTACTTTGAAATAAGCTACTTACCGGAACAACTTTTCCTGTGCCAAGCTTCATGCTGCTATGACTACGCTGCTTTTGGTACGCTGCCTATTTTCTTTGAAGCTAAATTGGGACTCCATACACAGTACTGCAATTTGCAGAATCAAGGCAGCAATAGCACGGCTTAAAAGTAAGCCACTTCTCCCCTTCAGGTCTTCTAAGTGTAAACTTGTCTCATCCGACAGCAGACTGAGTCTGCTGTTCTCAGAGTGAGCTCTAAGTAAATGTTTTTTTCTTTATCCTCTGAAAACTGGCTTGCATTTTCTCCAGACTGAGAAAACTGTCATATTGCTACCTATCTTTATTTGTTTCTGTAGTGTGTTTCTGATATATATGTAATACATCCAACACAGCTAGAACTTTATCTATCTGCAAAAGATAACCATTCACTTCCCATCATCTCTGTGAGATGGCCAATATTACCATTCTTTTAGTTTGGTAAACTAAGACATAAGCCGAAAAATTGGTAGTACCTGATGATACTAATTTAACCTAACTTGTCTCTGTTGAAATCAATGAGATGATATCTCCAGCTGGTGTAAATTGGGGTAACTCCTTTACAATCAATGCAATTGATATATTATTATCTGAGAATTTGGTTCAACCTCTGAAAGTATTAAGTGATTTCTGTGATGTACTTCTCACAGAAACAAGGTAATTTTTCTATTAAATCAATCAGAGTTCAAATCTTGTAGAGTTAGCCATCAGACTATCAAGCATTATATTTGCCACGTGTGTTTAAGGCTGGAATTTCACCTTTGTTTATATGGAAATGATTCCATTAACACTGCATTTTCAAGGTAAAATCATGCAGCTGTATGGTAGCAAAAACATTGTTTTCAATAACGGGGACAGAATGCTTAAAAATAAACAGAGACCATATAATCACTGAAATGTAGTGGGACCGAGATATCTCAAGAGAAGAAGCAAGATAAAACACTTCTGTAACACAGAAAAAATTGTGATCTGGAATATCAAACCTCCTGTAGCAGAACTCATTCATGGTGTTCCCAAAGATCCAATCTAGACTTAAAAGATGGTAGGACTTCAATATCTTGTCTGAAAAATGGATTTATCTTCTGAAAATTGCCAGGCTTCCTAAAGAAATGTATTGACACACTCAATATTGCTCCCAGCTGGAAGAAGACCCAAACATTGTTTACTTCCAGTATTTGAAATTTTGAATCAAATACATACCTAGAGTAAAAAAAAAAAAAAAAAAAAAAAGAGGAAAAGGTGCATCAAATGTAGTCCATCCTTTCTCATTTTACATGTCTTTCTCATTCTACTTATTCAGAGAATGACTAGGATGCAGAGCTGATAAATTATTTAAACTACAATAAAGGAAGCACAGCCTTTATCCACCTTTGCTTTGAATATGATGCTCTTCATTTATGAATAAGCCACACTTTTACTTATATTAAAATGATTCCTGTTTCAGTTTTATTGCTGTCTTTTATTTTTTATAACTACATGTGTTCAATGATGAAAATAAAGTCATGGAAAATCTATTTTACGAATAGAATTATTTTTATATTATATTTCTCCTAGAGGGACAAGGAGCATTTGGTCATGTCTTTTGCAGCCCTCATCTGGCTGCAGTGGTAATAACTGGACAGGAGAGCCCAGGCAGGAGAGAGGGGCTACTGCCTCAGGGGACACTGAGGGCAGGCAGGGACTCCCAGTAGTGGGTAACCATTTCCCTAGGTAATAACTGCAACATCACCACTATACAGAATTCCGTTAGCAACACATTGACCCCTTTTCCTCTTGCAAAAGCAAGTGGGATTGAGACCCCTCTGGTATGTATGATACAGTAGCAGAGAAACTCTGAAGGAATAATCATGTGAAAATTGATCATTCACTAGTGATTTATAAAGGGTGACTACATAGGTTGTTGTGCAGAATAACTCCAAAGCTAATTATAAACCCTATCTTTAGTGTGATTATGGCAGACTGGAGCTCAGTGAAGGCACATTTATCCCGGATTTTATGCTGCTACAGGTTACACCATTACCTCCTTGTTGTCTTTGTCGTTTCTGAAACTCTGCCAAATTACAGCAGCGTAAGCATAAGTGGATCTTTACAAGTCTTGTTCCAATGAAAGCAGAGGCATTTCAGTTCATTCCTGAGACCAACAGCAGTGAGACTATGGCACACTTACTATATAAATGCCATGTTCTATGTATATTGATGTATCCTTTGAGATATCCTATTTTCATGTGAGGCAAGAATTCAATTAAGCATATTGTTTTTCTAGATTTATAGCCTGGAAAACTGTCTTAAAGGCTCTCAATTTTCTTGTGATAATTATGCCATGGCATTGAAGAAATATTTTTCCATTAAAAATTTAATAAACCTAATTTTGCTGTGTAAAGCTTATTTTTTAAATTCTAGTAAGAATTTACTCTAGTAAGAGTTTACTAAACTATTTCAGGGAAACAACGTCCCATAAGAACAGCATATGCTGAGTCTCAGAATCAATTTTTTTCAGTTTTTCATTTTAAAACAAATTATATTTCTAAATTTATTTTTATTATATCATAATATAAAGGTCAAACCAATGTCAGATCAATATTTACCAGAAGAAAATGGTGCAAATGTCTCTTGTTGAAATTCCATTTATTGATATTATTTGTTTGTGGGTTTTTTTTATCATTCAAATCTATAGAAACTTTGAATTACAGTTCCCTTAGATTATCTTTAATGAAGTCCAACACTCGCTTGAATATTCTTACAAGAGACATTTTATTCTTTTGCTCATGAAAATAATGAATGTTAAGAGTACTTGCTCTAATGTAAGATATTTTGATTATTCTTCTTATTCTAGTGATGCCTTTATTCCATGAATAAAGTTATGCTAAGTTTAAATGATAGATTTTTCTTCTTAGCTTTTTAGTTATTAGTACAAGACTATTAGTAATCTGCGTATTAAAATACAAGAAAGGACATTTCTATAGATGCCTCTTATTAAATATTTGTATCATAATAGTGATTCTGAGATATCACAGAACAAGCTGTTAACCACAAAGGCAAGGCGTCTAAGGCAGCATCTACCTGAATCTTCTATCTTTCTGTTAAACTGCCTTGCTGAAAATATATATATAAAAAAAACAGACACTAAACATATCAGTTTAAGTTTCAGCTGCTAAACTTTACAGAGAATTTTGTTTATACTTAATTACAGAATTACAAATCTAGATTTCTTTTCTTCACTCCCAAACAGAAATACAGAAATATATAATTGGACTTAGTGCATTTAAGATTGCTGCTCACTAATTACCCAGATATCACTAGTATGACAGTCTCTCTGCACAGCCTGCAATTTGCATTAATTTGGAAAGCACTCAAAATGCTTTCCTACTATTTAAACACAAAGAACAATAATAACAATGCTGAAACAGTCAAGTTATTTTTAAAAAAGAGAATTCAATAAGGATGAAAAAGTTTGTTTCAGCTGCTATCAGAACAGTTTTAACAGTGACAATTCTTTGGCTTGGGAAAGGATTCTGTCACTGTAGCTGGAAGTAAATTGAACTTGAATGAATTTCCCCATTAAAATTCTCTTGTACATTTATACTGAATCTACTGCATAACCTTGCATGGCGTACCCAGGTGATGTGATTCAGATCTCTGACCAAGAACCAACAGGCTAGCTCCAACAAGAGACCAAAAAGCAATCTTTTGTTTGACTTTGTGGTGGTTGGGGAATTTTTGGTACAAACTCTCAGTACTCTCTTTTCTCCCATTTTCTGTATATACAGTCTCTGACCGCTTTGAATTGCTTTCATTCTGCCAATTTTCTGTACTGTGTATTTATAATTGTTGATGAGACATATACACTGTTTTTTTGTGGGTTTAAGGATCTTTAGCTATAAATGTGTGTGCAGGGGGCGGTAGGTTTCCTTTTCAAAAAGCAGAATTGTTATTTAGATTTTAAGTGCAAATTCCATAATTGTTGCTTTATTCTAGCAGAACCCCATTATACTGGCTGCTCTCACTGATAGAAATTATTGTTTGCAATACTACTGTACTACAGTTAAGAGAGGGTTTATTTCAGGGCATAATGAACCTTCTGTTTTCAAACAACTGTAACTATGGCAAAAATAACTGCTGTAGGTAGAAATGGGTTCATACTGGATTGATATTTTTTTCTCTGTTTTTAGACCTGTTTTGCCAAATTCAGCTTAAAAGGTAGAAAGAAAATTAACAGGATATTCAGGAGTCAATGTCCTACAAAAAGTATTTTATCTGAAAAAAAATGACCAATTAAGTGTTTATGAGGAAACTTTGAAGTGCTTCATCTTTGCTAATAAATTCTGATGACATTCTGGAAATTCCAGAGGGAGTTGCTTACCCTTGGATTCAGAAATCTAGCTTGACGTTTCCGATTCCTTTGTCCAAAGGAGTTAGGGCAAGCCAGCAGGTGAGTCAGTAGCGAACCAAGAGTAGGTGCAAGACACTGGATTCTCGGGAGCTGGATTAATAATCACAGTAGTGTTTAATTGGAATTAATGCTAAGTTTTAAATGAAAACATTTATAAATACACTGATTTGATGAAATAAAAATGATGAATAACACTGAATTCCATTCTCTTAGGACATTCTCTTGTATAATAACTTCTAGAGATGTAGAGAGAAAAGAAGCAATATTATAGCTGCTTCGTTCATTATTGCTTGATTAACATACGTCCAATGAGTTGAAATGTTGCCTTTCAGAGAAGCTAGTTTAGCCCACAATGTAAAAATGCTAAAGGGCAAGCTCTATCATAACTAAAGTTGTCCAACACCAGCTGTATAATTTTTCTGTTTTCAGCTCCCCCGCTCAGTCTGAGATTGACTGAGATTTTCTACTGAAAATTTTCATTTTGGAAAATCTGTCTCAGGCTAGTGGTCTTTTGGTTGGACAGAAATAGTTTGGACGTGTCTAAAAATGTTTTAAAACATATGTGTAGAAATGGAGGAAGGGGGAGAGAGATGATAGATATCCATACTATGACAAGCCCCCTAGCTTCTGTACCTCATATGAAACACAGATATACACTGAAGTACTAGTTTCTTAGGTATGTAGAGCAGATTGTACGGATGAAAGGTGCCATAACAATAGCATATTATTATTACAAACACCTTATGCTAACAAAATTACAAGCAGAAGTAGAAATCTCTTTAATCAGCATTTAATTCATGGTCTTTTATTATTGATAGATAATTCATCTTGGGAAGGGCATTAGTGCAAGGCTTAACATGGAAGTATTACAGATCAATGGATTAGCCCTTCAGGAGAGGGACTAATTATTTTAATGAGAACATTCTAATTAGGCAGGTTTGAACTGATGATTAAAGCATCTTGTATGCTTGGAATTTTAATGGGGTTGTCACCGACTAAACATGATTATACGTGAAGCATTTAAGGCATCTCCGTTAAAGAGCTAAGACACTCTTTTTTGGGATGTCTGAAAAAATCATGGACAAGACTTTGGCAACAGCCTGAATTCTAAATGCCAGGTGCTGAGATTATAAATTGACTGTTTCAGGCAGAAGACCCAAGGATTGCATCCACTGTTCTGTTTGTGTCCTACAATTTATTAATAATGCAATTGTATCAGAAAGCAAGAATTTCTATATTAAAAAGAACCATCTAAAATCAAATTATCCCATGTATTTGGTGAAGCGTTTGGGTGATCTAATTTCACTCTATTTAGAGAGAAATTGTATTTGCAAAAGCACTTTCAGAAGTGAGATGCCAACAGACTTTATTTTATTTACTCTTAGAGACAAGATGAAATGGGAAGGAGGTAAAACTAAAAAGGTAATATAATGGAATATTTTTTCATTAATCATCTAAACTAATCCAATAATGGCATAGTAATGTGCCAGTTTCTTGTATTTTACACATTGATACCAATGCTGATTCAAGTAAATAACTGAAAGCAAGTGTTGTAAAAATTAAAATATTAGAAAAAACAGAAAAACTCTTCATGACGCCAGGATAAAGGCTGATAGCTTCAGCTATGTTCTTTTCCCCTTCAGGTGCAATGTATTTTATGGTTAGAGACACTACTAAGAAGCTGTCAATCTGCTAAATGTCCTGATCTTTACATGTCTGAATATTAGGCCACATACTGCTTTTTCTATTCTATTACTCCCTGCACTGCAATCTGGCATTCTGCCCATCTGTTATAGTACCTACACAATCTCAAGGACAGCAGGAATAGGCAATTTGAATTGCAATGGACATATTAAAGCATTTTTTGAATAATAGTAAGAAACATGATAAAAAAACTTGTAGAAAATAGTTTTCTCATCATAAAATATTTTTAGGATTTTAAGGGTATTTTTCTCTTTTTTTCTTGACCTGCATCAATACCTTTTATATGCTGAACACATTTTCCAGTGACAAACAAGTGATAAGATGGAGTTAAACCTAAATAGCCAATGATAGTTAGGCCAGTCACCCGAAATACGAGAAATCGTGGTTCAAATCGATGAAGTCTGCAGATTCCAGTGCATATTTTAAACACTAAGGAGTCTCTTTTCAAATGGACATGTTTTGAAATAAAACATCTAAATCTCTTTACATATGACATCTATAAATAGGTATGACTTACATTTTCTTTTCGGATAGTATTTCCATCACTGAGATTTTTGAACAACAAATGGATGCATCAAACCCTGTTTAAAAATGTAGCATAGAGTTAGTGAAGCATAAGAGCAATGAAGTAATAGCTTGATCTCTTGTCTTTATAATGCAGTTGTATGCTGTTTAATAAGAAATAACTTACTATTAAGAATTAACCACTCCACTCTTACAAATCCTCTCAGAATACAAATTTAATTATAAATTCCAACTACTCTTATCAGATGTGTCTGCCCAGAGTTAAAATTTCTTTTATTAGCTATTAGGATGATGATGACTTCCTTCACTTGCCCAATATTTTGTATTTCATAGAGCTTGCAAAATTCGCCCTTTTTTTATCCTACCACCATCCTTTTTTTTTCATCCTGAACATCCATGCTCGAAAAACCTTCCGAGATTTTTTTGTTGTTCTTGAGTGCTATGAGAACTAACTGCTTTTTAAGAAGCTCATTGTAATCAAGTTTTGCTCTAAAGGGACATGCTTCAGACTGTTCAGTCTAATTTGGTTTCAAGAAGATCAATTGTAGCAAGAATTTTCTGAAAAAATATTAGACCTGATCCATAATGAATATAAGGGAACTGCTCAACATTATTGTCTAGGTTTTGAGAAAGAAAAATGCTTGATATATGATGTAAAGCCTCTGAACTAGGTACAAGTAATTAAGAGGAAGCAGTTTGAGTCCATCCAGCAAAGATCTAGAGGAATTTGGATTTACTTAATGAGACTCTTTAAAACTCTTTATTACTTTTATTAATTAATATTTCAAATGGAAGCTTTTCATCCATTATTCAATCTCTATTGACAGATTGAGACTGCTTCCAATTTCTCTGTTAATCTCAGAGGTGCCATTAAATAATGAAGGAGTTTAGCAATTCTTTAAATGAAAAATGTTTCAAAGATATTTCTAGTTAGAGATCATCTTTCTACTTTGGATCACATTTCCTTTTCCCCATTCTTTCCAATGCTGACTGAACTAAGAAGAAAAATCCATACATGGGTTTCCAGCCATTAGCATACACATCTGCACTCAAGGTGACAGAGACAATTGGGTTTTGAATTATTCCAAATTATCAGGGTCATCATCAGTTATAAATAGATTTGGTTATTCCTGTATTTGTATACTGAGGAAGTAACACGGATACAAGCTCTTCAGTAAAGAACTGGTTATACTGTTATATGACAGTTTACTTGCAAAATGGGAAAAGATAGGGACAGTACAAGAATGGAAACACAGAAAAGATTTTCTCACCAGAATCAAACTGTAATAAGGGGAAGCTTAATATTCATGTGATTTTTTTGTAAAGTTCCATAATGATTAGCCTAGCAATAGAATATTTTAAATACTTTCATTAACAAACTGTAACACCAAAAATAGGACATTACTGATGAAATGTGCTGGTGGCATCGTTCATATAAGACCAGAATGTCATAGAGGAAAGCAATGAATAACCTGAAAGTAAAAGAGGTGGAGTAGGATTCAATAGCATAGAAGCAAGGTAATAAATAAAATACAGATAAATAATAATAAAATAGTAAATAAGTCTTCTGCTGTTACTTGAGATCTCATCAGGCAGAGGAAGAAAGATCGCATGGCACTTGCCAATATTTAGGTGATGATGAGCTACCAATATAATACAGTGAAGAAGGTTAAAATGAATATGGGATATACTAATGAAAGTATTTCAATTAGAAGTTTAAATAGTATTACAAAGGTCACTGGTGAGACTTTGTATTAGGCTCTGATCACCTGTAGTAAAGAAAGATGAATTCAAAACAATACAGGTACAGAGTGCTACTACTCAGACAATCAGAAGAATGTAAAACCTGTTTCAGAGCAGTAACTAGGAGAATTTTGTTTTGTTAGCCTGGTAAAATAAAGGCTGAAAGAATGGGGTAGAAAGATTACTGTCCATACAGATGACATGGTAGGTAAACACCATGGAGGGACAGTAGCTATTTACGTTTCAGAAGAATGATAGTAAAAGAAAAAATGCATATGAAGTATCATGAATAAATTTAGCTAACATTATATGAAGCTTCTCAACCCTAAAAGCTGTGATTTTCAGGAACAGCCTTTATTCAATATTTTAATGGCAAAAATCTAAGCGTATACATTTTGAGATGAGGTATAATAAATTGATTACATAAATTATCTACTGTATATAATAAAAGACTGGATTAATCAGTCGAGAAGGTGTCCTGATCTGCAGAGGTTATTTCCAGCCCTAGTTTTCCTATGATTCTATGATAAATCATATAATCCATATGCGGTCTAACTTTAGATATTTAAGCATGAAATCAGCTTGAAATCAAATCACAGGATATTTTCACAAAATGGGTAGAACTGCTGTTAGAAGGTACTTAGATTTTCAAATCAAACAGTAAAATTGTGCGTTAATGTTGTAAAACAGAATCAGCATCTCTTTTTTCTTGAGGGCCTAAACTAGAGATGATACTCCAGATTCTGCTGGCTACACTGCTAACAAGCCCCTATGTGCTCTTAGGCTTCACCACCACAAGGGCGCACTCCTGACTCACGTTCAGGTTGTTGTCCACCAACAATGCCTTTCCAGCAGAGCTGATACCTAACTAGTTTGTACCATAGCTTTGGACTGTTCTACCCTAAACCCAGGATTTCCCATTTTGCCTGATCTCTAGCTGCTGACAGCCTCCTAAATGGCAGTTCTGCTCTCCAGAAAATCACCCCCAGTTTGGTGCCATTCAAGGACTTGCTGGTGATGCATTTTGTCCCACTCTCTGAGTCACTACTGAAGGGAACCAGCCCCAGTTACAACCCTTGAGGAACGCCGTTTGTAACTGGCTGCTAGACAGATTTCCAGTCATTGACCTATAAAAGTCTTTCTTTATGTCATTCATGATCCTTATAAAAGTCTTTCTTTATGTCATTCATGATCCTTAACAATTTCATCTCGAGCTGAGCTTTGGCCTTCCTAATTCAATCATCATGTGTCTGGACGATGCTTTTATTGGAGTCATCTCCACTGTTGCAAGTGAATATATGTGTTTATATATATGTATCCATATGTAAGTATTAGTGGGAATTAGAGATTATTGTGATGATAGTGTTTAGAATACTGATAGATCAGTCCAGCTTTAAACTTCAAAACAAAATTTTACTAAATTCAAGATAAAGTTAATATTGATTCTATAGTGAGTCATGTGGTTGTAATTTAGACACATCACAGGCTTTTGCTTTGGCTACAGCACTTCTGTGTGCTATCTATTCCCCTTTTGCACTGAAGTTCAGTCAGCATTTCACCCTTCATCCAAGCTTGTTCTCGCTATACCCGCTCATTTTCTTGTGCAGTGGAATGGACTTTTTCTGTGTTATGAAGAGGCTGTCACTGAAAATCAATCATCTCTCCTTTGCCCTTCAAAGAAGCCTCCCACAGGATCCCATCCAGTACTTTCCTGAAGAAGCTGAACCATGGATTCCTGAAGTCACAGAATCACAAAATGTTTGAAGTTGGAAGGGACCTCTGGAGATCATCTAGTCCAACTCCTCTGCTCAAGCAGGGTCACCTAAACCACATTGCACAGGATCATGTCCAGGTAGATTTTGAATATCTCCAGAGAAGGAGACTCCACAACCTCTCTGGGCAACCTGTTTTAGTGCTGTCACCTTCTTAGTAAAGAAGTTTTTCATCATATTCAGGTGGAACTTCCTGTGGTTCAGTTTGTGCCCATTGCCTCTTGTCCTCTCACTGGGCATCACTGAAAATAGTCCAACCCCGTTCTCTTGACACTCTCCCTTAAGTTATTTGTAGACATTGATAAGATCCCCTCCCGGTCTTCTCCCCTCCAGGCTAAACAGGCCCAGCTCTCACAGCCTTTCCTTGTAGTAGAGATGTCCCAGTCCCCTAATCATCTTTGTAGCTCTATGCTGGACTCTCTCCAGTAATGCCATCTCTCTCTTGTACTGGGGAGCCCAGAACTGGACAGAGTGCTCCAGATACAGCCCCACCAGTGCTAAGTAGAAGGGGAGGATCGTCTCCCTCAACCTGCTGGCAACACTTCTGGATACCCCAGGACACCATTGGCCTTCTTGGCTACAAGGCACATTGCTGGTTCATGGTTAACTTGTTGTTCACCAGGACTCCTAGGTCCTTCTCTGCAGAGCTGCTTTTCAGCAAGTCAGCCTCCAGCCTGTACTGGTGCATAGGGTTAGTCTTCCCTAAGTGCAGCAGCAACCTTTCCTTGCTGGCTCCTCCACCACCTGTGTCAAAAAGTTATCAGCAGTGTTCTGCAGGAACCTGGACTCTTTGTGCCTAGCAGAGTTGTCTTTCCAGCAGATATCAGAGTGGTTGAAGTCCTCCATTAGAACCAGGGCCTGTGATTGCTAGGCTACTTCCAGCTGTCTGCAGAAGGCCTTATCAACTTCCTCTTCCTGATCAGGTGGCCTGTAGTAAACTTCCACAACAGGGTCACCCATATTAGCCTGCTTTGAATTCTTATCCATATGCTCTCAACTCATTCTTCATCCACCTTTAGTCAGGGATCGATACATTGCAGTTGCTCTCTCACATAAAGAGCCACTCCACCACTTCCCATTCCTGGCCTCTCTTTCCTAAGTCCTGGCTTTTAATTCTGCTACTACCCTTCCTTACTTCCCATAGATTCTTAAATTTTGCCATCTCATGGTCACTTCAGCCAAGGCTACCGTTGACTATAAAACACTGAACAGCCCTTTCCTATTTACCAGTAGCAGATCCAGTAGCCTATCTCCCCTTGTTAACCCATCCAGGACCTGCATCAAATGCTTGTCTCCGATGTACTCCAGAAATTGTGTACCAGAAATTTACTCCTGGATTGCTTGTAGCCACTGGCTGCCTTTTCATCAGATACCTGGGTGGTTAAAATCCTTCATGAGGAAGGAGGCCTGCAACTAGGAAACTTCTGGTTGTTTAAATAAGGCTGTTTCTAGCACCTCTTCTTCAACAGACATTCTAAAAGACTCTTCCCATGATACAGCACTCTGTGGCCTCCCCTTCTCTTTCTGACCCATAAGCTCTTGACAGGTCTGTCACTTATTCAACAGCAGAGCTCCCAACAACAGAGTTTCTCCTCTGTGTGTTAAGAGAAACCTAGCTCCTTGTCTTCCCTGCCTGTCTGCCTAAAGATCCTATATCCATCCACTGCAGCTCTCCAGTTGCATGAGCTATCCCACTACCTCTCCGTGGGACACACAGCTTCCATTCTTGAATCAGCTTTCCATCTCACAGGTGGAATACTTTGTGATTAGTGTCACAGAGAGTGCAGAAGCTGGTATCACTGTGTGTAGTGCATTATTCACATTCCTCTCCAAACATATGTCTACGAAGTCCATGCTCCAAGCTGGCCAAGTCCAAATGAAAACCAGTTTCAAAGCTGTGTGACTGTCTTGGTGCCACATCAAAGCTTCTCAATAGGTTTAGAGTCCAGGTCCGTCACCATGCTTGCATGGTCAAAGGGCCTTTGGACAAAACCTGCATTGGAGCAAGCTCTTATATTCACTTACTATATGGAATGTTATACATAAACCCAATGTTAAGCATTCAGTTTGATGAAGTGTTATAGGACTATCATTCTATATTTGTTTATCCAAGGCAAGTTTGAGTGTGACATAACTACTTTATCAGACATTTGCAAGGACATTGGGCCAGTTCTGTGTCAGTTTTCATATCTGGATATTTCTGGAGAAAGCAATCTACAAAAAAGACATTGGAATTGAGGCCTTCACTTAGAGAAAGAAAAGTGTAAATCTTTCAAAACAGCTATGTAACTCAGAGACTATTTTTTATATAGAACTGGGTGAAATCAAGGATATTCTATTAAAAAACAATTAATGGAAAATAATATATTCTTCGTACAACAGCAGCAGCAAACCCTTGAACAAACAAAGATTAAAAAAAACATCCACAGAAGCTCCCTAAGCAAAAATAGAATTCTTATTGTGGGCATAAAATCCATTTTCTAAATTGGTGCATGGTGTCACAAAGAATATTTATCTAGAGACAGAAGAATTTTATAGATATAAAAATACTAGAAAATAAAGCCCCTTAGGAGACACTGTATCTCATCAGAAAACTGAAAGAATAAACACAAAATTTTGCATGTCATTATCCTGTACCTCTGAGCACAGCTACTAATTTAACATGAAGATACTAATACAACTACTTCACAAAACTGCCTTGTGTTATAATCTTTCAGAGCTTAAAACTGAAGTAAACTCTACACCTACATCCTGAGTATATTTTATTAACACAAGGAAAAATCATACCTCATCATAGAGCCAAATCAAAATCTGTGTACCATTAAGACCAGTGAAGCTTTCAAGTTCAATCTCATGTAAAGGGCTTCTCCTCTACTTAGGGAAGAGGATCGCAAACTGAATGCCTGAAGTGTTTATTCCATTTGTTCTCAATTTTTGCTCAGCCAAGATTTCAGATGAAGTAAAAGGATCTGAAACCTTTCTGGATGTACTCATATGCTAGAGGGAAGAATTGGGAGAATTCTGAATAAAGTGCAAAATTAATGGTCTCTATACCTGAATGAGGACTGACTAGCAGCAGAGAAAAAATAAAACACTAATAAACCGAGCAATTTTTGTGTGATTTTTATTGTGATAAAAATAGTTATAGCCTGAATTTCTTAGCCTCAATAATATTTTAACTACTATGTAATTACCCTAAGATTTTATGGATTTTGTTCTGCAATTGTTCTCTATACATTTAATAATTATCATGGAACAGTAAGTTCTTATTCAAGCAAGACATCCACTGAGAACTGGCCTAATGAGTAGATATTTCCACCTCCATTTGTTTTATTTCCACCCAGATGAATGGGGTAAGTCAAATTTAAATTCTGTGTAGGAAAAGTAAGAGACTCAGAGTGAGACTTCATAGGACATCAAGTCATAAAGAGGAGAAAAACAACCTGTATGATCTTTACGCCCTGAAAGTTTCAATGTCTACTAGGTATCTATTAGTCACTTCTCTCAGGATTATTTTCACTTTTTAAAATAATACAAAGATCCATAATTTTTTTAATATATGCATAGTAAGCAGGAGAGGAATGAGTCCAAGAGTAGAATAAATTAGTGCACTTTGTATTAATGGAGCAATTATTTATTACTCGTTAAAAAGCTATTAGTAAAACATTGTTGTTATTTATGATAAGTAATAAGTAGCATGCTGGTAAACAGTTGGCAATAGAAATTAGAAAGTAATAATATTTATTGGTTAGAAAGTAATTTGAATCTATTTTAAAATGAGTGTCATTACCATGAAAACATGGAAATGTTTTGGTGTTTAGAGGGGTGACATTTGAAACATTTCTATTAATCTGTTCTTTATGAAAATTAAAGCATTTGCATGTACTCTGCTTCCATTCATAACTCATGTTTTAGAGCTCCTGTATCTGCCACTTAGATATGCATGTTGTCATTAACTCCTACACGAATGAGCAGCATTGATTATTGTCCTCCATCCATCTAATCTCAGCTCTAGGTCTCCACTTAGTAATGATGCAGAAAAGTTTACCCTATTAGCAAATAAATCTTAATAAAGGTATTAAGTGTTAATAAATCATTTATACTTCTGGGCCTTTGGGGAAGGATAAAAGCTCCCAATTTTGATCTATATGAAAATATTATTCACCACTGAGGTCTGCAGTATTTTCCTGCTTGGGAAAATCTTTTTCTTATGACACAGGGCTCTAGCATAGTCCTCTGGGACTAAGGAGAATATCTTTTTTTTTTTTTTGCGTTACAGCATAACCGAGGCAGTGTAGAGAGTGCCACATGTGCTGCAGTGCACTGGTTAAGGTGCATTACCATATAAATGAAGCCTTCAGAAGGCTGAAGATTAAAGATGCATTGATTTAAAATCAGCAAAATTGGTTAAATGATCAATTAATAATTATTTTAATAATTTCATTTAATTAACAGTAGATTTCAAAATATGCTGAGGAGACAAGAAAAACACTTATGTGGAATTTTAAAAATAAAACACAAATTCTGAAAAACTTTGCTGAGCTAACTACTGAGGTTTGCCAAATGCCTAGAAATATGCCTTTCTTGCCTGTAACTACAGTAGCTGTGACTTGTTAATTATCTTGATCCTACACTGACATGTAATCCTGAGTAGCATCATGAAACCAGGTAATCCCCACATAAGTTTTTTAAGAAGGAAGTAATAGTTTCTGTCTTTTATGCAGTTGCTTGGCAGTTCTGGTATATGTGCAGGAGGTAGTAGATTTTAGGTTTAATTTTCCTTTCTGCCTAAGAGATTTACGCTTGCATCTCCCACCTCCCATGAGAGTGCCCTTACAGACAACCTGTGCGCACCTCTCTTGTTGGAGCTGTTCCACTTCCAAAAAAAGGAAGTTGAGATTAATTGGGCCCAGAGGAAGCGTGACACTGTAGCTTCATTTATCGAAAAAGAGATACAAAACTCACGTAAAAAGTCTCAGTTAATTACGCTAAATGGTAGGCTCCCAATTATGTGCTTGCTTTAGATAGTTATTAAATAAAATACATAAATTAGGAGTAGGACTAGAACTCTCAAAGGAGAGTCTGTAATGCACTACAAAATGCTGCTTTCTCTAATGTACTCTGGTCCCAAAAATCCTACAGCCTTGACTGTTCACACATTTTAAACAGGAGGACTGGAGAACAGTCCTTTAGCATGGCCTGCTGCATTGGGATTAAGACATCATTTTGAGAAGTAAGAACTTTGAGCCATCTCAGGTAAAAGAGGGAGATGAATCCGTTGTCTCAATCCTGGTACCAAAGAGACATTGAAGGAGATATATGGCATGGAAACATTCGGACTAAATGTATAATGCTCATGTATAATAATATTCAGTTGAAAATACGATTTTATAATAGAAAGTGAAAGGTCGTAATGCGTATCATTTGTCAGAATTTTGTCAACATCGAATCATTATAAAATCAAAATACTTAAGGCCATGTTAAGGCTTCAAAATTAAGTATGTGTGATATTCCACTAGAATTCAAATCTTTGACTTAAATAAACTGCAATGATATTTAAACAGAAAACCCACTTCCTACCTTTTCAGAAAATCCCATTGTACCAATCCAATTAGGGAAGACATTCAAATAATTGAATGATTACACTCAATGTAATTATACTCTTTGAAACCACTCATAGTTCATAATTAGTGAATTTGCAGAAAATCTAGAATATCATAATATTATTGTTCTGGCACTTGTTTGTTCTTTTCATTTTCTCCCTCCCTCCAATAAAAATATTATGCAAGTAATAATGCATAGCTTTTTTCATTATAAAAACTTTCTTTTCTCATTGTACAAATCACGGGTCAAGCATAAGATGTTCTATCAAATAGTTCATTAGAAAGTGATATGTACCAAAATACATGCATTTTATAACACTACAAATTACCTTCATATTGAGGAAGAACAAATGGAAAGCTGTGCTGCCACTGAGCAAGCATATTCCAGAGCTGCTTATTGGCAGTACACACAGCAAATTCACTTGCATCTCAGCCAGCAAAACCAGACATAAAACACAACACAGCTAAAACACATGAGAATCTGAACGAAAAATTATTTTAAGAATTTTTTTTAAAAAAATGAAAAGTTACAGGTGAGTTTTGCGCAATTAAAAGAGGAATTATTGTATTGAAAGGAGCTGGAATATGAAGGTTTTGGTTTTTTCAGTGATTCTAAGCTGCCTGGGTTAAAGAGTAATACATGATTTTAATTTCTTTTTAAAATGTATCATTTCTCAGCCGATAACCCATAGGAAAGTAAGCTGGGTTATCACTTGTAAAATTTTGTAGTTATTAGCCAAAATTACAATTATAAAGATAATACTGACTTATTGATGTAAATAGCTTCTGCAAGACAAAAGAGGGCAGAATCTGAAGTTCATAACATTGAACAGCTATAAGTATGCAAAAGGAAAAACTGGTCTTCAAAATTTTTATTATCGGGATGTGAAAGACAGAACAAATCTAGCTTGTTTTGAGGGGGTCTGAGGTTGAATGCCGCATCAAATAAGAGAGAAAATAACTTTTGCTGCTAGCTGAGTCAATTCGATTGTAGATCACAAGTGCTGTAGCCATGAAACAAATAACACAGTTAAAAAACACTTTTCAGACTAGAAAGACAATTTATCAGTCTTATCTACAGTATTAAAGGCTATATATTTATTCTTCATTTGTCACTTAGAAGATAGTTTTCTTAAAAAATATATATATATAACAGGTGCTATAGTGCGACACAAAATGTACTCTTCAAGAGACCAGATACAGAGTTCTTGATCCTAAGTTCACAGAAATCCATGGAAATGATTCTGTTGATTCAAATATATTTAGTAATATTGTTCTTTATGCTGTTGTATCTTTTCAAACAATGTCTCATCTATACTCAGAACTTCATCTTATATATTTAGACATAGGCAGCACATACATCAGTCTACTCCATGTTGATTGCACTGATAAGAACATTCATCAGCTTTGAAAAGCTGACAGAACTCAAAACCTTTAGTCTAATCCCTGTGGGCTGCTGTGAGCCAAAGAAGAAAAATTATTTCAATATGTCCAAATTGCAATTTGTTTGCCATCCTGCTCACTATAATGAAATTTGTCCTGTGTCTATAAACCTTCAAATAATCAGAAATAAAAGCAAAATAATTTAATTAGACCTTATTGTCTTTTATAAATGGAGATACATAAACCGTCTCCTCTGCAGGCTCTAAATGTGCAACATGATACAATTCGGAAAGAAAGATCTGATCACTGATTCTTGGCTTGTGTTCTTTCCATTGCTGGCTGCAGCAGAAAGGAGTATGCTTTCGGCAGGCAAAAATTGACAGAAATGCATAAGCTATGTTGGCAAGCAAGTTCACGCTTGGCCTTTACCAGTTGGTGCATTAAGCTGATAGCTGGCCAAAAATAAATTACAACAACAAAGTGTACTGATCTTAAAAGACAAAAAAAAAATGCACACATATGATAGAGCAATGCAAGCTTTGAAGGGGCACTAAGGTAGAGAGGAAATAATAAATTAGTATTGCTTTTTACTACTGTTTATATTTTCCTAAAGTCTTTAATACTCCTTCTCCAGTGTCTATCCCCTCCACTGTTCCTTGTTCTGCTCCGGTCAGACAAAGCTTTCCTCAGTTAATAGCAAGTCCTTTGCTCCCCTCAAAGGACCTTATTTTCCACGTCACCTCAGGCATTTCTTTCTTCCTGGAATGCTACATTCAGCAAGCACAGGGAAGCAGGAAATTGTTGGAAGGATGCCTGTGGAATCAGAAAGCTCTCTTCTCTTCTCTTCTATTTTTTCTGGAAACAAAGCCATTCATTCAGAAGCTCCAGAAAAAATTTAGATCATATTGTCAAAAAAAAAAAAAAAAAAAAAAAAAAAAAAAAAAAAAGCAGGAATATTTTATTGTTCAATTTTTTGAAAATGTGCTAATGATTTTATAATTAGGGACATAGTTCCTTGATTTCTATTCCTAGTTTTTATCATCAGAGATGCCTTAACTTTTCCAGAACTTAATACAAAGCATTGAGCAATTCTCAATATTTTTCATCTCGGCTATTTTATAACCTGAACAGGACTATTAATACACTATTATAAATGCCTGCTGGGCAATGCTAATGGACCCTAAATGGTATGCTTGTTATCCAACATTTAGGGTTACTAACAGGGTCAAGATTTTTTGGAGGATGAATTCTCATTTATTATCAAAACAGCAGGCAAACTAAGTGTAGATTCCTAAATGATCTAAATTGGTTAAAAGATTTCAAAGGCTATGCTCTACTCTTCTTTCTAGCACAAGAGGATACAAAAAAAATCAGGCCGAAATTTAGATGAATCAGACTGGCCACAGATTAGGCTGCAGTTCTAGAAAAGGTGAATAGAATGAATTCGACTTGAAGCTGCTGACTTTTAGTGTTAACTGTAAAAACCTCACACTTACAGGATCACGTTAAACAAATGTGGTCTCCAATTATTAACAACTGATTCAGTGCATATAGAACTGTCAGGTTTACCAGGTTTTGCACTTTAAAAAGACAGTCTTTAGCACCAGCTAAAACAGTAAAATGGTAATAATAATGGACAAATAAACTATTTTTCCTCAAAAAATGAACAAAATTTATATATACATGTATATACATATATTTTTTTCTCTTCTTTGACTTAAGTGAAAAATCACCTTCAGGGGAGAAGTTTTATCCAATGATAAATGTTTTGTTTACGAACTCTGATAAAGACAGTGTAACTGAACCTGTAGGCTGCAGAGTTACAATTGTAAGACATAGAGGACTTGTACCTTCAGTCACTTAAACTTAAGGGGAACTCCTCTACCAAGCAGCAGAAGGTCAAAGCATCTAGAAACAGATGATCACTCTGTAAGGCAATAGATTTCATATTCTTATAAAGGTAAAATTTGATGGATGTTGTTTTTTCTAGGAGGTTGTTCTGATGATTTTACTGGTTTAGATCTCACTTAATTCAGAAGTGACATGTTTTTACTGTCTGATGGCTGTTCTGTGACTTTTGTGAAATAAGGTCATTAGTTTCCTTTACCTACAACTTTTTCTATGGTCCCTGCGACAATATTTTCTGAACACTCGATAAAGACAAATGGATTTATCTCCTGCCTTTGGTGCAGAAAATCTTTATTGCTTCTATTTCACAAACTGGGCAGTCAAGAAAAGAGAAAGTGTGAAGAATCATCACCCATTTATGTCAGTTATTTTTGCAAATGAGATGATGATCATTTTCACTAAGCCAGCTGACTCTGTGCTATAGTATTACTGTTGGAGTATTTAAGTAGTCCTTTCCATTTTGTCTATTTGGTTGTTTTTTCTGTCTGATGTGTGAAGAATGTTGGATGTTTTAATGCCTTCTACAGCTGCTGGAGTTGTGTGCATGCCTCAAAAATAGTAGTCCGTGAACAGGATTTTAAAACGAGAACAGAAGATCCATTTGATAAAGGGAGAAAAATCACAAGATTTTCCTCTAGTCCTCAAGTCCTCTACCTAAAGATAATTAATCTAACAGTTCTCTTTGTGATAAAGAGGAAAAGCTGATAGGACTGCTTGTTCTGGAAGTATATTTAGATTTTCAATGTGCTTGCTGTTTTCCTTTTCTTACAATAAGGCTGCAGAAAATTTTCTCTCCACTAACATAAAAAGATCACAAAGATAATTATATTAATAATTAGAATAAAGTATTGTACCTCAAATTTTTCCAGTACTGTATAAGAAACATAAATAGAGTTCAGTGTTAACATAGTAAAACAGTTTCATACTTTCTTTTGTTTTCAGCTCTTTTTTTAAGCAGTTCCCACATGAAGTACATCCTTTGCTTTCTGTAGGCTTTTGGAAATAACTTTTTGGCTACATTTCAAGTGTCATTTAACTCCTCAAAAGAGCTTATTTAGCATATTGTCCTGCATCATTTGAGGAGCTGCCAACCTTACCAGATTCAATTTCCAATGAAAACATTTCTTTTCAAAAAATTAGATTTCTCACCTCCCATTATTGTACATCATCAAGTGCTTCAGTAAAGATATGTGCAAGTAAATGGTAAACAGCATCTAACATGAAAAACAACATCCTGTTTTTATCAAAAACTGGAATGGTAATTTTTTTTCTTTTGCTTTCTGTATTTAGGGAGAAATTAGCGAATACTGAAATAAAGTGTTTAAGTGTTCCGAAAGGGCAGAAATTAAGTTGTAGACATAATACATCAGCTGGGCTGAATATTAAAAGCAATTGTTCATTGTGTGCAATCTCTGAGCATCACAAAATGTAAGAGGTTATGTTTTTTAAACTTGTAGCTCTTTAGTTCAGAAATATCTATCAAAGATTGCTTTTCTTCTTGCCCAGTTGTTTCTAAATATAGAGTTCTTTTAAAATAACACAATGAAATTCATTTTTCTTTTTATAGCATCCTCTCCCCCAGATTGCAAGTGAAATTATATATTTTGGCTTTTAGACTAGCAAGAATGTACTTTTTATTCTTATTAGATACACTTGATCTTGCCGCTTCATTCCAAAACAAAAATTATAAATGCTTCCAAAATGACCCTAATTTTTAGCCTAAAAATTTTGACTGAATTTGACCAGAATTCAAAAAATAATTTTAACCACCACTCACTGCTAGTTCTTTCAATGAATAAACTCAAAAAATAAAAAACTCAAAGTCAAAAAGTTGTATTGACCAGAGTAAAATACAATGAATCTACAGTGCATAGTTGTCAGACTCAAGCATTCTTCTCCTTTTTAATTTTCAGTACTAAGGCCTTTAGTATAATAAACAAGTATCATATTAAAGTGTAGTATTAATATATACATATAGTTTATAGTAACAGTATAGTATATAGTATGTGGTATAGCATATAGTACAGTTATGTAGCAACATAAGTGTAAGTAATACTAACATTACTAATATGCTGATAAATGTATGAAAATCTAAATATATGTAAATATATATATTAGGTGATAAGTAATATGAAATATTATAGTTTAGCATAGTATAATTAGGTATAATAAAGGCTGTATAAAGAGGTGTTTTAGACTAGCTTAATGCTGCCCTCTTCCACAGTCATCCCCTGTCCTCCCATTAATATTATTATTTATTTCTGCCATTGAAATATTTTAAAGGTGGAAGAATTAGAAGAAATTGGGTATGAAACCATGACATCAAGCACAAAAAAGCTGTAAGATCGTGTACCTGTGCTATCCATGATGTGCACTCAATTAGAAAGGCTTTCTCTGTTGGGTATATCTAGTATTCAGAATGTAATCAGAATTTCTGGAGGGAAGGTTAATTTAATGAAATTTAAGGAAAATTTAAGCATATATTATAGATATAAGGCTATTCCACTCTGGTATCTATTCACATAAAAGTGGTAAGGAAGCATTTCATCAATCCAGGTCTTCAAACTTTTGAAGATTTTTCTTCTTTTTTTTCTTTTTTTTTTTACAGCTTGAAGATAGCAAAGTCTTATTTGTGTCACCTTACCAATAACACCAAGTCTGTGCCAGCTTTCATTAAGACCTAAACCCTTCTCACTCTGTGCTGAAAGACTGTTCCTAACACCAGCACGCACATAGGATTGAAGATTACCACAGCTGCAATTCTCTGCTGGTCAGTGGAGAGGAACCCAAACCTTACCAACAAGAGATGGATCTGATACTGCACAGGGCTGATGACAGCAGTAGTTCTGCTGATCAACTCCACTACTTGAAATTTCTGAGAAGTTTCGGGACCATTAATGCTTCTGATTCCAAGAAAAAAAGAAAAGACTCCAAAGGTCAAATAAACATGGAGAAGATCTGGCAGTTAGTAACTTCCAGCAACGTAAGATGCATGAAGATGTTAGGATGAGGAATATATAGTGCTCAGAGAGAAGAATAACAGAATTCCTCAGAGCTGGATATATCCAGCATGTTTTAACATGGAAACTGCAGACATTTTTTTGAATTTCGGTTACTTGAGTGGAATGGAGACTGTTGAACATGTTCTACTAGCAAATCAATGAATAAAAGCAAATTCAATAGCATATGGAAGCAAAGCATATTAAACAGAGCTTTCCAAGTATTCGGACAACACTGAAGCCAAGAATGACATAATGGACATTCTGTAAGAAACAGAAGAAAGGATAATTCAGCCACTTTCTGTATCCCAAAACATTAATAGTCACTATAAAATTTGATATGTTTGAAGCAAGTATCTGGAAATCTCTGTTAAAGATTCCTGGATACACTTCTGGTTGGGATAGCTCATAAATTATAAATGAATTCTGACTATTAGAAAGTAAAATAAAGAAGGTAGCTATCAAAATTTCTTTTGAATGGTTTACACATTTACAAATATATAAGAAAGATGGAGTGTATAAAATTCAAGAATTAGATATTTGACGAGGTAAATGATACAGAGAAAATGTTTTGGTTTTGCGGAATTCTGTCTGTGGATGATGCTATAAAACAGTAATAGCCTTCAACTCAATATACAGGCTATTTACTGTTTTAAGGAACAAGTACGCTAGAGTAGTCTAGAAAGCTTTAATAGGAAAAACAGAGCTAAAATGTGGCAATAAAGGGAAACAGATTAGAAGTCATTTGAGTCAAGAATCAGATATTGCTAACAAAATTAATCAAGGCTTTAAGAAATATGAAGAAAGAAAATCCTTTTTCTGTCCACTTGCACACCTATAGATGACAAAAAGAAGCTTTGGAATAACCTATTTATGAGGCTATGTTCATCCCCTTTTAGATTATTGAAAGGTCTTAGGAAGATTTACATGATTATAAATATTAAAATTTAAAATGGCTGTAATCTATCTGGGAATTTATCAAGGAAGTAGAAGGGCATAGGAAATGACATTTTTTTACAAAAGTAACATGCCTTTATCAGAGTCACAAAATGACTCTACATTAGCATTCCAGTTCAGTTCAGGAATTTCAATTCATCCTTACTTACTGCACTATAGTTCATTTGTGTATTTAGTGTGCTTTGGTTCACATCATGGAGTAGACTCTGAATGCATCATCTGGATTCCTTTCAGATGAAAAAAATGTGCCCTAGGAGTGTACCTAAGGAAGGTACTTCAGCTGCAAATGAGCACTTGGTCTGCAAGACTGGACTCAAGCTATCTGAAGTAAATCTGCCCCCCTTCCCCCCCCCAAGAATGCTACTGTGGATGCCAAGTCCCTTGTTAGGACAAATTAATTTGTCCTTGCATATCTTTTCCTATTTGGCTATGGCACTTGCTAGCTAGATTTTTAATTACACTTCGTGGGTTACGATCAGAAATACGTTAATAGATTCTCTGGCCTGCATCACTTTTGACATACTAGCTCCAGATGCCAGGCTTGAAAGAAAGTCAAAAGAGTACGTTATTGGGATGATGTCTGGAAAAAACAATCAAGAAAACTTCATCTTGAGAGAGAACTACAAAGGGTCATGTCCTAAACTACTCCATGGTGACTCCCATAGCCTCTGCAGAATCTCTTGGAAATCTAAACACTAGCAAAATGGATTTATAAAGAAATGTTATAATACATCCATACTTAAGATCAAGATCATGATTAAGATCATATAACAGCAATAAAAAGTTAATGTCCTAATCAGATCACCTACACTGGCAAAAATTTCCCTGAGAAACCACGATTCAGAGACGAACTTGCAGATAATGATGAATGAACTCTCAGTGCTGTACTGTGGCCAAAATAAAATGCGATCCCTGGATGAGCAAGAAGGAGAGTGCTGAGTAAGATTGAGGAGAATACATTACCTCTCATTTGACATTTGTTGACTACTACTATAACAATGCTGTCCATAAATCAGGGAGAATGCTGATAATTTGAAGACAGCTGAGCTCAAGGAGCTTAAGTCAATTAACTCATCAAAAAGGAAAATAAAAAACAACTACAGTGTCTAAAAAGAAAATAAACTTGGAAATGAAATGTAAAAGAGGGTTTTGCAATCTGGTAGCCATCAATTGGATGGTTACTTTTATCTCCCAGTGGATATCACTGAATCTAGACTAGTACAGACTAGATTAAGATGCCCACTCTTTAACAAAGAGAGTATTTAGCAATAGAAAAACTACCTGCCATTTTTGTGGGTTCTCTGTAATTGTGCTTTCTTTATTCAATATTGTTTTGTAAAAGAAATGCCAGCTCAAATAGGCTCAATTCAGATTCATCAAAAGGTCAGGAAGTCAACAGAAAATAAAGCGTTCTGCTTTGCATAGGCTGCATCTCTAGCAATTAAAGGATTTAAAAAATGAGAAGAGTTCTAAACCAGTACATATCTTTATTTCTCAGTAAAATCTCTTTAAATGGCTGGTTTCCTTAGATGCCCATATTCTCAGTAACAGTAAGCAATTGTATCCATCTCTCCCTTCAGCAGCAGTGACTAAAAAGAGAAAAACCAAGTAGTAGTAAACAGAAAAAAGCCCTGCAGCTCAGTTTCTGCTCCCTGCTACACCTGTCTCAGAGAGGGACCTTATGGATGATAAGCTGTTATGACATGGATGAAGAACTTGCTAGAAGAGCATATGTTACACCAACTAGGAAGAGATTAATAGGAAAAGCTCTCAACAATGAGACTGTCTATAAAGGATCACAAAGGCCATTTGCACAATTATAATATGGATTAAGTGGATCTTTTCTACTACCTTTTTATAGCTTATTTGTTGAAGATAGGAATAATTGTTCTCAGGAGGATTTTTTGTTTTGTTTTGTTCCTTTCTCTAAACTCGCTGAAAAGCACTACAGAACACATTTAATTATCACAACAGCTCTCCAGCCTTGTTATCTATCTATCTCTCTACAGGACTATAGTTTTATTCAGAATGAGATCAAGTTCTATCAGCATTATAGACCTTCATAAAATTCATACAACTGCAAACTTATCCTAAGACCACCTGCTTTTGCCTTTCTGATTAGTTTTACATTGCTGAAGTTCAAATCTCACTAATAATGGTGACAGGGTATTAACGAAATGGGAAATGTGAGTTATTTTCTCTTTGAGAAGTGGGTTATAAGTGAATGAAATGAATGAAAAGTTCCTTTGCATTCCTTGTTTTTAGAGGTATACTTCACTTGAGGTTTATGCTGTTGCATAAAAAAACATACACAGTGCATACTGAAGCAACTGATTCTGAGATAGGTCAGGGAATTATTTCCATTTAAATTATGAAAAAATGTTCTATTTAAAAAAAATCATATAATTGCTAGACTCTCCAAAAATCACAGCCTAGAACAAGGAGGCTCGCTAAACTTTGGAGGAATTGCAGAAACTGTAATGGCTTTGACACATCTCTTAGACATGGATTGCCTCCCCCTTTCTCTTTGTTCAGTAATATAGTAATTTCATCCCAGGAACTAATTGCAGTATCTTTTGTGCTTTCATTTCTGACGTTTGATGTGTTGTTCGTGCAGTGTCAAAGGATTGCTCACCTAGTTAGGAAAGGTGCACACGAGAACACTAAAGGGCTTTTGCACTGTCTTTCTGGAATTTACTTGCCCAGAAGATTTTTAGGTCTCAGACTTAGAACCTCAGAAGCTGGCAGAAGACATTGTCAAAATTGCATCTATGAATTTACAACTATAACTCCTCCTAGTAAAAATAACATAATTGGTTATTTTTTTTTAATATTGGCTTTATTATATTAGTTAACCTAATGGTATATGCGTTATTTCAAGTATGCTTGTGAGGTTGGGTCTGTTATTATCAGACTTCTAAGTTAAAGTCAGAGAAAAGAAGAGAACTTGTGAATTAATAGTACATTTGGCAAATTGTGGATTCTGTATCAGAAAAGGAAAGGAACAAACAAAACCCCCTCAGCTGTCCAGCTTTCAGAATTGTCCATAGCATATGCCTCATTATTCCTCTACATAAAAAGCAGGCATTTGTTTTGCCATATTTGCACTACTTCTTTGCCTCCAAATCACCTATTTAATTACAGAAATGATAAGCTACAATGCATGACATGTTTTCATGATACCTAACAGAAATAATTCCAATCTTATTATCAGATCTCATCTGTTTACTGATCAGCCACCTATTAGCTGTTCTTGAATTATTCTTTCATTCATCAATATTGGACCTGAAAGATATGTTTCTTCCTATGTCAAATCCTTATAAAATCAGACTTAAAAAAAAAAAAGAGAGAGAGAGAGAGGAAAATATTTTGTTCTTTATAACCTTTTTATTAAAGAATCACATCTCTGATTAACTTCTACTAAAATTTGTTAAAGAAATTCAATTCATTAATATTTTTACTGTCTTTGGCAATGAAAAGAGTTAGCTGATGGTTAGGTGTTGTTACCATTGAAAAAACGCATTTTTCCCCCCATCTTAGAACATTTAGAAAGTAGCTAAAATTTTACTGTCATTTAGAGCAGATATTTATTCCATTCTCACACAAGGCACTATGCACCTTCTCAGATTCAGAGGCTAGTCTTACAAAGAGTTAAGCATATGGCTCATTTTCTCTATATTTAATAGCTGATTTAGATAACTTCAGAGTTATCAATATTTAGCAATGTGAATCAAGAGAGTTCTTTATTTTTGTGCACTATGTTTTAAATGTCTCTCAGAGATGATATCTGAGGTACATAAAAGTTCAGCCCATCTCTTCTGACTGGTTAGTCTATATTCATGGAAAAATAATATTGATACCTAATAATACAGCTTATGAAATGAAGAAACAGATTTTCATCTGGCATTCACTATGGGTATTGGCAAGTGCCAGTGAATTTGCAATCAGGCACTGATAAAGCCAAGTTCACGAAGCCTACATTTTTAGAGCTGTAGCAATCATCATATGAATTATTCTCCATCTAGGTCTACATAAATAGCAAAAACAGATGCACAATGCTAGTGCCAGTTTTACAAAATATTATCCCAGACAGCAAGATACTGCAATAAATAGATTAATCATTATTAGTGCCTTTGATAGTCATCATAACAGCATTAATCAAGATTAATTTATCTGGTATTAATGTTCATGCAGTATGTATGGCCAAAAGTATTTATTTGTAAATTCAGTTTTTGATGACAGTCTCAATCTCCTTCACTCTCAGAACCAACTTTGATTTCTACATTATTGCACACAGGCTGTTGACTTTCATGCTAGTGCTGATGCCCACATATGATTTTTTTTTTCCCTCATTTATTTTAATGTCCTCAGATATCTACCAGAACAATGGCCCAGTCCAATTTTTTTTTCCTTGCAGTTTTGTTCCCAGTTAGCAAGACTGGTAAAAAAGATTTCGTCCCAATTAGCCAACACATTGTTGAACAGACACGTGACTGACTGCTCCTGGAGGAAAAAGAATATATTCTGTGTTTCAGTTACCCAATCAGATAAATACAGCTTCTCATATATAATTTGGAAAAAAATGGAAAAACTCCTTCGCATGAACTGACAGACATCTGTAAATTTGGAATACAAGTTCCTGAGTTCCATTAGTCATAATGAGATTAAATCATTAGTGCCAAGGTGCTAGTCACATCACAAATAAATATAACCTGAATTATTTCAGAATATATATAAAAAAGACAATTAGCTATCGCCTGCATACCATCTATAAGGAACATGGCAGTTACCAAATCTAGAACAGAAGAGGGACTGAAAACTATGTGAAAAAGAAAAGAAAACCAAAGCCCAAAACTCTTGAATTCCAGCTCAATACCTCCACCATATAAACATCTTTTGTGGTTGAGAGTCAACGTTGATTTTATTTTGTTAATAAAATATTGGATTCAACAAAAACTTCTTATACCCTCTTATATTTAATTACAAATTAAAAAAAAAAAAAAAAAAAAAGAAAAAGTATGTGTGTTGAATGTTTCAGAATCCTGCCATTGTGAATTCCCCTTGATAGGATTCTAAATCTCACTTTTTATGCTAGAATTTTAGCATCAGGCACCACATGCAAAGCATTAAAAAAAATATATGCTTAAATACAAATACATATATATTTATATATATATGTATCTATGTAAGTTGTAGTTCTCCAACTGGACACCAGATGGTAATACATACTAGAGCAGATATAAAGCATTACAAGCCCTTCTACAATCAGAGCCATTGTTATGGAGGTGAAAATTCATTTACTTTTGCAGTGTTTGGCATATGATTCACAATGAAGTTTTTGATTAAAAGGAGGTGGGGGAAAATGGGTAGGAGTTCTTTATGTGTTTAGATCTATTTTGGACAGTAAAGGTACATTTTAAAGTTAGTCAATCACACAAGTCTATACCTATACTTCTTAATTTTGTTTTGACCTGTTTTCCTAGCAGGTTCACAAACATGAACAACAGTGTTGTTTTCTAACTGTAAGGCATATTGGAGTACTTGACAGGGAAGCGTCAGATCCTGTCCTCCTAATTTGTGTAATTTGTTCCTTTGAAGAAAAATTTCCAGTTCAGTTGCCTTTGAAAAGGAAAAATTAATTATGGTGAAATAGTAAATGTATTTTAGCTAATAGAAATGTAGTATAAACTTCAATATGAAGTTAGATGTTTGCTGACAGACTGTGTAGGTTATCTACCTATAAAACAAATATTTGCTTCTAACTTTCTGGTTGTCCTCCTCCAAAACCAGTTAAAGGTTTAGTAATTAAAAAATAATCACATTTATCAGATCCTAAATGAATGAATATGCAATTAAAAACGGTAGCTCTAATCAATCATCTTTCTTTGAGTAATTAACTTTCTTTTAATTTATGTCAACTGGTTGCCAGATGGGAATATCAGACCTTTTTAATAGTACAATTAAAAATAAAGAATGAAAAAGGTACATTAACATCTGCTTCTAGACTTCACACCACTGTCTTATTTTAAATTAAGATTCTTGTTCCATGCCAGGATCATTCTCTCTGTATGCTTGTTTTGTTTGACTTGTGGCTACCATATAACCAATAACTGAAATGACAAAAGAGTAGAGATACCTTATGGGGAAGAAATTTGAGTACATCAAACCTGGAAAGATCCTCACATGTAGGCTCTAGCACCTTATTTAGTTCCATAGCCATAAAAACCCACTTGGCTTTGCAGTTCTGCCTGAAGATGGAAGCCATGACTACTGTTACCAGGATGAAAGGACACATTTAGAAAGTGTACAGAGGTCTGGGCAAATTGAAAGTTTTCTTGTAAATACACAGACTACACGAAGCTCAGCATACCTCACCTGACTTTTTACTTTAATAATTTCCACTATTTCTTCTGTCATCTCTAAGCCTTCCACCTTTCTAAGATCCCATCTGCAACTGCATGCTGACATTGTCAATATAAATACTTTAAAATAACAATATCAATAATTCACAGATAACACAGCAGAAACCATTCATAAAGTTCACAGAGATCTCTGGTACCCAAGATATGGCTAATGCATAGGCAGATAATGTAAAGATATTTCATTTGTCACAACTAGGTCAGTTAATTTCTCTAGCAGTACGCTCTCATAACTAAGTCAAAGTTTTACACATCTGGGAATGTGTTACCAAAAAGCATAACAACATTAAAGTGCCCCAAAAGTAACTAACCATTTACTAACCATTTTGCTATGATAAGAGGTTTTGAAAGGGAATCACCTAAATTCATAAGCTTAACAGAATCCTGCTATTGTGCTTTTAAATAAGTCTAAAAAAAAAAAAAAAACCCTATTAATCAAACACTATGTTTTTTTCAGGTTGTACTGTAGATGCGAGAACTATTGATTACTTATCAAAAAGAACAGACTAATTTGCTGAGGACTGAAGAAAATCATTACTGAGTTAGAAGCATTATTAGAGTCCCCTTGAAAAGTACCATTTAGAAACCAAGCAATTCTACAGAGACTTTATAGATTTTCACTTTATCTGATAGTCTGAGCAATATGCTTTCGAAAATCACTACCATCACATGGATTATGATTTAATTTTATAAAACTACCACTAATAAGTGCCACTTATTTCATGTTGCCCTTGCATCTGCTTTCTAGATTTTGAACTGCTTGTAGAAATTTATTGAATTGTGGTCTATGACATCTCATAAAAGCCCAATGACCAATCTGCAAGAATGCATGGAACACAACTACGCTGTTTACATACAGCAAGAGAATAGAAACCTCAAAAAACTGAGTTTTCACATTGCATTACCAGTTATGATACAGACCAAAAGGTATGAAGTTATCACATGAAGTCTTTTCATGTAATTCCTATTAAAACTGCTAAAAGCTGGGCATCCAGTAATGTTTCCTCACCATGCACATCCCTACAGATGCATATAATCTGCATGCAGGTACATGCATATATTCTTAGCCTATCTGAATATTATTTCTCATCCAAGTTTTAAGACTGTTTATAGAAATACATAGATGGTTTTCAATTTGTACTCATGCATTTGTTTCTTACCAAAGAAACGTGTGGCTTGTTTTACTAAGCGAAGCTGTATAAGTACATGTGGATGATACAGAGGAAGGAATTAACACTGTAAAATGGGAGAAAGATGTGATGGATGCAATAATGCACATTTTAGCAGAGGCTCAGTTTTTATTCCTTTGACTGTTGGCTCCATTGCTTAATAATACCCGACATCACTCTTCTCCTGTCTTTTTCTCAACAGATGGAAAATTCAATGTTTGAGAGAAAAAAAAAAAGTCAGTAAAAGCTAATAAAATGCAATTATTTTCCCTTGTTTACTTTATACTAGTCTTCAGTTGTCTGCACAGGCCTTTCCTTTTCAGAATATCTTTGTTACAGGTGAGAATGTTGCAAAATATGAGGGTGATAGTCAGATCAATAGGTAGAGCTGTTGCCTGCTATTAGGTTGAGTGGCCTATATTATAGTGTTCATGTTGAACATGTGCAGTAATAGTGCACGACAACCTGCTTGTTTCACAGAGCAGTCATATAATAAGAATACATTCTTTCTCAGAACCAAGCTTCCGAAATCTCACACTTCTGCTGTGATAAATAAGCAAATACTACGTCTTCTGAGACACAGATTTGCCCTTGCAGTGGAAAAAGAATCAAACACAGTTAGGTTTCCCAACTGGGGATTTCCCACAGTACACTAGAATTCTTCACATACTGAAAAGTTGGCAAAATAGCAATATACTACCAACGCCAACATCTCCCCAAAACACAGCAGGCTGGGGCAGGTATTTTGTAACGATGACTGAGCACTCCTTTGCTGAACATCTCCACAGTGAATTGCTTCAGACTGTGTAAGATGGAGTAAATCACAGAGCTGCTTTGATTTACAGCATGGGGTCAGCCCCTTAGACAGTTCTTATAGCCACCTTTGTCTCTTTTTCCAACTACATCTTTAACTCCTGCTCAAATTCACAGTCCAAAGAATGGACCTCAATTTTAATCTAGATTAAAGAAAACCTAATCTCTATGGAAAACTTATGAAGCAAAAAAGGGTTTCTAAGAATTATAAAGTGCAAAGCTCCATAAAAGTGCTCAATTGGTCACATTAAAATTGCTGAATAGCATGATTTTGAAAGACAAGGCCATGTTGTTCTTTAATTTTGGGTTTCTGGTGTAAAGCAAATAGAGAGGGAGGGGAAAACATAGATCTAAAAATGTTATTCCTTTACATAAAAAAAAAAGTTATTCTTTGCTAAGGATCATTAAGAAGTTTTATGTCCAGAGAGAAAGATAAATTTTCCAGTAAAAACAATTAGTGTGTGATGTAGTCATTATTTCGGTCTGCTAATTTCTAGACTCCATTTTTTCCTTAAGGAAATAGCAAGTACAACTGGTTTTAAGAAAGAATATGCCCTCAGGTACTGCATTTCTGATGATCTATGAAGAAGTTTTATAATCAGCTGGCAATTGATATTGATTACTTTTAAAAGGTAGAGAAAATGCACAAATTGTGTTGCAGGGTTTTCACTGTTAAATGAGGAACTGTGATGTTTACCAGGAACAGACCTTGGTCTTAAGTGAAAGTTAGGTATGAAGCTCAGAAACCACCTGTCTCTATTACTTTTTATTCTTTGCCAGTAACAGGTACGTCATTTAGGAAAGAACAACATTTTTTTTTTCTTTCCTTTTTTAGAATTCTGTTTTAGAAGTATGCTGAAATCACTAGCTCATAACTGGCATAGTGAAATATCAGGATACAAATCCACCACTAGACAGCAGCAGTTCTCTGTTCTACATTGCAATCTGCTCCTAGCAGCATCCTATTTTAATTCCCATCCACATCTCACTGACTCTGGTGATTTATTGCTTTCTGAATACTGACAAACACCTGACATTTTCAGGAGAATCCTCATGACAGAAGTGATGAAAATCACTTTTTGGAGGCCAAGCCTTTTATTTTATTTATTTATTTATTTGTAATTAAGGAACACCACTACAAGTTCCATTTCCCTACAGCTGATCTGCAACCAACAGCTCATTCTTCCAGTAACAAGGTGGAGGGGGGTGATGTTTTCTTCTCAGTTCAGTGATTACCCTGTATCTGCTTCCAAACAGTATCTTGAAGTCATCCCATGTTCTTCTAAAGACTTGCAACAGTAAAGCCATATTAATGCAAAAATACTGCCAGACACTACATTTTGTATGCTTTGTACATTTGTGGCTGGTGAGCATGTCACACTGTGATACGGATGATTATGTATGATTTCTAAATACATAAAAGAAGGATATGGAGTGCAAGCTCAGTTAACAAGAGCTAAAGGAGAGTGCACTTGCTTGAGCCAGTAATTTTCCAGAGAAGCAGGACTTTCAGCGCCATAAAGATTTCCATGCTCTGAAGCTGAGATGCAAAATAACAATATGAGATAGATATCAGGGAAAAAAAAACAAACAAAAAAAAATAAAAAGATCAAGCCCACTGAACCTTGTCATGCGTGAGGGTACAATTAGAGCATCATCAATGATAGAATTAGTTCATTTTAGAAAATCATCGCTCATTCTGTTAGCAGTTACCATATTAAATATGCACTCTTTTTTCTCTCCTACTGCAAAAGTTACCTTTTAAGCACCACCAGTGAGAGCAATGTCAAGTAAGCCATGCTAATTTGCATGACAGTATCACAGCTATGTTTGCAATACACAACTGCCTCTCAGTTGAAGGGTATAGGGGTGACAGGTCTGAGAGAAGAACCAATAACTTAGAATACACCACATTTTTTTAAAATGAAAAATGATGTTATGAAGAAACTCTTGTTTATCGATAGAAGCACGAGTTAGACAAAGAATTAACAAGGTATGTTTGCTCAGAGAATGGCAAAAAAATGCAGTATGCCTCAATTTTTAGCCTTCCATTTTTTCCCCCTTGTGCTGATCTTTTTCATTCTTATATAGAATAATGAAATAATAAAACATGCAGGGGAGAAGAGCTCTGACTCTTAGCCCCTGAAGTATTTTGTCTGACTTTGATTATCTGTATTTCTTCATTTCTACAAGTGTAAAAGATGTTTGAGCTCAGTCACTGATAACCTCTTTACAATTGGTTATAAATAACAATACAGTAAATTGTATTCCTTGTTCAATACCTACAATTTTGTTTGTCTGCAAGCTAGGACTTCAGAAATAGGACATTAATTTAACAGCTTTGCTTACAGTTAGGAAATCAGTGCAAAAAGAATACGTGCACAGGGCAAAAATTTTATACAAATTGACTTGATGTTTTTATTTTTTGAATCAGTGAAACAGAGTTTACATGCAGTATTATCTGGATTTCTCTGAATGGAGATTAATAAGAAAGTCTCATGTATTTTAATGCTTTAGGCCCATAAACTGTGTATGCAGGCACTTAACTAAATCAAAGCAGGTTCATTCAGAAATTCTTTCTGGAACAAAGTGTGCATGTTATTATTATGCAGTCATTAATAGAACCAATTGCAATTTCACCTTTTAAACATTTTAGTAATGTTCAAATCATCTAAAAGATCGATCCAAAACCTTTTGCTGTTTACTGTAGCTGCTAACAGTGTTTTGGCCTCCCTAAGCTGCCTGCCACACCAAGACGTTCAGCATTCAGTCTGACACCAACCACAAAGCACCATCCATGCGACTGCCACAGCCAGCCCCTTTGAACGCAGCACCGGTCAGCACCTGTATTGATACCAAGGCAATTTTTATTTGTTTTTTGCATGCAAAGCACTCCCACGGGAGCGTATTCAGCGGTGCTCAAAGCACCTTTACGATGAGTCTTCTCAGGGTAATTAAGCAGAGGAAAGGGCAGTTTCTGACTCCAGCAGGCTTCTGGCGGTAGGCACCTGCACAGCTTGCAGGAGGACGGCTCTAGGCAGCCACATCGGTGGAGCTGCAGGTGCCTAAGGAACTTTCCTGGCATCGAGGCATCTACAAATGAAGTGGATTTTGTGGGATACTTTCTTGGACTCTGCGTCCCAGAGGCTCAAATCGCTTTGGTCCTATATTCCTTCTTTGTATTAATGTAGACAGACACATTCTCTCTGGGTTTAGTCAAAGAGTCAAGACTCATGTTTTTAGATATAATGCTGGATTCATTCCCATTAAGTTGCCACTATAGTGCATTGTATTTATATAATATTTTAACTGTAAAATAGCAACATGAATTAAAAAAGGGGGATTTGCTTTAGTTCTCCAAAGGAAAATAGTTCAGAATTAGGAATCAACACAACACAGTAATACCACTGAGAGAACATTTGAAAATTCTAAATTTTAAAAGTAAATTTAAATCAAAATCTAATATCTCTACCTCTACATTGATAAAATTGTATTTAATTACTTTTCAGCATCAAATCTAAAGCAAACCTAGAGGTTACTTTTCACTTACAAAACTTTCTTTTACAAGGTATTTATTCCAAGTTTTCTAAATCAGACCTTCTTACAAGACATAATTTTCCTTGTTGAAATTGTCTCCTTCAGAATAGTTAATGAATACCAAGTAAATATAATCCTAAAACATTTAGAAAAGGAAAAATCAACCACACGTTAAAAAAAAATTATAAGCAGATTATAGATCTAGCAGGTTGTAGTGGCTTCTCAGTCCTCTGACATTCACAATGACCAAATTAAATATAATAATAATATTAATAATCCCAGACCACAAATTCAAGTTCATAGATTTATTTTACTTTCTGGCTTTGATCCAATTATGACTAAATCCTCTAAATACAAATAAACACCACTGAAGCATGCTTATTAGGCATCTTAGCTCTTTATAATGCTCATAAGTATTCTGATTGCTCCCCAAGACCTTCTAAAGAAAAGTACCATTAGTAAAGTAAAAAATCTTAAAGGAAAGTAATCCTAATTCAGTAAATCATCAGCTACACTTATTAGTGCCTCATCAATCCCTAAAGACATCTTTGAATCATCTAATTCATGCTATTCTTTTGGCAACAAAAATACGGTATCAAATATTTTACCACAGAAATGCTATTACGTCTTTTCTATTAAATTGAACTTAGATTTTTTTTTAATGTTACATGAATGCCATGTTTTGAAAAATTCATGGAATGTTAAAGGAAGAAAATCTATGAAAGTTTCTACTTCCTTAGTTCATAGGAAAGCATTGAAATTAGAAAATGACAATTCCAGGGGTAAAAAGTGTTCAAAAGCAAGAGATCAATTTATGCTTCAAGTGTACTTCTATGCTCCTAATTAAGTCTCTACCACATATATGGAGGATTTTAGTATACTACCTCATAAATTATATTTTGTTGATAAAATTAGTAGAGTGGATGAAAAAGCAGAATGAACAGCAACAGTCAAGCACACTTAACCTTATAGGTGGCTGTTTGCAGATGAACCAATAGCACTGGTTAGTTCAAACACTTCTAACTGCACAACAATTTGCAATCCTACCCTATCAGAGAAATTCACAATAAAATTTGTTGGGGATTCATTTGTAATTTATCAGTGTGACAATTAGACTTTTTTTTTTTTTTTTTTTTTTTTTTTTTTTTTTTTTTTTTGGAGGAGGAGGGGGGGTCTTTTCCTAGTACAAGATTCTGAAAAGTCTACTGTGGTCTACCTCTGAGATTGCTTTGGAGTGTCCACATCGTTTCCATAACATTCAAATTACTGTTTGGTGAAGTATCACAGCGATTACAGTTTGCTCCTATCTCGTCAATGATGCTTCAAAGCTACTTTGGGGACCATTTTTGAGGACCCCATGATTTCACACTGTGCAATTATTTTACTTGCCCATCTATGTCCCAGCAGAAGATATTTCACTTGGAGAGGTATTAAAACTTTTAATGTCCTGACAACTGCTGTTCAAGTAGCTTTTATGGATTTCCTCTGTCTGTGTCCAATTTGTATTTCAGTTATTATATCTCTTAGCACATCTATGTTATGACGAAAAAGTGATCCAGAGAGTTGGTTTCATTTTATGGTTCATTTATCATGCAAAAGCTTAAAGAAGCCTACGAACTTGTCCATAATCACCAAAATTACCTTAGTTCTGAAAGGCATATAAAATAACTCCCTCCAGTGAGCTTTTCTACACTTGCTGTTTTAAACTGAGTTGTGCAGAATTTCAGAGTGGTAGGTGAAAGGAATCATTAGAGAAAGCAAGATATTTAGATGTCCTCCTGTAAATGTTTCCTTGCCCCATTGCTAAACACAATTCTAGCAATATCTAGACTTCAAGCTTGTTTATTTGTTTTAATAAAAAGGTATGGTATTTTCGAAATGAACAAAAGTAATTTCGTCTACGAGATTTTAGATCAGAACTTATATTTTGTAAGTTGATTTGCCCACTTTTGCTCTGTTTCAGTTGGTTGTATGAATATAAGTACTATAATTAATGATGTCATTTTTATTACTGAACAAGTGTATTTTTACTACTAAACGACAGGCACATGTATTCAAAGAAATCCTAAGTAGCAGCACACTAGAGTCTTTTCCTAAATTTATGCAAAAACTTAATATGGTTATCATTATATAGGCATCACAAGTGACTGCATTTAATCACTAAACTAGTCATTGTTAGAATTACCAATTCTAAATCATAAGTTGAGTGAGTCTGCGATCTTCATTCACCATAAGGAATTCTTATTTTGTATTTATTAAAATAATGCAGATATACTGTTATGTTTTGTAGAATCTAATTTCTTCCTAAGCAACTGCAATTTAGTAGTTTTCTGTTTTAGCAGCAGCAGCTCAGCCTCATACAGAATACGACTCCTAATAAGTGTTCATAAATAATTTTATAGTCTTGTTTCCTACCTCCTCTTTGACAAGCAGAGTCACAAAGGACTTTATTTTTCAAAGCAATGATTTGTTTACTGAGAAACTGCATCAACAGCAATTGTAATGCACCTTTTTTTAAACAAAGAGTGTACCTGAATGAGCTATCTACCACTCAATATGAATAATTCTATAAAAAGCAGCTAGGCATTGGGTGATATTGAAATATCTTGAGGTTATCGTGATCAAATTGACCCAAGCACTAAGTTCACATTAAGACGAAGTCAAGAATTTGCTTCAGTAAGATGCCTTTTATACTTAAAATGTTTTACAATGAGTAAAAGCAGTGGTGAATCATTCAATACAGTGGCAAATGAATAAAATAACATCTGCCTGATCCATGAACAGCTGAGCACCCTAATTTCCTTTAAAATCCCCAAATTCATTGAAAGTTGTGGTAAATTTTTATTAGAGTTTAAATCAGGGAAAAAAAAGATAAAAGGCTCCGTTTCTTAAATTCATAAGGAAACACCAAACAACACAGGTAAGCCAAGCTGTCCATTTTATAAGTTAACACTGCTTTATAATTTCCAGTCTGTACCTGTCAACACTTTTGCCTAGCGTGTGTAGTTTGTAATTCAGGAGTATCCATCAAAAAAATATACAGAAAGGTGACTTCTATTCTGAAGGCAGAGAAAAGTACTGGATTTATTTGAAAAGAAAGGGTTTTTTTGGTTTGAAATCACAATTGGCAGTGCCAGCTTTCCTAGTGCTAAAATATTCTCATTCTTTAAAGTTGAGGTGATGCTAGAACTCAGAATCATAATTTGCATCTGTTGGACAACTGAGTGATATCAACATTTTGTTTATTACATAGGTTTACAAGTGGAGACTAAAATTTGTCTTTGAAAAGCTTAATGGAATCTATTTGGTGACCTCATCTGTGAGCTTGACTTATCAATATGTTCTTTAAATGATTGATGGCAAAATTGTATAGAGACTGTTATAGTAATGCCAACTAAACAGGTAATAGAAGCTTATTATGTGCTATTTTCTTGTTTATATCCGACTAATACATTTACGCTTTCAACCATTGCATTGCCTTGAATCTTGACGTTCTGGTAATAAACTGTCATGCCCTTAATGATGGCTGGTGAATCAGAACTCCAAGCTGAGGCTTTTTCAAACAATTATGTCTTTTACAGAACTAAGAGATTGTATTTCTTTCTGAAACATCAAAATATTCATTTTCAGAAACTTTTTTTATGATAAAATTATTAATATTAAAAGACTACATTTAAATCCTCTGTTTCTAGATATAATAATTTCTTAGGCCTCACCCCAATTAGATTAAAATGTAATAAACATTTTCACAGAAAACAAGTGCATGTGGCAGGGGCTCTCTCTAATTTAGTTAGAACACCAGCTAAAGTTGTATGAAAAAAAATGATAGAAATGACCTGCAAGCTGATCTCTTGGCCTGGACTCAAGAAGTTAATTGAACAGCAGAAACAGTAAGGAAAGGTGAATATATTCTTCTCTGTTTTAAAGAGAATTCAAATGAAAATTTCAATGTGAGAAAGTATTATTTATTAAAATCTTCTGTGATATTGATTTGAATGAACTATTGATTTCATTTGCTGAAATAAAATTCATGCAAGGCCTTTGCTGAAGTAGCGTGGTTATATATCAGCTCATACAACTCTTCTACTTGGTTTGTCATGGCATCTGTGATATCACCATCTTATCTGTACCACAAGATCTTTACTTTCTATCTACAGACATCCTCTTTGAAGTCCTGACTTTTATCATATTTCCATTTATGTTTGCACATAAAAACCAGGAATATTAACAAAATATGCTAAAGTTTACACTAAGGAACATTATCAAAAACAACTAGATAACTTTGAGATGACTCAATGATATTGCAGAGGTAAAGAATGAAATGTAATGATACTGCATGCAGTGTCCAGCACTTGGAGACAGCAAAGATAAGTTATTGCTATGAGATGAGGAACTGGAAGTGAAAGCGCTGGAAAGAAACCTGAGGATATCAGTCAATCACATGCTAACTGTCAGGCACCACACCAAGGGTAAGCATAAGCCCAAGACACATCATGCATTTTGTAGTGCAAGTAGAAAGATACTTCCACAAAAGGAAGGAAATTATTAATTATATTACATAATGCATTGATAAGAATGTCTATGGAATACTGTATTCAATCTTTTTACATTTGGGAAAAGGGAATTAATTTAGTGCATGCTTAGAAAAGACTCTTAAAATGGTCCATGGAGAGTAGCTGATACAAGACATGGCTCATTAATCTTGTAAAATGAAGACTAAGGAATCAGTCTCTTTGCAAAAATATTTGGGGGACAAGAGATGTCAAATAACGTCTAGGAGAAAAGTTTCTTTCACATGTGGCATAACACTGATACAAAACCTTTTTGCTTTAAACTGAACGTGAACATAGTTGGTTGTTAATGAGAAACCTTCCAGTCATTAGAGCAATGAAAGTCTAAGAGAAATGACATGACTTTTATAACAAAAGTTTTGTGAGATAGATACTCCCTTTGTATAGGAAAACTGTAACTCAAAAGATGCAGCCTTTCAGTAATGAAATGCTACCCCTGTAGCACTTGAATTCAAGGTCATTTCCTTCTAGAGAGGAAAAATTCCACCATAGCTATTTTCATATGTCTAATCATCACTTTTTTTGTGCTGCCACTAAAAAGATACAGTAAGTATTACCCAGAAAAGTCTAAGATAACAATCTCTTTCTCATAATGATATCTGATTATTTAAGAAGATTAGTTACAGTATTGTAAGTATTGTGTCATAGTTAAGCACGTATTAGTAGAGAAGAAGAAATACTGTCTTTCGGTTGGGGTAATAGGCTGACCTCCTTCTCAAAATTGCATCTCTGTCTAATTTTGCACAAGCTTATCATGATAAGTGCAGATGTGTTCACTCATGCCTCAGTAAAAGCAAGCACCATAACAAAGCTTATAAAATGACTTCAAAATTCAGTTTTGTACCAGTAATTCTTTACTTCTAGCACATTTAATTAACAACACATCTTTAAATATTTTTTAAAAGTAGCTGTCTTGCCTCTGTTCCTAAAATCTGATAACATCTCTGCCTGTCCTTCTGGTTGACATTTTCCATGACCAACCAGTAGAAAAAAAGAATCATCTTCTGAGGTAAAGACTTGACTAATGAGGAAAAAAAAAAAAAAAAAAAAAAGGAAAGAAACAAAGAGAGAGGAAAAAGGGAAAAAGGATGGGGGCATGTGGGGAATAACACATTACTTGATCATTACTAACTAGAATTCGTCCTTTGTTCACCCTATCTCTGGGCTTCTAGATGTTAAGGTCTAGCTTCAAAAGTGAGAAGGAAGTCTAAGAGCTCTGCTTGTCCCTGGTTAAGTCTAATACGAGTCTTGGTATAGCCAGTGGATCCAGCTGCTCTTTTACTACTTTTTCCACTGGGTGGTTTCACTACATAAGTCTTTTAACCATTTCCTACCTCAAAGTCCATCAGTCAGATGTAGTAAAGGGTGCTACAGAAAAGAAAATACATAATTATTTCAGATGGCAAACAGTGGTGTGTGATGTAAATAATTTTCTAGCAGATCTTGTATAAGTTTATAATATTTTTTCTGTCACAAGTTCTTGGGTCTGGAAATATATTAGCCAGTCAAATTGCAAGCATTAATTTAAGTATCCTCAACTAACTTGTTTCAGGGTAAGTTACAAGATCTTCACATTTTATTGCTTTATAATTCTTTTCATTTTAAGGTTTTCCTAAAAAATAATTTCCAATTTATTTTTTAAAAATAACATTTTTATTTGGGGGGGGGTTCCTCCTTGCCTTTTCAGCTTATCTAACTTCTAAAAACAATGCCCTCATTTTCCTAATCTCTTGAAAGTTTGAATAATACTTAGCCTCAGGTATTTGCAATTAAAAGCAGTTATTAACCTCTGTTTATTTTTAGTAAAATAAACAAATCCAAAAAAGATCAGAAAAACATTGGAACTTACATAAGACTGTATAGAAATGGATCCATTAACAAGTTCATCCATATTTCCTTTTTATAAGCTGCCTAGAAACAGCAATCAGAACTCAGAAGAACAGACTGTATACTGAGACTTTTTCTGTTCCACAGCATTGTTTCTAATATTACAGTGTTACTTTAGGAGATAATCTGAAAATGAGACAAGTTTGTTTCCTTAATATTGCTTTACTACAATTAGTACAGCCTTTTTAAATTCAAGTTTGCCTTCATATAGTCAAAAGATGTGTTATTTGATCTTGACTTGTTGAACTAGAACAACCAAGGATCAAGTGCACTCTTCCTCCTGCACTTTCCTGACAAGAGCTGCTTAGATATATTCATACTTAAACACTTACTGCCACCTATAGTCCAGGCAATGGCTTTAAATTGACTGCACATTGTATAGACAGAAATATTACTCTTTTGCTCTGGATTAGAAAAACTTTAAAGGGTATGATATTTAGAGTTTTAAAACAAGTATTGTCCACATCTAGTTTGGCACTTCAGTGTCTTGTTCGGAAACTGATACCTTGAATCTTATAAAAGAAAGAACGAAAACAATCACCACAACTCCCAGATTTGCTAGATTTATTTCTTTGGGAGCTATTAAAGAAATTAAATATTGAATGAATTAAATACTAAAGAAATCAAGGACTGGATATTTCTCATAGGACCTTATCTATGGGGGAGGTGAAGAAGCAGAGCTTGGAGTTTTCTGTAAAATGCTTTTCTAAGGTTACAGATTCCAGATGAAGTCTTGTTCTAGTTAAACTTATTGAAATATATCATTTTGAATTAGGCACTTAATTGAGTTTACCACATTGTTCCATGAAAGCCTTCATCTTGGAACACTCTCTGTCTCTAAAATGTCTCTGAAGTGGATTATACGCCACGATGTGTTATAAAGCTGTCTATTGCTGTTTGCACTATGAAAAATATTGTCTTCTGAGCAGGCTAGTTCACAGGCAGAAATGAGAGCCTGACTTAAGTAAAGTAATACACAGATAGAAAAGTTCAGTACCATTTTACCAGACTGACTGCAAACCAAATTCTTTTGGCCAATTAATGTAATCAAAAGCAAATGTATACAAAAGTAAGTATTTTGTTTAGATTTTTCAATAAAAATAAAATATAAGAAGTATTACAATGGAAAACATTCAGAGCAACTGAATTAAAATAATTCTTACAGAAGAGTCTTTCTGATAAATTCAGATTGTATATAGCTTCATATTCAAAGAAGGAGAGGATGACAAGTAGCTGCACAGGCAATATAGTAGAACAGATAGAAATAAAGAACAAAGACAGAGGCTTACTACTAGATCATGAAAACTACATTACTTTCTCTCAGACTTTTTCATTTCTCCATGTTGTTCTACCAAAACCTTCTCTGACACTGCAATAAATCTGAATTTTGCCTAAACAGGTGAGAAGCCTCCAGCCAGTTCCATATTTTCTCAAGCTCACAGCACCTGCACCGCCACCAGGGTGCGCGCACAGGCCAGCAAGTCCTGTAATCTCTTCTCCCCACACTGCTGGTTATGGCCAGCAGCACTGGTATGTTGCATCTATGAGACCATCCAAAAAAAAAAAAAAAAAAAAAAAAAAAAAAAAAAAAAACAGTAAGACAATAGCATAAAACCATAGTTTTGTATTTTAAAATCAGCTGCTTTTGACACTTAAAGCCAACAGCTGTCTATCTTTGAAGCAGGTGAAGTTGAGACTTTTAGCCACAGAAATTCTAACATCCCTAAATGGTTTATGAAATGAATTATCAACATTTGCATAGGAACATAAAAACATACATGCCTGAGGTAGACATCTGCCAAGATACTAAGCTGCATCTGATTTTAGTCTAATTTGGATATCTTACTACCTTTTAGAACGTGAACAATGAAAGAGTGATATGTTTGAATTCACAAAATACGGTTGCCAGTAATCTAGAACGTTAAATCCAAGGTCATATTTTTTGTCTACAGGGAAAGATTATTTAACATATTATAACCTCTGTATATATGCTCAGGGAGGGTCTTCTGCTAACAAGGACTAGAAGCCCTAGATGGCAAAAGTCAAGAAATATTACTGCTACTGTTCCTTCTTCTAAAAAGGACTTTGGGTCAAGTTTTTTGTTTGTTTGTTTGTTTTTTGCATTTCAGTAATTATCAGAACAGAGATAGATCCCTCTGGTGTACCTTGAGTTACTGCATTGCAAAAATGTGTGTGTATGAAAACAAATTCCAAAAAGAAAACACATTAAAATCAATAATAAACTCATTAGAACTTATTATTTGTTAGTGACAAACGTTCCAGAGCTATTTCAGCTTGGATAAACAAGTACCATTGCTGACAGGATCTGAATAACTCCAACCTCATGACCTGTAAAACTGAATGGGAAACGTGTAAGGACAAACTTCCATCTATTAATGCAACTCCTCTGTGGGAAAAATTAGGGAAACAGGTGAAAATGAGAGGAAAAAAGAAAAATTAAAAACTTTTTCCATTTATAAAAAGTCAAGGAAGGAGTCAGAACTTGTTAGTGGTAGGATAATCTCCAACTCACTTTAAGATGAAGAGCAACTCTCACCCTGCATGAAAGCTATACTATTTGGGGCAGTAAGGACAGCACCGTGAGGCTAATAAACCTTTCACCCTTCCTTACCACTAATAAGTGACCATTACATGTAAGGACAAAGCCATAAATTCTGGTCATGGCTCCTTTTCAGATTTATAACTGCTGTAACTGTGAAGGAGCGCAACTCTGAAGAGTCTGGCTGTGCTGCATTTTTGGGATACAAAGGAATGTGTGTATCTTTCTGTACATCTGTAAAAGTACCACTCCTCCTCCTTGACATGATGTGAGACCACACTGATAGCTCCAGGCCTTAAAGGGAGATTAAGGCTTTGCTTCCAGTAAATAAAATCTGTTTGGCATATTATAGGGTAAAATAAACATTATCCTTGAGATTTAAATGTCAAAAAGAACTCTTGGAGAGTTCTGGTTGTACATCCCAGTTTGGGCACAAGTGTTAGTTTACAGTTGTTCTGAACAAGTTCCTCACTAAATCTCTCAATATATGTTCAGAAAATAAGAGGAAATGATATTTCTTTTGTCCTTTCTCAAACACTTATTTTGAGACTCTAAGTTCACTGGACAATCGCATGTCATAAGACATATTTTGCTCTACATAGTCTTCTACAATATTTAGTTCAAAAATTTGAGTTTGCATTTACAGTCCCTCATTGAGAATAGTGCCACATGGATACTGGATTAGAACAGCATAGTCAGTGGCAGGATCTGTGATAACACTCAAGAAGAAAGGAGGGAAGATTCACAAGTACAATATTAAATGACAAGAGTCTAACAGAAACGTCTGCATGAATAAAGTGTCTAACATTCTATCAAACCCCATTTTGCTGAAAGGTCCATCTGCCTGAATAATAAATAGAATCATAGTCTATAATTTTAAAACTAAGATTAATACTATTTAGTAAGTGAATGATAGAAATGGACATATATGAACAACGAGCTCTCCTTTTGGTGAAAATTGCAGCTTTTACTAGTTCTTTGGTACTTTCCAAACTTACTCATTCAAAAGAATACTGCATTAAAAAAAAGTTAATGGGTCATGAGAACATAAAAATAATGTATTCTTTTATAATTCATTTGGGCATTCTTAGAAGAAAAGCTTTCCATGCCCTGTGAGTAGTTTATAGGTCTAGAATGCCCCTGTAAGTGTTTGTGTTGATTTCTGTACTTTCCAAGACAGTCCATTTCACTAGCAAAGGGATCTTGGACCCTTTTAGGTGTCATATCACATACAGCTTATTTTCTTCCTTTTAAATTAGGAAGTATTTGGATTCATAAGCAGAAATGTTTATTTTAGAAGCCTGGTGAGCACACAAGAAAGAATAAGTGAACCTGAATCAGATTTGATATGTTGATTAAAAAAAAATAATAATGTTTTGATATCAGGTTACTTGAATGATCAGAGACATGCTATGCCGATAGCTTTTAGATGAAAGAAAAGCAAACATTCAAACTTCTTCAAACAGTAGAAAGTAGAATTTTTTTCTTGCTAAAGCAAGAAAAATTCCTTCTATACCAGACTATACAGAGAATGCTGGCAGCATGGTTTGTATGTTGCTGTATGAATCAGCAGCTGTTGAAGAGAAGGAAAAAGATACAATGCTTTTAAATGTTACCTGAACCAGATTTAAATCTCAGAGTATAGAACTAAAAATGTTTGAATTAAACAGTTACACATTAATTTTGATTTAGAACAATATTGATCTTCCCTGGTGGAATGAAAAACAAAAAGTGCCTTTTTTTGTCTTGAGAAAAGATTTTTATAGATAAATGTAGCCTCATTGTACAGTTCCTATTGGGCAGTAATTGTTTGTCTACTGATATATTCTTAAATCAATTCACTTTAACTTCCTTGTCTACTTTACTAATTAAAAGGAACAAAGACTGAGACACCAGCTTTAGAATATGTCTGAGTATACAGAGTTGTAAAATATTCCCACTATCCTGGTTTGCTCATCAAAAAACTAGACATTATTTAAGCTCCTGGTTTTAATATTTTAAAATTATGGAGTCTTATTCAAAACATAATTTTAATCTTTACAGATCATAAAAATTATTGATAAAACTTTTTTGAAACTAGAATAAAAATGTGACATTTGTGCTTAGATCTAATTTAGAACGTTGTTCTCTGGTTTATCTGTGTATTCTATTCACCAGTCCGTGTTCTCTCTTGTACTGAAGAGCATTTCAGAGAGCCCACATTACTCCAAGTGTAAGCACTGATGGAGACCCTGGAATATGAGGGAGTTTATTTCAGTACTGAACACTGATTATAGCCACCATCACATCAAGGTACAGCACCCGAGCCTAGGCAGAAATGTAAGCAAGCTTCTGAAATAGGGCCACAAAGAGGCATTCAAAACAATGTTTAATTCTGTAGATATTTTTTTTTTTTTTTTTTTTTTTTTTTTTTTATCTCCACTGCTGATATCTGTATTTACATGCAGGTGTTGCAGGCAAAACTGTGAGCAAATTAGTGTTTATTCTTATGAGCTTCATCTCAACAGTTTGAAGTGTTTCTTACCTACTGCGGCTGGAATGCTCCTGACTGTGATTACAATAGCAATAAATCATGCAAGGCATTTCATATATCACGTCTGTGGCTCATCTTATATTTGACCTTCAGTGTTTGGCTACACGTGGACCAATGGCATGGAAGACACACTTCAATTTGTCACTATGTGCTAGCTTTTATGCATACTACATAGCAATTTTTCACTAAGTCATAATTATAAATGATAATATTACCATGACAGATTTCCAGCACACTTTTCCTAGCTATGTTTAATAGAGATGAGAATGTCTATATGCTAGACCAAATGCTGAGGCCAGAAGGGAGCATTAGGTGGTGCTTTTATAATAGCTTTCATGTTTCTCTCTGGTTTAAAACAGATGCTCAGTGCTCTGCATTCATCCAGGCATGCACAGAAAGTGATTGAAAGGTATCTTTATCACTTTTCCTAGCCTCTGTAACCCTGTCAATTCTACTTAAATTTACAGTAGAAAACAACATCTAGATGAGTAAAACAGAATAAAATGCATTATAAGCATCTTGTCATAGAGAGATGAGACTCTGCTTGGCACTGGAATACATCTCTTTTACATAAAGTTAATTATTACCATATAAGTAGTTCAGGGGAATACAGGAGCAAATAAATAATCTATAATGTGAGTTTAAGATGTGCTATAATTAAAATTCTATTTCTTATCTTCATCACAACCTGAGTCAGCTCTGAAGCTGAGTATCTCCACTGTCTGATTTGAATATCCATTAATTAATATGATTGCCAGAATTACTTGGTTTGATTTAGGCAATGGTCATTGGCACATCAGTGCTGTGGATTCTGCTCATCTTTTAAAAACATTTTTGATTATATGCAATGTGCATGGTCTGATATTTTTTCTCATGATTCTCATACTTTGTGTAGTTTTCTTATTTATGAAAGGGAAGAAAAGTCATGTTAATTAATAGGAAAAAGTGTCAAAGAGATGCTCTATTTGAGCTATATAGAAACTCAAAATGTCCTTAGAAAATGTTACTGAAATTCAGGAAGCTCTGCACAAATGAATGTAGAGAACAGAACTGACTTCCAGTTAAAATAACTGTCATATGCATACAGTAAAATAATAATGGTCTGCAGAACATAATTCTGGACTGCTATCAGAGACAAATGCTGTTAACTGTTTAGAATACATACAACAATGCTAGAGTTAAATTCGGTAAAGAAAAGTAGGTATTTAGTATCCAAAAGAGTCCTACAGTTCAATTTGTTAGTAGAGTCTAGCCTGTCAAAAGAAAATATTGGCAATGCAGCTTTTTCAGGTTTTATAGGATCTGTCGCTGAACAGTTTCCAGCTCCCTTCCTCCCATAAGATCCACAAGACTTCTGCTTGGGTGATTTTTGTGGTAATGGCACCATAGGTAGCACGCAAAAAAAGAAACAAGAAAGCCACCGAATGTAGTAATCACAGAAATCCATTAGTGGAACAAATATGTGTATGTGTGTGTATATAAGTGGTATTCCAGAGATCACAGGCAACATACAAGCACACAATATGATAATATGATATATCCACACATAAATATATCACTGATGTTGAATTCACTCTCTACAGTGTTGTGGCTTGTTTACCTTTTCCAGAGAAAGTATCAGACAGAAAGCTACAGCTCAATGTTTGGAGGCATTGTAAACAAGCATTCCCCTAACTCTATATTACTACTCATCTTGAATGGCAGTAAACAACTCTTTCTTTCAGCACAGGATTATTCTAAGTTCAACGGCAAAATTAATCAAACTCCCTTGATTAATCAAAATTATATATTATCATCTTGATTGCAATCATCTATCAAAGATCATTTCCTCCTGCAATTTATAAGGTACATAATCAGTGGAAAAGAACAACAAACCAGAAGCCTACAGAACCAAAACACTAGCTGATAATTGTGTGTTAAATAAAATTAAGTGGACAGAAATAGTCTGGCACTTACAGGGCCTCCCACGTATATGTCATGCTTTTCACAAACTCAGGTGAGATCTTTCCATAGCCTAATTAACACATGCAACACCTCTTTCCTTATCTGATATTATCAGTATTCTAGTGTAAAGATGTTTTTCTTCCAATCTGGAAGATTCAAAGTGACATTCTTAATAAATTTTATTTCTTTTGAGCTTCTGAACTTCTCCTCCCTTCCCCCCTGCCATTGTGTTTCAGCTTCACGCTGATTTAAGAAATCAAAATCTAGAGGAAGTTTAAATTGGAAGTAACTGATACAAGTTCACAGAAAATTCTTGGAGAACCTTTGTTTCTCGACTCCTGCTTAATCTATAGACAGCAATCTTGTCCTTATCTGACCGTTCCCTCTTCATCATCTGGCAGAATGTGCCCTTCAGGTTTGTTATCAACTAGGAAATGAACCAGATGGTCGTAACCAATCAACCAAAGATAGCAGCGATACTGAGAAATAGCACTTTTATTTCAGACTTGCTTCAAATATGAACACACTGGGGATGTAGAAGGAAAAGAAGCCATTCAGTAGCGAAGCTTTGAGTTTGTTAGGTTGAGTGTTTTTCCTTTTCTCTTCCCACTTTTCCAGAATACTTTTGTGGCCCAGTTATAGCTCTGGGCTTTAACTCACTAAAGTAAAAAGCAACAAACATTTTCTAAGATGCGTATTTAGCTCAAATTGCCTGAACCCCAACAGAGCATTACAGAAATATAGCAAATCACTGCAGAGTTACCTAAGCATTTAGAATTACTTGATAAGCATATTACAATGAAGTATTTTGTGTTTCCTCTTCATAAACTGATAACTGGCTTTAGATGGTCTGTGGCCTGGAGCGGTTCATGGAAGATAAATCCCCCAACCATTTGTTCAAGTTTCTTAAGAACAAAAGAAGAGTTAATTCCCTAGTCTTCTCCTCACCAAGAGGCACAGGTAGAGAACTGGTAAATACCAGTTCCTTGCTACATGCTAGTGTTTAATTCATAGGTCTAAAAGGACTTCGGGCCTTTATTGATGGACTATTTAACTTGTGAGGTGCCAGATGAATACAGGTGAAGCCAAGAATGTTGACCCAGATTAAATCATAAGGAACATAAGAAGAAAGGAATGTCTAGTTTTTTTGATTTCACAACAAAAGCATGCTTTCATTATAAAAAAGGGAATATACTTGAACAAGTTTTAGTAAACCATTTTAAACGTACAAAAAGCCACTAAACGTAATCCTGATGACACACCTCTGACCCTAGTGAAGGGTGAACATTTTGAAATTCTGAATAAGAACAGTTTGGGCTCAGCATTCAGATTTAGTAATTTTACATATACATAAGAAAATAAGCGCTGCATTTTCTCTGAAATAACATATATTAGAACATTCCTTAATAATACAATTATGACATTTTGTTTATAGCATTTTTGGATGTTTCTTTTTCATGCTCTTCAGATGGCATAGGGAAGTAGACTAACAGAATCATCCAACAAAATTTAAAAGGAAAAAATTTGTGTAAGCAGTATGTGAAGTCCTGTCTCAGAGTCTGCTCTGAAATTAACAGAAATCTCAGAGGTAGGCATCATGTGATTAAATATTCTAAAGCTGAACATGTCATTTTCTTTCATCTTAACATCACTGTTTTGTAATTGATCGGTTCCAATTTCAAAAGGATGCGTAGGTCTAAATGTGTGCAGTAAGCTTCAGTGGTTTCAGGGATTTTAAGAGATCTGGCTTTCAGAAACGGGAAGTAAGGAGCGAAGATATAGAAAATATCATTTCGTTAAGAAGAATTTGGAATGTCATCACTGATTAAAATTATTTCAAACCCTGTGGATCCAGAGTGATTATCAAATTAAAAATAGATAAGTTTTAGGGGGCAAAAAAAAAAGAGCAGCAGAAAAAATATTGACTTAAAAAAAGTTTGCATTTGATGGTTTAAAAGAGATGGGAAAAGGACAGCAAGGAAGAGAGATTGAAGCGATGCCTGATACAACAAGCAACATATTGGAAAGCAGGCAAGAAACGCTTTGAGAAAGAGCACTTTTAAAAGAGGATTTGAGACACCTACTGTAAATTTCACAGATAGACATGGATTCAATTTTTGCTTCTCTCTTATTATAGAGGGACTTAAGTCTTTGGACTAACATATACAAGAGAAATAGGTATGAAATAAAAGGAAAATTCCCTCATGAAGATTTTGGACAAGGTTCAATTGAGAAGAAAATACATTATCTGTATAACAGACTTGATTCTTAGTCATTTCACTAGAGCTACATCTGATTTACAGTTTCATAATTGAAATCTTTATCAGCCCTGGACAATCTTGATTTGTAAATACATTATATGCTCAAAGGGATGTATAAGTTTAGTCAAAGAAGTAATAAACAATTAGTTTGGAGTAAATGTACTTGGAGAAAATGCAAAAAATAAAAAAGCAAATATGGTTTTAACTAGTTTTGTGGGTGGGTTGATTTTTTTTTTTTTTTTTTTTTTTTTTTTACATTTACAATTTTTGCAGGCTCTTTTGACCTACAATTTATATAGATATAACTAGACAGAAGTGTTTAGATGTGTAATGGATGCATATTTAAATTTTCTGTCTATAGGAAAAGAGATAGAAGAAAAAAAAGAAACAACTTCTCAATGTCACTTGTTACTCCAGAATACATTTTCAAGACAGTATACAAAATTGACTTACAAACGAATGGGTCAGCCCCAAAAGGTCATGTCAATTTAATTTTGTGGAGATGAGAAATTGCTGATGTGTCAGTGAAAAGGATCCGATTACTTATATCCATCTGTTCTTTGGGGTATATATAGAGGCTTTTTAATCCCATCTATTTGTGGTAGCCAGAGTGCAGGCTGTATGATCAGCATTTAGTAACTGGCCTCCCCTGATACAAGTGTAATTCAAGTTTGGTGTCTTTATTTCATATTTTTGTAACATCAGCAGAATGGATCCAAGCTTTAAAGATATTGTGACTTTTTACTATCATTAAAGTATAGCTTGGCCTAAAAAATATTTCCTAATACATGCAGACTTTAAGGTTGCAGTCAGAATCTGAATGTTGTATCCAATGTCTCAGAGCCCAGACCAAAGCCAAGTAGTATATCAGGATTTTTATTGAAATCTAAAAAAATTTATAGTTTGGGCTAATTTAGCCTCATACCACTGGTCAAAAACAAAAGGGAGAAATCTGTAAGAGGGGAATGAATTAGCTAAAAGAATCACTGAGAGTGATCATGTTGCTCTGATACAATGTCAGACACTACTGAGCAGAAAGCCAGTGACATTGATAGCTGATGAGATTCACAAACATTAGAAAACAGGTCATCAGTTCCTTCTCAATTTCATGGTCAGAGAGACAGATATAAGAAGGAGAAAGAATATGGTTACTACATCCTGATTTCCTACACTCTACAACATATTCTCTCTATTAATGTTATATTTTACTTTTACAGAATATATTTTATCTGAAGGTTTAGAGTCTTAAATGGCTGAGAATTTCTTAAAGCAGCCTATGACATAGATATTCTTAAAACCATGAAACAAATACTGAAACTAGCTTTTCAAATTTAGGAAAGAAAAAGTGAGGCATCTAAACTCATATGGAAGCACCTAATAGTGTAGTGTGATTTTATGAAATACTAAGCATCCACAGATTTCGTAAAAATTTGGATAATCAGGTCATTTATTCTGATATATTTAGCTGACTGAATGTAAACAGTTTGTTCTCACTGAATTGCTTAAGATACATAGTGAATTAATAACAGATGAGAGTAAAGCCCAGGTGCCTCAGGCATCAAATTGTTTGTGTGTGTTAAATAAAAGCATCTTTCTGCTTGACACAGCAATGAATTTCAAATTTAAAAAGCCCTGGTGCTAGCTTTCCATGAGGCAGCTAGTGGATGCAAAATGAGCAGCTCACTTTCTTGTATTATTCTAAACTGATATAGAAGGAAGGAATTAAGCAAGATTAAAGAAGTTGTGTGTTCAGATAAACTGTTTGAATACTGTGCAGTTCTAAATAAGATATCTAAGATATGATTCAATAAATTGTATAGAAAAGAAAAAGTAATTATAGCTGCCTATGACTTTTAGGCATGCACTTGGGAATAAAGGGATGTAATATTACAGCAAGAAAATGGAAGGGCAGAATGGGGAGAAAAGCTTTTATGATAGAGTTATTTCCCAGGATGTGCAGATGAGGGAGAGGGGAAACGCACAAAACTTTATCAAATCATCAGAATACAGAAAGAAGATGCAAAACTGTAGTGAAAAGACTTCATTTCTTCCCAGTCCTGAGCATGGTTAAGGCCTGCCCCAAGGATAGAATTAAACCACACTCTTTCCTGACTTTGTAACTAAGCCCGAAAACAAAACATTTTAGAATATTTTCACAAGTTACAAAATTCTAGGACAAAGATATGGCAATCTCCCTTTTGCTTGGTTACCCAGCTGTAATGAAAACTGTAATGAAAATTTCACTGCCACAGAGGGAACTGTAGGAGTTGATACTGTCCTCAGCTGTGGTGACAGTAGCACTCACTTCACACGCAAAAGAAACTAAAACTTGGGGGGGGGGGGGGGGGGGCAGGGGGTTGCTCCTTCTCTCTTGTAATTTCCTTGCTAAAACTTTTCTTTGTATTAATCCAGCTCTGAGCAACCTGGATTATAACACTCATATCCTGTGCCTTCTTCCACAGATACAAGACAAACGAGTAATCCAGCTTGAACTTCCACACATAAGCGAAGAGGATGTATCCATCCACCACCTCCAAAGCACCCCTCAAAACCAAGCAAGTGACCAAAATCATGCCAGAAGAGGAGCTGGGCATTCTCCACCATAACATTTACTCCCTTCATCATCACTTCTGCCACACTCCCACCACCACCACCACCTACTCCCAGCCTCCGCTTCCCTGCTAACACTGCCTTCCCCAAGCAGAGGGGGAGCTGCAGTGGTTTTCCCCAGCAAGACTGGCCTTAGCAAGCCACACACTGACAGTTTATACCGATACTGTTATAGTCCAGTTTACTGCTGCCTGTCTGGTTTTCCTAGACAGCCTTGCTATCCTCAACAACGTGCTACTGCATTAGTGCAGGCCCTGAGGGTTCAGATAAGACCATAGCACTTTGAAGGAGCACAGGGTACATGAACGGTCCAGGAACATTATGTCATCAGTTTCTTGCGATCATAAAAACCTAGAGATAAATAAAATCTTTCAAGATATCTAATCATTTTTCAAAAACAGAACTAGATGGATAATCCTGAGACATACTGACCAATCTTTTGTCCAGTCCAGTTTTACGTATCTCACATTTTTCTCAGGAAATTAAGAGAAATTGTCATCATGGGAAGCTTTTCCTTAGTGTTCAGTCTTAAATTTCCTTTGCTTAATACCATCCCATGAGTTTACATAATGAGCTTATTCAGCTGTAAAGAGAGAGAAAGAGCACTTGCTAGCCAAGCAGGTTTTTGCAATACTCTTTCAGCTCCACCACAGATGTTCCACCGTTGTTCTTAGCCCTTGTGACATATGCAGTAATTAGGGAATATTTCACTTACGCTAACAGAATGAATCCAGTATTTCCTGTGTAATATAAAGCTGATTAGACCAGAAAAAGAAAATTAAAGCTAGCTAGTGGTTCAGGAGAAAAAAAATATATATATATTTTCTGTCCACAAATATGGGATCTTCTGAAGTTAGTGTACATTCTTTTTACTAGTAAGTGTTAGCCTAAACGTTTATTATATGCATAAAACTCTCCATCTCAGATTACTGAGTTTAGCTGAACTTTATAAGCAGTAGTAAGAAACGGTAGTATATTTGGAGAGCTCAAAAATAGAAGTCATCTTAATTCTCCACACAACCCCTTCTTCTCACCACCCTCCCCACAAAAAAATTTGGAGGAAAGCCAGATATCTAGCTGGGAAAAGCTTACAGCTGTTTAATGATTTCTCATGGAACAGTTGGGGGGGGGGGAAGAGAGAGAGAGAAGAGAAGAGAAATTGGTCCTGACTTACCTTCATTCTTTAGCAGTATCATAGATAGCTATGAAATTTTACTATATATTTTTATATTTTATATAATTTTACTCCACTTCCTTCTACTGTTTTCTTCTTAACATATTGCTACATGTATGTAATCTGGCCATAAATTCTTAACACGGGGCGTTTGATTCAGATTTACACACTCTAAGATTAAAAAATGATACACTTGGTGGAAAGAACCTGGAGAAAGTGATACTTTTACTTGTGTCATACCAGTGTCCACAACAGATAGCAAGTGTTACCAAAAAAGATTAGCAATATGCACTCTTAAACTCTTAAAAAAGCTCTCTTCTTTGAATACACATGTTGGATTCAGTATCAATCCCCCAACTGATAACAATCATAGGAGGAAAAACACGAAGATCATGATTTCTTTCCTAATCAAGAGCAAACTATTACATATACAAGTCAACTATAAGCAATCAAAATATCAATATTGTGCCTATATACCAGTGTAAAAATACCCAAGACTAAGCAGTACTGTGAGAAAGAAGGTCCATCTGACCTGGTATGCTGTCACTGGCAGTAACTTGTTTATTTGGATTTTTGAACCCATTCACATATTTGTAAATAACATTGTGTCAGGCACTTTCAGTAATCGCTATTGCATATTCTAGGGAATAAAGTTCCTTTAACCTTAATGCAACATTACATTTCTATCCCTGTTTCCCTCCTCACCATTTGCGTTAAGAAATGTTTCTTCTTTTTTCATGGTATTCATGATTTTATTCTCCCTCTTCCATCATCTAGTTTTCCAAAATAAAAAGCTCTAGTCTATTTAATCTGACTTTGTACTCTCAGCCTTTCCATAGGCTCAGCATTTTTCCTGGATTTTCTGTGCTTTTTTAGCTCTGTTGTGCCTGTTCAAAGGTGATGACTAGAAATGCATATAGTGATCTAGATTATGATTCATTCAGAGACACTATTACGCTGTCTGTTTAGCTCTCTATTCTTTTTCCAACAATTAATATTCTGCTTTTGTTTTGACCACTGCTGAATTTTAAGCTGGTGTTTTTACAGAAGTATCTATAGACACCCAACAAGTCAATTTCCAAAGTAATTAAGAAAAATCTATTTTGAATCTCTACAGTTATGTATGTACAGCTTGGTTTTTATCTGCGCACCTTATTTGGCATTTATTGATATTGAATTCCATTTACCATTTTGTCACCAAATAATTCAACAAAAAACTAAAGCATCACAATCAGATTTAGTTTTGAATTATTCTGAATAATTTTATACCATATCTGAATAGATCAAATAACATATATTCGCACATAGATCCCAATAGCAAACAATTGGTAATTTATTTCAGAGCACAGACCAGCTTGAATAAACCACCTCTTTCAGAGGATTCTCTTCTTTTACTATTCTGCAATACAACTATTCAAAAATTTCCTATATGTTTATTAGAACAAATAAGTAAGGCTCCCAAGTATTGGAAAAAGCAGATGATCACAAAACCTGGAAAAGAAGGTATTTAAATCCAAAACTTTTCTCACACCATAGAATAAGTTTCCCAAACACCTGGCTATATGGCACTACGCCTTGCTCCTTGCTTTTGTATATAACGCCTCCGTCCCTTCATAGATCACAGAGTTTATTTCTAAGTTTCCTATGTACACAACTAAAACATTCAAGATCAAAATAGACGGTTCGGAGCAAAACAGTCTGCTATATCTAGCTCAAAACAGATTTTGTCCACAATCATACAACAATTCTTGATGCATTTTCTCCTACTGCAGAGTAGAAATGAAGGAAAAATGTAATAGGTTGAAGTATGCATAAGAGACAAACTCATTTATACAACATAATATAAGACACAAGAGAAATTGTATTATTAGTTTGACAGAACAAAAATCAAATAAACCTGAGCTATGTTTGTGATTTTAATATTTTCATCAAGTTTCAGGTGAATTCTTGCTTTCATGGAAGTTTTAATGCATTTTAACTACAAACTTGCATTCACCGTATTATTTGAGAAAGGCATCAAGTATACTGTACCACACCTAATATCACAGTTTCTTCTTGTCATACATATTCCCCTTATTAGCTTAGTAGTGTAACTTTTTCTTACCTTTAATACATCTTCATTCTTTCTAGCTTTTTCCTGAAACAGTAGCTTAAAATAAGATGATTCAGTACTGCAGTTATGGGAACTTCACCTGCTTGATTTTAAAGTGCTATGCAGGCTTTCTTAAGACTTAGAGTCTATGTTTGTTTGCATGTTTACTACATAGTTCAAGTATTTTGAATTGATCTGAATTCAACTTTCAAGTCAATTAAGTTTCATTTTAGAAAACATGAACAAATAATTAAGATACAACCAGCAAGGAAAAATCAAATCATAAAAATGATATAGAAATTAACCAGTAAGAACACTAGCAACAAAAAAAAAAAAAAAAAAAAGAAAAAAGAAAAAAAAGAAAGACCCAAAGAGAACATCCAGTCAACAGACAGAAAAAAATGCAACAAAATGAAGTCCAGCAGGCTTACATTTTTAGTATGTGATTATATTAGTCACACCTGCAAAACTCAGGTGGTGAGCACAATTAACAGCAGACACAGGAGACTAAAGCTACCGTAAGGAGGGAACAGGTGAGAAGGTATTTAAGTAGAAGGTAGATGCTTCAAATCAGCTGAAATGGATTATATCTATTGCAGGTTTTAGAAAACTGGCTGAAATGGTCTCTGTTCCTATCAGTATTATCATTAGGTATGCCTACGTTAGTTACTAATATAGTATGGTGGGGATTTGAGTTTGAATATATTGTGATGTGTCAGCTGTGGTTCTAGATTATTGTGTTTTCCCTGGAACAAATTTAGGAAATTGGTTGGTCTAGGTAAGCAATGTCCAGGTACAGAGAGCTGACTATTGCAGGACTTCATGCCCTCATTGCAAGTGGGATAGTCTATGTAGTGCCTTAGTGGGTGTTTTTGATCTCTGTCTCTAAGAGGGAAGATGTTTTAAGCTTACTAGTGGTGTATTTGTGTACCTGCTACAAGACTTCAAGTGTAGGTATAAGGCAAATTCATACCAGAAAGAAGTCCTCTTTCATATTATATTGCTAAAGTGGGTACATCTTCTGAGAACATTTAAATAGCAAGTGAAATAGAAAGACTAAGAAGTAACAACTGTAGCACCTACTGTTGAAAGAAAGACACTTCCTGGAAAGAAATGAGGAAATGATTAACAGCAAATGTTGATTTGCAAAGAACACTCTTATCAGTCACATCTTTCCTCTTATGACAAAGTGAAAGGCTCTCTGCGTAGAGTGGAAGCAGTGAACACTACTACTGTATTACTACTACATAACAGCTGGCTAGGCAGTTTTCCTGCAGGAAAGAGGAGATTTAGCAGTCCACAGGCTGGCCATAGGGTTATGCTCATGGGAATCAGAATACAGTTTGCATGAATGTTCATGAAGCATCAAGTCGAGTTCTGTGTTCTGGTTTATTTGAATTCAGAGAAGTGGACTGAGTGTGCGTAGAAGTCTAGTAAGTATGAAGTTCAGGAAAAGACCAAAAGAGTAGGAGCTGTTCGGTCTAAAGACGAGAAGGCTAAACAGAAATGCTAAAAGTCCTATGAAATGTTTTGTTGCCAAGAGGAATGGAACAGACTCTGTTCTGTGACTGCAGCAAATGTGAAGAAACTTACATTAAGAAAAACTCAGATTTTGTATAGGATTATTTTTCAGTAAAGAAACAATTTCTGGAGAGAGCACAAACTCCCTCTGAAGTATTGTAAGAGTTGGTAGGAAACCATCTGACAGAAAAGATGGAATTAATATGCCTTTGGCAAGAAAATGAGCTAGCTTCTAAGCTCTGCTCCAACCTACTACTATAAATTTTTTACATCTGAATACAAAAAGGATTCTTTCTCTTTTCTACTACCTGTGTTTAAATTAACAATTGCTTTGAAGTCACTTGCAGAACAACTTTAACACTGACCTTCCAAAATTCTGAAAAGTTAATATTCTTTTTAAGGGCCATGTATTAATTTATGTTAGACGAAAACTTAGTGACTACTAGTGACTATAATATCTTCACACAATTTGCTTATATTGTTTCTTGTTCCAAGAGGAATAATGACTAACACTGCTTTCCTTGGTATGATCTGTTGCTTTTTAAACAGGTTTTCATAGCTCAAATCATACTTTTTCAGTTAATTCTTTTCAGCATTAATATACTGTATCATCTTCTGGTCAGAAGCTTTCTTTTACTGTGTCAGTAAATTAGAGTACAATCAAATATATTGAAATAGGCTTGAACCAGCATTCTGGAACCTCCAGAATTTCAGAAGAACCTGTATCTAGATGTGAAATTATGTCTGTTATAAATCAAAAGAGAAACAGAGCCATAACTGTGCAGTGTTGCTTCATTTACTTGATTCAAAAAGCCCAATTTATTAAAAAAAGGATGGAGAGAGACTTAAAGCTATCAAATGCTTGTATTTTAAAATAACAGAACCTAATAGAACATAGGTATGAAAAGAAATCTCACTTTTACTTTATTAGTTTTAATTATCAAAAAAGTAACAAAATGAAAGACAGGTTTGGGGGTTTGCTTATTTATTTATTTATTTATTTATTTTTATTCTCACAGTATGAACTCAGATTCCTATTTTCTTTTTTGGTCTCTGATGCAGTTTTGCAAGTCTGTTTACTTACCTGTGCTATAGTTTTTCACAAAATTGAATGTAGGAATGGTGCTGTGAAATTGCATTATTAAATATTAAATATTTTACTACCCATGGAAAGAAGGTGATCTATGATGTGAGTCATTTTATTTTTACATAATATGCTATGCAGTTGCATTTTAAACAAAAAAAATATCTAAAGCATTGTTTAATACTCAAATACATGACAGCAGCCTTTGTCACTTCAAAGTTATACAAGGAGCTTCAAGCCCATTAAAGCTGGTCCTTGCTTCAGATCTTTGGCTGCTCAGATCTTGGCAGCACCCCTTGAAATGTCTGGCAATCTGTTGGACTGTTACCATTTCAGAAGTAGTAATTTTCCTTTCAGATGAGGTGCAGCATTAGACATGTATTTTCTTTGTTATAGCAGATGTAGAAGCCAGCAGCCAAGTGATCAATATACACCAGGCTTTGCCCTACTGCAAATGTTCCAGTTATCAAACATATGGTCTGATGTTGCAAGTCTTGCTCAAAATGCTGTAAATGAACTCAGCTGTGCTTGCACACTGAAGCCAGAGAGGACTCAACACTACTTTGTGCAGTAAGATTACACATAGCCACTTGCTAAATGTCTTCTGTTGAATTGGCAAAGACATTGCTATCAAGTTGTAGAGGCTGATAGGTGATCTTCTTTTCTATAACTAGAACCCCCAAAAAACAACCTTCAAAATTTTAAGGACATAAAAGAGAATGTCATATTTTCAAAGAAATTTTAAATCAAGATTCTTAAAATGTCTTGAAACTAGTTAACTATCAGAAAACCCTGTGAGAAAGTTACAGGGTACACTGCAGTTACTTTTCTAGCTATTGAGAAAAAGATTTGTCCTGAGTGAAATTTAACAGCTGTTTAACAATGCCCATCAATAATTTTATAGAGTAGAATTTTGAGGAAAAATTTCTGATTTCTGTAAAACAACAGAGATTTTGCTGCAGCTCCTATCTTACAGTATAGATATCTTATAGAATCATTATGATCACAGTTGTTAGATTTGATGTTGCTTAGAGCTATTCTTTTATTCTCTGTTCCTTTATTTTCTTTTTTATGGTGGGGATTGGGCAATCTAAATGATACTGCATAAGCTTGGAAACAAAAAAAAAAGAAAAAAAAAAGGAGAGAAAGAAAGTGATACTGTATAAAGACTAGAATACAAAAATAATTTTAATGAAACATCAAAATAGCTTCCTAATTTCAGGACACACCATAAACAAAAACACAACGGCGATAATGTACGTGTGTGGAGAAACTATATTACATTTTTTTAAAATCCTTCTGTATGGGTAATCTAAAGGGCCATCAAGATATATGGAAACCTGTATTTTTCTCCTACCTGATTTTAACTTTTAAAATTAACTTTAGTTTGTAAGTTTTGGGGGTTTGTTTGTATTTGTTTGGTTTTAAGATGAGTAGTCTATATTTGAATTAGTGCAATGTACTAGTCATAATGCTAATGCTATGACTCATGATATTCCTGCCTGATGTATAACTAACCTTGGCCATGGGTTACTAGAAGAATGTCTTGAAACTCCATGAGCACTAAATGCCATTTACTTTTCCATCTTGACTTTTGAAGTTGACGCTCCAGGTTCTTGAAGTAACAAAAACAGCACCTGTGAGCAAGTTGCTCCAGCAGCTATGAGCATTTCGTTGGTCTTCAGGTTACACAGTACGTGACTTGGCAGCCCTTTGACTCCCAGCTAGCAATAAAGGAGATAGAATGGCTGTGTGGACAACAGTGATCTTAGTAATGTATATTAGTAGTTTTGTTTTTTGACGTATTTTACTCCTATGCAGGTGGCTTATGAGATATAAATTATTGCTTCATTCTCATTTCATTTATAAGATACAAAGTATAGCCTCAGTTCAGGGCTGCTTTTCAGTTTGTATTATTTTGTTTTCCATCAGCCAACAGATATTTCAGTTCTTTATAATAAGCATCAATAGTACCTTAGTTTGTAGCAAACAGAATTTAGAGATGGCTAATATTTTATATGAAAAATTCTTTTCTTCGACTATTTTTTTTACCTCTGCTTCAAACTAATTTTTCTTTTAAATTACCATTCTTTTCTTCTTTTGTTTCTCTTTTCCCTTCAATGACATTAAGCTTTGAGGAAAATTAAAAAAAAAAGTAAATGAGCAGAAATGTAGAAGTTGCTCCCCAAGCACTACCACTTTTGGTCAGTGCTCCTCAGCAATGAGCACAAACTGAATCACAGGAAGTTCCACCTGAATATGAGGAAAAACTTCTTTACTGTGAGGGTGACAGAACATTGGAACAGGTTGCCCAGACAGGTTGTGGAGACTTCTTCTCTAGAGATATTCAAAATCTGCCTGAATGTAACCCTGTGCAATGTGGTTTACATGACCCTACTTGAGCAGAGGGGCTGGACTAGATGATCTCCAGAAGTCCATTCCAACCTCAACCATTTTATGAATCTGTGTGTGATTCAGAGAACAAAGAAGTTTTGCTGAATGTATGAATAATTTGTCATATTAAAGATTTAAAAAACCTCAAATATTCAAGTTCTGATTATGTAGTACCTTAATTGGTGTGACATAACATTAATACCAAACATCCTATGTAATTTATATTCCAAAAACTCTGATTTTAGAATATAAATGGAACAAGATTCTTGATATCAGTACATTTCTTACCACGTTATCCAATTCTAGGTCTAATAAAATTATGCTGCTGATTGTGTATATTTAATAGCATAGGACTGAGTTAGGGATTATTGTACGAGCTGCACCTTTATTATCGTTCTTCCTGGAGCAAATTTTTAGCTGTATTTCTCATTCATTATAGGATACATCTAGTTTACTGGATTCAGTAATCAAGAATTTAGTTCACATTTAAATAAGAGTTTTACATCCAAAGGTAGAACGCCAGGTGCTGTTGCTCTCCTTTACTAAGATTTTCACAACAGTTTGGCTCTTCCAAGGGATATATTTCCTCAGCTGTGCTTGTCAATTGGCCATAAAACTTAGTTCCATGTTTCTACTTTGATTTCTTACAGTGTAGAGGAAATACAAAGAAACATTTATTCTCAGATTGGAAGTTTTCTTATCTTATGTTGCCTGCTTGTCTCTCGTTGATATTAAGAGTAGTCACAATTCTCCTCAACATTTATTGTTATGTTTTACTGTTTTGATTATTTTATCATATTTTAGAAGTTAGCCACTAGTTAACTGCCTCCCAGGAACAAGGTTTTGCTTTCTGTGTACTAGCTAGTTTTTTTTATTACCTAGAATGTTCAATGAGATAATGCCTACCCAGTTTTGATCCCTTTCATAGATAACTAGACATGATGTGCACTTTCAAACTGACACAGTGCTCTTGCTGTTTTCTTATTTGACTACTACTATGGATCACTATGAAATTAAATGCAAGGGTAAATTTGCTAGCTTATGTATTTTTGGTGAGAGGAGTGCAATGAGGGGGGAAAAGAATAGTTAAAATAAAAAGTTTTCCTTGGTTTCATAAATGAGTGAAGCAGGCAGACTTAAAAGGGAGTCAGAAAGTAATTTATTTGCATGTTTAATGACTGCATCAGTGGCCGTGAGGCTAGAAGTATAAAGTGCAAAATATCAGGACTCAAGTATGTCCAGAAAAGAAAAGAACAGGCCTGTATTTAGCATCAATAAAATGTTTAGCGTTTTAAAGTGTAGCGCAAATTATGTAGAGGGGTGAGAAAAACAAAACTATGCCAAACTTTCTTGCCAAGGCCAAGTCTGGCCGTACAAGGTAACTGTCAACATATCTGGGTTTTTTTTCATGTGAATAAAAAGTAGTAAATGCATAGAGACAGAGAGTGAGTAAAGATTGGTTCTAAATATCTTTCATCTGATAAACTGTCATTCTGAAGAAGTAATTTGCTCCAGAAAGGAAGCATGTGCCAACAGTAAATAACTCCCCAATAGCAAGCTATGAGCTGGAAGGACATGTATTATTCTTTACTAATAGTAGTTTTCAAGGGACACAACCTAGGTTAATGGTAGTTTTCTGTATCTAATTGCTAAAAACTACACAAGGCTTGTCAACACCCTTAAACTAGCTTCCTCCCTTTTAAGCAACAGACAACAACTTATGCTTCATCTTAATTTGACAAGAAGCTACCTCTTTCTTATTTTATTCTGTAGTATATTACCCAAATTAGACCAACTGTTCCAGATATTATTCCTAGCACAGCCAGGTTACATGTGCTTGAACACACCTCCTTGAAAGAAATTGCCTCTGTAACGTTGAGACAAGGTAATCCTGAGGGAAAGATTAAACTTTACTTTAGTTGTATTTACATTATTTTTGGAGCATGACTAACCTTTTATTTGGAACTAACAAACAGCAGGAATTGGACTATTTACAGTTGGACCAAACCTGCTGATTGAAAGCCAGATTCTTCTCCTACTGGAATTAGTAGGAGTTTTATTACAGGCTTCTATAAAAAATGTACAGTCTTCTGCGGCAGGGAGTCACCCACAACAAACACTTGCTGCTGCTTCTGGGTGTTTGCACAAGGCACAGGGTCCGTCCGTGCAGTTGCTTCCCTTGAAGCCGTGCCCAGCTGCTCCTAAGCCTGGAGGAATAAGATGCTGTTTGTCTCGCTGCAATCCACAAGAATTTACTGCAGAGGACAGAAGCAGGGTAGTCAGTATATAGTTTGCTGGTTCAGATCTATACTGCACTTTCCTCATGTTTTTGAAAGGTTTGTTGTTTTCTGGGATGCCCTTTGGTGGGAAGAGGTGGGGAAGAGGTGCTGCCTCACTTCACAAAACAAAACTTAAATAGTCCATTTCAGTTCTTCCTACATGACAGTCTAATGTGGCTATAAAACAACTTTCAGACTCTGTTATTTATCTGCTCTGATCTTGATTAATCAAGGCAAATTTTATCACTTGCTTCTGAAGAGAGTGGAGAAAAATTATTTATTTGTTCTTAAGTTTCCAGAATTAACATCTGTGTGTTCTTCCTATTGGTGATTTCTATGAACAATAAGCTTCATCATTTAATTTCTAGATGTTACCAGGAAGGAAACTGGCTTTACTAGTAAGTAAACGGACAACAGAATACCAAGTGGAATTTGGTAATAAGGAAATGGATATTCTATTATCAGTTCAGGCTACATTTCTATGTGATACAATTAAGAAAATGTAAGCCATTAAATCACAGACAGGAGAGAGGTCTTGATTTGTTTTTAGCTGCAGATCATGGCAGCCTTATGAAGACCTTTCAGAAGGACCCATCTGAATTTAACAGAACTTTATGTACACAAGTAAGGCAAGATTCAAATCTCTTCATGCATCTTACTTTTAACTATAGTGCTCATTCTTCAGGCCAGTCATATTTAACTAGCTTATAGTCAATGCTTGAGTATAGTCAACTTGTAACCTGGGCACAAGTTTGTTCTTTTCAGAACAAACTGAAAATTCTGATCTGTTGGTTCATTGACCACAAGTACCAGATGTGATCTCTTCACAAATGGAGGGATGTCACAGTGTCACTTAGAATGTAGCTTGAGAGTATCCTCTTTAAGTAATTCTTTAATACTTTGCATGATTTAGGTAGCTTTACCCTATGTCCCTGGAGCACCATAAGCTGTATCCTCTCCAGAGAGCAACCCTGCTATCTGCAGTGCCTAGCTGCGAAAGAGTCATCAAGGTGGTCTCACCATTCTAAGTGATGAGGTCTATGAACTCTAAAAAGTGAATGTAAACAGAGTCTATCACCTTTCAGAAGCAAGAGAGAGCCCCTTGTGTATATTTTTTAATGATAGATTATGTGCCACGTTGTCTTCTTGCCTTTGCTTATTGTTGTGGAAAAATGCTTCTTTGTTTAACTATTACTCCTCTCTGAAAGAGTCTGCATCTCTAAGCCTGGTATATTTGGGTAACCTAGGATAAAATGACAAGTTTAAGTTCTGCTGAAGTCTTCAGCCATAGTCTAACCCACAATAATTCACTGTAACAAAGCGGTGAATTTTGCTGAACCTTGAATTAGTTCTCCCTTCTATGGAGGTTCCAAGCAATAGAAAGCAAGTGAAGGATTTTGCTGAAACTCTAAAGAGTTCTTTCACAGTTTGTAAAAGAAAAGCACCAGATAAATTTTAATATCACTCCCACTGGTGCAACCGACAGCCATTGATTTTGAAAGCTCACTGAAATGTAACAAAGGGCCATGCTGCTAATCAGGAATAGTTTATAGTAGAGTTAACACATCAATGTTTCATCAGAGTTTTAATTTTAATGTGTGTTTCCAGGGGCTGGACATAGAATTAAAGGTGAACAGGGCAGTTACTGTGTTTGACCCATTTATTTTTTCCTTTTATATAAGATACAAAGCTAGAAAAGGGGATATGTCTGTGTTGTAAAGTGCATTGTGGTTGCAAGTTGTCCTGTCTTGTTGATTTAAAGGAAGCTGTTATCTCAGACAGAAGAGTGGGGATTGCAGACATAGTGCTATATAGATCATCCAGCTAAAGTCTTCATCTTTTCATCACTATATTTTTAGGAACTTACTGCTAACTATGTTTTGTGAAAAGAGCCCTGTCAGAAATCCCGTTAACAGTTCTGTTTGAAATACACACTTTGATGTCAAATATGTTGCACTCATAAATGTAAAGATATAATAGGTTCTGAATTTGTGTTAATAAAGTTACAACCAAGCTTCCAGGATTCTGGCTCACTCTACCTGTTAACCATTCATATTGTGTTTATTCTCATGGTGCTGGAGTGTTATTTTTCAGTAAAGGCTGAGAAGCTTCAGTCCCTGAGGAAGATGTTCAGTTTATAGAGTTGGGTTAATTTGAAGGTTATAATTTGAAGCCCTGTTAATTTGAAAGTTATGAAGGTAAAGTAGGACCTCATGAACATAGTTTGGTCATACATGCCTACATTTAACCACTGTTCCTTTGATGAAGAAAAGGGAAATGTGATCTTCCTAAAATGAGGTAGGAATATCCTATGAAGTCTACAAGTAAAAGAAACGTATTTAGCTTTCTAGATTTTTTTTCTTCGGGAAGGCCTCTAGAATAATAAGGATGACTGTCTTTATGACAGCATATGTTGGTGATACAGCAAAGCATTATGTATGTGTCTACTGAGGAAAGCTTACAACTCATATCTGACATTTCCTAGGAAAATGTTCTAAAAACCAGGATATTACACAAAAAAAAGTTATTACTGCTGCATACTGTCTGGACAACTACAGATTGCTATAAAGTTTTGGGCAGGAAAAAGGTTTGTATCTTTCTTCAAAAGGAAACTTTTAGGTGAACTGTAGAAGAGTAAAGTGAAACTCACCCCATAGACATAGCTGTTTTTAAATCTGTCTTTGAGTAATTTAATCTGAATGAAAACAAAACTGCCTAATTATCCTCCCACTGGTGTTAATTAAGAGCTACTCTATGAATGTCAGCAAGCACTGTTAAGGGAATCGGGATCTTGTTTATAAATTGATGTCTTATATGTTCTGTTATGTTATCAAAAACTAAGATTTGAACATGTCTAAATTCCAATATTAGTCTCCCTCAAAAGTACTCAGGCACTGCACACAACAGTTTCCCCAAAACCCGCTCTTACAGACAACATCTGTGGCTTGATTTAGACATTTGAATTAGAACTCTATTAGAGCGCTTCTTGTTTGGTTTTTATTTGTTTGGAGACTTTTTGATGAATTGGTTAATAGCCTAAAAAGGCATTTGCAAGGTGACTGAAATAGTTTGGCTCTATATAACTGAATAACTTAAACAGTAACTATTTTGACACTTTCAAAGTATTTTTATTTTTAGATGGAGGCAATAAAATTTGTATTTAATGGCCAGATTCCCCAGTGGGGTGAAAGGAGTGCTGATTCACACTTTCACCATATAGCTCTGGAAATAGGTAACTGGGTTCCAGTCTGTCCTTTACGCAGAAGCTACAAGACTCCTGTACAGACCAGAGAATGGGTCCTAGGTTTGTTAACATCCAATTCATTCATAACTCAGTGGACTAGAGAGTCTAGCCATGAGCATCTAGCCTTTTGATATCTGACTTTAGCGTAATTGCTTTAAAAAAGGCATCGGCATCAGCTCAAATAAATAAATGGCAGATTGTGGATTTGGTTTCACCAAGAAAGAGCTCTCCACAAAAGCTAATTTTATTCTAGGAACACCAGTTTTTCTAGAATCCTCCTACATTCAGTATAGGATAAAACACTCCTCCAGGGGGTTATCTGGACCATTGAAGAAGTTATCTTCTACCACTGATTACTGAGGAAATTTAGCATCTGTGGTTCAAACATTTGCAAATACACTTCAAAAACACATACAGAAAAATATTTTAGGTCAATTTAACCTGTTCAAGGAGCAAAACCAAAAAGAAACCAATATATTTGTGCTGTTCTATTTACATACTGGTATTTTTCCTCTCCTGTTGTTTGGTCTAATAATGAAACATCACAGTAATTTTTCTGCTTTTTCTATCCCTTTCCTAGACTTTGATATCTTTGAAAGAATAAGAAAAATCAAACACAGTTATCAGACACTTTACTGCTATGTAAGTCTGAACGGAAGACCTGAAGCTGTCTCCTTTGTGGAATATCAAGGCTGTTATGCGTGTGTGTATATATGCAACAAACATTTTTTTTTTTATTTGGGTTTATTCTTGATGTTTTATTTTAAAATATATTGGCCAGAAAATATAAGATTTTATTATTTTATGTGCCTTGAATTTACTATAAAAATGCCAGATAGCTCAACTGTGCAGAGCTTAGTGAAAAAGGATGATTTAAGCCATGGAGCAGCTTTAGTTAACAGTCACATTTCACTGCAGATGATGATACAATAAACAGTACAAAATGGGATTATTTGAGGGCTCTATCATAAGACAGCATACCATATGTGCTTTATGTCTATCCCTGGATATCAGTGAAAATTTCAGCCTGAATTTCTAACTCATACTAATACACATTTATGGTGCTATATTTTATTGTTCTGACAATAACATTAACATAAATGAAACCAGGATACAGACTTAAAGGATTCAGCTCTTCAGTTAAATCCTGAGTACGGAGAAGGTTTATCATGCTGCTTGAAACACCACCTACTTTTCACAATGTCAGTCCTAATGGGATCTGAGAGACAAGAGTTTGCATCCTGATTTTAGAATTAGAGAAGTGCTCCAATTGATAGTCATCATACTGCAATTAGTGTGTCATTTTCACTGTTTAGGACTAACCTAAACAAAGGCCATTGAAAAGCTAGATATATTGCTAAAAGAAGAGTGAAAGGAGAAGGGTGAGAACAAGATTTTAGAAGAAAAAGAATATCTGTGGTGCTGCTTTAGTCTGTGTTACCTTTAGACTTTTCTAATGAATACCTTGCATCCTTAACATAGCAGAAAAGAGCACTCCACTAATTATAGCCCCTAAAACCTTGGCTTTATACATCCTCTTCAAAGAACTATTGGAAGTTTGGCAGCTGCAGAGGGAGGAGGCAGAATTTGCTCTTATGTGGACAAGTTGAGAGCAAAACAGAGGGGCTGCACAGTTTTTAAAGCTAAAAAAATGATACATTCCTTTGCCAACTTCCATTTAATAAGCAGAGATAACAGAAAATAAGTGTTTCGCGGTTTTGAATAACGACTTACTTATTAGACATGTTTATGAATGGCTTGCACCTCAACCATATAGAAGACTAAGAATTTACCCAGTTCGTGGCAACTTGTGATAACATCTACACCAGTGTATCTCTATTCCAAATGCATCATTAATACTGCTCTGCTCATAGGTGGCTGCACAGACATTTTTCTGCTTCCACAAGAACACATCACCAGGAAAATAAATCAACATTCATATGAATACATCTGTGTGATTCATATAAATAAGCTTTAAAAAAAAACAGAAAGAAATGATGACTAAATTATATTAAAACGTAACTTATTGTGGCTTTAATATATTTGCTGCTTTTAAAAAAATTTAAAAGATGCAGTAACATTTAATATAAGAAATTTAACTGAAAATTCTAAAAAGCTAAAAATCAGTCTGTCCTCTTCACTGCATCCTTATTCAAGTCTTCAAAATTAACAAGAAACTAAAGATTACAGTATTTTAACATAGCCTGCCCTTTTAACTCTTATATGCTGTTTTAATGATTGATCTTCTAGCACTCCCATTTTTTAAGTTTTCTCTGCAGAAAAGGTCTCTACTGAAAATAAAAATTCTTGTGTACAATATAGAGGTGTTTCCTAATGGTTTCTGAAGAGAATAATTGACTGAATGTCCTCACCTGCCTGTAAAGTTAGCCACTAGAGTTGAATGGCTTAAAATCTTTGCTGGAGAGCAATCCATTCCAAGGGGATTGAGAAAAATGAAAAATAGATCAGCAGCATGTGGCTGGCTGGGTTGCTATGGCTGGAACTGAACAGAGCTAACTATCCATCTTGAGGGGCACAACGGGAGCTCCGATGACTCGACATCATGTCTTTAACTAGTGGGAACCATAGAGCTGGTTCGCAGTAGTTGATTATATAATAGCCAAGCTATAATTAATAGCTTGGCTATT